>NW_026086604.1:140767076-142073576 GCF_022539395.1 Myiozetetes cayanensis
AGCTTGCCCAGCCAGACCAGCCTAACAAGGAGTAGCTGTTATGGTTTCACTCAGAGAGAAGCTGTGCTGACTTCACCAGGTGAATGGTGCAATGGTGCTCACATGTACCACTGTTGGCAGCCTGTGGACAGCCTGAGTCACACACCATGGATGCTGGCACAATAGCAAAACATCTTCACTCTGAGTGCAGTCTGATGAAGTTGGTAACAGTATTTAATCTTTTCAGTTTAGTACGAACTTACACTTACTTTGCCTGGGCTCCTAATTTGTGCTGTGGGATGACACTAAGGGTAGGTGCTGAAGCTGTGCTTCCCCAGAGGAGCACCACGGCTGAGCTCAGCTGCAGTACGGGCGTGTGCAGCTCCCGTGACTCATGCTGGTAATTACGGTGCACGTCACATCACCCACTGCACCTGTGAGTGCCTCCGAGGAACGTCACCTTTCAGCAGGGGGGCTTCCCCCTGCACCTCTGCAGGAACAGCCATCAGAGGGGAGCTGTTAAAGCTCCCGAGGTTGGTCAGCAGGGAAAAGCGAGGCCACGAGCTCCCCTCTGCCAGACAATATGAAGTGGTATTTCTTTCCATCAACAGTTTGAGCAGCTGGATTCCCACAGTGGCTCTGAGAGTTAGAGCCTGCAAAATACTGCAGATGGGCAAGTCTGTCTCAGTTTACACTCTCGTTTCTTTCACTCAGTGGCTAGACACAACTGTGACAGAGAAGGAAATGATCTTCAGCATGAACCAAAAGTTAGAGTGAGGAATAATTACCCCTTGGCAGAGAGGGGCACCACTCTAAAGCTGATCTCCCTCCATTGACACTGTTAAATCACTGCCTCAGTTCCTCTCAGCTGTCCTTACTCTGAGGCACTCAGGGTTATGGGTGGAATTTCACCAAGCTGAAATGTCCCACCAGTTTGAGGAGTTTTATATTTAAAAGTTGTTCCTTCTGTGTCAGTTTGGCACCCAGCAGTGATAAATTCAGAGATGTTTCTGGGAAGGCAGCCAGTGCTGTCGAAGCCCAAGAAAAATCAATCTTCAACAAAGAAATAAATTAAACTCTGTCACTTTCTATCAATATTTGCCTCTGACTCCACATAACAATTATATGAAAATGAACCATTCACTTTAAATATGGAAAAGAAGGGAACTACACACAGATATGTTTTGGAAACAATGAGACCTTTTACAGCACAGAGCTATTCCCAACATACTATATAATCTCCTCATAATGGGCATTGCAGAAACAAACACAAGGTCAGTCCCAAAGAAATATAGTAGTCACCTTCAAAGTCTTTACATCTATGGAAATAATCCTCTCATTTTTTCCATGCTGCATTTTATACAAATTTCACGTTGAGTTTATAGCCTAGATAAAGTGAAAATATAGCACATGCCACTTATCTAGGACAGCAGCACCAGTGGGGCATCACTTAGTGAGCTGGCACAGCTGCATGCTGTGAACAGTGACGATTCTTGCTCTGTGAGAACAGACTCAGCCAGGTGTCCATGGGCAACTGCTACACGTAAAGACACTAGAAGTCCCTGAGCTGCTGATTGCTGCAGGCTGGGCAGGAGTATATTCAGTTCAGGGAGGTAAAACTACACATTATCTTGTTCTCACAAGCTTTTCTGGGGATGTGCTGTAAGTAGTAGAAGAGGCAGAGCACAAGGCTAGACAGAGTTTTAGTCTGATCCAGGCTGCCCATGCTCCTGTTTCTCACAAAGATACTGCACTTGAAGAGGTGTTCACTCCTGTAACCCCCAGGGGAAGCTATGTTTTACAGATGCACCCAACTCCTGAAGGCATCCTACTGGCTGTTCATATTTGCATATTTAAATTACACATACCCCATTAAAATGTATGTCCAAATTATTTCAAACCTTCTTCCTTTTTATGCATTTTGGGCTATTATGTTTCATCCTTCACATGAACTACAAACTGAGAAAAATGTTGTTCCTCAGGAGAAGATGTGAACACATCTATACATTTTTTTTTTATTTTCTCTGCTTCTCCTGGACCTTTTTCTCAATCTTGATGGAAGAGAGGTGTCTTATCTGGGGTTTTGTTGTTGTTGTTGCTTGGGTTTTTCACTTGTAGAAAACTCTGGTGTCCTCTGGCTTCCTGCTTTTCTTCCTTTTGGTCACACTGTCTGTCCATAGAAATGATACAGTGCTGGGGACCAAAGGTGCCCATGGATGGATGCTTATTGGGACTTAACAGAAAAGGGTTGGATCTGAAGCCCACATGTTATATGTGAGCTGTATATAAGACCTGCTTCTACAGCACCTATGTTGGAGCTACAAATGAACATGTAGATGAAATGAGAAGCACAGATCCACCTGTTTAACCATAAACCAAACAACTTATCCTATTCCTGGAACAAATACAAGTGCACCCCTGGCCTTTTATATTATTTCTCCCTAACAACCAGGTATTCCTTTTATATAGTTCAGTTACTGAACACTTCAGTTGTCAGGAAAGAAAGGAATGGAGAGGGAACTGGTAGTGGTCTCAAATCTCTTACACCTGTAACAGGCTTGTGTGAATTTCTTCCTCACAGAACATCTGATAAAACACAGCCTGAGGTAATCCTCATCCCCTTTCTGTATGTTGTGGCACCAGTCAACATTTTCAATATGATGGATTTCCATAGCACTAGTCAGCCTTACATCCAGGGCTGCTCCCTGTTGCGTTACATAGCCTGGGACTGAGTGCAGGGCCAGGAATGTCTCTCCTGTTCCTTCCAGCCTCCTGTTTACTGTATTACTGTGGCTAATTGGGAAGTCTGGATATAAAAATAAATAATTTCTCGCTGTCCAAAAATAGGTCAAGAAAACCACTGGGCGTGCATAAGAAAGATCCAGCTTTAAAGCACCGACTAAAAGTGATGAGGCTCCAAATTCATGTGGTTGTAATTCTTGATGCAAGTGATGGTGACAGTAATTATAACCACAGTCCTTCAAACGCAGCCAGGTCTCCAGGCTAGCCTGCCAGCATGCTCAGTCACCGGGCCTGTTTCCGTGCAGAATATTTATTCAAATTTTAGCATGAAAATGCACAGTGTCCTCTGACATGCCCACACCTCCCGTCCTGAGGGGAGCCTCCCCAGGTGGGGGGATGCCGGCTCCTCCGTGCTGCAGAGGGCAGTCGTGCCGTTCAAAGAATGAACGCTAGGTGGGCTTACTTGGGGAACACAGACCGGCTCAATTCATGATCCAGCCGCTTTCCTTTATAATTGGACAGTATGAGTTCTGGAGCTGAACGTGCAGGGCTGTGTCCCAGCCGCACACACCCGGTATGGCCCCTTAACAAGGGTACCGCAGCCCCCCATCCTCCTGCGACGCTGAGGGTCCCTCTTATCAGCACCCAACAATCAGCAAAACGTTAACGATGCATGGGGCAGTGTGGGGGCCGGGAGTGTTTGTGACGGACACAGCAGGAGCCTGGGTGGGTTTGGATGGAGGCTCCAGGCTCCACTTCAGTGTACATAAACCACTTGTCCAAAGGAAGACAGACGAGTGCTCATCGCTAATATCCACAGCCGTGCGCGTTGAGCTTGGTGGGATCAGCCACCAGGAGGAGCCAGTGTAATTTATTTCCAGACTAATTAAGGCATGAGCTCTCAGGTCACATAATTAGCTTGAAGCGGGTGGAGCAGGGGGAGATGCTGTCTGACTTTGCCTCCCTTTCCCCTGGAGCACCTTGCAGACTGGTTTTGTTTTAGCACTCACTGAGGGCTTCATGTTAAAGAACTGCATTCTCTGAGGGCAGCGCTTCCCAGCTTCCTAAACGAGGGTGCATCAGTCCCTGGGTACTGACTGTGCTCCGGGCGTTCACAAGGGTTCGTCACACACAGTGATGACGACGCACACAGCAAGCTCAGAGCTAGCGCTGGGTGATGAATCAAAGCCACCTAAATGAAGGTGTCTCAACCTTTTCCTTTTTGTACTCAAAGAAAATTCACATGCCTAAATCGAGGGCTTGGCTTAACCTCCTTTCCTTCATACACTCCCAAATAAAATGAATATGAAATTCTAGTGTATAAGAACAGGATACTGTTATTTTTAGTGATTTGAACATTCTTTAGATGATTCTTTTCATTTTAGGGGCTACCAGAAACCACTTGAGCAGCAGCATATGAACAGCAGGGGCTTACCTATCTGCAGATTCAGTCTCTGCTGCTCCTTTAAACGGTTGAAGAGGGAAAAATGTGTAACACTAATGAAGACGATTTCCCTGCTTCATGCTACTCACTGCCAGCTAGAGAGTAAGTTTTCTTGGCTGTGGGAGCAGTGTTACAGCAGGAATGGCTCTGGTCCCCCAGCAGCACTTCTGGTGTTTGCTTTGAGCCCTGTGCTGATGCACTGCTCCTCTCTTAGCACACATGGGGCATTCACCACACATCTCAGCTTTGGAGAATAGCCAGATTTTTAGCAGTTTAATCGTTTTCAGGTTTTGAGCTCATGCTGGAAAACAACTGTGAGTAAGAGCTTGATGCCGGCAGAATTGTACACAGGCTGGTGGGGTGCCCACAGCTCTGGCCATGAGGGTGTGACCTCCGGGCACCAAGGAGCAGCCAGAACTTCCTCATCCTCATCCAGAGCCTCCAGCACTTTCTGAAACGACATGAGTTTGGTATGTGATTTACAGAGTGAGAGGTTGTGTTTATTTTTAAGTATTTGACTCTGGAAAACTTTTTGAATATTTTTTTTTCTCAAAATGTGTTTTATGACACTGTGGAGTCAGCTGCAATGATTCAAATGCTGAAGAACAAGAGAATGTATGACTCCATGGGATTATTTTTAGATACTGAGTTACATTAATTTTTAAAAAACAAATATGCCACTTGAGGTTTAAGGAGGCCTAAACTTCAGACAGCTTAAGACTGGGATACTGTATGGAAATGCTGTTGTTGGGAAGCTCTTCCATATGTTTGCTATTGGCCACTCTCAGGAAGAATACCAAAAAGCCACTAGTATCTATTTATATGCCTTTGTGTGTCAAGAAAACCACACTATAGGGACCCTCTTGACTGACTAGACAGTCTGGTCCTCTAAAGCCTATTTTTATTGTGCTCCAATTCTCTTTAATGAGAGTTCTGCATTTGGAAATCACACAGGACCTACATTCAAAACTGAACTGACCAGCCACAGATCCCAAACAAGATGGGTCCTCAGATGCTGGCTGGGAAGCAGGTGGAAACTATACCTGGAATGGTCATATCCTGGCTCTCCATGGATGGTGGAGGGCTTGCAGAGTAGAGGCATCTCTGATCACAAAGTCTGCCTAATCCAGCATTGACTCTTCTACTGTTTTCCTGGGTCTTGATTTGTGAGGACCTGGAAAAAGTTTTGTGATTAAATGCAAAAAGAAGACAGATTTTGCAGAAATTGCACATCTAGTCCTTGCCTTGGCCACGAAAAGCTGGTGTGGTGCCTCAGCTCCCTACGAGGAAGCAGGGCAGGGAGGGGGGGCAGTGGGAACAGCCCCGGCCCTGGGCATTTGGCACTTCCTTGAGGGTCAGACTGAGGCCAGGCCAGGACATCAGCCCTAACACCTGCAGGACCTCACTGCTGCTGTGGTGCAGGCTGGCATGCCCCATCTTTTCAAAGGTGCAAGGATTTTTTTAATCAAGTTGTTGCATCTGTTCTATTTCACAGTGACAACTAACACGCACGCATATATATATATATATAAAAATATATGAAAAAGTATTTGTATAAATAATTTTTATTTGTATAAATGCAACCAGAAGCCTTCTGAATTACAGCAGAGGAGAGCTGAGGAGTTATCAATATTGTATTCCTAAGAAATACTGCTCTGGGGCCATGTAGGTAAACAGCTGGGGTCATTCTGCGCAGTGCAAGGCTTATCCCCAAAGCATCACCCAAGAGGCAGAGAAACGTGGTGCCTGGAGCTCCATCCTGGCCTGACAAAGGAGAACTAGCGCTGCTGTCTTTGAAGGAAAGAATGAGATTTCCTCAACTCTCAGCTGAGAGAAACCTCTGCCCTGCCCTAACCACGCTATCTTAATCATATTGCCCTCTTCACCTTCTCCAGTGCTGCAGAGGTTTTAGTGAACTAAACTGGAGTCAAGTGAATTATAAATGAAATGTTTAGCTTACTCAGGTTTAAAATATGTTAGTGCTTATTATTTGAAAGCTTTGTGCAGGAGAAATCATTAAATGAAAGACAGCAGGGTTTTGGTCTATTGTGCTGAGTCGCAAAAGTAGGTTTGTCCCTCTGTAAACAGCATGTCACTCACTCAGGGTCACTTCCCTGTATTAAAGACACCCTTATGGAGCACCAGCAGTATAAGGGAGAAATCCTCCTGGCTTTATGGTGAAGGGAAAAAGGAGTTTATTGGATTGAGTCATCTTTACAAGCCCTGCTGATGGCCCTGGTAGGAATCTCCCCAGAGGAGCAGGACGGTGCACTCTGAAGTACAAAGTGACGCCGTTTGCTCCAACACCACGAATACTCCTGTATGAGTGTGGCTACACTGCACGTACTCACAATTTAAGAAGTCCCCTTTTCAGGCCAGTTCTGACACATATTCCTCTGGGAATGCAGAGTGCTCCAGCACAGCTGGCAGCTGGATGCCAGTTTTGGATACTCTTTGCAAACATTCTGGGTGTGCTGGTGGCCCTTGGCCCGAAGCAGCCTATTGTGTGCAGCTGTAAGGAGTCAGTGCTGGGCTTCACACACTGTCCCAGCAGATGTTTCCATAAGCTGCATCGCTCCTACATGAATGCATTGATGTCTAAGTCCTCGTCTGGGCTTGCCCATGCAAAAGCTCAGCAGGTTTCCAGTGGCTGGCCTAGTTGTGTTTTACTAAGAACCACTCTCTATTTCCTTTTAGACCATAACCTAAAAAAAAAAAAAAAAAAAAAAAGGCCCTTATTGGCATAATATTTTATTTCTGACCCAGCAGATTATGGTGATGGAGCATGACAGAGTGGTCTGCCTGGAGCAAGATCTTCCTAATCCTGGCACAGAGTGAGAATGTTCCCCACTTTCAGAGGGGACATGGTGTGGATCCACTGTGTCTTTGACTGAGGCACCTTCTTGTATGCTGGTCCATCACTCAGATTCCTCCAGACTTCTCATATTTATGGATATTGTTGCCATTTATCTACCTTTGCAGATGTCTACTGTCAAATATTGAAGGTGAACAAGACAGATGGAAAAGGGTGAGGTAAATCAAAGGCTTTTAGGAGTTAGTACAGAAGCCTGGTCGGCCTGCTCTCAACATCCACTGCCTTTGAGAAAGTGATACACAACTTCGAGAGCTCTACTGCAGAAGTTCTGACATGCTCAAAAATAGAATAAAGATAGTAGAATAATTAAAATACAATAATTTTAAATAGTCCTTTTCAACAAATTAACATTCTTTGATGGATGGAAGATAGTTATCTTAGGTAATTACCCTGTTCTCCTAGTGACAGACTGATGCTGACCTTTATACTGCAAGTGAATTATGCAAATTGGTATTTTCATTAAACATTAAATAACTCCCTTGGGAGGAAAAAATGTTACTTACTGTTCATTGGCTATTAAAGTCTAATGATATGATTTACCACAACTTTGTTTGCTACCTCCAAGGGCTCCAGAGGAGAAGGGATTAAATCGTGGCTTGGAATTTGAGGCTTAGACATGTGTAGACAGGTCAGGTGAAGTAAAAAAAATAAAAGCAAAACAAATACCAGTTAGTTCATCCTGTGCTCAAAGGGTATGTTTTCTCTAGCAGAACATCAGTACAACAGTAAATGCCTCCAGTCCCACACTTTTTAGCCCCCTGTGCTCCTCAGAAACACCAGGTGTTTCCCATTACCATAGCCTACTTCTCATCAACAATCCTTACTTCACACTAACTTATCAGCATGCCTTGAACTTAAAACCTGGCTAGTTGTCCTGCTTTCAGCGTTTCATGTGGACCACGCACAGTCCCCCAAAGCCAGCCTCGTGCCACTCAGGCTGGCTCAGGCTCAGGGGATAAGCAAAGCCTACAGGAAAATCAAGCTCACCTGACAGACAGAAGCAATGGGATCACTGGAGAGCATGCTTCCAGCACAGTGGAAGTGACGAAAGTTTACTGCATTATGTCAAAAGTCATTAGGAATAAGGCCAATAATACTGGGTTCAGGAATAAGAACGACTCTGTTTAATGATTCCTGCTGTATGAAATGTAGAAAGTGAAGCACTTTGCCAGTGGTGCAGTAGAAAGGCTTGGTCCTGAAGCATTGCTACTCCCACAGATTCCTACAGTTTAAATGTCTTTTTGGAAACTTCTGCCATTGCATTAAAAGAGATCTCAGAAGGAATGCACCTTATTAAAGATAACTCAACATCCATTCTAAGAAAAGCAACAGTATGCAGGCTTCTGGGAAACAGTGAGGGAGATGCAACTGCATCCTGCAAGAGCTGATTTATTCCTCTCAGCACCAATCTTGGCATGTGTGGAATCATACTGCAGTGCTTCATGTGAAAAATCAAAATATTGGCACCTTATTATTTGGTGCTTTGTGCTGAAGATTACCTAGAAATGTTTCTGTTAAGACAGTCATAGTCTCATCCAAAATGAGAGAATCAGGGTGCCTATGTGCAATGTACATTAACACTGGAAAGTTAATTTACCTTGCTTATCAAAATATTAAAGTATCAACATTCTGAAAGTGGATGTCAATGCAACAGCTTTAGAAAGCATATTGAACTGAGTCACTTTTTGAAACAGCGAAGTTTCCTGGTTCATTAAACTACAGTTAATATGTCCCTTATAAATAAATAAACACACTACACATTATTTTAATTACTTAACACCCCTCTAGTGGGCTGTAGAAAAATGTAAATTTTTAAAATTTTGTGACAGTGACTGCAACCCACCAATAACAAAGCTTATTTTAAATGTACCAGACTGCTAGTCCAGTGTTGCTGTTGTGTGCAGCCCTTTAGAAGGCTGAGAAAAGCAGGTGGGAGCTGCACCCTTATCTGCTGAATTGAAGGGAGAAACACTGAAGCCTTGGTCGCGAAAAAGAGTGTTTATATGACAGTGGGATCCAGTCTGCTTAATTTAGGGAAGCTCTTGTCAACTCTACATCTCTGAAAAATCATTACCCCTCTAAATTAATCTAAACTATCACTTGTTTTCCTTGTAGAGCAAATGGAGAGAGATAATTGCTTGATGCTGATTAGGGAAGTGTGTTAGGAGAAGAGGGAAATTTGGTGTTCTGGTCTTTATTTTTAGGGCAGGTTCCTCCATGTCTCATTCCACCTCACACATTGAATCAGAGGAAAGACAATTACAGAAAAGGTCACCATTACCTTGACATTCAAGTGCCTGTTTGAAGGCAGAAACTAGTGGAGAAGACATCATTTTCATTGGGTAATCTGTTCTAATCTCATTTGCATGTGTTATTAGAAAAGTATTCATTGCTAACAAAGCTTTAAGTCTTAACTTTTCTTCTCTGTTGTTCTTGTCTCTGTTATAATAAACCACTCTTAGTTTACAGTGTTTTGTTCCTCTGATAATGCTTATATGCTGCAATCAAACCAACTGTCAAAGCAGGGATAAACTAAATAGATCTCTGTAAACCTCAGTATATTGAAGTAGCCTATAAGACAGGAGCAAATGATGCATGGAAAACTCATGTTTATATTACCAAAAGAAAAAAAAAACCAAAACCCACAAAAAGTAAAACTGAGCTTTCCCCACATTTTCAGGTTTATTCAGAATTAAAAAGTTGATTTTATTACTATTATTATTACTACTACTTTTACCGTTGTTTTCTTGCTCATATTCAACTGTCAGTTTCATGATTGATTCTATCACCCAGACCTGCAATAGCTCATTCCAGAATAAACATTATTTAATAGTAGTAAAGTAGTTGTAAAATACAAAAAAAAGTATTTTCCAAATAAATGTTAGTTCATTATATTTTCATGTAATGAAATTGTATTTTAAAGAAGTAGTATTGCTTTTTCCTAAATAACCTCATTTAACTTCCACCTTCAAGCAAAGCTGTATTAAGCCTTTATTGTTATTATGTGTCCAAAATTCTTAATAGAGACAGAAGATTCCCATCAGTATTTGGTACTTTGTCCCAATACAGAGTTTGTGTAAACTTAAATATGCAGAGGGGACCTTGGCAGTGGCTGCTGGGTTCTGATAACAGCAGCCAAGTTTCAGGTAGTTCATTAGCCAGGGAAATGGGCCAGCCCATGGAATCAGCTGCTGTGTCTACAATACTCCCTCCATCTCCAGTGTGTAGTGAATATCTCTATCCTTCCATTTCATGTTGTGGGAAGCTCTTTTTTTGGAACTTTTGCTCCAAGATCAGGGCAATTGGTTGTTCTGATTCCAAACAGAGAATTAGCTTTAAATTTAAGCAATTTTGACTTACATTTCTGCAGTTCAAATATCTTTCTGGAAACTTTCTGACATCGCATTAGAAGAAATTTCAATAGGAATATATTTTATTTAAGATATTCCACTATCTGTACTGAAGTTAAGCAAGGTTACTCAGGCTTCTGAGAAGCACCACAACAAGGAAGCCACAGCAATAGCACTCGAGTAACAACTGATTTAAGTAATTTTAACTTTAATGGACCACCGTACTGTCCCTATGTTGCACTGCTGTGCTTGGCCTTCTTAGATACTTTTCAGCATTGCAGGTCCCTTTGGTGTCTGTGCTGACACATCAGTGGAATTGGGATACAGGCTGTGTCACTCCATGTACTGCCACCGTGGGAACTGCTAAAGAGTGGCTCTTCCCCATAAAGCCAGAAGGCCCAGTACCTATGCCCAGCCCCAGTTTGAGTGACAGTAGAAAGGATGAGGCAAAACCCAAACAACGTGTAAATGAGCTACTGTGAACATGAGCCTGACCTGTGGCCCTGGTTAGGCAACTGCAGTTGTGGAACAAATGTAATCTGACAGCAGGGCTTTATCCCAGATCATCATTTGTGCAGTGGAGTGCTTGGATACTTTTTTGACCTGGTGCTGGGATTCTGCGAGCTCAAAGTGCCAACCACAGCCTCGCAGAGAATGATTATTTAAGGTGAACAAGCCACTGAGGATATCCTGACACCTATTCTGCTGCAGATGAAAAAGCAAAATCGCTTCTGCTTACCCCAGGAGACACCCAGGCCTTGATTCAGCTGCCTAAACACAAATGTGTCCTGCCTTTGGAGGTATCTTTGGACAGATAAGATAGACACAGGTCCTCCTGAAATGAAATCTGAAGGGCAGGTCAAATACATCAGGTTATCCCAAAGGGCATGGATTATGTGCACCTGCTTGGTTGGTGAATTGTCAAGCAGCCAGTTCAGCTGCATCACTCTCCCTCAGTTGTGCTGATCAGGTGGCACATGCAGTTGCCCTTAGCACAATATGTGAAGCCATTTGAGATGGCTGGAGTAACTTCCTTGAGTTACTGATTGAGCTGAGTGTAGGTTTTCTATGGACTCTAGAAATGTTGATTGGAAGAGACCTTGAGAGGTCACCTGGTCCAGTCTGAACACTGTCTCTTGTTACATGACTTGATGCTAGTGAAGCTAAGAGAGGAGGAGCAATAATTCTCCTACAACACCACTTCTCCCTGGAGCAATGGCATAGCAGCACAGCCTCTAGCAGACAGACTGTGAAATGCTACCCAACTCTTTTAGAACAGAGCACACAGACATTATATATTGTCTAAACTTTTTTTGATGTGGTAAAAACACATTTAGCTTAGGCATAAGACATACAACTATTTAAGTTATGTTTAAACACTGCACCTACAGTAACCATAAACCTCACAAACTGCTTTCCTCCGTTCAGCTTTGCCAGGAAGATTAAGGATTTATTATGTCATATTTTTTTCCCATACCTATTACTACTCCCTGGAAACCAATGACATGAACTCCCCACACTGCTTGATATGCCCATGTCACCTAAACTGTCATAATGGATAACAGTCAGTGCTGCACAGGCATAGGAACATAAAAATGGCCACAGAGATCAGGTCGAGATCCATCTGGTGTAGTATTTCACCTCTGATATGTGGCCAAAAGTGGATGCCTAGGGAAAAATTTGCAGAATATAGAAAAATAATAAATAACAGTATTTTCTCAGAATAAACACTCAGTCTGCCATCATTGGTACCTGGGAACTTCTTGAGCCAGAGGAGATAATCTTGGATTTAATACCAGCCCATTATTCTCTATGGACAGTTTACACTTAAATCCATGCACATCTAGTCCCTGCCAAACTACTCCAGGTAATCTCTCGGTCATTCTAGATGAACATTGAACCAGGGAGCATACACAGATGTTATGGTCCAAAGCTCTAGGAAAAATGCAACCAGTGGCATGTTCTTTGAACCCTGCTTCATATCTACTCAATGTACATTCACAGATATTGAGGCCAGAATGAATTTGTAGATCTGACTTCCTCTACAAAAGATAACTGTATCCAATTATTGTCCCCATCATTTGGAGTGTGGAGTCAACTTGCAGATTAAAACCCTTTAACACAGGTTTTTACACCTGAGCTGAGCATTTAATTTGGGCTATTGTCATTGTCAGTGTAGCTACTGCACATTGCCAGGAGTCTGGGAGCTCTTTGATATGGAGACCTACATCTGCTGAGTTGAGTAACTCTCACGTGGATGACATTGCCACTGCCAGGAACAGGAACCTGGAAAACTAGCCCACCTTTTGGAGTCTTGACGTACAAGATGAACTCTTTATGACTGATACAATCAGCTCCCAGAACGACAACTGAAACTGCCTGAAGTTCATGTGCTTTTATGACTGGGTATTACATCAGCCTGAAGTTTCAAACTCTACAGTTATTAACTTTTGAACGACTGCTTTCCAAAGGGTTAATGAGTCATATCAGTAGCTGATAGAAATGCCAATTAATAGGGATCAGCTGTAGAATAATTAGATGCAGAATGTGAGCATTAGGTATGCACAGAAGTTACAAAACCCAAGAGAATAGTGTAAAATTGCAGTTTCTAGGGAGCTGAATCTCTAGGAACCCTTAGTCAAATTTCACAAATCTGGATCCCTTTCCTCTACTTACACAACAGACAGTTTTGAATATAATTCATATTAGCTTATATATTTTTGTTTAGACTCTTAGTAAGGTGTTTTTTTAGTAAGGTGGCACAATTTTATTGTACCACAGAATCACTCAGCAGAAAATTATTTGATGAATACATCTGGAAAATGCATGTATTTTAGTGGCTGATAACATCTGCAATCACCTAGCAACATATCTGTGACAGTGACCTGGCAAATTGTTGAATGACATTTTTAACTGCTTAATCACTGGGCTGAATAAGTTTTTCTCATTTCAGTCAGATTCAGTACTAGAGAAAAAAAGGAATTAGGTATATAAATGCATGGAGATTGAATATTATTATATTAGAAAAGGCACTGTCATTTCAGAAAAGTATTCTTGTGATTCCAAGGAAGCAATGCTGAGCAGTTTTTCACACTTTCCTTTGCTTTGGTTGCTTAAACTACGTCAGGTATATAGATTATCTGACTTTAAGTCTGTTAAGGAACAAGAAATCTATTAAAGCATAGACTTTAATTTTGCATGCATTTTCTGTGCCTTAGAGAACAGTATTTATTGCCTGTATTTCAGCTAAATATTATTAACATCAAGCCTATTTGCATGTAACATGATCTATTAATAGATAACTATTAATATATCTGGATACAGAGTGTGGCTCTTTCTGCATGCCTTTATGCTGCATCTCTTCAGCCTCTCCCTATCACATACAAATTAAGTGATGCACGAATCCTGGAAGTAGGCACATGAAAAACTAGTAATTGTACCTTCCATTAATTAGCTATAGCAGGTCTGTGCCATTCATCCTAAACACAGGGAAACTACCTTTTTGTTACATACAATGCGATTTTCAGCTGTTTGTGGCCTGTGGGTTTGTTTCTTCACAGCCTTGCTGAAATGAGCTCAGCAGCAGCAGCAGCGATAAAACTTCCATAAGCACATTGTTTCTCTGACCTGCTGACAATACACAACACCTAATGCACAGTTTCAGTTCAGCTCATAGGCAGCTGTATCACTGAACATGTATGTCCATCAGCTTACTGGGTAGGATGGGACTCAGCTCTCCCCGGACCAGACACCAGTGGTGGTCAAACAGCACGTGCTTTGAGGTCTACTGCCTCAAAGTAACTTCCATTGATGAGAGAGGATTAAAATTCCATTGACTGGAGTGAGTTAAGACACCTGCGCAGTCTTTAGCAAAGGCGAAAGAATAATGAATATTGAATAATGCATGAAAAATTAATTCATATCCCTCCCTCAGTCTCTTTTAAGTTTTATGCAACACACAAAAGGCAAATGTCCCTTCCAGGTCAATGTCTTAGGGGATTATTAAACCACAAGTTCCAAGGTGGCTCAATGCCCATTTCAACCCACTGCAATTTGTGCATGAACATTCCTTCCTTGTTAGAAAAATAATTCACCCTTGAAAAATTATGTATGAACACGTAGAGACTGCTAGGTGAAAAACTAACCCTAAAATCTAGCTCACTACCTTCTGGCAGTGAATATGAAGCAGATGTGAGTAGTTAGATGTTCTAGAAACCATTGTGACAAAATTGGATGGACCTTCCCAGAACATCTCAATGAGGATTTGGAGTAAAAAAAGTCTGCTTGAGAATAGCAGGAAGTTAATTGGTTAAAATTCTCCTCTAGCAATATAATTGATTCAGTGCCTGTGTTTTCTAGACTTAGAAAGACCAGATTTTGATTCACTCTTGTAATGCATGTAAAAAGGTATAAATGGGGATGAGTATACTGAATCTGTACACAGGAGTCAGGGCCTTACTAAGGCACTGGGGTAGGCATTAGGTGGGAGATCGCAGCACTCAAGAAACAGGCAGCACAGTATCCCAATACACAATTCAGGTATATCCCAATTAATTGCTGTTACTCTATGTTTCATTTCAAAGCCTCTCCTATAAACCTGCATTCATGAGTGGAAATGCATTCATGAGGAAAAGGCTTGTCCTGAAACTAGTCACTACTTATTACCCCTATCATTTCTCTTTACAACCATGCTGTTGCTGTAATGCCCATAAAATGACCTGACAATGGTTAGGCAGCTGGTGTCATCTGATTGATCCTCATTACACTAATTATAAGTGTCTCACTAATGTTTTCTACTTCTCTGCCATCAGCTGGGCCACAGTCTCCTTTTGTCTCTGGAAGTTCTTCAGGGCAAGAACTAACTTCTGGGCAAAATATCCTGTCTTGCACAACAGGACCTTGACCTTTGACTGAAATCCCTGGACACTGCAGCTTATTGTCTGAGAACACAAACAGCCTGGATATGCCTGGACAAAGCCTTCTGGTGAGAGAGAATGTGGAAAAGAGGTCCTTCCTATGTGTCTGAAAGCAGCCATGGTAAGAACAAACCGTAAAGGATATATGAGCATGCAAGACTTGTGCTGCCACTGTTCCTTGACATTTTGGGCCAAATTTATCAAAAAGACAGGAAATCTTTACCCAATAAAGTTAAAATTCACCTAGGAGAGAAGCTTATTGTCCTTCTAAAAAATGAAGAAACTGATGAGGGTATTCCAGTCCACTCCTCCTCAATTTTAGTGTTTTCTATCCTCATATCTTGACCTTTTCAGCAACGTCACCTACTTCCCCTTGCCGTGCCACCCTTTCCTCCTCCAGCACTGCTTATATACATTATACACAGATTCAGGTATATATTTGCCACAGCAGCTTTTGCTCATCCACGTACAGAAACCGCCACGAGGATTCTTCGACATCCTCTTGCAACCAGAACAATTGTAAGGTTTCCAGCATTCCATCCCCCGTGGGAGGCCTGGGCTGCAGCTCTTCAGGAGAGCCATCCTCCAGTATGATTCACAGAAGGGTGCTGTGGTGTGGTGCCACAAGCACCAGCTTGCCCACGCTCAGTGCGGCAGGAGCACAACCTGCCTGTGCCTCAGCAGCTCCGCAGAAGTGACGGGGACATCCTGCAGGGCCGTGACTCTGAAAGGACACAGCACCAAACAACACCGTGGCCATTAGGCACTAATAGTATGTAGCACTGGTAGTACTACCTGTAATACCAGCCACGTGTCCTGCTGGCAGTGCTGAGTGTGGCCCTGCTCTGAGCCACCTGGATGGCACGGTCCCTCCCTGCCGCACTCCTCTGTGGGAACACGCAAACTGGCTTTCCCTCCAACCCTTCCTGCTTCCTTACCAGCAGCATTCCTCCCTTCCTTTAACACACAGGAGGAATCAGAGGAGCCCAAAATAGTCCTGGGTCAGGATGACTGATGGGTTCCCCACACAAGGAAGTGGAGAGGTAGGTGAGCAGTTCCTCCCATCCCACATGACACCCTGTAGTATGGCTTCCCATGAATAAACTGTGTGTCCCATCAAGATGAGTGGAGAATTTGGTGAAGAAAAAGAGAGCTTTCCATCTATGCCCACGGCCCCAAAGGCTTAGTAGCACTTACCACAATCAGTGTCCCTGTAATTACAGATGCATGATCGTAGAGCTGCCACAGCAGCAACTGTGCAGTGCTACCACGTTCAACCAAAAAGCAGGATGAGCACAGGCATAGTGACAATGGAACAATGTCCCAACTCTTCAGAGCATGAACAGAGCTAGTGCATGACTACACAAAATACATGTGCCCCAAATCTGCTCCTGGTTCCATTCTGCAGAGGATTTTATGCGCCTGTCTAGGTGAACTGGAGAAAAACTCGAGACAAAAAAAAGCACAGAACGAAACATTACCAAACTCTGAGAGATCCAGATGAATTTGCCCAGCCCAGGAAAACCCAGATCTGGTCTTTTGTGAATTTTGGATCTGGGGATCAAGTCAGAGCTGTACTTCATGGCTTGGTCCCATCTTTAATACACAGAGACAAAATTTGTCTTTAAAGCGATTCTTTTTTGTCTTGCATGACTGCCTTTCTGATTTCAGGACTTCAGTGATGACTAAAGACATGGTTGTTACTGACTTGACCTCTCCCAGCGGAGGCATCTTCTTGCCTACGTGTTTCTTTGGGAGGCAATTATTTTCTTCCTGCTTCTGAGGTTTGCAATTTTGGAGCTAGTGCTTTCTTTCAAGCTCCCACAACCCTCTCAGGAACCTCTCCAGGTAAAAGCAAATGTTATCTCAAAGGGGTACTGAGGCTTTTATTACATCCTGACTTCACTTCTGTAATTCGTTATTTGCTGATCTGCCTGCCATTTCCCTGAGGCATTTGCAGCTCACGCTGAACTTCACTGTTGAAACCTGGATTTCTGAGTATTTTGCTTCTTTCCTGAGAGAAAAATTCTTTGATTTCATCCTAGTAAAGTGGCAGTTTCAGGTTGAAATTAATTTTCTACTTACCAGCTTTCAGGGGTCCTTTCCACTTCTCATCATTTTATTTTCCTATTACTTCAATGGCTGTGTCTCATCTGGTGCTGATGTTGGCCTTCTCCCTTTGAGTTGTTTTTTATCTCCTTCTGTCAGAGTCAGTTTTACTGGTGAACCTCTAGAAAACTGCCAAAGTGGGTGCACTGTGTGCAGGTCTCACAGTGACTGAGTGCCCTCACCTGCCAGTTCAAGTCACTCAAGGTGGGACTTTGTAAAGGGGGATGACCAGGACTGGTTCCAGCCTCCCCTTCAGTTCTTCTGACAGGTTCTTCTTGCCTTTTCCCTCCTTCCTCTCTTTGTCCATGATGAACATTTGTACAAAACCCAAGCCCATGGCTCACTTGCCACATGGCTGGTGAGATAGACAAACTCAGCTTCAGTTCTCTCCAGAGACACAGATACATACAACACATTGTGAAAATATAAATGCTAAGTCGAAAAAAGGGATTCTCTACCAATAGCTGGAGAACTTAAGAAGCCTCATTTGAGGAGACAATACTTACCTAAGCATAGCTGTGTTGTTGCACACTGAGATTTGCTACAAGCCAATGAGCAAAGTTTAGAAATCCCTTTAAGATTGTAGGTTTCTGTGTAAGCTACGTGCATAAGGTCAAACCCTGCCTCCAGTTCCACCTCCTTTGTACTGGTCCTCCCAAACTGCAAAGGGAAAAGAACATTTATTTTGACTTCTCTAGGGGAATAGGCAGGTGGCACAAAGCTTGTGTTGCTTGCCTCAGCCCCTCAGCCACGCTGAGAGGGCGGATACCTTTGGCGGTGACTCTCGGATCTCCCAGCCAGTGACCAAGGCTGTTTTAAAACACCTTCCACTCTGCTACTATGAGTGAATGGTGATGGAAAATCAGCCGTGCCCTACTTTTTCCTGTGTGCTGAATTCACTTCAGCAGTGCTTACGGATGATTTGTCTTCTGGAAGGCATTCAAACAGTCCAGATATGTCTGCTCTCACACATCTCCACCTGAGAAGCAGAGTAACTCAGCTGGCTTGGAGCCAGACCCACACTACCCCTGTTGAACAACTCAGGGCACACGAGATTGCCAATACAACCCAGAGAGGTGTGCCACTAGCACTGGGTACATGTTTCAGAGTGCTGAGCAGGGTATAAAACCTACACAGAGACAGTGGAAGGGAGCAGGAAATCCTGGAATGCCATTCCTTAAGCAGACATATCCACACCACTCTTCAAAGAGGCCTGAAGGGTTTCCAGCCGCTGCCCAGAAATGGGGCCCAGGGTAGTCAGACCTGCCATCTGCTCCAACATGCTAGAATGCTATATATGAGCATTTGGAAACCACAGCAGTTTGCTTCTGACTCTACAGGCATCTGCTTCCCAAGCACGGCTCGAAACCAGCCGGGCCATTGGTCGTGTCTCCCCAGTGCAGACGCATTCAGCACTTTGGTCATGCTGGGTTGTGCCACTGCGGACACCCACACCCTCCCTCAGGACTGCACCAGCATCTACCTCTGCCTGGTTTGGTGTGCCTCCACCTCCTGATAAATTTTGCCCGCCTCTCCCTCTCCTTTCAGAATCCCAGACATCCGATTTTCTCCCTCCTGTGTAGTCCTTGTTGCCAACACTGCTGTGTTCTGCCTTTTCCCATACTTCTCCCACAAATAAAAGAGCAGCCTGTCCACGGCGACTGCACAGACCTAAAAACCAGTGAGGACCGAGGCACACCACAAGCATCTGCCCTGGCACGCCCTGACAGCCAAGCAGAGAAAGTATGCGAGACAACCATTCTGCATCAGGGGTTGGCAGGATTCTTCAGCTGCATTCCCAGATTTTGTAACATTTGGTTGGTTTAGGGAAGACAGTGAAAGTCTGCTTTGAGAAGCTGGACGGATTTCATAGGAAAACACTTTTAAAATTAGCTCTTTTTAACTGTGCTTTCACATTTCAATGGCTGCTGCATTGGTAGCAGCTGGAGTTAGCACCTAATTCCTGGCTTGGTTTGAGCAAACCAAACGCTTACTGATTAGTCCACTTCCAGTCCTCGCATGGAAGCAAAACACAACAAAGAACGGTAGAAGGTATATACAAAAAATTCAGGGGCTTTGCCTTGATGACAGCAATGAGAGATTCCATTTTTATTAATATTTTCAATTTTTAGCACTTAGGCATAACCTTTTAAAAAATTATAGGTCAGATCTGGTTCTCACTCAAAGTCAGGAGCAGCTTTTCTACTAGTGTTGATGGAATTCAAGTTCAGTGCATTATCTCTGGTGTATCAATCTCTTCCAATATGTAATAGCATTAGCATTGCTAATAATTTTACTGTGAATGTCATGATCTATAAGAGGATTTTTACGTTCAACTTATTACCAGAATATAACACTTTTAAATGATACATGACACTTTCTAGCTGACGCATGTACAGCTAAGATCTCAAAAGTGTGAACCATCAGTATTTCAACGCAGAATATAAATTTTAATGCAGAATATAACAAGCCAAGGGTAATGTTTCTATATTTCACTCCTTAACCCAATTTTGGCTTATTTTGGGGCTAAAGGTACTATTTTTCAAAGCTTGTATTTGGCAAAACAGCTGATCTTTGTTGTCATCAATTGTAATAATTGTTCCAACACCAGGAACTCATCATTCATTAGCTCAGAATCCTGTAGCTGATTTTGACTTTTATTTCACAGATCCCTGATATAAATAGCCCTGATGACATATCAGTAGCATCTTAAATTTTAGGCAGGTCTGCCATTCCCCCCCTGAAACAGGCGGTTCAAGAAGTCCAACAATCTTGACCCAGCTTCTCTTTTCCTTCTGCTGCCAGAGATCACTTGTACAGCAGACATCTGTGCTGGTACCTACAGCACCAGGTCATCCTTGTGTGCTCTGAGCCAGGCAAGACCCTGGAGGGGCCTGACCCAGGCTCATATATCACAGAGCAGGTTACTAATCCCTACCACCAACACTGAAAGGAGAAATCAAACACGAAATGCAGCCTGGGAAGGAAGCCCCTGTAATGCCACAGATTTTACACCTATTTATGTACCATCTGTTGGTCAGGGTTGTGCCTACAAGTGCAGACTAGCATTTAATTGGAATGGACCTGGAAAAGCAGTGTGAAGGGACAGTAAAGCAGTGGTGGAGAACACAGGCATCATTTTTTTGCAGTGTGATGCAACAGACACTTGATATCTTACTGCATTTCTTCATTCATTCATTGCAATGGGAATTTTTCAGCTGCCTTTCCCTTCCTGTCTGCAGTGTGAACCACAGCACCGTTCCACAGCCATCTAACGAAAGCTAGGCAGATCTCACCATGGATACCCATTTAAATAGAGAAGTCACAGGACAGTTGCTATTTGTGTGCCTGAATGGAAGTCTATTGTGTTATTTTTTTTGCTCCAGTGAAGCAGAACAAACCCTTCCTTTTCTTTGTTTATATGAGGTGAAAAAACATACTGGTACTGACTTTCAGATAAAACCTCTTAGTTGTAGTCAGTTCCTGCTCTCTTTAAGAACATCTGGGAATACAGACAGTCCATCTGTCCTGTTCCTACACTTAGGCAAAATACCTGTGATGTTAATACCCTTCTCATTTTCTCTGTATGATCACACCTCATGCTGTAGTCTCTTGTGCTCAAGGACTGTTTCTTTTTTCCATTTGCCCATATCTAGAAACTTTCAGGCACTACCCAAATACCAGGTTTTGATATATACAAGATACACACATGGAAATGAAATTTCTTTTACTTGAGGTATTGAGTCAAACTGCAGAAGACCTCAGCCTTGTCTCAGAGGGACAGTGTCATCTTTGACGCATAACCTCTCTCTACACTCTGGCTTTCTGTCTGTATTTTTAATTTGTTTTGCCACAGTGTCCTTGTCAGAGACCAGGGGCTCCTTGTGTTTCTGTTGTATAAACATACAAGCAAACAGTAGTTCTGGCTGCAGTAAATTCAAATAGTCAGAAGGAAACACTTCCCGAGGAAAAAGAAAAAAAGTAAAATTAAGGTGAAGAAAAAAAAAAAAGGGGGCATGTGTAAAGCATTTTCAGTAACACCTGAGATGTATTCTATGTACAGCCTTGTGTACAAGCCAGTGCACAGTGAAAGGCCAGTGGTTCTCCACGTGAGCTAACTCTGCCCAGCCTCTCAGCACGCCTGGTGCACCAGCATCGTCAGACACTCTGGGTCTGAGCCAGCTCAGGTGTCCCTGCAGTGTGCAGGGGTTTCACTCAGCACCACGCAGGGGGCACAGCGTGCTCAGAGCAGATCTGAACCCTGCATTCTCACAAGCAGCTTCAGCACCATTTTAAGACCTCTGGTTTTAAAAAACATGTTAAAGCACTTTCACAATGTTACCATCAATCAATTTTTTATATATTATCTTAAAGGACACTAAGCTAAGTCTTGTCTTGGAGCACATCATAAAGGACAATTGTATTCCCCTTGCAGATTAAGAGACCTGGGAGGTGTCCACATGTGAACTGGATGTCCAGCCTTTTGCCACAGTCAGTGGAGTACAGAGATCTGTCCACCTCACCCTAAAAAACACCTCTTGGCACACACACCAGCTGGCTAAATTTAGATGTCTAGTGCCAGCTTTGCCTGTGGTATCCAAGACATTTACACAGAATTGCCAAATATTAAACATGACCTTTCTCCCTCCAAAGTGGTAGCTGGAAGTTGGGGCCTATTACAGGACATCTCAAATGACTCTAGACAGATATATGTGGGCAACTGAAGCAGTCAGCAGGATAACACTCCAGGTTTCCTGCCTATGATGGCAGTTTGGATCTATCTCATGCATAGACATTTAATTCTCCCTGAATGTCACATAAGAAGAGGACTGTGTCAATTTTTTTCCCTCCCAAAGGGAAATTTGGCTCCAAGCTCCAAATCAGCTTCTCCCCAGAGCATTTTTTTCCTCCCAGAGGATATCATGGGGCTCACCAAGCTCTTCATGACTTTCCATACCTCCAAGCAGTATCCAGCCTGCCTTTAGCCGATGCACTGACATGGCTTTGTGTACTGTTAGAATTAATTCAACTACAGTGTAAGTTGTGGAAAGGAACAGTGTTTATCCAGGACACAGCACCTCTCAGACTTTCTCATTATTTATATAGTGTTTATGCTGCTCAGTGGTGCCAATCAGGGTAAGTATTTACTGCTGCAGGGTATTTACTGCTCCGTATCTGAATATAGCTGCTGCCCTGAAGAGCTTACAATTTAATTATAAAACAAGATGCCAGGAGTTTAAAAAAAAGAGAGAAAATTGATGAGCAAAAGAGGTAACAGCACAAAGTCAGGAGAAGCAAAATATTTTTTATCCCACTCTATTTATCTTTTTAAATTATATGCTTTCCAATTTAAAAACAAAAACCCAACCAACTAACCAAACCCCACGTTTCATTTCTCTTTCCACCCTTCCTGTTTCTCAATGCAATTTATATTTTTCAGTGGAAAGATTTAATCCTATTTAAGATTCTTTCTCATGTTTATAACTTCCATCTACTTACATACCATTGGTTCAGGTGTCTCTCACAAGCTCAGTGCTGTATTATCAGCAGGGACATACAAGGCCTTTCTTTCCCTGGTGGTCTATGAAGCAAGGTAGGTCACATTCATCCATTTTGCCTCCATTACTCCTATTTGCCTACCTGTAATCCAGCCTCCAGGCTGGATGGTGTGCCAACATGTGGGTTTCCTATTGGCATCTCAGCAGGACCCTCTGGATTTCCTGGGAGCATCAGTCCTGCTGTAAGACTTGGGACATTACCCACCGTTATCCCATCCCTATTATTCCAACGAATTCCAGCTCACCTCTATCTGCCACCCAACTCACTTCACAGAATTAATGGACACGCTTCCTGAGATACAAGATCACTTCTACCATTCATTTTAAAAGATAATTTGTGTTACCTCTGTGGGATATCCCCCACTTGTTACTCCATTTGATGAAAATCAGAAACACATGACTGTGAGTTATTACCTATATTACAGCAGACACCAAAATGTGCTGCTGCTGTGCAACACGTAGGAGAAAAGGCACTAGAAGTGCAAAAGGCATCAGAGTCAGCACTAAGCTTTTTTAAAAAAATCATTGTGTATTGAAAATCAGGGCTTAGACGTACACTACACACATTTGCACTGTTATCTCCTATTCAGATTCCACAGCTGTACTCTCAGAGCTCTCCTCTCTCCAGACACAGAAGAGGCACAGAAGGTTGGAGAGAAACACTCTTCTTCTGTGATGGAAAGCTGGTTATTAAGAAAACATCTCTTAGATGCATAGGTCATGTTGCATTTGTCTCATCTGGGCTCATCTTTTCCCTACCAGGCAGTGGCCTGTACCAGGCAGGGATGCAGGGAACTTTCTGACACATATATTTGTCCAGTAAACACTGAACCACCCCACATTTCACAGAAGCTTCCAGATAGACTCCCAGCCCTGCAGCCCCAGCTCAGAACTGACCTCGCCCTATTGAGGGGACAAAAACAGTACAAATGTGTATTTTTCAGTACTGGGTAGTTCTCATGGTGATTTTATCCATCTATAGTAATATCAGAAGGATGATATTAGCTGACCATGCCAGTAACAACAACCATGGCTGCTTGCCACCAGGAGAGAAAACTCTGTTATTTCCCTGACACACTGAATTTTCCACGTTGCATTTAGCTTAGTGAACAGTCAGCTGGAGCTTGCTATTCAGACTTCCTATAGTATAAACTGCTTTTTCTTTTCCTTCCAAAACAGCTTTCTATTTCCTCTCTTACATTCAAGGGAAAGTTACAGCTGAGATTGCACAAAAACTCTGCACAAGTGATACTATTTTTATGTGTACCTTGAGGTGCACAGGGAATTCTGCGGTGACCCGAGTTAGGTTTAGACGTCTAACATATGTGTCAGTAGCTCACAATGAGACATCTCCAGTCACAGTTCATGTGGGTTTCCTCCACCCCTTTTACAGGTCATTCCACTCCCAAAGTCTGGCAGACACGATCCACTCGTGGTGGCCACAGCTCTCTGTCTGGGACACCCAGGTAGCTGTACTTTCATCTTGTCCTTGTTTCATGGCCAAAAACAGCTGTTAGGGCAGCCTGGGCACTCTGCAGCTTCAGTTACCAAGTACTTGGCCCTACTCAACCTGTGGATGATTTAAAAACCTGCATTTCTCACTCATCCTGGTGTGAAAACCATCCCTCTTACTGGAATATTTCTTCTGGGGGAAAACCAGAAATGAATCCTCATGACATGGAGAAGGGCTCTGCAAGAGGGAAGAGGAATCATAAGGCTGTATTGAATAGATCATCTCGACAATTTCTAGGATTCAGGGGCATGAAGTAATTTTTTTACAGGCCTCCAGAGAGCAATGGTCTTCTCTGACTGAGTAGAAGAGATGCAAAGAACAATCAGACATCACTTCACAGAATATCAGCAGATAATGGTTTTGTGAGAACCTTACTTCTTTCTCTGAGGGCCTGCCTGCTTTTGCAGAGCACAAGACACATCAAAGGACTCAATTAGAGTGAATATATGTTATATTGTATCTGTAAATTATGGGCATAAAGTAACAGAAGATCGGGCAGCAGAAGTTTCTTTAACAAGTAAAAGCTCCAGTAATGATGATATGTGGCAATACCCAAGTATTTACAAGCACAGCCAGCCAAGTGCAAGACACAAAGCCACTCTGACCCTCCAACACAGGGGATAAGAGTAGGGATTTTCTTAAAAAGAAGCTCAGACACAACCAGCTCTGCTCTGCCCCTTTTTTTGACCCTTTCCTTAGAATTATAAGAATCTTGAAGTTAGTTTATCAGAGAGGAGGCAGAGGCTACTGGGAATCTCTGGACCCTTAAAAAAAAAATCTGTCTTGAAATATATGTGCAAGTACAGGTAAAATTCACAGTAAAACAACTTTTTAACCCAGCTCACTATTGCACTTTATGCAATACATTCCTTCTATAAGTAGAAGCATTCATTGCTTTGCAACTCATTCATTAGGGGCCTGAAATTTTCACATAATTTTCCTTGCAGATGTCCAACATAATAGGGAATGAGAGAATTAAAATTGCATCCAAACACACACACAAACAAATAGAAACAGAAAATCCTTTTATAATCTATGAGGACAAGAGCAGGAAGCACAGTTCAACATGCTCATGTTTGAAATGGTAAAGTTGGGGAATAAAAATACATGTATTTATGATCACTACAGAATCTCCATATGGTGTTCAAGAGGACAGAACTACAAAATTATCATCAGTTTTCAGAGCAGACACAACTTTTGCACAGGACCAGTTACACCACTGAGCTCAAACATCTTCATGCCATAGTTTGCCACCTGTTGATAAATACACTTATACTTCACACATGGTGATTATAATGGTATTTAAAGACTGTTGTGAAGTGTTCAGAAACAAAAGTGATAGAATCATGGAAATTAGTACAAAGGTAGAAAATTGCCAAGATCCTTACTGCTAAGAAAATCTGAGCTGATTCCAGATCCCTTCAGAAGATTCTAAGCCACAAAATGTATGTAAATTACAGGATTTCTCATTAAGGTTTAATTAGCTTTTAAAAATGGGTTCAAGCTAAAGAAAGAAGTATGTCACAGATGAAAAATAAATAAACTGAAGATATGTTGCTCAGACCTGGAATGTGCAAGATCTGGTTACAAGTCCTGGCTCTGCTGCAGACCTGCTACAGACAGAGTCAGGCCTGGTCACTGATGATGATAGGGCAAAGTCCATGAAACTGAATGATAATTTTCAGATTTGTGATTTTGCTTAATTAACAGTAATTATTACTGTTAAATCATCTCCTGAAAGTTTATCTCCTGAAAGTTTAGCTGCTGTTAACAACAGTTTTCATATTTATGGTACCATTTACAGCTTAGACCTTTTTTACAGTGTGCTAATGAAACCCAGTGTTTAACAACAGCTGGCACTTACACTACAGCCTTACTTTAAAATGGTCTTTATGTCTTAAAGAAATCCGAGTAATCTGCTGAAGGGACAAGGCTGGAGGAGAAAATCTGCTAAGTGAGGGTTTGTTCGAACTAGTTCTACAGCAGCACTTTACAAGGCTTGATACCAAACACAGCAGCTGATCCAAGAAAGACACAAAGTGCACACGCTCACTTTGCCATTCACATGTGTGGGTACTCAGCACTGCTCCTGGGCACCGGAATGCCATTGCAGTCCAACTGGATTTTGGCACTGGATATAATTTACAAGTTGTCTCATGATAGCCTCGCCACTGTGTTATAAACGATTCTTCAACTAGAAAATAAACAGATCCAAATTATCACCTCTGTTTTTATCAAGACTGACACTCATCAAATCCGTGCAATACAGACTGAATACAGGATTCTGTGAATGTTTTATGACAGGAACAGCCCACTGCATACAATCATTTGGTATCTTACCTTTCAAAATCTCTCTCTTCCTGCAAAGGTGGGTAATAGCTTCAGGAACTCTAAAATATTACTTGGCTCATAAGGTCTCACAAACTGCAACGTACTGAGTGGTTTGTGGGTTTTGGCAAGTGTTCCAGGTCAGCAATTACTAAATAATGGTGATTCATGAAGCCTTATCCCATAGATCTGCAAGATGAAATATTTTATGAGAGCACATTTTAAAGGAGTGAATAAGAAAACAAACAAACAAACAGAACAAACCAAATCAAACAAAAAGGCCATCCCCCAAAAAAGAGGTAGTCCAAAATTTCCTTACAAAGCAGAAATCTAGTCCCGTGTTAGTGGAAATTTTTACCAAATCACCCAAGTGCTTCACAAACTTTAACAAATTAATCCTTTATGCTCTTGTGAGCAAGGAAATATTATCCCTTGTATTATACTTTGAGGAAATGATAAAGGCTGTAAAGCCCAAGTATTCCAGTATATCTAGTGATTTTTGAGCGTTTGAGTTTCTGACTGCTCAGTTCTACATTTACCTTCCAGGATTCCTGTATTATTTGCAGTTCCTCTTCATATGGAGTTACCTTCTTAAGTACACCAACTACTTCTTTTCTTTCTTCTTTTTTTTTTTTCTTTTTTTGAACTATGAATCCTAACTAAAACCCACACAGAATAACAGAATCAAAGAATCAGCAGGGTTGGAAGAGACCCTCAAGATGATCTAGTCCAGCTGTCAACCCAGCACCACCATCAGCATCCCTAAACCATGTCCCCCAGGTGCCTCTTGAACACTTCCAGAGATGGTGACTCCACCACCTCCCTGGGCAACTTATCCCAGTGCCTGACCACTCTTTCAGTGAAAACCTTTTTTCTAATATCTAATCTGAACTTCCCGTGGCACAACAAAAGGCCATTTCCTCTCATCCCTTCCCTTGAGACATGGCAGAAGAGACTGACCCCCACCTGGCTACAAACCCCTTTTAGGTAGTTGTAGAGAGGGGTGAGGTCCCCCCTGAGCCTCCACTTCTCCAGGCTAAAATATAGAACATAATTTTAAGAATGCATCACTAATACATTGAGAAGTAACTTACATAGTCCCTTCTACATCTGTTTGACCACAGATCAAGAAAAAATAATTAGTTAGTCCACTCTTCCTTGATTTTTCTGGACTAACAATCCGATTGCTCATGGACATTGTTCCTTCAGAGATGCATTCTCTCTCCAGACTGCTGAGTCTAAGACGTAGAAGAACCAGTAGTAGTTTCTATTACCACACAGCATCCACTTTTGATTTGTAATATTTTACACATTCCTCAGCTACCAGCATAACAAGGAAAACCACCAAACCTCTTTGATCTCAGCAGTGTGCCACTAAAAAATGGAAGCATTAAGAGATTAAGTTCTACATCCCCCACACCGAGAATTAGAAGTGGCCCAGGCAAGTAGAAAACTCTCATTGCTTTTCAGAAGAAGTTGACTGTTACTCAACTATACTAAACTTTAAGGGAATAAAAATCATGAACCCAACACGCATATATTGACATGTCTATCAATATATAACACATTTATAACATTGGGCTTTTAAAAAATTTAGTGTCAGAGTATTTTTATTCTTTAATAACAGAGTTGAGCTGCTTTAGGAAAAATTCAAGATAAACATAACAAACTATCCATTAAAGAAAACTCCTACCTACGATGAGGCTCTGCCCATGAGCTGGTTTTTGACAGGAATCACCATTTTCTCTCTCACATTTCTTCATGATGAGCTCAGCCATCATAAACCTTGAGTCAGCAGAAGGAACGATACAGTGCAGTCTCTTTATTAGTCTGATGGGTTTGGTTTTCTGCCCAAGTCTTGCATGGGGATTTGGCTTGGGGGAGCTGTGAAGACTGTATGCCTAAAGGGATAAGTATCAGGAATTTTGAGGTCCCTCTAGAAGGATATAATGGGGCTTATGAAGTTTTTGAGTGCTCAAAACAGCGCTCCCTGTTTTGAGAGCTTAAAATTAGACCTTTTCTATTTTCCTTTTCTTGACAAGATGCTGAAAAATGGTCTGGCATTAAAGAACAAAATAATTTTGAACTCGTTCATAAAATAAATTAAAAAAATTTTTTGGAAGACCAATTGTTTCACTGTTTTAGACTTCTAAGCAATCAATACTTTATATGTCAGCTTCATGGTAGCCATCTAACGGATCAGTCACACTTCCTGCACTACCCGAGGAATTGTCTGTCCTGAACACCCAGAGCTGGTTTATTCCTTTTCCTATCAGGCTCTGCCTTATCCACCTTCCTTGGCTCGGGGTTTCTTCCTCATAACAATTCTGTGAAATTGAAACAACCTAGTAATGAAAACACCCCGTGGTTTGCCCAAGAGCGAACGCTTAGACACAACTTCCCTCTGATGAACAGCAAAGCGTCGTGTCCGATAAGGACTGACCTCATTCCAGGCACTGCGATGTTCTTTATTGCCTCCACCAGCCAGGGACTTTTAACAATACAATAACATCAAAAACAGTTCCAAAGGGTACTCGGGTGTCCTTAGGTCTTCCAAGTTAATTGCTGTTACTGTCTCTATGGGAATGTCTAGCAGAGAGCTGGAAGGCAGGCAAATGACTCTTATCAATAAGGATTAAAAGCAGGATCCAGAGGGTCCTGTCTGGATTAGCTTCAGAGATGCAGAGAAGCAGCAATGCATGGTACAGGTAATTACTGACAACTGACTGCAAGGTGATGTAGTTTTGCCAGTCCTGAAGTTGAAGATGAGCTGAGGACTGGGAGCAATCCCGGAAGATGATCCTTCACAGACTTTTTTTTTTTAAGTCCTGAGAAGAAACCACAGGTTTTCCATTTGCCTGACTAACTGTAGCTAAAACCAAAACGATGATCTGCACCAAATAACTAGGACTGTCCAACAAAACCCGCTGCTTCTTTGGTCAAACAAAAGAACTCCCGAATCTTGCGGAACTCCCTCGCAGTTTTATACAACCGGAGGTAACACTCTATTCCCCAGCTCGGCAAACGTGAGGCTGAGAACTCAGGGGAGCCAGAATTGCCCTACAGAGACTTCACCTGTGGCAAAAGTCCCTCATCTACCACGATGTCCCGTGCTTTCCCCTGAGTGCTCCCACAGCTCCCCCGCCCCGGTGGCACCGGGTCAGTGTGCCGGGGCACCGGCCTGCCGCCGAGGCGCGGGACGGTGCCCCCGGACACACAGACCCGGTGGCACCGGGGTGGGACACCAAAAGCGACCCGACCTTCCCCTTCCCCTTCCCTTCCATTTCCCTTCCCCTTCCCCTTTCCCTTCCCGCCCTTCCGCGCCGGGTGACGTCAGGCGCCTCACGCGCCGCTCCGCGCGTCACACGCCGCGCGCGCGCGAGCGCGCGCCCCCTCCCCCTCCCTCCAGTCCCTCCAGTCCCTCCCCTCCCTCCCTCCTCCCCGCTTTACCCCTCTCGGCCAATCGGAACACGGGGCTCCGCGCGCGCCCGCCCCGCCGGCCAATCCCTTCCGCCGGCGGCGGGGCGGGGGGCGGGACTTCCGCCAGCCGGAGGCCGGAAGCGGGTCTCTCATGCGAGCGGGTGGTTGAGAGGAGTCTCGGCTCGCAGAGACGTTTCGGGCCCCGGAGGAGCCGCCGCCGCCGCCGCCCCCGCCCCCCGCCCGCTCCCTCTCCGGCGCTGCCGCCGCCCCGCTGCGCCCCTCCCTCGGCCCCGCCCGCGCTCCGCTCTCCTCCTCCTCCTCACGGCATCCGGCGGCGGCGGCGGCGCGGCGGCGAGAGAGCCCCGGCGCCAGCGGGAGCGCGGCGGAGGCGAGAGGCCCCGCGCCGGCGGAGCCAGCCCCTCTGTCCCCTCCCTCCGTGCCCGACCGTACCCCCCGCGCCGAGCCCCGGCCCGCGGGCGGCGGCGGCTGTTGGTGACAGGTGAGTGCGAGGGCCCGCCCGGCCCGCGCTCCCCGGGCGGCGGCGCCCGCCGGGGCCGTTCCGCGCCCGGTGCGCGGGGGGGAGACACCCGCCCCCAGCGCCCCGCCGCCCCCTCGCTCCCCTCCGGGGAGGCGGCCGGAGCCGCCATCTTCCCGCCCGAGGCGGCTCCCGGGGGAGCGGCGGCGGCGGGAGGAGGATCCGGCGCGGGGCTGGCGGGGCAGGGCAGGGCAGGCCGCGGGGCCGCTCCCGCACTGCGGGCCGGGCACGGCGGATGAGCTTTGCCCCCGCGCTGCCGTGCGCCGTGTGCCCCGCCCGGAGCCTCCCCGGATTCCCCCCTCCCGGGGCCGATGGGACCCCCCCGGAGCAGCCGCCGGCCCATCGCTCGGGGCAGCGCCGAGTTCCCCCACGAACGTCTCCACCAGCCGCGTCCCGAGCAGGGGAACTGCCCAACGCCTGCCGGAGCAGGCGCCGCGCAGGCCGTGTGTTGCCCCCAGGATTGTGGTGGTGGTGTTAGCCCTTCGGTAGCTGCTGCTTCGTCCCGGTTGTTTTTCACTCTCAGTTTCAGTTTGTGCAAGTGCTCAGAATTAGCACTTAGCAGCTCTCTCCGCGGCTTAAACAGAGGTGCACTTGCCAGACAGTGTTTGTTGTGTGAGATTCCTGTGTGGCAGATAAGTATAATTATTTTTATTCTGCAGGTGAGCGAATTGAGGCAGGGTGTTTAAGACTTGCCTGTGGCCACAGAGAGAGCTGGGTTCAAAACCACTGTTTAAACTTGAGTCACGGTTGGGGTAAAACCATGGGAATTCTGGCTTCCGATTCTGCGTCTTGTCACTGGCCTAGTTTTGCTGGCCTCTGTGTGAATCCTTAGTAAAACTGGAGAAGGGATCTTCCTCAAGTACTGACTCAGGGGTTGCTATTGAAAGGTCTGTCGTGTGCTTTAAGTTTCGTGTCCAACTTATCTGGTTTTTACAGGTTGGATAAATTCTCAAAGGTCAAAGAATGTTCTTTTTTTTTTTTTTTTTTGGTTTTTAACTTACTGGGATTTCACAACTCTTGGGTTTTGATTCTGGTCTGGTAACTGTTTTTATCAGTTGAACTTTCACTTCTCCCTGCTGACTTGTAAGCATTTCTTCAAGTTAATTCTTGAGATATGAAGCTAATCAGCTTAGTTATTTTCGTTATTACAGCAACATTGATATTTTCTATTTTTTTAATTATTTTTTGTGAGATGTGAAAGGAAGATGAAAACTAGGGTGAGGCCTGATAAAACACATATAGAAACAAGTATGTTTTATATAAATAATATCTTATTCTTCCAGGTGTATTGTCATTCACCTATGTATACTATTTATATGGAAGCCACAATTATTCTTATGTTTAATTGGTCTTAGATTTTGGGGGAAAAAGTAATCCTTGTGGGAACTGAAGTAAAAGTTTTGCTTAAATGAATTAAGAGCAAACAGTTGACCTCTTGTTCCTTAATAATATGTGTGAATGTAATCAGGTCCTTAAGCACACACAGTGTTCTGAGTTAGATTGAATTGTTTACCTTGTAATTTTTTCTGGATTTTTTTAAAGTGTTTAAACACAAACACCTGAAGGGAATAAAGGTGTCAGCACAAGTGTGCGCTGCCTTGGTTGCTTTTTGTGGCTTGCTCTAGTGCAAATATACACACAGAAAGGTAGCGATGACTGATATGTAGATATTATATATATTGCTTAGATATGTGGCTGGAACTTAAATCTGCTTCAGTACAGAGCCAAGGCAGAAGATCTGGAAGTGGAGGCAGTTGTGGGGGCTTTGGGATTTTGTTGAGGTTTCTTGTTTCTTTGAGACATGCAGTAACCATGTAGGCAGTTTCTAGCGATGATGTCTTACTCGATTAGAGTGAAATTAACTACTTGGTTTATTTGCTGAAATGCAAAGTAAATACAGTCAGGCTTGTCTAATCTACATGTTCCGTGGAGATCTGTTGCTGCGTCTCTTATTAAGTCTCGTATCTCGCAGTGGCTTTGGCTTTAAATCAGTTGAGAGCTTAATTGGCATGGTAATATAAACTCTTTGTTAAATATTTATTACATTACCTCACAAAATGCACATGCTAGACACGGAAAAGGCATGTTTCTGACCATAATGCGTGGCAAATGTAAAGTGACAGCTGAAAGGTAGCAAAAAAGGAGTTATAAAAAACCAAAGTAATTAGGTGTAGATGTGTTCCATCAGTTTGATTTTTTGTAAACTAGGTGGCTTTTAGGACTTTCAGCGCCATTAATGTTTAATTCCATGGTGTCTGTATATATTCATCAGGCATTCACATTCTCGTAAATTAACAGGTGAGGTACGCAAATAAGCACACAGGGCACTTGACTTACCTTTTCTAGTGCCTGTGTTGGAAGGAGCAGGTTTTGCAAAGGCCATGGCCCCATCGATCTTGAAGAAGAGGCGCGTTCTTGCCTTGGAGGGGCCAAGGTGGCCATAGAGGCAGCTCACAAACGCGGCGGCAGGAAGGCTATGGCTGGCAGAGAGAAAAGGCAAAGAGACCTGATGAAGGAAAGCAAAGAAACATATTTCCAAGTCTGGAGAATGTTAAGCTTTGGGAGTGTGATTTCTGTGTCTATGCATGTACACGCACGTGTGAGGAACTGTTAGGTGACGTAAGGCGTTGTAAAAAATGTGGTTTGTAGACTGTTCTGTTCCTTTAAGCATTTACTCACAAAATAGCATTTTTAGGCAACAAGTTTGTGTAACTCTTAGACATAACTGTAGAAAATAATCTCAGGCTGCGTTTTTTCCTGTGTGCAATCAGTGATATTCAGCTAACAGGAGCAGTGGAAGTCTGACATATCTGTATTCAGAATGGGCACACAGGTATGAGTCGGAAAGAAAGGATGTTACAAAACAGGACGTTCTTTGGAAGAAAGTTAACCCTTCTCCTGCGGTTTTGAAAGAGGTGATGATGTGTTGAGAGCTGTGTAGAAGATGAGAGTAAAAACTACTCTTGTAGTAAAGACCTCGGAAAGGTATATGAGCAATGTTATTCCTAAAGCAAGGCATACATATGCTGAAATTAATACTGTCATTTTAGTCCATGTAAAACAAGATCTAAGAGGGTGGGTTTCACTACAGAAGCCAGTCATTAAATTACGGAGGGGAAAGTGATGTAGAACTTAACCTGTGCAACAGTGCTAGTTTTATGTGATCCCTCAAAAAAGAGAAGACACACATGCACTCAACATCTTCACCCTGAACTGGTAATGCACTTTATCAAAGGTACCAGTTACAACATTTTCAAACTAATGTGTTGGGAAAACTCTGTTTTCTTTTGCTGTGTGTTAACTGCTCTGTGCTAGACTCGAGACAAGCTAGTGTGTTATAACAGTCAAATACAAAAATAGAGTAACTGAATATAAAACTCAGGTATATTTCACCTGGTCAACAAAAATATTTTGGTGCTGTAAATACTGGATAATTGAACAAGACCCATTGCTCATCCAGCAATCTGTTTCTTTCCCTTTAGGGATATGCTGACTTTGACTGGCTCATGATAACATTGTGTCTAAAACCAGTAAGTTTGATGAACTTGTTAGAAACAAACTAGAAGTTGATTTCTGTTCCACCTGTTCATTTAAATTAACCTACTCAAATTCCACAAAGTAGTGCAAGATAGAAATATATTCTGTTAATTGGTTCCTAACTGATATTTCATAAATTTTGGTGATGTGATGGAGCCAAGTATTTATAAAATCACTGGTCTTTCACACTTGTGTGTGTTACGTACCCTTCCTAAAGGAGGGTGCCTCCCCATTCAAAAGCAGGCACTACAGAGTAATACCTGGAGACAACAAAGGTACTTTGGAGTACTTAAATTAGGTGTGACTGTAATACAGCATAATTGTGCGATTAGGATAGCCATGACAGTGTTCATTCTGTGATGTGTGCTGCTGCAGGTATTTTGTGTCTGGGTATGTGTTTCAGGAACGGCAATTAACTCCAAAATTGGAAGTCTGACAGAGGTTACTAATATGTGGCTCTCTGCTTGGCCTGGAACATTGCAGGGAATTGGGGAAATGCTGTTTTGACGCCCTGATGAATCACCAATTTTTTGGAGTCTTAATCTTTTTGAACGCTCTCGTTTACCATGGAGGGCTTGGCTATGCATATTCTGGATCCTGTCAGTCCAGCTCCTTAATGGGTAGTTGAATGATCTAATACAAAAGGAATCAGTCGCTCATAAGCTGAATGGATTGCCACCTCTGCACTTCCAGCAGCTCTGTTGTTGTTCACACAAGGCTGTTGGCATGTAAGGAGCTGGTGTCTCAGAGAGTATATCCTACAGTAAAGGTTTATTCTGGATTGCCTTTGTGGCCATGTAACGTTCACAGATGTCTCGAGTTCAGTGTACATGTATTTAAGGCAGCTGTGCAAACCTTTTAATTCTGGATTGTTGCACATAGAGGTAGAAATGTAGATGCCTCTAGAAGTGTATAGAAATCTACCTGCCACAGTAGCTTATGATGAATTAGACACAGAATTTCTTTATCTGTTAGGGATTCCTTTCTAAAATGCCAATATCATTTCCGTTGTTGAAAACAACAAAGACTGGCAGTGTAGACTTTGGAAATTACACCTGCGGATGCTATCAGTAGTTCACATGGGACACGTTCAGGAAAATACTGAGTTTTCAGTATAGTTGTAGAACATAGTTGTTTTATCTCAAGCTTTTTGCAAATCTAATTACTGTATTACCTAATTTTGCTTTTAGATTTCTTGTTTCTTGCACAAGTATCGGAACAGTATTTTCCCTTTGGAAAGGTTAATTCTCTCTCAGCTTCATATTGGTCTTCCCTGTTATCTTCTGGAAATAAGCAACAATGGTGAATGTTAATACTTCATTGATGGTATTCATAAGGCAGACTAGTGGAGTTGCAAACTTGCTTAAAACATTGTAGAATTCTGTTGCTCTGTTAAAGTGTTTATTCATGTTTCCGGGCAAGCCTAATGTTCTGCAATCTATTTTCAAGTATTTTATAATTACAGAATGTCAGTGATCTGACAGGGAAACTCGAAAAAAAAAAAAATTAGTTAAATAGTAACTATGCTGAGGAAAAAAAGAGTAATTGTTTGATAAACCTCAGTTGGCAGAAATGTAATGAAGTGCTTGAGAAGCTTTACAGTGATGTCTCTTGGCACCTTTATGGTTTTGTTTTCGGTCAGTGCTGGTATCCATATGCGTATTTTCACAGGTTGTGGTGCTGTTGCAGGTTGCTCCACAACAGAGTCTGACTGACTGTTGTTCAAACAAGGAACTGATGAATCAACAGGCCAATGTCCAAAGTAGCTTGCTTTTCCATACCTGGTGCCGAGGGCTTATACTCAGATGTTTGGATGTATCCTCCTGGTTTCTGATTCTTGTTCTAGGAATTAAAAGTAGAGCAAAAGTGAAGAATGCAGTTGGGCATGGTTACTCTAAGTGCTGAGCTACCTATATGCGCAGAATTTGCAGTCTTATCTCCGTTTCATTCCCATTCAGACAGATAGGAGCAGAAAACGGTCAACATGTTGCTGTTTGAAGCAGCAAGGCAAACAATTTGGGCAAAATATCATTGTCTACTTTGGCGCATCTCCAGGATCTTGGGTTTGTGTCCCTGCTCCTGTTTAAAAGCTTCTTGTCCAATTCTTCATAATAAATGTCTCAAAGGTTTGTATTATAAAGAAGGGAAGGGACCCTTTTTAATAAACATGTGTTGCAGCATAGTTTACAGACTATTTTTTTATGATTACAATTTTCTTAGTTAACATTGTGTGTTTTAACTGCCTGAATTCAAGGAATCAGTGGAATTTTTAGGAGGGTCTGTGCCCAGTTATTTTGACTTGCAAGGAAGAATTATTGACATTCAATCCAAGCTAAAATATTGGAACAGTCCATCCTTTAACAGTGCGTCAAAACCTGAATTACCAGTAGTTTTGATTACAGTGATACTCTTAAGAAGGTGGGGTGCTCTGACTGTGAACAATAGTGCACCCAGTAGGTGATAGAGTCTTTCATACAGTGTTTTAAAATTAGTTTTAAAGCAAGAGTTGCTTCTGGTTTTGGTGAAGCTTGTAATGGAGGATGGTGACCTTTTTTGAAAAAGGAAGTGATACTAAAATGACTGGATTATTTAGGTTAGATTTTATTTTTGTCAAAGAAGTTAATGAAATAATTGTTGGCAGAAACACTAGCTTCCTTTTCTTATACAAAACCTTAAAGTTAAATGATGCTTCGTCTGTAAGTAGTTTCATTTCACTTCAGATATGGTCCTGAACATGTTCCAAAACTTAAAACTAACATATTTTAGGTAAATGGAATATTTTTCAAGTCGTCTGAAAAAACCCTAATCCCCAGAGCCTGAGGGGAGCTCATCCTAGGGTGTTTGTTTTGCAGAACAGCTGTTTGTTGAGATAGTCTTTGCATAGTCAAGGGTTGTTGTGTACATTCATGATGGAAGAAAACTTGTCACTGTACCTTTTTGTTTATCATGGTGTCATCTTATTTGGTTATTTATAGGCCTCTCACCTGGACTTTGTGGAGGTGTAGATCTTTCCTCTTAGGCCTGTTGTGACCAAAGATACATTCTAGGAGAACTGTAAGGGCTGTCCCATTGGTTTGCATCAAATCTTTTCCAGAATTCTAGTTCTGTGTGCTTCTGAATTTGAGATCTTTGGTGTAAGATTTCTACTGCCCTGAATTAGGTATTTATTGTGTGGTCTGAGAACATCATGAGAAAGAACTTGGCAAATTGGCTTTGAAGCTACGTGTGTGTCTTAAATAATAATTCAAAGTACTTAAAAATATAAAGTGTCCTAGAAGTTCCCAGTGCAGCTTTTGACCTCCTCTTGCTTAAGCACAGCACTGATTGCAGGCTTAAAATATGGAAGCCAATAGCAATGTTCTAAGATAAGACTTATTAAGACCTGTTAAAGAACATCAGACTTATAATCTTACCCTTGCAACTGTACTAAATATTAACCTCATAGCTTTAGGGATGCTTTTAGTCTTGTATTTCATCATGAAATGCTGCATCCTCTTTTGCCAACTTCAGAATTTTTCTGAAGAAGTTGCTGTTCATAAGATCCTGCCCAGCAGAGCTGGATTAATTTTCTTTATCTTTGCCTTGAGTCACAGACAGCGCTGTGAGAGTGCATCAACCACTCTCTGGTTCGCAGCGCAGTGAAGTATGCGGAAAACTTAGAGTTGGTGTTGGTAAATCGTGAGGAGGAACCTTCAGTAATTGAAACAAGGAAGTTTGTTGTTCCCAGCATTGCTAAACTGACACTCTTCATGCACAACATTTAACTTGTTCCCTTTAAGCTAGTGCAAAACCTCCTTTGTCATGTGTTATATCATTTGAAGATTTGATGTTTCTTTGAAGAGTTGGGAAAGTTCAAATAGACCATCTTAGCTTTAAAAACTTGAAGCAGCTAGTAAAATACTGTAGAACTTACGGTTGTTTTGTTAAATAAACAGAATTTATGAAATGGCAGGTCCACTTAGAGCAAACCTGTCGTGCTGAGATTCTGGTGAGTACATAATCCAGCAAAGTTCAGTATCTTTTATAGTTTTCACTCCAAGTCAGGAATCAGTTTCAGTCTTGGAATGAAAACTGTCTCTCCTCGTGAAAGTGCAACAGTTTCTGTAAACTTCACTGTCCTGTGTGGGCTCTTAGCATGCTTAATTGTTGCTTCCTTTAGCAGAGGAAGATTAATTAATCTCTGACTTCCCTTCAATAGGTACTTTAAAGAAAAGCAAATTCCAAAACAAACAAAAAAACCAAAACAAAACTAAAACCCAGACCCTTGGTTTGAGAGCAAAGCAGTTATGTGGGGAAGGAAAGGAAACAAGGAAAATATATTATTATGCAAGATATTATCTTTGCATAATAATTCCTCATATGTGCCTGAGTTCAGAGAGGGTATGATAGGATGAGACAGACTTGGTGTCCAGAGTGCCAAAGTAAATTCACTTGCAGGAAAGAAGATGTGTTTGAAAATGAAGAACTACAGGTCACAGGAAAAAATATTGGAGAACTCTTTCATGTGGCTTTTTCTGATAGTCATGTTAATCTCTTCATACAGTGTCTTGGTTGGCTGTGGGAAAGAGCAATATAGGCCTATTTTAAATAAATCAGAGTTCAAGAGTTTAGGTTACCATGTAGTCTTCTGTAAATACCTATTTAAAAATAGTACTAGTACAGAAATGAACAATACTTTGTAAAATCCATAGTCATTAGTGCTAACAGGTATTTACTGCTGCCCTGTCCACTCCAGGGCAAGCTTGAATTTTCTTTTCAGTTGAATTTACTGTTTCTAATAATTGTCTTGCTCTTCTGCTTTCTGTGTGCATGGAAGTGTTGTGCAGTTTTTAACTCATGTCACCTTAGTGCAAACAAGCAATATGGATGATGATAGTTGATGATTTAGGTGAGGTTTTGTACTTGATGATGCTAAAATTTAAAACCAGATTTTTGTGATACTTTCCATCATTTTGCATTTAACATTTCCATTAAGTGACAAAATTAATTTCTGCATCAGTGACCAGTTTTTTATATTAAATATTGGTATTACTTCAAATGCCTGGAATAGGTCCCAGCTAATTAGTTGGCATAAAAATCTCTGAAGTTATTGAGAAGCCATGACTTTCAGAGAAATGCAATTAGCCTATCAAAGATCACCTCAAAGCACCTAGAGTTAATACTTGTGTAGAAGGTAAACAATTTTAGCTGTTAAAATTATGTATATTAGTAAAAATACCAATACTTTTCTTTGCGTTACCTCAGCTGTGACTTGTATTTGCAGACCAGAATCACAGCACACTGGACACTGCAAGCACAGGCTGGTGCCTCATAGCTTAGGCAAGTGTAATATGTAAATGGAGGTGGATGGGAGGGTGACAAGAAGTTAATGGAGCAGTGGGTTGCTATGATATATGATATGTTTGCTGTGATGAGAACCTCATCAGTTTTGAAAATGTGTTAATTAAAAAAAAAAAGTCTTGCAGAAGGAGGGAACTCCATCCCGTTCTGCAGTTTCTCTTAATCCATGTTAGGCATATATCTGAGGGTTTTGTATGTACTGAGCCATTATTTAGGTTGGCTGGTTTTAGGTGGTTATATGAAAAGTTAGTCTGCCTCTATAGTTATCCTAATTTAACAAATGTATTCTGTCCTGTACAGTTTGGAAGCAGAGGCAGATGTGAAATGCAGTGCAGAGCATGGGGTCCAACTCCAAGTTTGTCCTTCCTCATGTGGTTTAAAGCATTGTTGCCCTGTGTTTAGGCTTAATTAGTTTTCTGATTGTTTCAGTGCAATGGTTTGCATTGAGCTATCCTTTCACTCTTTAATTCAGTACAGGCAATCTGCTGGGGTTTCTCTCGTGAAAATCCTGCAGGTATGTTATTGTCATCTTTGCATTCCCCAATTTTTTTATTGTTGTAGGAACTACCTGTGATGCTTTGTAGGGAAGAGCAATAGCAGCAGCAGCAGCAGGGGCAGAGTGACGTGGACTGGAGTGGTTAAGTTCCATTCAGAGCTGTAGTACTGGGTTTGCAGTGCTCTGCTGCTGCTGGTTTCCTAGAGAACAGGACAGAAGGATTAATGACATCAGGAGTTCAGCTTGGATCCTCTCTCCTCTACTTCTCCTGGTCCCAGTAGTAAAGTGCATGTGGAAGCAACTACTGTGTAGTTCTCTGTTTAACTGTAGAAAGAGTTCAAATTTATTCAAATTCTGTTCTTGCTGGTGATGTTTTCTGACCTGGAAAAGTAAAAAGTGATGCCAGAGCTGGGAGGTAGGGTGGGAGTCAAATGCTCACGAACATAACAGAGGGCAAGTGGTGGAATATTTTAGTGGAAAATCATTATACTTTGAGGTACTTACCTAATGTGCTTGAGTAGCAAATTCCTGATCTCTTTCCTGAGAAAGATAAAAGACCTTTTCCCTTCAGTGTGAGATGTTTTCTACTTTTTGTAGGCCTTGGTAGTGAATGTAGAATGTACCATTCTACATTCAGTTTGCAAGAGAGAATGGGGTTGTGGAGAGTTATGATCACAGATACTTTATATTAAGGTAGCATCCCACCTTTCCTTTCAGAATGGTCATTGTTTGGCTGAACTGCCAGCAACTTAACTCTGCCATTTGAGGAGTTGTTCAGAAAATGTACAAATGGGAGAATCGAGAGATTTATTTTAATTAACAGTGTGGTACTTTTTGAAGTCATCATCTGATAAATCTTATCTGACACGATAGTTGTAATACAAATTAAATATGCATCTTTATAACCTGCAGGGTGTGTGCTGCTGGTCCACTTACAGTGAGGTAAACAAGCTTGTGGCTTTGTGATGGATGTGCTACATGAAGCAACCCCTGTTAATTAATGAGTGGGTTTTAGTGTTATGTGCTTCAGCCTGCAGTCAGGAGAGTGCTGCTTAAGACTTGAAAACTGAGAACAAGCCATTAGCAAACTGAAAACTGCTCATGACACAATCACACTTGTCATAGAGGCACATGACACTCAACAGGCACAAAAATTTCTTTCCAGGGGTTTATTCCTGCTTTTAGTGTTTTTAAACGGTAATATTTTTGTTAGGTTTTATACTATTACACATCTGGTGCATTGCATTACTGAGGAGGACGTGATCTGGTCCGTCTCTGAAGTGATGTTTGAGTGCACATTAGATAGTAACTGCATGTAAAACTTCTTGGTGTGCAGAAGAACTGGAGAAATTCTGAGAGACCTTTGAGTGTAGTGAAATGATTTCCTTTCATTTTAAGCATATATATTTAAAATATGGTGCGTAAAAGGCTAGACATGAAAATGATAATCGTAATTGTTTGTTGGTAGGGGTCAACCTGTTATCTTCCTGTTGTTTGGGATTAGGTGAGTGAATAAGAATGTAACTTTACCCTCTTCCCGTTTTTCTTGCTCTTGACTGAAAGAGTTTTTCATATACCTCTATACAGAGTCCTTATCATTTACCACTATCAGTTTTCTTTGGTATTTTATCACGTTTGTTTAGTAACTTATTGCTTGGCATCTTTTGGACAGCTAATTACTGTAATGATCTGAGTTTTTAAGACTTGCAGAGTAATCAGTTCTGGCAGGAGTTTGTGTGGGTTAGAAACTCATCAGCAAATGATGGGAGTTGTGAATTGCTTGTGAAGCCTCACACAGAAATGTTTCAGAGATCTTTAAATAAGGAAATGCAGCGTTCCCTTTAAATAGCAAGGTTTACCATTTCTCTTGAAAGCTCAGGCTTTCTTAGAGGAGAGACTACATTTTAAGGGATAATTAATAGAACTGCAGAACACTTGGAGGCTATCAACCTTATAAAACAACAGAAGATTTTTTTTTTTTTTTTTTTTTTTAAGAAAGCAACTTATGAAGTAGATGCAGCAGCAGCTCTAAATGATTTGAGCTCATTTTCTGTTGCAGAATGTTAAAAACGTACAGCATTAAAGTTTAGGTTCTCGTGACACAGTGTATTTCTTGCTAACACTCAGTTGCCTTGTGGATTTTAAAATGCCTTGGGTCTGCCAAGTGTCCTGTTGTGGGTTTGCCCCCAGTGCTTATGTCCATGTTCCTCTTTGAGAATCCAGAAGTTGTGACGTTCTGGGGTTGCCTGGGCATAAGTAATTTTCTTGGCAGGAAGGAAAACTGAAACAACTCAGATGGTACTTTTTTGGGGTTTTTTGGACTCTAACTTTCCAGTCATTGTGCTGGCACATACACTGGATGCATGTACATTTTGAAACCTCCATCTGACAGACTTTTATAAATATCTGGGTCTAAACACTAAGCTCCAGAAATGAATTTTCAACTTCTCCCACAACTGTTTAGCTAATTAACAGTTAAACAAATTGAGAGCCTTGTGATGATTTCTAATAGTAATGCATTCAAGACTTCTGTAGACACATGCTGTGACTAAATGTTTATGTCATGTCAGCTTTTTAATTGCTGTTGTGTAGTACAGAGTTTACAACTGATGTAGGGACAGTGATGATTGCAGAGATCACCATGAGCAGATATGCTTTTGGGGTTGTTGGATTTCCCATTCACAGCTATTTTATCCACTGTGGTAATGGAACTGCCTCGCAGTATATTTTATTTTCAATACTGCCATCCTTTGAAAGATAGATTGCTTGTCACATCTGCTCTGTAAAGAAACTGATTTCCTGCTTTGAAAGGAAAGATGGAAACCCATGAGTTCTGTCACAGGCTGTCTCTGTGAGCATGATACAACTTGGTAAGGTTATTCATCTACAGAATGGTAATGTACCCCATGCAACAGGATGATGGTTCAACTCTTACATTAACAGCCAAAATCTTTTTTTGAAAGTATTCTGAAACAGCCACCTGGTGAAAACTGAAAGTTTGTATCACTGTTCATAACACTAAGAGGGAAACTTCCAACCTATGAGGATTAGGTTTTGTCAGTTGATCTTGATGGTGCTTTGTAACCTTAAAGATAAAATATCCCATATCTGACTTGGCAGCTTTACCTAGACCGAGAATATGATTAACTCTTGACATAGTACATATGCTTTGGGTATTCAGAACCCTGGTGAAACTAATAAAGAAAAAGTAACCTGTAAACTATGTGATGTCTTCTGCAGGTGCTACAACCCTTTTTCAGAGCTGAGGTCAGTGGTGGCTCTGGTCATTTCTGCTGTGGTGTCAGGATCCTCATGGTACATATGTGTGTGATAGGTGGTGGGAAAGTATGTTATCTCTCACAGTAGAAAGAGGATTCCTGGCCTGCAACTAGAAGCTTGTTATGAGGCTTAAGTTAAGCAGTGCACCTCTGTTTGGAAAACATCTTAGGCTTTCTCATGTTACTGGAGGTGTATTTCTGTATTAACCTTGTGAAAAGTTTATCTTAACCTGTGTTTAAAGTTTCTAAAATGTTTGCTAGGAAGAGTTCTGCACAAAGCCAGACTCAAATCAATTTTTGTTTGTGCTTGCTGGAAGAGTAGTGAAAAGTTCTTTTATTCCAGTGAGCTTTTTTGTTTTATGGTGTTGCTGTTTGCAGGGTGAAAGTTAGTTGTCAGCACTTGCATTTGTAAATCTCTTTTTAAGGGCTGATTACTCTGAGCTGAAAGTTGGCAGGCAAGATCTCAGCCCTAGAGCATTGTTTGGGGTTTTGCATGTTTTTAAATAACAGATCTATCTGACTGATTTGGTTGAGAGTGCATGCTGCTACTCTAGTAACTCCAGACAGTGAAACAGGTTGCATGAAAGCACCCTTTAAATATGAATTAGAAAAATTAGAGATGACTGCTAATGAAAGGCAGGAGTATCAAGGGCTACACTCCAGGGAGGTTTTTTGGGGGTTTGACAGGGGCAGCAGTGGTTTTGTTTGCTATGTAACAATGAAGTAGATGTCTTCTCCAAACTGTTTGCAAGGTTGTGGTGCATGTGGATGCAGTGTGTGTATAAATACCTTCAGATGGTTGAACATTAACTCTTACCAGTACTATAAGATACCTAAACCTACACTAAAATGCAGTGTAAAGGTTAGTCTGATACTGGCACCACACTTACACACACATGTGGCTTTTGGATGAGAGCAGTCCCAGTTCTGCTTGGCTTGGCAGCTGGACAAGAGTGATCATGTGGTTGTGTGCACTTATCTGTACAGTCATCCTGTGAGCCATTGCTGGTTTGTATCTAGTATCTTCTGAAATTATGGAATTCTTATAATAAGATAGCTTTGAAAATATTTACCAGTAAAGAACAATGCTGTCAACTTCAAAAAACCCAAAACCTCAAAAACCCACACAAACAAAAAACCAACAATAAAAAAACCTCACAAAACCCACAAAACAAACAAAATCCACATCTTTTTAATTGTGAAGATGGTTGGGGATGTTGCAGGGTGAAACCACTAGCCTGAAATAGCTGTGTTGCTCAGCCAGGTGATCTCAGTCTCACCTGAGAATATTCTGGTATGTCCTCAGATTAACCACTAGTGTCCAGAGGGACAAACAGTTCTGTATGAGGGAAGGCTGCCTGCCCCCATTGCCTTCAAACTAAGGAGAAAACAACTTTTTTGTATTAAGGTGCTCTTCCCGTTCCTGTTTCAATTACCAGTCTGGCAGACTGAGCAGTGTATTACAGTTTTGGGGACAGCAAGAACTTCATGGTTAAATGTTATGCAATTTCTAAAGAAACATGTTTTTACCATGTATTTTAACCTTCTGTGTCTTGCTTACTTACAAACCAAGTTCAAACTGCTTTTGGTAAGTCTCAGTAAAATCTATGCAGTTCCTTTTGGGTTAGGTGGTTGTCAAAATAAGTGTTTGTCTCTAGATATGTCAAGAGCAGACTTACTCTCAAGTTGCTGAACTTGACTCATTACTCTGTGATGACCAAATGGCAAGCCAGAAGGAAACATAGTGATTTATTAGATGCCTTTACAGAATTGAAATCATGTATGCTATTACAAAATTATAACTGGTTTCTTCTAAATCAGTTTTAAATGCAGTCCATTCTGTAGACTATGTGTAGACATAAATAGTGGAAGACAGAGATTTTTGTGAAACTGCTTACTATAAAGTAGAAATACTATTTAACGAGTTTATTTACGAGATTGTATGTCTCTGAAGGTTTTTCTTGTGGGTTGTTCTTGTTTTAATAACTTGAATTAGTGGGACCGTGGGAACTTCATGAAGTTTGGCAAAGCCAAGCCCAAGATCCTGCATGTGGGTTGGGGCATCTTCCAGTATCGACACAGGCTGGGGGATGAAGGGATTGAGAGCAGCACTGCTGAGAAGGACTTGGGAATGCCGATGGATGAGAGGCTGGGCATGACCCAGCAATGTGCACTTGCAGCCCAGAGAGTTGCTGCATCCCCAAGAATGTGGCTAGCTGCTGCATCCAGCTCTGGGATCCTTAGCCCAGGAAGGACATAGTCCAGTCCTTGGGACGAGTCCAGAGGAGGCCACGAAGATGGTTAGAGGGATTGAACACCTCTCCTATGAGGAAACATTGAGAGTGTTGGGGTTGTTCAGCTTGGAAAGAGAAGGTTCCAGGGAGAGCTCACTGCAGCCTTCTGGTACTTGAATGGGGCTTTTTACCAGGGCATGTAGTGGTAGGACTAATGGTTTTAACCTGAAGGAGGGTTGATTCAGATTAGACATAAGGAAGAGGGTTTTTACGCTGAGGTTACCCAAAGAGGTGGTAGGTTGCCTTGTCCCTGGAAACATTTGAGATCAGGCTGGGTGGGGCTCTGAGGAACCTACTCTAGTTGAAGAGGTCTCTACTCATTGCAGAGGAGTTGAACTAAATGAACTTTAAAAGGTCTCTTCCAACTAAAAAACTATTCTGTAATTCTATGAATGAAAAAATTGCCATCTGATTCTGACAACTCAGTGTTCTGCTGTAGGTAGTGCTATCTCTATCCCAAACGGGTTTTCCAACTTGCATTTTTCTCTTGAATGTCTCCTACTTATTGCAGCAACGTGTATTTATGCAAAGATATGGTTTATCAGTCAGCAGTTCAGTGTATCTTTTACATAAGTTAACTCTTCGGTCAGATGATAATTTTTATTGCTGCATTGAAATGCACCATTTAACTTGCTCACTAATTTGGCTATTAAACTAGCATCAAAAGAGGATAAACTCTTCCAAACCATCAATCCTTATCTGTAGTTTTTAGAGCTACTGGCTATTGATTGTGGTTTGTGTAAATAAGCTTTTATATGACGATATATATCAGTACATGAAAAGCATGCTAAAACATATCCCGTGAAGAACCTTTAACATTCCATGATTTTTATTGTTTCTCTGAAGTAACACTGCATTTTTCCACAAACACTGTATTCTTTGACATGATAGTCATGGAAGTCTGTAGTCATGTATGTTTTGTTTCTTGGGGGTCTGGTTAGTGACAGCTCTACAGTAGAAAAGTTGATGGCTTTAACTTCCCAGAACAGCCTTGCATGTGGAGTTGTTTTGAAGTACATCATAGCTGATGGGATTTGCAGCAGAGCAGTTGACATCCTGGGGACTCCTAGCAGTGCGATAGTACTAAGTGAAGAAGATTGCAAAGGAAGCTCTTTTTGTGTTTGGTATCTTTCCATGTGGCTTATCCATTTGCAGAAGGGCAATAGCTCATCATTGTTAAAATCGTGGGAGTTGGAAGGCAGGCTGTATCTTCTTCAAACAAATTATAATGCCTCCCTTGTTTTGAGAGCCATTTTGATTCTAAATGATCAAAATGCAACTTAAATACATAGGTTTGGCATTGTAATTATTAAAAATAATTTGTTTACAAGGTGGGTGGGTTTAGTGTGGTGTGTATCACAGCAAATCTGCATATCTTATGATAATATAATTATTAGTTTGAGTAGTGCAAACAAAGTTACCTAGAGCTTCAATCTAGACCTGGCCTGTGATAAGCATCTTGCATAATCTCATCTAAGGGGCTTCTGAAAAGTAGTAGGGTGATATGCTGCTCTAATTGCTGCTAGCTTGCCCAAGAAGTCTGAAGTTGCTATGTGCACATTGCAGTCTTGTGTTATCAAGTTGGCTAACAAGTTGTCTACCCTCAGCTGAAATTAATGATTTAGCTGAGTATTTTGTGCCTGATGGCCAGTTAGCAAATGCTTTAAAGGAAATATGCGTAGTGGAACTTTACTCTTTTTTGATAGACTCACATGATCTTAGCTGTTTTCCTTCCATTTATCCATAGATGTACAAAGTTCTGGTGCTAGCACTGAGTATCAGCAGATGGAAGACATTGCAGCATGACAGGCTGATCCTAGAAGAGAACGGGAATTTGTGAAATAAGCAGGTGACAGAAGAATGCAAAGAAGTACCTTGGCATTGATTTGGGGATCAAAATGCTGGGTAGATAACATCATTGCTTACTGAAGTACATTTGTCTTCCTGTGAAGTAGACTTTGGCTTGTGAATCTGGACTAATGTGTATGTTCAAGGTTAGTATGGTCAGCAGTGGAGCTTATATACAGTGAGCACAAAATGAGTAAAGAGTCTTGTGCTCTTTTCAGAAAGGAAAATTTATCCATAATTTTGAAATGCTAAACACAGTTTCTTTAAAGAATATTAACAGAAGTGTTCTCCAAGAAGTTTAGACACCGTCCGTAGTGTTAATGTGCCTACATCTTCCCATGCGTGGCTTTGAGCAATATGGAGTCTTGGCTATTTAATACCTGCTTCTGAAAAACTGCTTTCATTATGAGGATGATTTTTGGGTATTTTATAAAATACAAACAACCTGAATGAGTTCCAGACTTTCTACTATGTAAACTATGGGTATATTTGTATGTGTGTTACACTGTATGTGAGGAATAGCATAATTTTTTTTAATTTAATTTTTTTGTGTTTTTTTTTCCTGTACCATTTCTTCCTTATTTAAGTAGTTTCTATTCAGAGTTGAGACGCAGAGTGTTAGGAAAAGAAACTTCTGGCAATATAAAAGTGACACAGTACATGTGTTTCTTTTGAAAATGCATTTTTCATACTGACTTTACTCAACAGCATGAAGTGATAAGCAACTTTGTGATAAGTTCATCTAAACTGAATGGTTCATCCTCTTGGGGATGTCAGTATATTTGTTTTTTCAACTATATGTACAAAGTATTTTTTGTATAATCCGAAATACAGGTGCTTGAATCAGTTCATAGGTGAATGTCTTAATTTTACTTGAAAATTTTGGAATGTATTTAGTTAGTTGTGTTGAAAGGCTTTTGGTTTTGTCCATTTCAAAATACCATGTAAAGGAGATTCTGTGGGAGGCCATAATGCCATAGACTGAGAGAAATACTTCTTAACTCCAGTCTTTTGGAGTCAAGGTAGCCTAAAAGACACGTAGGTTGCTAAAGAATGGAACAATACTAGTAACTTCCATGTGCTGCAAATATTTAATTTTTTTTTTTTAAAAGGAGTTTGTGAGGAGTTTGGTGTCTTGGTGTCTTGCATTGTTATAGATGCAGTAATGGAATTTCCATGTGAAGGAGAAACTAAAAAAGCATATCATGTCTTTTCAGAAAAGAAAAAATAACAAAGGCCTGATTTTTACACCCCAGTAGTACTTTGAGACTTCACACTTTAAATTAGCTTTTATTGTTTTTTAAATATATTTTTTAAAAAATAACAGCATTAAACAGTAGCATCAAATTTCAAAGCAAAGTCACTAGACTTTTAACTCTACTCAGATTTTTACTTGTCTAATCAAATAAAATAACATTTTGGGATGACAGAGCAGAACAACTGGTTGAGCGTTACTAATCGAACAGAACTGTTGTAACATGCTTCTTAAGTGCTGCAAAGATAAAGTGACCGTCAGAATAGTTACAAAAGACAAAGGTTGGTTTGTGACTAAATGGGTCTTAGTGAGTGGAGTCTTCCAGGTGGTATGGAGAAGTCATGGTTTGAAATCCAATCTCATTAATTAAGGTGAGAATCAAGAGAAACTTTCCCAGTGGAGTTTCCCTGCCCAGTGCTGTAACCAGTGTTCATCTGCACTCCCAGTGACTGGGAACTGAGTGTATCCTCATCTCTGCCATAATGTTTTGTCTGGATGCATAATCCCAACCGTATTGTGTGGAAGTTCTTTGGACCTTCGATCTGAATCAGCATAGCGTGTCTGGAATGGCTGTGGGTTCTTGGGAATTTCAGCAACCACTTACAGAATCTTTTGTCTTCCTATTTCCACAGCTTACAAAGGTGACCAGTAAAGTTCTCTCTGAGCAGCCAAAAAGCAGACAGCTCATGACTTCTGATCAGGACACTAAAGTTGTGGCTGAACCGCAGGTGCAGCAAGTACAAGAAGTTAAGGACGGTTCTCATCTAGTAAGTATTATAATTACATGTTCTCCTGGTCTGAGTGTCGTATGAAACATTTTTTCTTTTACGATGTCTTAATCAAAATTGTAGGTCAGAACATTTTAGAAAACAGCTGACAGACAGCATTGCAACATTAAACAGCTAGAACAGAGCTGTTGGAGGTGGCTAATTCTCCATATCGAGTAGGAGCCTCACCTTAACTTTCCTTCAGCTCTATGGGGGGATTTAAATAAACTGCAAATTACGGCAGTTTGCACTCATCTAAGGTACAGGGATTTTCAGACTATGCAAGAGTTGTTTTACCAATCTTGGAATAGGCTCTTGCTCACACATTAACATGTGAGGAAAATGCAGGAAATGCACTTGATGTGTGTAATTGAAGAATGTACAAACCCATACAAATAGGAAATAGCAATCTGTAACAGGAATTTTGCTCAGTCAGTTCTGCCAAATGGCACATGCTGCTGTTTCCGTGCTACTGTGCAGGATCCAGGAAGTCACTGCATTGGGATGTTTTGGCAGATCATACAGTGGATTGTACTGTGTTATATACATTGTAGCAAATGTTACATCTTCAAGGAGGTTGAGTACTTGATTTGTATTCAGATGTGTTTGTATCTGCATCTTTGTTGGTGTTCCTCTTGGGACATTGAAGAGTTTGGTTTCGGTGTGTGTTCTGCCAGGCACTTTCCTCATGCTGTGCTGAGCAGCAGATGCTGCCTGCTTCGACTTACCTTGCAGTAAGTACTAAGGAGCATTTTGAAAAACACTCTGAACTTGTGCTTTTCTTTACTAAACAAGCTGGTGGACTTTTGGCTTGTTCCTCTCCCCCTTTTTTTTCATTCTGAGTTCCCTTCTGCTCTGTTTGACATTTCTCAGATGTGCATTTTGACTGTTTCACACTAGAGGAAAAAATTCTCCCCGGTTTTGTGCCATACTTCTGAAAAATGAGCTTTTGTGATGTGCTTTTTTTCTACCCCTGTACTCAGGGCATTAATGCCCAAGAAACCAGTGTGTAAGCTTTGAATAAGAGGTGTTTGCAAATTTGCTTCAAAAGCTTGGAAGGGTCAGTGCGTTTCAACAGGTGCATTAGTATTAAAGGCAGTCTGATTAGTCTTCATGTGGATGCTAGCTCTTTTAATTTGACATACTAGATTTTATGAAACTACATGAAAACTTGGATCTCAATCCTAATTTCTGTTCTTTCCTGCTTATTTGGAGAAATTTCAGAAGAGCTTACTGTTCTCTTCCTTAGTACCAGGGACTGATGTCAATTTAGATATCTTGGAATGTGTCCGTAGTGCTATAATGGTACATTTCAAATATCTACTACTTTGTGATTAAAGCTTTTCCTTTGAATATCTGAAAAAGATGAGACCTGTAGCTTATTAAGTTTTCTTTTAAGTTGTACCAGTCTCATACTCTTCTATACACAGCATCAGAAGGTCATTCTGTTTTATGAGCATCATTCTCAACATATTCTGTTAAAAGTGGTGTTTTTAAAAAGGTCTCTTCTACAGTGCTATGCTTACATGAGTTAAATTTACCAGTATTCCAGGACACACTTGCAAGTTTTGGGAACAAAGTTGTAGTTGGAGTAAAACTTCACAGAGTGCATGAAGAAATTAGCAGACTAAAATCATTAAGACACTTTCAGCTTTCCCTAAATGGTAGGCAGGAGAAAAACTTCTGGAATGCTGACTCTGTTTCCTTTAGCAAGTACATGCTTCAGGTGAAGTGAAATCCACCTGCTGTTTCTTGTGTCTTAATGATTTTGAGATCAGAGGGCTAGACTGCATAAAGGCATGGATGCATGATTGTGATGATCCCCACTTCAGTGTGTATTTGATATGGGGCCGTACTGCCATGATAGCTAGAGAGGTTTCTAAGAGTTTTTTTTTTTTTTTAATATACTTTATAAGAAATGTGCTGAAATGTTCTCCAGCTGTTTAGGCTGTGCTGTTCCACTGGGATCTCTTGATCTCTAGTCCAAATGGTTTTGTGACAGTTCAGGAGGAAAGTTGTAGAATTTCTATGGGAGATTTTGATGCACCTCTGGAGATCCTGAAAAATTAACTAGTATGCTAATTTTAATCTGAAGTGGTTATATAAAGCATTTTTTGTTTTATCTGTTAATAATAAATAAATTTTTCTAATTGTGACTTCAGTTTGGCTGGAACAAAACTGAACACATGTTCTGCTGTGAGTAATGCTGAACAGGTATTCAGTAGTGACTAAATTAAAATTGAAGCTTTGATGTTGTGATGGAATCCTTTCGGAAATCACTTACCAGTGTTGCTGGTGTTAAAGATACAGAGGTCACTTGTTTAGTAATAATTTTCAAAGTTTTAATCTCATAGTGAGGGAGGCAAAGTCTTTTCTTCTGCCTTGAAGTAGCTATAAAACTATATACTGTTTAATGCATAATGTAGATCAATTGCAAGCCTAGTATGGTTCATTTCTAACAATAAATCTTGTGTTTGGCTGATTTTAGTAGTATTTAACAGCAGAATTTTGGTGGTTTTGCACACAAGTCATTTGAAAGAAATTGGCAACTGGAGGATCCTTATAAATCTCTTGTCAATAGAAGCTTGGACTTACACATTGGAGGTACATAATTTATAGGATACTAGCAGATTCATAGCTTTGATAAATTTGAGAGTTAAATATACTAGTTTTTTCAACTTCTGTAACCCAAAGGTAGCCTTTGTAACTTCAGGTGAGGTCTGTCTTGGATTCTTTGTATCCTGACTGAGAGTTACTCTTTCGGAGAAAGCCCTTGTGAGTCTGGGCCCAGGAAGGTCGGCCTTTAAGAAACATTTCACTGGGATTTAATTCACTTCTGTGTTTCCTTTTCGATAATAACACTTTCCCATTAGAAATTACTTTGAGGGAAGAGGCCACGACCCAAATGCCATGGTGGAGATAGCTTGTATGACCTGTCTCTGCCAGGCACGCATAGTCTTTTTCCTTGTTTGTTGATCTTAAACTCTTCCTCTGCCATGCTCACATTTTTCCAAGTACCAAAGAATTTGTATTCCTTGATTGGCTGAATTGAAGACCTGATCTGGAAGTTTGAAAATAACTTTAGGTGGGATTCTTGCCCTCAAGCGACAGTGGGTTCTGCAAATGTTGCATATTCCAGTGGAGGATATTGCAGCGAGGCCACTTAAACTTGCTGCCTGATTGCAATATCAGCATCACCCATTCTTTCCCTAGCTGAATAACTATCAGGTGCTGCCATGGGTTTCTGTTAATGGGAATTCAAATCAGTGTGGTACACTGTTTTTTGTCAATGCTTATAGGTACTATAAATTCAAGTTCGATCATACTGTTTGTTCTAAGCACAAGAAAAATAACTAAAAATTCATGAAAGATGGCATTTAATTGTACTTCCCAAAAATGTTTTTCTTAGGAGATACTATAAAAGAGATGTCTCAGACTTAAAGCTGCTAGGTTGTGGTGTTCAAAAATCCTTTTGCAACCCATTCAAGGATAAGCCTCAGAATAAAAAGGAAGTGAGGGAATTAGATTTACTAATTTAATATAGGAGCGTGTGTAACAGTTCAGTGAAAATTCACTACAACATATAATCCTCAAGTCACTTGTCAATACACAGTATTACATGCAGTATCTGCCATTTAAGAGTTAAGTAGCAGTTTGTATAACAAGTAGGTGGTATTTAATAATTCAAGAGATCATGAATAGCTTTAAACAAGAAATGGGAGGATTAGACTTAAACTGGACATGTATGGTATCAGAATCCCAAAGGATCAATACCGGTCAGTGTTGGCTCTTTCTCTCATAGTATTTTAGATTGAGGCCGTAAGTAAAGTGCCGAATGGTTTTGCGCTTGTAGATAACATCTAGTGCTAATGTTTAGTTGTTTTAATCTACAAAACACATATTTAAACTCTTAGCAATCCACTAACCGTGATATGGAGGGAAAGTTAAGCAATTTGACCAGCTGTTTCCGAAAGCCTGCAGTAGTGACATTGTGACATCTGTTGTGATGCTCCTTTTCTCTGTTCCCTTAACTGGTGGTGGGCATGACATCAGGTATGGCCTAGGAGTACAACATAATCACTGCTTCTTCAGGACTTGTTACAATTGCATGACTTTATTATAGAAACAGAATAAAGGAAGTTAGATGTCAGAAGGTGTTAAGGACTGTTTTGACTTGTGCTCTTGTAGCATAAGATTGTATTTTAAAACTCAGGCCTATAAGACTGTATCTGGGATAAACCTTTATTCCTTTGCAAAGAATAGGTACATGGAGAAATGAAAGTAGATAGGTAGGTATACTCTTGTTAATAAGCATGTTGACTTCTTACCTTCTGCATAGGTGTGTGCAGGACATAGGACTAAATACCTGTGAAAAAAAAGTAATTGTTCAGGTAATGAAAGTGCTGCTTCAGAGCACTTTTGTTTCATGGAGAGGGAAAACCTGTTTAGGCTTTGAGTAGAGGATTATTATACCAGAGCTAAAATATGCATATATAAAGGGTAAAAAACCCAAAAAAACAAACAAAACCTACTCCCCAGCTGAGCTGGGCTCTGAAGTAGCACAGCACAAGCTCTGTTAAGTGCTTTTCAAGTCAGGTGGCAGTGTATAGCTTAGCCAGAAGGTTTTTAAGATTTAAGGAGTCTTGGAAGTTAAACAAGCAGCCTCGGATGATGTAGCGTAACAAGTGTGGCATTTTCTGTTTAAATTCATGTTGTCTTTTGTTTTGTTTTGGGGGTTTTTTTGTTTTTATTTTTTTCTGTAAAGTGGTGATCCCACAATAAACAGTACTGAGGAATGTGACTTTGTGAATGTGTACTATAGGTCCTTAAAAATAGAAATTGTCCCTGGAACTCTTAGATAAAACCAAAGAAACGAGAACAAAATGTGCCTTTGCACATAAGAAGGGTATGGGAAAACTGGAAGGAGTTTCTGCTTGCCTGAACTGTTTCACCCATTTTCTCCCCATTAGTTGATAGCAGAAGTGGTTGTTAAGGCACTGGAAAAGTGGACTTTGCCCTGGTCCGTCTGTTAAAGACACTTAGTTCCTCTCTGGAAAGCACGAGTTAGTTAAATCACAAAGGGAAAAATCTTGCTATTTGTTTACCTGATGAAAGAGTTTCGTGAATAGTCATGAACTTTGCAAGTATTACTGTGACTTTAATCTGACATTAAAAACAGTTAAATTGTTCGCTCATGGCATTTCTTCAAAAAAAACTATTATAAGTAACTCCCTCCCCCTTTCCCTGTTCTTGGTTCCAGGGAATGCTAAAGAGAGGAGTGACTTGGCATAGTTGTAAGTCTGGATTCAGGCATGTTGAATAAGTTTGTCCCACGGGAGAATTAAAAAAAATGCAGCAGATGGCAGCAATGATGCATCAAACTTCCTATCCTTAGGAACAGTGTAGCTGCAGGCACTTTGAGGCTTCATGCATTGGATAAGCTGGGGGTGGCAGGATAGTCTTCCTCTGTTCTTTCTTACTTTGCAATTTTGAAGCCGACTGTGCTGAGGAGGACATGTATTTTCTATCCAGTTCAGCAATATTCTTTTATGACCAGAGTTAGTGGAGTATTGGTTGCCTTAAGGTGCACAACCAGTGGAAAAATAGCACTGAATTCAATGTACAGCTGAGAGAACATTTGAAATTGAGTTTAAGTGTCTATCTTGTCTTACACTCAGAGTTCTGTGTTTTCAGTATCTTTTAAGTAACAGAGTAGAGTGGTGCTGTAGTTGTACAGTCTGCAGGCTCTGAAGGATGGGGTCCAAACTGGAAATGATAGCAGTGAATTTGAGAGAAGGTGTGAGTGATGTGAGGTAACGTAAAGGCAAATAAGAACAACTCCATTTACAGCAGAAAAAGATTGCTGGTTATTTTCAGTTTTTCTATTGTTTTTGTTTCTGTTTGGGTTTTTTGTTTGTTTTTGTTTGGGGTTTTTTTGTTTTTTTTTTTAAGAAACAGAACCACTTTTTTTTAACAACTAACAAAACTTGAAGTACTAGAAGTATTTCAGTATGTAAATACATGTGTCTAAAAATGTTCTACTTGTCATAAGGTTAGAAGGAAATCAATTTATGTACATCAGTGAAAACTTACACTGCGGATAGACTTCTTTGTAAGAGGAGTAGCATTTAGTCAATAATTTTAAATATTTTTGAGGGCTTTTTAAAAGGATATACAAATTTTTTGGAGGTTAACTATAATTAATTCTGCCACAGTACCATGAGGTACCTAAATGATCTTGAGGCCACTTCTAGTGCTATAAGTCACTGAGGGATTATGGTTTGGGTTTGTTTTTTTTTTCTTTTTCATGCAGATAACAAATTAAAAAAAAAAAGGCTTGGAACAGAATTAGCTTCTGATAACGTACAATGACTGCTCAATGGAATACATGAGGTCTTATCTATCTTTAGCCTGTTTTTCCTAAAGAAGTAATTGTGGTGTAGGTTCAGCTCTGGGGGAAGGGAGGAGAGGAAGAAAATGGTCCGAAATGTGTTTGATCTAGACATGAGATTTAAACATGTGAAGCCAGAATGCATTTATGCTTGTATAGGAAGTGGGAGTTACATGAAATATGAAGGCAGGTATTTTCTGGCACACATGGACATTGTGAAAGATGTCATTTAAATATTTTAGTGATTTGGACGAACGAAACTCTCCAGGAAATTAAACAATAGAAGTTCATAAGACTCAGTAATACATGTAAACAGGCTGTAATCTCATTAGAATTATTTGACTTGAATGTTACAGTGCATATGATGAAATACTGAAACATTGCTCAGCAACTGGGATTTGGACTTTGAGTGGCAATGACATATGAAACCCCTGCATGGTTTTAAAGTGGGCTATTTTTGGCAGTTGGGTGTTGCTTGTCTCCTCAGTAGCCATAGAAAGTTAGTTTAGTGTAAGAGGAAGGTGATTTGCAATGAGAAGACCCTCTGACACTACTTATTAAACATGGGCTGCTGCTTCAGTAAAGAATTGAGTAACAGCACGAGTGAGGAGAAAACCAGCTTGTTACAAAAATCTGTGGAAGAGGAAGCACCAGAGTCAAGGATAAGTAAAACTTTCTCTTCAATTTTTGGAACTGTGGAAAGCCAGGATCTGCATACAGTGGGAAGGACAGTTAACGGGGCGGCTGCGACAGTCGGCAGTGAATGCGTTTGTAGCGATGATTGCGCAGCGTCAAATTCTAAATCTGGCTTTTTGGGTAGAAAAGGGAAATATCCGTCATATAAAAGCATGGGGAATACTACCCATGAGAGCTCTAGGAGGACATATGACAGACCTTTTAGCTTCTTTAATTCCTTTAGTCACCTCTTGAAAGTCTCTGGTACACATGGAAATCTGCAGAAAAGTGAAGAAAAGAAAGACAGGGTTATTAAAAAAAGAGCACCTAAAAAATCTAATAGCAATGGTCAGCACATGAACAATATAGAAAATATTAATAGTAATATTAATAATGAAAATGTAGCTGTACAGGAGCATTGCTTATTTGATCATATTTCGAATTCACATGTAGCAGACATTCTGGACAAAGGCTTACAGAGTGAAATTTCCTTAAATAGAAATTTTCTGGAGGATTATGCAGTGACGTGTGACCATTCAAGGCAAAATGAAACAACAGTAAATGTTAAAGACAGCAAGGGTGACAGCCTACAGAAAGTTTCAAGTTCATATAGAGAGGTCCCTCCAACACTTTCCTATCTTGATGTAGACAACAGTCAAAATGTGAAAGATAGGGAGTTTTACAGTATTTGTGTTGTAGATGCCGAAGATCTGACAGGGGACGAAGAGGTGCCAGCTACTGTGCATGAAGAGACTGCAGCAGACATAGATAACTCAGCTGTTACTGATGAAGGAATGTGCAGCATGGCACGACCTCTAGACACTGGGAAGGAATTTCCAGTGCAGCAATTGGCACAAGTGGAAGCTAAGTTTAATTCACAGGAAGAACTGTTTGAGCATAAAAAAGAGGATAGGCCAAACACACAGGAAAAGGACAGAAAGGAATATTGTAGCATAGACATCGAATCTTTTGATAACTCACTGACTGATAGGTGTCAGGTGCATAAGTTAAATACTGACAATACAGTAACAGATGTCTTAAGAACAAAAGTATCTGATGAAATCATCCCTGAGAATCAGCAGGAGGAGGTATATTCCATAGGGAGTGCTGTCAGTTGGAATGAATCACTCCATACAGATTGTGATTCTGTAAAGCCTGTGGATGCTGCTGAAAAGGACCAGTACAGCCCTAACTCAGAAAAGGTGAAACACAGTGATTGTATTTCCAGTGTCTTGTTAGACACTGTAGTATGCAATTCAGGAAAAACTGAGGGAAGTAATGATTCTGATATTATACCACTTGGTTTAAGTAGGCGTCCCTCAAGTGTTGTAGAGCAAACAAATACTAAACAGATGGCAGAGAACACGAAGGGTAACTTTAAATTATCACTAGAGTTACATGAAATGGACAATGTAGAAAAACTTGAAGTCTGCTTTGTAGAGCCAGAAAGTGAAGTAAACTCAAATGTGGAAAAGAAAACACTTGAAAGAACTCATGGTGATAGTCAAATGTTTGCACCAGACTGTAGTGAACATCACAGCAGTTTTGAAGAGTCCTTGAAAGATGGAGAGAAATGCACAGGTACAATTTTGCATAGCTGTGAAGCTTTGAATATGACTGAAATGCACAAAAACTTGGAGGGAAGTTCTGATTTTCAAACTGAAGTTAAGGGTTGCACTGAAATCATGACATCAGCTGAAGCTGCAGGCCATAGTGGCACAGAGGAAGGTGTCTGTGAGAGTGTCACTGGTGACGTGACTGAGGAAGCTGGTAACTTGAGCAGAACTAGCCCCTGGGTAAGTGCTGGCACTTTGACATCTCATGAACAACAGAACCCACGCACAGATGACATGTTCCTAAAGGAAACCAGCCTAGAATGTCAGGTTTCACAAGAGTCACCAGGGAGTAAAAGTAAAGTATGCAAATATTCAAATTCAGATAACAACACCAGTGTCTCTTCTGTGCCTGTGGAATGTGAGGATATGAATAAACTAGACATGAACTGTAGACAAGATGAACAGCAGGATGCATGTTTCTTCCACGCAGTAGAAGATCAATGGAGTGCAGGGACAGAGTCAGCCAAAATAGCTGGGGATGTAGTAGAATCTGTAAAACAGACAAAACTTGACATTCACCTAAATGAATCCATTGATAACAATGCGAAAAATGTAAACCCAAATTTGGATGCTGACATTGTGGATTGTGATAGAGGCATCTCCAATTGCAATGAAGGCTTGTCTCACAGCCAGAACTCTCCCTCTGACTCCACTGTACCTGCAACCATGGACAGTTGTATGTACAAGAGCGTAAAATTAAAAGATGACACTAAAAATTTGGAAGATGCCAGTCATCTCTTGCATGAAACCCATAATTGTTTACCATCACTGTGTCAAAATCCATGTTCTCACGTGCATGACAAACCAGTGGAAGAGCCTGAGTTTCGTCACTGTGCCAGTCCAGAGCCAGAGGTCGGGAACACCGCAGTTTCTGTTGTGCCTTTTACTGAAGAAAGATCAGAAACTCCTGAAAAAAGTAAGTGTGATGTAAATGAATATAATCTTCAGGATGATGAAATAAAACAGTGTGTTGACATCCACTCAAAGGAGAACCTCACTGGTTTTAGTGTATCAGCTGGGAATATAGAACCTTTTACCAGTGGGAATTTGAAGCAGATAGAAACCAAGACTACTGAATTGAAAAACACCAGTTACATATTAAATCCTCAAACAAATAACTTGACCACAACCTGGGAACAGATGCCGCCAGATCACAAGATTTTCTCAAACAAAGAGGTTGGAGTTTGTGTTGACCCAGAGCAGGTAGACAAATATGCTGCTACTCCTTCCTATGAAATACAGAGTGCCACTCCTGGTGCCCCAGGATTTCAGCGAGGCAGTGAGCAGTGCGTGTTAGATCTGATGGGAGATGTATCCAGTGACCAAGAGCAGCACTCCTATGAACTGGAAAGACAAAATCCCCACATTGAAATGTGGCCACATGTCATCGGTCTTCAGACTGACAATGCTGATTGGACAAATCAGCTGTTTTCTGACACAGTTCCTGCTGGTAGTGGTGAATATCTGGTGGGCTTTTTATGGAATAATGCAGTTTCTAGTGATACCATGAAGAATGACAGACTTTGTATAGTTACTGAAAACTTCCAAAATGAAGCTGAAGATTTAACAGGTGCTTCATACACAGTGGAAAGATACCCATATCAGCTGCTAGCACCAGAAAATGCTGGTACTTGGGGATGGCAAAATAAAGATGAATTTGTAAGTATTCTGCAGAAGTGATTTTGTGTTAAAGCTTGAAGCTGAAGCTAGAAGTTTGACTAAGCCAAGTCAAACTGTGGTTTCTTTAGTCAAATAGATCATGTTATTTTGTCCTGAAGCTGACTACTCCCTTTCCTTTGCAGAACTGAGTGCTGCACAGAATACAGAAGTTCAAAATGTTGCTGAATATTGATATTTTTTTTCTTTTTGTTTCTGTTTACTTTGTGTGAAAGTTTAAACATTGGGCAAAGTGACTTGATTGCAGATTCTCAATTCCAGATGAACTCAAGATAATCTCTTCAGTGTGGGAAACGAAGCTTTCTGCAGACTGTTAATAGTGCTCTTTACCTTTGTATAGGAAGAAATGTTTGTGGATTTCCTGAAGTTCTTGTTTGGTAGCAATTAGGAAATATTTGCTCACTTCTGGAGATGATCTTTTGAAGTGCTGGAGAAAGGAGTCGCTGCAGGAGAAGTGAGGGGAATGAGCTGGGCTGGATCTTGGAAAGCTGGGATAGGAAACAAACGAAGCTGTCTGGGCACAGTCCTGAGTAAGGAGCTCTGGGGGACCCTGCTTGAGCAGGGAGGTTGGATGGGATGACCTCCAGTTGTCCTCTCCAACCTTACTCACCCTGTGAAAGCCAACCTGCAAACAGCTGCTGCTCCTTTTCCTTCCCTGCTGAGCAGAGCCAGTGCTGGATATTGTTCCCCTCACTGACTGTGGTGGAGCAGTTGCTCTGACCTTGCCCAGCATTTGCAGAGTGGGCAGTAGGTTGTACTAGAGCTGTTTGCTGTCTCCTGGGGGAACTTTTTATATTAAAAATGGAAACTGATGGAACTTGCTGTCATCTTTGAATTGTTACTATTCAGATAGTTATGTCAAACACTTCCACTTTTTGTAAGTCTTTCTCTGTCACTCGATAGATGTGTTTGAGATTTTTTTAGGTCTTTTTACTTTCTGGATATATTTTCTATGCACTATGATAATAACTATCTGAGTGCATGTGTTAAGGAAGATTTAAAGCTTCATGGAGTTTTGGAGTGCCTGTCTTAAATGTTGCAATGTTCCTAGCATCCATAAATTCACAAAACAAATCTTTAATAAGCTTTTTTATTGTGTGTCTTAGTATGAGCAATCCTCTTTCCCAGTATGATTATGTTAAAACATTCCAAGTATATTCTTGGTATGGAATAATTTAATGCATTTTGCTCAAACAGTAGCAACACAAGAGAAAACTGTCTCATGTTACTATCAAAAAAGTATTGTAGATGCTGGCATTGCAGAGAGCAATCTCTCTGAAGCACAGATATATAACCATTTGTATGTTGTATATAACCATATATAATCATTAAATGTATGCCTTTCCAATCCAGGTTAAAGGAGATTGTCTTGATGATTTAATTGGATCTGGTAATTCATCCTATCTGTCCTAATGCACTGTTCTTCCTCTTGAAGTAATGACAGAAGTTGTCATGCACATCTTATTATTGCTTTCAATTTTCCATAATGCTTCATTAAAAATGTTACATGTTTATGTAAGTGTGGAAAAAAGAAACACCTTGCACTTTGGTATTTTCTTGATTATTCTTCTTTAATGTTATTTTGCAGAAACAGATACAATAGCAATATAGTCAACATCAAGTAGACATGTATATTAGAGAACTACCCGAAGTCTAGGTCAAGTACAAGTTTGAAATTGTTGTTTACCCTGCTTGACTATTTTCTGGTGATTCTTAATCAGGGAAATTAATTCTGTGCAGCACAATTCAGTTGGTTTTGTACCTGAAATGATTATTGGAATTCAGTTAATATATTCAGGTGTGAAAAAAATTGACAGTACAGTCTTGAGTTGTATGTCTAGTACTGTTACTTGAAACTGTACATATCTACACACAGATGCATGTTGTGCTTCCACAAAGTGCATATCAATTTCTTTTTGTAGGAGTCAACCAAGGTTTCCGAGTTAAACCCTAATGCAAAGGTGTGGGGAAATCATATGTTACACTTGGAAGCAAGTGGTGCCGCTGATGGTAGTGTGAGCAAAACGTGGGAAGAAATACCTGACCAACCTCCAGATTCTTGTAAAGAAGGTATGAATGATATTTTCTAGCTGTTGCTCAAGCAAAAGTTAGAATTCAGTGCAGAATTTTCTCAATTTTAGTTTTCTGTTTTAAAATAATTTAACCAAACGTGTAAGCAACTTTAATTCAGATTTAGGTTTAACTGTGAAGTCACAGCGATTAGAAAGAATGCTTTCTGAGTGTTTGTCATCTGTGCTGCAGGACTGGATGCCAACGGTGATGGCGACAAAAAGCATCAGAATGCAGTGCTGACAGAGCTGCCGGAGCCGTCACCAGCTGTGTCGGTGTCAGACCAGACAGATATGAACCCTTTGGCTCTCGATCATTCTGAGTATGAGTCTATGCATGAAACCACCCAGACAGGTAAGAGAAAGCGAATACTTGCTTGGACTTGGTTTTGAAAGAAACAGCCACGTGTTTTGAGTTGAACAGTGAGCATCTAAAAAAACCCCCAAAGCCCCCCAAACTACGACATTTCTGTTGTTCAATATATGCTGTAAACAGGCCCTAGAAAATCCTGTCTTAGGATGTTTGGAGACCAGTCTTATTCTGGTATAAGTCTTATGAGGTGCTGCACAAATGTTCTGGATTTAACTGAGTATTTTCTGGAGCATGATTTTGAATGGAAATCCCTGGTGTAGATATTTACATTTAGATATCTACCAGTTTAAGCTGCATGGTTCTAGTTGGGTCAGGTAGTGAGGTGAGATTCACATAGGGTTTGTGTCTCAAGTAATAATGTTAATGTGTGGAAAGACCAGTCTTAAAATGCTAAAATAAGCAACATTTTACATTCTTATTTATTGAACTTTCGGGATTTTTTTTCAGTGCAACTGTTCGTAGCTGTAGTCTATACCAGATGGTATGTTTTAAGAACTTTCTGGAAAGTAGCATAGAGATTTAGCCATGCTTATATTTCACTGAAAGGGACAGAAGGTCTGCAAGATGCATGTGGGATTACTATTTGAACTGAGATGAGGGATGGGAAGGAGAGGAAAATGTGTTGGGCGTTTCTTGAGATTCACGGGAGGTCTGTTCCTTGTTCATTGTGTTTAGCTGATTTTATAACATGTATTTAAAATTACCAGTAGAGCATCCATAATAGCTGGAAATCAAGACAACTACAATCAGACACAGTTGTGGCATCATCCTTGCTTATGTTGAAAAACTCAAAGCTCACTTTGACTCTTCTATTTAAGGGTACTATTGGGGAATATTAAGTAATAACTGGATGACAAATAGAAAATTGTATTAAAGATGCCTCACAGTCTAGAAGGGAACAGTATTCTTCAGATTAGTGTTAAAACTTGTCAGCATGTTCTTTATGTGCCCAAAATAGTTAACTTTTAACAAGAGTCAGATAGTATTGTAAGCAGCTGAACAGCACACTGGGTCTGTTCCGCCTGATGAATAGTGACACAGGTGGTCCCAAATCTGAAGTCTGATTTTTAATTTTTTAATAATTATTTTTTAAAATGCATATAATTTTGGTCCTTGCTAGGTTTTGGACAAGAAAGAAAGGGCAGATGGGGAAGGAAAATAGTGGGTAGAACAGAAGTGTATTTCTCAGGTGTTGGCATTACCTTATTCAGAGTAGAACACATGAAGGACAGCATGGTGGGAGGAAATTAGAAGTTGCTTTAGGAAGAAGAATGGTTAAGGAAAGGATGAAAGTTACTAAAGGGAAGGGTATACAGGGCAATACTTTTAAAAAAACTAATTTACATACGTATATATTAAATAACATGTTACTGGATGTTTTATAAATCTCTAAAAGCCACACTAAACTTCTAATCTTTAAACAGTTCTCCCACTGGCACAATTAGTTTAACCTCTACTGACATTAGTATATTGGGTCTAAATTAAAATAAACATAAAATCCACGTTTTCCATGTGATAATTTTGAAAATCCCAAGTATAAGAAAAAGATTAATTTTACCTTCTTAACTGGCTGTCCGTTACACATCTGTTGTTAGTAGACTGTATATCTGCTGGTATTTTATAACCTCATTTCTGAAACTCTTTTCTGAGTTAGTGTATTGGTAATTTTGAGTGAGGGCTGAAGTATGGGGTGCCTCCATTGCATTGCTGGCTTGCTGCATTAGTCAGGGTTTAGTCAGCTAGAGATGGGTTAGCTTCCTGAGAATGGAAGACAGACCTATGAGCTAAATCAGTTCAGTATTTACTTCAAGATGGGCATGTAGCTGTGCTTCTAAAATGCTTCAGATTTTCATGTATTTAGAGATCAGAGGTTAATAAGTGAAATCAGACATATTTTCTCTGTCTTAAATAAAAAGTGTTCTCATGCAATTTTGGTGGTTGGTGTATTAATACATAATGAACGTCTATTGAATCTGAAAACTTGTTACTAGTTATGTAGTCAGTAATAGACATGATGGTTTGATTAAAATATCTATTGTGTAACAACAGAACTACATTTTAATATGAAGCATTTTAATTATTAGGTGGAAACGAGCAGTTGCAGCCAGAAGGTCAGGAAGATTTACGAGAATTACTGAAAAAGACACTGGAATTCTGTTTATCTAGGTATGTATATCCATAAACGTAGCAAACTGGAGGATAGCTAACAAGACCCAGTACCTGAACTTGGGATGTGTGTTAATATATTTCTCATCTGTCACTTAAAACTAAAGTGGAAAGGATGAGAATTTGGGGAAATGAATATGCTAATTTTGGAGTATCATATTGATGTACCTCTTAAAGCTTACATGAAACTTAAACATGAAACCTAAAGCATAAACTAGCAAATATGTTGATTTGAAGTGAGAGTAGTTACAAGCAATTACAGATCAGATGAATTTTTATGAATTTTACTGGGTTTGGGTTTTTTTGCAAATTAAAGCTGAGAAACTTAAGCTTTATTTAAGCCAATGATTTTAATTAGTTAGTGAAAATGCTGAAGGAATCTGCCTTCTACTATTTGATAAGTTTTTGTTTCAAGTTTGTTGGAAAGAGTTGTATCTGTGACACTTCTCCATTTTTACTTTTTTCTCCCAACAGAGAAAATCTTGCCAGTGACATGTACCTTATATCACAGATGGACAGTGATCAGTATGTGCCAATAATGACAGTAGCAAACCTTGATCATGTCAAGAAACTCAGTACTGATATGGATTTGATTGTTGAAGTGCTGAGATGTAAGTAAAAGTTTCTCAATTTTAGAAAGCATTTTGGTTATTGCCATAGGACTATTCATCTGAATTTTCAATCTCTTTCCTTTTTTAATGTATTGCAATAATAGGCCATTATTTTTCTGTAAAGCACTAAACAGCCCAAGCAGCTTCCAGTTTAGACCATCACAGTTATAGAAGTGTTGTTTTATCAAAGCTACTTCATACTGCAGGTATTTGATAATGATCGTGCAAATAAGAACAATGTGAGTTTAAATTGTGGGACATGGTGGGATAACTTACATAATTTGAGGATCACAGTGGATGTCTCAAGGCTGTTTAGTAAAGACAGGTGGAGGAGAAGAGATGGAGAAGTCACACTTATCTTTTAAGGAGAATCTTGAATGTATAGAAGTCAGCTACATCAATTGTGGAAACTCTGTGGAAAACCTCTGGGTCAAGACCAGAGGGATTGTCTCCAAGGGGAATCTTACAGTACCTCCAAACCAAGACAATAAGACCAACAAAGCAATATTTGGGTCACTTAAGCAAGTTTTGGGTCAGCCAAACCTGTTTCTTACAGGTGACTTCAACTTCTCAGACATCTGTAGGAAGAACAGTACAGCAGCTCACGCCACCCATCAGGTTTCTGGAATGTGTAGAGAATTGTTTTCCCATTCGAGTGTCAGATGTGCCGACCAGGAATGAGGCACTGCTGGACTTGCTACTCAGAAACCAAGAAAACCTGCTTTGTAATATCTCAGTGATAGCCTTGGCTGCAGCAGTCACAGCACTGTGGGGTTTGGGGTCATGCTGAGCACACTGAGGGTTGGTACTAAGGTTTTAGATTTTAGAGAAGCCAACTTCAGCTTGTTCAGAGCACAGTTAAGAGGGAAGCTTCTGTGGGAAGCTTCCATGAAGGATGAAGGAGCTAATGAGTGCTGGGAGTTCTCTCCTGGAAGCACAAAAATATTTCATCTCCTTTAAAGGTAAGGGAAGTAGGTGGATCAAGAGACTCCCTTGACTTAACTCTGTGCCTCTGAGTCTACTCAAAACCAAGAGAGGCATACCAGAGATGGAAGAGTGGATGAATATCTGTTGAGAGCTACAAGGGCATTGCCAGGGTGTGCAGAGATGCAATTAGAAAAGCAAAAACTCAGCTCAAATTGAATTTGGCCAGAGATGTCAAAAACTACAAGAAAGGGTTCTTCAGGTATGTAAACAATGAACAGAAACAGAAGGAAAATATTGGCCCTCTGTTAAACAGGAGAGGTGAATTGGTCACCAGTGACACTGAGAAGACACTTAACATTTCTTCACCGCTTTTACGAGCACTGTTGGGCCCCAGACCTTGGGAACAGGGTTGACCCAGGTTGATGTAACCACAGACCCACTTCAGTGAAGGAAGGGTTGATGTGTGAACTATTTCAGGAGCTTGACCCCTTCAAATTGATGGACTCTGACAAATATCCATCCATAGGTGTTAAGAAAGCTGGCTGACATCATTGTGAGACCAATGATAATATGTAAGACCAGTGGTAATGATGATTTCCATAATCTCTGAGAAGTTGTGGAGATTAAGGGATGTCCCAGAGGAGTGGAAGGCTTATTTTACCCCCATCTATTAGAAGGGCTTTAAGGAGGACCCAGAAAATTACATGCCCATCAGTCTTACTTCATTTCCTGGGAAAATTATGAAACAAATCCTCTTGGGGTCTATCACAGGTCAAATGAAGCACCTGGCCATAAAAAATCAGCGTGGATTCACCAAGGGCAAATTGTGCTTGACAAACCTGATTCACCTTCTATGACAAAGACCTTATTACCATGTTCCAGTATTTAAACAGTGGCTGCAAAGAACATGAAAACTCCTTTTATACAAAAAGTCACTTGGTAAAGATGGGGGTAATGGGTCCAAGTTAGTTCTTGGGAGATTCCAGTTGGACACAAGAGGAAAATTTTCCACAATGAGAGAAATTAGCCATTGGAATAATCTTTCCAGGGAAGTACTGTGTTCCCCAACACTTGCATACTTCGAAGATACTACTTCAGCTGGACAGGGAGCTGGGCCATCCTGTCTAGACCATGGTTTTGCCAAGAAGGGTTGCACCAGATGGTCCAGGGGTCCAACCTGGTGTTCTGTGTTTCTGTGAATAATTTCTCAGAAAAGACTAGTGGACGTTTAGTGGACAAATTACCACTGTGGTAAGAATCAAAAAAAGAACATGACTCATTTTGACTCAATGTATGCTTTAGAAGAAAAAGCTAATGAATTGGCAATTTCTAGGCTGGAAGAGCATGAAAATTATAAGGAACATGTCTACTTGTTTTCATATGTTTGAAAGTGCTCTCACTTCTTATTTCGTAATGTTCAAAAACATTTGAAGCTTTGCATTGCATAACTGTGTTCACAGCATCTTTTGGTGTGCTAAGCTATTATGGTTGCTGACCTCTGAAATACATTCTTGTCTCTTCTCTCCTAGCGTTGCCTTTAGTTCAAGTGGATGAGAAGGGGGAAAAAGTTAGGCCAAATCAGAATCGCTGTATTGTGATTTTACGTGAAGTACCCGAATCTACTCCCATTGAAGTAAGTGTTTCCTTGTTGTGTAAAGAATACTTTTTCCCTTAGGATTTGGAAGCTAGATTTCTTCTAGATTTCAATAGGCATGTTACATTTCTTAATACACCTAGTTTCTCACAGCATTTCCTAAACTTAGTTTATTGTGTTTGCTGGGATAATAAATATGTTTGATAGGAGCGTGTTGCTCCTAGGAAGACTGTGGTAGAACCTGTAGCTCTGCAGGGGGCTGAGAAACTGACAGGGCTGGCTTTGGTAGAGGTGCCATCATTTTCTTGCACGCTGCCTTATCCATATGCACTTAGTGCTCAGATACTTGGATAAATAGCAAAGGCGAAGGAAGATAAGTCTTAGCCTAGAAAATGCCACTGTTGTACCTTGAAGCTTGTTCTAGTAAAGTACTTAAAGCTTTGCAAATGCTTCCATAATGCTGAGTTGAGAGCTGTAAATAAGTCACTTAAGGATCTCCTCTGGCTTGTGGAACAAGTGCAACAGTGGAGAACTTGATTCTTTGAAAGATCCTCAATGCAACTCTGAAGTAGGTGGGACTATGACTAATGGGAATATTGGAAAAAATCGTGGGGCTGTTGATTAGACCATCTTGACTTTTCAAAAGGGGAGAGAAGGCACAGATTTTTGATGAGTAGATATTTTATTTTCTCCTCTATTTAATTTTACAAGGAAGACTAAAGATTCTGAAAGAGTTTATCTTCTTGATAGTCTTCAGACAAAAATCAAAGTACTGCAATTTAAATACGTACAACAAAAAGTAAGTGGCCTTAATAAATAGGAACATGATAAAATGAATTGGAAGGAAGAAGTTGGATGTTTGCTATGTACATAGCTTAAAGATAATAGCTTCTTCTAGCTTTCCAAGTCAGGTGAAACCTTTCAAAGACTGCCTAGCTTTTAGTATTGTAGATTTTTTTTTTTAATATTTATTTTTGTTGCTGTTATCAGTTTGTCATATTGGATGTGTTACCTCTGGGTGGTCACTATTAAATGTTTGAGACAAAGTTATGAGGAGTCTTTATTTTCAAAAGAGTTGGTCTCAAGTGAAGTGTTTTATACATTGTGTTTAAATTTGCCAGACTGAAAAAATCTAGACTTGACTGGCCAGATTTAATAGCCTATGTTTTCCTGGTACAGCAGTATCAGACAACAAAGTTCCAAAATACTGTAAGGCCTCCCGAGTTGCATTGCCTTTTTGATGCTGCTCTCCTCAACTCCATGAGAAAAACAAAAAATACTCAAATAAATAAAAACAACTATGAAGTCCAAGGTGTGTGTTTGCTCTAGAAACTAGCTGATTATGTTTGAGGTAACATAAACCCTGTTTCAAACATGTGAATCTGTAGACATTTGAGCTGAAGCTTATCTCCAGGTTTCTGCTGAAAGGGCAGAATTCTCCTGTCCCGTGCCGTATGCACAGGTTTTTGTGAGGCTCCATGGTTTTGGGGACAGGGGAGAGATGGACATCTTTCAGCACTTGGTGCCAAGGTTAAATGTCTCTCTATGGCCTAAATAGTTTATGTCCCCGTATTTAAAGAGAGCAGGCAACTTCTCTTGCATTATGGCCTTAGTGCTTGTTTGAATTCCTCTTAGCTAGCAAGGAAATTATAGAGAACAATTGTTGCTGCAGGTGTTCTGAACTCTTCAGTTCTGTTTTGTAAACCTGAAAGTACTTTCTCACTTTCTTGGTTGGAGTTCTGAAGTTTTGCACTTCAAATTGATGTTTTCTTCTCTCCATCCTTTTTTTTTTTTTTATTCCACTCTTTTCTCTACCTCGTCATATCAAACCATTTTCTTCAGGAGGTTGAAGCACTTTTCAAAGGAGACAATTTGCCTAAGTTCATCAACTGTGAGTTTGCCTATAATGACAATTGGTTCATCACATTTGAATCAGAAGCTGATGCACAGCAGGTAACACTATCTTTTGAAGCATATTAGAATGTAACAGTAAACAAGGATGAGATGAGGGTGAATTGACAGGTCTTAAACGGTATTACATATGTGTAACAATGTAAAAAGGGTAATACTCAAACCTCTAAAAACAGTAGTGCTTCCCCTGAGCTAGTATTGAGTTATCAGTACTGTTAAACATAACTCCTAGGAGTTTTATCTTGTTCATCTTTATCTTTGACATCCTGACCAAAGCTATGATTTTTTTGTTCAGAGAACATTGATATTTTGGGTGAAGCATTGAAATGCTTCAGTCATAAGCATTAAAGTCTTGTTTTAATGCTACTGAAGCACTTCTGCAATGTTAACTTAAATCTTGCTGAATGCAGATTATATATGAGAGTTTTCTATAGTGTAACATTAGCAGGCACTCCAGGAATTATTGTTAGCCTTAGCCTGTTAAAATGTAAGTTTCCTGTGTTTAAATTATATATGACAAATATGGTAATTACTTTTTTAAAGGCTTACAGATACCTTAGAGAAGAAGTGAAAACTTTCCAAGGAAAACCAATTAAGGTAAATTGAGCTTTATGGGGTTTGGGGGGAAGCTTGTGGGTATGTTCTGGTTTTTGTGGCATTCACTGTGTTTTCTAATATAATTTTAAGTGGTGCAGTCTCAGGAGCCATGTGACCTGGAGTTGGGTTTTGAAATGTAGCACATACTGTGCTACTTCTCCTTTTCCTCCTTTCTGAGAGTGGCATATCCAGCCCAGCATCAGGCAGCAGGGAAGCATTCAGCTGTTGCTGCTGTCCTTGAAGGAGAAAGCAGTTACTGACAAGTGTCCATTTAAAATTTGAGAGCTGCTAGTTTGAACTATCCTGATTTCATTTGAAAGGCCACTGTAGTAAATAACCTCATCTCCTTTGCAGGCAAGGATAAAAGCGAAGGCAATAGCTATAAACACGTTTTTGCCAAAGAATGGATATAGACCTCTGGATATGAACCTCTACACGCAGCAGCGTTACACAACATCCTTTTACATACCTCCAGTATACAGTCCCCAGCAGCACTTCCCATTGTACAGCTTAATTGGCCCACAGACCTGGTCAGCCACGCACAGCTACCTTGACCCTTCATTGGTAAGTCTCTTGATGGTGAAAGAATTCTGTTCTTTTCAAAGTTGGTCTTATTTTCTTACGGACTACTGAGGTGTAGGAAGCATATGAGTCCTGAAGAGGGGAGTTTAAGATTCTAATTCTTCTTGAAAAACAGTTCTTCAGAATCCTTCCCATGGTGTACAAAGATGAATTATTTGAAAATTGTATGTGGTCTCAGGCTGGAGTGTGATTCTTTTTGAGGTGAGGCAGTTCTTTAGTAAAGGTTATTAATTAAGCATTACCAAAAGAAAGTAAGAATTTCTTCTAGCAGTGTTTGAAAGCTTCTTTAGAAATCAGATCTTCAGAATATGTATGTGAATACCAGAAAAAGCAATTCTGATATGAACAGAATAAACTTAATAGAATCAGATAGCTAAGGGTATTGTGGTATCTTGATCTTCTAGCAGGAAATTAGGCTCTAGGTTGACATGCTGAATTACACTATTTGTCATGTTCATAAAGCAAAATATTTTCTGTGCTAAAGTAATATCTCTTTTGGCAATAAAAAAATAAAATTACTTTTGCCAATTACAAAAATCACTTTTAAATTGCCTTTTTTTTTTTTTAAATTTTCTTAAAGAGGCTATTGGTAAGCCTTACAACTAGGGGTGATAGCAATAATCCTTATATACTCTAATGGGACATGCACTTCATCCTGCAATCCTGCTTCCATCTTCTTCATTATGACAGTCCCATCAGAATTACCTTGGTCCCTTTTAGTCTGCCTTTGTTATTCTACAAAAACTAACATGGACATAGAGTCCTGTAATGACTGGGAGGCTCAGGTTTCCTAGCTGGAGCCTCTTTCTTCCCTCTGGAAATGCCTCTTTACCTGCAGCTTAAAGAAAGGAGGGTAGCAGTGCTCAAAATTAGCAGTTCTTTAGAGGTTTTTTGGCAGAGGATTAAGGTGTCCTTGAACAAACTTGAGCAAACTTCTTGTGTACTGAATAGCAAGCTAATTAAAAAGTTGGTGTGCTGAAGACTTCACGGGCAGGGACGGTAACCAGAGCCCTTGCAGGGGAAGGCTTTGGTGGAGGATGAAGAATGCAGAGGCAACAAGGTAGCATAGTGAGCAATGTTATTCCTCAAGAAAGCTACCTTGGTAAGCAGCAATGAATGTGATTGTTCTAGATAAACTAGAGACTGACTACTGCACAGTCTTGCCGTGGGATACTGAAGTGGCTGGATTTGACTGCTGTAGAAGACATAGATTAATTGGCCACAGCATACTGTGTACTTGCCTTATATTATCCTAGAATTTTTTGTATTCCAGAAAACTTACTAGTCCTGTCCTTTATGGAAGACATTACAAGTTTGCCAGCATTAAGATCTTGTACCTTTCTTAGTCAAAACAGAATATTAACTATCTGAGCTTTACCTCCCACTGTTTTGCAGTGTGTTGTCACTGGTTAGTTGCATTTTTATGTACAGGAATGTAACATGATGTTTCTTGATTCTTTTGTAGGAAGAGCTATATTTGAATAGAAATCACTTGAGGAGAACAGGGACCCTGAGGAGCCATGACACAGGAATAATTTTCATGAGACAGGGTTATAGTTTGTATGTAGAGACTTGTATGAAAATATTGTGGGTTTGATCCCTGTATGGGCCATTCTCTTAGGAGCTGGCGTTGTGATCCTTGTGGGTCCCTTGCAACTCAGGGTATTCTGAGAATTCTGTGCTCTCTGTAGCAAAGTTTCTCTCTTCTGCTTCAGCAGAAGCACTAACAGTGCTTTCTCTGGTCTCTAATTTGAGGTTGAATACACTCAGTAGTATGGGCATACCATTTTTGTTCTGAAACTAGAACATGGCAACGCATGTCCTCAGTTTTAAAACTTCCTAGTTCCTCATCATGTACTTTATAGTATTTGAGAAAATATCTACTTTGTCCTGCTTGGGGGAAAAAAAAATTGAAAAGAAAGTACGTTTCAGCAGGTGACTTCTGTGGAGATGCTTTTGGTATTACTGGAAAATGGGGAAAAAACCAAACAAACCCAAACAAAAACAAACAAAAAACAAACAAACAAACAAAAAAACCCAGAACACACAAAACTTTTTTTCCTCCAAAAGGATCATCCATCATTATAAAGAAAGAAGGGTTAAACATTGCTAAGGTCCCTTTAAGCAGTGGGTTAAACTTGTTTTCCTTTAGTATGTTTAGTGTCTTCTCGTTATTCAGGCTCAGTGGTTGCTTACGAGCTTTTATGGAATTTTGCAGCATTCAAGTTGTAACTCTGAAACCAGAAAGTGCTTCAAAGCAGTATTTTGATGAAACTCTCTTCCTCAAAGAGCTTTATTACACTTCTAATTGCCTTTCTGTGGAGTCTGAGGTAGCATTTGCTGTCATGCATGCTGAGTTAGGCTAACAGTAGTTTGACATGACAGCTTTGGTGTTAAATTTTCTTTTCCATCGATAAGTGATTTGTTTTAACTTCTGCAAGAAAGCTCAGTCAAGTTTAAAGATCCCTTTATAGGAAATGCTGTTACTCCCAGCTGTTTCTCATCATTTAATAAAGTGTAGAAAGATTCTTACTGTTCTGCATTGTAGTTATTTTCAGGGGAGAAGACCAGTAAGCATTTGCTGATGCTAACAGTAACATTTCCTAAATGAAACTCACTTGTACATTTAAATAAAAAAGATAAAAGTGAGCTAGTGAGGTTGGAGAAATTACTTTGAACATGCTTCAGATTTTGAGATATCTTGTTAATGCAAGGCACTGATATGCACCCACACCAGGAAATCTTTTGCTAATACTGCTTTTTCAGACAAGAGGAAAGTATTTCTCGTGTGGAATAAGGTGGTAAGATAATGAAAAGCATCAGAGCTCCACTTAACATCCATTTATTCTCTGGGCTTTATTTAGGTATCACATGGCAGTTAAATGAGTAACTAAAAAGAATTTTTTTTCTTTTTAGGGAGGGATTCACATATGAATTGTAAGAAAAACAATTACAGACTATGTAGATTAGAGATTCTTTGACAAAGAAGTATCTCTGTACTCCAAAGTCCTGCATAGTATGGTGTGAAATAGAAGGAGAATTATTTAACTTAGCTCCAAGAATTTTGACTTGATGTTTTTCAACCCTCTTTAATTATCAGGAATTGAATATGTGTAGTGGCTGTCTTCTCAAAAAACAGCATTTGTAAGTTGGTTACAGGGCACTGGACAAATGCTTTATTGCTGTTTGAGCCAATCTTTTAAGTCCTGTCCTGCATGGAATGATGTAAAATACAGGGTTAAGAAAAAATAACACTGATTTTCTTTATAGTGATGAGCATGCAATATGTTTGGGGTTTTTTTAGGTAACACCATTTCCAAATACTGGATTTATCAATGGATTCACATCTCCAACCTTCAAGCCTGCTGCTTCTCCACTGACAACACTCAGACAATATCCTCCCAGGAACAGGCAAGTTCAACTGTCTTTTGACAACATACGTAACTCTTGTATTATCTGGCACGTGGGGTTTTCATCTGCTTATATTAGTAACACCAGCTAACTTGAGGTTACTTGTGAAACTGAAACTGGTACAAGGTTAAGTGAGGCGAAAGGGCAGATGGTGCTCCTGTTGTTAATGGAGGTACTGTTTCAAAATGTAAATGGACAGTCTGAAAGCTGAGAACTTGTCTGTTCCATGATTTAGGGTATTCAGCTGAAATATTCTGAAAGATGACATGATCAGCAGGATTATTCATATAGTATTTTCCATTTCGAGTGGGTTTTAGTAAAGGCTTAGTTGAAAATAGACAGTGAAAAGGTTAATTTTGATAATTCACACAACCTGTTAAAATGAATGATGATCATTCTTGTACATGAAATACGCAATAAAGGACTAAAGATCTTGCTTCTTCTGAATCCTGTGTACAGGCTTAGGCCTCAGAAGATCTCTCCTAGTATGTATGTTGAAATGACTTTTGAATTTATAGGAATCCTAGCAAGTCTCATATACGACATACAATACCCAGTGCAGAGAGGGGACCTGGGCTTCTAGACAGTCCTACAATATTCAACTTTTCTGCTGATCGTTTAATCAATGGCGTCAGGAGTCCACAGACGCGGCAGCCGGGACAAAGCAGGACACGGATGCAGAGTGCTACTACGAGTTACACCAAGAGGGAAGTAGGAACTGGGCGGATGGAACAGACCAGCGTTGACTCGTCTCCTGGACTGGGGAGAGGAAGGTGAGTGCACTCTGTAGTTGTCCTCTGGACAGCCAAGTATTGCTGCTTTTAAACTGCTCCATTCAGTGAAGAGGTGCAGTGTTGTTGCTGTTTTTAATACTGCTTTAAGATGAGATTCTCCCTTCAAAGATAAAATCTTGGAAAGTACTTCCGAGGAAGTGTTACGTACAGAACAGGTGCAAAGTGGACTTGCATACTTTCCTTCCAGATGAAAATCATCAGTGGCAACTGATGAACAATGTACAGCTATAAGATCTGATCCTCCCCTCCCTCCTTTCTTCATCTGGTATAGGAAAGTTTTTGTATATTATTTGCTTGACTTTAATGAGGAAGTTCTGCCCATTCCATTGTTCAGCAGTGCACCCGAACCTCTAGTAGCAGTGTTCATTTTTAACTTTTTCAGTTGAAAGATCAGAATTTTGGCCAAGTTGGACATAGACAGCAACAAAGACAGTGGATTGGTGTGGAGGGAGGAAAAAGGGCTACATGCATCTAGGGAAACTATTGTTATGTAGTTCTAAAAAGCAAAGATACAAAATCCAAAACCAACTACCTGGGGAGCTGAAAATTGGTGGTGCCGATATTAATGTGAGAATTTAGCAGGGTTATCTTGAAATTTTTTTAATAAAATGGGGTTCTAATAAGTGCTTTATAAAAGGATTGTGTAGCTTTGATAATGGCTGTGTTTATGTCTCTTAAGTAAATCACATTTTGAGTGACTTACTGAATTGGAAGATAACTCGAGTGTTTCGCAGATGATCCTATTTTAGACTTGTATCATTGCAAAATTAAGTGGGGATTTTGTGCAAGTACTGTAATACTTGTCTAAATCTAATTTGCCAAATTGTGTTATAACTAATGGATGAAAGTATGATTAAGAACTTAGGAAACAAGATTACTCAAGCTATAGACTGCAAAAAATTTATAGGAATAGTCAATACTTAGATTTATATTCTGCTGTTTCAGTATTGAATGCATTTAGAATAATAAAAGTCAAACAAAAAACCTTAAATATATTGAAACCAAATTAAAATGTATTGCAAATTTTAAACTGCTGCTTGGAGGGGCTTTACCTGAAACAGGGCTAGGGGAAAAGTGCTGAAAACGTTTTGAAGGAGCTTTACCTGAACTGAAAATAGTTAGCTATATTTGAAAAGTTACATTGGTATTAAAAACCCTAAACCCTTTACTTTGGACATTGTAATGTTTTGTCTAGCCCTTCTATGTAACCAGCACTGAGTTACTTTTAACACAGGAATTACTTGTAACCAGTGTATTCTTATGCTGACTTGCATAAGATCTGTGCCTTTACTTGAATGAGAGCTTGCTGGGAATTTTTCCTCAAAGCATTTCTTAATAAACTGTCTAGAACAAAGGTGGATCAAATAGCAATTTGAATTAATTTCACTTGGTTTCATTAACTGCTTTCCGTCCATTTGTAGGCAAGGTGTTGATATCTGCTTTCTTTCCCTTAGGAAAAACTCATATGGCTACCGGAAGAAAAGGGAGGACAAGTTTACAGTGAGTGTTTGTCATCTTATTCATCTATAGTAAATGTAGGGTGACAAGGCAATAGTATGGATATTACGTGGAGTAGCAGGTGACAAAGTCAAAATTACTCTTAGAGTAGCAAAAAATTTCCATTTCAGTGTTGCTTTGTCAACTTGCCAGTGTTCACATTCAGAGTGAGCTAAACAGCTAAGCTGAAGTTCAAAACACTTGATACTTCATTATTATACTTTCATGTAGATGGTAAAGGACATACATCCTGCTGTCATAATGTGTAGCAAGAATATTAGTTATGAAATGGTTCTGTTTCTTAAATGCCTCTTCAAGAACCACTTGATAAGGTTATGCCGACACTACTGAAATATTGTGGTTTTGGTGAACTGAAATTCAAGGTTAATACCAAAATAGCCTTGATACTTGAAAAGGCTGCACTAGACATTCTGTAGAAAAGAATAAACTTTTTTTCATAGGATTTAAGGTTTGATGTGATAAAACCAATAACTTCTCTGCAATTAGTTTTTGCCACATGTGGCATGTTCATGATGTTGGACCAGATTATTCCCTTTTTCGTGTTACAATTGTAAAGTAATATCACTGCATGAGCCATAACTCTTCCCCAAGGATCTGGAATAATTGCATTTGTGTATTTGTGGCTCCTGCTGTTGAGTAGCCCTAGTGAACTTAGATAAAGGAGCATGAAGGTTTAGCAAGTCATTCCTTCCCTTTGGTTGCTTTGAGTTCTTGTCAAACTTCCCAAAGCCAGTGAAATCAGATTACATGTAGGGTTCCCTGCACTTCTTTCTTTTACCCTTTCAAAACCGCTTGAATTTTTAGATTGAAGTTTTCCTATTAACTTTTTTCTGTATTTGAAAGAACCAGGAAGTGGTACAGGTTAGGTGTGTGAGTGACTGGAGTGAAAGGATTACCTTGGACACTCTTACTGAGCGGAGTGGCACTTTCTGACTGAGCTGACTGCAAAGGTTATTGTAACTCTGAGTGTAAAAACAGGAAGACATGGCTTCTTTGGAGACCCATGGTTCTCTTCTTCAGCATCAGGCTGTAATTGCAGCCTGTGCAGCCAGGTTCCTTCTTAGTCTCTTCTGGCCCAGGAATCTTCAGTCTGTACTGTCTGGTGATGTAACTTGAGCAGAGGTGAGAACTGCTGCACACACATGACCGTGTACAGTGGGAAGGAGCGTACTCTGAAGCAAAAGATTAAAATTTGACCCCTTTAGATTGTGGAAGTAATTGAATCCAGCGTCCTAGTTCTTGTGTGATTGGTGCTTTAGCCATTAGATAGTGTACACAGGACATCACTAAAACCAGTTGTATTTGAATGGAGTAATGACTTCTGAAGAAGATCTTTCTTTAAAAGGAAAAAACTTAGAGTATGCACGTTTGCATGAAAAAGAGCATGGAACTGTTTGATCAGATTGTTTCTGAGGCTACAGTCATAAGCCAATTAGTTACTTGTAACAAAGTAACTTGAGAAATTTTATGCAATTAGTTTAAAATTCATTCAACTCCTCCCTCATCCTGCAAATTTAAGATGCTAATGCCATTTGACTCTTAATATGTTAGGGTTTTTAGGACTCAACTGTGTAACTTAGTGTTTGTAACATACAAGCACTTTCTATTGCAGAACTGCAGTCCACTTTAAGAAAACTAAGTGCTATAATTGAAGAATGATTCTTGGAAAAACCCAAGCTTTTCCTCTTGCAGTTTGAGCTGGATAAGTGTAGTCTCTCTCAGATGACCTGCCAAAGGTCACAGAGTTGAGTTTTGGAGGTGTGCAGTCTTGGTTGCTGTAGCACTCTTAGACTGTGTCCTGGGGGTGTAATGCTGGGTCAATGGCAGTCCTGGGAGTTGCAGTTGTTCTTGCCTCTGTATTTGTTATTTCCCCACTTCCCTCTTGGCACACTTCTTTTGACATAATCTGTAGTTTGTGAAAAGAACTCAAAGGTGGTCTTGTATCTGTTGCTGTTTTTGTCCAGAAGCATTGTTCTCCCATTCAGACCATCTTGACCATATACTCATATTTTCCTTTTCAAAATAGGAACTGTTTCAGAGTACTTTGCATTTGGCATTTTGTGGCAGAGATCATCTTAGCACAGGCCTGAGCACAGTCAAGAAACAGTTACTTTGTTTGCCTGGTGCAGATGGAGTTAATTGGTAACTTCAGTTATTGCATATTACAAAAGGAATTTTATTTTTTCTGTGTAAATAAAATGTAGCTTTACAAATCCTTACAAGCAGTCCTCACAAGTGATCTTTAGCTGTGGTACTTGTAACTCCTGAACTGCTGTCTGTATTGCATAATAGTTGCATTTATCCCACTGATCTTGGGGTTCTTTGCCTGGGGCATTGTTTTTCTTCATAGGCCTAGTCAATCTTTAGTGAATTCTCTATTTCAAAAATGGTTTTGACACTTATCTTTGCATTTTTACATAGTGACCTTATAAGTTCTTACTAATTAGATGAAAATTGCTGTTGTCTGTACTACATGCAAGGCATGCTGTCTTGCTATTTCTTGATAAATCTGAAAATAAGATTCTTGTTGACTTCTGTCTTTTATTTAGAATGTTGCTAACTGCACATAAATGGGCTTCATATTTTCACTATATCATGACAACCTAAACCAGTATTTTCCTTTGTGTCAGTGTCTCTGTCCTGAAGGAAGGGTCAGGGAGAAGACTTTTCTTACTGTACCAGTATCACTAAAGCTTATGCATATGCCATCCCGCAACAGTGGAAAAGGAAAGCATCTATTCCTTGGTACCATGTAGTTTTCTTGGGAGGTGGGATGGGGGAGCTTCTCTAGGGCTTCACTGATTTATATCAAGTGCAAAATACAGTTTAGAGTTGTGAGTCTTTTCTGTCATCTTGTGAAGTAACCTCAACGTGTTATTTCTATTCCAGAGAGGCCAAACACAGTCTCCACCACCCCCAAAACCTCCATCTCCCAGCTTTGAATTGGGTTTATCTAGCTTTCCTCCATTACCTGGGGCTGCTGGCAATTTGAAGACTGAAGACCTGTTTGAAAACCGACTGTCCAATGTGGTAATAGGAACGTCAAAAGAAAGAGTGAGTAGTGGGTGTTCATTTTTGTTGGGAAACCAGAGAATTGCATACCTATTGTTTTCAGGTTTGGTGGCTTATATGTGGAAATAACTTGTGGTTTTACATGGGTTGTAAGGAATGCTTTTCAGCTGTCAAATGATGTGCTGCTGCCTTCTTCTCTTGCGTCTTAGAATTTCTTGCATACTCTCTTTGGTGTAGAATATGAGCACCGGTAAAATAAATAGATGTTAATAGCAGAGATTAGAAAATATACTCCTTGCTCTTCTTTACTGCCTCAGGCTTTTTGATAGACTCAGGTGAAAAGTATGTGATACATTTTCCTCCTGTTTGAAAGATTTCTAAGTTGTATATAAAACACTTTAAAGTGACAGAGACAAACTTTTAAGCACCAAAATAACGAAGCTGCCTACATGATCTCAGTACACACAGCATCATAGCTGGAACAAGAACTGTTACCAAAACCAGCTGGATCCCAGCGTTGTCTTGTCATATTGCTCAGAAAGATAAAAATACACCAGGATAACTTGGCAACCACTGCTGTATAGATGTAGTAGATGATGCAGTTGAAAATTAATGTTCAGTAGCTGTTCATAGATTTCATTCTTAGAACTGTCTCTACCATGCCATCTGTGAGTGACAGCATGTTCTCCTCCAGCAAGACTCATATAACCCTCTGCACTCTGGAACACTCTAGGCTTTGGAAGTCTATATTGGCTTTTTTTGCTAGCTCTAATTTAACTTGTGTTTTTCTAGCTGTACCACAACTGAAGAAGTTAACCCCTGGATTAGCAATTCAAATCAGCCTGGTGAAACACCAAAATCTCTCATGTCGTCTCTAAAACCAGCCTGTTGCAGAATTGGTTTTTTTGGTGCCCACGTGTCAGGGGTGGGTACAGGGTATTTGTTGGTTGAGGGAAGGGGAAGCAGCAGGGCAGCCTGCACTCAAAGGGTGCAGGGATTGTACAGACAAGCTATCTATTCTCTCCTCCAAGTGGTAAGAGGGGCAGATACATTCCAGGGTTGCACTTAGGGGGAATGCGCAGTTCAGAGCCATGGTAAAAACAGTGTTTAACTTATTGTCAGTACTACAGATTATAGGCTCTTTTTTGGCCAAGATGTATTAATTTTTAAAGTATTGTGCCTCTATTAATTATGACTATTAGTTTTTTTGACTAATGTATTTCATGTTTTATTTATAATTCCAACACTTGCTAATAATCCTGCAGCTGAAAACCCCTTGTTCCCCCATTACAAATCTAGTACTTAATTTTCACTGTACTTACTGTAAAGAACTTCCACTTCTCCGCTGTAGAGGCAGTCTTCCTATCAGTCAGGCTCTGAGGTTTAGTGATAGTGCAATGCACTGACACATTAAAAAGTATACTTCAATTTTCAAGTTTATTTTTCCAGTTTCCAGGAGTTATTCTGTACCATTGTATGGAGGAAAGGGATTATGCTGCCCTTCCTTGTTGGCATTTAAATAAAGAATAAAGTGACGGCAACTGGCTCCAAAGAGCGATTGTGTTCTTTTACAAAGGTGTTTGAGTAACATCAGAATCTTGCCAATGTATACAGTCTGCTTTTCACTTTGGTCTCAATATTTTTTCATGTCACCTGATGTAGGGTTACAGAGCACTGCAGTAGAGTTACACAGTACTACTCTTGTTTTATACATGGGCAAGTTCAAAGTACAGAAGCTGAGTGGACTAAAGTTGTATAATTCCCAATAGTAGTTATCCAAGCATCATATCTTTATACTCTTTGCGTTGTGATGCTCTTCTAGTTGTAGCTCTGGGGAATGGCAGGTAGTAAAGATCCCACACTTTGTAACTGGGAAATGCAGCACATGAGATCAAGGGCTGTTTTGACAAGGAACAGCACTTGCATGTCTGCTTCACTTGAAACAATTCACACTTAACTATGTACCTAGAAGCTCTGATGCACTTGGGCCAGAATGCTCAGCAGCTTGCAACTTCAAGCCTTTGCACACTATTATAGTGAGTAAAACTATAGAAGCTGTTCTTTTATTTCTCAACATCCACCCTTTACTGTCTTACTTCTGCTCTGAGTCAGACTAGGCTTAGATCTACTGCAATAATCTATGCTGTCTGATTTTAAAACAGTGATATCAAATACCATTTTCCTTTTTAATAGTGACCACAGGAGTCTTAGGTTTTACACCTTTTGAATGATGACTGGGCTGGGGGGAAGGAATGGCTATCCTGTTCCTTCTATGCTTGTGTTCTCCCACTGCTTTTGCTTCTGCATACCAGAATCTTTTCAGGTTTTAGAGTTTTTAGGGTCAGACACATCACAAACAGTACAAAGAGTGTAGCACCCTCTAAAACAAACAAAATGGTTATAAATGTGAGCAGGACCAGGGCAGTGATTGTTCCCCTGTATCCCTCACCTGAATGATCACTGGGGAGGCTGCATCTCAAATCCTGATTCAGCTTTCGGTCCCTCACTACAAGAAAGACGTTGAGGTGCTGGAGCATGTCCAGGGAAGGGCTACAAAGCTCATGAAGGGTCTGGAGAGGAAGTTATATGAGGAACAGCTGAGGGAGGTGGGATTGTTTAGCCTGGAGAATAGGAGGCTCAGAGGAGTCCTTATCGCTCTCTACAACTCCCTGACAGGAGGTTGTAGCCAAGTGGGGGTTGGTCTCTTCTCCCAGGAAACCAGGGACAGGACAAAAGGAAGTGGCCTCAAGCTGCACCAGGGGAAGTTCAGGATGAACATCAGGAAAAATTTCTTCACTGAAGGGGTAATTAAACACTGGAACAGGCTGCCCAGGGAAACAGTGGAGTCACCATTCCTGGAGGTGTTCAGGAAACAGCTGAATGAGGCAGATAGTGCCATGGTCTAGTTGACGAGGTGATGATTGATCAAAGGTTGAGCTCTGATCTTAGGAGGTCTTCTTCAACCTTAATGATTCTATGATTCTAAGTAAGTTTGTCAACCAGATATGTCCCAAAGGGACCTAAGCATACAATTTTTTTGGAAACAACCACAGTGTGTTATTTATTTGTCTGTGTTTCTAAATAAATGTAAAGTTAAAAAATAACATATTTGTTATACTACATATATTGGCTGCTTCTGTACCTTCCTATAGTTAATTTATCTTTATAAATCAAATTGTGAACTGTTTCCTGGTTGTGCTAATTATCCATATTAATTGGATATTATGATTGTCCTTCTGTACCTCTTTTCCTCCTTCAGAACATTAATGTGGATGCAAGTACCAACACTATTCCATCAGGAATTCCTCGAGAGCCCTTGTTACCAGTTTCTTCTACATTGCCCAGGACCTTTGAAAGGTCTCCTTCGCCACCCCAGTCTTCTGAGTAAGCACTTAATTACATGGGTATAATTATTCTGCTCTGAATCACATTTGCGTTTTCTTTCATCAGGCAGAACAATGTAAATAGCTATTAAAATCTTAATCAGTGAAAGAAGTAATATTTTGTTGTATACTGTACTTGTAGTAAAGGCAATGAAGTTTAATTTCTGAACAATATCATACCAGTGACTCAATCATAGTAGTCATTTAGCAGACAAAAGTTTAGTGTTGGGTTTTGGTTTCTGCATGTGTTTAGAAGTTTAATGAATACCTTACTGTCTTGTACTTAGCTGACTTTGAAGCATGGGGAGTAAACCCATGGCCCTGTGGGCAGTACTGATGTCCATACCATAATGAAAGTTTTTGGTAACACACTATTTGGAACCTGCAAATCAAATTGAGGTGTTTTGAGTATCAGGGGAAGATAACTAAATGCTATCAGAACATCATAAACTACAGGTAGTGTCAAGTTCCACAGGAATATATTTTTTTTAAATTTGATAACTTTTTAAAAAGCAATGCTAGTCATAATGTGCTAGGCAAATTATAGCTGTGACTACTTGTAGTCCTACTCAAACTTTTTAGACCTATTATTAGATCATTGATCTCTCCTGAAGTTTCACTTCTCATGAGCTTTGCTTCCTGCTGGATGCTTACAGGGACCCCAAGGTTGTGGATAAACAGCAGAGAGAGACACAGAGTACAGAAAGACTTTCTTCTTCCACACTCAGTACTGCATGTAAATCGGTACAAGTCAATGGGGCTGCCATAGTAAGTGACCTTATTACTTCACTTTCTCTTAATGATACAGTTTGATGCATTTAAAAGAGTATTTATTGCTAGCCAGTTTTGCTTAATCATGTGAGCCCAGCAACCCTGAATTTGCCCAACAGCTTTAAATTTGTGTGTCGATGGCTTCATGATCACTTGCATGATACAATTATGCCACTAACAGTGCAAAAGATAGCTCCTTACCCAAATCCTCTCCTTGGTAGTATACTTGAGGTAGAAGCATTAGTACATATGTTGATATTTAAACCAGGGTATTCATCATCTTTCAGCTGGTTCAGAGTTTGTTTCAATGGGAAGTATTTTGCCAGTACCCCATTTTTCTGGAACACTGTTTTGCATTTTACCTTGTCTTCAGATTGATTGTATTATGCAGCTTCTGTAAACTTCATAGTCAAGCCCTCATCTCCATATTTTAATGCAGCAGTCTTTGGGGACAAGGACTTAAACTTTTTTCTGTTCATAAAAGTAAATTATTTTTTCTCAGAGTGCTTTGTTTAACTCTGTCCTGTTTGCTTCCAATTTCACAGGAACTGCGGAAACCTAGTTATGCGGAAATTTGCCAGAGAACAACTAAGGATCCTCCTACATTGCAACCCCAGAAAGAACAGAAGCCAAACACTGTAGCATGTGGGAAAGAAGAAAGAAAGCCCACAGAAACAATAGAGAAAAACAGAGAACCTCCTCCTGCAAAGTCACATCCTGGACAACCCAAAGACCAGAGGAGACAGTCAGGACGCAGATCGTCCCCTCCAGCCGTTGGCAAACGCTTAAATAAAGAACAGAGTACCCCTCCAAAATCTCCTCAGTGAAACTAACACCTGGGAGGGATTTGAGAAGAGGTCTGCTTCCCACAAATTAAACCCATGTTCCCACTAAGATACCTGAGAATGAGTTGCTGGTTAGGAGCTTGCAGTGATACTGGGCATATAACAATGCCTGCAAGTTATTTTTCTGTGAAATACTTTTTCCCCTCTTGAACAAACATTCTATTTTTCTGGGTATTTCTGGATAGTTGTTCTAAACCTTACATTTAGATTGGTGCTTAATTGGAGGTGAAGCTTAGTGTGATTTTTTTTTTTCCTTTTTTTCAAGGTGTAAAATATTTGTCTTTAAAAAAGAAATCAACTTTTTATTAAGCCTCTCTGTGGCTGTGTGAGTGCAAGCTCTGTATAGTGAGTTTTTTCTAAACTGTTAAGCAGAAATGTGCTGCTGCAATATTTTTAATAAACAGGTCTGCAAGTACATATCTAAAGTGTCCAAAAGACTGATAACGGCAGCTAGTGTGTAGAGTGCAAGGAAGTAGAACATATTTTACAAACTAGTATGTGACCTTGAAGATTTTTTTTTTTATTGGGCTGCTGTACTAAGTGTCAGCAAATGAACTTGCACTTTTAGGTTAAATGAGTAGCTGTTTCTAGTATTTTTAAAAAAATAATCTTTTTTTGATGTTTTGCACACACAAAATTAATTCTACGGGGCACCATAGCAGTCTTTCTAAAATATTTCCTTTTTTTTTTTTGACTTACTGCAAGCAAGTAACCATCTTCTCACTCCAGAATAAAACTGATGTTATAATTTGCAAATACAAAGCACATTGTGAATAGAAAGAATCAAGTCTGTGAGCTTCTATGATGGTGAAGCCTGTTAGTGAGTGGATGTTATCAGGAGAAAGCAGTGTAGCCTTCTTGTGATAACTTTAGCTTCCCTGTACTTGTAAGGGAGTTAACTGAGTCAGCGCTGTATATTCTGGTTACCCCTGTGCTCTGTGTAGACTTTTTTTTAAGCTCTGCCCCAAGTGCTCTTTGAAAGAGTTCATATCTTAGTCAGCCTCGTGTTGACATCTTCCTGTAACTACAAGCATTGGCATATGGATTTAAATTTTTCAAGACGTGAGATAGTGGTGTTTGTTTTGTGTGGTGGAGGAAGAGATCCCTGATATTTACCTCTGGGATGAGGTTTCTCACACTTATTTACTTTAGAAGTGATGCGCTTTCTGAAGGACAAGGATGCACTAAATTAGCAAGTTTCTAATAAAGTTGAATATAAATTATTTTTGTTTTAAGATGCCTAAAGTTTTTCTTTAAATGTTTAAACTGCAGGAAGTTCAGACAAAACTCATTCCTGCTGACTATGACAGTACAGTTTATTCCACAAAAATGTTTATTTAAACAACTGATTTTTTTAAAGAATTATTTCCATCCAATATTTAAAGACTTGAATTTTATTTAAACTTGAAAATGACTTTGCCTTAACTTTTGTACAAGACAGCTTAGAGTTAATGAGGTCTGACCCCGTGGAGGGTTAGCATGAATGGAATACAGAATTACTCAGTTACAGTATGTATCTATTGTCACTGGTCTTACTGGGTAAACATACTGTAGTACAGGAACTAGCAGCAGTTTTTGTAATATACCTTAAAGATCTTAAACAGTTGATCTTTTTCAGATTGTTGAAAAACCTGTAAATGCAAATAGTCAATACTGTATTAAATATGTGCACTTGGAAGTGTGTGCTTTGCTTGTACAGTTGTAAATAATCAGAACATATAAAAAGGTACCCTAAAGAAAAAAATCTGATAAAAATTATTGATATTATAAATGTTGCTGTTGAGCTGGATGTAGATAAACTAAATGTTGTGGTTTGAATATTACTTTAATTCGTTGTTTTTTCTTTTTCTTATTTTATTCTGGTGTGTTGAACTGACTCTGCCTCTTCACTGCAAAAGGGAAATGGAACGAAAGTCTTATTTGAAAGCCCTCAAATGTTTTCCCAAAGTCCCTCTAACAAACAAGCGATTTAACCAATTCAAAAATGTTCTGCAATGTAAATAATGAATTTCAGCAGTCAAACTGTAATTTTAAAGTCATTAATAAAAATCAAGTCTAATTGGGGAAAAACTTGACTGCTGCAAAAATATACACTGAAGCTTACTTGTGTGCTTTCAAGAGTATCAGTGCATGATTCACAGAACTGTAAAGTAACTATAGAAGTTGACTCCTGATAAATCTCCTATTACAAGCGTCAATTGGTAACTAGTTGACATTTTAAAATCCAGCCTGTTGTGTGCTGCAGAATTGGTCAAAACAGGGCATGCCGGAGTCTGTCAATTTTTCTCGTTTGAAAAGCGCACTTTGTGAACGCTGCGGGAGGAGATAAGACCCCGACAACATCGCCAAAACCGCTCAACTCGTTCTGTCATTGGATTTATTTTTTTTTAATACGCTTCTCCTTTCCCCAGCGGCAGTGAACACGGTAGCTAGATTTGTGTATGGTTTAGGCCAGCTGTATGATTCATTTTGTTTGTCTGCTGCAAGTGAAAGGCTTTCCAGCTGCAAACAATCGCGAGTGGTTCCTTACAGCGACTGTGTATGGCTCGTCATGATACTCAGCTGGTACCTGAGGTGATATATTGAGACCAGCGGGGTGTGTTGTGCTGTTCTAATGTATTCTGCTGCCATTTGTGCTAGGTCAATACACTGTAATTACTGCTTACCCAGCAACAGTCTGTTGCACCAAAAGTTTAAACCTTCCTCTGACGTGGTTTTTATAGCTTTTTTTTAAAAAAACAAACAAAACAAAGTGACACGCCAAATCGCTGTGTAACATACCATACAACTTCTTACTGCATTTTACTTCAAGATTGTTTTTTTCCTTTTTGTTTTTTTTCCACTCAGTGACAAAATGGAGTTTTCAGAGTAGAGTTGTGAAGTTGCATGCAGACTGTTGCTATGATACAGAGAGAGATTAAAATGTGGCTTTTAAAATGAAAAACCTCCCAAAAGCAGTAGCTGAGTTCAGGGATGCAGTAATTAAAATTGGCATTTTACCTCGTAGGACTGTGTGGTGATGCTTTTCATTTTGAAAACAAGTCAAAATGGGATCTGAGACTCTCCTTCCAGGAACTTAAAAAAATGAAGGTTGCTTTCAAAACCAAAGGTTGTTTCAGATCAGTCCCTCACCGTGACAATGTCAGTCACCACTTGGAAATCTGTGAACAGTGGCAATTTTTTTTACCTTGCTGCATTACCCTTCAAAGCCCTGAGCAGCTGGCATGGAAAAGGCCCTTGTTGGAACATGGTGCAGTGTATCACAAGCAACAGCTGCCTGTAATGGTGCACACCTATCTCTGTATCTCCTTCAGTAGCTACAGGTAGGGACTTTTGTGCTTTGTAACCGATTACACTAATAGCAGCAGACAATCTGAGATTTCTAAGGAGACCTAACAGCTGCCAATTCATGAAACAGAAGTGTAATATGGGAGCCTTTTTGAGGGTTTTTGTTTTTGTTCTTCTTCCATTAAGACTGGAATCAAGCTTACATGTAAACTATCAGTAATTTAAGTTTCCTTTTGTGTCATAAAATGTAAAACTGTCTAATTTGAAAAAAAAATATGTAGGTTATGAAAAATAAAGATTTAGGCACTGTTGAATTCCTGATTTTTTTAATTAAACCTTTCTTCAGCAGTATTTTTCATTACCTTTTGTCTTTCGCTCCCATTTTTGGGAATTGTATATTTCTGATTTTGGGAAAAGAATGTTTGCTTGCTCTCCTACTCAACACAGCTGTTGTAACCATCATCTAAGGCTATGTAGCAGCAGCAGGAACCCCTGTAACGTATCTCTGAAAGCAGCAGTATCTATCTCTATTAGGGAACTATGACTGGTTAACAAGCAAACAAAAGAGCTTATGTGATCTTTTGTTTACTGGAGGATCTCTTCATTAGTGGTTTCATCAAATTATTAGATAAGGTGTTGGCTTGGTCTTAAATATGTATTTTAACATTTGGGTTGGTGCTTTGGTTTCATGGCTCTGAAATGTGGAGATGTCGTGGACTTATTTTTTACTTTAGCAGACTTTAGAGATTATTTTGATCTCACCTCTAGGAAGGAAGAGCTTCTGGGATATCCTCTCTCTACCTAAAAATATACTTTGGAAATACACCTTTTTCTTTTCTTTTAGGGTTTGTGTCTCATTCAGCTGTATTTGAACAAGTTCCATGTAAGCATGGAAGTATTAACAGTTACTGTGTTCTGTAAGCATCTTGGGAAGTATTGCACTGCTGTTTCTCAGGCTGGTTGTTCTGTAAGCTCCTCAACAGGTTAAGCTGCTTGCTGATTTACTTCCCCTCTGCTGTCTGTCAGCAGAGTAAGGCAACACAGGAATACCAGCGTACACTGGGCACTGTGAGCTTCTCCATGTTGGGAGAGTCAGTTAAACTTTGGAATTTGGTGATGACCTGGACTACAAGCAGTTGAAGGCAACCAGTTTTCACTTCAGCATGGAGTATCCTCTTCTGCCCTTGGGACAAAGTTTTCTACCCCTTACTGTGTAAAAATGCATGGAAATTTGTCAGCAATGTTGCCATAATCCTAGCATGGCTCTCGAGGAGCACCCCAGCTTTGATGGAAGTTGGGGATTGATTTGTCCGCACAGCAAACTGGGCAGTGTCCCCTTAGTGCCAGTTTTCCCCAGAACAGGGTGGTGTTCAGTGATGGTTGCACCAATGTTCATGTCGAACATGTGGTATCATTTCCTCCTGGGCACGATGAGAAAGAGTGAATATGGAAGATTACATGCAATTGAACATCCAGAGATTACTTATTGTCATAGAAACTGATTCATTGCGCTTTGATCCTAAGGCTCCCTTAGAGAAAAGTTTTTATGAAGTTTTAAGTTTTCTAGTATGCTCTTACTTCACAGACCTTTCAGTTAAAACCTCCTGGTATAGCTGGGCTTTTATGGGTGCAACTTAAGTCAGGGAAGTGATGGAATTGCAAATTTTGCTGGTTTGTAGATGAAAGTAATGTTACACACTTTGTCTCTGCTTTTGAGAGAATAAGCTGTGTAACAGCCTGGTGCCTTCCAGTTACTGCAGCATCCATTCTCAGCATGCATATAGATCTTGCTGATATTTCAATGCCCAGCATAAGCTGATCAGGTAGAAATTTAACTCCTGTTGGAGTGGCACGTGGAATACTGAGCTGTCATGCCAAATAAGCACAAAAATCCTGTAAAAGAGCCTGGCCAGCCTCAACTGTGTCATGTCCATCCTGCCTGTCTGCTCCCTCAGCACGGTGGCTGGTCTAAAAAGTAACTGAGAAAGGATTTCTTGGAATAGGTCCCAAGCTGTTGTCGTACCATCAGCAGAATGGAGGAATGGACAGGATTGCACAACTGATGTCCACAGGAGACTGGTGTGGTGATGGTCCTGGCAGGAGCAGTGTTACAATCAGCTGAAGTAAATCAGCTGAACATCGGTACAACTGGCTTATGGCAAATGGAAGGTAAAAATCTTGGTTTTAAGCGTAGCCTTGCTCACTCCGCTGAATGTGGCTCAACTCATCAAGCTTGGTCATTTTTGAGCCTTGTTTTCACAATGGGGAGGAGAAAGAGTCCAATTTCTGCTATAGCCTATATGGTTGTGTACAAACTGTAAATGTGCTAAATCTTAAATCTGTCTCATGGTGATAGACTATGAGGAGTCTGTGTGCATTGTCTCCTCACAACTGGTTGGGACACGGTTCACTGTTTTGCAAAATGGAGAGAAAAAGGGGTATGTGCTGTGGGGAGGGAGTTGAAGATAAAATCACTCACTAATCTCTCTCAAATTCTCATCAGTTTTGAAGAGTAAATTGCTTTGTGTGCTTGTGTTACGCACGTGAGGTGCAGAAGCCATCCTGCAGTCTGATGGCTTCACATCCCATTTGCTGTAGGCAGACGGCATCTGCAGAGCAGTAAATCTACCGTGGCTAAGGATGCTCTGAGGAAGGAGAATGGAAGAATTTAGAGTCGTAAAACACACCAAAGCTGGATGGATCTAGGAAATCTGCATGGATGGAATCGGTACATAATGAAATCTGTCTAATGTCTTCCAAAACAAAGTCACATGTATGCTCTCCATTCTGTTTGAGATGTCAACTCAGGTAGAACGAGTGAGTGAAATCCAACAGGTCCAACTTTTTGTTTCCAAGGCTGGGGGTGTTTTCCAGGAACCTACAGCTCATAGGCTATAGCAGGCATAGAGAAACCTTTTTCGTTTTGCTCTTTTGTCTCCAATGTCAATGTACTTGGCTCAGGCCTGGGATGTCAGTGTGCAGCAGAGCTGGCTCAGCACAGCAGAGGCTTGAAGCCCCTACAGACCAGCCCTGTGTACTGGGGGAGGGGGCAGTGTTTGCTGTGTGCCTCTCCAGCAGGAGGGCAACAGGATGCACTGTGGTGGGAATGAAGGTTTGGAGGTGGGCAATTAAATAGGCTCAGGGGGGGATCTCCCAGGCTTGTTTCCTAAATGGAATTTCTTGAGTGTCCGTCTCTTACTCGACGAGGAATGCAATTTCTATCTTGTTCCCCTTTATAAATGGGATGTGTAAAATTCAGTCATTTCCCTTCTCCTGGTATGTTTTCCTCTTCCTTTCTAGTGATTCAGTGTTCTCATTCTTGAGAGCTGCATTGCTTGTGGTAGATGGCAGCTCTTGATCCCTGCTTCTAAGAATTGCATCTATTTTCTGAAATACAATAGGCTCAGCACTTTGAGTCATTTCAGTTTGCAGGAACTTTTTATTTTTGTCCCACTCATGAAAGCAAATTTGGCACTCAAAGGAGGATTATCTAGGTATGTGTCCAAAATTATAACGTATACAATAAATTCAAAAGAGTATGCTCTATCTTCGAATATTTATAGCTGTTGCTGGGTTTATGGTGTTTGTCAGATACTAAGTTCTGTGTGCTTCCTACATGCTGGCAAATACTGGCTCCATCTTCTCTGGTATGACTCATACTGCTGCCGAGGGAAGATGCCTGCCTTGAAGCAAATAAGTGCTGGAGAGACCTGTTGATTTGGACAGTAGACACTGAAGTGACAGATTTGCTGGAGTGATTTTCTCAGCGGATTTTACTGCTTGGACTGGCAATCAAATGCTTCCTTGCTAGCAAATCCTGCTTCAGATAAACCTTTGTATTTTACTTTTCATTTGAATTAGCGCTTCCTATGGAGACAGAAGCTCAGCCGTGCTGGCTGCCATCCTGAGTGCTGAAGGCATGCTTTCATCCCAGCCTAGGAAATCTACTGGGTTGGGATAGGTGGAAGTTATGTGCCAGACTTAAAGTACATTGAACTTGAAAATAAAAAAGGGCAAGAGATGCTCTGTGGAACTGTGTTTTAGTTCCGACATGGAAAAGGGGTTACAGGTACCCCAAGTGGCCCTGGAATGGGAAGATAGGGAAGTACAATAGAGCTAGACTTAGCAAGTCATGCAAGCAGCACACCACATGCTTCAGTGCTCAGCCATAGCAGGTGCTGCTGTCTCAGTAGTTCTGACATCCCAGGGCACAGCAGACATTAGCGCTGATTTGGTGTGAAAAGTCACTACTTTGTTTCTGCATTAAATGAGGTAGACTTGCCTGAAATCCAGTGTACAAACCCCTTTTCCTGTGACCTAAAACTGTAGTTTCTGTTGAGGGTTGCTCTTTTAACTGCAAGAGGGTGAGTTGCTGATGTTCACCTACTGTATTGCTGGCCATGGCATACCAAAGGCTTGTTGAATGTTGTAGGCTGGGTGACCTCAACGAGGCTGGAGAAATGGGCCAACAGAAATCTTACAAGGTTCCACAAAGGGACGTCCCCAGTCCTGCACCTGGTGAGGAATAACCCCATGCACCCAGGGGTGACCAGCAGGAAAGCAGCTTTGTAGAAAAGGGGCATCTGGGTGGGCAACAAGTTGGATGTGAGACAGCAATGTAGAGAGTACAGAAGACCAGTGGCACCGTGGGCAGCCCTAGGAGGAGCATTGCCAGAGGGTTGAGGGGAAGTGATCCTTCCTCTCTGCTCGGCACATCTGGGGTGCTGGGGCCAGCGCTGGGCTCCCCTGTCCGAAAAAAGTCATGGACACATTGGAGTGAGTGCAGTGAAGGACCGTGAAGATGACCGAGGGATTTGGAGCATCTGTCATACAAGGAGAGCGTGAGAGCTGGGACTGTTCGACCCGGAGAAGCAAAAGCTCAGGGAGATCTTGTCCATGTGTACAAATACCTGATGGGCAGCAAAAAGACAATGGAGACGTATTCTTCCCAGTGGTACCCAGTGACAGTTTGGGAAACAGTGGGCACAAACTGAAACAAGGAATTTAGTTCAGACAGAAGAAAACCCTCTGATTGTTCTAAGGGTGATCGAACACTGGTGCAGGTCACCTAGAGGAGTTGTCTCCATCCATGCAGCTACTCATTCTCACCAGACACAGCTTCACCTGATCCACAGCCACCTTCAGGTGTTTGGCAGCATTTCCAGAGACATCTAAATGTTTTTTGACTTGATTCAATTTCTCTAAGATCTGGTGATTTAAAAATTCCTGTGCACCAGGAAGAAAACAGCAGGCTGAGCCAGGTGATTGTAGTGGCTTCTCACGCTCCATGGAGACTTGAGCACCATGACTAAAGACACTTCTCCATTAAGATGTTTAAAAAGTTGTTGGTCTCCTTTGCTTCTTACAAGGTCTTACCATCCCTTGCCCACAGCTGCCAACTGAGCTCAGCATGGTAAAAACTCCCAAGAAAATGACAGGAGAATTGTCTTGTAAGCACTTAAATGGGAGATTGTGTTAGGCTATTGTCTGCTAATACAGCATAAAAGAGCAAGGAATGTGTACATAATATACAGAAATTAAGTTATAAACTACTAGGCAGTGTTTGGGACTCAGCTTGCAGATGTACATAAATTGAATTGTCTGCTTAGTCCATGGAGATTGGATCAATAGGCAATGGAGCCTGGAGAGCTGTTCATCTGCATCTTGATCGGCTTTTATACAAGCTGTGTAAATGTGTGTGCTCAAATTTCATCAGAGCCTGAAGAGCTACTCAAGCTGATCAAGATGCAGAATCAAAATTCAGCCAATCAAGATGCTTATGGCCTGAAGGGATCTCATGAGGTGTTTGTTCAGCATCTAGTTCAAAGGAGGATCAGAGCTCCTTACTCAGGGCATTATCCACTTGGGTTTTGAAAGTCTCCGAGGATGGAGACTATGCAACCTCTCTGGGCAATCTGCTCTGATGTTTGACTGTCCTTAGGGAGAAATTTTTCCTTAAACCCTCGTGCCTGTTCTCTCTCATCCTCCCTCTGCCCTGATGCACAGAGTCCAGCTCTGATTCCTTGATGGCTCCCCATAGGTTTGGGGGGCTGGAGGTAAGTTTCCCCAAAGTCACCCCACCTCCATGCTGACCAATGCCAGCTCCCTCAGCCTCTCTGCCCAGCTGAATAAAGCTACAGTCCCAAAGAATTAGGCTTTTTGCTCCTCTTGCAGTGAAGAGGGTTTCATTGCCCTGTACACCCCCGTGGGTCAGCAGTGCCAGTGATGGAAGAGGCTGCACAAGCTGGATGGTCACCCTGCCCCAGCAGCCCCACCCTGCTGGCACCAGTAGGGTGTCTTTATTTTATTTTTTAATATCTCTCCCAGACAGAGCTGGCTCAAGTGAAATGCCTTGTCAATGTTCAAGTAAGAGGATCATTCCCTGCTGGAATTCTAAAATCCAATTTATAAAAAATGGTGGAGTAATTGTTCTGGCTTGCATTGCAGCTGCTGTATAATCTGGTCAAAGAGAAGCAGCAGAGAACTGATGTCTTCAGTGTTTTGCCATTTACTTCAGCTGTTTGAGTTGTAAAAACCAAAGACCATATCTCCTCACCTGAAGAGTGACTCTTGGCCAAAGCTGTTTTGTAGCAAACTAATGCTCCAAATGCCTTTTTGGCTGCATCTGAAAATACTTTGCTAGGTGGAGCAGTTGCTTTCTCAAAGTGTTCTCCTTCAAGGACTAGGAAATTAGCCCTGTCTTATAAATACACTTCTAGTGCATTAAACCATTGACAAATGCAGCGTGGCCATTCTAAACTAATTTGTCTTAAGTAGGCATCTGATGGCTCAATTTATCTGAACTTCGTCATTCGGATGTGGCTCAGCTGTTCTGTTCGAAGCAAATCATCTGGATGCATCTGCTTTTTCTTGCTCTGAGCACTGGTCTAGAACTGTATGAAAGAGGGCTGAACTAACTCAAATAATCATAGAATCATAGAATGGCTTGGGATTGGAAGGGATCATCCAGTTCCAACCACCCTGACATGGGCAGAGACACCTTCCACTAGACCAGGATACTCAGGGCCTCATCCAGCCTGGCCTTGAGAACACTTCCAGGTATGGGGCAGCCACAACTTCTCTGGGAAACCTGTTCCAGTGCCTCATTACCCTCACAGTAAAGGATTCCTTCCTAATGTCTAATCTAGATCTACCCTCTTTCAGTTTAAAACTGTTACCCTCATTCTATCACCATACTCTCTCATAAAGAGTGCCTCCCCATCGTTCCTGTAGACCCCCTTTAGGTACTGGAAAGTACTCTAAGGTCTCCCTGGAGCCTTCTCTTCTCCAATATGAACAACACCAGAACAACCAGATCTCTCATGTCCTTCCGGAGAGGACACACATTTTCCCTAGTCTTTCTTTTATCACCAACGTGCCTATAGAAACTTTTCTTGTTGCCCTGGATGTCCCTGGCCAGATTTAATTCTGTCAGCTTTCCTAACCTGATCTCTGGCTGCTCAGACAATCTGTATTCCTCCCAGGCTGCCTGTTCTTGTTTCCACACTCTGTAGGCTTCCTTTTTGTGTCTGAGTTTGTGCAGGAGCTCCTTGTTTCTCCATGCAGGGTTTGTAGTGGTTTTGCCTGGATTCTTCTTTGTTGGGTTGCATCAACCCTGAGCCCAGAGGAGGTGATCCTTGAATATTTACCAGCTTTCTTGGACCCTTCTCACCCTCCAGGCCTTTATTCCATGGGACTCTACTAAGCACAGTTTGCTCTCCTGAAGTCCAGGGTAGCAAGTTTGCTCTGTGCCTTCCTCACAGCCCCAGGGATCTTGAACTCCACCATGTTGTGGTCGCTGCACCCCTGGCTGCCCCTGAGCTTCACGCTCCCACCAGACCCTCCCTGATGGTGAGAACAAGGTCCAGCATAGCACTGCTCCCTGTTAGCTCCGCTGTCACTTGGAGAAGGAATTCATCATCATGGCATTCCAGGACACTCCTGGATTGCCTATGCCTTGCTGTGTGTCCCTCCAGTAGATACTGGGGTGGTTGAAGAACCCAGTGAGGACCAGGGCTTGGGAACATGAGGCTGTTCCCATCTGTTGGTAGAGGGCTTCATCCACTTGGTCTTCCTTTTGGAGCAGCCTGTAGCAGACCACCCCTGATAGTGTAACCTGTTCCTGCCCTCCCTTTAATCCTGGCCCATAGGCTCTCATCCATCCCAAGGCAAAGCTCCGTGTACCCCACCTGGTCATTGACATAGAGGGCAACACCCCCTCCTTGTATCCTCTGCCTGTGCTTCCTAAAGAGCCTGTATCCTTCCATTCTAACACTCCAGTCTTAGGAGCCATCCCCCCATGTCTCTGTGATGCCAGTAAGACCCCAGCCCTGCAGGTGTGTGCATGCCTCTAACTTGTGATCAGCTTGCATTTGATAGAGACAAAGGGTACAAGTAGGGTCGATTACTGCACATTGCCTGTTCCTGCTGGGAACCCTGAGTCTAAGCCCAGAAGTCTGGAGAGAAAGCAGTATCCTTTTAGGAGAGTGTCTTCCAAAAGAATTAGTCACCAGTGTTGCTAAATCAGCTGTGTGTCTCTCAACTGCTCTACTTTTGCTTAAATCCATCATTAGAAAAAGGTATTTGCCAGAGATAGCAAATTGCCATGCTATTTAGAGTTTATTGATTCTTAGAATTACTACAATATGGCATTAAAACTACATTATCAGTGTCAATTCTCTCTGACCACGAGTAATGCGGTTTTTACTAAACAAGAAATCTGCAGATAAAGATTTGTAGGATCCTGTTTACATTTTACAGTATTTAAGAGATTGTCCAATTACACAGATATTCTTGGACAGAAATTCCTGAGCAGCCTGGCACACCAGCCTGCTCCCACTGGCTTGCAGTGGGAAGCTCTGTGTGTTGCTTCTCAGTGTTCCTCTCTGTGGGAGGCCCCAGTAAACCACCTGCACAGTGTCAGCTCCTACCCAGGGAGATGCTGAAGCCCTTTGTGAAGTGCTTCACAAAATGACTTTTTGTATCACAGATATGCCTGCAGTGTGTTCTCACGTGTCTGCACCTAAATGAACACCATGCATCACGCTGTCTTGTGTTAGAGACTTAGCCTGTACTGGGGGCAGCTTTAAAGGTATTTTAAAAAGAAAGCACTAATGTTTTCAAAGGTTTTTTTAACCAAAAGAAAGAAAATAAATATACTTCCATGCACATTTTTAATGAGTTTGGATCTATTAGCATCTCTTGCCCTTTATTCAGGGAGATTGACCTGATTAAATCCTCCCGGTCAAACCCCACCTCAGGCTCTGGGGTAAAGGTTAGAGCTGTGCTGCTGGGCTTCAGCTTTGGACTTTTCTGACACCAAGGAGGGAATTCCCAGAACTTTCCAGGTGATCAGGCTATAATTAGGATTTTGAGAAGACTTACTGAGAGATCTGGCTTGAGCTTGTCAGAGCAAGCTTATTGCCAGAACCAAATAAGAGTCTACTGGCTATGGCTGTGGGGTGAGGAGGCTTTAGTCCTCCCTGTGTCTGGCAGTGCTCCTGGAAAGCAGGAATAAAATGAAGAGTTGTAGGACACCATGTAGAGGTAGAACTGGACAAATACCCCTCTGTTGTCATGTACTCCTTGTCTGGGAATAGAGCATAGTAGACTTCCATCTAGGTTAAGAATTTTAGGTTCTTCAGTCTCCTGAGGCTGAGGAATGATAATGATGCTCCAGGTCAGGTGAAATGACACTTTTTTGGTGGCAGGGAGAAAGCTGGATCTGTGCTTATGGATGCACAGCTACCCAGGATCAGTAGCTGCAGAGAGTCTTTGGAGTAACCTGAGTCATGGGGTTAGTGACTCAGTAAGCCCCCTGAAGGGCTGGATGGCAAGGTGGCATTTGTTTGTAGTGCCTCATGTGCTGTTAGGGCTTCTTCCATCAGTGTTTGGGCTGGCAGGAGTAGGAGGTTCCCATTACACAGCTTTGGGTTTAGGCAAGGGACGACGTTCAGCACAGTAACAGGTCCTGCCTCCCCAAGGAGATGGGTGTCAATATTCACTGGAACAAAGCATTTAGAAATGTCAACATATTATACAGGATGGAATTATTTTCTAATTAAACTGCAAGCTCAACATTCTGTGTGTACATGTGCCTGAAAAACTGCTGCCTTCCCAAGAATTCAGCCTTCCCAAATCTGGTCATTAAGATTTCCAAACCCTTAGCTGTCCTCTCCCTGTATAGTTACATGTTTTCATAGTACAAAAAATGTTTTAATTAGTGCCATTCAAAAAGAAAAAGGCAGGAAGTCTAAGTCTGCACTGGTTAGGGATGGAGCACTGAGTGATGAAGGACTGGCTGTGGGAACTGCTCTCTGGTTGTCTACAGCATTTATTAGATGCTGGGGATATAGATTTTCCTGGTTCTTTCTGGCCTTCAGTCTACAAATCTCTGCAGAAATCCCCCTGCCCCACACTCTCTTAAGCAGATGGTGAGGCAGATGAAGAGCAGAGAGGCACTACTTCAGCAAGCGCCTTGTTGGTGCCAGAAATTTTAAAAAGCAAGTTGGAAGAAGAAAAAAACCTTCAACAGCATGGGCTGAAACTTCCTGGTGAGGAGTTCTGTGCTGGAAGGTCACACAGGATGGTGAATAGAGAGGAGTGGGGCCTGTGGATCAGTGAATTGACTCTAACTGGAGGAAAGATAGGCAAGGAGGGAAAAGTGTGACCCTAAGGTGCAAAGGGCTGGGATGGTCTCTGCTGTCCTGAGCACACTGTTCATCTCTCACTGGCATGGGGGATGGGAAGCTTGCACTGTGTTAGATGAGGATAACAACATCCCATGAGAATCGCTGTAAACACCGTGGCACAAAGGACACAAACATCTCAGACAAGTGTGAATTTTGGTACGTCAGGTGGTAAAATTAAAATGACAGAGAAGGCATCTGAGAAGAGGTTTGGTAGCTGGGATCACAGTGATTTTAGCAATGTTTAGCTGAGAGGAAAGGATACTGACAGGTCAGGGAAAATTCAAGGATACAGGCAGTATCTTATCAGCTGAGACAAAGGAAAACCCTCTGTAAGTGTTCTAGATTTGGTGTTTCTCATGGGTTTGGGATGACAGTGACTTACAGCTGGTCCTGGAGCTCTGCACAGCAGGAGAGACGATGTCCTGCCCAAGACACCTTCAGCACTTTAAACCAAATTCCATTAACAAACATCACAGCGCTGCACGTATTCTGCTGTTTGTTGGCAAGAGGAGAGAAGTGACCTTTTTGTATTCTTTCCCTCTCCCTGGGAGCCTGATGGGCTGTGATAACCCACTTAGTGGGCGCGTGGGCGGCGGGTGATGGCGTCAGCATGACGAGAGGGAAGCAGCTCATTCCATATCCTCAGTGCTTCCACACTAAAAATAAACGCTGTCTCATGTCGGGAGCCTCTGGCTGTGCCTCAGCTCCTCCCGGCTGTTCCTCTCCCTGGCATGTCTGTCAGTGCTGCTCTGCAGCAGCTGATGCACTGCGGTGCCTCCGAAGCATCTGAGTCACCAGGGACCAGGCTATGGGGAATCTGATGGCTTTGCATGGCAGGGAACACAGAGGAGGCACGGAGCGGTCATCAGGCCCTGCTGCTGGAATTTCAGGGACCAGGGCACCCATAGCAAGCATCTCTTCTGGGTGCCAAGCTGAGAAGCAGAAGTTTGGCCTCAACCCAGATCAACACCAGTGGCGATGAACTGCAACTTTAATTCAACACATCTGACACGGGGCAGAAAAACTGTGCTGGATGAAGGAAGCATCTTTGCTGCAGAGCTGGGGCTGGCAGGCAGCTGAGGGAGCTTGGGTAGGAGGAGGTCACAGGAAGGGCCTGACCAAGGACGCTACCAGAGTTGGTGGAAGCAGTGAAAGAGGAGGAACTACCTCCCTGGACCACGTTGGGATCCTGTGTTACTCACCACTCACACTCTGAGCGTGTGCAAACACTGGCTGTGTGGCAGTGGGTCCCACAGTGCAGCTCTGACTGGCAGTACACTCAGACACCTCACCACAGGGTGCAGCAGCAGAGGGCATGACATGGGGCTTGGATGCATCTGTCACGCTCAGCTTGGGACAGGAAGGCGTATCTGGAGAAGCAGCACTTCGACAGGTGACATATTTACACATAGCAACTGTGGGATGGTTTCTGCAAACACAAACATGAGAAGTGAGAGAGAACAAAACATGAAATAAAACCCAGGAGGACCACGCTGCTGTAAGGAAAACACAAGTGCTGCTGCTGTAAGGAAAGCACGAGTGCCATCGCTGTAAGGAAAGCACATGCACCATCATCTCCCTTCCTTTCCTTGCCTTTCAAATGTGGGTTCAGTGCCTCAGCCACCTGGTGCACTCCAGCCCCAGTGCCTGTGGACACCCACGGGGGCAGAGTGGGCCGGGTTGGGAAGGGGCTGTGTTTGGGCTATGATATTCATGCCATCACCAAGACCAGCAGGCACTGAGGGGGACCTGCTGTTGATGGGGTCCTCATCACCTTGCTTATGGAGTTGTTGCTGGTTCTTTATCCATCACCTACATTGTTACTGCTGCATCTCTTCTCCAGTCCTGAGCTGGAACTGTTCAACCAGAACTGTTCAACCACAAAAGAGAAACTGCAGGGGTATCTTCTCTGTGTGTAAAATACACGCTGAGGAAAGTAATGAGAGAAGACAGAACCAGGATCTCCTTAGGGTATCCAGAGAATGGACAAGAGGCAATGAACACAAACCAAAACACAGGAAAGTACACTGAAACATAAGAGAAAGCTATTTTACAGTGAGGATGGTCAAACACTGGATGAGGTTCCCCAGAGAGGTTGTGAAGTTTCCATTCTTGGAGGTATTGAAACCTGATAACACATAGCCCTGAAAAACTCCTCTGGCTGACCCTGCTTAGGTAGGGGGTTGGACTGGATTATCTCAAGAGTCCCTGATGTTGCCAGCCAATGTGTGATTGTATAGTACTGCTCCTGTATACCTCCCCCAGCTCCTGCTGGCCATGTAACCTTCTGGCACAGCCATGCATAGTTTTCAGCAAGCTGTTTCTGGTGCTGTCTTCCTCCCCATGAAGCCCCTGAGTTCTTCCTCTTATTGAGCAGTGTCAAGAGAGATGGAAGCCTCACCTTCACTAAAGCACAATAAAGTGACACATTATCTTTAGACTGAGGGAGATTAAGTGGTAGGTGAGGGAGAAAGGAGCTTCTCTTCTCTTTTAATTGCCTTTGTGACATGAAGGCAAAGCCTGTGGCTTCCAGCGCTGCCCTCCCTGAGCTGCCCTATCTCAGAGCTTTTCCCTAAGAAGATAACCAGAAGAGATTTGGATTGTTTCTTAAATAAAATAAAAAAGGTTTTAACTGGTAGCAGGCCAGAGATTTTAGCATCATTTCAGGCTGAGATGGCATTAGAATATAGCAGTTTACTGAGGAGGACACCAATCTCAGGCTGCTGTGGCACTCATTTGGTCAGGCAGATTAGTGATGGGTGGGAACAGGCAGTGCCAGGGTGGGGTCAGTGCTGCCTGTGGACTTGGTACAGCACTGGTGGAGCTGAGACTCCATGTCATGGGGCAGGGAACAGGAGACTGACTTATCCCTCAGCATCCTCCAGTGTACTCTTGTGACTGTCCCTGTCGAAGGCAGCGGCACATCGCCTGAATCACATCTGAAATGTTCTTGTGGGGGTGTGAGCACGAGGAGCAGACACAGGTCTGTGTGTAAGTGCATTACTCTTCATGTGACCTGAGAGTTGTTCAACCATCCTGAGAACTGTTTCCATAATGAGGAGAATATTATGTTGGAAAGCTTATTTTATGTGATGCTACTCTGTTTACTCATGAAGAGCATGCAAGGAGTTCCTGCATCACAGGAATGACTGAAGTGAAGTTTCAACCTCTGGTGGACAAAGATGAACCTCAGAAGTGCTCTCCCTCAGGTTTTCCATCCAAGCTTGCCTGCACAAGATGCCTTTTCTGTGTCCTCTTCCAGGTTTTTCCCTCTGTTTCACTACCTTTAGAGAACTCCCTGTACCTTGCTTGCGCTGTGTTTTTAAATGAGTTCAGATCCTGCCATTTTGCCATGGAATTGTGATGATTCTACTGTAGAGGAAGGCTGGGACTTCCCACAACTATCTGGAAAAGGGACCAGTGAGCATGTACTGTGCTTACAGCATGGTTTGTGGGGGCCGGTAACTTCCCTGAAATGTCCTTCTGTACCAGCCTGCAGCAGCAGTTGCCATAAGAAGTTTCTATATTCCATAGTTTCTTCCTACTGTATCAGATTTTAAGTCTCGGAGAACAGCAGGGAGCAGAAGAAAAAGGGAAAAAGTGAATGTCCTCCTGAAACCCCGACTTTGATTTTGGAGGAAAGACCACAGCAGATTCCTGAATAAAGTTGAGGGGTTGTTCTGTTATCTTTTCTCCAGTAGCAACATCATAGCTCACTCCTTGTATCTTAGCTGAAGCTGCACTGCTGTGTCCTCTCCTGCATCCCTCTCAGTTGAAAAATCTCCTGCATCCTTGTTTTGGCAGGGAACCCCAATTTGGCAGTGGCTTCCCTGGAGAACTTTCCTGGTACCTTGCACTGCTCATGACCTGTGCAGCCAGGAATCTTGTTTGTAGGCAAATACAAGAAACGAATTGAACAGATAAACAGACTAAAGGAAGCAGAAATTCAAACCAGTTTTTCTTGCTGTGTGACACTGAACAGCTTGTCACCTTGCAGGGCTTGGAGTTGAGGGGGTAACACACTGAAAAATTCATGCCAAAGTTTTGAAACTTCCTAATGAGGATACACCAGAGAAATAGATCAAAAACAGGAATAAGCATTTTGAAATTGAAATTGAGTAGTTAGGCAAAATGTACACAATCACAACTTGTTTTTTCGAAGGGAGGATGTGGATTAAAACTCTTGTTTTGTCAAGTAACAAAGACAAGAGGGAAGACCTCATTCTGGTCACTTTTCCTAATTGCTTCCTCTGTGACTGTGAGATATGCACAGAGGAGGAAAAGGGAGAGGATGGGAAACAGTGGGGGGTGACACTATTTTCAGGGTGTTGATGGTGCCCATGGCATTGCAAAGGGAGTCTTTGGTGGCAGGAAGGCCCCTGTACTGGACAGGATGGGTCAGGGTCTCACCTTGCCGGGCCAGGTGGAAAGCAAAGCAGCAGGAGAGTAAGAAGGAATAAAAATAATGGAGTTGGAAGAAATACAAGGAAGAAGAGTTCACACATCCCAAGGCAGGAACCTTTTGAAGGGCTGAACAATTGGTCAGGAACTCCCATCCAGTGTGTTGCCTTGAGCATCAGAAGTATGTTAGATCTTCAAAACTGCAGTCTGATAAGAGCTGAGACCAGTGTGACACTGCTCCATGGCTCAGGGAGTTCTGTCTGTCCTCCCACAGGCCTCTTGTCCATTTGGTGGCCAAGCTGGCTCAGCCCCATTAGTCCTCATTGGGCTTATTTGGCATCAATCACTTGGAGCAGCCAATTCCCAGCCCCATACACTGGTTTACTGGATCCTCAGCATCATCCTTGGGCTACATCAGTCAACCCCATCTTTCAGACTGGGCCAGTCCTTCATCTCCCTTTCATGTCTTCTCCTGTTGATGTTTTATACCTGGGATATCCTGGAGCTCCCACCTACTGTTGGCAGCTCTATGTGCAAGTGACAGCTCCTCTGTTTTACAGAAGCTGCTGAAATCATGGCAGCGTGGCTTTTCCCTCACACCTTCACTGAGCAAAAGGTGTCGAGTACAGACACACACACACAAAAGAGAACACTGGCATGAGGGCACTTCCCTGGCTCAGCTGCCTTTCCCACCATGTTTTTGGAAGAGAGTAGTCAGGGTTATGGGTCTGACTCAGCCCAGAGAGGTGGTGTTCAGAGGCAGAGATTAAGAGCAAGTGTGAATTAAATGAGTTTCAAGGTGTTCAACAGCAGGCACTTCGCTAGTGTAAACATTTTAGCTCAAAACTTAGTCCAGGGTTTAAACCTAAAGGAAGCAGCGGGACTGGAACAGACATATCTTTGGGTGGTTACAGAGATACCCCTGTCCCAGCCTGCAGCACAGACTGTGAGCTCCTGCCTTACTTGGGAGTCTCCACCACTTTTGGCAGGCCTAGGTTCAGTTCAACAGCAGAGGCAATACCAACATGCTGTGTACCCAACTTGCCCTTTGCAGAGGCGCATCTGGCTCCCAAAGGGCACTATAAACCCTGTTGACAGTGGCTTTTGTGACATAACTTTTTCTGGAATGCTTCACCTATACTGGTATCAAAGCATGGAGCTACAAATAGTGTTTCCCCCTCCTTTTCTCTTGTGCATTGGAAGGAGAAAATCGCAGACTCCTTTCTTTACATTTAATTTTTCTCTCTGGCACTAGAGGGCAGAAGAAAGTGCGGTGGAATCTTGCAACACAGACCTGTCTCAGCAGCTCTCCAAGGGTCCAGGAATAAATCCATCTTGAAAGGCTTTTCCCTTTACCCATTACGAGTGCACATCAAGGGTTTCCTGCCCCAGCCTCTTTAGCGCTATTAAAGTTTAATAGTTTAATGTTGTGTTTCAGAGGAAACACAAAGCAAAGCAACCCTACGTGGTCCTTGGCAGGCACCCTGTCTGAGCAGCACCCACATTTGCTCTGGATGTAAAGTGGGCATTGGTGGTTTCTGCAATTTGGAAATGACTTCATGTGATGGAGGGCTTGCTTTTGCCCTTTTGGCAAGGCTGCCTGCCTGTCCTTAGCATCCCTTTCCTTTGAAAGCCTCGTCCCCTCAGCCCAGTGCCTGGGAGAGGGTGTTTCACAACCCCAAAGCAGGGTAGGGAGGAGGTAAGCGGGATGTACAGGGTGCAATTTGCCTGGGAGTGGTGATGGAGCCACATTACAAGCCAGGAAATCCCAGCTCTTAACAGGCTTGAGAGATTTCACATTAAACCCAGCGAAGATAGGGGCCGTTTTCATGGAGCACACAGACGGATGCTTCATCACATGTTCCTTCTCCCTGCCAGGGAAGCGCTGTGCGGGAGTCACCAAGGCTGTGGCACGGAGGATTACACCCCGCCGGGATGCCCCCGCTTCCCAGACTGCCTTTGTTGGGAGGAGAAAAGAGCATGTGAGCTCGGGAGGCTGAGCACCACAGGCTGAGCACCACAGGCTGAGCACCACAGGCTGAGCACCACGTGCCCCGGTCAGGAGGCCCCGTGGCCACCGGGATTTTTGCTGCTGTCTGTAGATAAGGAGGAGTCCCCGTGGGAAAGCCACGGTGAGTTTTGCGCCGGTTCTGCTCTGGGATGAGGAGAAGCAGAAACCAAATGAACCAGCTCCTTCTGCGTGCCCAGCTGCTGCTGTTCGATGGCTGAAGGGCGAGGGGCAGATGGCAGCCCACGGCAACTCCCTGGTTTTATGCTCCTGTTGAACTAATTCATTTCATTTTTCTTCTGATTTTTGCAACGTCTGTAATTGGCACGCATGATATAAGTAATTATTTAATCTGCAAATAAGACTAAAAATATCTTTTTTTTTTTTTTATTCAGTTCATCTCTTCAGCATATCACCTTACTAGTATGAAATGATCTAACATTTGTGGGCAGTGGAGAGAAACTGTATTTCTTAAATTCAAATGAAACCCTGCTGAAAAGGGTTTTCACAGTCGACCACACTTTTTGAAATTAAGAATTTTATTCTGTTTTCCACAGAGGAAAAGAAATCTCACATATGCTGAGAGTAAAAAGGACACTAAAAGAGCTTGTAGATACTCCACTGGTCAGGACACTTAATTTGTGGAAGACCTGACACTGGGTTTATCATCCCCTCATTTTGATATATTATGCTGAGTTTTCCAAGAAAAACACTGTTTCTTCACACAAAATTGTGGTTTCAACAGATTAGCATTTCCTTAATGGAGAAAACAAATCTCCTGACCACATCTTACCACAGGAGCACTAAATGCTGAGAGAAGCTGGGACCAAACCCAGCACTCCGTTGTCTCACCGCATGCTGCAGCAGCACCTGGGAAGGAGTGATGTCCTGGGTCCCAGCTGTGCTGAAGCTCTGTGCAGAGACACCACAACACTGGTTGTTTCCTGCATTGCATTGCTTGCAGTGTCAGGATGCTGATATTTGCGTCCTGGAGGTAATTTAGCAGGTCAGTGTTGTTCATGGTCTAATGCATAGTTGTTCATTGCTGTAAGGGCCCACGCTGCTGGCCCTCAGGAGCCACTGCAATGTCCAGCTCCTTCTCCTGGCCCTAGGGGAGATGAATGGAATGACAATATCAAGGAAGAGGTGTCTCTTGGACACAAACTCTACTCTATGTTTAGACAGATGACACTTCTGCAGTGAGACCTGACTGCAGAATTAGACTTTGCTTAACTCAAAGACTATTATCTTTCTGACAGAAAACCTTAGAAGGTGGTTAATAGAAGACACACACTCATACACAGATTTTTAGGTGAACAAGTAATCCATTGGCTGAAATTAATTTGTAAGGGTTGTTCAGCAAATAACACATACCTTGATGGGAATGGATCATACCTTGATGGAATTAGGATTATTTCCCAAATAACATGTGAAAACAAAAATGTTTGTCATAAACTCTTGAATAAAGAGTAATTGATCATATCAAAGCAAAATATGTGCAAGAGGCATCCAGGCTGGGGTTTTCCTGTAACATCAACAAGATTTCAAGTGACTGAATAAGTAATTGAGTGCTTTACCCGGGATAATATTTGGAAGATGTCAGGAATATATGAACAGTAACATAGAAATATGGGACAAGCATAGGAAATTATCCTCACAGGGAATGAGACTTATTACTTCTCCAGTGGAAATAACCAGTTTCAGGCAGACAGTGTTTGTGTTCAGTCCTGTTGGCCTTAAACAGCCGCTGATCAATCTGTGTTTGCTCTACTCCTTAGCAAATGTGTCAGACCAATGGGTCTCACGGACAAGAAACTTCAGTTTTACGTCTGATAGTATTTCTATATAGCATAAACAGTACCAACAACCTCAAAATCCCTGCAGGGAAACTGCTAACAGCATGTCTGTCTCATGAGATCACTCTATGGGAGAGATGACCATCTTTCCTAAAATTTCTAGAGTCCAAGAGTCACCAGGTTCTCTTACTGTTTGTCAGAATAAACCAATGCTTGGCTGGTCTTAGAATGCTCTATGAAATAGTTTTGTTAATTGAACATTTGCACATTTCTACCCTATTCTTTTCCTTCAGCTGGAAGCTCTTTAGGACAGACACTTTATTCCTTTGTCTTCACCTGAGGGGACTCCTAATAAGATGAAGCTTGAAGGAGGATGGCACAGGCTTCTTTGAATTGTGTTTCTTACAGAACTGGTAGCTCCCCACACTGTTTTGTGGTGCAGTGTAAATGTGTCCCAGGAACTGTGCCAAAGGACAAGCATAGTTCTGGATAACCAAGGCTTCCTCCAGCCTCACATGTCAGCCTAGGGCTCTGTCTAACCCGGCTGTGGCATCTCTAGCACACAAAAGCCATGACTGTGGTTTGTAGCAAAACAGTGCACTCAAGACAGCCAGATAAATGCAAGCTGGGTAACTCATGTGTGTTTGCTGTGAAAAAGGGGAAAAGGGAGAGCAAAGAGGATTTCTGTGAGCTTCCCTCTTGAGGGGTGTGATACCACAGCTCTCTTGTTCGACCAGTTTTTAGAAAGTGAGAGGAGCGTTTCCAGCATCATTCACAATGGCAGCTGGGGGCACAGAGTGACTGTTGGCCTGGCAGCAGCTGTCCCAGCCTGTCCCTGCATCTCTCTCACACCACCTCAGCAGATGGTCACCTCCACAGACCACTACACACCACTGCTCCACATGCCCATTCTGCTCCCAAAGCCTGCCTCTTAAACACCTTTTTTGACTTGAATATTTTCAGCTTTAACTTAAATGGACTGATGAGAGCCCAACCCAGTTTGACCCTGCAGCCATTGGCAGTTTGGCCACATAGGCCTGAGTGGCTGATGAGAAACCTTTCCAGGTGTTTATCACCTTCACGTCTCAGAGACCAGGATGGCTGTCAGCAGAGCAGGTGGGACAAACAGGCTCCTCCACTCCATGTAGCTCAGCACCGTTGTGTTGGTGGCTCCTTCTCTGCAAGATGGAAAGGGGATGAAAATCTGTATCTCTGAGCAACCATCACTGTTTCTTTTTTTTTTAAAGGCTAAAGATAGACTCCATATGGGCTGTGTGTAGTGCAGTCTGACCACACATACAGTAGATCTTGGCATTTTTTCAGGCAGCAGTAGACCTATGGTGAGAGGCATCCCAGTGGTAGAACTACTCCTCCAACAGCCTGGACAGTGAGAGCACTGGAGAATGGCTTTTATGCCATTTTTTTTCAGGACAATAAGCACGTTTCTTTTATCGAATATACCTTACAAATATGATATGATATTGAAAAATACTCTCACCACTCCAGAAAGGAGAGATGCACAGAGGAAGGGAAAGAAGGAACTGTTTGTTTCCTGAGCACCTGGGATGGATGCAGGGGCAGAGTGTTAAAACTGGCCCTGCTGCCCAGCAGGATGTGTCCAGGCTCATTCAGACAGACCCAGCCTCTTGAATGATGCAGCAGCATAGCCAGCCCCTTTCCTCTTCTTTTTTTTTTTTTTAACAAGGAGACAGCCAGAGCTGAGGGAGGTCTGGGGCTCATGGGTGGGGAAGGGGACCCTAAGGACCAGTCACAGTTAACCCTACATGGAGCAGATATGCAAAGGTGATGTTGGGGCTCAGCACCACTGCTCTGCTGCTCCTGCAGTGCCTCTCCTGCAGTACCACACCACAGCTGTCCATGCAAGCCCAGTCCCCTAGATATGTCCAATTGCAATTGGAAAATCGCAGCACACAGCATTCCTTCACAGGAGAGGGACCATGCTGCTGCTGGGGGCTGTGATATCCAGAGGGGTGGCCTGTGGCTGGCACATTTGCCAGCCACAGACTCTGTCTCACCCATTTTGGGCTTTGCTTACCCAACACCACACATCCACCATGTGATAGAAGAGCAGGGCTTCCTCTGTGGGGAGATAAAAGTAGGGATTGCTCAGTAACTCTTGTCACAGTTTGAAAAGCCAACAGAGAGAGAAAAGAGATCCCTTTCATATGTTTTCTCTGATTGGTTCTGTTAGCAGGGCTTGCATTATCGGTGCTGTCTGCTTACAGAAAATAAACAATTCTTACCTGACTATTACCGTTTCTGCATTTTTTTTCTACAACTTTCTTCAGTCGTCTTCAGACTTCTGCTGAAATTATTTCTGTGCTGATGGAGAGAGGGACACTGTTTCAGGGAATGATGGACACCAGGCCAGGAGTAAGACAGTTTTTCTTCTGTTTTGACTTGTTTTACCTTGACATTTTTGTAACTCAGATGTGCAGCCAGCACGCAGACCTACAGAAAGGTACCCTCCGGCTGCCACCGGCGACCCAACACCCTGAAGGTTTTTGGCTGTTCCAGCCATGGAGATTGGAGCAAACATCAGGGCTGAAGCAGGAAGCTTTAGCCTGCAAGCAGTGTTTGCAGGGCTGTCTCTCCCACTGCTGTGGTTTGGTTCCTGTTCTTTGCGGTCCCTGATCAGCATGGAGCTGCTCTGCTGCGGGTGCAGGCACAGGGCAGGAGGGAAGCCTGGTCCCAGGGGAAAACAACAGAAAAAATGTGCAAGACAGTGGGAAATTGCAAAATTCAAAATCCAAGTATGGAGACTCCCTCCTCTGATCGTGCATAGTACCGCATGGCATTTTTTAGGGAAATAACCTGTCTTGGCTTACACGTACATGAAGCCACAACAGCTCCAAGACACAACTTTGCTTTTCCCTGTGTATCTGTAACCCTGTGGTTTTGGATCTCAAAGAGCCTCTTCCAATGGAAACCACTACCCAGCACAGAGGAGTTTCTCAGTGGTTGCAGTGTACAAGCAGGACGTTTCCTCCTGTCCCATGTTTGATGTGCATATAAAGGTGCCTGTTGTGGAGACAGCTACCTGCACACAGCCATTTTCCACTGCTCATTTTCTTTTCCCCAACCTACTGAGCTGTGAATTCCCTTATGCACCAGTGGAGCTACTGCTCATTAAAACTAATCAGCTGAGCAGATGCTGAAGAAAATAATGGGCCAGGAATAAAGAGAGCTTTGGTCATACATCGCCAAAATCTCTGCAACAGGCTTGTGTAGTTCACTGAGTTTTCGTTCTATTCCAAATCAACATGCAAACCAGCTCCACCGGGAGAAGAGCAGTTCAACAAGGAAAGGGAACTTCAAATTATGAAGGATTGATTGCCAAATGATACAGAAGGAGCCCATTATATAAAACATTCTGCACCGAACAAAAATTGCAAAGCAGTAATGGATGTAAGTGCGAGTCAATCTCATCCTACTGCCACCGCAGCCATAATTGGCAAAATGAAAACTCCCTGCCCATGCCCTGAACGTCCACCAGCAATACGGGAAGCTAAGAAGGATGCTCTCTCTTTCGGTAAATTGATACACATTGCAGGGAGGAACCAAGCTCAGAAAATGTCCTACATTAAGTTAATACTCGAGTATACAAATAACTTAGGTCCAAAATTAGCCCTCAGTTGCATTAGTGCAAGTGCAGCACAACATCACTGGGTGGATGGGAATTTCTGGTCTGTAAGTGGAGGGGGGATTTGGCCTTTAGAAGACTGTAACGGGAAGAAGGGAGAAAGTGCATCCCGTTAACTGGCTTTGCAGGAGCATTGATAGTGATTTCTGCATAAGCACGATGCTCCAGATGGCACTCTGGTGAGAGCCCTAATGTGCAGCAAAGACAAGGCTCAGGTACCAGCCTGCAGTGCCAGAGCCCACCAGTGAGACTGGAAAAATACAGCAACAAAAAGTAAAGCTGTGTTTGATAAGGTCGTTTTTTCTAGCAATTCCAATTAAAAGTCAACATAAGCACATTTTTAGCATGTCAAACATACCTGCTGTTTTTCTGGCAGTGATGCATGAGAGGCTTCATATTTCATCTGTTTACCTTGGTGATGCTGCCTGATGCTGTCTTGCATCGGATGCCCAGACAAACACACTTTCACTCCCAATAAATGTTTTCTCTTTTGCTTTATAACTTTAATTTTTAATAAAAATCATGGGGTCTCTTTAGCTTACAATTCACATCAGCACCTTTATGAAACGTTGTATTTGTGATCAGTATTTTATTTAGTTACAGAACAGAAATGTTTTTTGACATTTTATTTGAATACAGCAAAGATTTCTGGTGACATTTCTATCGAACTAGGTCAAACCTCTTCAGGAATAAATTTCCTCTTTCTCTCTTTTCTTGGTTCTTTGCTTCTTACATATTCCTGATTTTTTATTTCTCTTTGTTCCTGTTTGCATATTTTTAAAGTTGTATTTATAGACAAGAGCACAAGTGATTCACAATTAAAGCTGCGCAAACAGCAAATTTTCCAGTTTAGTGGCCAAGCTGGAAAACAAAGGGTCAGTGGACTACGTACATTTGGAGCTGATTTGAAATACAATATTTCATCAGGAGCTAATTTTTACCCCCTTTAAGAAGTTAGCTCAGCATCAAACAAGAGCAAACACTGCATTTTGCAAGGTCATGAATCCATCTCTCCTGATTTTTTTTTTGTTGTCTGAAACCCACTGACGGGTTTCAGTCCCTGAACCTGCGCTCTGTGGAGGTGAATGCAAGATTGCTGGAAGGAGAGGGATAATAGCACAGGATGAGGAAGAGACGCTTTCTTGGAAACAGATTTCCTGGGTCTGTGAATTGGGAGTGAGGCCAGGATGGAGGATTAAGGTCTGAGTGTCCTCGTGCGTTTTGTGAGTTCATCCAGATTTGCACACTGGGGATATGTCCTCCTGTAATTAATGGGCCTTAAGCTCAAGTCTGAATAGAAAGCTTGTGAACAACCCTTCCTGGAGCCAGACTTTTGTAACTCTGGGACTCAACTCTACTCAGTCTCAGTGCTGCTAAAAGCAAGTTGTTCTTTTTGTGGTGCTGCCAAGAGGAAACACTCAGGACTGATGGGAGAATTGAGTTCCCAATGCAATCTTAAGAGCAAAGACTTTGAATACCCAAATGCCCAAAATTCCATGTGTCCTCTCCTTTCTGTTTTCCGCCTCCCTCTACATATTACTCTCTCTGGCTCTTCTGCTTTCCTTCTTTTGCCTGAGAGCCTTGCTTTACTCCCTCAAGCTCAGCACTGATGGAGCAGTTCCTCCCCTCCTCTGCAGGCAGAAAAGGGGGTGTCATGGGTCCCCTTTGCTTTTTATATGAGTAATAAGAGGGTCACGTAGGAACATCTGTTTCCCTAGTAATTATTATTCCCAACGAGGTTCAAATGCACAAGACCTTTCTGCACACATGCTGCAGGTCTTAGTGGCTTCCTGGTGGTTCTGAAGCAGACCCCTGTGAGGTCAGATGGTCGGCATGCAGGTGGCTTAAGAAGACAGGATCAGATTCTCAAACCCTACAGAAGTCAGGGGCTGATCCCTTTTCCTCATCCATAATATTTCTCCTGGGCTTTTCTTCACCACCCCATTCACCGTCATATCCCATATGTACAGCATCTTTTTTCTCCCAGTAACTCTTTTATTTTCTAAACCTGTTTCTTTCTGTTTACTTCACTCCATCATTCCTGCTTCTCCTTACAATTTTTTTTAATGTTTTGCCACCTTTTCTCTGTTTATATTTTCAGTAACCTCAGTCTTGTGATGGGGAGAAGAAATAAAAATAACAACAAAATCCCTTACTCTTTTCATTTTTTAGATCAAAGATGACTGAGCAACCAAGGGGGAGAATTCAGGGCAGCCTTTGATGCACAGTATTGATGTTGGCTTAGCATGAAAATCTCCTTGTGCCGTATTTGGGCCAATTATCAGAGGTCTATACAATTAACCTGAGACACATTAGCCCCATGTGAAGCAATGAAATTTAAGGCCTAGGGAGGTTAATTCAAATCTTAGATGTTTCTGTGATAGGAGATTACTTACCCCATTCCTTTGTATTTGCTAGGAATCTTTGAGCTGAAGATTCTGATACTCCATGGAAGCTGTGCTTGGCAGCCTGGCTCTCACTGAGATCCTGAGTGCCTGCCTGCACTGGGGGACTCGGAGCCCTGTAACTGTGTTATCTCTGCACTAGGGTGCTCTTGCTCTCACACCTTCCAGCTTCTCATGGGAAACATTTCACTGACATCTGGGCTTCTACAGCACTCTTCACAGCAGTGAAACACCACCTGACCTCCACAGCCTCCTGCTTATGTTTGGTTTTTTTCTTTTTCTTCTCTGTAAGTGTTTTCTACTGACCAAGTTTTGGTCAAGACAAGGTATCACAGGGCAGACACGGGAATCTCTGAGACCCCAGCTTTGTCTCCAATGGATGCTGGAGTTTTCTCACTCCAGCCACTCCTCAGAAAACTAAGTTTTAGCTGTAGCTATGAATATAATTCTTCTCCGTGCAGGACATGTGAAACTGCACCAGTGTCCAGTGTGGGGCTCCCCTGTACAAGACAATGGCAGACTGGAGTGGAAAACTACCAAAATAGTCAGGGAGGCCTTTCACTTCTTTTTGATTCTTAGTTCTCAGTATGTAATATGATTCTGTAAGGACATCATAGCTCAGATCCACAAAATGATGCATCCAACTGCCTGAGTCTCTTTGGGTTCATTCATTTGGAGCTGTAGTGAAAAAAGACCCCTCTGGGTCTTGCCTTCTTGGAGCTGGATGGTGTTTCCACAGGATCAGGCATGTGAACATCTGGAATATGGCTCACCCATCCCTCATACTGTCTTCTCCTGGTGCTTATTTCTTTGCAGGAGGCTTTTCCCGTGCTCCGAGGCAGGACAGCCAACCTCTTGCCTCTTCCTCACCTTGTCCTTGAGAGGCTGGTCCCATTCATCCACTCCCAGGCACTGGTTCAGGGCTAAAAGCCAGTCTGAGGTGCACCAGCCAGTCTCCAGAGGAATGGTCTGGAGAACGTTTGCCTTGCAGGTGTCCTGAAACTTCTCCTGGAAGAGCACAGACAAGGTCTGGACTACATCAGAGCTGATCCTCTACACATTCCGTCTCCAGGGGCTGCAGAAACTCCTTCTATTACTTGTAGTCTGGCATGGAGCCTGCTGGCACACACAGCCCTCCTCCTCTTTTCTGGCCTCTGAGGCAACTGACAATGCTTTTATCTCCACCTGACAGGTCTACGATCAGACATCACTGGGTAGCTGATGTGGTTTCCTACGAGGACCTTCTCAGGACCTGAAGTTTGTTTCTGCAATCAGGTTTCTTCTGATGGAGGAGGAAACACTCCTCTTGAACCCCTGGCATAATCCCGTATATCAGTCATGGGCACACCCTTTGTGGGCTGGAGGCTCCTTATCTCTTATTCCTTTTATACACCACAAGGCTATGATGAGAGCTTTGTCAGCACTTCTATTTTTTGTCCTTCTTTCCTATCTGTATGGTCCATTGTTTCATGGCTGGTGTGATCCCTCTCTGGCTTGAAGTGAAATACATTTGTTTTAAGCGGACTCAGATCACTTTTGAGATGTCAGATTGCCATTTGCAGCGATGAATTAAGTAAAGGTGAACAGTTGTAGTTCAGACTTTTGCTGCACTCATGGTAAGGAGCTCACCTCAAACTGAACAGATTTGCCCTTCTGCCTTGGGTCAAAATTGCAAAAAGAGAATTTCTACCTGTTTGTGCCTCGGTATATGGCAGCCATGGATTTCCTTAGCCCTTCTCTTGTTTATTGTATCACTTTTTATTATATGTTTGACTTTGATGATATGAACAGAGATCCATCAGCTTATTTAGCTGCAAAGCACTTTACATACACACTGACTGGGCTTAGCAAATCTGGAGTGCTTCAGAAGACTGGATGGCTCATTACTTACAGGATCATTAAAGTGGGAGACAGATAATAATAACTAGTCCATTAAATCATCCAGCCCCACTCCTGTCAACAAGTGATTTTCTTTTTTATTTATCAGTGGACATTTCACCTTGTTGAACCAGTTCAAACCCCCCAAAACAGCAGAACATGCAAAGGATGAGCAAGCAACAGCCCTTCTGCTGGGGGAGATCTGGGTCTCTGTCTTGTCTCACACACCACATGTCACCTTCATTACACATCCAAGCAGGAACACCCAGAGCTGCAGGGGCAAAGTGGCAAAGCAAACTTGTGCCCCTTGGGGTCAAGGGCTCCGGGTCAGAGGAGCTGCCTGTGAAAGGAGCTTGGTAAATTTGTCACTTCTTATTCTAAGGCATTTTTGCAGATGAAAAGGAGGTTTGAGTCCCCAAGGTTCTCCATCTGGCACCTTTCATGAGCACTAAATAATTTAGTAAAGAAAGTCTTTATGTGTTCAGTGCTCCTTTCCTATATCTGACATGGCCCTTTTGAAAATAAAAATACCTGAAAATAACGCTATCTAAAAATACTATGAACCCCAAGTACAGAGTTAACTTCATCTGACTTTTGGTCACTGTTCTTTATTAATGTTAAATGTGTACAGTATAAAACCCAGGCTTACACCTGTTGTAATAGCTTTGTCTTTCTTAATTTCCTATGCAGGAACTTGGATGTCAGCAGGTACCGAGAAAATGCCTTACTTTGTGAAGAAGTTCTTTACTTCTTTTTCATTCTGCAGTGTTCTTAAACATGGTTGCTAACTCCCATTTTCCTATGCAAAATAGCTTTTTCTTCCCCCCTATTCCTCATGTTCTTTCAGTTTTATATAGAGAAGGAACAGGCTGCCTGAGTTTCACATCCTAAATGCTCAAAAAAATGATTGGTATGTCTGGACAGCTAATTTGAGAAGCCTTCAGAGAAACTTGATTTGAAAACTAGAGGTGCTCTAGAGGTATTTTCTAAAAAAATCTCTGAAAACCAGAAAATAAAAGGCATACCACTGCTCAGGTATTTCAAGCAGGGAATCTGTTGCTACCAGTGTCTTTGAATGCATTTATCCACCTTTCCTTATGTCTTCTCTGGGCACAAAGGATACAAAGAAAAAAAAATATGACTGCTACTTTTAAATACTCAAAAAATTTTCCAGTGTACCTAAGACAGTGGCATCTGGGTTCTGGGAACCAGTGATGGAATGCTTTTTTTTTTAGGGCCTGCCAAGAGGTGTGAGGCTGTTCTTCCTGGAAGCCAGAGGAGGGTCTATGCTCTGGGGAGGGAGGTTACTGAAATGGAGGGACATGAAGCCCCTCTGAGGGGGCCCTCCCTGGTTAAGAGAGCCTTCTCCCAGATGAAAACACATTTGTATTCCAGGAAAGGATTTGGACAGACTGTATTGTGTGGGAGAAAGGGACAGCACTGACTGCAGATGTTCAGAGGAGCCTCGGGGAAAACCACTTTTAATGAGCCACAAGATGTATTTTTTGAACCAGGAAGAGCTTATTATTCCTCTGTCCAAGTTTAATCCGAGTATACTTACTTACCCAAGTCAAAAGCCCCATTCAGCAGTTCCTCACAGCCTGTTGAAGTCCACAGGAATTGAGCGCATGCTTCAACGCTTTCAAAGCCATAGACTTTAATTTCATTTCCCCTCCCTGTTTCTGTGTTCCTCCCACACTGGTGCATGTACCAAAGCCCCACCAACCAGTCAGCAGCACTGCCTGCAGATCACAGCACTCCAGCCCCTGTTTGTTTGAAACCCGTGGCCCCTGCCAACTCAAATCCCACCAAAAGCTGCGAGGAAATGTTACGCAACAGACTTTGCCCATGAAAGACGCACCAAATGGGTCTTCAAAGGTTTGGTGGTGCGTTCAGTCAGCAGACACTCACTCTCCATGTGTCTGGGGAAGGTCACAGGCTGGGAAAACCAGGCGGACGGAGCGTGGCAGGAGCGGCGGCGCCAGCTGAGCCGCATGGGAAAGGCTTCACAGGGGGCACGTGCCCTGCCAGTGTGACCAACACAGGGCTGGTGGGAGCAGTCAGCTCTCATGTCACCCGGTCCCACATCCAAATTCTGACCTTGTCAGCTGCCCTTCTCACAAGTACTACCTGCTCTGCAGGAACTGTCCCCATCCCCCAGGCAAAAGTTTTAAGGAAGCAACATTTTGACCCTCTGTTCATCTATGCATTTCATAGTACAACTGGCTTATCTACAGCCTAAAGATTTGGGTCTCTTGGAAATCATCTTCACAGTCTCCTTGACAAGGGTGTGCTGGATAAAACTGCCATGTCCTGTTCTGGGTTAGAAAATTGTATCTATATGGTATCCTTGGAGTAAGAATAGCATCTTGATTGAACTCACTGCCCCACCATGAGATGTTGCATTTAGAAACCAAGATGCAAGTTTGGTGCTATGGTCATCAGAGCACAATGCGAATGTATTTATTCAGCTCACCTCCCCACAGGTCAAATTCCCTGTTGGAAGGAGAAGCTCCAGCCTTCTGGCACACAGACCATTTCAGAGACATTGCTGGGAATATTGTAGGCTTAATGGGAAGACACTATGCTCCAAGCCCTACCCAAGCTCATCAGAGAGCAAGTAGAAAAAAACAGGAAAATAACAAAAGCTGCATTCTGGAAATGCACCTTTTGGGAGCCAGGAGCAGCAGAGCAGTGCAGGTAAAACAGGATCTTTACAGGGCCTTTTGGGAGCCCATGTAAAAGCTGTGGCATCACAAGATGGCTGGAAATTGTAGCTCTTGTAAATTAACATAATTGGACATAATTACACCTTTGATCTTGTCCATATTTATGAAACAGTGAAGGAACTCAAGGAAGAACTGACTTTATATGAACCCTCCCTTTGAACCAAGGTTGACTGTAAATCACCTTCCCCTGCTGCCAGTACCTCATCAGAAGGGCTGAACTATGTCTCCAGCCCCATTAATGTCAGCTCTGCAGTGAGCTCTGCCAGGCCAGTGCTGGCCAGGCTACATTTTGAAAAATCACAGGGAAAGAAGCGTAATATGACTGCTTGGACTGCACAGGTCTAGGGACAGCAGCTACATTTTTCTTATTTCTCCATATCCCACATTGCCATGACACTAGTCCCTGACTACCATCTAGGATCCCAGACACTGCTCCACTAGCTGTTCTTGCAATTACAGCTATCAAAATTAAAAGAAAACCACATCATTCAGGTATTTAAAAATAGGGCCTTTTATTTTTAACCTTAATTTCCTGGAGAGCTGGAAAGTAATGGATATCTGCTTGTATAACCCTCTTATTGCAGCGAGAAATGTTTGTTATCCTGATCTGTGTTTTGAGAACACCAGGGGTAGTTTTACTACACAAATAAACAAGCAGAGGAATGAATGGAAATACTGTTCAATAGAGAGTCTCTCATTGATAAAATACCTGTCACATATACCGCCTAAAGCACACAGACACACTTGTAATAGCAACGTGGCAAGGGGCCCACTAATCATATTCCAAGTAAATCCTAAAAAGGAAAATTCCTGCAATCTTCAAATCTATAGAGGAGCAGATGGATGATGGCAAAGCCTAAGTGCTTTACTGGCTGCCTGCCTGCCATCCTCTGAACAAGGGCTAATAACAATGCCACTTAAAAGAGCCGCTGAAAGGTTAGATTAGTTTCACTGCTGCAATTTGCAAATAATCCAATATGTGAGTTTACTACATCCTTTGCTATGACCGTGGTCAACAAATTCCTGGGTGCAGTATGTTGACCCTCTGATAAGGGCTCGTGCTTACCTTTCAGGACCAAGAAATCAATAGAGTGGATCTGGGTCCTAGTGAACACACTGGCAAAATACAAAGGAAGTTTCACTAACCATTTCTTTTTATGACAACTTCCCGGTTTCTTCAGTCAGGGAGCAGGGAGGAAAGCCTGCTCCCACTCACCTTCTGGCTTTTTCTGCAGCTTTTCAAGCCTTTCTTGACAGGAGTTTGGAGCCTTTGGTGTTGCATGTGAATCAAGGGAAGCACCATTTCACCCTGAACTCCTGGGCAGGCATGTGATAAATCCTGGAGTGGTTTTCACAGCTCTGCCACAATGCACAGCTCTGCCACTGCCAGGGGCTATCGAGACCTTCTCTGCAACTCCACCCATGGGGGCTGGGGCTTTGTGCTTCCACAGGCCTGGCATTATACGCAGCCTGATCAGTGCACAGCTGAAATATTGCAGCCATTGTCATCTCAGGTAAAAACTCCTGCTCCGAAGGAGGCAAGAGTGGTGTCAGCACTAAGTGCAATGAACTCTCATCAGCCACCAAGCTGAGACAGTATTTTGAAGTGCTACCAAAATTAAATAGCTGGCAAATAACTCTGGATATATGGGTTCCCAAATGAAGAGATCTGATTTCTCTCTTTTTTTCTCCTCTTTAATTTCTTAAAGATGACGTCTGTGAATCTTTGGGGTCAGAGCCTAGAGCCACCACTTTGCTCTTCCTCCCTCTGATGATTAATAAACTCAGATCTGGATTTTACTAACAGGTGAAACAGGAAAGGCCATATTTTTACATGAAATGTTCACCATAGAAGCAGGAAGCAAAATGATCTTGGAATGACAGAATATTGTGGTTTAACCCCAGCCAGCAGCTGATCTCCACACAGTCATTTGTTCACTGGCCCCAGTGGGCTGGTGCAGAGAATGGGAGGGTTAAAAGGAAGAAAGCTCATGGGTTGAGATAAAGACAGTTTAATAGGTAAAGTAAAGTTGCACACACAAGCAAAACAAACCAAGGAATTCATTCACTACTTCCCCTTATCAGGCAGGTGTTCCTCCATGTCCTGGAGAGCAGAGGCTCCATCATGTGTATCAGTGACTTGGGAAGTCACTGAAGAAGTAGAGAAGACCTTGATGCTGTGCAAGCCTTGCTCAGAGGTAACTAAAACATCCCTGTGTTATCAGCAGTGTTTCCAGCACAAATCCAAAACATAGGCCCATACTAGCTACTGTGAATAAAATTTACTCTATCCCAACCAAAACCAGCTCACTTAACTCCAGATATATTCAGAAAACATCTGAAGATGAGAAGAAAGAGGCTTGGCCCCTAGAATAACGACTATGGCTCTTGGATCTGTTTGATTTGACCAATGTAACACAGAAGAGGCTTGTTCTGTGTTTGCTGAACCTGACATCTCTCAATGAGGCTAAATGGCCCATCCTGATCATTCTGTTTATTTCTTTACTTGTTTTCCTCTTCTAATCAGCCCTTTAGAAACGGTTATATCTTCCATTTTAATTGTGAATAAACAGGAGTCATCCCAGCTGTACCTTCCTTTTCAGTTCCTGCTCAGACCATTGGCTTTATTGGTGAGAGGACCATTTAACAGATGTTTGGTTATTGGGTGACTCCTACAATCTCCTGGGCAGGACAGGCAGTGATGCTCTTGTCGCTGGATGATGTTGCTAGCAGGTTTTCAATCCTCTGAGTCTTCTTAATTTTTGATGCCAACATGATGTCTTTGCATGTTGCCAAGCAATCCAAACAACACAGGCAGGGTAGGCATTTGCTGTACAAGGAGTTTCTTATACTATTGTTTCGTACCAAATGGAAAAAAAATAAATCACAAAACCCACCACACTGACTGTCCCTTTGCAGAGTCAATGAATATTTTCTTTCCCCCTGCAGCAAGAGCTGCCAGCACTCCTTAAGGAAGCACACTAGAACAACACACCTCACTGCACTCTGGTCTCCAGAGCAGCCCAGGAGGATGCAGAGGGGACACACACACACCAGCACACAGGCACTCCAGTGACACCCACACACACAAAGCACAAGGAACCCCAGCAGTCTCATACTGACCTGGGAACTGACCACAGCATCATCAAACAGACGTGCGGGACTGTGTTATTGCCACTGCTGCCAACACCAACCCATCTGTTTGGACCATTTAATACTTTCTGTTACTGAGAGGTTCTGCACTGCTGGTTTCACAGCCAGCCTTTGAAATGTTGCAAAAGGAATCCCTGGAGCTATGGAAATGCATTTTCTTTTTCCATAAAAATTCATCTAGATTTTGCTGAGTTCTGAACTTTGAAAATGGCAATTTCTCTCCTGTCCTTTCATGTTTCTCCTAGAAAAAGATAACAGTGGATTTTCAAACCAAGTGATTGTGACTGTTACTGTGCCCCAAAAGCCTACACAGCTGGGCTGGGAAGGGAGTGCTGGGAAGGGCAACCTTAGACCCACTGGTTGGTCATGCTCTTCCAGCCACGAGCACTTCTGGAGCCTCCAAGATAGAAGAGCAAGGGTGAGCAGGAGTGGCCTCAGCTGCCTTGTGAGGCCCTTACAGGTCTGATGAACAGCTCTGGATGGACAGGATATTGTAGAAATAGGAAGAGAGACTTGGGTTCTTCAATCCCCCCTTCTCCTCCTGTCTCTTGGTGTGTCACCCCTTACCCTGACAGCAGGACCCTGCATGGCAGCTTTACCCAAGCACCGCTTGGTATCACCAGACACGGGCAGAGGTGGCAAAGGTGATAGCAATGCCAAGGAGTCAGCATGCCCTTTCTGGTAACAAGGTATAATGAATGCACACCAAAAAAGGCAGTAGCAGACATAAAATAATTAAGTTTTTACCTCTTTAAAAAAAAAATTACATAGAAAGTGACACTTAGCAGTACATTAAAAGAATTCTATTTAGGCTTCAAAGTCATGCATTGGAGATGAAGGAAAGGGGTGATTAGTGTGCAGCCTTAATTGTGTCCCCTCTCTGCATTATGCTACAGAATTTAATTGTCGAATCACTCGTGCCCCAGGGACAGTCCAAACTGGAAGTTCAAGAGGCAGAATCAAGACAATTTTAATGCAGCATTAATTTCCGAACTTTGCTATGCACAGTTTTGCATCCTGAGTAGCTTTTTTTGAATATAATTTATAAATGAAGAAAAAAATATCTGCAGGAAAAGAAGTACAATTATTTATGAATGGGAAACTGAGATGTGGAGCAATTAAGGAACCTGTTCAGCATCACATAAAAAATGGCAATGGAGAGGGAATTAAATCTAGTTTTCCAGTAGAGTTTTTGATCTCAGGTAGCTGACTCAGGGTGGAACACTTCTGTGTAACTGTTGTACAAAATAAGATGATTTTTATAAACAACTTTTGTTTATAATGCCTGTTAGATTTGGACTGTCACTTTCACTTTCTCCTGAACTTTAAAAAGTAAAAGAGCCCATGCCCTAATTCACATGTAACAATGACTAGAGCAATATAGGAATGTCCTTTCTATATTTTCTATTATCTGACATATTGTCCATCCAGGATTTTGCCTGTATTCATTTTCTTTACTGAAAGATGAGTTAAGAAAATGATGGTACTGAGACACGACTTTCCTGCAGGCTCATCCCTCCACACTGCCCTCATGATCATGGGGGGCCCTGCAGGCTGTGGAAGGTTTTCTGCACTTCTGTGATGCTCAGCAACATTTTCCAGGCAAAATAATTGCATCTTTGCATGCGTGCACACAGCGAAGGACAGCCCGGAAGGCATAAGCTGTTCCTTGGTGAGGAACAAGGTGCTGCAGTGTGGCCTCTGGCCACTCTGGCTGACATGGATAGACATGATCAATGAAACAACTGTATATGGAAAGCATTTGTTCTGTCTGGTGTTCTCCAAAATCCTTCTCTGCAGACAAAGGCTTTGTGGTGTCCTCACTGAGGCCTTTCTGGGGATCAGGGCTGATGTGAGGTTGCTCTGCCATCTGAGCATGAAGCCTTGTCTTCACTCAGGAGGACACCCTGTGGTGGGGTCTCGGCAGCATCAGCAGGAATGTCATTGTGGTTCCATCCCTCTTTGGTCCTTCTTCCGCTCATTTCCAGAATGCCCCATCCAGGTGCTCTGTGGCCAGCACAGCACTCGTGGCCTGCAGCCTCCAGGGAAGGACAGGGTAGGAGGGCAAATGAAATGTGGGTTTTCCCTCTGCCAATATGGAAGGGATCCTGAGGCACATTGCCACCATCACTCTTCCCCCACCTTGTTTCCAGCTCACAGTGGGATCGTAAATGCTTTTGTCTCCAGGCCTCTGACTTCAAGATTTTCCTCTTCTTCCCTCCTTTTGCCAAGTGTCCAGTCCTGATCCCTTTATGTACAGCAGCATTCAGCTACCCCTGCCCTAGGCCCCACAAACATTTGCAACCTCTGGTGATGAGACCAGAGCTGGGAGCCAGGGCAGGGCAGCACTGAGGGGACCCCCTCAAGCGACAGGAACGTCCCCGCCATTAGTCCGACCTCCTCTAGGACTGCAGCCCTGTGATTCCATCCAACTCTCTCTAGGAAATGATTGTAGGCTTTGGGGATTTTGTTTGGGATGCCCAGGACACAGTTAAGCAGCCTCTGTTTGTTTGCACAGATTTGTCTGCCACTAGCTTTGGGCTTTGTGCAAACAGCCAGGAAACACAGCTGATGGCAGGCGCCGAAGTTCCTGGGCTCCCACAGAGGTACTGCTCTGTGTTTATGAGGGGTAATGCTGGAAGGGTTAAGATGTATGTCTGAGCCAGCAGGGATAAATCAAAAAAATCTTTTCTCTTCAGCCTCTCTTCATCTACATATATGGCCTTCAGCTCTGCCTCCCACCAGATTACAAACGCATCCCCACAGCTCCCTGTGAAAGAGCCAGGGTTTGACTGAATCTCTCAGAATACTTTGGGTACAAGATCATCCTCCCCTTAGCCTGAACTCTGAATGAAATCATCCCAATGCTCAGAAAGCATCACTTAACCAGTACTTTTATTTTTTCTGCATGCCTGTTCTGCCATTTGGACACCTGGTACACACAAAAACCTTTATTTACTATTGGATTTGTGGCACATCCAGAAATGGAAGGGAATTCTACTGATATGCCTTGAGATCACTTTGCAGTTCCCATCCCACGCTACCACCTTGGAAACTGTGAACTGATTTGTGGCCCCTTTGGCAGAAAAAAAAATCCATCTTTACGGGTCTTTCTAGGTCACAATTTCTTTTTCAGCCTCCTTGAGGATGCAGCTATATTTCTTTCACAATCACAGAGAAGTAACTGCAGAAAGCTAGAGACCCTGGTCTGTCCTGTTGGTTGAAAAAGAATTGAGGAAAGCTGGGTGATCATTCTGTGGAGGTCTCTGTGGTGGCATAGTTTCCCTGGAGCTCAGTACAAGCTCACTGAAGTGACTGTGATGCTTGGCAGAGAAAGAGGATTGATTATTTTATTTACTCCTGGAGTTGCTGTGTCTCACTTTTGAAGAAGTGCTGACCAGGGCTTTTTCTCCATGACAGACAACTGCTTAGAGGGCTGATGCAACCCTTGGGTGGGAACAGACACAGATCTCTCAGGTGACCAATACTCATAACAACCCAATTCAGGCTTTTACTTCACAGCTCATCCCAAAGAGAGTCAGGGGCTCATATGTACAGTGAGAGGATCAGCTGTGGGCTCATACCCAGAACATGAAGCTGGACTCACTCGCTCTGGTGTTAATCATGAGATGGATGGATGGATGGATGGATGGATGGATGGACAGGTGGGCCCCAGCAACATGCTTACAATAAGGACATTAGGAAGATGAGGGTTTCAGCTAGCTCTGTGTGACGCTGTGGATTTGGGTCCAGATGTCTCCCTACTAAAGGAGTGGCCTACTAGCAAAGGCAGTGCTGAACTTCCTTGTGTCTCTTATGTTGCTCCCTTTTCATGACCAAGAGTAATTTGTACAGTTTGGTCAGAAACTCCTGGGAATGTGTGGAAGTCAACAACAAATTCCAGCCAGTTTGTAACATAATTAATGAGTAGTTAATTATCTTGGATGGGAAACAATACCAACAGGGAGAGACTGCAGCAGGGAGAGATACTGTGCTCTGTAAAAATAGAAAAAAAAAAAAAAGATAAAACTGTGATATTAAAAAACCTTGTTTTCAGTGAAACAGATGCTAAAATATTACAAATATGCTGACAGACTAAGCAGTTACAAGCTGAAAAGGAGTCCGGTTTGTTAAAAAGAGACTTTGACACATCTTTCTGTGCTGCTTCTTCACCAACTGTCTTCCCCCAGCAGTGAGGTGTCTGAGCTGGACTACAATGTCTCTAAGGATGTAGCACAACCTGTGATGCAGACAAAACTAATTCCTATCCAACACTGAGCTCAGACAGGTATTTTTGCTTTGGCAACAGTGTCCTGCACTGACTGAAGCTGGGCACTGGCCTGGAAACCCACAACCTGCACTCATGCTCACCCAGGTGGCTGGTGATGCTCCATTCTCAGTACCAAGCCAGGGACATCTCTGCCCTCATTCAGGGGCTGAATCCAACCCTGGCCTAAGTCATCTTGTGGCTTACAATGAGTGCCTGGGTTGGAGGTTTGAGGTTGGAGGGGATACCCCAAGGCTGAGAGGCTGAGGAGCATCTTCTTCTGGTCTTTGTGGCACAATCTTGTTGTTTTTATTTCCATAACTTCCATGGCAAGGTTTGCTGTGGTTTCTGTGTGTGAAACAGTGGTTTAAACACAGCTTAGTCACTTTGCCTATCTCCTGGGCCTGCCTTAAGGCTGGGTGTGGTGACATTTCCATGTTATCTAAATTAACCAATCTCATCAGAACCCAATTGCTTCCAAGAAAGTTAAGAATCACAGTCTGCACCCTGGGATCTCCTGAGCACATGCTACTAGAGAGGTTTTTTTCTTACCACAGCTTGCAAGACCTGGTTCTCACTGCAGGTTACCCCAGGCTTGTTTACTATTCTATTTTCTCCCCACCTTACACTCTTTTATTTAAAACTGACTTGTAGGATTGAGTGCTGGGTGTGCCACTGTACATTCATCTCAACTGTGAGATGCAGGCAGCTCCTTTCTTCCCATTGTTTCATTGCTAAATCACTAATTCATTATACATTAAAATGTCAGACAGGATTTTGAAAGCCTTACTCACAAATGTTAGCATTTATTCATACAAATAAGCTTCCTTATGCTATGGGTGTGCTTCTGTGCCCATTGGATGGATAAAAGAGTATGACCTCTCAGTCATGCTATTAGGAGCTAGATTTACCTCTAATTTTGGTTTTACTAGTTCCTTATTCTTTCAAGACTTTCAGAAAGTCACATCTACAATGGAATCTTTCTGAGACTGACTGGGGACATGTGGAAACACAGAAAAGGAGCTCAGCACCAAGGTACAGTCTTCCCAGTACACACATAAGGAAAAAGGAACCTGGTAGGTTTTGGGGCCAAATTTGTCCTTTAAGCCAATTATGGGATAAATTTAACCCTTCAGAGTGCCATGCAGAGCACAATATATGCTGTTTGACTCTAATTTGAAGAGAAAACATAATATTTTTTAAGGACTTTCTCAAAGTCTGAGAAAGCTGAGAATAACTATAAGGTTAAAAACAAGGGGCAAAGCAATTATGTCTAACTTGCAGTCTCAGAATTCTATGGAAGATCAAAGTAACCTATGTATTCCAGGGAAGACAAATTCCCAGTGTAATTTTTCTTACCATGTTACTCTGTCCTTAGTTTAAATAAGATTTTTCTGTAGAGATTACTCTTCCAGCATCTTATACTGACATACATTTCTGTCTCATATATATATATTATTTTATATACAAAAAAATGAATATGTATGTATTCATTCAGGCTACATCAGCCCCACCTCCTCTTCATTTTTTGGAAGCTGCTCTTTCTTTCAGTGAAGTAACTATATCTTTGGGAAACAGCCCTAACTTTGTAGGTATTTTACTAGGAACACAGTGGGGTTTGACCATCAGAAGAGACATTGCTTATAATGAACTCCATTACTGCAGCTTATTCAAGATGATTCTGTAGATTTAAGAAACAAAGAAGCACCATTCTAGTGTGGAAAAAAAATCTCAAGATTTAAAATGGTGCTTCATTAATTTCAAAGATGTAATATGTTGCCCATAATGGCAGGAAACTCAGCTGAGTTCAACAACCTAAGAAGACCTTCCTATTCACTTTAGGTGGTCTATAAAATATCCCTCCTTCATAGCCAGGCAACCTTAGCTGTGGCTAAGGCTGAGATTATGTACAGCAAAGCACTGATTAAAGAAATCTATTTTTTGGAGTACAGAAGATGGCTACAGATCCAGAGTGTTGAGGAACAAGTCAGCTCTGTATTTAATATCAATCTTACTTTGTGACCTCACCTAATTTGCAAGAGGAATACAGCTTGTAGCTCTGAGCTTGTAGTTTTGATTTTAAGGCCACAAAAACCCCCCAAAACAAAACAAAACAAAACAAAAACTAAACTAAAATTTCTTTAATGGATTGTTCAGTCATTACAAAGGTGATACTACTTTCCATGGCACATTTTGCTAGCCATGAGTCACATGGTGTACCAGCATGTATCTCCCATTCAGATTTACTAGTGAGGGATGTTAAATACATTGGTTTTAGGAACTAAGTTGGAAAGTGGTCAGACCAGTCTTATTGCATTTAAACTCATAGCTCTGTCACTCCCTCTCTTTTCTATGTCTGAGCAACTTGAACAACTTTATTTTAATAGTTTGCATACACAGCACAAACTCACATGTCATCATTTTAAGTACAATTACATTTCGACAACATGAGATACAGAGAATGAGATGTGATAAAAGCAGGAGTCCTTGGTTAGGGTCTAAATAACTGATTAATGCTCAGATTTTATGTCCCCATTTAACTCTCACTGGCTTGAAGTAAGTGAGTGGGTCAATTAATCCTGTAACAGAAAGCAATTGCATTGCTGTTCCAATCCAGGCTGCAAAGAAAAAACACCATGTTGTTTTCAAAGAAAGCAACTGCTGTACCAAGCCAGGGTCCTGGACAATTTATTTAGTGTCAATTTGTGACAGCCTACAGGATCTGTGCTGCCATGTCTGTGCATTTAATGTCATGGACCTGGACATAATTGCTTGTCATGAATGTGGCAAAGTCCATTAAAGAGTTTATTTCCTCCAGGGGAGAACCAGACCTGCACCTGTGACCCGTGTGGCAATGGCTTTGTCTGCAGAGGTCTGATGCACCACTTCCATGTTGTTTGTTCTATGGCCTATCAGATATCATCAGATATTCCTGTCAGCTTAAGCGGATGATAGGTTTGCCCTGACGACTTGCTGAGGAGCCCACCTTGCTGACACAGTGGGCAAGCGTTTTGTGAATCATTATCTGTGTTGCAAGAATGGTCACACGCGTTATGAACTGAAAACTGTTTATACTCTGCTCTAAAGAAAGAGATTATTAAATAAAAAATTTGATCATGACTCTTCCCATTACATTCACCACAATGGTGTCTGATGTCTACAGCTGAAATAGGAGGTGTGAACACACTGAGTGTGCTGGTGCCTGGCTTCTGGACAGCTAAGAGACTGAAGATGTTTCCTATCCACAGGTAGGAGCTGGGTAACACCTGGGTACCTAGAATAAGAGGTACCAACACTAAGGTGAGATAAAGATGTAATGTAAATTTTTTCCTCTATTGTGCCTTCTAGTCCTGAGTACCCTCTGGGAAAAAAAGTGAGAACTAAGCACTGCAAAAAGAAGATTGTTACACGTAGACTTTGCATCGTGCCTTGTCCTCTCTGAAAGTAATAATAGTGTCTTTGCCATTACCTTGATGCTGGGAACCCGCAGCAGACCCAAACATAAATCTGGCTACAATTCATTTATACAGTGGCTTGTTTAATTTTCTCTTTTATTTTAATAAGCCATCTTTCACATGTGTCTTTTGCTCTGCGTGAAACTTCATATATGTGTGCCTGCGAGTGATGACCCAGCACAACGTAAATCCCTGAGGTTTGTTTCCCAGAATCTTTCCCTGTTAGAGGCAGGAGTAGATGGTCCCTGAGCAGCATTAGGGAAAGGAGAGACTGATTCCCATGGCAGCTGCCTGCAGAGAGGAAAGGCAGGGCCTGCGACTGGCGTTTTATCGATTGCAGTGTAGACACACACACTTTCCCATGAGCTGACTCACTGCCACTACAGACTGACATGAGAGAGGTTTTCTGCCAGGCTCTGGTGCAGGCTCTGAAGGTGTGATGGTCTTCTACCTGCTGAACACTAGGTACCTTGATTTAGTGAGTATGTAACTGGAAAGCTGTAGGTGCAAAGCTGAGGGGATTACTTTTGAGGTACAGACATAGGAAGGCTTTTCACGATGAAAGTAACAACACACAGGTGGAGGTGGATTTATTATGCACTCATATCTAAGTTTTCAGAGGCCAGATTAACAACCCTCACATATGACTGTGGTGTAGCTCCAGCACAGGGCACAGAATCACTGCAGGTTAAGCAGGGATACAGGATTACTGCATGTTAGTTATGGGCCCCCTTCCACAGATTCACCACTTTCATACACATTTCATCTGTGTTGAGACTTACCTCCCTTGGCAGGGACAAGAGCTTTTGCTTGATGTGTGAAACAGCAGGAAACAAGGCTGGTCAGGATTTTCTTGATAAAAAGTCCCATTTTTGCTGTAAATTCAATTGCTTGTAGGTTCCATCTAATTAGCCAGCACGATTACCAGTGCTCATCCAGATAAAACTGAACTGGGGGAAAGTTGGTGCTTCTAACTCATCATTTGCAACTGTATAGGGAAGATTCAGATGTCCCCTTATGAATATAACTGGCAAAGTTTAATAATTAATGTTTCAAAAAAAATGAGCTGATGAGGCAAACAATACTTTTTTCCTTCAATGAAAAATCAGCCTTTCTGGCATGAGCTAATTCATAATCATCTGCCTTGAATTACAACACAGCAAAAATAATTTCTTCCAGTCTTCTGTGTAGAAATAGGAAAATAAATTAGCACAGGATGACACAACTGCAAAGGGTGTCTTTAGTTCAACCATGTACTCTGCCACATGTGGAATTCAATATTTTGATGACAAATGAGAGCACTTACTGCATTCCTCATTGTATAAATGATTTTGCAGACATTGGTGAATAGGATTACATAAAGGCTTAACTGATGGGATGCTACATTAAAAAGAACAAATTGATAGGGAACATCCCATGAAAGGCTTCAACGTTTCTGCAGATTGAATAAAATTATCAGGAAATTGTAATCACAAGCTTTGACAGAATATTTTCCTTTTAATCCTGAATGACAGATCCCCTAAAGTAGCATGAAAGAAGAAAACAAAAAGAAAAGAGTCTGTTATCCTAAATTGATTTTTAGGACCTGAAACTGTTTAGGAAAAAAAATATGAGGAGAAAAGGAAAAACTGGACTGCCAGGAAAACAATATTATCAAATTCCTGACTAGAAACTGTATGAAGAGTGAAAGACAATAATCTCTTAGACTGGCTCTCTAAAATTATATATCCAATTCTCATCAAGAGTGGTTCAGAAGAAAAGACTTTATGCAAAGCTGATAGTGCTGCTTGTCAAATCCAAGATCTGAATGGGAAACATCATTGCTTTTTGAGTACTATGAAATGAGGAAGAAATGCTACTGTTGGTGTTCCTGCTTCTTCTATTATCTTTTATAATGAAGGAATGATATCCTACTCAAATACATTTTCGTTCAATCACTGATGAATCAGGAGTCCCTCCCAGAATCTCATCAAAGATTCTTGAACATCTGCAGAATCTGAGCTTTGATTTTTAAACAAAATCATTCCTAATCTCTGTGTTTGAAGAGAAAAAAAAAAACAACTTTCAAGTATGAATTGAGTGAAAAGTGATGCTATTCTCTTTTATGAGCTGAGATATTAAATCAATAGCAATGGGAAAGATGAACTCCCTCCCCATCTCCCACCTTTCATCTCAGTAGGCTGAAGACTCTGAAGATTGTCTCTGAACAGTCAGTGTTGTTATCAATTCATTTTTCTGACAAAGGTTGTGAGGAACATGGAAAAAGGACTGAGCAATCCTTCTGGGTCACAAAATTGACTCTCTTGCCACGGCAGCACTGCAATATACAACTCTCTCTATAAATGCATAGTATTATCTTTTTTAATGTAACTCTGGGTTTTGACCCACACTATTCTTATTAAAGACTTCACTGCTCCAGGATAGCTGGTACTTTCTTCTAAAACCAAGGCCAAATGTATTCACGATCAGTTTATACCCATTTGATAGTGTGCCAGTATCACTCTTCAGTGTAAATAGCTCTTCTCCTTTCTTAGTGTTAACCCCACAATGCATTTAGCAGTAATCACACCCCTCTCAGCCTCCATTTGATGGACTAAACAAGTGAAGCTCTGTGAGTCTCCTTGAAGCTGGTCCCCAGTTCCCTGATCCTGCTAGAATTGTACAGGCTTTTTCCAATAAGACTCACCAGTACATTACATTATGTGAGTGGCAATAACATTTTCCTAGTTTTGTTGGGGAAAGCCTCCTGAGAGTCTTTCTCTTTTTGTAATTCTGATAGATCTGGAAATAAGAAACCAATAAGGATTACCCAGACTGATGAGGTTATTTAAAATATGCCCATGGGCACCCAGCTGATGGAGTGGCAACTTTTTTGGCTGCTGAGACAGAACTGGTGAGGCTGAGGTTCCCAGGCATCTCAAAGCACACATAATCTGGAAAGAAAAAGAGGAACAAGGATCATTAGTTATTATTTCTTGAGCAATTGTTTTTGTAATACATGTTTTTTTAAAAGCCAGATTTCTCTTTATCATATTCCTTTTCCCTGCCGTGGCGCTTGACACTTTCTGTGTCGCAACCAAAACCAGTGAGGAAAGCCAGGAACTGCACAGAGCCAGGAAGAGTCTGAGGCATGAATGGACCTGGTAAGCCTGTCAGGGGGTAGAGGGAACTGGGAGAGAAGATCTACCCCAAGGACACTCCTGATCACAGCAGTGCAACCACAGGGTGCTCCTGTCAGCCCAGCACTGTATATCACCTATCTGAATGGCTGCCTCATGACATCAATATTAGTTTCCCTGGTGTACCCACCATGATGGGAGTTTTCAGGAAAGATACATTATAATAAAATGCAAATAGCATACTGTCTCTGAAAATGCCCATAGCTGAATGGGCAGCATAATGACATTAATTCAAGCTTTGAAACAGCATCACTGCTATTGGTATTGACCTGACACCCATAATTGATATTAATGGGTTGTATATTCAGTTTAGTTACTCCCTTCTAAAATATCACCTTGAAATTTTCCACTGCTGATAGTACACAGGGGGTGAGTCCCTTTCCAGAAGAGATAATTGCAATGTGGTCAGACACAAAGAAATGAAAAGTAGCAGAGATGGAGATAGAACAGCTATGGAAGAGTGTCTGTAATAAGAGAGGAGAAGAAAGGCAGAGGAGAAAAATTGCTAAAATGGCCCATACTGTGGAGTGGCTCTATTCACATAGAATGGTCATGTCTCCAGCTGGAGGTCTCTCAGTTAAACAGGCATAGGGAAATAATTTGCTTTTGCTATCAACTTGGCCCAGGAGAAGCACACTGGCCCTCTCACTAAGGCGAGGTTCCAGCAGAAGGAAAAGGGCCTTGCAAGGTTGGGGTCTTGATCCTGCAGACCCGAAACTACCGAACAAACTTTTGTTGGTCGGCAGTAACATCAGTGTGGGGAGCAATCCCCTGCGCTGCACTGCTTGGAGCACCGAGTCACCACCAGAGAGAGCACTTCCAGATCTTTTGTCGGACAACACTGAGCTTGGATTCAAGTGCATAGGTGAGAAATCCTGCGTGTGATCCACGCAGACCCACTTCACCAGTGAACGGTTTAAGTAAAACCAATGTACAAATCATGGCATGTGCTGGGGTGTGCTGGTGGAGATGCAATTCAAGTTCCATTATGGCCAAACACGCTTTAGCCTGAATTTAAAAGCACTTTAATAAATTTAAATTCCATCCTTATGTATGAATTCTAGATTAGGCTGAAAGCAACAAGTTGTGTGGTTTGATCACTGAGAGTGAGCACTCAGGACCTCTTTCCCAGTGTTTCATACTGGTCTAGTGGTAGATAGAAGTACCAAGCCTTGATCTTAAGGAAATAAGTGCTGTAAGTAAAGCTTAAGTAAAGAGACATTTCTGTTGCAATATCTTCCCAAGTCTTATGCAGAAGCAAATTCACAAGCTTGTTTCCACGGGTTTTCCACAGTTGGTTTTCCCCCTTTTTTCTGACTAAGTATTTATTTTCTCCACCTGTGCTACCTTGAAACTGTAATTGTAAAGCTTGTGGTCTTCTAGTACCTGCCACCCATAACTATTGATCCTACTGAGGATGACAATGGAAACCAAGGGTTTGCTGTCCTCATATACCTCTCAGAATATCTGATAGATAGGCAGCACTATGGTAAATTTGCTGATCACCTGTAATTTTCAAGAATCTTGTATAAAAATAATTGATGTAACCAGAAATAAGAAGGAAAGATGCTTGTTACCTGAATGTAATCCCAGTGTCCACAGAATTAATTACTTGAACTGCTTGAAAGAAATCTGATGGAGTATAAGAGCTGTAGAGTTTTCTCACTGCCCAGGAAACACAGTGCTGATTTTACTGGGCTTTGCATTTTAATTCTGTGGAGTATTTCTGGTAATACTCAGAAACTTCTTGCTGTGTGGGTAGGACTAATGCAAGATGGTGCTGATGCAAATATAGCTTACTTGCTGAAAGAGAGCTGGAAAACTGTTTCACATGTTCACCGAGCTATACCCTGTTATGCACATATCAAAATGCATTCAGAAGCTGATGATATTTCTGTGCATCAAGAATATAAATTAGAATTCAGATTTCATAGAGATAGCAAAAGATGTATCTGCCAGAATGGAGAGAGTATGGGTTAAGACACACAATTGAATTTCCCCAGTTTAATGAGTCATCTCAGGCAACCTGAGCCACTGCCCCTAACCATGTACATGTCCCTTCCCTCTGGCAAATGTGAAGTAAAACACTGAGCAAAACTGATTTATGAGCTGGCTGAAGTGACCATGTGCTCCACAACCCTGGCCCAGCTGACGATCAGTAGCATGTCCAACCAGGAGTCACATTCTTCTCTGCAAGGTGGACACTTAAAATTTTTCTTGTTTGGACTCAGTGAAAATAGGCTGCCACCAGCACCCTCAAGCTTCAGTTTTGGGAGAGAAAGGAGCACCTGGCACTGTTCATTGAAGGGCTGTGGTGGTAGCTCAGTTGCTACCACTGAAGGTCTTTAAAGTTTGCTTTGATCTCTAGTGGTACTGAATATGAATTGCTATGAATTCAGTGGGATCCAGAAAAGCTCAGTATTCCTGGAAAACAGACTGCTTGAATCTATTGACATTAAATATGCTCAAGTTTTATTTTTTCTTGTACTAATTACTTAAGGTGTTGAGTCAGTGTCTTAGTGTCAGGGGTAGCAGACAACCTTCTGAAAGCAGTTTTACTTCTGTCTGCACTGAAGCAATCACCCTTTACATGAAGAGATTAAGGCAAAAGATAATCACAGTCGGGGTACACTGTTGCTAGCTTAAAAATGCAGCACTGGATATCTCAAGAGGTGTCATTACCTTTTCACTGGACAATACAGTGATTTTTGTTCTCCAAAGACAGATGTGTGACTTGCTAGCTGGATGCTGCTGTGGATTTAGAAATACCCTGGAGTACCAGCAAACCCAGCTGCTGAAGAGCACTCAGGTTTCAGGGCTTCCTCCCTGACCTTTTGCATATTACTAAGCATGGCTTGATTTTTGTATGAAAAAAGTCATATTAAATAATAGTCTACATCCACTTGTTGTAAGAGACATGTCCTAGTACCAAGGCAAACTACTAAATGTACATACTAAACAGTATTAAGGTTTGTAACTCCATTTCATGTTCTCATTTTAACAATTATCTCATCCCTATTTCTTGACCCAGCACCTCCTACACTCCCAACATGAATGGAATGTGTATGATTTCATTTAAACTCATTAAAGACAGAAACCATCTCATATGTCTTAAAGATAGTTCCAAAGTAAGAACTATATCCTATCTTTCTCCTTGAAGTAATTTCTACTTGAGATACGTAAGTCTTGATTAATACACATTGTATCTGACACAAGACCAGTGTCAAATATTCACTTTTACAGCCTTTTACAGCACTGTTTGACTACAATATATCTTTGCATATTCATATAAGTATTAGAAAGCCTATTTCATGGTTACAGTTTGAGAACATTTTTAATGAATGAGATGAAGGTCAGGCTGGATGAAGCTTTGAGTAACCTGGTCTAGTGGAATGTGTCTCTCTGCACATGATGGAAGGTTTGGAACCAGATGATCTTTAAGGTCACTTCCAAAAAAAATTAATTCCATGATTCTATGATTTTTCATCAATAGCTTTTACTTGTATGTCAACCTTTTTGGCATTGGATATCATCTTTTAGCTTGTTTACTGTAAGTGACCTACAAAGAGGGGAAAAAACTTAAGCACCTTTTTGTTTCTGCTTAATTTTTTATTTTTTTTTTTTTTTTTTAATAAGCATACCTTCTTGCCTTTATCCCTTTCTGCTGAATTTGGTAGAGGAGAGAAAGACTCTGAAGTCCTGCAGACTTCAAGGAAATGGATAGTGGTCAGAGGAAGGAGACCCCCCATTACTGTCCCAGAGAGAAGGGCTGTGGGTCAAGCCCAGGTGTGCTAAGGTTTAGTGCCCTGCTGGGGGGGCTGGAACTGAGGAGGAACAGGGTTGAAATCCCCACTCCTTTATTAGGGTTGGAAGGCAGTGAAAAGGTCTCTCTCTCTCTCTCATTTTCCAGCAGGAAAAGCCAAATGTAACAAATCTGATCAATATTTACAATATAAAAACAAACACAGGAAAAAAACATTGTACATTTTTAATCTCACATCTGAACAAACAACACATTCAAACCAAGCAAAATTCCCAATAGTCATCCAGTACATCACTCCACAACATATATAACTCCAGCTGAAAGCAATAAGTATTTATTCTGTCTCCCTAAGAAAAACTCAGGCTGCTAATATACTACCAATTAGACTTAGAATTATGTATGGATTATTTTAATGGTTTATTGATATGCTAGTGAACTAAGTACCTTGTTTTATTAGTATCATTTAAGTCTGTATTAGAAAAAACATTATAGCATTTCATTCCTAATAGCAATAATAATAACAATCTAGACCTTTGAAAGAAAAGCAAAACTATCTATATGTCTATTCCATCATACAGCCACATAACAAGACATGATCCTAAAAACATACAAATTTCTAAATTGTTCACAGATAATGATAGCAGAGAAATTCAAGAGTTTCTAAATGTCTCTATGTTCACAGTGGTAATTTAACCTTAATGTGATATCCCTAAAATAATCAATCATATCTGCATTGCACAGAGCAGTTTTTTCCATTAATTTATCCATCCTAATTGTGATCCAGATACTACTCTTTCCCTAAACTGCAAGTAGTTTCCAATTATAAAAAAAAAAAATATGTCCAGGAGTGGTTACACTGTAATGTACAAAAAAAAAAAAAGGTTATTTCACTGAAGAAACAGATTTGTTTTGCAACATCTATTTTATGCTTTCAGACTACATAAAAAGCATTCTTGTCCTGCTATAATTGAAAGCAAGACAACGCAGAAGGTTCTTACTCCCCTTTCTGTAACAGAAACAAGCATGAAGGGACAAAACTTTGGCTCGTCCTTTTAGGTTCCCAGAAAAATGACAGCTGAAATAATGGGGCAGGTGGTGAGCTGGTCAGGTGTCACTAGCAAAGGGTGAACAGATGTCACCAATCTTGCCATTAATGTTACCTGGAAAAGTGAGTAAACAGCAGTTCCCGGGAGCAGGAGCACTTGACATCCCTTGCTTGGGCTGAGCCTGAGAGCCAGCAGCTCTCTCCTCAACCACCAGCAGCAGCTCCTTCAACACCACCCCGAGGAACCGGCCCCACAGGGCTCTGGACTCTCTCCTGATTGTCGCTTCAAGGTCCTGGACTGTTCGGTTGTCACAGCCCAGGCTGATCCCTCATTCAGGCTGAGAAGAAGGTGCAAGAAAGCCCCTAGGACTGATGAGCCCTGGTTAGAGAGCAGGGTCTCTTCAGAAGCAAAGTCACAAGGAGCACAATGTCCCCAATCTGGCAGGGTCCTGGGGCACAAAGGGATGTGGGAAGTGTGGATTATGAGTGGCAGCAAAGACATCTGGTTTAAGAAGTGAAAGATGAAGCTGAGGATCTAGGAGGGTTATACCTCGTGTGTTCAGAAACCAAGGTCTTTGCTAAATGAAAACATTACATGGAAGAATATACCACATTCATGTAAACTGTATTTTCATACTGCAGACGCACTCAAGCAAGCTCTTGACTGACTACTTGGGCTAAAGAAATAAAAATATCCTACTTCTTCCTTTGGATGTGTGAAACTGTCACATCAGGATTTTTTTCACATGAACTCCCAGAAAGCATTATAAAAAATATGGAGTTACCTCACCTGTGCTGAATCAACATCACAGCTCAGATAGAGGTGAAATATTGAAAAAACTGTGAATCAAATACTTTCCTGCAATAAAAAACCTGGTTTTTATTTGCTTGGTTTGGGATTTTGTTTGTTTGTTTTTTTGTTTGTTTGTTTCAGAGGAATTACATATAAGAAAGCCAAGGACACAAGTTAACTCCAACAAGAAGAAATTTTTCTAGCCAATAACAAAAGGTGACAAAACACCAGGACTTTTAAAAAACTTTCTATGCAAGGAAGATTGAGAAAAATGAAATAATTACTTGAAACCTTCCCCTGGGCAGAATTTCATCTGAATAAATTATTTCAACTATGTATGACACTAAGTCTTCTCTATTACAGACAGTCACACCAATTAAACTGCTGCAGCCATTCTGATTTTGGATTAATGGTACTTTTACTTCATCTTTGTTTTGATTTGTTCCCAACTGAGGCAAGCTAACTGATACAACTTCAGTTTATTTTGAAATAAAAGTGTTTTAGATAGTTTTAAACTAAAACTGCTTAGAAGCAGTCTGTAAGCTACTTCCATGCCACCCGGAGACCTCATATCAAATCAAAGATGATCATATATAGGCTTGTATCAAAAATATCCAAAGGTTTGAATTTCAACCCATCTATTCTTTTCCCTTCTCATTATCACCCAGACAAAACTGAGGTTGGGTACTCAGTTACTTGCAGTGGTTCAGCACTATATACATCTGATAACATTGCAAGTCCTCCTGAAGTGATGCAGGAGAGGTTTTAAAGGTCAGTAAACAGGTCAGTTAAAAATCAGACCAAGAAACAGTAGAAACAGAGCAAGAAAAGAGAAGGAAGCAAGGTCAAAGTGTGTGATTGAGAGACTACCAGTCTTGGGATGCAGGGTTGCCCTGTTTGGAGAATAATAAGCTCTCTCACTCTCTCCTAAAGGCAAGATTTAAATTGCAATTGGAAAGCTACCCGTCTTAACTATGGTGAAAGATATTTTTGTAACATCTCAAGGACATTCTAAAAACCAGAAGGAAATACTGGAGGTATTTTAGAGCATAGGAATTGTCTTAGTTCTTAAGTAAAACTGCTTTCTTATGTTGCCAAAAAAACATTTACCATTAGATAAACATGGTATCTGTGGCATTCATGGCATTCCCTGGAGAAACACTCAAGTACTGTTAACAACTGAGCCTCACAACACCTGATGATGTAAGTAAATGTTATAATGTTTCTACAGAGCTAGACGTTACCCTGTTCTCTGGATGATGACGATCCAGAAAAATGATTTCACTGTTAGCTCCAATGCCTCTGGAAGCCAAGACACCTTAGACAGGTGTCTGTACATAAAAGCATTAAGAAGATGAAGAAAAAAGTAATTTTAAACTTGGGAAACTGAAGTTCTCAGCTGTCAATCCTGTCCTGAATTTCCTGGACTATTTAAAACACAAATGCAAAACCTTGTCACTGAAAGTTAAACAGTATAAGGATGATTAATCTGAGCTGCTGACATGGGGTTGTAGGCCAGGGCTGTTGTGGTTTTGGACTTTCTGGTAAGAACAGCTCCCAGGGCCAGAGATAAGAGGGGGCAGGAAGCACTGTCTACTGTTATTAAAATGGTCCACTGAGCTCATGCCTTTAAGGAGACTCAGTCAAATAAATAGTCAAACATTAACCTTTTTTGTTGCTTAGAAAAGAAAGGAAAAAGTCCACGCACAATGAAAAGCAGTAGTGTGGTGAGCCATTCCCTCTCTGAGGCCCTGACTGGTGCTGCCCAGCTGTTTGGTCCCCCTCTGCTGCCAGATGTGGCCACTCTCACCGTAGAGTGCATTTATTCATGCATCAGGAACACTGAGCACTGGCCTCTCATTTGAGAAGTACACATTAATTCATAGTCATTTAGGCTAGGAAAGACCATGATTTGCTGTGTAAGCAAGGTGAAGACTAAATCAATGACTTAAGCATTTGCAGAGAGCACACAGAGATGAAAACAGCCTCTTGTTAATCTTGTTTCCAGAACTGAACTCAACTTCCATGTAACTATTTAACAAAAATTGACACAGAATCACAAATAAGAAGTTCTTCTGTGCTGCACTAAGGCAGGGCTAAATCATGCACCTTATATAAAAAGTGGGGATGTTGCTTCATACAGGAGTTATTGCCTGCAGAACCAAATTAGTTTAATGCCCTGGGTTTTGCACTCATAAACCAAGTAAGGAAATGGCATGCAAAGAAGAAAACCTCTGGGCCATTTAATTAATGGTCATTTAAGCCATGGCAAGATTTTTTTGCAAAGGACCAGTGAGAATACTTCTGCAGGGTAAAGTTTAGAAAAACAGAAGCAAGCTAGACCTTTCAGGAGAAGTATTTCTACGGAGAAATACTTTAGTACAACTCTCTCAATTTTCTCCTGGTTTCAGCAAACCCTAAGGGACTTCAGTTCATACAGAAGCTGGTACTGCAAACTTGAGTATCGAGAAATATTAAAGACACCTGTCAGAGCCTCATAGTAACATCAGAAGGAAGAAATGGCTCCTCAGAGAAAAATAGGGGTGGGAGTTTCATGGCAGGATTGAATTAGAAGATTTTCTCAAAAAAAAAGAAAAATAGTTAGCTTCTCTATATAAAGAGCTCAGAGGTGAAGAGCCTAGCCAGAATAAGAAATTGATCTTGACAGAGCTAGGAGGAATAACATGAGTTTTGACTTTCTGGAAGGCATTCCTGAGGATGCACTACATTTGCTGGAGGCTGACCAAAATGTGTACTTGTTTTTTGGAGCAAGTATCTAGCTCTGGTTGAGGTAGCACCAATGTGCACAGACTAAAAAGTAATAAAGAGCTAAGATTGAATATTATTTGTTTGTACTTACAAGTTACGTTCTTACATGGATTGTGATGGTGAAAGTGATGATGACAGCAATATTTTCTCAAATGTCAAGTCACTGCCTCAGAAATGCAAAGACTTTCTACTTTCAGGAAGACAGAAGAAATTGCTTGATGCAATTAAGCAGTGAGACCAGTAATTGTCATACATTTACTACCGTTTGTGCAAAATTGCTAATTGTAAATGTCAGATGTAAGACAGTATGCAATTGGAGCAGATTGTAAAGATAATTACAACACAGCTTCTCAGAACACAATTAAATTTTTCTTTGTGTTGTTTATTTGTCTGGTTTGTGTTGCTAAATAAAAAATTGAAAACATAAAGGTGCTGCCACAGACACTGTGAAAGCATTTCAGAATATTTCCATTGTTGTTGAGATGGGTCATTTGGATATGGCAGCAAGGCACTATTTTTGCTTACAAGAGTCACTGATAATTCAAATTCTACATCTTAGTGCCACAAATGATCTAAGTCTTAATGGTAACAAACTAGCTTCCATGTCAGCAGGGAAAACAATTAAGAGAAGTTTGAGAGGAGTGTAATTTTTCTGTGACCACTGATTTTTTAAGTCACAGAGTTATTGAAATGTTTTGGATATACATCTGTTACTCTGCGCTAACCTATCATCTTGATTATCTTCAAGAAAGCATGAAACTCTCCTAGGACTATCCCAAAATATCAAAAACATTCAAAAGTGGACATTCAATGGTGATTCAATGATCATCATTGCAGATAGAAATCTTAACCTTAACTTTGGGTGATAATAATCAAACTGAAATGGATTTAATCTATCTCAGACAGTGCAAATTGGACAAAATGCTCGATGGTTAAAATAACCTTTTTTTTTCTTTTGTAAAAAAAAAATTAGTAATTTTTTCTCATTTCTCAAATAATGTCACATTTCTAGGGGACATTTCTTGTCTGCTGTGTATCTATGAAAATATCAAGCCTTGTCAAAATAGTTTATCCATGTTAGTAGAAAGAATCTTGGGATCTTTTCCATTTATTAAAAGTTATTTTTGTATATTCATTGAACTGTTGAGATTTTAATGTTCTCCAGGAAAGGTGAAATATCACAGAGAGGCATATTAAGTGCCAGAATATTACTTATATTGGTTTTACAATGTGCCAACAGTTTTGTAGGACACCTTGAAGCACCAATCTGATTTTTTTTTTTTACTAAAAATTATGATATAATGGAGGGCAAGCTATTAAAAATTACTAGTTCCTTGTCCATACATGTAGGTTTTCCTCAAAAAAAAAACAAAAACAAAAACAAAAAACATTAGCAGAAAACAGAAAAAATGGAAAGGAATTTGCTCCAGGGAATTTACTCCAGGAAATTTGCTCTCAAGTACTCCATTTCATGTTTCTGTTTCAGTAGATTGAAAAATTCACTGAATATAGTTTAAGAAATTTTGTTGAAGAAAAGCTGATGACTTTTCACAAAACTGGAAGCATTAGTGAAGCTTCAAACCTTGATGAAAGGGCAAACAACTATAATTCTTGTAAGAGGTGTGGTGTGGTGAGACACCAGCTGTGCATGTGTATGCTTTGGGATCTTGTAGTATAATGCAGAATATCCTTGCAGAATACTGGGATGTCTCCTGTCTCCAGATGCCAGTTCCCTCAATTTCTCTGAACATGGGAAATGTGTTATAAATTCCTGTCTGAAATGCAGCAGTGGAGACATTCTTTTTTTTTGTAAATAAACTTTGCCAGACTGCAGGAGCCTAATAAACATGTCTTATGTGGGACTAACTTTCAAATCAAAGTTAACTTAAACTGTGCCAGTAAAAGCTTTTTATTAGATTTTTGCTTTTAATAAAACGAAAGAGGTAGGAAAATTATTCAAATGCACAAAATACCTTTGTAAAAAATACTTCAAAGTTGATAGCAATCAAATTGTTCCTTTAAGAACAATGGAAATGTAACATGGAGAGCGAAATATCTAATATATTAGGGGAAACTATATTTCCCAAGGTTTCCTTTTCCTTCATTTTCCCATGCAGTACCTCACTTTTAGCCAAGAAAGCTCCCTTTTATGCGTCTTAGCTCAAATCCAGTTTCATCAGCATGTGAACTAATATGCCAAACTATGTGCAGAAGGAGCTTAGGCATGAATTTATGTTCCCTGCTGCCAGCTGTGCTACGAGGTCAGAAAGCTCTGGCACAGGGACAGATTGGGAAAGGAACTTCACAGTTCTTTCACTACCAGAGATCAGTTGCAATGGTTCAAAGGAAGAAAATGACTGAAGATCATGAAGGTTCCTCTCAGTTTTCCAGGATTTGCTCACGCACTCTTCTGTACACTGAAGCAGATCAGTCTATCCACAGTATTCGTTTGGCTTTCCTCAGGTTCACTTTAATAAACTACAGTGAATTAAGAGAAGGACATCTACATAATTTCAAAGTATTGAGGCAGAGAAAGAAATGCCAAGATACGCAGCAATTTACATCTGACATGCACCCATGGTAATTACAGGGATCTAAGGTGTCTAAACAGCTTGGAGAAATGTAACATGGTACTTGCCAGGATGGCACAACAGAGAATGAAATTCATACATGATAAGTGCTGAGTGGCTCCTCTTCACTTCCCCTTTCATTTTCTCTTCCTCTTCCTCTTCTGCTTTCCCTTCCCCACCTTTTCCCCTTCCCTTTCCCTTCCCCAGGACAGGAATTAGAAAACACAATGTGATTTTATTTTTAAGTGTGAAAAGAAATCAGAATCCAACTTGGAAATAATTATAGAACCCTTTGCATGCCATTCATAGGTAACTTGATCAGTGTATCTAATAATTATTTTTTTTTTTTTGCTATTTACAGTTTGCAGCAGGTAGCCATCCAGCCACATCTGTGGTAGAAACTGCAAAAGAGTAAGCATTTCAAACAGGCAGATGCAAATAGAGGGAATGGAAGTGGAGAGGTGAAGGGGGAAAAATGAATTGATTTCAACAGGAGAAAACAAAAAAAAAGCAGTACATCTTTGCATAAGTGATGCCAGACAAGCATGTTCATCCCATCCCACAGTAGGATTATTTCCTACAGCATATTCATGATCGCTTTGTCTACTCTGGTTTTATTGTTTCAAATTATGGGGATTCCACCATTTCCTTTGAGAGCCTCTTCTGCAGTCTAATGCTGCTCATCCCCTGGAAGCTTTCCCTGATACATGTTCTGGCTTCCTATCTTATTTCCATTAGATTATTCTGTTACATCCTCTTTTCCCTGCTCTTTTCCCCACTTCAACTTCCTCAGTGTTTCTACCCTTCAAATAATCGTGGGCAGCTATCTGGGCCATCCCTGGCTGGTGCTTCTCAAGCTGAGTAAGCACTCTTATAACCCCATCCCTCCAGGCAGCTGATTATTTTTGTTGTTTTTCTGTGAATGCCTCCTGCTTTTGACTTTGGGTTTTTTTTGTGCTGTGTTGGCCAAATGCCAACTCCCCCCTCACACAGAAAAGAAGCTCACCTGTTCATTCACAGATATGGCTGTCTTGCTTTTGCTAAGGTTGCTTTAGGTTAAGGCAACAGATTCTACACTAGAGCTTATTAATTTTTTTGTGAATATCTTTAGTGCCTTGTCACCTCCCTAAAGTTATGGGATGCTGGGAATGTTTTCTAGCATAGACCTGACTTTGGGACAAATCTCTGCAAGATGAGATACATTTTTGGCTGTGAGAGAACTAGGAAATTTTTATCTAGTCAGTTCTATGTGGTCCTTCAGAGGTTTCTCAGCTACCAACACCATAACACGATCTGTACTGAGCGTACTCATGAGTAGGATTTGACAACGACATAAACATTGTCAAGTAAAAATACACTTTTCTTTTTTTTAAATTTCCATGAAGATACACATGTTAAAATGGGTCCTTACATGTAAATAATCCAAATCATTTTAGCAAAAACATTTGTGTATGAAGTCACTTGTAAGCTACATTGACCAAAGTCTCTGTTGTAATGGCATCACTGACTCATTTCTACTGTTTAAGGCAGATAACCTATATGCCATGCAACTATGGTCAGGCCTGTTGAAAGTATATCTTGATAGAAAAGCATTCTACAAATGCTGACCATACTAAATAATCACTGCATCCAAAATACAAGTAGTATCCTGCTCTTCCTGGAGTTTTGAACTTTCCTATCCCATTCTGAGGGATGATTAGGACCTAACTCTTATCTAAAAACCTGAAAGGATTCATGAATTAAGACCAGCTAGCTCAAATCTCCTGACTTGCTTCTTTTTCACAGGAATTTCAGTGTTTCATCAAAACCATTGTGCAAATTCATATGCTTGAGATTTCATTCCTGGAGCCTGGGTTCTGATACTTTGCTTAAGTAAGAAATCTCACCTCTTGTGATCAACCCAAGGTGAACAAATGAGCTTTCCAAGGGAGGCTGCCATGGCCCTGTGTGCATCCTGATGCCAAGGTTTGGCTGATGGAGTCCCACATGAAGGCTCCCACAGCACTTTCCACTGTCTGTACCCAGTCCCAGTGGTGGGATGGCCCTGCCTGGGCAGGCAGGGCCTCTGTTGCCCCTCAAAGTCCCTCCACAGGAGCCACCACCAGGACACTTCCCTGCCATTTCCATTTCTGCCGAATGAGTTCCAACACCAAGGGACTGCTCTTCCTTTAAAAGCACCCGACACCTGAAACCCTGGGCACATCATGGAAGAACCAAGAATATTTCAGGCACAATGGTGTGATTATTGAACTATTTCTTTTTAGGTCCCTTTGGATTACTTCATGAAAGGAAAAGTCTGGAAAGTGGTGTGAATGTTAGCAATACAGACTCTGTAACAATCAGGTAATGAGTAAAATAATCAGCACCTATCAGGACTAGGGAGGTAAAGGTGTAGCCTGGAGATACGCATAAGCAGAGGAAGCTGGATCACTGCAAAGCCTTCCCCTGCCTCCCTCTTGGCTGCCTCCATCATACTTGAAAAAGCTGCTCCTGCAGAAGGCTGATACTTTCAGCCTATTTCATCCCACATAACACAACAAACAAACAAAACTTGGATTCTCAGGTAGGAACCCTGGAGCATATTTGGATTTAATTGCTTTTCTTTGTTTAGGTCTGGATGTAATGAACAAGGGAGAGCTGGATTTTTTTTTTTTTTAGTGTTTGTATTTGAAACATGAAGTGCTCAACAAAAGGTAAAAATCTTACCCCTGTGTAGCACAGCACTGAGGTTGAGGCATTTGTACAGCCCTAAATAGTGTGTGTCACCATGCTGCTAAAAGCAATGGCCCTACTCAAGGGAGGCTGACCAGGCGGCTCTCCTCCTTACTGCACTGAAGAGTAACCCAGAAGAGGTTACTAGAAACCAACATATATGACAGTAAAACAAATACTAGTAACATAAAACCAAGGGACTTTGTGTGCTCGAGCTTTGTTTATGGCAGGCAAACTCATCAAAGTATCCCAACCAGTTCTGCCACTGGTCTGGCTGGAGTGATGCTGGGGTGTAAACAGCTCTCCTGTGTCTGGGGCTGGCAACCAGCAAAAACAGGAGAAACCACCAGCCCTACACATACTGCAGGAATGGCTCCCATGTGCACATGCCTGCTCAGCACAGCTGGGAACATGATGTAATTTGGTTTCATTCCACAGCGTATTAAAAAACTACTTTGTTTAGTATAGCGGCAGCCTAAGCTTTATCTTTTGAAGGAACTCCTACATCCTTGCTTTTCTTTCACGGGTTGGAATGGTAAGCTGGTAAGTCAAGGCTGGCCTGGGATGATTATGACTTTTCCTTTCTACTGACATTGTGACCCACTAAGACCTGTTCTACCTTTGGGACTCTCAGGAGTTCTTGAAACCATAGGTGTTGTGGTATCTTGCTCTTTCCTTCTTGCAAGACATTTTAAAAAACCAAAACCAACAAACCACTAACCCCCAACCCAAACAAAGACAGGAACATGTACAGAGAGAAAAAGGAAGATGTTCCTTGTGGAATATATTTGTTGATATGAAAGGGAGTTTTATTAAATGTTTTCAAAACATTCCTTCCTGTGTTGGAGTGGTGTAATTAAGAGTCCTTTTTTACCTTTTAAGTTCTTTTTACTATGCTCTCCAGATATAGGCTTGGTGTCAGCTGATACGTGCTGGTGCTGAGCATGAGCACAGACAGCATAGAGTGAACTTTGCTCTTCTTCATTGTATCAAGATTATGCTACTCTTTCATGGAAATGTGCACCCAGGGTTTTATGATATACCTGCCAGAATTGCCTGGCTTTATTGGAATAGAGTAGAGTAGAGTAGAGTAGAGTAGAGTAGAGTAGAATAGAATAGAATAGAATAGAATAGAATAGAATAGAATAGAATAGAATAGAATAGAATAGAATAGAATAGAATAGAATAGCTTTGTGTTGGAAAAGATCCCTAAGATCATGAAGTGCCACTGTTAACCTGAAACTTCATAGTCCACCATTGGCTGTATGAGGAGAATGAAACTGAAAACAGGCATTCAGGAAGTTGTTCAGCAGGTGGGGAAGGAAAAGGGGGAGCAGCGGGGTCGGAGTGCTGGTGTTGAATCTCCACTTGCCTCGGGCACACCACTCCTTCCGCGCCTTCCTCGGTATAACGAGGACCCGGAGCACCAGTTCAGGGCTGAATAAAAAAGTGTCGAAGCTCTTCACCAGCACCACCCCGGAGCCGCCGGACCCGTCCGCGGCGCCGGGACACGAAGCCGCGGGAGAGTGCCCTGGGAGGATGCCCCGGGAGGACGCGCCTGGAGGACGCCCTGGGAGGATGCTCCGGGAGGACGCCCCGGGAGGACGCCCCGGGAGGATGACCGGGAGGGTGCCCCGGGAGGAAGCCCCGGGAGGATCCCTCGGGACGAGCCCCGGGCCGAGCCCCGGGCGGGGCGGCGCTGTGAGCGGAGCGCGGGGCGCCCCCTGCGGGCGGGCGGCGGGGCGGGCGCGGTCACGTGGATGTGACAGCGGCGGTGCCCGGCCAGCCCCAGTCGCGGCAGCGGCACCGCAGCGCCAGCGCCGCCGCCAGCCCGAGCCGGGCGGGGACAGCGGGGCCGGGCCGAGCCCACGGGAGCCGCCGCCGCGGTGCCGGGCGGCGGCGGGCGGGGGCGCGGGCCGGACGCGCGGAGCGGGGAAGCCGATGCGGAGCGATCGCGGGCGGGCGTCGGGAGCAGCAGCCATGGCGGGGCCCCGCTGAAGGAGGCGGCGAAGGAGGAGGAGGAGGAGAGGGGAGGAGAGGAGAAACCTCCGCATTCCCTCCCTCCGCGCCCCGTCCCCCCGCGCGGACCGCCCGCCCGCCCGCCTCCCCCCTGCATGCCCGGCTGAGACCGCGGGGAGGACTCAGCACCCGCCGCGGCCCCGCCGCCTTCCCGCGCCCCGCCAGCCGCGGACAAAGGGGGAGAGCGGGCAGCCAGAGGAGGGGAGAGCCCGTCCCCGCCGCGCGAGCATGGCGGACCGCAGCCTGGAGAGCGTGTCCCTGCCGCTGGAGGTGCGGGCCCGGCTGGCCGAGCTGGAGCTGGAGCTCTCCGAAGGTAAAGGGGCGGTGGTGGGCGCGGGCGGCGCGGCGGCGGCGGTGGCAGCGGCGCGGCACCCCCGGCCCGCTCCCCCATCGCACACCCTCCTCCTCCGCCCTGCGGCCCTGCGGAGCCGGACCCGGCCCGATGGCGCCCGGGGGGCTCCCCGAGGGGCCCCCTCCCGCCGGCGGTCGGCGGGGGGACCCCGGCGCGGGTGGTTTTGTTCTACCTGCGAGCCCCCGCGCTCCGGCGCGGCGCGGGCGGGGGCGGCAGCGGGGCTCTGTCGGCGGGGGCTCGGCCGCGCACGCGGTGGTGCTGCGGGAGGTGGGAGAAGATCCGCGGGGATGGATCGGAGGGGCTGCTGCCCTGCCAGGGAAACGCGGCTTCACCGAAACGTGCCGTGCTACCTGCGTGCCAAACCCCGCTGTGGCCGCATCGACAGACTCCCACGGAGTCCACGCAGCGTGTGTGGATGTGTGTGTCGGCTGCAGCAAAACACGCCGTGATAAGGTCGTTTTGGACAATACCAGTCAGGTCACTCAGATGAAACGATATTTGGTGCCTTTTTTTTTTTTTTTTTCCCGGGATTTTTTTTAGATGTGCAATTGAAAGCTTGCGGTGGTTCCTTGGTGTGGTTGGCTGTGATGCTCCGCCGGTCCCCGGGCTGGGAAGGCACGCAGCCCGTGCTGTTGCCGTGGCAGGGAGGATGAGCAGGAGCCCCAGCCCGCCCTCCGCTCCCCGTTTCCATGTGCATCTGCGCCGGGGTAGGAGCGAGAGGCAGGCAGGGATGAGTGCCTGTCAGTAGTCCTCGCTGGCGGGCATTGAGCGCCCAGAGTCGTGGAGACGATTTTAGTGTATCAGATCAATCTCTGTCTCCCAGAGGAAGAGAGTGGGGAGTATTTATATATACTCATGCTAGGGTTGGCTCTTTCCTGAAATGCAAATCTGCTATTAGCTACCCCCCCATTTTTTTTTTTTTTTAAATAAAACCCCCCGACTGTCAGGGTTCATTCAACACCGAGAGACTACAGCACTTTACAGAAGGAACAAAATGACCCAGCGTGTCCCAAATTAGTTATTGGAAGTGGTCGATATATTGAGCTGTCTGTCTGTCTTCTGTCTTTTTGTAACGGTTTGTAAGGGCTCCGAGCCAGAAAGTAAAATGCGCTGGAGCCAGTTTCATCAGCAGGGAGGAGCTGATGTTGACATTGTATTTTCCTTTTAACGCTTTGAGGGTGAAGAGAATGAGCTACTGAGATTGCATGTGGCTCTCATTTCTGTGCCTCCCCCTCCCTGAGGGTGCCCTGAAAACTTGAAATAAGAGGAGTTAAATACAATACTGCCTTTCTGTGATGCATTGCCTGTCCATTGGCCCTCATCTACGGTAGTGAGGGTGGGCGGAAGGACTGTTTATGTCTTGGTATATGTAACGTTGCCACTTTATGCAGAAAATGCTTCTTGGTGTGCTTCTTCATTGTCTACACACCAATGAGATACTAATTAAAACAGCTGTTAGTAAATGCTTGCAAAAAAACCCAAATCAAACTGGCACAGACCTTCAATAAATATGCTAATGCAGTGTACCAAAGTTGTAATGTAGTTTTACAGTGCAGTTTCTGTTGCTGTAAGCATAATCCAAGAAGGCTCTGAGGAAGTGGGACATGGTTTCAAATTGGGCATTTGTATCTGCACTGCTGTAACTTCCCTGCAGCTAGATATGGAATGAGTTTAACCCACTGACAATGTATTTTCTTCTGCACCATTGATGTTACACCCGGCAGATGGGATGGCTCATGTTTCCTGACTGTGGCAGCCTAAATGCTGCTCCAGTTGGAACTGGGAGGCAGGTGGAGAAAAGGCAGCATCCTTTTCAATGTCTTTCCCCAAGATGCTCTTGATGTGTTCTTAGTCAAGTATGTGACAGTGTTCAGTGCCTGAGAAAATGAAACAATTTACTGCTTAAAGCTCCTACCTTTAGGTACCCCATGTTGCAACTTTTGGCTTGTTCCCAAAATTGGTCCCTACAGATAGTGGGGTTGGTAATTTGTACAGTTTTACTGTGCTATAGAAGTCTGCTCATACTCTGGCCACACTAACTGTTGAGTTAAATGGTTTTCAAGGCAGCTTTGTGCGTCTTTACACCCTGAACATGCAGTACCTTATGCATGTGCTTCACTTGGCCAGTCCATAATGAGCCAGTCCTGTGCCTCCAGCGGAGTTCAGTCACTGAGATAAGCTTATGCATGTACAAGATTGAGGTTTTAACACGTGCTATGCTTATGACATGTTAGGGTGTCTCTGCTGCTTCTGTGAAGCAGGAAACTGTTGAAGGCAATAGACAGGCAACTGCATCCTTAAATGTGTGTTTGGGTCTCACTGATGACATTGGGAGCTGAGTGAGTGCCATAATTTGTGCCCCTTTTTAAAGCGCTTTCCCGAGTCAGACTTGCTAGGAAGATGTTTTTTTCAGGTGCTGCGTGGCTGAATCATTGCATGCAGTGTTTGTGACTGTGAGTTTTTAATTTCTGGTGCCACTGAGTGCAGTGGGTCTTACAGATGCTGCTTGTACCCAAGCAATATGCTTCTCTGGTGCCAAAACCTGCTACAGACAGTGCAGTTTTAGGAACAGCTTCTGAAAGAGCTGCTGCTTTGTGGAAAAGAGAGGAGCACCAGCAGGATTATTGCAAGGTTATTCCTTGGCTGTGAACTAAAGCTGTGTCGTTCCTAGCTCTAGGAATTGTGATACCGTGGGTCCTGCCCATGCAATGCATCTCAAAGCTGAACATAAAATAGCTGGTGTCCGTGTGACTGTGACCAGACTGCTGGGTGCTGTGCCACTAACACAGCAGGCACTGTGCAGGTGTTGTAATTACAGTCTCCACTGGTAGTCATCACACGTTTAAATTTGGCCATGGCATTTTCCCCCACCTTGTAGCCAAATTCTGTGTTCCTCGTTAAGCTGTGCACTGGGAACAGCCTTACTGATGGCAGTGAAGTGGCAGGAGAGCCTCAGGAAGTGTCTGCCGGACAGGTAGCATGTACTTGGTAGCTGATAGAGCCGATGCCTTTCTCATTGCTTGAGAGGGATGAAAAAGGTCAGGAAGGTGTTTGCTTGGTGTTCTGCGAAGTTCGTCTCTGTGGCAGTCCTAACCTGTTGGTTATTGTGGGCAAGCCACATACCTTCCACCTTCCCTTTGCTGTGGTCTGAATGGGCTTTTTTTTGGTTTAAACATAGCTATTTAAAAGGTACTATGGATGCAAATTAGAATAACCATTTTCGATTTTGTTAGTTTCATTATGATGATTTGTCAGGTGAAGATCTGTCAGAACCAGAAACCCTTGCCGGGTTGCTCCATGTCTGTGTGCAGGTAGCCTGCCCCACACAAGGAGTGAGTGCCAGAGGCAGCTGGCACTCTGAGGGGTGTTGAGAATGAGTTTCACAGTGATGCATTGGCATGTAACACTATATTCAGCTTAAGACATCAATAGCACACTTCTGGATGTAGTTTTCGTGTCATTTTGGAAAGGGAAAATTGCTTCTGTGTTTCTCAGGACATAGGGGCTCAACAGCACTTTAATTTTTATGAAGATTGAAAGTTGTGGAATCATCCTTATCCCAGCAGATATTCCGGAGACATTTGTTTTGCTGTGCTTGACGAAGGTGCTTGATGCCGGTATGTTACCTACATGTTCTTTGACACTCCAGTAGTTTCCACTGAGCCTACTAAAGCTTGCATTGCTCAGAAGTAGCCCTTCTAGGCTGATGCAATCAACATGTCACTCTGCAGTAGCTGTTCTTCAAGGCTGCTTAGAATTTTACGAGGCTTTAGTTTTCTAACGATGTATAAAATTGTACTGGGTGGAAATAGATGAATCATCCTGTTTTTTAGAATAGCTTGGGGGTTGTTAACTGAAGGACTGATTTAATAAAACCAGGAGTCCTGAAATGTGCTGTCTTATTTAAAAAAAAGTAATTCTACAACCCCTCCATTCTTAAAAACACTTTAAAATTAAAAAAAACCTCCACCCCCTTTTCTCATTGTACCCTCAGTTTACGGTATACAAGGTTATACTGCCCTTCCAATTACTTCCTGAACCAAAATTAATTAAGAAAAGATGCTCTATAGTTCTTCCAGTATTTTATCCAAGTGTCAGATAACATAGCAGAAACCCGTAAAGAACCAGAGACGCCACATGGAAAATGTGAAAACCATCCTGTTCAGAAACTGTTCTCCCTATATTCCACGCTATCCTTCCAGTCCTCTTCCATTTTAAACATATGAGGCATAGCAGGCTTCTTTTTTTGAAAGTCTGAACTTTTCTCCAAAGAGCACTTTCAGAAAGAGTCTCAGCAGATCTTTAATGAGTGGTTACTGATTCCCAAAGGCACTGGATGTGCAGTCACCTAATTAATTTGGTCCTCAGCTTTCGTTGTATCGACTGGTTTGATTATATTTGGTAATATTACTTGGGCTGATTGAGTCATTGCCTGGCCAGGTTTATTATTTTGTGAGGTATAAATTCTGTCTTTTGTTGTATGCATGTAGTCACTGGGTTGAGACCAGAAATGTGTAGTTAACTCCTCTAGTTATTATTTCTCCATAACATTTGCCAGCCGGCTCTTCACTCGCAGTAAGGTTTCAAAGTGTGAAAATTTCAATAACTAGCACACCTCTGTGATTTGGGACGCAAAGTCATCCTTTTAATTCACTCCTTGAGAGATAGTGCTCTGCTTAGCAAGTGAGTATCACCTGCTCAATGACAGAGTGTTAATACTTCCTCAGTTTAGGTGAGAAATGAACTAAGAAATTCAATACTCACATTTGCTTCTTGTTGTTTTTTGAGTCATTGGGGTGCAGTTGGCTCATGTTTTCAGTTATTTTTTCTGGCAAAGAGAGGACTAATTTACTCCAAATACATAAAGCTGAAATTTTCACGTCAGTTACATACGAGATCTAAGGCTTTAAGAAAATATACTGGATACCATGGGAGTTATGATAAAATCAAGAGTGCTGGCAACAGAAACTTTTCTTTCTTTGTAAGATAAAGCTCCTCTCATCAGCTGTTTTGTTTCTCTGATGGTGCTCACGTTGGACAGGGACAGTAACTCGATTACTTTAAAACCAGATTCAATTCACTCATGAATTAACCATTTGCATTTCAAGGCACTGAAATTTGAAGGGTTTCTTTTTTTTTATTTTTTTTTTTTACCTGCTTGACTTTACTGTGCTATTTGGATTTAAGGGCTTCTGATGGGTGGTGTCATGTCAAAAGAATTCTCTGCCGCTCATTCAGTTGAAGTACATGGTAATGCCTTGTAAAACAGACTATGCAAATCTCCAGGATGTTCCCAGAACAGCTGTCCCGAAGGCATGCTGTAAATATACCTTTATTGCCAGCTGATGTTGAGCAGCACTGATGCCCAAGGGTTACACTTAATAGATCATTCACATGATCTTTACTGTGTTGCACAACTGACATACTCGAAACGCTTTTCCCAAGGATGTGTGAAAACTGCCACAGGGGTGTCAGTTTTATAGGCAAAGCAGGGAGTAAGCAATGTATTTATAACGAGAACCCGGTTGTAAGGAGCTGCCCTTTGCAGCTTCAGGGTACGTCTGCGTGATGCTGCTGCAGGGAGCAGGAGCCAGCGCTGCTTCCCCTTGCCAAACCAGCAGTGCAATGTGCACCTATGGCTGTGAGTCAACATGCTGCTTTTCTCTGGAAGGGTGTTGACCTGCCTTTGTCAATCCATTAGAAGGGGAGTGCTGTCATTTTGATTTTGAGCAAAACAAATATCCTTTCGGTATCAAAGGATTCAGGTTTAGCACACCTCTTTGTTTTTAATTTTTTTTTTTCCTCGGGGAAAAGTATTTTCATGCCGTATAAAATGCAGATATAATAAACTAATTGTTGAGGCAAGATTTGGATTGGGAGCATCAAAATGATCAAAGTTTCTCTGAAGGAATATCGATGGACTCCTTTAGGTTTTCGTAGCTGCGAATGGATGTCTGAGGTGTGGTACAGAGAATCCTAAATGTACCATAGCTCTCCTATACTTAAAAATGCATTGACTGCGTTTTAATTTTTTAAGAGGCTATTTGTATAACGCATCAAGCAGGACATATAATTTTTTAAAAATAACTGCTTTAATTCCCCAGCAACTGTCAGACAAGATGACTCACTGCAGTATAAGAATTCACCACAGCACATCACAGATTTGACACGAACTCTTAATCCATGTAAAATTATGCATGTATATTCCCCTATCTTCCCGGTGGGTGAGCTTCAATTTTGCCAAACTCCTGATGATCCCATTCTGCCTTCTCTCCTCCCCCGCCTGCCTTTTTTTTTCCCCCTTTCTTCTTGAGTACCTCCTTGCAGTCAGTAGCTCCAGTGCGGGCTCTGGATGCTGCAGTCTTTTCCTGGCTTGTGAAGAACCTTTCCTGATTGTTAACAACAGCCCCTGATTCTCCCCTTGGCTGTGTGTGGGGTGGGGCATTTCCAATACATGATTGCTCTCTGCAGAGTTCTGGCTTTGCTTGTATTACTAGGGTAAACATACACTAAGAAATGGGAACTGGTTTCATTTAACTCCACTTGGTGCATTGCATTAGGGAATTGCTCATTTAAGACCTGGGTAAATAAATATTTTTTGGTTTTTTTGGGGTAATCTTAGCTAGTACTTCTAATTGCTAGCCAGTATTATTTATCACTAGTATTAAATATAACTTTGAAACATGTATAAAACATACTGGGGACACCATGATATTCTGCAATAAAACAGCAAATATAGGAATAGAAATACTTAAATTAATACAGCTTGAGACAGATGCTGGGAAGACTGTGGCCACAGCTTTGATTTAAGCCTCTGGCCACAGAAGAGAAGGCTTCTGCCTTAAAGCCATGTGAAATCCTACCGGGACAGCCCCTGCATGGCTCTCGGGGGGTGGAGGGAGCCATGCTGGGGTGCTTCTTGTAGTCCCCTCTTTTGAGAAGAGGGTTCTTTGCTGGTTCTTGGCAGTTTGATAGGCAAAGTCTCTTTGACACATAACCTGCAGTGCTTAGAGCAGCATCAAGTGCTGGGGTGTGGATAATTGCCACGTTATTTTACAACAGAGGTTGTCAGTGAAAAATACATGATGTCTTGATGATCTCTTTTTAAGACAGAAGGGATTCTCATAAAGGATCTTGATAACTTGGAAGAGAAGTTGTTCCCTATGACTTTTGAAGGGGCTGTTTGTTTGATTTCCAAAGACTGGACCATTAATATGCCATCATTTAGGATACTTTTATGTGTATGGCTGGGTCTGCAGAATGGTGGCAGTTGAGAGATTCTTCAAATGTTGTCTGCTTATATGAAAGTAAAAATGGGTCTTAGGACTTGTTTGGTCCTATTTCTGTCTGGATCCAGAAACCATATCTCCAAACTATGATATCTGCAGTTTCTTCATTCAAATCTTGTCTTGATCTATATGTAAGATTACAATTTAAAAAAAAAAAATCTTGTAAGTCTTTTCTGGTAAGAGCTGTTCAGAAGCCAGGAAAATGTTTCTTAATGAACTCTGTGACAAATATTGAAGTGTAAATAATGGATCCTGATCCATTCACTGGTAGGCTGGTGGTTGAAAGTTTGCCTAGACTAGCAAAAGTTCAGAGACTTTTGGTTGGCTTAGAGACCCAAAGGAACTGTTCTGACAGTCTTTTTCCTACTATGTGTATGCCCATGTGTCCATAAACAGCCTGGCAAAATAAAGAGACCTTAGCAACAGTCTCCTCAGAGAAAGCAGGCCTGGACTGTTCCATCTGTGTGGACCCTTCAGAAAGAGTTATGTGGTATCAGCAGGATGATTACAGGGCTTTTGCATCTATTACTGCCATTTAATGAGAAAATAGACCAAAATGGTCCTTGGGCTTCTAGTATCTCATTATGGAACAGTTCTGAAATTGTACAGAAAATTTCCTTCTGAAATCCATACAATCTATAACTAGTCTCATACAGCTACATGCACCAAGGTAATGGCAAATAATGAAACTTCACCTTTTTTCTTTTGAGGTGATATCCTAAGTCATATTAGCTCATATTTTTCATGGTTACAATTGCAAGGAGAATGAGCAAAATTTAGAATTTTGCCTCTCTTATCCTTGTTAAAAGAAATATCATTCAAATAATGGGAAAGTATTTTTGATGAATGTTTGAACAAATAAAATGATGGCATTACGGAGACATGAGCGGTTCAACTTTCGTGAAGAATCTTAAAATGGAAATTGTGTTTCAAATGCTAGACTTCTTTGACAGATGCCTGAGGATGAGCAAAAAACAATGAAACAACCTAGTGAAACAGCAAAATGCAGAAACATCCCTATTCTTTCCTGAATGATGACAATGGCAAACCCCTGTGCTGAATTCACTGGAAGAGCCCAGTTTCATTTGCCATACTTTTTTAGTCCGAAAAAAAAAGCGTTCTTTAGAATGTAAGTTTTCTAAGTGTTTTGAAATGAGGGGTTAACCTGTTTTAGGAAAAAATACTGTTGGACTGTGAAGTGATTTTTACTTCTAAAAGAGAAATTACAGGCAGTACTTTTTCTTTGGCCTCTACTTTAAATTGGCTCATGCTCTAATGGAAAAAAGTTGATTTGTTGTGTTGAGCAACCACAAAGAGACTAGCAGCAGTTAAATTTAAATTTTTTTAAATGATGATGAAGAAAAATGTTGCGTTTTTTGTTTATGAATTTTATGCTGCTGAAGTTTTTGACACATTCCAGTCACAAGAATTTATCTGTGTCTCTTACAAACACTGACTTCAGTCATAAGAGCATCTGTACCACTGACTTGGGAGAATTTGGCAAAACAGTTCAGAAGAGATCTGGAAGACTGACCAAGAGTAGAGGCATGAACGTTGGGGATTAAAGCAGCCTTAATAAACATTGTTTACCAGGAGAAAGATGATAGTTTATTTTTGTTATTTGACAAACCTTGTGTTGGGCAAGGAGGAATACTTTCTTGTAGTGCAAGGTTAATGCAGCGTTAGCGGTTCAAAACATGAGAAAATCGAACTCCTAGGAAATGCAGGTTGGTGATAAGACAGAAAATATTAATAAGGCTAGATAAACACTGAAGCACTTGCATAGAAAAAAAGATTCAACAGCTTTCTAAAAAATACCTACTCACTAGTAGGATGGATAGATGACTCCTTTCTAAGACATCTTGAATGGAAGAAGTCTGTGTATGTAAATAGATAGGTATATAAATGACTGAATCCGCCCTTGGACAGAAATATACTGGTTTTAAGTGCAATAATTACTTTTTTAGTGGCATTTTATAAATGTTTTAGTCCAGTATTATGATATATGTTTTCCTGGTACCTTCAAAAAGTACTGCAACAGCTGAGAAATTTAGGTTTAGTATGTTTTCAGTATTTTACTAGGGATGACTTGACATTTACTTGCAGTAGTAATTTGTTTTAAGTCAATATTGAACACTGTAAGGATGTGCATACATTAGAGTTTGAGAGGGTATCAAATGCAGCCTCTCTGATAATACTTGCTTAAATACTGACTACACATATATTTACCAGCAGCTCAAGGGACTTCTGTATAAGCATGGAGTGGCAGAACAATAATATTTTTAAAAGCTTCCTTAAACTTTATTGTATTTAGCTTGATCATTGGTTTTTACAAAAAGGTATTGTCCATTTTAATCATTTGGATAAAAAATAAGAGAGCACTTGTTTCCTCTGAAGATTAGTCCTTCATGCATCGTTGAAACTTCAGGGAGGTGAGGTCTGTGCTCAAAACTGAAATGAGTTGCAGTAAGACAGCTAGTGTATTGTTTCCTTCTTTAGTTGCATATTTCTTTTTAGCTTTCATACTGTAGATGTAGACCATGGTGTATATTTTTAGGTAACAGATCTGTGATTATTGTTTCTTTCATTTACCTTTAGTGTTTCTTGAAATTTTTAGTATTCTCTGTAATTCATTTGTGGAATCCATGCTGTTCCAGCATATGAACTTGCAGCTAATGAGAAGCTCTTTCCTACTTTGAAGGCAAACCCAGTTCTCCTTGGAAGTTTTCATCAGGATGGTTGCTCTTTGCTCTGATGTCTTTGCTTCTGCCTCACTGGCCAGTTGTGACAACTTTGATTTGCTCTCTGTGTTGTGGTGAAATGTGAAGGGTGTAGGAGCAGTAAAAGTGACTCTGTGCCTTTGTGCTGCCGTGTGAAGGTCTGTGAAAACTCTCTTGTTGATTGGGAGCTTCACCAGTCTGGTATCTTTGACCTCCAGCAGCAATCACTTCTGGAGCGCAGTGAAACAGAGACGTTTTCCTTTGTCTGCAGTGGGAGAAGATACTTGCTGTTGCTTAGCCCAGACACTTCTTCTTGAGCACAATGATGCCTTGGCTGGTATTGTCTGCTGGTGGTACTTCTGTGGAAGGTGAGGGCTCATGGCAAGTCCAATATTTCTTCTTCAGCTTTAAAGTCAGCCTCCTGTCTGTTTTTTGTTCTACAGAAGATGCTGTGTGGCTAAGAGAGGTGGCTTGGGTCACCTTGGGAAAAGTGAAGAAGCTTTGTGTGGGATGCGTTGAGTCCGGAATAGCCACAGTGATGTTGAATTTCGTCTTTGACTGTGGGACCTTTCAGAGACACTTGGTAACTTCTGGTTAATCTAGTCTGTAACAGTTTTCTCTCTATAGGATACTTTTCTAATAAGTATAGGGAGCCTGGACCCTTGCTCATCAGTGCCAATTTCTCTGTCTTGGCAGGAGTCCAGGCTGGTTCACGCACCAGCTCTTGTACTTTTCAAGAAATATGCTGGGCCCTCTGTCCTGAAGATCATACAGAGACCATAGCAACTCTGAAGCCTAAAGAATTTCAGTTTGAAGTCCTCTTACTGTGTAATGTTGTTTGTCATTCCTAGGTGGTGGTCTGGCTTTGGCTGACCTGCAAAATGCTTTTCTGTATATTTTGATAAGATAATATCACCTGCAATATTACATCTTTTACACATAATTCAAAATGTCACATTAGATATGTATGTTTTTTGAAATGCATGCTGGCTCTTCATTGCTCTTCATTATCATAATTGGTTAGTTTTGGTAAATAATAGTTTCAGATTTGACTTCTTTTACAAACTATTCTGTTGCAGGATATACTAGAAATAACTCCATGCCTCATCTGCCAGCTTGATCCTTTGTACCTTTTTAGGACCAAAGCAACTTATCTAGTACTACATTAAACTTAAATTGGGAAGAAGAAGCCAACTCTTCTTTAGAATGAGCTTTTTAAACACAAACAGCTTTGTGTTTTGAATGTTAAATTTTTTACTCTGTCATAAATCTGCTCTAACTGAAACACCCAAAGAAGTCTCTTCTGACTTTTCCCCAGATTAAAAGGTTGTTTTGCTAGTGAGGAACTTCTAAAAAGTAAGTTTGAAAATGGTAGGTGATAGATGCTACCTAAATGTCTTATTTAAGTAATAATAAAACATGTTATGTGCACTTCTTCATCAAAATTGCTCACATGGCTATGTTACAGTTAGGAGAGGCTAAAGCATCTGAGTAACTGTATCCTTCTGAAATGCCGTGACATCTGTTCTGTTCCAGGCTCCTTTTGAAAATATCGTGTAACTGTTGTCATGGACTGGGGCACTCCCCTCACTGGTTTCTGCATTCCACCCCTGAGCCCAGCAAGGACGATAATGCAGCCTCACCTCATGGAGATGGGCTCCTAGGAGAGTGAAGTAGGAGTTACAGGAAAATTACAATAGGAATCACAGTCAGAGGGTGATTGAAGTCACCCCAAATTAGCAGTATGGGAGTACTTTCAGTGTAAAAGCTGAAGCTTAATTTTTGGGGTCTTAAATAAGGAGGGAGTATAAGTTTACCAAAATATATTCTTGTATTTATTTTTTTTCTCAGAATGAAGTTCAGTTCACCTAAAAATAAATGGCAAAAGATATGTTGGCATCAGGACTGCACTAATGGGTGTACTTCCCCTTAAAACTATGTCTAAATAGTCAGAAACAGTCTGTGATATTTAAGGCTCTATGCTAGGGTGTATGTAGAAAGAACAGATACTTTTTCCTCTCTTTGTGTCTAGTCACTGGTGGTTCTAAGGGAACATTTTGCCTTTGGGACAGAGAGTTTACATATATGGACCAACAGGCCATGATGTGCTCCCTCCCTCACTGAGGACTGGGAAATCTGTCCATATTTACAGAAGTTGTTACCAGTTAAAAGCTCTGTAGAAATTCTGGTCCTTTGTGAAAGGTAGTACATGGTTGGTATCCTTCTTTCTATGTGACAGAGAGAGAAAGCCACTGCATATTCCTTTTCTTTTCATTTTTTTCCTTCTTCTTACCTTTCTCTCTCTCTGTTTCCCACCCATTGTTTAATTTCTGACCTTCAGGGCTTCTTCATAAAAGCATCTGGCCCTGGTGTGGCAGGGTCAGTCTGGCATCCTGCTCCACATTCCTTGGTCATCTGTCTTTCCACCAGTACTCTTAAGCAGGAGACTTGGTGCAGGATCATTATGTAGATAATTCATCTGATGCCTCCTTTTGCAATAACTTCTTTTTTTCACATGTAAAGGAGTACTCATGAGGCATGTCAGGACCAATGTACTGAAAATGGAAATCTTTTATTCTTAAGTTGATTAAAAACAAATTCTTGTCTTGGAGTAACAAACTCATTAAATAACTGAATCTCAAAGTGGTGTGGTATGTGTTCTGCTAATCATACTCAATGCTTGCTTTTTTGGTTATTGCTATTTACTTCTACTTTATCATGTTTGCTTAGAGCTAGGATAGGATGTTCTCCATGCAGTGTGAGGCATTTTTGGAGAAATATGCATCTTACATTTCTTGAAACCTGATCTGGAGATAAATCATGACACCTATTTTCTATGTAGAAATGCTTTTCTCTTAATAATTCCCCCATTCAGAGTGGGTGTTTGTTTTTCTTTTTCCCTAAATTCACGTGAAACCCACACTAAACAAAAATACAGCTAATAGAGCCTAAAATTATAAAGGAACTGCTTGCAAAGAGCCGGCAATGCTGTCTACATGATGAAAGCCATTTAAATTGTTCAGGCATAAAGCATGGATTAGAAACTGTATCTTCAAATCATCTTTGCATATTTATGAGTACACCTGTTATATAAGCAGTGGAAAGTGCTGAGATTCCTCCAGCCCTGTGCCACGGTTAGCAGGGTGAAGAAAAACAAGATCGTTTGTCAGTTTAAGTCTTTCAAATCCATAGTGGAGCCTTATCTGCCTAATAGCCTAATACCAGGGAAAGATACTGTTTGTGTTCTGCAGGGCTGTATTCATGTGACTGTCAGGGGCTGAATTACTGCTCTCAGTGCTATATAAAGATTCCTGCTCCCACCCTGCCCCTCCCCGGCACTGTCATTTAGCACAATGTGCAGCATGCAGTGTGGCTGTAAAACATCCCTGACATACTGAAGCGTGTCTCCTTTCACACTTGTATATGGAAAAGAAGAAAAAAAAAAATAAATAAAGGGCCTTCTTCTTGTCTTCTATTAACTTCCCAGCTCCGGTGGGTTCAGCACCAGCTGAGGTGGAGTCACGTTACTTGCACCTATTTTTGAGCACGGCCTGTATTCAGGGGAAGAGTTGGGTTGTATGATTGCTGTATCCTGTATCTTTGCTCAGTGCAACTGTTATGCTCAGTTTAGACTTTGGTGTTAATGTGAGTACCCACAAAATACAATTCCCTGGGGAGCCAAACTCTGAACAACAGGACTGAGGGTGCTGCATGGTGTGGTATGAAGCTGGATTTTGAAAGTCCTGTACACTGTCACTGTTGCCATGTTACTGTTTGCAGGTGGGTTATGATCCCACTGATGCCTGAGTTTACAAACAAAAAACCAAAACCAAAAGAAACAAGAAAACAAGAAAAGGAAGAGAATCTTTTAGAGGTTTTTTTTCTTCCCCTGAGTAAGTTCTTTTTGTAGCATGTTAAAGTTCAATTCAGCAATCTGCTATACAGTGCTACTTCAGAAATAACTGCACCATGCTGAGAATAGGGATCTGAAAAGCATGAATGGAGAAAAAGAATGGATGCATTGGGAAGGAGTGCATGTATAGAAGTATCTTAATCCAGTTTTGCTGCTGAATAAAATAATTTATATAACTCCACTGTCTGAACATAAGGAAAACATTTCTTTACTGAGAGGCCTTAACACAGCTTGCAGAGGGTGGTTGTGGACTCCTTTGAGATGCTCAAAAGCTGTCTGGACGTGGCTCTGGGCAACCTGTTCTAGGTGGCCCTGCTTGGGAAGGAGAGTTGGACAAGGGACCTCTAGAGACTCCTTTCATCCTCAGCCATTCTGTGATACACCCCTAAATTTCCACCCTTTTTCACTGATTAGTAATTCTGTGTTTCCCAGTACACTTCTTGTGGATGAAGAAGAACCACACTCTGTATGTGGTTCTGGGAATGGCGAGCTCAGCCTCTCCTGCAGTTTTTGTACCTGCTGTCAGTGGCTCCCCAGATCTTCTGTAACACGGAAGTTTTTAAATTTTGGTTGTAATTATGCCAGGTGCACATTAGTGATAGTCAACAAAAATAGGCCACAGGAGAGGTGAAGCACAATGCATTAAGAAGATATTTAATCTTGAAACCATTTCACTTAAAATAATGTTATTGGGTTTTGTATGCAAAACTTGTTAGTGGCAATAAATTTACATCTTATGTAAATGAACTAGAATTCAAGCATGAGTAAGGGTGCTTGTGATGATTTTAATACTGTCATTATGATCATCACTCAGGTATATGACTGTCAATTAGACAATTCTTGTTTTTTTCTGTATGATGGAAGTATATGCTTGTTTATATCTGTAGAAAAGTATTTCCTTTGGTTCTGTCAGGAGCAGGGAAATGAACAGAACTGAATGGCTTTGAAAATAATTTTGTTCAATTGCTTATTAACACTGATTTTAGATATGAAAATATCTTGAATGTTGATGAGATCTTTTATTATTTTTATTGAAACCTATTTTGGGAGTTGTATGCAGCTGTAATCATGCAGTTAAATATTGCATATTCTTTCAACATTTCACATCAATAATGCAATAATGAGTCCTTCTGGCTAAGCTAGAAATCAGTCACCAATACTGTGGCATTGTAGAATGACCCACAGTAAATCTTCTTATGAAAGCTGTTTAGTGGCTGTGGTCCTCAGATGAATGTTTGGCCTCACACTATTAATTCTTTCTAAGCCACCAGGCTTTCTTTTCCTCTCTATAAAAAGTGAAACTGGACTGTATTTTTTGGGGTATGAACACAGCTTTTATATATGGAAGAACTTCCATATCCACATCGTCTCTTGACTATTCAGTGAGCAGCTGGACATAGCTTTTGTGAGAGAAAGTTATGTAGAGTATGGTCCCAATTCAGAAAAGCATTTTAAGTATGTGCTTCAGTCTCACTGGTATTGCCAGATTAACTTAAACCAAATTGTCACACATGGAGTGAGCATATCTGTCTCCTTCATGGAAAAAAAAATCATTGGCATCTTCATTGCTTGCTTAAAAAAGAGAGTCAGTGTTAAATCAAGGGATCAACAGTCTTTCTTTCAGGTTACCTAGTAAAAGGAGAGGGATCTTAAAGCATTTTTTGTTTAAATGATGCTCCATTATATGTATTTAAGTTCAGGTTGTTCGACAAAGAACAACAGAACTGTCCTTGTCTGGGTCTCATTTTCTATGCTTCTTCTGTGCTTTACTGAATTTGTAGATTTAAAAGATTGTGGGTGATGATGTTCTTCATTTTTACGATACGGGTTTTGAGGTCCTCAAGCTTAGCTTGCTTCTGTGCCACGGCCTCAGAAACAGAATTGTATCACCCACATTCTGTATGAAGAAGTGTCTTTGGTTGCCTTCAGGTTAAATATAGTGATTGCAGGTGTCAGGATGGTAGTACTGCATTCCAGGGCCTGAAATCTGATTGATGAAGCAAGTCAAAATCCTGCTGTGCTGCAGGGTACAGTGGTAACCCCAGTTCTCAGATGGGCAGGAGAGGAGAGTGTGAAGTTTTGTGATATTAGAGAATCTGCTTTAAAATCAGGCTAACCAGGTAACAGAAAGGGAGTAACTCCGTGAGACCGTGCATGTCAGTGGAAGAATATAACACAAGGTGTGTTTTGGTGAAGGATGTGTTCAATATGCCTGCGGTGCACTGTCAGAAGCCACGTGTCCTGGAGAGGGGCCTCCTGTCTGCAGCCACACGTGTGCAATCACCTTGAAACCCCGAGGCAGGTCCTTGCATTCAATATACCTGATGTCTGTGAGTGACAGAGGGGAAATGAGGGAGTGCAGCAATTGCCTTTCCTCCTCGATACCAGGAGATGTAGCCAGCCATTTTCTAGAAGGTGTGTTTTGAGGCTGTTTCTCTTTACCTTTTGCTGCAAGGCAGGATGAGGGAGGAAGCAACGAAGCAAGGCTGGAGCCATTCTGGTTTTTCTAGGATTGCCTTAACAAAAGTGGTTCACAGGCTAATTACTGTCATCACCAGCCAAAGAAGAAAATGCCTGCTTTCCAGGGCTGAGTTTGCAGCTCAGGCATACAGAAAATCTGGATCCAACAGGCTGGTCTTCTAAAGACTGTATTGAAGCCATTCTTTTATGGGAAAAAGAGGCAGTTGAGGGATGGGTGAGAAATTACTTTTATTTTCTTTGGAGGATTTTCAAAATATTAAAAAAAGAATGGGAGAGGCCAAGTGATATGTATCTCTTTCTTTGTCCTTTGATGTCGTATAGCAACAGCATAAAATGTATCAGTTTTAGGAATTTGAGAAGGTATTGCTGTGATCAACACAGGACATAGAAGATTCTGTTCAGGATCATGCAATACATTTAGGACTAGTTTTGCATTTTTATTTTCGTCTTCCTTTTACCATTCATTACAGTGTTTTCCTCAGTGTACCTGGGATCTAATGAACTTGGTCTGAAGCATCACAGTTTTCCCACTGAGTTTGTTTTGCTTCATTAAACTTTGATTCAAAGAGCCTGGTCCTCTTGTAATACCCAGCGTTTATGGTGGTTGTTTCTGCAGTAAAAGGAATGGTCTACAAAGCCTGGTGCACAATTGTTGTTTCTACCCACTGCTACAAGGTGAGAAGAGTAAGAAGTTACTCTGTCACTGATGGAATAACTAAAATATAGGCATAAAAATATATTTGGACGAGGACTATGTATTCTATTAAAGGCTAAATATGACACATTAGAGAACCTAAGAATTTAGCTGTGGAAACATCTCTTGAGGCAATGATTTATTTTCGGAGATATTTAAGGAAGTAGCTTTTAAATTGTAAAAAATCAGTACAGAGACGTCATTATTTTTGCATGTAGTCTGTGCGTGCATGTAGGCATATTTAAAGATGTAAAGGAATATACATGCACAGAAGACGGGGAAGGAAAAACCTCACACACTGACTCGTCAACTGAACAAATCTTCCCACTTAAGGGAATGTTATGGGAGGCAGCAGCTCCCTTAGGGATAGGCATGCGCAAGTTACCCCTGTTCTGAGTCATGGATTTTTCCTCAGCTTTGTGGCTCAGATGTGCAAGCCCCTTCCCCATCATGCTCCCAATTCCTTAAATAGCAGCCGAGGTCAAGAAGGACAAGGGACAGATCACTGTCATTAGGAGGCCTTCTAAATCATAGCAGGGTATTGTGGGGTTTCTTGATGCTCAGTCTCAGCTGTCTGGTACAAGAAGATAATTTTAATCCTATTTTATTTATTGCTTCTCAGTAGTGTTTTGGCTTTTTTATACTGACTCCCACCCTTTCAAAGGAGTCACTGATGCTTTTGTTGTTAAACAGACTTAGCAGATATCTTTATTCCAGTTAGTTTTGTGATGTGTGTGTTTCTATTCAGTCACGTGAAATGAATTACATGCTGTTGTTGCTGAATTTACAATGATGTCTTTTGGCTTGGAACAATTAGCTATAATGACCTTTGCTACCTCAAAATATGCAGTGGATAAAGTAAAACTCTATTGTATATATCTTGAGGTTTGCTTTAACATGTTGTGCTTTTCCAGTTGCAGTGTCTGGAGATCTCTGTAGGGGCATTTTGTTACAAAATGCTCTGGCTCCCACTGAACCAAATTTAAAACTGGAGCAGATTCAGACCCGTATAATTGGTTGGGAAAATAATGAGAGAGGGAAGATCAATTTGGCAGATGGGGACACAGACATACAGAAAGTTTCTGGATGGAAGCAAAAGAGCTTTGAAACCCAAAGCTGGCTCAAAGACTTCCCCAGCAGCATGAGACAGAGGTGAATGATGCTTCTGAACAAGAGCCCTTCCTCTGTCCTTGGGCTGGTGGCTGAACGTACGTGCTCAGGGGCAGAAGCAGTGGTTCCTTCTTGGAGCCTCAGGAAAACAGGCGGCAAAGCTGCAGCAGTTTCACTGTCTGAGGCAGGGGTTGCACTGGCAGCAGCTTAATTTGCTGATGTCCACAAACAGTTCTCCTGAAATATCTTTAGATAAATATGTGCCCTTCAAGTCAAGTCTCCATCCAACATGTCACTAAAGCGCTTCAGCATATAAATAATGATGTATCAGTAGCTCAAGACATGGGCAGTGATTCCCTCCCACCTTTTTTTTTTTTTTTCTCTGTGTTATTTCAAGGATTCATGAGCTGATAGCTGTTTTGTTTGAGTTTTTCTTTCAGGTCAGAAGAAATTAATATGTCTGCTGATCGCACACAGACATGAAAATGTTCTCCCTGTATTTCCTACCTTGGGTCTAATATCCTGTGTATGAACTACAGTTCTTGTTAGATGCCATCCTTTCCCGTGCTGTGGGAGGTTTAAACTGTACTTTGTTTCCAGATGGAAGTTCTCCAGTGGTGATTCATCTTTAGGTCTTAGAACAGGCTCTTATGTTTAGGAAACTAATACTGTATATGGCTTCTTAAAAAAGTTGTAGATTTGGACATGAAGTTATGTATTATTGACAAACGTGAGGTTGATACAACTTAGTATGTTGAAGCTGGACACCATTATACTGTGAGAAATGGAATTGCTACTGAGGGAGCACAGTGCTACTACCACTTAAAGCCAAGTGCTTACATCTTTCTTTACAGACTAATGTAAAAAGCTGTGGGGCATTTTATTGTGGATTGTCCTGTGAAAAACTGGCTGGAAATTGCAGTATGGCATTCACATAGAAGAAATTTATGTCAGAATAGCGTTGTGAAGTTGTGCAACTGTGGATTGTAGTATTTGCTTATGGGAGTGTGTAGGTAAGAACACAATTGCGGGGGACATAGTGTTTTTATTATGGGCTGAAGTCATATTGAAGCTGAAACACATGGTTAAAAGTGGGCAAATACTTGGGGCTTGCATGGTTAAGAACTCTGCTGTCTAGGGATGGATTACAGAAGTGGAGCTAGAAGAAGGCAGCATACGAAAGGTCATGTAAAAAGAAAGGATACCTGGATAATCCCAGAAGAGTTCAACTGTGTTGCAAGAGATTCAGAATGAGAAAGACTGTATGAGACATCTCAGCCATTTTGGGAGACTACACTGTGTTCAGCATTTTTTGTTCCAGTAGAACTGAAGTGAACACAAAACCTGCTTCTGCTACTATTTTTAATCCCCACAATGTTCCCAGTATTGATGTGTTATTGAATTCTTCAGCCTCAAAGACTTTCACATCTGGAGTAATTTTTCTCATTTTTTAAAAGCATCTAGACAATACTTGGTTATAATACTGTAATACTGTACACTGCAAAAGAAGTCCTAAAGAAGGAATAAGCTTGAGGGTCCTTTAAATTTTTTTCTTTTACTGGACTAAAAGCTCCCACTTTTAAATCTGGATAAATAGAATGCTGGATGTAGCTGTAGCTTTTTTTAAATGTTCTTTTAATAGGCAGGAACTGCAGTCTTGGAAACACATGGTTCTTCTTATTCCCTCTTGCCCTTTTTTTATATCTGGCTCAGTCAATGAAGGAAAAACAGTAATAGTGTCCAGTGAACAACAGGAAAAATACAATATAGGAACATTTTATCAGTGAAGCAACAAGCATCTGCTCTTCACCACAAAGCCTTAGTTTACCTTCAGATATATTCTGTGGCTCAAATAGGAGCCCTTCAGGGTGGTGTTGCCCCCAGCCTCTTCACTGTCCCTTTGCTTGTTGGTGAAGCTGAGGCAGCTGAGGGTGTATCTGGTACCCATCTGTGCCACTGCTGAGTTCTGAACATTCACTATTGCCATGATTAATATACTGGATTGTGAATTGGAGGAACTGGTAGCACAGATTCACTTCTGCCACGTTTGCTGTGGCTTTCGTGGCTGCAGTCAGAGGGAAATAGTGGCAGCTGAATCCCAGCAAGAATGAGAGCATGTCTGCAATTAACTTTACCAAAAAAAGATGCAGCAGGATTGGAAATGTTTAGGTTGGTGTTCCAAGATATTTATTTGACTTCCCCACTCTGTTCTTCAGGGATTTTAAAGTCTGTCCCTAGTTCAAGTATAATTTTGGGGTTTATTTTTTCATGCTGGGTATAATGCTGGAAAAATATGGTTGATTTTTCAGAGTTAACTGTGGTATTTTATCACATGCTTTTTTCATGGCTTGAAAACATTTAGTGTTTTGTAGCTTTTTTTCTTCTGTTAATTAAAAAAAAAAAACCTCATAAGAGTTTGGAGCATATTGAAGAGGACGATGAAGTATAGTTCAGAGCTTTGGAAGCAGCCAAGGAGATGTCCAGATCATTCAGCTATGAAAAATTGGTACCTGAAAACCAGGCATCTGTTTACACTAGCAGCGTTTGGTTTCTGTTGCAGAGCTCAGGTTGGTGTGATTTTTATAACTCATGCAATATATACCTGAGTAAGTAATTCTTTAGACCACTTTCTCCACAACTCCTCATAGTTAGGATTTCATATGTGAAATAAAGAGTTCAGTCACTCTGTTGTCTTTCCTACAGTGCTGTCGGTACTAGCACTGAAAGTCATCCAAGGCCAGGGATGGTTCTTGGGTTGGGTTGCCCAGCCTGGCTCACATGTAGGTTGTCTAAACCTTTTCACAGCATATGGTCATATCCAAACTGCCTACTGTGAACAGTCTGTGGTATGTGCTATTCCCAGTGTCTGGGCATTATCTGGGACAGTGCTGGCTGTCACGGGCCAAAACTGTGTCAGTGAGAGCACCAGCTCCCAAACAGAAGCGTGGGCCTGTGCTTGACTCCCTGCCCTGGCCCAGTTGTTTTTCTTGGGTATCTCAGCCACAAATGGAAACCTTTGTTTTTAAGAAGACAACATGTCAACAGCCTCAAAACCAAAGCTCTTCCCAAAGAAGAGAAAGTCAGTGGAAGAACGCAAGCCAGCCTGAGTATTGTCCTACAGCAGCCCCATGTGGGGTTTTTTCCATTGCATCTGCCTTAGTTTTATCCCAAGGGGTAAGTAAGTAGAGCGCTCACATTTCCTAGAAATTATCTATTTAACAAATGGATATGACAGTGATAAAATAACCTTGCCTTGAGATGTGGAGGTTTCAGGTGTTGGCATTCACACTGATTTTTGAAATAAAAAAGAGGGAACATCCCACAAAGGATTACTGCAGGCTCTGCTGGGTACTGTGTGGTGCCAGTTCAGAGTTTATGAGCCCGTAGTTGGTGACTTGGCATGAAGGTGACTGCTTGGCTTCCTTGTGAGGAGAGGTCCTTACTGAGAAGAAGAAAGAAGGAAATAGAATTGACAGAAAGATAGTTTCTGAATTGAAAGCATTTGGTTTTAATCAGAGATGCCAATAAATATTTTTTTCTAAGTTTTGAACATCCTGTATTTTGGTCAAATGTTTTTTTTTCCACTTTTTTTTCCATGAGCTGATGTCATCACTGGATCCACCATACAGTTTCAGAACTATTGCTTTGGATTGCATCATAATGTTAATACTTTTCAGCTTTAACCCAAGATGTCTGTCTCAGATGAGTAAGCAGATGACCCATTTGAATCAAATGTTTCAGTTTTAAGCAATGTAAATTGTAGAACCAAAAGCAAGATGAATCAAACTGTTTGTGACTTCAGTGGGTACTTCTTTTAGAAACTGCAATTTCATGCTTTTGTTTTGTGTATTTCCAGTGCCTTGGCAATATGGAGGACATGAATGGGATATGGAAAAGTATTGGTTAAAAAATGCTGTCTCCTCTTCTTGATTGGTATTTCCCATTTTTCCCCCTTGTCACATCTCTGAAAATACATGAAATAAGTCCCTTCAGTCCATATTTGTGTATACTTATCTCTAAGAGGGTACAGTTATGCTCAGAGGGAATTAAATTAACTTTAGTATGTGACTAACAATGTAGGTTTGCTATCAAGAAGGTATAAACTCTTATTTACAACTGTTTTAAATGAAATAATAATAACCAGAACTATCTGTAAATGTAATGACTGCATAGAACGGTGCAGTCATTTCAGATTTGAGAAATTATTTGTTATAGTCTTTTAATGTAAGAAGTCATAATGTTAACATTTGTGGATATTTGAAATATTTCTCTTGTCCCATTACACTGATGCGTTTTTCACTCTTAGTTTGTGTCCCATCTTAAAAGACTGCCATTGTCCTTCAGAGTAACTGGACTCCAGCTACTGGCAACAAATAGAATTTGTAATAACTGAAACTACTCGGGCTGGCATTTTAATTTCTGCTGTATTTTCTGTAAGACCAAAAAAGGAAGGGGCAAAAGCACCTTTAGAAGTCCAGATATGTTGGGAGATTTTCTGTGAAAGAGGGTATTAGTGTTACCATGCACTGTTTCTTCTGTCCCTTGACTGTGACATGATTCAAGAAAATGCTCCATTATGAGCTTACATTAACCCATAAGAAGGGCAATATTTGAGCATGTTTAAAAATTTCCTGTATATTGATGCTTTTTTCTTAATCAAAACATTCTTGTCACATCAAACACAGGTTGGATTCCCTTCAGTGTAAGGCAGTGTTTGCAGGGTACAAAGTGTTTTGAGGAGCATGAACAAAAACAGCAGAGGATTGTTTAGTGTTGCTATTTACTTGATTGTGTTTAGATTCATAAATTGTTTCCGTTTTAGCACACAAAATATTTTCTGTCTTAGCAAAAGGAAAAAAACAACACTGGAAAAACATGCCTAATTTCCATTCTTGTCCTGAATTTATATGAATTTGCTGTATTAATCTATCCCCATTTGCTCATGTTGGATCTGTATGTAGAAGACTGTGTTTTTGGCTCTGTTGCATCTTCTAAATGGGTGCCACTTACTGCAACAATATGCCTAATGGAGTCTTAATTCTGTGATCTGCAGTTTTGGGGTTTTATTATTATTAATCTGTGGTTTTGTTGTTCTGGATATTTGTTTTTATGAAATGTTACAGTTTACTTTGTAAAATGATAAATAAAGTTAATAATTAACCATGCTCTGCCAAGAATTCGTGTGTGTTTTGGTTTTGGTTGAGTAGCAAACTAAGCAGCCCGTAAGTATATCCCTGAATTTTCTTTTAATGTTCCCAGCCCTAGGTGGGTGGGGCTGCCTCTCATGCACTTTGTTGGTATCCACTGGTGAATATCCTTGTGTACAAAAATAATGCAACATTACAAAATATCTTTAAAGCACTGTCACCTTTAAGAACAATGTGTATCATGATGCTTGTTTAGCGTTACTCTTTGTAAGTCTTCTTGCCTCCTATGTGTATATCATCCTGGAACAGAAATTGTAGGCCTGGCTGTGATGCTGGAAATGTGAGTTAGTTAATTTACCATAAAGTCCATAGAAGCAATATGGTCAGATGACATAATCCCAAATTTTGTTGTTATATCACTTAGGTCTTGGGAAGGAATGGTCCTACCACATGTTAATTTTCAGTGGACAGTGTTTCTTTTTGTGTTTGATACAGTGTATTGTGTTGCAGACAACAGTGCCACAGGGTATCAGGCCAGAAATACAGATGGAAAAAATTCTTGTTAACATTCATATTTTCCACACTGGTTCTGGGCAGCATTATTTTCCATTGGTTTAGCTATAAAGATCTACTGTGGCAATATTTCATATCATCCTTCCTGTTTCAGTACATCTTCGAAATCCTAACGGTGTTATATATACCTTCTACCTTCTATGTTACTGTTTTCCCTTCCTATATAGATTACTGCTTAGGGCATATCCACAAAGTAAATTTAGCTGTGTCCTAGCCCCACTGACAGCCACAGGATTAAATATCGATGTTCTAACTGGCGGTGTTTTGATGCAGAAAGTATCAAAGATGTTCCTGAATTCTTTGGAAGAACACTCTGGCTTCACTCGCAGCACCAACATGAGAATTTCTGTACGTTCTGCTCGCTCATGTTGTAACTGCAAGTTTTAAAGGATCCCTAAAATTTGGGATTAGCTGGCATTCATTGGTGTTTCCTTCAAGTCTTTATTAGTCAAAGATGATTGACTTGTGGAAAGTGTGAATCTGCTTGTTTATTAAAAAAAAAAATCCTGTTATTAACATTTTTAACAGCACACATGCCCATTTTATCAGTTTCATCTTCAAAAACAATCTAGAAACTTACTGTGATTTGAACATTTTTGGACAGAGTGTAGACTCTGCAAACTGAATTTAATAGGTGCTTAAGGGTTTTGGAGTCACCTGGCTGAGACCAGTCAGAAGGGCCTGATACCCTGGATGCATGAGTGCACCTCTGAGCATGAGCAGAGGTTTGCTGAAGGCAGGAGGATGTCCTGACATCAGCTCCAGACCATTTGTCATGCATTTCATTTGACTGTCCTTGTGAAAGCCTGCTGCTGTTGTAGCACACCTTGGCCATCCAGGGAGGGCAGTTCAGTGTAGAGAGAAGTGGAAACACCTACACTCATTTGCCATCTTGCATGGAGTATTGGCGAGGTCGTGGGAAGTGGTTGACGGGGAAACGAAAGTTTGAGATTGAATATGTACATCAGATGCTATAACCCCTTCTTCTGTGAAGTTATTTTTCACTGCATCCTTTTTCCTAAGAGACAAATCATCCCATCCTCAAGGCAAAGCCAGGCTGTTTGCTGCACAAGGTGTGGGGTGACCCATGTTTGACACTGTGCCTTAGCAGCAATGAGCTGTTATTCTTGATCTTGCACGGTGCCCTATGGAGTTGTCTACCCCCTAAATAACCACTGCAGTTACTTGTAGTCTGGAGATGCAAAAACCCCTTCACAGAGCAAAGGTAAACTGGCCTACATTGCCAGGAAATTGCTTACAGTGTGAAATTCTATATTTGTGTCACCCAGGGTAAATGATTTGAGGCTTTTTATAAGGTTGCAATCAGTTTTATATGTCTTATTGATTTTAGAAGGCTTCTATGACTCTGTTGGCTTAAAAAAAGTCTGTTTGACCTTGAGATATTATATCTAGTTCACATTTGTGGATTTTGTTAGAAGCACAGAGAAGGATGGGAAATTTTAATTGTATTTTTAAATTATATTGTATTTATATTTTTAATCCAGGTTTGTTGGACACTAACAAAATAATATTGTAGACAAATGGTAACTTATTGCAAACTACTTCTCAATAGTTTGAACATCACTGTCTGTTTTTAGTCTTACTCCAAAAATATTACCTGATGATTTGAGAAATGGAGACTAAAGGTGATTGTGTCTAATATTTTAAATAGCTTATATCAACAGAAAGCTTAAGAAGACGCTGATTTTGTCCAAAGTGAAACAAAGTCAGAGGTCATATTGTCATATTTGTCATATTGTCAGTAGTTTGCAAAAATTTGTGGAGACTGAGCTATTTTTTTTTTCATTATTCTTGTTGGGAGCATCCTTGCTTTTGGTAAGTGCAAGTCTCAGTCACAGATAGTATGGAGTGATGTAAATAAATCCTGTATCCCTTCAAGGCAAGATTTATAGACCACATTTCTCCCAGATGAAACTTCTGAGTGAGTCTTAGCCTGGACAAAGTCAAGGCAAAGTTTTCACCCGTTCCCTTGGAGCCCAGGTTTAATCCCAGTGGCGTGGTGGGTGTCAGCAGAGAGGAACTGATGTGAGCCTTGTCAGGTTTGCTGCGTCTTGCACAGGCGTTTCTCCTCAGCAGCCTGGGAACCATGCAGGGCACCAAATGCACCATAAAATGTGTGCAGCAGAAGTGTGGTTCCAATGCAAAAGCATTTTCTCATTCTAAAATATGAGTATTACTAAATCTCAACTGAATATTCTAGAAAAGTGAATATTCATTTAACATAAAACATTAACATAAAAATGTCAATTTTTTTTGACACTTGGACACTCAGAGCAAATGGTTACTTGTTTTACTATCAATTTTTAATCAACTAAAAAAGTCAAAATCACAGAAGCATATCAATGTGAGAATATCACTGAATGGATTATTATTCTAGAGATGTTTTTCCTGCTGCCTTATCACACAGACAGAATTATAATGCATTTGTTTGTGAGGATGAATACATTAACACCATTGGTATGCCTCTCTGCTTGCTCATTCTATATTTTTACTCTGGGGTTTAGACTGCAAGGGAGACTTAAGGAAGTATTATTATGGGTGTTTTGTAGATCTCAGTCTCTAAACATCAGTTGCAGTAAATGTCTGCTACTGAGGATGAAGACCAAGGCTCGAAAATCTTTTCTTCTGGGTTTTTTTCTTTACTGAAAATTACTAGATCTATAAAAATCTGTCCTTCCCTGGATTGGCTTGCCTGGTTGCTGGCGTGGCTTTCTCTCTAAGAGAGACTGGAACTGTGTCAGTGGGTAGCTTGTGCCTTGGCTGATAAGTAGCTTAACAACTCCTAATGAGTGGCTATTAGTAGGCAGATTGACTGATGTGAATAAAATGATACTGAAAGGTACAATGAAAGCACTTGAAATAGGCCATAGAAGTAGTTAAGCAATGAGTCTTTGATGTAACTGATGATGTTATTAATCTTAAAAATTTTTACTAAGATGATTTTGGAAAGTGCTAAATACATATATATGGGAAAACAAAGGCAAAGCAGAACTCCACAGTAGAAGTTCCAGCTGTTACTTTTTGTTATGACATGCTTTTTGGCCAGATGGAGATTTGTGAGCTTACTGTTTGTTAAGTAATACATAGCTCCTCTTTTTAATGTTAAGTGTGACTAGTTTTTTTAATACCATGGATTTTTAGCAGTAATCTTTGAAGTGGTGGTGGGTATGATGTGTGTACGTGCTGCATAAATACATATGGTCAATTAATTAGGAATGCAGAATCTTTTGCACAGAGAAAGGAAATGTTAAGTAAAATAAAAATTAATTTATAATTAACATGCCATGAACTTCTGTCTGTTACACTGTCTGTGCAAGGAGGTTTGCTGTTTCAGAATAGTGCTGTAGCCTGATAATATTTGCTATCTACAACTGCAAAAGCAAATGGAAATGCTGTGTTGCATAGAGCAGTATTTCACATACTGTGTGTCCTAAAAGTGTATGAACAGCACAGCACAATATTGTACAATAAATATGAACAATATAAAATGAGTCATATAAAGATAGTTGGAGCAGAGGCCTAATAAAAGAGAAAACTTTAAAATGGGCTCTACTTGAGACTAAAACTGTATTCATAATCAAAATGGGAAAACTATTGCACAGTGCAAGGCTCTGCTCGACACTGAAGTTGTCACAGGAAGCTCAGGATATGTTTATAGGGTAGTTTATAGCTTGCACTGCTTTTAAAAACAGCAGGAGAGAAAAGAGTTAATGTCTTGAACAGTTATTTATGGCCTTTTCTTTATTTCTTAGTTTCTCACTTCCAGGAAACAAAGATTTAAACAAAGACAAGCTGTTGAAGAAACACTCTAGATCCTTGCTAGTAACAAGGGCCTTGCTATTGCTACTTAAAAAATTAACTAATTCTAACATCAGAGCATTCTTGCTCTCTTCTTTTTGCTTCATTATCGTCACTGAACTTGACAGAGACTAATTCATCATTGCTACAGCTACAATCAGGGTGCTGTTGTGCAATGGTTGCACAAGTACATAACCCCTGCTCTGTGAGGCTCCAGGGCAAACAGGCAGCAGAGGGGTGCTGCGGTGGGGAACAGAAAGTAAAAATGAGGACTGATTTCCTTACTGATCCTGGTGCCCTTTGAAGTGCTTGTAGGTTGCTAGTTTCTCTGCTGATCCATCAGCTCAGAGACTCTCCTCCAGGAATTGTGGATTTGCAATGTACAACGCAGTGTACAACCCTAGTTGTGTTGGCTTGTGCTAGTAGTGAGCTAACATCCCTCCTTTTCCCACATTCCTCTTATTTTATCTGTCACCCTGCACAGAGCCACCCTGAGCTAGGTGCTGGGAAGGCTTTTCTCAGGAACAGACCCAGGCCACAGCTGTGAAGACTGAAGGAACCACTTAAAAATCTCCCTGGGCATCATTTGGTAAGAAAGCAAATGCTACTTTGTACTTACTACTGGGCTTTAACCTGAAGAGTTCTTTTTCCCAACTTGTGCCAGTAAGGGTAATTTGTACCCTTTTTTCCTCACTGATCTTCCCCACTGAAGTTAGATCCTGTATATCTTTCACATGAGCTATTCTGCTTTCATTTGACGTTAGTTGGAGATCTCCCCCAGGAGATCTGGCAGTTCTCTGTGTGAGGGAAGCGCACTGAAAATGTGGGCAAACCACTTCCATGGCTGAAAGTGATCGCTCATCAAAAGGAGGATTCTACAGTATCTGTTAAACTACAGTTTTTTTCTCCCTTTTCAGCTTAAAGGGCTTAAATATAATTCTGTTGAGAAAATTGTTCATTGCTTTCACAAATAGCTTTTATTGATACAGCTGTTTTTCTTTAAAGAAAGCACTCTCTGTGCCCTCATTTCCATATTAACGAGATCAAAGAATGCCCTTTCTGGCTTTTGGATGCTGCAGAAGCACTGAAGTTCTGATAGCAAATAGTCAGACTTGCAGTCATCTTTCCATTTAAAAATGTGACAATATCTGAAAATTGTTCTGAAGAAAAATCTCTCAAACTTCACGTAGTTTTTGCTTTCTGGTGTAGACTGTAGTTCTCTTATGTTGTTCTTTAACTCCAGCTCATTTGCTTCCATTCCTGTTTTGAATGTTTTCCAAAATGAGCTTGATTAGAGGAGATCATGAAAATGCCACACTTGGGTATATTTAAGCCATGTAAGTACATACAAATATATTGAAGAAACCTGATCAGCGTTCAGACCAATTCTCAGATGCTGCCAGGACTAATGAAGGACTTACCATGAAATCCTTTTCAGCCCTACTTCCTGGTCTCCTAATACTTATAATTCTGCAAGCTGCAGGTCTGTGACTGTGAGACCTTATCCTGTTCCCAAAATCAGGCACAAATCTGTTGATTCTTATGGTGTGCTTTGAAATAGTATCATGTCCTGTCTAGAAGATGTTTGTTTTTCAAAAGATACGCATTGTGGACAAGGGCAGTTTTGCCCAGTATTCGGGCAAAGTAAAAAGCCTGTTTTGAAATGCATGGCAATAATTTTTAACACAGCCCAACTTCTTTGTCCTAATCAAAGCCTGAATTCTTAGAGGGAGACTTTAGGTTACATCGCAATGACACCTTTGGTGCTTCATCAGATAGGAGCAGGTGAATGAATAGGGATCTTTTTGACAATACAAGATGTCTACCATTCAAATTCTAAAAAGCAGAATCACTTGCACTATTATCATTATTATTATTATTATTATTTCAACAACAAGAGGAGAATATAATAGTGATCACGCTATGTGAAAATGCTGTGACAGTGTCTTCTTTGCACTTTAGCAGTGATGAAATGTATTTAGTAAATGTTAAAAATATAGCTCCCTAGCTGGGAAGTGACAGCATGACATTCTGGAGGCTATGTTCAGGTATTCTGAGGTCATATAACTTCATTTTGTCCATTGCTTTCAAAATGGGCAAGCATCCTGAAAATACTGTACACTGGATATGTGGCTTCATAGTGGGATGTGCTCTTACAAAGTGGCAATGTGCCTTTTTTGTATTCTGTTGCTGTAGCTAGCAAACAGTGGCTTACTGTTTAGAAACCCGTGATATTGTAATTTCAAGTGTGCAGAGGGAATTTAATCTTTGAAAGACTGGAAGTTTTTTTGAACCTTTAATGGATTTTTTTAACAGGGAGGAGACCATAGACTGTGCCTGAAATGCATTGCTGAAAAATTATCTCTCTTGAAAACTTTTTCCCACCTTAGCTCCCTGCTCTCCAGAGACATCAATAGAAAAGCCCCCTGAGGCTCTGCAACTAAATTTTCATTTCCATTTGTTCTCCTTCAGACTGTCCTTGGGGCTTCAGAAACTTACAGGATGGGAGAAGAGAGATGCATCTGATACAGAGTGATAATTCACATGACATTTTGGGATATGATTCTGCAAGACTCTAGCAGAAAAAATCTGCCCAAATTGGATCTATACTATCCCATCATCCTTATTGAGCGGTGTAGACTAAAATCTAAGACAATATTTCGTTAACACATTTCAAATTTGAACTCAGGTGTACTATAAAAAAAAAAAAAAAGGGAAAGGAATTGAATCTAAATTCACCAAAGTCAAATAATTAAATTTTGGAGAAAATGAAGTATTTCTGTGTGTTGAAGCACATACAGAATGTCACACTATTTAAGTGCAGTGCATTTGGTTTCCATGACGTCTTATCCTAGCAACACATTTTCATGTTTTGTTATTTTCCGTTCTGCCTGCCTTTTGCTGCAGAAGGTACAGAATGCAGCGTGTCAGCTGAGGTCTCTGGGTGATACTACTGTAGGAGGATTAGATAATTTTAACAACAAAATATGTAGCTAGGATGGTACCTTCCACTTTGATGTTTAGACTTATTTAAAGTGAGAGTGCAACAATGTTAAATATATTAAAATCTTAAAATATTGCAATTTATCCCATAGACACAATTTAATTCCAATTTATGTTGAGTGTCCGCAGAATTTCCATGTGCATTTTATTGATTTTGGGATAAGGTTTCCTGTGAGCTGGTGCTGCCAGGCATCACTGACTTTGAAGAGACATAAGATTTGAACAGCTTCTGTGGAGGATAACTTTGAAAGTGGAATTAGAGTTGTATTGTGGGATGTATGAATTTGCCTGTGTTTTGACACTGTGTGCTGAAGGGCTTGAAATAAGTTGGCAGTACTCTTTCTGTCCTTAATAATTCCAAGTAAGGACTGCAGAAATACATAATTCTTCAACAAAAGAGAGGTCAAATACTTGGTGTTGCATAGCCTGGCTGACCAGTTGCTGGGCCCTGAAGCCTTGATGTGTAGTTGGAGTCCTTTGTAGTCCTTTCTGCTTTTCTGCCCACGAGGACTGTTGGTGGTGATGAGTAGGCTCAAATGGGATCCAGCGTTCCATGAGCTCAATCCAAAGCCTTTGGAAGTGTTTCTGAACCTTTCCATTAATTTCAATGGCAGTTGAAACCAGGGCCTGTGTTATTATTTGAAATTTGAAAGCAAGCCCACTGCCTTGAGGGTAAAGCTTAATTTAAGCAAATAATTTAAGTTTTAGTTGAAATTATGTTTGTGGATAAATAAGAGTTGGTTGCAGAGATTTGCCAGTGGTGTGATCAGGATGAGGTTTGACCCAGTGGAGTTCCCTCTCCCTTTGTTTTGAATCGAATTTGAGTTTTTCCATATAACTTCCTCAGGAAAATCAAATAAAAGGAGTTTTGGAATTTCTACCCAGGTCAGACTGGTCCCGTTGCCTGTATGTTATGGCACAGCAATGCTCTGTAGCAGTTTTGCATTTAGGGTGTGGGTGTAACCAGTGAAGTTTTAGCTGAGTTTCTGGTCATCCCAGTTCAGCAAGGGGGTCCCAGGCTTTGCTGTTAACTCTGCCCAAGTTCAAACACGTGCAGCAGCATCCCCAGTGAAAATTCCAACTCTGATTTAATACTGTAGTGCCTTAGAGGTGACAATGTTTTATTTATAAAATAAAACCTGCTAAAGTTTATTTGCTTTATAAAATGCTCTATAATGTATTTTGAGATTGCTGGGTGGGTTATGCTATGAAGCAAAGAAGGTTTGTTGACAGTTTGATTAACCTGTACTACTATATTTCTAGTTCCTTTATTTTCTCTAAATACATAATAACATACCAGTTAGTTTTAGCTCCAAGAAATGTCGTTAAATCAATATAACTCAAAATTGAGTCAGACTGTGTAATGGCTTAGTAAGTTGGGAATTTTTCACTAGTTCATTTTTTAATAGGAATTCTTAAAAAAAAGGACAACATTCATCTCATCCATCATCGGTTTACATATGCACAGAAATGGTGATTTGGATATATGTTAGTATGAATAACATGAAAATATGCCTATCTAAATTTCATCTAAGTGTATTTTCACTTCCATCTCTTTAATGAACAAAATGTGTAAGTTAAAAAGCTTTAAAATCTAGCATTTGAGCCACAGCATTTCAGTGTAAGCTGTTGAGACAGAGATTTGAGCTGGGCTGTCCTGCACATGTCACTGCTGGGAAAGTGCTGAGCAAAACTTATCTAGGCCGTGGAGGATGAGGAACTCCTGGTGAGAGCTGCCAGTGGTGCCAGGTGGGGAATGAAGCTGATGATGTTGACAGCAAGAACATGGGGAAGGCGGGAATAGGGAGAGCCCAGCCTAAGTCTGCAGTTGAGTGGTAAGCCAGCTTTCTGCAGTGATTCCTGCTGCTCCCTTTTTCCAGGTACTCACTGCTGTGCCATCCCCGCCTCTATGCCAGGGAATTGATCTGGCTTGAAAACTTCTTGGAAATGTTTTGAGGCTGGATCAGTTCTTGATCCAGTCAGCACCATGGCTCTACAGAGAGTGTGTCTGTGCAGTACAGGGAGAGAGGGAGCCATAGGAGTGGCAGAGGTGGGAAGTCCTTGAAGGTTAAACCATGGTTGCCCACAAGTGCAAAACCAGAAGATACTGGTGAAACACAGGGCATGTTAACAGCAAGAGGGGAAGAAGAGAAGAGGAATGGAAGCCTACAGGAAATGCAAGACAGAAGTGAGAAGGGCAGTTAGCATCTGGAGGAGGCAAATGGGATCACAGGCTCAGACTGTGAGGTTAATATACATGGTCAGTTGGTAAGTGGCTAATAAAAGGCTTTGCTACATCTTCCATCACTTATTTGTCTGTGTCCAATGTCTGAATGAAATGGAAGTGTGAGAAACACGGAGGCATCTATTGTATATGTGAAAGTATCCACAGGAGGTACAAAGCCTTTTCAGTTCACTTTCAGGAGGCTTTGTTTTACTCCTGGAATTAAGAAGAAAACCCCAAGAGCACCCAAGTAGTAGAGAAACTGGATGCTGATTGCTGGGTTTGGCCTTCAATGGAGTACACATACATTGATCTGATCTTTAACTTTCATCATGCAAAGATATTCTAAGATAACTAGAGTGTATTTCCACATAAATAGAGTATATTTCCACTTCTCTTCGAGACCACAATCTTTTAAACGACTGTTTTATTTTCTTATTTTTACTTATATTTATTATATTTTTATTTATATTTACTTATATTTATTAATTTATATTTATTTTATCCCATGTTATTTACAAATATGTTTATCAACCTAATTTGCAGTCTCCAGTTTTGTATTCTCTTATGATGCCTTACTGAGCACAAACTGTAATAGAGTATGTATTATTTAATATTCCAGTTCCTTACCAAAGATGATTAAGAGTTGTTGAGGTGGACTGGTTAACTCCTGAGACACATTTAGCAGTTGCTTTGTAAGATTAGTGTCATGCAGTGCAAGTGCTGATTTCTCCATCCCTTGCTGTAGTGTGCTTTTGTTTCTCTGGAGATGCATTTCAGTGGGTGTGGAGAGATCTGAATTCATGCACATGCACTTTGTATCACATTCCTGCCTTAATTTAGAACCTCTTGGAGACCAGCTGCAGCCTTATTTAAAAAGAGGAGAGGGTGGGTGGATAGCGATGGAAGTGTCCTGTGGAGTAGGAACAGTCAGTTACGGTTGTGAATGGAGGTGCTTGTTATCTTGTCTTGAAACTGTGGGGTCTATATCTTATTTTTTCAAGTTCAAACACTCTTTTGGAAAACTAAAGCTACCATTTCAACAAAACTGTAGTAAGGAAGAAACCTATAATGAGGTAAAATAGAGAAAGGTGGATGCCAGTCCCAAGATTTGTTAGAATTTTCAAACTGTCTATTAAATTGAATAGCCTGTTCGGCATAAGCAGAGATGGTTATTAAAATGGCAGATGTTAAATACAATGTTTGGCTACTTATTCTGTTAGAACGGCCATACCAAAATTTAGTATGAAGAAACTATTTCTGTAATGTAATTACTACAAAGAAAGGGAATTTGTAGGCTCTACCATTTGTGCACTTTTTTTTTTCATGAAAACAGTGGCAGAGGGTTTGATGAGGTTGTGCTGGGAAATTGTTCATTCAAAACAACCTTTCAGTCAAAACATGATAAGGATGTTAAGCCAGAACAGAGAGGTCACTGTATTTGCCCGTTTGTTTCCGAACAAACTTGTCTGTTATGGTAAAGCTGAACCTGGAGCTCATGAATTTAACTGCTGCTTTTACCCTCTGAGTTCTCTCACTGGCTGCTAAGCATTGTGTGAAACCATTCTGATTTGCCCAGAACTGTCCATTCTTGCTGGTATTTATTTATTTTTACCTTCTCCAGTGTTATGTCCTGGTGTGTGACTAACCAGTTCAAACAAAATAGTGCAGAAATCCTTCTCCCAGCAAGAGGGAAATAGAGTTGGCTTTTAGTAATGAATTTAAGGTTTATTTTCACTGAGTTGGAATTGATTGTCTTGGGGAGATACTTCAGGGGGTTTAAACCTCTTCATAGCTGAAGTCTCCTATAGGGATGGGGACGCCTCTCCCTCCCTGGGCAGAGCTGCTCTCTGCAGGGGCTGCTGGCTGACCCAGCCAGGGTCTGGAGCCTGTTCTGCCCTCCCTGCTTCCAAAACTCTGCAGCTGTCAACCAGCATCCTGCCACCCTGCAGTCTGAAACAGTCTGGTGTCACTAAAGGCTGCCCTAGTGCCAAGCATATTTTCAGGCAAAGATTGATATTACAGGCCTCCACATTTCTTCAGCTAAGGCTGCAAGCTGGTAATTAAAAGTGATTTTTCTTTCTTAAGTAATGGGTTTGCTTTGCACCTGTCCTCGTTCTCAACTTTGTGGCTTGGGAGAGTGTTCTTGTAAGAACAAGGGAAGGCGAAGTCTTCTGAAAAATACAATAGATAGTTGGGACACGTTTGAGGAGGCTGATTAACTGTAGTATGAAGTGACAACTAGGTTAAAATTACAGGATTTCAGATACACTTGTCAGGTCCCATAACTGTGCTTTGGCTGTAAGCTGCAGCAGTGCCTTACCAGTAACTTAAAACATTTCATTTAAAACCAATGGTGTAATATGTCTGATGTTTAGTTTTTAAACCTGGTGCTTCAGAACTGGTGTTCTTATAAGCCTGGCATAGCTAAAGGAATGTTTGTTTTATTTGAAGTAAGAGGGTGCCATGAAGTGCAATTTTGAAGCTGCCACTTCCCATAAAAGTTGATTGGCATTTTGCAGTAGTCAGACTTGAAGGGCCGGATTGTGGCTACTGTGTAAAAGGAGGTGGGGCAGAAGATTAATCCTCTCTGGATGCCCTACAAGGAGGCAGGCACATTCAGACTGTAATAATGCAGTTTTTGTTAAACTGGGATTTCATTCAGTAGTAAACTCTGATCAGCTCCTGTGGTTAGGGTCCTATACCTTGTCTTCCATTTTCTCTGCTTTCCTGTGAACTCCCCCAAACCCATTTTAAATTCTACCATCTTCCCTTTATTCTTTTGGTTCTGTTTTAGAGAAGTTTCTTTTAAATAATAACTTGGTTATTTAATCTATTTAATCTTAAATGGTGTCTTTTTGGGTTGCTCTTGCCAGGTTTTCTTCTTTACTTAGTAGCTTATTGGTCCTGAATTAGAACCTCATTTAATTTTTAAGGCTGGTGAATAAATAGGTGCTATTTTTTTAAGAAAAGACCAAGAACAGTATTTGCATTCATGTAACAATTTCCATCCTAATTCCCAAGCTGCAAGCCCTATGGCTTTGCTGAATTGCAGCCACTTCAGAGGACTCTAGCAGCCAAGGAAAACGAGGCAGGAATCTGTTTTTTTTTCCAAAAAGCCCCAAGCTATCTTCTTTGTCCAAGGCAGGCACAGAGGGTATGGATATTTAAGGTCTCATCTGAAGGATGCAAATGAGCAGACTGCCGTGAGTTAGAGGTAATTAAAACCACATATTGAGATAATCAGCCAATTCAATTCTTGCTTTATTTGCAGTCTGTTTTCTAACCTGAGAGACATGTTTTTATAGTATTAAATTTTCTATACACTGACCAATGCATAGAAAAGGTAGCTGCAGGTAGCCTGCTTATGCCAGCAGAAAAGAAATGTGTTTTCAAGCACAAGTGATTGGCATGCCAGCATTTGTAGGGTGTATGTGTGGAGCCATTTATGGACAAGTGGGGAACAAGTGAAAATCTACTCTCAGACGTTTTGTGCCTCGTGAAATATGGAGCAGAGCTGAGCATGTAGAGTCTTTGGTCACTTGGAAATGTCCAGGGAGAGGATTCTTTATAGCAAAATTTTGATCCCAATTTGTCCTTCTTATGCAAGTGAGTAATTTTTGGTGGCTGGTGGTAGTGAGTGTAGTTGTCTCCTTGAAATGGTGGGATGGTAACAACCATCTTTTCCAACAGTGGGGCTGCATAAAACAGTTCCTGTAATGTGCATATTCCTGTGTCTGTTGTAGTTCTTAACTAGTGTTTCCCTTAGTTCTTGAGAACATTTTCATGGGTAGTGTAGGATGGACTAATTATAATTTTCATCTCTGAAAAATCTGGCCATTTTTCTTTCATTTTTTTTTTTTCTCTTTGAGTCTGTGATGGCGACTGTCCCATCCTCCCGCACTGTAGAGATGTCATGAACTGGGAACACCTCTTGCTGGGGAAAGGCTTTCGGAGCAGCAACTCCAGCTCAGGCTTCCCCCTCCAGCCCAGGGGTGGGACCAATGCTCAGCACACGCTGTTCCCTCTGCAAGGGCAGCTGCCCCAGCTGCATCCGAGCTGGAGGCAGCAAGCTGCGCTTGGAATTTTCCAACACGGGCAACAACTGCTGCCAGGATGAGTCCTTAACAGCCATTTATTGCACTCCTATTTTTGAAGCTCCTTCTGTTATTTCATTCACTACAGATGATGTGGTCCAAATGCTGGTCTATGCTTCATTTGTATTTACCTCGTGAATGAGGTCCCTTTTGCTTTGTTTGAACTTCTTTAATGAATGGCTGCTTTTAGGAAAGCTGGACCTTAAGTCTGAGAGGAATTAACCCAGAAGCAAGAAAAGGAGCAATAACTGATGCCACTGTTAATGGCTTACCCTGATGTGGGTAGCACTACAGTATTCCCTCTTCCAGGACTGGGGAAATGAAGGTGAAGTGAGGTAGAACAGTATGATTTCAGTCTTCTGAATAATGAAGGATAATGTCATGGCCACACACAAAGGATTAAATTTTGCCCAGTAAGTTTAATTAATAACTTTCAGGAAGTCAATTTCTGCCTTCAGTCAAACGGATGAAGGACAGAAGATCAATTTTCCATCTGCATCTGGTTTCTGGCAAGTTTAGGACTTCAGGGGTTGTTTCTCTTCTCAGTGCTTGCTACATTTGGAGGCACCTTCTTCTAAATATGTGTTTGAGCCACAGCAGGGCAACAGGTGGAACTTATATTGTCAAATCTTATCTCTGTTCGTTAATCGCAAGCAGCAATATGCCAAAGTGTTTGTACAAAAGAAATTATCATAACCTGTCTTTCTAAATCTGTATGCCACAGCTAATGTTTTGGCATCCTTCCCTCTGATGCTGTCATGCTTTGGTGCATCCTACATTTTTGCCTTGTAAAACTTCATCCCAGAAGAAAACTCTTGAGGGTATTTTGTTTTCTTTTTACACCCCCCACTCCCCCCAATAACAGATTAATTCTATTTAGCTGGATTAATTGGTGTTAGCTAGAAAATAAATCTGTCCTGGCAAAGGGATTGAGTTTGCAAACTGAAGTGACTTGTGTTACCTAGAGATGTTAACCCTCAGATAACCTGATTACCAGTTTAAATTACAGGGACTAGTGTCTTGAAGGTACTGCCCTATAGTTAGTTTGGTTATCTCTGATGACTGGGAAAGCATACTCTGTTTAGACACAGTACCTTTTGTGACTAAACCAAGAAATCAATCAATAAACAAATTAAGGATAGATTCTAGGATGAATTTAATTTTTGTTTATGATAAACAAGCACAAGATGCATTTGTAATTCAGAGGTGGTAAAACTACCCTCTTCTCATACTCTCTCCTTTGCTTTTTATACTGTTTTACAACTTCTAAATTTGGGTAACAGCTTTGCTGTTTGTGCAGCCAAGCAAAGAATTGACTCTAGCATGTGAAGACAAAGAGTATAACAGATACTTGAATTTGAATATAACAAAAACCTGGTAGCCTCTAGAGTATCTCCTGAAAAACACCGTTTTGTCCAGTTAAGAATTAAGCACTTTATCTACCTGTCTCGGTTCCCATAGCAGTGCCACCTGTGTGTGCCCTTGTAGTGCTCTTGTTGTAGGGAAATGCTGGTGGCTTTGCTTCAGTGGTGGATGTGGCCTTACGAAAAAATCAGGAGGGAAGCCTCTGGAAATCTGTGGGCGTGGCAGCTTTTCATTTGTGAGTGTTTGACCCTTGCAGCTGAGGGCAGAACCAGAGCTATCTACTTTCACATGCAGTGTAGTTGTGCATGAGACATAAAAAGAAACGCAGAAATCCTATATACTGATTGTTTGGGGTTTGTCTTCCCCCACATATTTTTGTTCTTCATTGATTAAATAATAAATAATGTTTGTTAGAGGTTATAGAAAACCGTATATCTGAAATTTCAGCTCTTCCGTAGAGCTGGTTTCCACTGGGGATGCAAAGATGCCTCATTTCTATTCCATCAACATCTTGCTTCCCTTCTTAAGTTGTCTGTAGCTCCTCCTTCCAAGAGCTGTTTGGTCTTGCTCTGTGAAGGAGTACAATAAAAGTAGCAGGTGGTGATCCTTCATACCTTTTGCATTTGCTTTGCTCCACTCCTCCTCCCCAGCTGGCATAGCAGGTTTGCACTGCCGTGATAGTTTTGGAGTTCTGGTCTGTGGCTTGATGAATTCCCAATCCACCCTAGTGTATACAGGAGTAAACCACTGTATAGTGGGCCATACAGACAGGAATATGGATACAGATAGAGACCAAGGAGGGCAGAGAACAGGCTTGCAGAGCAGTTCACCTCCTTTAATTATATTCCTCCATACATTGCATAGCGGTGAATTAGCTTACTATGAAATTCCAGTTTTCTGCCTCCAAAATATCTTACTTGAAGTATAAGATTAGACCTTGAATTTACTTGTCTTAAAATAAGTTAACTACAAAGTTTTAGCATTCCATAGATAATTTAATTTTATCCAGAACAGGAGGCTTGAGAACATACAGTTTTTTTCCAGATACTTACAGTACTGTTAGAATGTATAAGAATTTCAGCATTTGCAACTCAAAGGTGCTGTCCATACTAATGTTTTATTTCAAAATTCAATCCGGTCTCTTCTCATTTGAGAGTAAATATTAAACCAGGAGAAAAATGTGAAGAGTTAATGCCATTTGGGTAGTAGTCCTCAGAACTGGCATGGTCCTGCTAATTTGCAGCAACACCAACTGTGCTACTGTGGGTTCAGTCTTTGGCAGTCTGGGCGTCACTGGAGAAAATGGAAATACTCCAAGCCAAATCCATGTGTAAGTAATAACAAGGGTGATGTGACTGTTTCACCAGCCTGTAACTGTGAAACAGTTCCCTTTCCTTTCCTGTAAATAGGAGACAGTAATAATAACTTGGTAATGTTTTCTTCTCCTAACATCAGTGAGGGACTGTTGCATATGCTGTTACATACCATTTTTTTTTGTACAAATGCTACCAAAGAATGGATGTTCAATGATTTTACCCAACCTGTTCAGAAATGAGTGGAGGGTTCCTTGCAGCATGAGGTGTAGTAGTTATTAAAAACTCAGTTCATTATTTACGAACAGGCATTGAAGCCATTACCAATTACTTGCAGATTCCTAGTTACAACCTTTCTAAAAGGATAATACAATTCTGCAAAGGTTCCAAATAAAACTTGCAGGGATTATTCTGTAAAAGATCATTAGCCCAATGAGGTGTGAAAATTCCTTCAGTTTATTACTTTAATTAGTCATTAAGTGCATGATGCAATTTTTTTCCTTGATTTCTCTTTCTACAGAAAATGTGCATGGCTTCTACTTACAACCAACTTCAGAACGACAAAATACCCTGTGTCTTAGGAACTCTAAGCAGATCAAAAGAGATAGGCAGAATAAGTTCTTGGATTTCTCTTATGTACCTTGCTGAAGCTCCCTTTTCTTTCTGAAGATGACATCCTCAATGAACATAGATCATAAATAGGAATCTCATATATCATGAAAAGATTGCATTCCTAGAAAAGTATGTGGGTAGAGTCTTCATAAACATGTTCTCAATTCTTGCCCGAGCCACGGAGTTCCTTCAGGAGCAGGGCTTGCTCTGTTTGTGGTATTTTTTTCCATTTGCTAGCTCAGTATAATATTGCAAGTAGAAATTCCACCAATGACTACTCTTTCCCAGATACTGTGGTGGTAAAGATTTGGTGACTATTTCATTGGTAAGGTATTTATGATACTTTCGGTAGTTAGTAGTGGAATGCTCTAAGAGATGTTTATTCAGGATTATGGTGCTGTAAGAAGCTCATTATGGAGATTTGAAATTGCAGCTTTGCCTGTCGGCCTGGGAAGATTTCTGTCCATACTTCATAGGTGCTCATATATTCACATCCAGATGTTCTAAGTGAAGACAAAGTGACTGAGGTTAAATGTGGGCAATGTCAACTATGTGTTTCTTTGTCAAGTTGTTAGGATCTTTATCATGATATGTGTTACTGTCATAAACCTTTTCAGTTACCAGAAATCAAAAGCCTGAAAAGGCAGTTTTTGAATCTTATAATCACAGTGGTTGGATTGGGTGGGACCAAGGTGATTCAGCTGGCCTTTGCCTCTTCTGTGGGTGCAGGAAGATAGTTTCAGTTACTCTAAATCAGACACCAGTCACAAACATTTAAGTATTTCTACTTACTGCCCTTAGAATGCTGACTTTAAATTGACAGCAGCTATGCTCTCTGCTTGGTAGCAAAAGAGGAATCCCAGATCATCACATCAGCACCCTGACAGAAGCATGGTCATCTCCACTGCTGAAAGAACTGTTGCAGTTCTGGTTCAGAGACACTTCTTGCAGTGACAATGGGACACTCAAAGGAGACTGATGCATGATTGGAAGCTTCTTAGGGCTTTTTTGAGAGAACAGTGATTGATGTTATGTATTACTTCTTCCTTAAAAGGTAGCAAGGGGACTATGTTTCATTCTCCTCCCCATTGCATTAGTTTTAGGAGCCATAACTGGTCACAATTCTGAAGATGGAAAGAGCAAATCTGGTAGTGATTTTTTTTTTTTTTTAATGAAGTAAAATTGATTTCTGTGGAGAATTGGTTACATTATGTTTCTTCACCTTCTTTTATGAACCTGATGATTAATTATATTCCACATTTTCAGTCATATTTCCCTGTTTCATCTTTTCTTTCTTTCAAAAATAAAAAGGCTGTATTTTTGTCTCCTTACACCTACACTTGAAATACATTTTGGCAGTATATATGAATTTGAAATGTGAAGGAAGTTTTTTGAACTCTGTGGCTAGCTAATAGCAATGCAGATTGGTTACCTAATGAGGAAAAGATGTCAGAAGATTTTTGTTGAAGGGTCTACTGAAGGAATAGCATCATCCTAAATCTCAGCAATGTGAACCTAAATGCATCTTACAGCGTGTCTGTTCTGTGCAGTATCTTGGACTATTTAACTCAGGAGACTGGGGCAGGGGGGTAATATTTTAGTTTTTGTTTTTCTCTCCTGTTTGTTATCTCTATGTTCTTGACACAATGTTAGGTCTAATTTTATGAATGGCTTGGAAAGGCAGGCCTCATTGATTTCCCGTGGTAATTGAGCTCATAAAACATTAGGCCCTTCTGGAAATCTTCCCTGTTGGTGGGGTTTCTGCAGTGCTTCCCCAGCACAGCCAGCACAGCTCTGCCTCCGCTGGGAGGTTGGCTGGGGCTGGGGCTGCCTTTGCCTTGTGCTGGGAGATGCTGCCTTGATTCATACCCCGCCAGGGCATGGCAGGGGTGCAGGCTGCAGTGCTGGCAGCTTGCTCTGCTGGGTTCTACCCTTCAAATGATGCTGTGCTGCTTCTCTGCTTTCTGCTGAAATGCCCGAAATGCAGTTGAAGGAATTAGTATGAGTATAATTATGTGGGCTTATGTCTTCGTATTTCTCTCAGCTGAGAAGACTCATCAGCTGCTATTTCAGGACCAGTTTTAAGGCAATTCTTAATATAATGCAGGATTTTTTTCCTGTGTTAAGAGGCCAAACTTATTTCAGGGTGAGGGAGTCTCACCCCAGCTCTAAGCTTCTTAAGGAAAGAGCATCTGTCTTGGCATGACAAACAGTACTGCCATCAAGGCACTGCCTCCTCACCTCCAAGTCTTTAGCACAAGTTCTTGGGAAGCCCAGCACAGGGTTGGATTCACAGGCTGTCATCCTCCCCACTTCATCTGGCATGTGGCAAGGAGAAGAAGGCAGAGCTCCTCCCTCCTGCCATGGAAAGCAAGCAACTACCCAAGTTTGTGGAAATCTGGTACCTTTCTATCTTAGATACATGCTAGATGACAAAGATACTCCGTAAACTTAATTGCATTTATTTTTTAGCATCTTTCTTACCAGTGTAAGCGTGATGCTTTCGTCCTGAAAGTGGTATTGATTTATCTGTCTGTTAGAGAGTCGTCTTGTGTTCCCCACTCCAGAGGGAGGGGAGACAAGTTCTAATCTTATATCTTTAAGCTACCAGTCTAGGAATGTATCTCCATGTGTTCCTTAAATAGAAACAAATATTTTTGTAAGGCTGGTAGCTTCAAGGTATTTCCATCCATTGGCTAAGGGAAAACCTGTTGTCTACTTGTGATAAACTGTGATGAACAGTCTGAGATGTAAGCCCTTCCAAACTATAAACTTCAATTATTAAATATTTCATCCTGTGTTTACCATGGAAAACTTACTTGCAAAAGCTTCAGTTGAGATGCTTTTAGGCATTTCTAATAGCTCTTCCTGTCAGCACTACCATGTACCAACGTGCTAAATATAGAATGCAAATTACCTGTTCTGTGCTGCTATCATTTTTCTAGTTATTGTATTCATAGAGCTTCAATTATCGTAGTTTCTAGGCAATCACGTACAGCAAAACAAGAGTTAGGACTTGCAAGAAAAGTGGCTTTCAATGCTACTTTTTGATAAATATATATTTGCCTGTTATTTTGTGTCTGCATCAAATCAGATGCAAACCTACTCTTCCTAGTTTGGTGCATTTGCGTTTCTGGTTCTTGCGGGATCTAATGACAAGGGAATGGCCATTTTACAGTGGAGCAGGTTTTGATGTATGACTCAAGCAAAGTGTGTGAGCTTGGAGAAGCCAGTTGCTTCTAAGAAATGCAAATTCCATGTCAAATGGGAAGGAATAGAAATGCACCATTGGAAATGTGCTATTTTAAAATGAAAATGTGATTAGAGACAGTGTGAAATTGTGTTAACGTTGACAACTGTGGGTCTGTTCTAAGGAACACAGTCACTGCAGCTTGGAGGGCTGAACGTTTCTGACTGCTGGGTTCCTTGCTGAGGGCTCATTGCTGCTCATGACCGTGGCTTTTGTAGCCAAGTGACAAAGCCTTGAGTCTTCCAATACTTACTCATCCTGCTTTGTTTCCTGCATGAGCCGTTCTTCCTTCATGGGCCAATTGCACCCATTTGGCTTACTGTGGCTCCAGACATGGAATTTCTTGTGCATGTCCTTTAACTGATAATCCTCTGTGTAGCAAGTGGACAGGCAGTGTTCCTGAGGTGTAAAGCTTAAGCATGGTTGCCCTTTTCTGAATTCTGAGCTGCTTTTCTCTGACCTTGCAGTATATGAGTCCTGTGCTTTTAGCAATTCAGAAGAAGTCCCGTTGGATTCTGTGTGGCTGGACTAGCCATGCCTGGGACATTTGGGACTGCCTCCATTTGGGTCAAAAAATATGCCTGGCAAAGTCCACAAAAGTGAGCTCATGAATTAAGTAAAGACAAATATCCACTTATATCAAGGGTTTGAGTTGCCTGCTTGGTTTACTGCTTTTGTTTTCGGATGGAGATGAGAAATGTTGCAGTCGGCAATAAGCCAGGCACTTGATGCATAACAGTGTCAAACAGTCATCAGTTTGGTTCTGCATGTGATAGACTCAATGCATTTTACTGAGTGAGTTGCTGATGAAAATATGCACTTCTCTCCTGTTTAATGCCCTTGAAGTAACCTCTGTGCTTGAAGGATGAAGTTGGTTTATCCTCAGGTTTTTTTTCTGATGTGAATGCAGTGGAATCTAACTAATGTTAGTGGCTCCTTACTGCTCTAGTCATGAACTTCTTTTTGGCACCATCTCATAAAATGAACATATACCAGTTTGTAGGTGTAAACAAGGTTCAGTTTGCAATAAAGACATCATCTTAAAGATTTGTGATAAGATTTTGTATTTTTTTTTGTTTTGCATAATTATCCAAGCCTTATAATTAACCTTTTCATTTAGCTAGAAGTCACTTAAGTAGGGATATTGTTACAATCATATAAAGTGTGTTTATTATACATAAGAATTAAACATCAAAGTTATGAAATGTGTTTAAATTTAGTTTGTCTTTCTTCTTACTATTTGTTTTTCCTCTGACATAAATTATTCTTCTGATTGTAGGCTGAAAATATTTGTACTTAACAAAAATGACAAGAAAACTTTAAAAATTGTGTGCCTTTGTTTCTGTTTCCGTTTTCCACTTTAGCAATTTATAGTTGCAGTGGGTGTTTTACTGAATGGCAAAAGTGTTCTGAAAGAGATAATGACTTAGTCCACACTGAGATTCACAGTTTGTTTCTAATGCTAGGCATTATGTGTTTAAATATTTGTGATGAATAGATACATTTATGCAAGGTAACCAAACCTTATTTTGATGGTAGCATTTGTCCAAAGTCTTGTCATTGCTTCTGGATGAGCATTCTTTTTAGGTAAAACTTTTGTTATCCACTGTGGTTGTGTCTCTTAAATTTTCCTTTTCTCATGTGCTTCTAATACTGTGTTAATGGAAAAACCATTGAAAAGAATCAGGCAGTGCCTGCACTATCAGCTGTAGTAGAAGCAGGTGGAAGACAGATGGAGGTTACTGGGGAGCCCCAGTACACAGCACTTTGGTTCTCTACAGCTCCAACAGATCAGAAGCCTTGCTTATAAACACTGTTAAACCCCAGTATCTTTAAAACAATCAAAAAAGCTCTTGCCTGGCCCCTGAATTGCTGAAAGACTACAGTGTAAGGTAATTTGCTATAAACATCTCTTGAAATATTCAGCTCAGTGTATTTACTGCTTGTTGCTCTTTCTAAACCTATTATCATGATGCACATTTAATGTATGGACAAGGCTCAAATTTGGTTCAAGACTGAATTTTTGCCTTTTCATCACGGTTCAGATATTCAGACAGTGCTTTATCAATCAAGGTTTTTATGAAAGTGAAAATTACTTATTCATTGTTTTCATTAAGGGTGTTAATTTTTACTACCTGACCAGTCCTCAGCTTGCCACCTCACTCCTTAATAATAATTTCCCTTTTAAATGGATCCACACAGGTCACCATTTTAGATGCACAAATAGCTCTGTATTAACTTTAACTAAATCTATTGCATAATTTTCTGTGTAATACAATGGTATTGATCCCTGGAAAGATTAAGTAGATCTTTATGTTTTCAGACACTTTCAAAAATTATTTGTTCAAGTTAAAAGGACTGAAACTGTAATACAATTTATCATCTAAAATGGCAAAAAAATCATTCAGAGTTGAAGATGTAGCGTCTCTGGATGTGTTTTATGAGATTCTTTTAATCAGTGGCTGTGCCAGTGGCTTCCTGTGGGTCAGCAGTGGTTTTATTTCATGACAGATTTTTAGCTCTTAAAAAAAAAATTAAAAAATTGTTACCAATCTGCATTATTCTTCTTGCTTTAAAAAAGCAGTGATTCATATTATCCACTCCTAAGATATCTCTTAGGATTTGCTGTGACTATGGGAGAAGTTCAGCTGAGAGAGTCCTTCAGACGGAAGCTGCCAAAGCTTGCTACTTTAATCATTATTCCAAGTGCAAGGTACAGGCTTAAGCCTATTATTAGCTTGCATACAAAAAAAAAATTAAATATATAATTTGACAGCTAACTCCTACAAATTACCCATTATCCATTTCTTTAAAAACTGTGAGCACTTCTGTATTCAGGCCAGTTTCCATGATTGCTCTTAGTCACTGTCATGGGGCTCTGTGTTAATTTGACTGGAGCTGGCAGATGCAGGGTGTGCTGCTTAACGTGCTAGCCAGAACCTCCTCGGAGGTTAGTTTGCAAAGAAATAATAAAGGATTTGTTTTCAGAGCAGCAGACTTTGGGTTTGAGTGTTTTCCTTTCTTTGCATTCATCCAATGACCAGCTGCACAAGTGTCTCTCCGATTTTAGGGCTGTACTTCTGTTTGGATCCCCAGGTTTAAACCTGAGCCTGCAAGTTGAAATGCCTGACTGTGATTTCAAAACCCACTAAAAAAGCAGGAGTAAATTTTTTCTTTGTTTTTCCATTCTTGAATACAGCCTATTCTGTTAGTAGTTCATGTGTGGTATGGGGTGGCTGCTTTTTTTTCAGAGAGTGCCTATCTGACGGAACTGAATGGAGCCTGGGGACAAAGACAGTTACTTTCCTCTGTCCAAGGAAAGTGAAGGAATACTTTCAACTGTTTTTTCTTTTGTTTTCCTGCATAATGGTATAAAGGCTTTCTGTTACAACCCATGGATTGAATTCAGGGCTGCTCAATAGCATGTCTGGCTCTGGCCTTTCACGTTTTTGAACACAGATCCACAAAGGAAAGGGGAAGGAAGCAAGTGATGCTTCCTCATGCAAGACAGTCCAAACCCAAGAGCTGGATGCTCAGAATTCAGCAGGCTGGTATGAGAGACCCCAGGACATGAGGCTGTGCCATTTCATGCTGGGACAGGTCACAGTGAAAGGGACTGCGACTCAGTGATACCGCTGAAGGGATAGGTCTCCTTCCATGTAAAGCTCTCCCAGGAAAACCACTTTTGGGGGCATGGCTATTCTTTCTCAGTATAGGCTGGCTGGCTGTGTCTGACATCTGAATGATAGAGCACAGTTCAGATCCTGGAGCTGCGTTGCTGGTCTGTACGGGGAGCGCAAAGGTAAGGCCCACTGGATAAGCTTCGTGGTTACATGGCAGAGACTAGCTGAAAAACTGGTAAAAATTCAGTGAATAGTGGACTGTGTCAAGGAAGTGTGAAAAGGTTCAGTTCTGGGGAAAAAAGGTAGATACCTGTGTTTTGGAGAAAGGAAAAGTTTTGGAGTAAGCTCATGGTACCATAAGAAGCTGTCTTGGGTGTGATTGAACTGGCCAGCGGTAAGAAAAGAGTGGCCAGAGGTCAAGGGGATGGCAAGCCTTTAACAAGGGTTGAAAGATATAAAAGCCCTGGTAGCATTTACTTGCTTGAAAGGAGAAGTTTGAGTCTGGACAGTGACAACAGCTGGATCATTGGAAACACTGAACACGTTTCGAGTGTGCTGATGCCACCTGCTTTAAGAGGGAACTTCTGTGTTCCATTCTTAGACAGTGTTGCCATTTATTTCAAGTGAAGTGCTGCCTGTAATGGCTGAGAAAGCCACTGAAAGTTTGTGCCCAACAGAGCAAATAATTGCATAAGGATCAAGCCTGTAATCACTCCAAATAAAAACTGGAACATTTGAACTTGGAAACACAGACTTACACATGTAAAATCTCTCCTTGCTTAATGATCATTGACATTACCATCAGATTATAAAGACTGCAGCATTTCTCTCTGATAATTTGTGTGCCTTTCTTTATGGATAGAATCAAGTAATGTAAAGAGCAAGAACTGATCAGCAAAAGACCCTTTTCAACATGTATTCCTGATGGAAAATAATGGTGTCCAGAACCACTCTTGCTTCAATTTTCTGTGGATTTAAACCAAATTAAGAAAAAAGTTTCATTGCAGATGTCACCATCAGGACTGTAAAGGGAGAATCCCATTGAATTTAACTGAGTGAATGAACTAGGCTTTTATTTCTTCCCTGATTATAAGTCTTTGAGCTTGTGATTTTGATATTGGCCATTTTTTCTTTAGCAGAACAGCTAGAGTAGAGTGGAGGGAAAATTGAAATGTGAAAACATGGCTGATGCAGATAATTCTAGTGTCCATCCCAGGCTTTCCCAAGCAGCAGCTGCCCACTCACTCTCTGTATCAAGTGTCATGGTGAGACATTGCCTTTGGAAATAGCAAAGTTAGATGTAGACCGGCAAAACCTTGAATGTATTTAGTTGGAAAGCAGTAATAAGGTGAGAAAGGATAAACAGTACCTTACCTCTTTATGCTGAATAATTGGAGTGCCATGGTGAGAAGTCAGTTTGATCTGTTCTGAAGTGCTTAACATCTGGTGCATTGGGTTGGTTCCTTTCTTGTGCAATGCCCAAGGTGTTGTCCTTAGTCCTGGCCATTGTGTGAGGAAGCAATGTTGAAGCAATGTGCCTGTTGAAGCAATTTTGTAAAAAGGATCTCTTAAAGTGGTTCAGAATTACAATGGAATTTTTATAATCCATTCACACCTGATAATCCATTCACACCTGATTTATAACTTTGTTAAGCAAAAAAGTAACCCAGCACATCATGTCCTCGAGAGCTTTGTCATCAAAGTCTGAATAAAAATGTTGAATTTTAAAGCACTTGAGAATTTTTTTCCCCACTTACATTGGTTACTGGTCCTAATAGAAAAAATGAAAGCTGAAATGAGAACATCTAGGCATTTCATTGAAGAGGAATCATACCCTGTTTTATGTTGTCAAATGAACTGATGATGGATTATATTGTATTCAGGGAGGAAATGGGGTTAGAATATGGCTTTAGACTGAGTTTTGGACTGTCTTGGAATGACTGCCATCAACTATGTCACTTCTATCCCATTTTAATGTTACTGAAAAATTGGTTGTGGATATAAGACAGAAATCTTTCCGTTTAACCTCCTTTTTTGATATTTATCTTCAACAGATTCAGAGAAAAACTGAAAGCAAGACTAACTAAAAATTAGAGCGGACCTTGCTAATGAGATCTAGTTAATTATATTCATTTGCATGCCTTCAGTGGTAAGGTGAAATTTACTGAAAATCTGAATTCTTCCCTTATGTTAAGGCCTTTCATTATATCTTTTCATATCCAAGGCCACAGCATGATTATGGGTTGACATTTTTATAATTTGTAAATTACCATATTATGGTTTTTGGTAGTATCCTAATTTGTTTTCACTTACTTTTAAAGGCTCAGTTCACAAGCAAGCAAAGTAGAGTGACAGTCTCTAGGAATTTTGCTATTACCTTGTTTTGTTTAATGCAAAGAAACTCCAGCAGATCTGACTTTCACAGTTTATGTGCGAAAATCTTTTTTTAGTGTACTGCTTGTAATGGGTACAAGTTAGAAAATGTGTTTTGGACACTTCCAAACCAGAAGCATTCTCTCCATGTGATATGAAGGATGGTGTATCTTATTCAGGAAGCCCTGTGCCATTAAAGGATCACGTTCATTATTGTTCACTCGTATTGACTTACATGTCATCAATTGTTTTGCCGCCTCAAGGCCATTTTATACATGGTTGGGCAGTTAAATGTTTAAAATGATTTTGGAAAGGGCCAAGAGCTGGGAGTCATTGAATTTCTTACTACTATGTTTGAAATGTCACAAACATCACTTGTGTTCTGTGCATCTGAGAAATGTGGGTAGGTCAGCTAATCCAGCCAAGGGCTGATGGGCGGTTTTGCAGTTCATCTGTGACAAGACCTCATTAGCAATACATAGTTCAGCCTTGGTTAAGCCGGGTGGCAAATGTGCCATCTGCTTTGTTCAAAGGCATCCCTTAGATCTGTCCAAGCACTCAAGTCCTGAGAGCAGGCTCGTAGAGGTGACAGTTGTGATCACAGGGAGCATCACACAGGGATCACTGAGGTGTGTATAAACTCAAAAGAAAAGAAGCAAAATGCACACGTAGTGTAGAATTCATCTATGAGTTCTGTGAAGTTACTTCAAGAAAACTTCTGTGCTGAAGATTATAACACTCAGGTGAAGTAAGCAAAAACAGGCTTCAATTACAGCAAGTAAAGTAAGTGGTGGAGATTATGGATATAAACTCTGAGACTAGTTGAAAATAAATGAGTAATATGGAGAAATTTCACCTAGAGCAGATTATTGTGTAGTGGTTTCCTGGAGCTTCACTACAGCATTTAAAAGTCCCTGGTGTCAGGGATAGGATATTGAACCAAGTAACTGACTGGTCTGATCTGATATTCTATTCTATATAGATCTATATTTAAAAAAAGAAGGCTGAGCAGAGGGATACTGCAGTGTAAATTTTGATAGCAGAAAATTGCATTTAATGAAGAAGTTATTTAGGGCTCATACAGGAAGAACATGGAATGAAGCGTTTTTATTGCAGATAAGAAAATGCATAAAGCAGAAAAAGCATTGTTTAACTGTGTGGAAGATTGAAGTTGAGCAATTTGAGATTTTAATGAGTCAGGATTATGGAGTACAAATACACTGATATTTCAGCTTAGAAATATTTTGCTGCTTTCTTTCTTTGGCTGAGATGCTGTACCGTATGTGAATTCTAAAAATACCGCTCTCGAGTCCTGTTGTCGAAGTAGTTTTCTTTTCCTTTAAAACAGCATATAACAAACCAGTATTTTCCCTATCCAAAACTATGTTTGTATGTAATTATGCACTTTAAACTGTGCAATTGAACTTTTGTAAAGAACCACAAGAAGTAGGTTTGCACAGTGCAGTTTGTCTGCAGGGCCTTGCTTGCTCTGCTCACCTGCTTGGCCAGTTAGTAGGGCACTCCTAGCAGTGGTTACCTATAAAATGCTGGGGACATAAATAGGATTGAAGTTGGCAAATTTAGAACTAGTGGTAATTTAGGGTGGGGTTTTTTTAGTTTTACTTACAGTCATTCAATGGGTGGAAACTTTGGAAACTTCCATGGTGTTGCTGGTGGTGGAGGTTTGGGGTGTGTTTGTGGAAGTTTGGTTGTTCCCCTTACTCCCATACTGAGCTTTTTGTCAGCAAGTTATGACCAGAGAGAGAATATTTTCACCCAATTATTCTCCAACAGTGAATTTCCTACAAAAAATGCCACGGATATAATTTTGTCCTCATCTGTGTACATGTAAAGAAAATCTGCCTGTGTATACAAAGAGATGTTTTTAGAAGGAAAAAAAAAATCCCTCTGTGCTTATGGAAAGTTTTTAAGTGAGAGACTGTAACCCCATTTTTACATTTCAGGTCCAGTTATTTCTTTCTCTTCCTTTAAAATTGAGTAATCTGCATTGTCACTCCTAATTCTGTACAACAATAGAGGTCCTGTTTCAATCCTATTTAGAACAATAAGATATCCAATTTGCTGCTAAATGGCTTGACAGACTGCTTAGTTCTCCACAAGCTCTGAGTGAGTGTCAGGTCTTCCAACATGGTATTCGTATGTCAGCTGCAATTTTATAGATACTCTTTAAGGCTGTAAGTATATAAGGACATTAGATGGCAAAGAGAAAGTGTTTGTTGTTATTGTCTTCTGGAAAGAAAAGCAATTCAATGTTTACAAAACTCGCATGTCAGTTAGACTGAGTTATTAATGTTTCATTTTTGTGAAGAGAGACTTGAAATTGTTTCACTTCCAGAATGGAAGAATTGCATAATAAAATCCTGACACTAAATTAGGAAAGGATTATGAGGAGGAGAAAGCTTCATTCATTGCTCAGAAATCCTATCATAGACAGAGGGAGAGGATCTTCACTGTTGGCTGAACGGACGGGAGATTTTGTACATGATGTATTGCACTGGTTTGTGACAGATGCTTATTGTTTAATGACTTTTATACTTCAGCAAAATTCATGCAGCTTACTTTGCTAACAAAGACTAATTATTAGAGTTAATATGCCATCAGCAATGCACATTATAGGCTTACTGGATTTGAGAGCTTATTTAGCATTTTTAAGAAAACCAAGGCCTTTTATTGAAATAGGTATATTTTCCTGTTCCTGTTCCACCTTCAAAATAATAAGCAAACCACTCTCCAAGTGCATCAGAAAGAGGGAAATTGGCAAACTCATTCTTTGAAAAGAAATCAGATTGTTTGCCACTTGTACAGCTACTGTTGAGCACTGTGCCTGACGATCATAATTGGTCTTTCAAACAATATATACAAATTAATTGACATTTCTATCTGGCATTCGTCTAGGATGTAAATATGGGCTATGATTGCAATTCAGATTAGTCTGAAATTTAATATCTGGTTATAATCAGAATCGCTAAAGATGTCTTGCTAATTTAATTGACATAATTGTTTTAACATCTCTAATTTTATGTTGATGTCTGAGGTAATGACTGCTGAGTCACCTCTGCTTTGGGAGGCTTTTAAAATAAAAATAAGGATACATAGGACTGGATTGAAAAGATGTAGAAGAAGAGTTTATATCAGTTTTTCTCTCTCTTTTAGTAGGTTGCTGGAGGGGATGAATGAAATCTGGAGGTGTACAGCAGTATACCAGCCCTATCATTCTCTAGTAAAGATCAGCATGAAAAAGCAAATGGCTCATTTATTGGACTGAATCACTGTTACTTATTTACAGGACCAAAATAGTTTCCTTCATATAAAAAGCCTTCAGCAAGTTCTCCTCGGATAGGAGGATTTATTTATGAAGTCTCTCTGGGATAATGTGGGATGATTCACTGTTTTGCTACTTGCCAAAAATGGCTCCAGCAGATTAGTAGAATTTAAGCCATTGTAAGTACTGAATAACTTGTTAAAGTAAGCCAGGGACCTAACTCAGCTGAAAGTGCCAAGGGACAGTTAAAAATCTACCTGGTGGAGACAACATGCTGGTCGGCCACTGGCATCTCTGTGTTGACACAACCAGCCCCAGCAACTTTGGTGGGAGTGATTTCCCAGTGCAGAAATGAGGACACTGTCATTGCCTGGCCTTCCGTCTGCTGCAAAAGCTTAAAAATTTTCTTAAGCCGGCCAGAGTAGAGCTGAACATCAGTTTATGAGCTAAAATTATCTTGATTACTTGACCGTGGGGATCAGTCTCCTGACTTTGACTTCACCCCATGTCTCCAGCTGAAGACAAATGCTTGATTGTGTGGGGAAGATGAGAAACTAAACTGACTGCTTAATTCAGTATGTGCTGACAGAAGGACCCTGTTCATGATTTGAGGAGGAAGGGAGTGCAGGGAAGCTGAAGAAGCAATAGTAAGAGAAAAGCTGTCAGCAGCCATACAGCTGAGTGGCTCTGGGGGTTGTGGGCACCAAGGGTTGTGTCTGATAGGTGACTGATGCACAGACCCAGATGGTGCTTGAGAGGCAGCCATCTGACTAAAACCTGGGGTATTATTGCCTTCAGTTCTCTGAATGTATCAGGGAAAGTAAAGATTCAATGCAGAGGTAGATTGCCAAGATTTACTTTTATCCGTGCTCTATGTCTGTCTGGGTTTCATTTTCAGAAGGTTTCTCATTTCTAATCGACTACCGGAGTTCAGGCTTCATGTGCTGTTCTTAAAATTCAGATGTTCTCTATCAACATAATGGTTGTCTAACAAGCTATCCATCCTGCTGCTCTTGGATTTCCAGTAAGCTTTTCAAATGTCTGAGAAGATAAAGCTTTCCTTATAACAGAAATCACCTTCCTCTCTCTAGTCAGATTTTTTTTTCTTTCTGGTTTGGGAAGTGTCAGCAGATGGTGTCTAATGCGAGAAGATGCATCCACTCCCTTGTCAAAGATGAAGGTTTTTTGCAAACAGTAGGATATATCCAGGCTGCCTTGCAACAGTGTTTTGGATCACCTGTGGCCATGTCAGAGGGGATGGTCACAGTGTTTGTGGGCAGACCATCCTACCTTCATGGTTTTCAAGGTACTGTTGAGGGGCATGATGTCACATATTATTTGAATATTTTTTTAAAATGAGAATAGTGGTTTAATATTCCCCAGGGGTCAGCAAAGGGGGTCTGCTGATGTCTTCATCTGCTCTTGTCCCTCCCTGAGCGATGAACCTTGTCGTGTTTGGGAGCAGTGTTTTCACAGAGGTAACTGTCATTGCTCTGACATCAGGTATCTAATAATAACTCCCTAACAAGTCATCCGCTCTCTTCTGCTTCACCCACTCTTAGTCACTCTACCAGTTTCTGTAGGCTACAAGTAGTAGGCTATTTATTAAAAGCAGTAGCTAGTGAAAAATGGTTTTCTTAATCAAGTTTCTTCTGCCAAGAATGTAAAATCAGTGAGACCATTTTTAGGTGCTTTGAATCCTGTCCAATTCAGATTACTTGGCAACTTGTTATCTCAGCTGCTTCCATACCTTCTATTCACATTCCAGGTGCTGAGGAGCACTATTTAAAAATTTGTGGTTATTAAAAATAATGCCTTAAAATTCTTTGTAAGGCAATAAATGTGTTTGGCTAGTGCCCTTCCTGTGTCCCATCCAAATCTGGCACTGCATTGCGTGATTGAGTGTTCATTTACTCTGAAGGAGAGGGTCAAGGTTATCTGAGAATAAATCACCCAATTCTTTATCCTTCTCACCTCAGTGTTACCCATGGGGTCATTCCTGGAAATGCCAAGGGGAAGCACGACATTAATGAAAGTCTACCTGTAGGCAAATGGGTTTGTGTATTTTTTCTGACCTTGTTGACTTTGCAGGTCAGTAGCTGTGCTTATGCCAGTTTTCTAAGTAAGCTCACTTGTCCCCAAGTTCTTTCAGGAATGTGACATTTCACTTCCTTTTTATAATCGGTCACTGAGTGACAAGCTCTTTGCATGGGAGAGCTATTCTGACAGCAGGGGAGCAGCAAACCAAGCACCCACTCCTTCCCACACAGGCAGAAGCTCGTCCTGCCTTCCGGGAAGGACGAAGAACTGGGAATGCCCTGGAGACCTGCCTTGAATGGGATGCAGTAATGTGGGTTTGTAGCAAAAAATACCTTTCTAATTTAGTTTGTTCAATTTATGGGTCAATATCCTGCTAAGAAAAAAGGAAAAAGAATTGTATAGAGTGGAAGTTTCCCAGTGGAAGATTATTTGTGAATAAAAAAGCTTATGTTAGTGTAACTCATTGACAGGATTGTTAGGGAAATGCTCTCTGCTATCCACCCAACCGGGATGGAGTTGCGGCAGTGTGAGCCCAGGAGCAAGACGCAGCAAAGAACACAGAGCACGCAGGCAGGCAGGCAGGCAAAGAGAGTGTATTCAAGTTTCCCGCAGCATATAAGGATTCCGGGAGGAAGGGAGGGGCTTGGCTGCCTTACCAGCCAATGACAAAGGCGGAGAGGTAATACCCAGTAAGAACCCAGGAACCGGGGAAAGGCAGGGGAAACAGCCAACGGGGTTAGGATAGAGGCGGGACCCCGCTCTGGGGGCAGAACAGGAGCTGCATTCCAGTGTAGGAACAGGGGAGAGAGATTACACAATATAAGATAACGCGGAACAATGATTTCGCAATACGAGGCTTCGCTGAGCTGACTCCAGGAGCTCTCCCGGGCTGCAATTGTGTCTCCTCTAGGATTGATGTTTCCACTGCACGTATTCCACGTTGTCTCCCACAGTTCCTCCGTTTTTATTTAGTAAAGAAACATAGACTTGAGCTGCATTAGTTGAAGGCACTGTAAATGCAAACCTGAAAGAGTCTTTAGGGTTTAACCTGATGTTAAAAAAAAAAAACAGTCCTTGATTTTCCCCTTTTAGAGGCCACTGGGATACCCAGATGGGCTCGTCTGAGAGCCATGTAAGGGCAGGGGACTGCGGCTCTCCAGTGGCCTCAAGACTAAATTTGAGGTGGTGAGATGGATGTTCCATTGTCCTATTATATCCCTCCCCCAAAGGGTCATTGGAATATTAAGGACATAGGGCCTTGTTGAAGCAGTTTTACCTTCTGGCCCTTCAATTAGTAAAGTGAAGGTACTTTGAAGTGGTGTTTGAGCTCCTCCTACCCCTTTGATGTCAATATAGGGCTTGGTGGTCCTCCATTCCTTTGGCCAGTCTTTTTCTGCGAAGATGGTGACATCTGCTCCTGTATCTATGAGACCTTTAACTTGAATACACTGGTTAGAGTTGGGAAGAAACACAGAACAGGTTAGCATTGGCCAATCAAGCAAAATAGCTTGTGTCCATTGAACCATAGGCATGGAGTCTAAGTTGTTTTCCCCTGTCTCGATGGGGGTTAGATTTGCAATAGGTGTGTCTGTGTCAAGGTCCACAGGTGGAAACAAAGCTTTCACAGTCACCTCTATTACCTTGGGATTGTCTGTTGTTACTGATTGAGGTAATACTGTTAAACCTGTTTCAGTTGAGGTAGTAGTTCCAGTTAGGATGTATTGTCCAGGAGGCACTGGTGAATTACCGGTTGGTTTTACAAGAATTTGTTGGTAATCATCACTGTGTATGGTGATTGGGTGGGGAGGTGCTAGTTCCACCCTGGAGACACTTGCCGAGTGTGAGTGTGCCAGAATGGGGGGAGCCGATGGTTTTGGCTGGGGTGAGGGGCAATTTATGTCATAGCGCTCCCCTAAGCGCTCAGTTCCTCGTTTCCCGGAACCGGGGTCAGCTTTTGTGGGAGCCTGGGTGAGAGTGGTTTCCCCTCTCTGTCATAGTGCGATCTACAATTAACTGCCCAGTGTAACCCCTTTCTGCACCGGGGACATAAGCTGGGTGGCATTGTAGGGGCTCTGTTCAGGTGAGGGCAGTCCCTTTTAAAGTGACCCGGCCTTTTGCAGTGGTTGCAAGTGTTAACAGTTCGGTGGTGTTGTGCAGCCATTGCTTCGGCTTGTGGTGGATTATCGGGGGTGGTGGGTATCACATCTCGGCAAGCTTTAACCATATCCATGGGGGTAGGGTCTTTTAGTGTCCTTAAAATACGTTGACAATCCTCATTTGCTTGTTCTATGGCTAATTTTTGAAACAGGGAATCCTGAGCCTCTGGGATTTTAAATTGTTTTGTGAGAGCATCCTTCAGTCTCTCGGCAAAGTCCATAAAAGGCTCCGTCGGTTTTTGACGGATCTGTGTATAGGATTCAGTGATCTCAGAGGCTTCTGCAATACTGCGAATTGCCTCAAAAGCTAGGGACTTAGATTTCTGCAAATCATTTAAAGGGATTGTGGCTTGGGCGTCATTAGACGAAAATGGCCCAGTGCCAAACATCCTGTCAATGGTATCATCAATTGGGGTACCAGTGATGGGGAATATTTGTTCTGCATGTTTGCGTATTAATGTTTTCCACTCTTGTAGAAAAAGAGTGTTTTGCATTTTCGTAAAAAATGCGTCTGATAATGTTCTTATATCATTCGGAGTCAGGTTGTAAGCTGCAAATAATGACCTCAGAATTTCTAGAGTATAGGGTGAACTGAGGCCGTAATCGCTTATTGCCTTTTTTGTATCTTTAAGGAGTGGCAGAGGCAATGGGCTCCAGTGGGGAGGACGGTTATTGCGGCGATAAACAGGGTATGCCTCATTGAAATAGCAATCATTTGCGGCTGCTTCCTGATTTAAGGGGTAGCAACCTTGAATGGCTAGAGCACATGGCTCGGGTAGAATGGGTACCTGGGCGTGGCCATTTTGAGAGGCCCTCACTTCCGGAAGACCGGACGTGGGCGGGGCTTGAGGTGGTGGTCTGTCCCCCCAAGGACCGGAAGAACTCGATGGTATTGAGGGCAGGACAGCGCCACCCGGCTGCATGGCAGAGTAATCGCCAGCAGTCTGAGATGCAGCTAAGAAAGCTGAGGTCACCCTTGTGGGGTCAGGGGGAGCCACCCAGCCCTGGGGCATGGGCTGGTGCTGGCTGCTGTTCGTGTGTGGGGAAGGGGGAGGGGGCGGGGTGGCCATGCGGCTGGGGCCATTGCAGAGCTGGGGGGGTGAACATGCCACGGCATGCCCTGGGTTAGATGGCGGCACAGAGGGTAGAGTTTTCCCCCCTACAGCTGTTCCCGACGCCATACGCGCGCATCGACCGCGACCCTGTTCTACCTCCCGCTCTCCCACCCCAGAGTTTATATTTTCGTTTTTTTCCAACAAAGTTAAAATCAAACGCCAGGCGATAGAGGCTTGGGACGCAAGAGTGTCATTAGCCTGTGTAGCTTTCCATAATTTAAGTCCCAACTTGTCCCATTGTTCATAGGTGAGTGTACAGGGAACAGCATGATTATTCTTGGAAATCCACTTAATTAGAGCTTTTAATGACTGTTTATCTAACGTATGTCCATGAAGGTAGATAAAGTTCTTCAAACGCTTATAGGTATCCTGCTGTCTTTTTGAGGGTAGTAAACCCATGATATAAAAGCGAGGTAGTAGGGTTGAAGGAACTATACAACTGCTGGCCTACCTCAAAATCTAGGCAGGTCGAAATCCGAAGCTGAGTTGTAGAATCCGTCCGAGCGGGAAGCCAAAATTCCACTTCGTCGCTTGAGCCCAGAGGCGTCCGAAAGAATTTCTACACGGTAGAAATGCAGGCGGAGCTCGAGATCACGTTGGGCGCCATTTGACAGGATTGTGAGGGAAAAGCTCTCTGCTATCCACCCAACCGGGATGGAGTTGCGGCAGTGTGAGCCCAGGAGCAAGACGCAGCAAAGAACACAGAGCACGCAGGCAGGCAGGCAGGCAAAGAGGCTGTATTCAAGTTTCCCGCAGCATATAAGGATTCCGGGAGGAAGGGAGGGGCTTGGCTGCCTTACCAGCCAATGACAAAGGTGGAGAGGTAATACCCAGTAAGAACCCAGGAACCGGGGAAAGGCAGGGGAAACAGCCAACGGGGTTAGGATAGAGGCGGGACCCCGCTCTGGGGGCAGAACAGGAGCTGCATTCCAGTGTAGGAACAGGGGAGAGAGATTACACAATATAAGATAACGCGGAACAATGATTTCGCAATACGAGGCTTCGCTGAGCTGACTCCAGGAGCTCTCCCGGGCTGCAACTGTGTCTCCTCTAGGATTGATGTTTCCACTGCACGTATTCCACGTTGTCTCCCACAACTCATTGCTCAGAAGCAATGACGGTTTTTGACACCACATGACAATTTACAGTGGAGGCTGTCTAATGGTACAGGGAAGTGCACTGGAACCTCCACCACACTGTCATTTTACTTCATCTTATCTACATAGGTTTGTCAGTGTGCTAATTTGTGGCAATTTTTTAACTTTTGCACCATCCTTTGCCTATATTTATTTTTCTATTTTCAGTATAAATTCAGGTTTTTCTGGAGCATAACTTGAGAGAAGGGAGCACAGATTAAAAATTTTAAATTTTAGAGTTTTTCCCCCCAGTTGGTTTATGCTCTGTGTTTGTGAGCCAACTCCCTAGTTGCTCCTGTTTTAAAACTGAAGAGTAGACTTTCTCTAAGGGTTGTAATTTTATTGGTCTTTCTGTACATAAATGACATTTAAAAAGTAATTGTATTATCAAACTTATTTCTGGAATAGTCCCATTTTTGTCAGGGCATTTTGTACCTCAGTTGACACTTATATTTTTTCTTCCAACTTACCATTTTTTGTTCATTCCGCCTATGTTGCTAAAGTGTTTCTGCTCACAAATTAAAAGACATAAATATCATTAAATAGTCTAAGGAAGACTCCAGTTTTGAGCTTTCAAATAGTCTTATACTACTGACAAATTACAGATACTGGGCTGAAGTTGCGGAAGAGGAGGATTGGAATTAAGGATCTGGATTTGCTTTTTTTGTCACCTACCTCCTTTCTACCACCTTTTTTACCTCTGAGATTCAGGGCTGCTCTTTGGTGCAGGATGGGTGTGTGACTGATGAGCCAACTGGTTAGGGGAACTTGGTTTTAAAAACTATCTACACTGAAACAGCTGGAAAACATATTTCCCAGTCCAGCTTCAAGAAAGAGTAATAGATCTGTTTGACAGCACTGGTATTTCACTACCAATTGCCATTAATCATTACAATTAATGCAGAAAAAAAAGGTGCAGGGAAACACTGGGGCAGAAATGGGACTTAAGTGTCCATGCAAGAGACAGAGGGATGCTCTAAGAGAGCGTGTCCTTAAGCAAGGAAGGGGTCTGTGCTTGTGGCTCTGTGAGCATGCTTGGATAAAGGACCATGATGGAGAATCTGGGTCTTCTGGTGTGAGTGCCTGGAGGGTACCGACTTGGTGTATATTTTATTTATTTAATTGCTTTTGTGAAAGGGCTGGTGTGTTTTGATATTGTGTGGTGTTGTAGGGCTACATTATAAATAGTTTATGGGAGGAGTAAAATATCATAGAGCAGTAATTTCGTCTTTCTGTGTTGAATAGCCTGTCTTCTGGGGATGTTAGAAGTTGTTGCTGGTGTTTGATTTTTTATCTTAAGAGGTCATCTGGAGTTTTAAATATCTTATGAGACCTGCTGTAAGCTTTCTGCCTGAGAAAGAGTTTGTTGCTCCTGTCCTCCTTTACAGCCCCACTGCTTTGCTGCTGCTCAGCCTCAGCAGTACTTGCTGGTGGATGAGATGGCCATACAAACTGCAGTGATCTCATGTTGAGACAGGCACCCAAGACCACTGTCTTTTTAGTCCAGGATCAGGAAGGGAAGCTGTATTTTTACATTCTTTTGGGGCTTTCTGAATTTTGGCTTCTGTCTGTGAGATGAGGACAATGGGGCTGTAGCAGGAAGAGTGTGCTCACAGCATCCTGGGCTGAGTGAGGAAGAGCATTGCAAACAGGTCGAGGGACTGTGGAGTCCTAGCTCCAGCACTGGGCTCCCCAGTACAGAAAGGACATGAATGAACATGCATGAAGAACCATGATGAAAATTAAGTAATTAGGAGGATATAAGGAGGGACTGAGAGAGCTGGAGCTCAGGGGTCTTAACATCATGTATAAATACCTGATGGGGGGGTAAAGACTCAGGAGCCAGGCTCTTCTCAGGGTATCCAGTGACAGGACAAGAGGCCATGGTACGAATGAAATACAGGAAATTCTACTAAAGCACAATAAACAAAGCAGAGACGTCTCCATCCGTAGGGCTATTCAAAACCCAACTGGTCATGGCCCTGAGCAATATGCTCTAAGTGACCCTCTTTTTAGTACAGGTTTGGACTAGATGGTCCCCAGAAATCCTTGCTGACCCAATGCTTTTGTGATGCAGTGAACTGATACAAAGAGCTGATGTGAGTGGTAGTAGATGCTGGTGCATGTGACTGTAGCATTCACTTAGACCTTCTCTGAGCAAAAGGGTTGCAAGGATATTAATGACACTTGGCAGCATAGCTTGTTACAGCCTATTTGTATGGAAACCCCTAAAAGTATTTTACTTATTGTCCATTACTATGGGAGACGTTCATACAAGTTGGATAAAGTCAACTTAAGTAGGTGTAAGGAAAATTCTTCCCTCTCTTTCAGGATGTGAATTGCCTTGCACTGCTCCACCCATAGAAATATTTTTTAATCTATATCCATTAGGTGGTTTTTACTTAAAGAAATGTGTTGAATGCACAGCCTTGTGAAAGACCAGGTAGTCCTTTTTAACCCCTTTGTTGCTCACACATCACCACACAGGCTAACGATGTCTATTAAGAATGTGGGGTGAAAAATCATGGCCCTGGATGGAACAAAATGAGATAAGTTTTCAGTCCTTTGAGCTGGAGACTCCTTGTTGCTGTTTTCAGTCATAGGAAGAGCTATATTGGATCCGACAAGCCCAGCATGTTCCTGGCCAGCACAGATAGTGTTAGGAAGGGGTAAGCACAGGGCAGAGCTTTCCCTGGTGAATCCCTGGAACTTCCCGCAGTTGGCCAGCCAGAGGCTTTTCCGATATGTGCTGTTTAGCTTGGTCATCGTGTTCAATAGTCAGCAATGAACTTATTTCGCCTCAATTTTTTCCATTTATACTCTTGGCCTCTGCGGCACAGTTTCACAATTTAATGATTTTGTTTGTGTGGAAAGGGCCTTCCTTTTGTTTCAGTTTGATTTTTTTTTTTTTTTAATAACCTGCTAAATGATAATTTCTGTGAATCCCCATGAGTTCTCTGTGTTTACAAGAGAGGAGATAGTTCAGAAAGTTAAATAAAATATGAAACTGCTAGAGAAAATGTTCTCAATCAGATGGATCTTTGGCTTCATCCTGTGTAACAATTCATTTGTTCCTGTAAATAATTAGGTGAAATTCCTGTAAAGTCCTGTAAGTATTTCTTAAGGACAGTCATATTCCAGGCAACTGGGCAGCTCCACTTTTTGCATTGACTTCCTGTCCTTTTGAAAGTACATTAATATTTTTTGGGTTTTTGCCTTTTAACTTCTCTTCAGCATTCAAATTAAGTAGCTCAGTAGACAACAGTATCTAGGAATAAGGAAAAACCAGCGCACAGCCAGGAGAGTTGTACAGTTTGAGAAACTTGGTACATGTATGTTAAGGATTCAAGCTTCGTTTGAACAGTAGGGAATTAAAATGTTCCCAATTTCCTGTGTATTGTTTCTCTCTTCATTTCTCTACAGTCACTTTGAGATGTGAAGAGGTGGAGTGAGAAATTAATGCAGTTATAAAATATCTCAAAGGTTAAAAAATTGAGATATGTACTCTTAGCTATTTCTGTTCTGACTACAGAACAACTTAATAAAATGAGAACAGGAGATTAGGAAACGACATTTAAGAGCGGATTCATCTGAAAGAGGGAGTTGCTTTCTCTTCTCTGGGATATGTTTTGCAGAGAATATGCATTCCCTTTCCCCATGCTTCTAACAGTTATTTTGTCACTTTTTATAGTGGTGTTACAGATTTAAGAAGAAAATTGCTGCATGAAAATTGATGAGATCTTTTAGTGTCACACTCAGAACCTGCTTTAATAACCAGATACCAGGTGGAGTTCAACAGCAATGGTAGCAGGAAGGTAGTTCATCTGGGTCCTACAGCAACTTGTTTTCAAGCAGATTATTTTGTTTCCTTATATGGAGAAGGGTATTTTGGTGGGTGTGAAAAAGTTGAAAATCACGATTGTATTCATGATCTTGGCAAAACAAAGAAACTTCATATTTGATGGAATATCTGTTATACTAAAAGAGTCTTAGTTTATCTGATCATAAACAAATATAACTGTCCTAGTTTTCGGGTTTTACTTGGGATGGAAAAACTGATGAAAGTCTGGAAGAGGAAAGATAACTCTCCTTTTCTGCCTCTCGTGATCCTCCCACGCACAGACCCCCAAGTGTGATTTTGTCAGGGTTAGCTGAGTCTCTTGGTTCATGTAGTGCTTGCATTTACCTTACTGTAGAAAGGTGGGAAAAAGAAATACACATCATTTGAAACATATCCATTGTCTTTTCAAATTTGATTATACTTTATAATGTCTTCCAGCTGGTCAGTTTGTTAATGAAGGCTGCATCTGAGGTTATTAGCAGCTGTGATACAGAGGGATGTTTAAGGTAGCATTCTCCTACGTTGATTTGAGTTGGTGCTGGACTTCACATAGCTCAGTTGTTGCAATGTACACAGTTTTAGTTATGTGTGCATTGTAATAGGTACATTAGCCGTGGTCACTAGATCTTATTTTTTTAATTTAGCACTGCTGTTGCTTTCTTGTAAAGGATAACCAGTGTTTTATGTTGCAACTTTTTCCTGTGCAATTAATTGTAGGGTTTTTGTATTGACTCCAGGGAGTCTAAATGGCACAACAGAAGACTAAAAGGAAAAATATGCTTCATAAGGGGGTTGCCAGAGGTGCAATTACAGTATTATTATTATTATTAGGGCAAAAATAATATAAGAAAAGTTGTATCATGTCAATGTATGTAATCAGAAGAATGTTTTTTGTGAGATAGCTTTGATTACTGCTTCTGTATAGTATGGAAACACAGTATCTTGAAAATGAACTGTTATGTTTTCAAGATTGTTTTGAAGCTTGGGATTAAGCAGCAAGATTAATACTGTATAGGATCAGTTCACAAGGTTAACATGAGCCCACTGGGTTTTCTAAACCAGATGTATTTATACATAACATGCAATTTCAGGATTGTGTATTTTCACAGACCCTTTGCAATTAGATTTTTAGCTCCTAATTGCACTGCTTTTCCATAGAGCTTGCCACCAATACTTTAAAATGTGTCACAAGAAAAGATTTGAGCTAAATATAGCATGTCCTCTTCATTTGAAAATGAAAGCTCAGGAACATGAACGTGTAAATGATTCTGTGATGCACAGCAGGACAGTTACCGAATGGCTGCTCTTTCCCCCTTTTCTCCTGAGCTGTCTTGCTACCTCTTCGGCTTGTGCACTGTGAGTCACACTGATGTCATTCCCCACGTTGGCAAAGCAAAATTTGGCAGATCCATGACTCTTTCTGTTTTGGGATTTACAGATTTGGGATTTGGTAGCATGGTAGACATCTGAATATAAGAGTAACAGTTTTACTGTTGTGTTACCCCCCCTGTGACTTCATACACCACACAAGTATTCACTTTCCCACTCAGTAACACCTGAACAGTACCATTTTCTCAAAGTTTTCTCTCTTTCCCTTCCTACTCCTTATTAACACTTTTCATTAGAGGTGATAAGGCTTTATTAATTAAATACTGTCAATACAACAGAGCAGTCCAAAGCCTGTAGGTTGCTGTTCTGGAAGCTCCTGTGCAGTGTGAGAACTTGAACCCCTGTATTCCTCCCTGCAAGGATTTTCTTTATTGAGATGGTGATGATCCGAATGCAACTGGAGATTTCCTTTTCCTTTTATGTGGAGGTTCATCATCTTGTGCTGCTTTTTGAAAGTGAAATTGGACATTACTGGGTATGTTGAAAGTGAGGATGCAAATTGCTGAAGACTAAAATTACTCATTAGGATGGAAAAGAGTTGTTATTAAAGGAAAACAGTGCTGTTTCTTTTGTGGTGTGTAAGGTTTAATGTCTGATGTGGCATCTACCAAATACCTTCACTTTCCAGGTCTGCTGGAAAAACTGGCATATTGCAGTTGGCCTAGATGATCGTCATAGGTACCTTCCAAATGAACTATTCTATTCTATTCTATTCTATTCTATTCTATTCTATTCTATTCTATTCTATTCTATTCTATTCTATTCTATTCTATTCTATTCTATTCTATTCTATCCTGTTCCGTTCTATCCTGTTCCGTTCTGTCCTGTCCTGTCCTGTCCTGTCCTGTCCTGTTCTGTCCTGTCCTGTCCTATTCCTCCTCTTCTGTAATTATAACCAAAGTTATTGCAAACTAGTTTTTACATTGAACTAACCTCATTTTCAACTAGCACTGGGTTGCCATAGTTTAATAGTTCATTTATTTTCTGCCAAGTGTTAGGAATATAGTCCATACATACAAGCAAATTCTGCACAACATTCCCGAAGGAGGAATGTCTCTTCCTTTTCCATCTTGGATTTTACTGAAGTGCTGGGTGTCTGTCAAGCTCACTTTTGCTTAATGTCTAAAATTGTTTGAGCCCTCTGCTTTGCCCAGTGTAAGCCTGACTGTAACAGGACCTTAGGGGTTGGTTTACTCACAACACACAATGAAGTAGGTTGTGACAACACCTGAATGTTAATGGCAGCTGTAATAAAAAAAATGTTCTTTCTGATTTTCATTACCATTGTACATATTACACTCCCACTAGAAAATTATGTTCTGATTTTTTCTGAATGGCATTTCACACTCAATAAAGACCTTTTCAATAGCTTGGGGATTTAAATAATAGTGTGTATATGCTATATTAAAAATATTGCTGCCTTCTACTATTTGATCATGCAATAGAAGTCATGAGACAGAAGTCAGAAGCTACAACCAAAGGTAATACAACTAAGTAGCTCTTGTATTTTAAGGTCATAACTTAGGGAAGGCATAAACAGTTTAGTCTTTTGAATATTACTTGTTGCTGCACATTGGAAATGGAAAAATTTACTGAAGGTAATGTGGCTAAAATTGTCCAAAGCATGTGGCATGCATTGCAAGAGTAAAGTTCAACAGAGTCTTACATACAGCATTTAAATTTTCATAACCTCTGAATTTTGGATGCTGTTTAGAGTGTGGGTAATTAATTTTCATTCAGTGAAGGTAAAATTCAATGTGGAAAAGCTTATTGCAGTAATCTTGTAATAACATAACTACAGACAGAACTGATCAGTATTTCAGGAATACACCTTTTTAAAGCGAGGCTGGGTTGGAAAGTAAGAGTCAATAACTCAGACAGCAAAATGCTTTCTGATTGCTGCCTCCTTCTTGATCTTAGTTACAACTTTGAAATTATGTTGTCTGTTGTAACTTTGATCAATGACAGGAAAACAAGAAAGATCCGTGGCGATGATTTTAAATTAACCTCACACGTTGCTCCTCAGGTTCTGCCACGCTGAAGGGCAAACTTGGTTTTGGGTTTTCGGCACTGGATTGCATGGGATACATTGCTGTGACCACAGCAGAGCCACGCAGTCTTTTCTCAGGACAAAAGCAAAACTGTGGCCTTTCTTTCATTGTTTACATTTGTAGAGGACGACACCTTTACTTGGGATTATCCAAATATAGGTGGCTGCAGTCAGAATTGAACTCTCTGTGTTCTGCAAAGCAAAATACTTGGTGAGGTGCGATGTAACATTGTCAAAAGTCTCCTTGTTATCCAAAGTAAATGAAACAGATTTTCTGGTTAAGAACTTAAGCGTCAGCATTAGAACCAAAATGTTTACTGTGTGATTAAGAAGTTTCTGAACAAAAGTTTTGTTCTTGCCTAATAAAAGGAACTTCACAGTGGATTAATAGCATTAAAACTAAGGCTATGGAAAACAGTTTTAATACCAAAATAATTGTTTAAATAGAGACTTAATTACAATGATTAGTGTGGTTCTTATTGAGTGATAATATATTCCAACTTAAAATCTTATCTGGGTTTTAGGTATTACTGTGTAACTATACACTGAAAGGTTACTTTGTTTAAAAACAAAACAACAACGTTTGGTGGTAAGAAAGTAAAAGATGAGTTTGATTCATATGTATCTGGTGTTTTTGTTTCATACAAGTTACCTGGAGAATAGGATGCCCGGATGTGTTAACAGGGGTGCTTCCCTGGCAGTCCACAATTGAAGAAAGAATGTCTTTCACTTTATTTCAGTTTATAACTACTGCTCAGTCAGTGTTTTCTGGGGAATGTTACAGTTCTGTAACACTTCAGGACTGGTTGTTCTGTAACTTTCTGCAGGACTGTTTGTTCTCCAGAATAAGAGGCTTTTAGGTGCTCTTTAAAGAGTCAGGTTTGGTTGTTTGTTTTTTTGTTTGTTTGCCTTTTTTTTTTTTTTTCCCCCATATCGCATGGTAGTGAATCAGGGTTTGAGTAAGTCTTTCCTTACACTTGTTGCATATTTGCTCTTAATAAATACCGTGGTAGCTGTGATAGAGATGGAGGTGTCCTTTCAGTCACAAGTGCTGATGTGTACCTAGTGGGGTGCTTTGTTATGCTTCATCTTTGCCAGTTTTAAACACTTCTTGAATTGCTTGGCTAGTTGCTCCTGACCTCTATTTTTTTCTCTAATTGTATTTGTTAACAGAGCGAGTCCATGTAATAAGCTTTAAGAATACATTTACTAAAGGGTTTAAACAAGAATGTTTGGAAGGAAGACGTTGCCTTTTTTCCATGCAACACACTGGAATAATTCTGTGCATCTGAAACAATTCCTGAACCTAAAAGTGATGGTATCTAATGTGGGTTAAGTTCAAGGTTGTGACCCTCAGGCTGCAACGATGGCCAAGTTTGGCAGAAGTAAAAAATTTACCAGGAATTTCTTTAGTGTGATTTGATTTATGTTCTGACTATTACATGTGAACAGCTAAGCCATGAATCTGCTTAAATTTAGACATGGGAGTATTCCCACTGGCTAAAATGAGGCTACCGGTGCTTAAGTGAAATGTAGGCATTGGTGTTCCCAGGGCTGGAACAGCAGAAAATGCTCTCCTGCATTTACTGTTTTTCACTGAAAAGGGGAGTATGGTCTCAAAAATGTAACCAGTGCACTAACAGCTGCAGTATATTTAATTTTAGAATGAACGTAAGCCATCTCGCTCAAGTAATATTGTATATTTAATTAAGTTGACTGCAACAATTTATGACACAAACTATAACCATTGGACACATCAGATTAAATGCTGCATTTTTAGAACAAGACATTTGATAATTATTTGGAATCCTTTGTTGTAAATATTCATGAAGTTTCTGGTTATAAATATATATATTTAATTCAGAAATGTTTATACTTTAATCTCCTGTCTTTTACTTTATGCTGCACAAAAATTAAATGTTTTGCAATCCGTGCATCAAGAGGTAAGCTTGTCCTCCTTTGGTTTCACACTCTTTAAAGAAAGAGAATTGGCTTATTGTATTTTGTTAAACTTTTGGAAGAATTCAAAATTTAGGAATAACACTTTGGATGCATTCTTAGGGAAATGGTTTCAAAAGAAAGCTTGAAAGACCTTGATTGAGTAAAGCTCAAATATAAAAAAAGAAGGAGATCTGGGAAGTATTGATCTTGGCAATGCTTTTTCTAGGAACTCAGTGTTGCAAAACCTAATTAGTGATGTGGAAAATAAGTGGTAATTAAACATGACCAGAATAGTCAGAGCTCCTCCTGAAAGTTTGTATTGCAGTGATTGAGTTAAACCGAATGGAGACATGGCTTGGGTGGCTGCTCCTTTCCCTGGTTAATGTCTGAAGGAAGAGATGAGGCAGCACTGCTCACAACTTAGCATGCAGCTTTAGGTCGGGTTTCCTTAGCTTTTTTTCCCTTAGAAAGAATGTCTTAGCTAAAGGCAAATCAGAAAATATACCCTGAGATCAGAGCTGCTTTATCCTGATAGATAATTTTAGTAGCAGGACCTAGATATGTCTTTCTCGTTCTCATGGATATTGTAGTTGTGAGATGAAGAAACACTTAATTCCATAAATGGTGGTAAAAGCTCTTCACAGAATCCCCAATATACAGTTTGCTTATAGTTGTATTTTATTTGAGCACACCCAGGAATTGTCCTTATGTATGTTTTTATGAAAACCTATTTTAATATGAACTGTATTTGAGAAGTCCAAATAACCCCATTGTCATGTAAGACAGATGACAGCTGTATTTTTTCTCTATTTTATGTATTTTTTCTAACCTTCCAACCGTGCCAAAAGAAGTATCTCAAAAACCTCATGTATACAGCTGCCAATGTGCCTGGGGGATAGCAATGCATACTGCACTAGTTATTAATGTATGTAGTTCAAATTCTCTGTATTGTTCCTTGCCATTTAGTGTTGATGGGACAGTCAACTTACATATTGGCACAAGGGTATGGTCTTAGCCCAGACCGTACAGCTGAGAAGCTGGTCTGGTCTCTGTGGCATTGGTAATTGAGTTGTTACAGATTTTCACAGATAAGAGCTGTCTGGATCCACACAATGGAACCTGAAACATGTTTTGTAAAGAGCAATTTTTACCTCTTTGATCTTTGGGGAAATTAAATTCCTGATTTTACAGTTATATATAGTTAACTGTGCCATTTTTGCCATCTGTATTATGTCCGTAGTCGCAAGGGGCTCTTGTGTTTTAGCAAGCTTTGTTTGACTGCATCCTTGTCATGAAATAGGATGTCTTCTAAATTTAAGGGTGGCTGAGCAGTAGGCTTTAATGCAAGTTATGCAGCCTTCTCCCTTCCATTGGACCGCCCAACAAGCTTGTCTTGCCTTACCTTGCCTTGCTTCACCTTACCTTGCCTTGTCTTGCCTTGACTACCCTACCCCACCCTACCCATGGCAGGAGAGTTCAGGACTTTATACCCATGCAGGGAAAAGTGGTCTTGAGTTTCATCTACTCCTGTTTGTATCAGGCCGAGGGCCTGCCGGAGTAGTGGAGATTTGGTTCCTGGTGTGCTGTTTGCATCACAACCATCAGTCCTGGAAGGGTGAAATGTTGTGCAGTTGGTGTCCTTGCACAGGGTGAGCCCTCCACTCCAAGGTGGGATGTGCTGCCTCAACCTGCCGTTCCTCCCTGCTGATTCATTGTTACACGTTTGTCAGGGCATTCAAATCTCTGTGTTTATAAAGGTTTACTAAACACTTGAAATTTATTTACTATGTGGTAAGACACATTTTCCTTCTTGCCTGGCTTTCACTGCATAGATTAGTGTTTTGCCAGGGGTATTGCAACACTTCGTTACTTAAGTGGAGCATTACTTTATAATGTATTCAAGCCAGTGTAAGACCTGTTGTTTAATGCTGTCGAATCCTGGTGCACAGTGATGGATTTGTTCCTAGCCAACAGAAGAAATCTTCCAATTTCCCCAAGTTTTATGTACAATCTGAGAATTTAAATAAAAAATGTTGGTTTCCTTTTACCTCTCTCAGGATATTTGAAACAGAGTAGTATTTGTCACCACCATTGTCAGTGGTTTCCTTCAGGGGGCTGTCAGGTTGATTGGTGACTGCGTTGTCATCCTCGTTACTTCCCCCTGCTCTTTTTAGTACAGCTTTTATGGTTTTATCTATCTATTCTCTAGGAGTATACTGCCACAGGTGTATAAGAGATCTAGTCTTGCTGAGCCATCTTGGGCATTTTTCTGATCTGGAGATAATAAATGGTGTAGATCCTTTAATTACAGTAGCATGTTGTTGAAACCACTGCTCTTGAGTGTTATGGAAAGTGAGGCAGCAGCTGTCATAGGAGTTTACAATATAAATAAACATGAGAAATGAAAGCTGGTACGTGAAATGCATTATTATCTCCCCCAGGTATGAACAGTTAAAATCAAAAAATTAAATAATATATCTGGTTTGAACCACTCAGTGACGTTTGAAGTGAGACAGAAGGAGCCCTATCATAATATGAGTGATTCTAATTAATCTTTCCTGAAGGAGCCATCTAAATGTGCAGTGCTGATCTTTATTTAAGTTTAATACAGTCAGTGTCAGTCCCAGTTACTCCAGTGTATGATACAAATATATAAAAAGAAACACTTTTTGCCCCAAAGAGTTTGCATTCTAGTCTCAAAGAAAGTCCTGGCAAGCAGACATTGCACAGGCGAAAGCAGGGTAAGGAAGGTGTGTGTGTTGTTGTGTTGACAGATCTCATGGCTACACAAGAGTCACTTTCAAACCACAGGAAGCACTTGGCATCTTGCAGAATAAGACCTCTCCAGGTCATCACACAAATAATATCCTCCTTATTGTACCAGTGATAAATGTCTTTTGAGTGCACTCAAAAAGCAGCTCCACTGCTATTGATAAGAAATGCAGATGCTCAACATCTTTCAACTATTAATTTAGGGAGAATGAAATGGAGAATGATACCTGTGGTTTTTGTTGAACTGTTTAGCTTATCTAACCTGTGTGCATCCTTTCACCTGTTTCCTAAGAGTACATGTAAATATGCTATGTACTGACTGTCCTGTTGGCTGTCAGAAGCATAATTGTGTAACCTGGTGGAGGAATATTCCCTATATAGATATATCCAGAAGCACTGCCTTATAGTAGCTAGGGTCTTTTAATGAAGCTATCTGTGTAAAAGCAAACTGTATCAATTATGTAATCATTTTGCATTTAGACTTGAAAGCCAGTAAAAGCTGATGGTAAGTAACACTGTAGAAAGGATTGGTAAGAAAAGCAAGGTACATGTATTGCTGCTGATGAAATGAACCCGGTGTTTAGGATTCTGCTGTCCTCAGGTTGGTCCCGTTATTCAGTAGTGTGGCAAACTTGATCCAAGTTCATCACTATATCCTGTATTTATTTCACTGACTCTGTGTCTCACGTCTCTTAGAATCATAGAAACATGGAATTATTTAGGTTTGAAAACACCTCTAAGATCACCGAGTCCAACTGTTAATCCTGCACTGCCAAGTCCACAACTAACCCTTGTGCCCAGCTGACGCATCTACAAGTCCTTTAAATACCTCCAGGGATAGTGACTCCACTGCTTCCCTGGGCAGCCTGTTCCAATGCTTGGCGACATTTTGGTGAAGACATTTTTCCTAATATCCAGTCTAAGCCTCCTGTGGCGCAACTTGAAGCCATTTCCACTCATCCTTTCACTTGTTACTTGGGAGAAGAGCCTGACCTCCCCTGGTACAACCCCCTTTCAGGTAGTGGTAGAGAGTAAGGTCTCCCCTGAACCTCCTTTTTCTCCAGGCTAAACACCCCCTGCTCCCTCCACAGCATTCCTGCCTGCTGTACTAGTGCTGTGTGCCAGCTTTAATCCTGCATGATTTTGCTCAGTGTTGCATGTTTATTTCAGAATGAGATGAGAATATTCGCCTGTAGGACTCACCAACCAAAGAAAAGAAAGGTTACTTTTTAGGGAAGTCAGATCTGATCAGGAGACCTCATTGTGCAGCTTCTGCTGTGTCTCTGAGCAAAATGTAGGCAGGTTGCCTCAAGTTTGGAGGTTACCTGTTTTCCTGTCTTGGTGAAGGCAGACTGTTACGCTGTTGGGTCACCCAGATCATGAGGGTGAAGCCACTGCAGTGTGGTTTGTCACAAGCTGGGATATTCATGCATTCCTGCTACTCACACGGAATTTTTCCCTCCAACACATTAAAGCTTGGATTGCATGTAGGATTTAATTTCCAAAAAAATGGTATTGAAAAAAAAATGTTTCTGTTTTGGCATTTCTCTTGTGTATAATGTTTTGAAATGTGAATATAGAACACAAAAGAGACCTCCCATAAAACAAAAGACTCTATGGTTCCAAGCTGGTTGTGATAGCTCACCCCCAGTGTAGCAGTCAAGCTGAAAGAGTATGCTTAGTTCTTATTCTACCGGCCAGCAAGATGATCAGCAATGGTGGGTCCTGGCAATTGAATGGAGAATACTGATTTGTTTTGGGTAATGGCTGCACAGAGGCCTTGGGTAGACTCTGTCAAAGGTACCGAAATTGTGAATCATCTTGTATAATGTTAGATAGTTTAGGTGTCTGCCTCTGATCGAATCCTACTAGGATCCATATGTAACCAAGGGAGAAGTATAGGTTTTTTTTTTGGACAGAATTCATCTGATCCTTTTTTTAGACTTCTGAAGGTCAAGTGAACTGTAACACAGGAGTGTCTGTCTCTGTCCATTGTCTGGGAGTGGAAACTAGATTAATGAGAAGGATTTGTGTGACAAAAGTGAGACACCCTAACCAGAGAATCTCACTATTGATTTTAACAAGGTTTCTGATCAGGCACCAGATGCATTGACTCAGTGACTCTTTCAATTGCTAAACAATGGAAAAATGGGACATGAATTCTGACTAGAATTTTTATGTATTCTAAAAATCCAAGGAACATGATAAGTGAATTTTAGCTATTTTAAGTCCTATATAAATAACCAGCAATGTAGAAATGGATTTTTTTTTTTTTTAATACACGGCTTTTCACATAGGAAAGAATGGATTCCTTTGTTATGGTTGGAATAAGACTTGTTTGTTATAATCAGAATAAGTCCTTTTACTTCAGACTTCAGGGACCTTTCTGTTCCAAAAGCTGCTTTACAGATTTTACAGCTATCCAACTCCAGACTGATAGTTTGTGGATAGATGCAGCACAGACACCATTATGACGCAGGGATGCATCACAGCTGATTCTATTACAAGAAGACTTGCTTATTGGAAGGGAAAATAAGAGTATTTTTTCATGGCTGTCCTACATTTTGGATCATTTCCAGGTATTTTCTTCTATTACTGGGTTCCTAACGTGTCCAGAAAAGAAAAAGAAAGAGCAAGCTCATTGCCAGTTCTAAACTTTCTGGGAGCTGTTTTGGTCAACATACAACTGGAAAGGCCCATCCATCCGGGATGCCAGCCAGGGCAGGCTGTGTTGGGTGCTCCCTGCAGAATTTGGCAGCACCAGTAGTGTGGACAGGGACAGCAAGAGGCATGTCTGGGGGACCCTTCCTCTCATCCCGATGGGCCTTCAGTCTGATGCCCATTCCAATCCCACACCCAAAGGTCTTCGACCTTTTAACTGGTGTTAAAAGGGTTACTGATATTGGCTTCAGTGCAGCTGAAGTTCATTTCATAGCCCTTTCATCTTGTGGGGTTGTATTTTGTTGTTGTAGGAACAGAAGTTTCTTACAAGGTATTTACGTACTTGTGTGCTGGTCTGAGAGACCATCCTTGTCTGCACCTGAGTGCAGTTGTCCTGCATCTCGTAAGGCCTGCACTGGGAATGTTCTGCATGTGGCCCAGAAATATGTGAAACTTTTGGCACTGAGTTAAGTGTCCCTATAGGTGCCTGTAAGGATGTTCCTGAACGCTACTGTAGCATCTCCACTGCCCACACTATCTTGAAGTACCAGTTACTTACTGGGTAAGTCGTAGTGGTACTTTGGTATTGTAATTTCTCAAACCTACAGAAGGCGTCCTGGTTTCTTGGCATTCGAAATTAAATCTGCCTTGGCTGTCTTCATTTCAGCTGCATGGCAGGCACCAGCCCACTGCTTAATTTACATTTTCATGTGATATTTAAAGAAAAAAAAAAAGTTCCCTGGATGAAGTTATCTGTTAACATAGAGCTAAATTATTTTTATTTTATTACGGAAATATTTTTATTCAGTTTATTGGGACAATTTAGTATCAATGAGGCACACAGTGTTTGGCTTGTAAGCAGCAGAATTTAACATGCAATACAATTTAAACAAAAATGCAGATTTGTAGATCTTTTTGTCCTTTTGAGCTCTAGACTATGCTAATTTAACTAGTGTTGCATCTTGTATTGATTATAGTGCCTTTAGATTTTAATGAACATTTGCATCTTTGGCATTTCAGCTTTGGAAAGCTAAATGCATTTAATTGTTGGCAAACAAAATCATTTAAGGGTTATTGGTGTATTTGTTTGTCAAGATGTTTTTAAGTCAGTCTTTCAACCATTCACAATTGTTCTCTGAGCTGGCATCCCTTGAACACAAGAAATCACTGAAGGCCATCTGTGTCTCTTCCTGACTTGTTGTAAAGTAACTAGATCCTTTTGAAGAGCTTCTGGCCCATCTCCTAAAAATGGGAAGTACTGGAACAGGGGAAATAAAAAAGACAGGATTATAACTGGTACTTTATGAGCACTTGTGAGGTTTGTGTAAACTCTATAGCCACAGTTGACTGAGCATGGTCAGGTGGAAAAGGAGTAGAATAATACATTTTGGATGGAGAAATGTTACATAATTCTCTGCAAAGGAAAGGTTGCAATCAGAGATGCTGCAGCACAATGGATTGTTTATGCCTGAGTTGTAGTGGTTTTATACATTTTAGATTTTTGGACTTGAGCTTTTATTTGTCTGGTATGTTTGCACTTTCCAACCATGCTGTTGAAATACTAGTAAAAATCCTAGGTTCAAAATGCCTTTTAGGTTCCAACCTACACTAACTTTGCCCTAGATTTCCCTTAGATGAATCAAACTAAGCTCTTGAAACCGGAGAGGCTTAGGGAATGCCTTTATTTAGAGTACAGAAATGAAATCATTGTGACAGCAGACTTTTCCAAGTTAATACTAATTCTGACCAGTTGAAAAAACCTGTACTTAATTTAACTTAATTATGTAAATTATTTACATAATTGAAAACATGTTAAGGAACTGGTTAAAGGAAGGGTGTATGGGAAGTTATAAAGTGCCAGTCTATGGCTTTTAGTGGTCAAGATCTTTTATTTTAGATTTGGTTCTGATCCTGTTTTGAAAGTACTTCCACAGTCTTGTCTGTTGGTCAGGAGGAAAAGAAAAGAGATTCAGTTATTGTGAAATATGTATTTCCACTGGTACCTGGTTTTGTCCCTTTGACTACCTGTGGGAATTCATTCAAGTGTCTAGCAGTTGGTAACTATGACCCATAAAGGTTTGGTGATGAAAATTTAGATCCCATTTGGTTATAAGTTAGGATCCTAGATTGTACATGTCTAGGACTCATGAACCTGTTACGATGGAGGAAGAGGGAGATTTATTGTGGAGATGTATTGGTGAGTTTGGCAGTTGTTGCTTTGTCACAGTGTAAATACAGGCATTATTCAACCTTAGCAATGTACCTTTTCTTGGAGATAACCTGTTGTCCTCCATCCTGGATGTGTTTCAGCTGCAGGAGTGGATACAGGCAGTGCGTGGGACCTTCATACGTGCCTGTCTTCAGAACAGAGACTGTGTTGTGTTTGCCTGGGCAGTCAGTTGGAGACCTGAAACTGGTGGTATTTTCTGAGCTGGCAAAGGCTGAGGACATGGCAGTGAGCTCAGCTGCTGGAGGAGAGAAACATCTTCAGTGGCAATGCCTCTGCCTAATGATCCAAATTAGTTTTTTTGGCTTCAGAGGGAGTTGTGTTTACTCAGGCAGAACAAGAGCCTTACAATTGGGTCTCTTGGTCTCAGTAAAAGCAGGAAAGCTGTCATGAGGTCTTCTCAGATTTTCCCCAGAGCCCCAGTACAGGTGCAGATGATGGGAATGGAGAACCCAGTAAGCTTTTCAGACAAGTTCTCTAAGCTTTATTTGATAGACTGTAGTGGTAAACAGCCTCTTATGAAGAACATTTTTGTTGTTGATGCTCAAAGGTACTTTTCTTGCAGCACACTAATGCAGCTCATTACTAGGAATGCTGTTTTAGCCTGTCCTGACTCTTTAAAAGGAGCTAGTAGAAACTTTTTCTAAAAAACTGGTGTGCTTAGACTGGTTATTTCAATGGTAGACCTCTCATTTCTTTGATAAAATGAATATATGAAGTAAATGCAAAGTCTGAAGAAGACCAGAAGAGGAGTTTGTTGGTAACACAGCCAGCAACATTTATCTCAAAGTTCTAAGCAGCACTCACATGGGAATGTTTGTTATTTTGTGCTGCTTCACTCTTGTTGTTTAGACACAGAGAGGCTTGTATCCCTGGGACGGGATATGCACTGATTCTGGCTTGCCATCGCAAAACTCTCGAAGCAGCAGAAAACTTGTGGTTTCTGCACCTGTCTTCATGGATTAGTGCCCAGAACCTGTAATTAATGTGAGTCCCTGTGTGTCTAATCTGCCTTGAAAAATTAGACTTTCACCCCAGAATGCACTTGGTGCAGCATTCCAAACAGCCTGTGCAGGCTGTGGCACTCGACAGGGCGGGATGAATACACAGTGTGAGATGGCAGCACCAACTCCTCACTCTTGGGAGGAGCAGTACTGGCTCCCTGGGTGGCTTCTGGGCCTGTTTTTGCCTGTGTGTCCTGCACTGGTTGCATGTCCACTGGAAAACCCAAGGTACTTGTATTTGCTCTGTGGTAGGTCCCCATCTCCAGCCATCCCATGTGTCCTTGTGGTTGACAGCATGAGACAGAAACAATGCAAGAAGTGTGCTTTGGCAGTTGTCCTAAAATCCTTCCTAGAAAGAATGTGAAATCGCTTGTCAAAGAGACAGATGGGATTTGCAGGCTGCTGGGTACAGGTAGTGCGTGGGCTCTCCCTGGGCGTGGATGCCAGGTCCCAACAATGGCCTGGAGCTGGGGGAGCTCCCAGAAGGTGGTAAAGTGTGCTGTGGGTGCCATCCAAGTGCTGTTTGCTGGGAGGTGCCTGGAGAGGCCTGTTAACTTCTGAGCTAATTTGTCCTAAAAGGCCTCTGAAGAGCACATCCATAGCAGTGTCACTCTAAATTGCAGTAACCAGCTTTGTCAGCCTCTTGCAGGTGGCTCTGGCTCATGTAACAGGTGATGAATATGCATATGGACAAGGAAGGAATAAGGGATATGGAAGATGTAGAAGAGTTAGAGCCTGATTTTTCCTCAGTGAGAACTGTTGTTGCAATTGATTCCACTGTATAATTGGTTATGAATTTATGAATACTTACTTAGCAAATTAAGAAATAATAGGAACTATGATGCACACAAACAAGAATGATTTGCCAGGTGAGATGATTAAAAAATGCCAAGTTAAATAAATACCAAGTTTCAATCTTGCATTTTAGTTTTAAACGTGGGAAATTTTTTAAGAGCTAAGTAGTGACAGCTATGCAGTACTTGACCAATAGCTTTGTCTCTGCATAGCTGACACTAAATGCCAGCTGAACTCTGTTGATTGTGATTTTATGCTTTCTGGGAAGAGTTGAATTGTGAGCCTGCCAGCCCCTGAAGACTACATTGGTAGGATTTGTTTTCCAGAACCAATTTCTGGAAACGATGGCCATGAAAAGATGTGGCAAGTTGTATGTACTCACCATAATTTTGTAATAGAGGGACTGTGTTTTAACAGGATTTTTACAGTCTCTTTAGGAGAATTAAAGGTCACCATGGCCTCAAGGTAAGGAGGTATTGCTCTTGGTTTCGTTTCAGCTGGGATTTCACCATGTGAGTTAATTATCTTATTTGGTGAGGGTGAAATAGTGCACACAAGTACCAGCTACCCTGAGCTTCTTACAATCGTGTTTTATTTTAGCCAGGAATCATTTCAGTGCTTGAGTAATTCTAGTTGCCAAACCTATTGCCCAAAGTGGATCATGAGACTATGCTTATGAAATTACTGAAGTGGAACTACTGCAAAAGAGTACAGCAGGAGATTCTCCTGATTTTTCCCAACATTCTTTTCTCCATCTCTGTGCTAAAATGTAGACTACAAAAGTGATATGAATTTGTTTTTCCCTGTATCACCTGGAGCTGCAAAGTAGAGCTTATGTAACAGACAGAGGCAGAATAATTGAATGAGCAGTACAACTGCTGAGATGCACAGTGCTTGATGTCATTTGTGATAAATGTAGCTAATTATTTTGTTTTTAGTGGTGAAATTAATATAATCTGTCTGCAGTGTTGATCTGGACAAATGCAGTTGTAGAACTATTGTTTTGTTCAACTCAAGCCTTATAACCATTAGCAGACTTCTTTTGTATATTGTCGAGGAAGAAAACCAGCTTCCCTGGTCTGAGATGTGATGGTCTCATACTACAGGTTTTGATCACTGATTCTGCTGAAGCAGGAGATAGACATAGCTAAATAATCTGTTTTTCCCAACCTGTACACACAAATAATATATTAGATTGCAGAAATGGCATTGCCACTGTTGAATTTGAGAAGCTAGCTGAGTGTTAAGGTTGTTGGCCTGCACCTAATGCCATTCTCATTTTAATTGTCTAATCTGGAACGACACACACATGTCCAGGCCCCACAGCAGTGAAACATGCTCATGTGTGTTGGTGCATTCCCACTTTGGAGGAGGGCTCTGGCACTGCTTGGCAGTAGGTTGGGTGTTGTGCTCTCCTCCTCAGCTCCTGGGTTGTCATGGGGATATGTTTTCAGCTGGTGAGTTGAAGCAGAAGTGGGTTGCACTTGGAATCAGTGAATCAGATCTTACAAATGCTGCAACAATATTGCATAAAGGTTTGGAGGCTTTGTAATTTTAGGCAGCTCTTAAGCATTGTTTTTTTATCGGGCTCTTTGTCTAATATGAGACCTCAGGATGGCATTTCCCTTCTGGAGGTTGGTTACTTTTAACAGTATTGCCTCCTCAAGCTCACATTTCCCCATTTTTATAGTACTGATCATATCTTACTTAAACATGCTTTTGTTTGCATGATCAAGATAGACTTCTGCCTTTGCCTGCTGCTCATTCCAGCTCAGAAGCTGAAGCTACTCTGCTGTGTAGGGGCAAAAGAAGACTTAATTCTAAATGGGTTCAAAATATATCAGCATCAATCTGTCAGAAAGGACACGAAATCTTGAACCATTGTAGAAGGTGGCCCTCAGTTCTTAGCTAATTTTCTTTCTTCAATCACACTGAAATAATTTCTTTGGTGTTACCTGAATATTCAGTCAAACTGAAAATAAATCTCAGTGCTGTTTTATTGGAACAGAAATCTTGCTTTCATTTGTCTTATTAGGAAAGAGGAATAGGTTTGAAATTTTTCAAAAATAAGGCCAGAAGATATTTTCTTGTATGTTACGTGTATATCGTAACATCCACTTTAATTACACATTAAATTGAAAAGGACTTATATACGAAACAGTATATTTTTTTATTTTAAATAGCTTAAGCCTTTTTGATGCCTTTGGAAGCATCAGCGAATCCATTTAGAAAATAACTCTTGATTGCTGTCTGTGTCAAGTCATCTTTTCCTTTCAGAGGAAGAATCTTAACTTGATTTCACTTCTTCTCTTGTGACCACTAAGCTGATTTCATCTTGCTAACAATATGCCATGTTATTACTGTAGCATAAACCAAATTCTTTTAAGTCTTGATATAAGGATTTTCAGCTTCCCAGGATTGTCAGAATTTATTTTTTTTATTTTGAAGCTAGATATTTGGTAATACAGCAAGGTTATTGTTGGTGCCATCTAAGAGCTACTCCTGAAAAATGCAGGCAGTTAATTTGGCTGTCTATGCCAATGGAGTGTTAGAACAACAACACAGAAATAATTGGTATGCCCAAATCTCTTCTGGTGTCTATGGCAGAAAAAATACTGCTTGCTAATCTCTGGACCAATCCCTTGAATATGGCATGAAGAATCCTAATGAAATATTAAAATCTTAATCTCAGGTTTGACTACGCTGAAGCAGCATTGGACTAAAAATGCTGTCCATTATATCTCAGCCTTGTAGCTGTGTTTGAAATCCCCATAGGCAGATGAAGAGTGAGGGGTATTGGTCGTACTGCAAAGATTAACAATTTGCCCCAAACTGCATGAGAGGTGAGGAGCAGAACCCTGGAGTCGCCTGTGCTAGACCTTTTCCCATCTTTCTTGTTCTGAGTGCATGAATAAGTTTTATTTTAAAACAATTTTCTTCTCAAAACAAACACAACTGGAATGGTTCTTTATGACCCTTTGCTGTGTTTGTAGAAATTTGTATTTCTGCCTGTTCAAATGTTGTAGGAAAGCATCCAAAATTCCTTTACTTGTTTTTGGCAGTATCTTTGTACAGCTTAGGAACCCTTGTGTTTTCCTGTCATTGCAGAAACCATTAAATACTGGGTTTGGAATAATTCAATTTACCTTCCTTCTGAAGGAGGTGCAGGTTTCACAAAGTAGGATTAGGAATCTGGAGAGTAGACATAATAACTGAAGGTCATATTTGATCCATCACTTTTTTTCTGGAAACTGATCTTTTCTGGCTGAAACCATCCGATTGCATGGATGCATTGGTTGCTCTTGGTGCTTTCTTGGCAGAGGTTTTTATTTCCTTGACAAAGTCAATTTTGCTTGTGTGATACTTATAGATGGCTCTGGGACTCTGAGATGAACTGATTAGAAATACATGTTGAAATACAGTAATTTATGAAATATGGTATTATGAAAAAAGATGAAGTCAGTACTGAATCAAGTAAAAGGCCAGAATGCAACAGATACCTTAGAATGTGCTTGACTGTGGAGTACGGGAAGCATCAATAATTTACAAATTTGCTGGACTGTTGACTGCAGTCTTGTGTACCAGTGGCAGTATCTTCATCTGTGACTGAGCACAGAATGTAAGTAGCTTAGAGACATGTATCATGCACGTTTTTTCCCATTCCAGAACAATAATAATTTTGTGGATTTCAATAAGTATAACTTTGCATAAGGCTGATATAAAATCATGATTTTCTCTTGCTGTGCTTCCTCTAACTGCTCATGTTTAACCAAAAATTGGATATTTGCAAAATGGTGATTCAGTGCAGGGAGGAAGTGCAGTAGAGATTGTGCTGAGATTTGTAGAAAACTGCATTGAAATCTGCTTTTTCTGTGTTGATGGAAAGAGACCTTTTCACTTCTTTCTCAGCAAACTAAGCAGTAATCAGAAGTGAGAAAACTGTTTTTTTACTACAAATATTCCCGCTTTTTTCCCTTGTCTTGTTTTCTGGCCAATTGAAACAAGATTTTATCAGTTCATGGTACCAATTGGAAACTTCAGAAGCTTTTTATGTGTTGCAAATGTCCTCCTACATCTCTTTCTTCCCCCGCAAGCATACAGGAGAACAAGAAAAAAGTGAGCAACACATTTAGGTAGAGGATGATTTAACAACTGTTACTGAATAAAAGCAACATTTCTTTCACAGCAAATGAATTTTGTGTCATTTTCTGTAATATTGTTAAAACTTTAAAATAATGTGCTCTTCATTTAAGCTAGAAGAACCCCACCACCAGACTGGTTAACAGATCAAGGCAGTCAGCTGACGAGCCACATATGGCAGAAACTGCTGCATATGAATTGTTAATGATCTTCACTGAGGAAAATAACCTTCTTCCTGTTGGTATGGAGCCCAACTGGAGTGTGGAAAAATCCATTAAATGTATGAAGATTACAGTGAGTCAGACTTCATATCCTCTCTCAATAGGCTGTTGTGTGAAATGGTGATTTAGAAATACTTTCTGTTTTTTATTATATTCCTTGGTATCATCTGACCCTGATATACCACTAGTTCAAACACCATACTGAAGGCTACATGTTCATCTATTTAAAGGAAAACCCAAAGTCTGGGTTGTCTCAATAATGGTCTTTCCATGGCAGCATTTCATTTACTGTTGCCAGTGCTGAGGGAAGGGTGGGTATTTGATCCCTCTCAAATGCTGTTCTGCCTAAAGGTACAAACCAGAAGGGTTTGGGCATCCATTTAGGGTAGGTCATGGAGAGCAGCCTGGGAGTTCTGTCTTGTAAGCAAGAAAATCATGGTGGTTGAACAACACTGTTGAGGAATAAATGAGATTATTTGGGGAGAGAATTAGAACTACTTGTAGAGCTGAGACTTGGAGCATCCTCCTCCTCCTCTGTAACATCCATGGTTTTACAGGGGAAGGTGGATGTGGCCAGCAAACCCTGTGGATCCCTACAGAGCTCACAGGAACAGGATCTTGGATCCTGTTTCTGTGAGCTCTTACCTGGCTGCTTACCCTGGTCCCTCGCTTAATGGAGATAGAAGTAAAGGGGAAAGTTAATGGTGAGGGTTCTTGTTTCTATCTTCCTCTTTTGGCTTTGGAGACTGCTTCCACATGTGCCATTCATTGTGTCTTTTGTACTGGTGGGAAACTGGGTGACAAAAACTTCCCTGTCCTCAGAGAAAAATTACTTGTACCACGGAGTTACTATTGCTAACTTGCTTTCTACTGTCTTTAGATATATTCTGCTATTATCATTGCTATTATAGTAAAAAATTTGTAGTACACTCAGTTGTAGGCCTGCTCTTTCATTGTCAGTGCTACTGACTTTACTGTGCCTTCTTCAAGTGTTCCTTTTAGCAGCCTGGGAAGCTGGTGTGTGGGACCCCAGGCAGGCAGGCAGGAGAGCAGGCAGCTGGCAGAAGTGCCTGACCCAGATCGTCTCCGTCTCGTGTCGGTGGTTCACTAATCCATTATACTTGCCAAAATATTTCAAGTACTGTAAATCTTTCCAATGAAATTAAATGACAATGATAGAGGTTTTTTAAGAGAGATTTTAATTCATCATCTTTGAAGACTTACTTCAGTTAAATCTACCCCTCTGTAATTTTTGGTTGCATATATAGCAGGACTTTTTTTGGGCGAGGGAGGGAAGACTGGCTTAAAGGGGCCCCAAATACCAGTTTTCATTCCAGCTCATCATCATCAGATACTGGAGATTTGTGGATACTTTTTGAAGAGAAAAACATCACTGCAAATGTATCAGTTTAAGAAACTGAGAAAAAAAGTGGAATGCATGAAAATGGAATATATTATTTCTAGAACTGTAATACCAGCGCCATTTAGTGCATTTCTGCAGCCCTTTCTTACATAATGCCACTGGGTAAATTCAACTCTGCAGAATCTGGCCTTCAGTAAATATTTTTATACCTATTTATAGCCCGTTAAAATGACAGCGTAAAATTGTGACAACAGAAATGCTTTCTCTCTGCAGCTTCTAGTATTGTTTACTTATTTTGAGCACCAAAGCAATTTTCAGTATGACTTTTGCTTCTCTTAGGATGGCAGTGCTAATGTGGCATTAGCAGTGGGGCTGATGGTGCTGTGTAAAGCAGGGAGATTGCAGCTTTGGTGAAGGTCTCAGCCCTGGCAGTCAGATTAAATGATAGTTTTATTTTTATCGCTGAGGAGCAATAAACATATCCCTACAATGCCATTTTCAGAGAAGATCTGCACTCCCATGTTATCCCATATCCCATACGGTTATCTGGCAGTGATTGTTTTCCCTGCATGGTTTCTTTTTAGAAGGCCTAAGGGCTATTTATGATAAAACTGTCAGATTTTGTATCCTCCTGTTTTACAGATCGCTCTTGGCCAGGATGTATTTTAAGTCCTGCCTGTGGGTGTTACACAGTTGTGCAGCCTCAGGTGAAAAACCGGGGAGGAACCATGACTCAGAGGTGAAAAGTAGGATTCATCTACCTTTACTGAGATGCCCGACTTTGAGACCGGTTGTTCTGGCTCTATTTATAGTCACTGGAGGGAAGTAGGTGCCTGCTATAGGTGACTCACCTGTGCCTCAACAGGCACCTGGGGCAGCAGGTAGCTCTGGGAGGGGACCTGGCTCCCAACGCTGCTGGCCTCACTGCATTGGGTATACAGCTCCAGTGCGGATGGCCAGCAGTAGCCAAGGTGGGCATGACCTGGCAGATATACCAGGACTCACATTCCCCCACACTCATTGCATTTGCGTGGAGGTTTGCAGAAGGAACTGCACCATGTCAGAGGGCACCTTTGGGACTGGTCCAGGGTTCACACATTGCCTCTGTCCACCTGTTTGCAGCAGAAGGTTTCGCCTGCCTTGATCTTTAAGCCCTATTTCCTATGTCTTTAGCTTGGATTTGAAAAGGTTAGGAAGGGAAATGTGCAAGCACGTAGCTAGTTGGATTATGTACCCCTTTAACACTGTATTGGAGCTATGAAGATCTAACTTTTGAATGGTACTGCCTTCAGAAGAGGGACTGTGTACTTTATCCTTGATGCTTTCACATATTATAGAGCATGTAAGACAGAAGTAGCTAGTGAAAGCATAGGATGTTTGAAATTTGTATCTCTGGGTTTATTTTTGTTATGTGGCAATACAGGTATGTGCAAATAAGCTTCCAAGGGTTTCATCTCCATAACAGATTGATTTGAGTTGTTCTGCCAAGTTGGAAATTGTTTACTATTATCTCTGTATCTATCATCAAAACCTTAGTGGCTCTCCATGATACTTTTAAATATTTTTGTTTCTAATTCTGTATCTGATATGACTACAGTTTATCATGCACCTTCATTGCCTACATAATACTAAAAATTAAAGGGATTTTGGTGTCAGATGCAAGTTTGTGGCTAGTTCAGATTAAAATCTGTTGCTCACAAGTAGTTTTTATTTATTCTTTTTTGTCTACAGGATAGAAATTTTTATCTCAACATGTATTTTATAGATCTTCTGTCTCCAAGGCTTTAATAGAACATCATAGGTTGTTACACTAAATCCTTGATTCTGCAAAGAATGGTTACTGCAGAGGAATTTCTCCAGTGGGGCTGTGCAAATGGTTTGCTTTGCTTTGTTTTTTCTCTACTTGGAGATTAATCTTTGCTGTGTATTAGAAGTATCCCAAAGAAGTTGTTTGTAATATTTATTATGCCATTTCTTCAAATTAGTTATTTTTTGTAATTATTGTTTGAACCATTAACACACAGCTTGAGATAAGAGTCTGTGTAGAAGTGCTGCAGCTGATGAAACTGTAGAATAACTTGCATAATAAATATTTTAAGAGTCTGAATACTGTTGTGCTTCACCTTGGTCACTTTAAGGACACTTTTGGTGCCAATGTCACCTGGAGTGTGCGCAGGCTTCCTGATGGCTTCAGCCCTGGAATGCAGAGATCTCCAGCATCTTGAAATTCTGCATTGCCCTGTTAGCTTAAGGCCAGTTGTAGGAAGCTGTTTTGCAACCAAAATCACATTTTATGTAATTAATGCTAATTAACAAAGATGTGTGGTTCTTCCTTGGGTTCAGTGGTGTGAATGCAATTTTCTTCATTTACATATGAGCGCATCTGGTTGTTACTCTGAGGAAAGCTTTTTCACTGTGGCATTTTGGTGAGAAGAGGAGGGAGAAAAATCCTGCCCTGTGTTCTGAATAAAACTCAGAGCAGCCCTGACATGGAGGCTTAGAGCAGTACAATCAAAGTTTTAGGGCAATATTGTTCACTAGACAAGGTGCAAGGGGAAGTGCTGTGATGCACGCTGGCACAGTTCCCTAGTGATGTGTGTCTTGGGCTGAAAAGCAGAGAGGATTTTGATTTGGGCTTTGCTCTTGAGGCTAATTATTTACCTTCTTCTGGGTGTTTGTGCTCTTGTGTTCCACCATTTCCCTCCAGGCTCTTCACTCTGTCCTAGTTTCGTGGGATACTGACTCTGTGCCATGGTGCTTCCAGATTAAAGGCACCCCGTTTCTGCTGGGCTGTGTTGCATGCACATGGTTCAGAGGCTCCTGATGGCCAAAGGCCACTGAAATCTCACCAGTCCTACTGGAACTGGTGTGGGTTTGGCACCCAGGCTGTTGGTCTCAGTGAGTCCTGACTGCTGGAAGTCAGGATTGCCCTCCATGCAAGGTGCCAGTGTTGGTACACTGCATATGTTCAATTAACAACTGTGCTTCACTATAAAGCTGACTGATTCCTTAACTCACTAAAGGACTTATGAGGTACCCTATTGTTAATTGTTACACCAACAACTTAAAATACAGGAAACACAGCAGTCTGGGTGGTGCTGCTCATGCATGGTCTTTGAATACTATTTTAATACTTACGTCTGTTGGAAATAAATATCTATTTGAATGATTCATTTTCTTCAGGCTACATAAAGTGATGTATTGAATGTTTTTTTGTTAAAATGTAATTACTGGTGTTTGAGGAGAAGCCTGAAAAGACTCTGTCATGTTGGAGTCATGGCTAAATATTACCTTAAATGTACTTTATATGTGTAGTCAGTCTTCTGGTACTAGCAGTGTCATCTCAAGTCAGACCTGCACTAATTACCCATTGCATTACCATAGTGAGTTAAGTTTGTACTTAACATCTTTCTGTAAAACTGTTCTAGTTCCAGGTTTTATCTGGGATCATTAAAGGGGAGCTATGGGTGAACCTTGAAGTCCATGGAGTGGCTGTGGGATCTTTTTTGGTTTTGTGTGGGCTTCTTTTGCTCTCTAATTATTATTCTTTGCAACTGAAATTAAAAGAGATCTGTAATTAAAATGTTCTGGGTTTGAGCTTTTGTCATCTTGAGTTGGTGGGCAGTACTGTTGTATCTCCTTTGGTGACAGAAGTGTGGTATGCAAAACCAGGGTAACTAAGGAGGCTGTCAGGGAGAGGGCTGGGAGAAGTCAGTTGCTGAGGCAGAAAAAGAGAGTTATTTCTATATTCTGTGCAGAAACAGCATAATGGATCTAAGTTAGTGTTTGGGTTCTGCTTTTCTAATTCCGGGGACTAAAACCCTTTCTCCTCCAGCCCTGCTGCTCGTCTGGACTTTCAGGGCAGATTCTACGACTGAGCGTGCTGGCTGTCTCGTTTCTTTATTTATTCACTGTAGAAATTAAGTGGAGCGAGCGAGCGCTCGTTGTTTTCCTCTGTGCCAATTCATCGTGGTGAGATTAAGCGGGGGAGGACCGGCTGGGCAGAGATTTCTGTCGCGGGGCCCTGGGTTGCCCGTTATTAGATGACCCACATACGTCGGGCCCCTGTTGTGACACGTGATTTTTTTTCAGCTCTTCGGTGGAAAACCGATAGTGCACAAAGCCCCCTTTGAGATGTGGGTAGATGAAAGGGGATGAAACAGCTGGTTTGGTTTTATCCCATTCAGGTCAGATTTTTTGTAGTCAACGTGCAGCATTAATAGTAATAAAACCAGCTGTTGTATAGCAGAAAACTTGCCATAAAAGGGACATAATTATAGAGGGGGCTGGTACTGTCATTTAACCTGTCCTTACTTCAAAGCAGAGATCTTAAGTTTTAAGATCAGGAATGATGAATGGCTATGACATTACTATTAAGGTATTTGCATTGATTACTTTTGTGCTTAGAAGGGGGAGGCAGAGATCATCTTTGATCCTGCAGTGTCATACAGACATACATGAATGGATACATAAAAATACCTCATGTCACAGAGACAAAGGATTGATAATTAATTTCTAGCTCTGGAGGTCTTCGTACAAAAAAGGACAAACCCTGAGTAGTCAAGAATCAGGCAAACCAGGAAGGCGTGAAGTCCGTAGTGGAGGGAGAGAATGAGAGACCTTGGGTAGAAGGAGGGAGTATAGGCTGTGGAATAAAATTAAAACCACAAGCCAGTGCAGTGGCCAGACCCTGCTTTTCTTGCAACTCTTCAGCTTTTACCCTTCTGCAACTAGTAACAAGACAGTGAAGAGTCACTGCTTGGGCTGGGGTCATTGTTTTAATGGAAAGCATAATAAATTTGGCAGTTAAGGACAGTTACTTATACTGTGCAGAGGAGTCTGGCTTCATGTGAGCCAATTAGTGAAGACTAACGCAAATCAGGATTTGATTGTACATGTTTTTTAAACCAATATTAAATATATTTAGCCTAATCCCGTCCTGAATTATGTCTGTCCAAGCTTACCAAACTAAGTCTTTTCTTCCAGGATATGAATAGATGTCCTTCTGCAGCAGGGTATTTAGGATAAGGCCTTCAAATGAAGCCTGGGAATTTTACATTAATAGTCACAAAAATAATTATATCACTGACTCTGTATATAAGCTTCATAACCAATTGATTCCTTCAAATATGTCTGCTTCATATGTTAACTTCAATGAATTTCTGTTGTAGCCTGTACATTCTTATTTGGCAATTCACTGGATTCTGACTCTTCCCTCTTCCTCTACCCACGCCCTTTTTTTTTTCCTTTGAAGAACTGACTATGAGCTGTAATGTCTTATTTTCTAGCTCCCTAAAATTTTGAAGTAATTTAATTTTGTGTAGCCAAGCATGGAGACAAAGTTCTACTTTTGCGTCAGATAGGAAATTAGAAGGATGGCCAAAAATCTGAAGTGATTTTGAGATCCAGCTCTGCTTTCATGTTATTTTAGGGGCATCTTGAACTCTGGTTCATACTGTCTGTAATCCCCACCTGCCTTATGCCAGGTGGTGGCAGAGCTCTTCTAAGAAAGGTGTTGAGCTGCTTTTCCTGTCTGATGTTAATCAAGTGGAATTAAAAACAATATCATGATTAAAAAAAGATTATAATCTGTTATCACCTAAACAACTCCAGAGGCGTATTTGATGTAGACTTTAAACTTAATTCAAAATGTACTTGGCCTTGACTGAGTATGGTTTGTATTTCAGATCACAGGGTAGAGCAGTAATTGCAAAAGATTTTGAAAGTTTTTTAATATGAAACACGCAGAAAGAGATATTAAAACTGTTTCTTCTATTACTTGTCTTTAATGCATGTGATGATTGCTGTGAAACACAAACTGAATGTTATTATTTGTAACTTACATTTGCTACCTGACTCCTATGTTAACTCAGTTGATGTTTAGTGGCTGTCTTGAGTCTTCAGTGCTTAATCCTGCAGCAGCACTAATAAAACCCCCAGGATTACGTCCCCAGCAGCTCAGGGGTGTGAGGCTTGGAGAGGAGGCACCTGCTGAGCTGAGGCAGGGAGGGATGTGCACGGCACCGGGAGAACAAGGGGTGTTGTCTACCCAAATGTGGAAAGTGCCTTTCCCACATTGATGAAGCAAACCAAAGACTGTTCATCATCTGTAAATTATGCAAAGCAAGATATTAACTGAGGGTATGGCTGTTTTCTAGGTAGCTTCAGTCCCAGCTGCTGTTTCAGGTAATTGGTTTCCTACAGCTGCTAATAGACATTTCAAGTTTCAACTTGAAAAAATTCTTTATTTGTAGATGGGTAATATGAGCTATGTAGCTACATAATGGTCACATGGGTGTGTGTGGGAAGGTGTACCTGTGTTTATGGATATAAAGTAAATATTTATGCTAGCAACACGAACTCAGTTTCAAGTAGAAGAAAGAAACCTCACTGGTGTCTTGTATTGACTGTGAAACTATTGTAGAGAGACTTTCATTTGTTGCATATGACCTATTAGCCCTAAATGCAAAGCAGCCAGCTTGTGACTTATCAAGGAGGAAAGAGGGAAAGGCAAGCACATTTAAGTTTCTTGGACTTCAGGAATGAAGAAACAGGATCTTTCACCAGCTGGGGAAAGGCTGTGTTGCACAATAGGCTGCAAAGAGGTCCCAACCATTGCTGGGAGTAGAAGAATAGATGTTAACCTACATTGGTTGTACATTTTGCTATTCTGAAAATCTGAGTGATGTTTTCCATCCTTGTTCCTGAGACATTCCTTCATTTACTTTTTTAAAATCTCCCTCTTCCATTAATCCTTTCTGAGTATAAATTGTCTTTTTCTATCAGAACAATGAAAAAATAAACTTAGTTTTACATGAATGTTTTTTTAGATAATATTATTTCTCCTACACAACCAGTAATGTGTATCTCATTTGGTGACTGAATGTTTTTATTCACTCCATAGTGCTAAAGAGCTGGTCTAGCCTCTAGAGGGATATAAACAACCTGGTTTAAATACTTTTTTTTTAGGAAGGTAGTCTTCAAAGAAAACAACAATGGTGACATAGAGTAAGAATAAAACCCCGTGAGGCTGTTCTTGTCAACTTTAATATTCCAAATTCAGAGTATTTAATGTTTTCTACTACATGGGAATTATTTTCAGCTAGATAACTTTCTGAAAATGTTTTCAGAGTGTCCTGGTTTCAGCTGAGATAGAGTTAATTTTCTTCCTGGTAGTTCCTGCAGTGCTCTGTTTGGTATTTGGTAGGAAAATAATGTTGATAACACAATGATGTTTTAGTTGTTATTGAGCAGTGTTTACACAGCACATCTTTTCTGCTTCTTACCCCAGCCACCAGCGAGGAGGCTGGGGGTGCACAAGAGGCTGGAAGGGGACACAGCTGGGACAGCTGACCCCACCTGACCAGAGGGGTATCACACACCATTTGGAGTCGTGCTCAGTGTAAAATCTAGGGGACAAGCTGGCCAGGGGCTGTGCTTGGGATCTGGCTGGGCATCAGTCAGCAATTGCATTGTCCATCACTTGTTTTGTATATTCCATTGTTATTATTACTACTACTACTGCTATTATTATTACTTTGGTTCCTGTCCTGTTAAACTGTTTTTATGTCAACCCACAGATTTCACTCTTTTTTCCCCCCAGTTCTTTCCCCCATCCTGCTGGGAGGGAGAGTGAATGAGAGTCTGAGTGATCTTTAGCTACCTGCCAGGTTAAACCACAAGAGTCTATCCAAAATACCAAGTGTGTAAACTGCAATAGAACAGTGATCTGTGAACACACATGGGCAATGCTGGGGGATCAGTGACTTTCGGAAGATGTACCCACTTTCATCAGTAAAAATCCTTTAGAATTTGCACATTTTTGCTTTTGTCAGCCATATGACTTCACTTTATCTGTTTTATGAGATAATTAGCAAGGCATACAAGCAAGATTTGGTCATCTGGTCATTTATTCTCTTGCATATGTGAATCTTTTTATATTTTCAGCTGAATGGTGATTTGAAGTCTGTTGGTTTGATGGAGAAGGCAATGTTTTCAAGAGATCAGGATGCAGACAGTGTCTTGGAAACTTGGAAAACTATTTGTTAACTTCTTAGGAGAATATGCACAGCAGTCATCTGATCTAATGAAAGGAAAGCTGTATGAGTGTTACCCTCAAGAAAATGGTAGTATTTTGTGTATCATTGGATCTTACCATGTTTGCCAGATGCTGCAACATTAAACAAGAGGAGCATCCCTTATACTTCAGTTTGTTTTTCTTCTAACTGTTGATTCTTTTTATTTATGTTGGAAGGTTGGATGGGTAACATCAGGAAAGACTGTTTCTCTAAGCATCAGCCAGTTTCTTGGTTTTCTTGAACCCCTAACATAGATTGAAAGACTGAGCCCCACCTTAGCAACAATTCATCCCTGTGTGACTTAATTACAAAAGGAAAGCAGGAAGACTTGTATTCTTGGGTACCCAGAGTGTGCTGCAGATTCCTGATGACGTCTGTGTTGTCTGCGGTGATCGCGTTACCCTGACAACCAAGAACATCCCTGTTTTCAGGGCTGGTCCCTGAATCTCTTTGGATTTTATGGACATCACTATTTTTTGTTAAAAGTGCACCAATTTTTTCTTGCACGCTCCTCCAAGTTGGACATCTACAACAAAGAGATCTCCTAGGAAGATGGATGACAGGCTGCCTCACCACATGTGTATCACATTTGCCTGCCAGATCCTGACTCCTTTGTACTTTCCTCTCAAGCCGTTTCTTATATTATAGCCTTCCTTCAGTTCTGCAGAATGTAGTAATTCCAATTAAAGGTAGTTCCTGTGTTCTTTCTTGCTTGTTAAATCTATTGTGTTTTGTTAATTTTGGTCAGGCTAATGGTGTCACATGGCTGAAACAATGAGCAAAGTCACCTGTTTATTCTCATGGAACAGTCAAAAATAATGGAAACTAGAAGCAATGGAGGAAATAACGTTTCAAATCCTTAAGGAAATCACAAGCCTTTGTAAGTGTAATAAGTACGTAAATTTTCCTACAGAAACTATGAATTTGAAAACATCCCTGCAGACATCAGCCCAGATTTGATTTCTTCCCAAGTTCCTTTTTCCTAGTGCAGAGTAAGAAGTTTAATTACGTGGTAAAGTATTTCTTTCATGTAGCAGATTAGTTTCACAGAACTGTGTACTGCAGGCCAGTGTCTAGAGAGCTGTGCATTCAGTTTCTTATTTTAACAGTTATTGGTTTATTGTCAAAACAGAGCATTTTGGCCAATGTGCTTTCTTGGTTGCTCATTTCTACAAATTGAACATAAGATTGTGAAAATGTGTATTTTAAAGGAATGCCTAATATGTGACAAAAATTGGAATACTGGTTCTTTGAAAATGGCATTCCTTATTCAAGGCCTTCTAAAGACTTCTGGCTGAAATAATGCATCATCTATGAAAAATTTGCTCTGTCTCCAGATGCCAGAGTGCAAACCCTATAAACTGAATGTCAGGACATGTTTTTTGTGGCTCACACACTCCAAGCAGGAATAGCGGCTCTGCAACTGAAGTTTAACAGGTCTAATGGTGTATGACCCAGAAACAGTCTAGTTTCTGCTTCAGCTTGTGTTGGACTTTGCATTGCAAAGAGCTGCAAATGAGGAGAAAAGTAATTTTAATCCCTAAAGCAACCAGAGGTAATCTGGAAGCCACATGCACAGCATGTCTATTAAGAAAAGGTGTTTTCTCATATCTACTTTTCTGAACATCAGCACACTGTCAAGACCATGAGACTGGTTTTCCTGTGGCTAACCTTCATGAATAAAGTGGGACTTAGCTAACTGTGAATTTAAAGATAGATCTTTCTCCCCCCCTCCCCGAATATATTAAAATAATGCCTTCCGTTTTCTCAGATGGAACTGCTTGTCAAAAGATGTTCAGATGTCAGCAATCATCTCACTTCTTACAGGGATCTAAAATGTTACCGGAGCTGTCACCGTTTGTCTTTGCAGTTCTGTATTTTATCTCATGCACAATATGGTAACTCCTCATTTTGGGAAGTTGGGCTTTGGCAACTGCTTGCTGTGCAAGTGCATTGCTGAGATCCTTGGGCTGGTGTAGTGCAGCGTGGAATTTATGGTAGTACGAGAAAATGGGGCCTGTTGAGGTTTATAGTCCTCAAAAGCGTTTCACTTTGGATTGCAGAAAGGAACTTCACTGTTAATGTTCTTAGGGTTTGGATTGACCTAGAGAGATTGTCCAATCTGTTCCTTGCTCTTGTCTGGAATCAGCTGCATATAGTCTTGTTTGGGTCATTTATAAGGACTTTACCTGGACTCTAAACAGGGCACAAATGAAACTTTCTAGAACTCTGCCGTTCCTTGTTGAGTAACTCCAGACTGTCTTAGGAGGTGCTGAGGTAATATATACTGCCTGGAGCTGATCACCAGGTTTCACGTGAGGTCTAGCAAAGCTGAACAATGCAGAAGGAATATTCAAGTACTTTGCAGGTGAAACACCTGTTTGTATTTCCAAAATGTGGTAATTAGCTGTTGTCCAGTTGCATGGAGTTAGTAATGTGTGTCCTGCAAGCAAACAGTTGTTGCCCATTCTGTAGTTCTCTTTGGTTTGATTGTGTTTGTTGGATTCCACACTGAACCATAAAGGAAACAAATAGCAGGTCAAGATTGGGTAAAATATCACAAAACTTAGGATACAAGCAACTCCTTAAGTCCATTGAATTTTCTGTTTGCTGAAAGCAGATTAATAGAAATCTATTTCAGAATAATTATTTTTTCCACAGAAATACCCTGCTCTGAGCAGTTTTCCTGTGGGGTTAGGAATATTGATTTTTTTTTTTCACTGATCCTGGAAACTTAGAAAAAAAGGACTATAATTCTGAATTTGAATTTAATGAATATTTCTCATGTTTTCTGCTATTACTCATTCCTCTTCCCCTTTCCTCTCCTTCATTTTGTATGTGAAACATGTAATCTTAAGTAATTTTTTTCTTATATGACAGAGGCACTTAAGCCCTAGTAAATTCATTGAGCTTTGAACAGGGCTGTTTATTCTTACTGACATGAACAGGAAATGCACTTGTGTGTCTTAGGAGATTAGATCTCTGTCTTTTTTTATGACAGCTCTCCATGTTTTATTCATCATAAATAAATGAGACTACTGCTGTTAGTTATAATTATTTTACTGTTTACTTGTGCATTTTCATAGATGACTTACTCAAGAACATGGGAAAGATTTTTTCCTGTTCAACAGAAAGAAAGTATAAATCTGCTACTTTTTTTTTTTTTTTTTAATTCAGTATGACATATCACACCAGAGCTAGTGACAGGTGGGCAGAAATTAAATACAGCTTAGCCTCAGAGCCCCATCTACTTTCTTGAATTTGCAAGTGTATAATAATTCTGGTTTCCCAGCTCTACAGGTTTTATGGCTTAATGATCTTAAATGTACAATCAAAGGGGAAAAAACCCTTTATATTCTCATTTTATTTCAGGGTTGTCTGAAGTCTGATGTGATCAGGGTCTTACTGTGGTTATTGCAGACTTAGCAGTACTGTACCAGCTCACTGTACTGCGTGTCTTGGAGCTTTGGCCATCACACTCCAAATGTGAAATGGGAGTTATGGTTGCATATCTTTGTTCCACCACCTCAACTACTCAAATATATAACATGAATGCAAGATGGCTTGTGAGTTCTGTGAGTGCTGGAGTTAGGAGGGGAATGGAGACCAATATATAAGACCAGTTGTCCGTGAATGGCACTTTGATTTCAAAACAGATGCTGGAGAGTCAAGGTGTCTTTTTTGACTTCACTGACCCCCTCTTACTGTATGAAAATTCATGTGAGTGGTTCAGAAATCACTGATTTAATTTCTTGGTAGCTGATGTGCTGTGGTGGTGGTGGGTGATCTGGGAAGAAGAAAAAAGGAGAGTGATAGTTTTAAAATCTCCAGTGACACCAAATGTTAAATTTGAGATCTCCATTTCTAAGTACAGTCCTTGTGCTAAAGGCTAGGAAATAGAGAAAGATGGTTTCAGTTTTTCCCCCCAGCCTTAAAAACATCATTTTACGTTGATAATTAACTCTCCCTGCAGTTCTCTATAAGGAAACAATTGAGCTATTATTGGCAAGATTAGCTGAAAAAGGCAAATATGTGGGAGTTTGGTTCCTGGTTCTGTTCCGTTTCCTTTTTTTGCTATGACTGTACCTTCATGAGTCGCAGGCTTTTGCATATATTCATCTGTGTAGGCACAGCATAGGCAATGGCTTCTGTGATACTTGTTTTTAAATGCTCTACAGTGCATGAATACTCCTCAGCACAATAATAATCTCAAAAATATTTGATTTAATAAAATGCTGTGGTCATTTTATGGTGTATTTTTGGCAATTCCTGAAGTATTGCATTTGCTGCTTATTTAGGACAGGCTATGGCAAACCTTGCACCCAGAGACTTGTATTTGGTGGTTGGTGTGGGAAATAAGCAGGAGCCTCAGGGAGGAGGACTTGGTGCTGGAGATTCCTTAGGGAGGTAGATTACCTGGAGGGAATCAGAGCTCTTTGGTGAGAGCAGTTCTGTTTTCCTACCGCTGTGGTTGTACTGTGGAAGCTGATTTGGGCACAGCTCTTGGAGTGCAGTTCATCACAGTGTAGGGTCTCCTTCAGTGTTAGCCCTACAGGAGCATCTCTGTGGAGGCTGGAGCACGCTTTCCAAAAAGCCTGATTCTTTGCTCTACAAATACGCTGGATGTGGCTGTCCCTAAAGCCAGCAGCAATACAGCTTTGTAAGCATTGCTTTGCATGCAGTATTTCTTTCTAACTTCTGGGTTGAATTTGCTCTTAATGTGTAGATAAAATACCAAGTTGAAGGTATCCAGCAGTGACAGTTCATACTTGTGTAGCAGTTTTCATGTCCAAACTCTACAGAACAGTGTCCAGTGCTTCTTTCTGCTTGATGTAACACAACAAAGCTGATTGCTGCTGACCATGGTTTTTTTTTTTGAAATCTGGATTTTTGTCTTGTCCTTTACGTGTTTCTTTGTTTACTGAGAGATGCTGGCTACCCAACCTGTGGTATCTGTCCCTGAATCCTAAGGGAGTGTCCAGCAGCTGTGAGTAGGTGGAACAACTTGGTCTTGGGCCAGCCCTTTCCTTGGCTGGGCTCTTGCACACCCTGTGCATGGAGGAGCAGGGCTGAAATTACTGAGGCAAACACCTCCCTAAGTCCAAGGAACTGGTGGGCTGTGCCCTTGCCATTTGCTATCTGGACAGGGCTGAAGACCCATCATGGCTGAGGATTTTCCTGTTTCATGTGGTGTAAGTTTCTGGGCACCTGTGAAGCCATTCTCTTGGGACTCAGTGTATCCTTTTGTGTTGGTGTTTTTTTTTTTTTTTTTTTTCCTGCCAAAGTGTACATTAAATACGTAAGTTCTGATGTGGGTAGTGGAGAACAGACCATGTGTATGCGTATGTCAGACATATTTTCTTACTATTTTTGGCAGTATGTTTTCTCTGCCTGAAATAACCGTTGCTGCCACTCAAGTGTCTCTCCTTTTCTGTTCATTGGTTCTTAGAGTTTAAAGCTGGAGAGCAACCTTGGATCCTCTAGTCTGCTCTCTTGTATCACACAGTTCATGGAATTTCATCCAGTTATTTCTAACTTAATTAAAATGTAACTATTCAAAATGCCTCTGGTTCTATTTAAGGAATTCTGGATAATCTTTCTGCTTCTCTCTTTCTTGCCTTTTCTTTCACATTCAGTAAGTTTGTGTTCTGTTTGAAATTTTTTGCTTTTTTATGTCACATCTTTTTTTTTCTCATTTAATATTAATGCCTCTCTGATTTTGTATACACTCTTCAGTGGGACTGTTTATGGATCAGGAGAAAGATTTTAGCCTTGTTCCCTAAAATAAACTCCCAGCTGCTAATGCTGCTGCTCCCAGTACTTGGAGCTTGGGTGGAGTACTGGGTGCTTGGCTGAAAAACATGACTATAACTTTGCTTGATCACCTAATTGTGCTAAAAGTATGCTGAGGAATTGGTATTTAGGGCATGTAAATGTTACCTTGAAATCCCAGGTAAAAAAAAAAAAAGATTGACCTAAATGCGCAGTTCACGCTTCCAAACCCTGTTATAAGACTCTGCAAACAGGCACTGCTGAGTTAGTCATTCTGCGCTCCGGGAAAAACAAACAAACAAGCAAACAAAAAAACTCAGCTGCCAAGTTGTGCTGGGGTTGTGCATGTGAATGCTGCCTCTGGTTGTGTCCCCAAATATGGTGCAGGGTGGTTTTGTGGGGTACCAGTGCTCAGGCACAATTTTTGTAGTTACTTGACTTGCATAGGCCATGTAGTTATTGCAGTAATTCAATGTCGAGTATCACGTGTTTTCTGTATGTGGTACCCCCATCTGCTTCTGAGAGTAATGGGAACCGCACCCTGGAATAAGACTTTTCCTGTCTTTTATTATAAGCACAGCATTGTCAGAAATTTATGGGCTATACTCCTACTTACCTGGGTGTGTTCAGGTGCTCTTCACTGCCCTCAGAATTTCCAAACAGTGACTAAAGTGTGTTTTCCATTCCATGCTTTATATAAGATGACCCAGCTCTTAGGAACGTTCATTCATACTTGGGCTCTGGATGGTGCTGGGAACCACAGGGAACCATTATCGCTGGTGTACTGGTGAAGGCAGGCACGGGGTGGGGAGCCAGGGACTGGGTGTCGGGAAAGCTGGGTCAGTCGTAGTCTGATATTGAGTGTTCAGCTTTATGAGGACTTGCCACCAGAGTTCATAAGACTTGACACATGTCTGACTGTCGATGAATGCAGTCTGTTGTTGGCTGTGAGCATTAGATCCTCATGATGCACATCATGTGAAAATATAGATTATATCTGATAAAAGGATGCAGCCCAGAGCCACAGTCTGGATGTTACAGAAGTTGAGCACTATCTGAGTATAAAATTATGGCTATTTGGGAAGAAACATGTCTTGGTGTTCATTCTTCAAACAGGAGACTTTAGACATGTGAATAATCTTGTCTGGACTGAAATGTCAGTAATTTTGGCTGAGGTTTTATTTTAATGCCACATTTTATACAGGGAGATTGTACAAATAGTTTATGGTTACCAGGGAGTATAATAAGTACTACTGAACAGCTGCTGGAAACTTTGGGTTGTTTTAGTGTTTTTAGTGTTTTGTTTTTGATTTTTTTTCGTTAAACACACACTATCAGTTTGGGTCTGGACTGGAATCAGTGACCAAGTGGTGAAATGCTCTGTGTCTGATTAACTGTTCCCCTGCCTCATTCGATTACCTGTGAAAATGCTTTTCAGTGTGACAGATGTTTACAGCTTAGAAAACAGAAAACATTTGACTTCAGTTATTTACATAGTTACTGAGTTTTGCTTGGAATGGGAACAAAATGAATCCAAATGGATATTAGGGGCACTGACTTAATATTCTAATATTACTCATGTGGGAAAAAAAATGTGTTATTACTCGTACTCTGTGTGTAATGATGTATTGCTCTGTTTAGCTGATGTGTGTTTTTTAAGAAAGTAATGGTTTTTTGACAATTGTTCGGTTCTCCACCTGCAGCTCAGGATGTTGGTGAATACAGTAGTTAAGCTGGAGTTTTTACCTCTTGTGAATTTCTTGTGTAGGCTTAAATATTATGATATATTAAGTTTTTTAAAAGTGCATTTTTCCAGGGTAATCAACCATTGTGTATCTTGTTTTTTCACTTAGAGGGTATTGAAAAGATTGATTCCCATATTGCTCTTTAGTCCTCATTCTCAGCGTCAGACCTGGCAGTAAACTCACAGATTTCCTCACCCTGGATGCTGTCACAAGCTGCTGTCACCCTTTGGAATGACTGGCATCCACAGTCTGCAGCCAGGGCTTCACTCTCTAAGAAAATGTGAGACTCCAGATCTAGAACTAAGTTTAGTCAGAGTGACCATAATGCAGCTCAGAGCACATGTAGGTCAGGCTTTTTTCACAGGAACTTGAGAGATGTAAATAGTGCCATCTCAGTAAGGTTGTCACGGGTCAATGCAGTTTTTGAATGTAGCTAAATTCCACTCTAAGCTGTCAAGAACAGTTAACTGTGAAGTTTTGGAACATTTTTCTCAACACCTAGCCAGCCTGGTAAATTGTGAGATTGCATCTGTTTCCATTAAAACCAAAATAAAATTATTTTTGCATTAAAACTTCTGAAAACATGGCTCACATGTATAGCTAACAGTTTAAAACCACAACAGAAATAATCCAATTCAATTATTTTTTAAAACCTTCAGAATTTGGTGACCTAAAGTTAAGATTTTGGAAATTAACTTGTCATTTCTAGATTCTAAAGAAGTCAAACCCCTCAGGCTGATAATTTTACTGTTACTCTTTTTACATGTACCTCATGTAAGCTCATTCAAGAATAAACATGTTCCTAGAGTGTACTGAAAGATATTTGAACTCTTTCAGTATATGAATACAACTCAATATCAATGAAATTTCTTAGTATTTTAATAAAGTTATCTTAGTTTAGTTTATGGTGCATCTTCAGAGGGAAGTTTATTGTGTGAAAGGCGGTAAAAGGATGTCTCTGATCCCTCACTTCTTTCATAACAAAGAAACATCTGGGAGTTTGCCTTAAATTAGTTTAATCTCTGTGTATCAGTCATGTCTGTTTCAAATGCTGTAATATTTACATTTCAGGATTTTTAATTTTTGGACTTTTTAATCCAGACCTTGCTTCTTTAAGTCTGTCTGCAACAGCTTTAAGCCCAATAGAAAAATTCCTTTTAGCTATCATTTATCACTCCAAAGCCTTTGGGAAAAAATGTCACACTGCTTCCATGCCAAGTACAGTAGCTTCATTGAATAGGAAAACCTCCTTTGGGATGGTTATGAAAGATATTTATTACTCTTGAAAATGAACTTTTAAATATTTCAGAGAGCTGCTGACAGGAATAAGTATGTTTCTTAGATACCTTGCCATCACCTGGGAAATACAACACTCTGCGAGGCCTTTCCAACTTAGAGATGTCTGTAAGATCTTGTGAGATCCACTGTAGCAGAGAGATTTTTTGATCATATAGGATGGAAGACTTGTTTGACTGCATGGCTTCTTCTCATGGGTGGTCTCCAGCCTGATGTGATAATTATCGATGATCACTGAAATCTGCACTACCAGCTTTGATTGATACATCAGTGGGAGAGAGACTAGGAAAGTGTAACATGCCACACATATCTAGGACTCATCTCAGTACTGGGGTTATAAATAAAATAATAGGAATTGATGTTTGGCATCAGCCTTGTCTTTGCTCCTAGTGACAGGTGTTCAGCATCCCGTTCTGCCTGGTCAGGTGGACAGTGCTTGTCATGGCAGCACTGCTGGCATTGCTTCCATGATAGACCATCTTTCAGGGTGGGTTTAAATTAATTTTTTGTGCCTGCACATTCATAATGTATCTGTTTCCTGGTAAAACTGAGCTCCAACTTTAGTCTCAGGCAGGGAAACTCTATTGCAATTGCCATTTCTTTTAACTAAGCCTCTCCTGGGGTGCAGCCCAAGTAGGGAGACCAGGCAGTTCTGGATGTAAGAGAAAAAAATATCATAATTTCTTCTGGTCATGTGCTAAATGGTCTCTATTCTGGCAACAGCTTGAGCCTCTGTTTTGGAGAGATATCGTGCTCTCTGCTGGCCCTCTGTGGTCTGAGCCATATCTCAATGGAGGGCAAGAAAAACAAGGCTCAAGTGCATGCATTTGTTTAACTCAACACATCACGGGCGGTGTGGCACAAACCTACGGGACACTCAGTCTTGATTTTATCTTTTTGCTGGATATTTGTGTTTTGCTTCTAATAGACATAGCGTGCAGTGGCTGGAGACTTTCTCTGAGCCCTTCTGCAGTTGAATTTGTCTTCTGGGGATCTGCATGTTAGTAGCAGACAAGGGAATTTCAGGCGCCTCGGCCAGCATGCACTGCTGCTCACCTCCCCTTGCTGCATTTCATCCGCTGTCAAACTTGCACCTCCCTGAGCGCTGAGGCTGCTGAGAAGTACCACACAGTCATTTGCAACTCCCTTTGTGCATTTCCTTTTCTTGAAAGGGTTCTGTGAAACTGAGCTGAAAAGCTCCTATCAGAGGAAATAAATACTTCCAAGTGACTTCTGAGCATATAATCAACCTATGTAATATTATGACTGTATTAATGATGCCTGCTTCTTTCAATTATTTGTGATAATCATTAGTTTTTTTATTTTTTTTTTTTTGGTGTTTCCTAGAATAACTCTCAACCTGATTGAGATCTCTGATGATTGTTGCTTTGCAAATAACCTTAAAATACTGGGTAGGCCTGATCTAACAGAGGGCATTGGAGAGTAGGCACAGGGCTGTTTCTCTGCTGTAGGAGTTTTCAAAGGATCTGTGGTTCCTCTTAAAGTGATTATACTGTGTCACACTTATGAATGGGGTGCAAAGACTTCTGGGGGGGGGGGGAAGGGGTTTGTTTCCTTAATGAGTATGTTTTCAAAGAAAAATTACATTTTCTTGTCACATGAAAGAAAGTAATGTGTACACAAATGCTAGCCATTATTTGGAAAATGGCTCGAGCTCAAAAATTCTGGCTGGAAACCATTAGGAAGAAAAACGTTCTCCACCATCAATTAATGCATTGTTTTTCTTTTCCTTTCATGTTGCTAAGCAGGCCAAGAGATAAGGGGCCAGCTGTAATCCATCTTGTCAGATGAGTTAAGTCACTTCAAGTTATACCGGTCATCTGGAAGATGGAAACTCCATTTCACTCTGAGTTTGATTTCTAGATCATATTTTTCAAATTATTTTTGCTCTTACCTAGTATTCTTGCATTCTACTTGTATCAATTGAGCATTCTGATTCAAAAATATATAAGATAGTGCTGCCTTTTGCGCTGCGTAGTGCTGAAGAAAAGGTGTTAATACATGTTGGTGTGATATTTAAAACCAGCAATGTCGATTCTGGTAATTAATTGCCTTCTCTGTCTTGAGAGCTGCATCTTCATCACTGACTCTAATTACAGAGGGTGGGCTTTGGTAGGAGCTCTCCTTGAAACCAGCTAGATCAGGCACTGCCAGCACTGCAGCCCATGAGGGGACAGCCACTGTCAGATGCCCTGGGGAGCTTGGAAAGGCTGGTGGCAGGTGAGATCTGGTGAGATTCACGGGGACAGTTTGAGACGCTGGTGCCCTTGGCTGGGACACACCTTGTTGTTTTTGCCACCTCCAGCAGAAGGGCTGAATGAAGACTTTGGGAAACAATGGTGAGACTTGGCAGTAACACCCTCAACTTTTGCATCTCTTCTGTTGTAGCCCAGAATACCTCAGTGTCTGTCCTGTTACCTGAGTCTGCACAGTTATACCAGCGGCAATATTTGAGGTAGCCAGCTGAAATGCTGGTTGTGTTCTGACTGTCTGTAGTACCAATGATGCTCAGGTCCAAAGGGAGAGCTAAACGTGGACTATGCACTCTCATCTACTGTACCAGAGGTCTCTCTGTGTGTGGCTTCCCCCTCTGTCTTTCACTCCAGGTGCTAAGGAACAGGATTGCAGAAGTTAAGCGTTAAAACTACTCTTACTGGAAGCTTCTCCTCTGACCATGGGAGATGCATGAGAAACCCTGGGGTGATACAGGTCTGAGTCCTGTGAGCTCCATAACGTGGAGTATTGGCTGGTGATCACTTGTCCTGCTCTTTTAACATTTTTATTTTATTCAAAGCAATAGAATCAAATCCAGTAGCACTTGTCTGACCTCTCCTATGTAAGGAGAAGTATTTTGTGGTGCAAGAAAGGAGCTTAATTTTCTTTTGAAAAAATTATAATGTAGGCATTTTTGAATGCCTTTGCTGAAATGCTGTCCCTTAGCTCAGTGCAGCTGTAGAAGGCTCCTGTACTTGGAGCCTGTGTTCTGCATTCATAAAGTCCATTTTAAATAATGGTTTGCTTCTGTATCACTCAGACTTGTACACTAACAAACAGAAATAGAGCACATTTCCAAAAGTTAAATATATCAGGTTTTTTTGCACTGCCAAGTTGGTGACAGATATTTTTTGCTGGACCACAGGAGATCTCTTACCAGTGTTACAGTACATGGTCTCTGCTGGAAATGCAGACAGTGATTTGTATCCATAATCAGAGGAGAATTAACTTGTGGGCTCCACGTTCCATTGGAGCTGGTTCTGCTGTCCCGTGGCTGTACATGAGACCAGTAAAGACACCTAAATGTAAGACAGTCTGAGCTCCAGGACTGGCACATCCTGCATGGTGCTGGGGGTCTGCTGCTGGGATTTGTCAGTGCATGAAAATGCTGTGGCTGCTCTGGCAGTGGGGCCAGCTGGCACAGCAGAGCCACAGCCAGCACCTTGGAGTGTTACACTCCAAAACAGGTCGATCACGTCCCAACTGATGGATGGGCAGAGCTCACTCCAGAGCTGGGCCAGAGACTGTCTTGGAACAGCGTTGCTTGGTTTGGGGCCAGGTGCTGCCAGGGACCATCTCCCAGCCTGGGAGTGCAGACCATCAGGTTCCTTCTCCCGGGAACATTCCCTGGCACTGCTTAATGTGCTGGGATAGATGGAGGCTGTGATGCCTAAAGAGTGATTTTATTAATATAAATCTTACGTAGGAGGACAGCTCTCATTTATGAAATAGGTTCAGTCTTGTGTGGGAAGCTGAGGAGAGGAGGAAGATGAGAAGAGGGATTTAACCCCTTGATTTCTGACAAGCTTTCTTGATTCAAAGAGGAGGTTGAATAAGCTCTTGCCATGTAACAACAGGGAAATGTTTGTATAGGTCATTCATTGGCTGGGACACATAGTTACTGTTCTACTGCCTCTGAAGCAGATGTTCGGTAGTTTGTTTGGTTTTTTCTATACTGGGAAGAATTACACTTTGTCCTTCTGTCTGACCATAGTTTTCCAACTAAAATTTCAAATGTTACTTTGAAAATAATTCTTCCTTTTCTATCAAAGATGCTCTTATTGTTATTTTATTTGACTTTATTATCCCACAGACTTATAGGTAAGTACAGGATACACCAGCTGCAGTGATGTTGTTGTTGTTTCTCCAACACTGAAGTTGTCATTTACAACTCTGAAAGTGAAAAATATTAAAGACTGTTCATGTGGTTCATGAGTAATTTAAAAAGATAAACTCTACCCTGCCTCTCTGCCCAGCAACTTGGGAATATTCTATTTGCTTTACTTGTCTTTATGGTATCAGTTTTTAAGAATAAATTAAATAAAAACCCTGTTCTGTTTGCTTTCAGACACATGGTCAGAGTGTCTAAGAGCAAAGACAGAATCAAGAGCAGACTTAGTAGTCTTGTACCCATCTGCAAAGTATTTCAGGTATTGCTGTGTTGCATTCCAGTCTAAACAATTACATAATTGTATTAATATCTATGGACTTGCTTGACAGCCCTGGCACTATAATATAATCACAGTATATTGTTTATTATTGGGTCTTGAAGTGGTGAGCTATTCCTCCTATTTATTTGTATATATACATGTATATATGTGTATATGTCTTTTGCTAAATGCCTTCATTCCTCTTTGTATCCCTCTTAATTGATTGTATAAGTTATGTCTAAGGTTGTATAATCCTTTTCTTGTGGTGAACCCATTTTAGTACATTGCTCTCTTTGACTTCTGTCATCGTCAGTTGTGTGAAACACGAGGCCACAGCCAGTGTGTGTTTCTATCACACACACTCCATGGATGAGATGTGGGCAAGGAGTCTTGCTTAGCAGAAACTCCTTCTGTACAGAAGCTAGAGAACTTCTTAGCAGACACAGTTAATGATGCTATTCATTTTAATTCAGTTTCAGAATAAATATAGTGTGGTTTAATTTGTGGCTGGCAGGTTTCTTCTTTTGTAAGTCACATCTTCTGAGGCGATTTACAGGAGATTTTCTTTTTTCTTTTTTTTGGTATTTTTTTCCTTTCATCATCTATTTTTGTCTACAATCTGGAGAAAAAAAAATCTCCACCAAATGGATAATACCTCCCACATCAGCTTCCAAGGGCTAAATTGAAGAAGAGAAAAATGGAAAACTCTGCAGAGCTGAAAACCATCAGAACCAGACAGCCCTGGAAGTTCAGTTTCCTACCTTGGAGGAAATCTTTGCATCTTGCAGTTGTGCATTTCTTGTACTACTTCTTTGCAGTGTTTCCTATAGATTTCTGAATATGTGACTGTGGGTCTAAAAAAAATAATTGGTAATATATCTGAACAACATTGTAAAGCTGGCAGTGTGAAATGAACTTCTTGATTAAGGAGTTTTTGTCTGTTTTTTTTTTTTCTTTTTAACTAGAAAATGAAAAAGATTTCAAACACTTCTGTTTAATTCAGAAAGCATTATATATCTAGTAGGGATTGTAGCTGAATTACTTTTCATATGGTGGAGAGAGGAGTGTGCCAGATTATTTTATGTTTCACAGAAAATGTTGTTACATCAATGTTACACATTTCATCTCAGATTTCTGCCAGATAAGTGCCAAAATATTTTAGCAAAGCAACTTAATAAATATACTCTTCCAGTATTAAAAAGTGAAATCAACCTTTGATGCTCTTGTGTGGATGTACCAAAACATCATATTTAGTGCTGCTAATCAATTTAGGCTCTGAGAAAACTGCAGCCATTTTGTTCAGCCTTCATGTGTGAAGGTTAAAAATAATCTCTACCAATTCATGACATTGGCCATTCTGAGAGCAAGTTGCAGATCCTGAGCAATATGTGATGTAATCAGTGTAAAGAGAATTTCTGTTCTTGTGCAATATATATCAGTCAGAAAATTTCCAAAGCCTGTAGATCTTGCAAATTGATGTGTGAATGTTTTAATCAGGAGCATGCAAACCCACCTGCCTTTTGGACATCCCAACATCACAGATTCTGAACAGGGTGATTTTTGTGATTGATTATCCATTTTTGAAGTGAGTTTAAAAAAAACAAGGTGTGAGTTAGAAATGTCAGCAAACCATTCCTCTGAAAATCAGGAGAATAAAAGGAATTACATTTCCAGAATTGGCTCTTTTCTAATGCGTCTTGAAACAATTGGCCTTGAAATGTTGTCTTCTGAGAAGATAAACTCATTTTGTTTTCATCTCATCTGTACCATTAAAAATCAGTTTTAGGCATTAGCGTAGAGCAAATTTCTGTGGAGAGATTTCTGTCAAGAAGAGGAAATCATTGTGGTTAATTGTGGTACGTGCTGGCACAGGCTGACTTGTTATTAGCAGCCAATGTATGTGAAAGGTTTTCCGTTAGTGTATGAAGCTCTTTAATGCCTCTTTAAGGCCTCACAGTAATGACTTTCACAGGTAATAGCAATAACATGTTTTGTGATCCAGTTTCTTTCATGAATGCATTATGAAATAATTTGAGAGTTCCAGTAGTACTGCATTTTTGGCATACCGGCATCATTTTGAAGTGGTATGGTAGGTACATTACTCACAATAGAAACGCCTGTAAAACCTGTATGTGTATCTGCAGAGTAGAGTGGGATTCTCTTGAAAATCCTGATTAAAAACCTGAAATAAAATAGAAAAGTTCACTAGAGAGAAATGGCAATGCAATTATTTTCTGCTGTTCACAAAGATACTAAATGGAAACTGTTAGAAGGAATGGTTTTAAAAAAAAAAAAAAAAAGAGAGTAAAGATGGAAGAGGTTGGAAAATAAAAAAGTTCTTTTTAATGATTTTCACTGGAAGGAACCGAGACATGAAAAAGTTTTTTTCTCAAATTGGCCTACAATGGAGAGATACTGGTGAATGATAAGTGTGCAATATGACAAATGTTGTCAAGATGATGGGAGAGTCTGCCCTGCCGTGTGGGAACGGGATGCTGCTGCCTTTGTGTTTGGGAGCGTGATTTGCTTCAGGATGCTGGGGCAGGGCAGGAGGCACCGCCGTCTGCAAAGTGCAGAATCATCAAAAGAGGTTGAGGAACGTGACAAAAATATTCTGGTGGAATCTGTCATTGTTGTTCGATTAAAGATAACTCCTCCACGAGAGCAGAAGCTCAAGTGTGGCCTTTCAGGCTGACCTGCCGCTCTGCTGCTCTGTGCCTGCAACAAAAACTCAAGCTTATTGATTCTGAGGCAGCGGGGGGCAGCAGGTTTTTGGTTGTTAATTTTTACTACTGAGGCTTACATGCTGCTCAGTAGGACAACTCCATGCTTTTAGTAGTTTTGTGATACTATTTTTTTCCTGAATTCACGTATTTTCAGATAGGAAGTTACCTTTTCTTTAGATTTATGTGTGCTGTGTGGGGCAGGGTTGGAAGAGAGGCTGATTTTCTTTTTTATTTTTCTTCCTCCCAGATAGCAGAAATACAGAATGATTTTATTTTTACACAAAATGGTATTCAGTTACACTCCTAAAACCTAAGGGAAAAGAGAAAATCAAATGTTTTTGAAACTGGCAAGACTCGTTTCAACAGCTCCCTTTGTCTTGTTTTCATATATGATGTTTGTGGGGGTTTTTCCGTGGAGCATAGTTCCCTTTCCTTCTTTGTATACAGATTTCTCTAGTAATTATGGGAGCCTGTCTGTTTGAATTTATCACATTTTTGGCAGCCAGTGTTCATCTGCAGATACTGTTTCTGTAAAGGAATGGCGTACATGAAGCATGAGAAGGAGACTAAGGCTCTTTTGCTTCTGAACATGCTTCTAAGCCCAGACTCAGACTCCAAATAGAGTAGGATGGGCATCTCCATCTGCTTGTGGACACTGCTTCCCATAGCCACAAGTTGCTGTGTTACTGGCTTGGTTGTATTTTCTCTTTAACATAAATGGAAGCATTTACTAATTATGTACTTGGTGGCCCAGCTATCAAACGCCATTCTTCAAAAGCATCCTCCTCTTCCCCCAAACCTTTCCCTATCACTTCACCCCAGGCTTTGTTCATGAGGCTAAAACCACTGTTTCTAACAGAAGCAAAAAATACCCCCTACCCCATTAAAAATATAAGGGGAAAATAGAAATTGCTCAGGCTACCGAGAGAAACCTTTGCAGGGGTGTGCCACAGTGTCTGTGTCTGTTCCCTGACTGTCGGGCATCAGAGGGAGAGGGAGAGATTCCCTGCCCTACCCCAGATACCTAATTAGAGGTTTATTCTCCATCCCAGTGCTGAGCACCCACGTTGCTGTACAAAGTCTGGGCAGACTTCTGCTTGGAAGGCATCTCAGGATACAGTGTGTGTAAAGGGCAGGGATACCTCTGCCACAGCTCATATAATCTTTCTCCTCCTTCATTTCAATTCAATTTTGGAATTATTTGGGGAAAAAAAAAAGAAATCACCATAGGTTTTCCAGTAACTTTCTGTCACAGTGAGAGAAATGGGCAAAATCATGAGTGTAGTATCTTGTTGTTCTGGTTACATAATCCTTTGCTCTGCTCTGGTTATGAAACAAATAGCCCAGCAGGTAGGGGAACATTTGGGGATGGTTTGATTACTTTTTCTTTTTGAAAAACTGTTTTCCTCAATGTCTTATTATGATCTGCTGTGTCAAACGACTCTTGATCTGCTCACAAAAATAGTCAGAGCTCTACTTAGGAAAACCCCCAAAACTTTCAAGTTATTTTTCAACATTTTAGTTTTATTTATGTATTTCATGCAAAATTCTACTGTCTCAGGGTATTGATTCTATTGTTCTTGCCAGTTTGAATACATGGGTAGACAAGAGGAATTACTAAAAAGCAGGATAACAAAGCTGTATCCTGAAGTTTTGTGAGCAGATTACATTTAATTTTTGAAGTGCATATTACTGCACACATCCTTTTCATTTTCCTTACTTGAAGGTTTGCAAGCTCTGTTTTTTTTTCCAGGAAATGCTGTTCAGTGAAGCTGAGTTTGGCTGCCCATTAAGTAAACCAATATGTTGACAACTACTAATGGGTAGAAACAACTCTGGCAGTAGTTGTTAAGGTTAGAGTGATCTGAGGCTGGTGTTCCTCTGATAATAATTTACAAACAAATAATAGTGGTTTTTTAAATATTTTTTTGTTATTAGCAGCTCTAATGTCTAACAGTTCAGAAAGTAGAGTAAATTAGGAAATATAAATATGGGTCATCCCCAGGCACGTTGTGTTACGTGTAGTTAGAACTGTAGAGGGTGTTGATTTGAAGGCAGACTTAAGTGGTTGTCAAATTATAATGAGATGTCCAAAGTATCATTTTAGTTAAAGAAATTGGTTTTGGTTAATGTTGTGTGCTTCCTTAGACACAGAAGGAAAATTAGAGGCATTTTAGTGCTCTTAATAATTTTTAAAGGAGCTTTGTCAGGTAGAGATAGGGGTAATAAAACAAATGGAAATACCACTGGAAGTTGTAGCAGAGCTTCCTTTAATTTTGGCTACACCAACATTTCCATTGGAACAGCTTCCAGTATAAAAACTGCCTCTAGAACTGCTCAAATGGTCGTGGAATAAAGAATAAGGAGAAATTTCTTTCACCCATTAAACCCATGCCTTTTACATACCAATAACCCATAACAGGTTTTAACTTTTTAAAAATCTTTTTCTGTGAAAACATACCCCAATTTTCACCCAGTTTTTGAATGTCTAAAGAGGTGCCTTTCTGGGAGGGAGTACTCAGGCTTCTCAAAGCAAATGTTGGGACTGTTTGGATGAGGTAGGAGATGAGGGGTGGGAAGGACAGACCGAATCTGCCTAGAGGAAAGGACTCAGACATACTGTAAGTCTGTGCCTGCCACCAGGTCTGCAGCCCCACCATGCAGTCTCTACTTTACCTTGACTCACGGGAAGCTGCAGATGAATATACAGAGCTAAACATGGGAAAAATCCCAGCATGAAGTTTCCTGGCCTCTTTTCCTCTGCTCTCTGTGAGACATGGCCTCGCTGATTTGCTTTTCTGGCCCCTGAATGAGCCAAGAGGAACCAGCACCCTGTCAGGCTCCAGGCTCCCTTCCTCTGCTTGGCAGAAGTCACCTTTGTGCCTGGATTATGAAAATGCATCTTCAGTGTAATAGTTAGAGGGAGGAAATTCCAGGCGAAGTTTGGGACAAGTGCTGTTAGCTGTAATATTAATCAGCTCACACTGGGAAACGATTCATGAGAATGGTGCTATTTTTCAGGGAAATACTGCAAAGCAGCTGCACACCTTCTAGTGAAAATAGGTGTGGTGAGTCTTTTTCAAAGCTGCCTGCATTAGGGTTTCAGTGCAGGGGAGTTTTCTGTATCAGATGAGCATGGGCACGGAATTTGGGGGTAAAGCATCCAACAGAATGTTACATTTAATGTTTAGAAAGAGCACACCTTTTGATGCGAATTCCTGACTTTCCCGGTTGGCCTTTTCGACATGAAATGCTTCGTATCTAATTAAAAATATTATCCTGTGAAGAACATTGCTAACATCTGATTACTTACATACAGTCTTTCCCTCGATTAGAGCCTGTCAGAGCTGCAAGGTCACACAGCCACCTTCCCGCTTAGAAATCCCTGCTAACTATTTAACCTTCATCTTCACTTTGCAGTGCTCCCGCGAGCGTGTGACTCGTGATGGAATAACTTAGCATGCTGTATCCGTAGTCATCACTGCAACTGGCAAAGAGGGGATGTGGTTATTTATAAAGCCCTAGGCCATCACACAGTTTTAATAGACATTCGTTTCCACATTTGTTTCCATTCAGATACTAAAAATATTAATCTCAGCTGTAATATAATGTGACTTTTTGGTAATGATAAGAAAAGCTGCCACTTAGAAATGCCTTTAATTATTTAAAAGATCTAATTCTGTTTTCTGCATAGGTACAAACGCTAATTAGTTTGCTCTTACTGTGCATTTTTTGGCACTTGTTTTTTTTTCTGAAATGATAAAAGATCATCATATTAAAATTTTGCCATTGTGAGAAGTAAAACATGAAAATTTTGAGCATATTTTTCTAAGTTGCTTTTTATGCACAGGATAGTAAAACAGCCATGTGAGGCATCCGCTTCCTTGCTGATTTTTTAGTGTTTGCAACATAAGCCTTGAATTATACTACATTGTATCACTTTGCATATTTGTTTGTTTTTATGGTTTATGAAGGGGTTTAAATGGTACTTGGTACTTAAATGAGCATTTATTTCCTACCTTCCTAGAGTATTGTCTCCTTTGGCTTTATTCTCTCTTTTTTTTTTTTTTTGATGTGTCCAAAATTAATTCCATGTAAAACAAATTTGTTAGCTGCATGAAATTTGCTAATTAACATGCTAAAGTGCATGCAAAAACTGTAGCTGAGCTTCTTTTCCTGTGAATGTGGAAGGCAGGTGCTGAAGGAAGCAGGAGTGATGCAGGGCTCTCAAACAGGTGCTGCATAGGAAACCTGAACGGTTGAAAAGGTGTTGGGAGGCAGGAGACACATCCCTGTGTGCCTTTACAGTTCTCAAGGGAAAGACATACTGATAGCTGTTAAAGGGAAAAGGAGGGAAAACTTACAGTGACAGTAGTACTCCAGTAGTGTAGAGCAGGGTGACATGCTCCCCTTTAGAGAATTTATTTCGTATTGTTTTAGTTTATATGCTGTTCCTTTGCTAAGTAGTTTGTTTTTCAGATGTCACTGACCATCTGCTGCCCTTCTTCAGATGGAGGGCTGTGTCTGTGTGTGGACACAATAATTGTAAGAATCAGACCTTTGGTATTTAGGTGGAAAGGGGCAAATACAGCAAACTGGTGTTCATAGTCCTGAATATGTATTCAGTGAATTGCTGTTTTTTCAATTGAAGATTTTTACCTAGTTTCAGCCACTCTTTTGAAGAGGCCAAAATGCCAGAGTGCCTTTGGACTTGCAGGTGAAGCCCTACTTTTTACTGCCTTTTTCCTATATGACTGAGGATGCCATCATTTCTGGAAACAGCAGTTGACTAAATATCCAGATGACATTTTCTGTGATTTTGTGACTACTTCTACCATATGGTGGAAACATTTCTTGAAAGAAGGACAGAGTTGGTGGAGTAAAAAGAAATGCTTCAACATCCCCATCCAAAAGCTATGTCTGCCTTGGCAGAGCATGACAGAAATAGGATGTTGTTCAAATTCTTCTTTCTTTCCAAGAAGCTGTTCCTGTTGAGTATTGTAGATGGAGAGCCTCACCTGGTGTTTTATATCCTGCTGGGCTTCCTTCTCTGCTGCTCTTTCCTAATCTCCAACTCTTCTGAAGGAAGACTGTGGAAGAGGCTGAAGTGAACAGTGAATCTCACAGGGGCGCTCCCAAATCATCCTCATTTATTTCCAACAAATCTGATGTAGGCTAAACCTGCACGGAGTGAATCTACCTAAAGGACTGCCAGTGTAAAAGGATTCACATAAAAGGACTCTTCACGTGTCCAGTGAAGATCTCTCTAAAGCCTTTTACTAGTCAAAACCTGTTTTTTAAACTTATACTATTTTCCAGTCAGTTCACCCATTGTGCATCTTTTTATGTGTACATAATGGGAAACAATTAACTATCAGTGAAAATCCCAATAGCCCTTTGGTAACTGAAATTTCAGATACATGTTGTGGCAAACCTGGGCCATGGGTTTATTGAGAAAGGCTGAACTTTGTCATCCTCTTTATAATGGGTTGTGGTGCAACGGAAATAGTTGCTGCAGCTTCCAAGTCCTGGATAATACCCTTCTGCTATGCTGTTCATAACTGATAGTAAAGATTGTGTGTCTGGGACAGAAAGAGACTGTTTCTGTTCCATGTTTTCAGACCATCAGTAGGTTGGAGGGAAGAGCTGACCTTGTATCTCTTCAGTGACAGGGCTGCAAAGTAACAGGTTAAAATGTTAACAATTCCCTTCACTAAAAAATGGTTACTATCCCAGAAACAAAATCTTCCCCAGTCTTCTGTGACTATCGCTTCAGGAAACTGTGATTGGAAGAAGGAAGAGGCATTCTCCAATAGTCATTATTTGAGTGAGTTTGTGAGGTTGGGTTGGCAGGTGAATTTAGGTATCCAGTGTCTAGATGAACCCTGAAATACTTCTTGGTGCTGTGACCTGTGTGAATGTGCTATTTTTGTGTTGGCACCCTATATCTCAGTATTCTCTAGGTTTTGATGATGTGTCCCAAGGTTGTATTATAGAACTATGTCTGTCCAAGTTTTGTTAAAATGAGGAATTACCGAGCTGTTTCCATACCATGTATCTTGTAGGGTTTCATTCACTCAGTAGTTCATCTCCTCTTGTCTTATCTAGAATTTTAAACCCTTGGTCAGCTCCTGCCAGCTGCTATTTAGAAAAAAGGAGGAAGTTTGCAGTACATGAGTTATTTTATCATTAAGCCTAGGCCCAAACACAAACCAGGAATGCTTAGTGGGGACAGAGGACTTCCTCAGAGGTAGCCAGGAACATTGAATAGCCATAACATGTAGCTTGATATATGTACAGGTCAGCTGACAGCAACAGAGGAAGAAGAAAAACTCACAAATCGGCATCTTCTAGGAAAACAGTGACTGAAGGCAGCCCCATGGCCCTAGCAGGCCCAGCCTCATCATTCTTCACTGACACAAGGATGGCTCTGCCTTTCCTCACTTCTCATCCACCCCAGCTGCCAAGGCTGGATGTTCATCCATGGCTGTCAGGACAGAGAGGGACTTTGTGTGTCATGAGCATGGCAACAGAGGACTAGACAATAATTCCAGGTTTTCCATACCAAACCCTTCCTCACAAAAGCAAATTGTGGTGCAGGAGTGAAGATTTGGTGGAAGTTCTCCAGCAGCCAGCCAGTGTCCTCGTTTGCTTTCACCCTCTTTCATGGGAGGTACTACTGAAAGGGTCCTCCTTAAAACTCTGCTGGTTCACCTGTGTTCTGCAATTGTCTGTCACACTATGAATACATGATTTAATAGGTAAACAGAATTTTAAGCAGATTAAACAGACAGTTGAAAAATCTAAAAAAAAAAGCTCAAAGCCTCAAAATAGCTGTTTTCAATTTTCACTGCTTGAATAGAGTTTCATAAGGATTTAACCTTTGTTCTTTGATCTTGGCACAAAAGAATATATACATGCAAACGAGGAGGCTGAGGTAATGATTATATGCAAAAATGCTGCTAAGTATATAATTAAAAACTGCCCTGTGAGACACCCCCAAATTTTATATCCTAATTTTATTTTATACTGCCATTTAGAGGAGGGATGAATATACCTCTCCCACGCACTCTTTGCACCTGTTTCGTAAAACAGGCAGATTCAAATTCATCTTTGTAGGAAGTCTACTCTGTAGTATTCAGATAATATTATGCAGTATTTGTTAACCTAAATTTTGCCCCCATCAAATACTTCAGTCTAGACTAATTGGCTGCAGTGCTTAGCATTTAAATTATCAAGCGATGGGGTCTGTGAAAATTGATCTCCCAGCTTTTGGTACTAATTCTTTGTTTTCTACTTCTTCACTGAGAAAATTGCAGCAATTGTTCTTCAAGGCTTGAAGTGAAGGAAATAAACATACATTCACAGCCACGTTTACGAGTGTCAGGAAGAGACTTTTATTTCAGGTCATGGTTGTTTTATGTGGTGGGATGCTGAAACCAGGAATTCTGTAACCTTAGAATCATAAAATATCACACTGTAACACACACCACATAAAGTTATATGCCAGTGAAGTATGTAAAGATGATAATATTGGTAAACCAAGGCAATTTCTATAGTAGTCTTTGTAGTTTCTGACCTGTCACTAGTATTTTTGTAGTCCTACTTGTAACTTCTACAGATTTTTTCCGTAGCACAACTTGATGTCTCTTTACATTTGTATGTTCTGGTCTTGATACCAGCAGAGATGTCTGTGGCAGTGCAAAGACTAATAATAGAGTTTCAGAATATAATAAAATGCAGCAGCCAGGTTTTTCTACTGACAAAGGTAGGGAATTTACTTTTGCTAGGCTTTTCTTTTTCCTAATTCTCAAGTTGCTGCATTGTTTTGAAATAACTTCCCCTGTAAAACATACTTTTCCTACAAAATCTGACCAACAGCAATCATTTTGGTGCTTGAGATGCTGCTGACATGCATTATTGTTCTTCCCAAGCAGGAGCATTTCTCAGAGCTGTTAGCAATAGTGCATATTCCTGGCTCCTCCATCTCATATACCCATTTTCAGGAAAGGGAGGTAGGGTTGAGGAATACAAGGTGCACTTATTGATTCTCAGTGCCCTAAGATTATGTCTAGATACTATTGTGCTTCTGTGACCCTTGTTGTAGTTGCACAGGTTCCAGTGAATGCATCTAAATAAAATGGATATTTGCACAGATAGACAGAGAAAGAAAAAAACCTTGTAGATATGTTGTTTAACAGATACTCTACTCACTGTAGTCAGAGTAGATTTACAGGTGAGATTACAGCTTTGTATTTGGGAAGGGGATTCCTAACATTTTGGAAGCTTTACCAGAAAAGCAAAGGGGCCAACCAGCGAGCCAGGAGTCACACTGGAAAAGGAGGACAAGTTGTTGCACTGTCTGCAGTTACCTTACAGGTAATGCCAATTATTGCTTTTCAAGTGGAAGTATCACCAAGGAGCTGTACTTCTGCATCAGGAACTGTTTCTTATAAACCCCCGTTTTATTTCTAGCCCTCTATGGCTGGGGAAATATTTCTCTTTTTCAGCTCGATACTTCTAATGCTTCGTGCCATAAGTTATATACTTGCATTTCATTAATTCTGCTGACACTTAACTTGAGTGGAAGAGCTGTGGTCCATCACTGCTGCATCTCAGATGTCTGATCACAATGCTTTTGTGCTCCTTGTTTTCTGTATTCTCATCTGGCATGAGATCCTGTGCCTGCAGTGCACTGTTGGCATTGGGCTGCCCCATAATAACAAATGATTTGTCACTGGATCCCTTGAAATAACAGGCTATCTTCCTGCCTGGTGCTGGATTTTTGGGAACACAGTCTCTGTGAGGGGCCAGCTCTGTGCTATCCCTGTAGCTCTCACAGAGAGTCGGGGAGGCAGTGGGAGGGGTGCAAGGACCAGCTGGGCACTGGGCCCCCAAGGCTCTGGGTGCCCTGCTGTGTACCCAGTGAGTGGCTCGGGCTTTGTGGGCTCTGAAGGAGCAGCCAGCTGCAGGAGAAGCTTTACCTTGTGAATACAGAAAATAGAAGGCAAAGGAGCGTGGGTGTTTCATGCACTGGGTAGCTGTAATTACAGATTTGGATTCCTGGCAGCACTGAATGCACTGGAGGAGCCAGGGCCAGATGGGCAGAGCCTCCTGGTGTCTACCAGGAACTGTTTCCATGCATTTTCCCAATATCAATCACAAATCTGTGCAACTCTTTTTTTTTTTTTCCTTTTAATTCTGAATAGCAGCAAAGAAATATCAAACTCACGTGCCTCACACAGTATCTCTTAATTGCTGTTAAAAGAGTGGCTCATGAACAGAATTTGGAATAAGCCTTTAATTTATATGTGATGATCACTGTTTATTTCTTGGAAGAAAAGGCATCATCTTCCTTTGTAAACATCTCAGCTGTCTCCTTAGATGTACTGCTTTTCTGGCCCATGTGAGAGCCTTGCAAACAATATTGTAATTACTGTTGTAGTGAAGCTCAGGTAATAGGTAAGGGAAAAATGCCATTATTTACTGCCAGAAAGCAAAATTCAGAGGAGAGGTTATGTGATTTTATTAAGGCTGTATGGGATGTTCATGCAAGAAAAGGGTTTTGAACTACCTTTGATAACTTTGTACCAGCCTTTTCTGGATATGTTGTGAGAAGAGGGTTTAAGGACAACTGTGGGAGATAAACTAGGGTATAGACCACCACTATGTGAATGACCTGCCTGGGAACCTGCTCTGCCTTATGAAAAAGGTGAGTTTTCTTACTCCACCTACATTCTGGTTTCTACCACATCACACAGTGTGCTCAAGTGTGGCTGAACTCATGAATTCAATGCAACAAATCCTGCACTAATGTAGTGTATTCGCTCTTATACAGAAATACAGTTTTAATCACATTTTAAACTAGAGCAGAAAAGTAATTTTTAGAATATGTTATTTGTGCAGTTTATGGAAGACATTTTTCCTTTTTTTGTCATTACTAAAGACCATTTGTTTTTTTACACATCAGTGACTGTAACAGGATTGACTGATGTTTTGGCAGAATTCTCAATGAGCCACAAGCAAATTAGTTATTTCCTCTTCTTGAGTATTATGTAGTGATGCTCAGTGCCACTGAGCAGTTACTGTGGATGATGGGGTAACAGAAGGATTGAGAGGCACGGGAACACTGCCTAGGTGATGGAGGATCTTCCTTGATGAAGGCTGTTTCTGTTTTCAGCTGTCATGTTGGCAACCTTTCTGATCTTGCCTGGAATGCAATCCTTGAAGCAAAATATCCCCCTTCCCACCTTGTCTCTTCCTCTCCTCCTCCCTCCCCCTTTCTTTTAAGTAAATAAATAATCCTCCAGGTGAGGAGAAAATTTTAAAAACGGGGCTTCAGCACACACTAGAAGTTAGGAAACAACGGAGGAGGAACTTAAGCATGGTTCATATCAATCTTGCAATTTGAAGGTTGAAGCCAAGATTATTTTTTAATGCTGATGGAAGTAGTATTGGAACACATAAGGTAATTGATAATTTGTGGCAATTTTAAAAATTTAGTTCCTCAATAGAAAAAAAAAAATCCTCATTCAGCTTTTGGGTATACTGCCTGTGCTTCTGCTCCTGTTGGGGTGGCCAAGATAAAGAGAGATGTGCTGTTATGTGAATGACCTGTTTGTGGCTGAAAGAATTGGCAACAGTGTTATGAATCAATTTGCGTGAAGGAAGTACTGTGATCATCTAATTAATAGAATTCAGGCCTTTTTAATGTTCAGAAATAGCGTAGGAACAAAATATTGCCATTGTTTTCTTTTCCTACCTGCCACTTGTAATTGTTTTTTGCATATTTTCCTGCACGGTTGAAATCTTGAGAATAACTCTGGATAATTCATTACACTAACTCTGGATAATTCATTACACCTGTTCCATAGAGTGATTATTCATTAGGATCCAGAGAGACTGGCTATGTGGTCATTTGCATAAATAATATGTTATTTCTCTTTTCTTGACCAGATGATTATTCTGCACCACCTTATGGTCCACGATTAGATAAACCATAGCCATCAGCTCAACTTCTGCTTTGCTGGAACTTTATATTTTTATATAGTATAATATATAATTAGATGTACATTATGTATAATTGAGCACTTTTTGATGCAAACAGGCAGAACAAATAAATAGAAGTGTTTCAGAAATCAAAAGAGAAATTCATAAATTCTATAAAAGCGTCTCCTTAATACTGTCTTGAGCAATTGGTATCAAACTTACTGTTTTCTGATTGTTCCATAGAGGTGCCTTTTTTCCTGATGGAGGTCTGTTGGCTCAAGTGTCATTAATTGATGAAGTGAAGCTGATCACATTAAAACATCAAGACTCCATTTAGCCTTCTCTGGCATTCTTCTTACGGTCTTGTTTGAGACTGGCACAGTATATTCTAGAAATCTTGTAAAAAATGGCACATAGAGGGAAATAGGAATGTCCATGAGACTGCTGTGTACACTTACTAACACAGCTGTTTGCAGCCATCCTTCTCTACCACGGGGGCAGACATCTGACTCATGTTTCCCACTTTGGTTCACCAGAACCCTCAGGTCTTTTTTTGGCAAAGCTGCTTCTTTGCCAGTTAGTCCCCACTCCATGTATTTCCATAGGATTATTCCGTATGGGATGCAGGACTTCACATTAGTCATTACTGAACTCTTGTTTCAGAACCTTCTTCCAGCCTCCTTCGTCCCTCTGAATAACAGCCCTGTGCTCCAGCATACTGATGATCCAAGAACTTCGAGGGCATAATCTATTAATTCTGCTGTTCAGGTTATTCATGAAGACATTCAACAGTGTTGTCAGTCCCTCAGACGTCATTAGAAAATGGCCACTAGTTGGACTTTGTAACAAGGATACAGTCAATTTTCCACCTGCCATGCCTGTTTTTCTGGTTCCCGTCTCACCATTTTGGCCATGTGACTTAAAGAAAAAGTCTATGTCTCCAATAAGGAACTTTTAGTCCTCTGCCCTTCTCTCCTACACCAAAACCTCCTCCAAACAGTAAGAAAAAGTTCTAGTTCTACCTCTTTGGTTTTTGAGTCCCTTCTTTTACATACAGGGACAAGGCTCCTGGTGCCATTGCTCCTTCCCATTAGCAGCTGTTCCCAGGGCTGAAGCTCATCGCTACTCCCCTTTACAAAAACGAGTGGGAGGGACAGTATCTCAAAGGAGGTGTGATCACTCAACACCTGGGGGGAAGGGCTTTGAGACCAACACCTAGGTCAGCACGTTTAACAGTATGTGCTCAGGTGATGATCATATGACTATTTTTTGCAGCATGTGTGAATTACAAGTACCGAACAAGAAATTTTGACCAAGGAGAATTTAAGAAAAAAAGTGATGTGAGTGGGGTTTTTTCAGTCTATTTGACAAGTATTGCTTATGATTGCTGATACCTGCTTGGATTTTATTTTTTCTAGTCACTTGGGCTTTTTTCCACTTGCTTTCCATTACTCTTTCCACTGTTTCTTCCCTCAGGTTGTACTCCTCCTGTTAGGAACTGGGAGTGTGTTTTTTAATGCAGATTATTCTGTTAATGTGTGAGTGAAAGAGTTGCAGCTCTTCTCTGTTCAGGTGTGTGAACCATGGAGGTAGTCCAAGGGCCGGTATCTACATTTCTTGCTAATGGTCTAACCTAATTTAGGACATCATGAAAGTTTCAGTTGAATCATGTTGGACTGCAGATCAGGGCTTCCTGCAGCCATTTAGGTACTAGTAAAATTAAAATGCTTTTTCACCTAATGATATCAAATAGTTCTTGCTTACTTTGGTAACTTGGTAACTATGTGGCAGAGCTCAAGTTTATAATAGAAATGCTCTGGAATGTTAATAGTCAAAAATAGATACCTCTGGACACTTGGACATGCCTGCAATTACTCTAATTGTCTTTCGTGCTTCAAGGAAGTAACTCCCTGGGTGTGTCACTTTGGGATTTAACTGAAAAAGTTCAAGGAGTGACATCTGATTAATTTTTTTTTTAATATAAAGTGCAGTGTGTAAAACTTAAGCATCAAATGTTGAAATAGTGAAATTTCTTTAAAATGTGCATTTAGATTGTCAACCTAACAGCAAAGAATTTACAGGAAAATTAAAGTTAAGTAGGCACGAAAAGCTTTTAGTTTCACAGTCCATTTGGAAAGTGTTTTATTTGAAAGAAAAGGAAAAACTGAGGGGGAAAAAAAGTGTATTTTTAAAGACAGCATATTTGAATGCAGTGGAATACAGACAATTGTAGACCAAGCTGTAAATTAGACTGATGTGGCTGCTTTTCCCTCAGATGGAGGTGGAGCATTCTCCGGGTTGCTGAGGTGTTCTCCTTCCCCATAGGAGTACAGAAGTGGTGCCCCAAACACACAATGTAGGGGGAAAGTAGCTGTGTTTGTGAAGAGTGTCGTAAATAATTTTCATTAGTACCTACACATTTGGGTCATCTTCATATGTGTTGTGTAGCACAAGTATGTACACTATTTAAAAACTACATTTTAGAAGTTGGAGAGGTGGGTTTTGATATACTTCATTTCAATGCAATCAAAACAAAGCTCCTGAACAATCCTGCGCATGCTTTGTCCTTAAATCTAAGCACTGTTCTCTTTGAGTCAAATAATTACAGTTTCCTTGGTGATCTTCATGTGTCAAGCATCGAAGATTTAAGATTTTGTTAATCCTTTTCTATTTTAAAGGAAGTATTCTTAGCAAGAATCGACAGAGCCTGCCAAAGGCATGTTATTAAATAATGGGTGGTCCTAATGTAGGCTTCTGGGTTAGGATATCTGGAGTTTTTTGCTTAAACAGGGACTTATGGTACTTAATACATTTGCTTATAGGTAATAGTATTATTATTATGTCTTCCAATTTTACTATTAAAATAAGTGAAATTTCCATATGCTGGTCTGTGAGATTGTGTCTGATTTTCAAAGTTAGGAATCTGCAGATATTTGCATATACCTGAGAAGTGAAAATAGGGGAGCAAAAAATTCATGTATATGTATGTAATTTCCAAAACTCAAGTCTTTTATTGTTAAGAAGTTTTACTCTTCACAGAATTGCTACATCAGAATTCTGATTTTTTTTTCTATTCATCTGCAAGTCAACTTGAGTCCTCAGCTCTTCACGTGTGACTCTATTCTCTTTAAACCCCAGGAACACTGTAGTAATCCTATTAAAACCCCCTAGTGGTGTGTATATGTCACAATGAAACTGGAGGGATGTTCTGTGCAAGTAATACTGCTCTTGACATAAAATGGAGAGGAATAAGTTGACTTTGAGTCCAGGTGTAAGTCAAGGATCTTGCTGTTGGGTGAAAATGTGTTTTATTTTGCAAAGGAAGCAACTGCAACACGGTGGTGTCTGAAATCCTTCAAATACAAATCCACTCAGGTTAATCTTATAAGGTACTTTTTAAGTGCAGATACTCCTTTACTTTCACTCTATTGTTTCTTTTCCCTTGCAAAAAAAAAAAAAAAAAAAAAAGGTGGCCAGAAATGGAGTTAAGCTGTTGGCAGTGACATGTATATGAAAAGTACAGAAAGAGCAAGAAAGGTACATGAAAATGGAAAGTGGGACAGAAATAAGTTTTCTTCCAGACGTGACAAGATGTGCTGCCTGGACTGAAGGGCTTACAGTCTGGAGTGAGGTAATGAGAAGCAGCAGAGAAGAGGAAAAGAGAGGGCAATGATGCAAAATTCATGCAGTGTGTTCATCCGCATAAGCATATGTTCACACCTTCATGGGGTATGAGGGTGTGGACTCTGGAGATAAGTTGCAATCATGATTTTTTTTGGTTTTTTTTTTAATATTTTACCCTAAGTACAAGGAATGTGGGAGTGAGATTTAGAATCAGAGCAAGAGAGAGATGAGTGGAAGGTCCAAGGGTTGGAAGTGGTAGAGCAGACTGGCAAAGGCTGGGACAGGTTGTCTCTGTTGTCCCTAGGGAAGCTGGAGCTCCCTGCCAGAGGGCCCAGCTGCAGTTGTGGCTGGAAGGCTGGGGAGAGGGCAGAGCTGGGGGTCTGGTTTGCTGTGCAGCCACCCTTCATGGCAGGGACTGGAAACCGAGGCAGGCCAGGTGAGCCTTGCACTTGCCTTGTGCTCTGCCCATGGAAATTCTTACTTTGATCATCCTCATGACTGGGGAGTCCACCTGAAACACTGAATGAAATATGGGACCTTCTCACGTGGATGCTCATTACATCAAAGCAGAGTGTCAGGCGGAATCAGAACTGCTATGATTTGTCATCATACCAGTACTGGGATGCCTGCCAAACCAGACCAGAAATATGGTCACATTCATGGTCTTACATGATAAAAGCAGACATATTTTCAATGGACTTAAGAAATCAGTAGGATATTCTTCTAAGTCCAGAGAAATCTGATCCCCTAAATTTAGTCTGAAGGTGACTCTGTTGTATTGTGGCTCTGCCCTGGATGGGGATGGGGAACATGCAGAGATCTGTGTTTGTTTTTTTCCCTCTACCTTTCTTTCTCTGCCACACTGGACAACCACATGCTGTGTTCCAAGGCAACATACCTTAGTTTAATTTTGTGAAACTCATACTAAGACATGATATATAATTTGAGTGACCATTGTCTTGCATAAACCGTGTCAGTCATTAATGGAAACATAGTGAAGTATAACAGGATTTCTTTTGTCAAGTATTCTGCTTGTTTATGTGGCCTTGAAAAGATGATAACCAGTGGAGATTTTCCCCATCCCACTCTCTTAGTTATCTGCTCTCGGATCACCTGTAGCACAGAACTTACTTTATTTTTTTTTTTTTTGTTCTGTCAGCCAAACGTAATTTATCTTTTAAGAGTAGCTCCTCTCTCCTATTTTCTGTCTCTTTACCAAACCATCAGGTGGCAGCAACTCCAGCATCAATTGTCAGTTTTGGAGGAGCTGGTTTACTTTTAAGTGTTCTTTAAATCTCACAGAAGAGAACCAGAGGAGAGGCAGGGGCAGCTCCACAGGCAGCATGTGCTGTTCTGAGGTCCAGAGCCAGCTCTCTGCCCATGGTCACATGCTTGCATAGCTCTTGGCTGTAGTAGGGAAGCTGGTAGCTCCCACCTCGCCAGCAGATCCCTTTGGAAATGTCCCCTGTGAGAATACCTTCCTAGGAGCCATAGTAGGAGCTCCTGGCAGAAGGATGATCTGTGGGTGGCATGGGGGCGTGTGGTGCTTTGCACACCATGCTGTAGGTAAAGCTCCTCTGTAATCACCTCTTAATTATAATGCATTTAGCTCCTGGCATGTTTTCTTGGAGCCTTTAGCCAGAATTCGATGTTTATTTCCCTATATCCATCTGATAAATGGAGACATAAATTTTTTTGTTAGAGATTGGCTGATTTCCTTCAATCATCTCCTGCTGCAATTACCCATTTCTTAATGATGAGAAATGCTTGACTGATACGTGGTTGGCAATCTGATACTCAGTTTTAATTATGAACTAGCAAGATTATACTTCCTTAACATTCGTGATCTTAAAAAAAATAATCTTCTCCCCATCGCTTTCTCAATTAGAAAAAAAAGGTGGAATAATGGGAGGACTGAGTAAAGGTTGTTCCAAAAAGCATTGCCCCAGGGGGTCTGAAGGAGCTCTGTAGTGAGAGCAGCTTTCCTTCTCCTCTCTCCGGTGGTGGCATTCAGAAGCACATAATTTAGGGCATGAATATTTTCCTTAGATCTATATTTCATAAAACAGTGGAGGCTCTAGCTGAATCCTTAACTTTCTGCCATGGTTTTCGAGATTCATATACAACACCTCATATAATTTGAGACCTTACAAGTTTCCACATAACGTGATAGTATGTCCAGATAAAATGTGTAGATAGTCATGCAAGCAAATATAGCAATAGATTAATTATTCTGGGTTTTCTTTACATTATTATCCAAAATTCCTTAAAGCTGCTGTGCATTTACCACAGCTTTTGCCAAAATTCCTCTCCAGCTGTGTTGATGGAGCACCAGTTCCTGCTGGCAGAGGGGAAGTGATGGCTCCCTGCCTTCCCTGGGCAGAGTCCCCTGCCCTCCTGACTGCAGGTCTCACAGGCTTTATGCAACAGAGCTGCCTAAAGAAGATTTCAGGTCACTTCACCAGTATTAACCTGTGCACTTTTCACACCTCTGGCAGCATGGATAATCCATGCTACAATAAATTGCTTTTCCGAGTCATATTTTTATTGAACACTTGAGCTGAGGCCGAAAGAATGAAACTACCTCTATGGCCAGGGACTGTGACAGGCAGAAAAGAATTCTGCTATTTTATTTAGTTGTTGTTATAGACAATGTTTAGTTCCTTTCATCATTGGAAAACCAACTCTGTTTGATTTTTCTCAACTCTGTTCAATTTTTTTGTATGTCCTCAAACTTACAGTACCATTAAAGAATGCAGCCTGGGAGCCTGTCTTTGCAAAACATCGTTTGTGAAAGCTCTATGGAGCTTGCAAAAAAAACCCCAAACCAAAACCCCGCCATATATATACACATTTATAACACACATATATATATTTATAATACATATATATACACACATATATATATTCCTTGTTAAGTAGAAACTAAATATTGCAGTTCAGTAGAAACACTGGCATAAGAAATGGATATATTCATTTACTAGTTTGTTAATTTAATAATTTCCCTGTAATAAGATATCTTTTCATTTTTAGAAACACATAGGAAAAGTGGTCCTCACCTTTCTGCATTGGTATTGCTGATGTTCTGGTCAGTCTGCATTTATCTGTGAAAGCATTTTATTTCTTATCAGAACAGTATCCGTAGTGACACATCTCAATTCAGAATATTAAACTTCCCCAGGCTAGAGACAGACAATGAGTTATTAGTCTGAAAAATGCTTCAAAGTAAAATAAACCAGTTTGGAAGTGCTCTGCCTATTTCTAGCAAGGAGCTGCTGGAGGAGCTGCCAATTGACTTGAAAGGTGGTTTGCACCTTCAGTGCAACCAGGGAGCTGGAGTGGGGTGGATGAGAGCTGTACTGCTCAGCTTTGACTTTTGGCATGATTGTGTTCCCAGTGGAGAATGTTTCTTCAAAGTGTTTCTTCACTACTGTGATGCAGGAATAGGAAAAGATGCCTCATCTAAAACACAGTCCAAGAGTACAGGGACCTTCAGACTGTTTACCTTCATCCAATCTTGCTTAACTTAAGAGACTTATGGATTTATTCATAAGCATGTTTAATATAACTAAAATCACATGCAGCATTGTGAAAGCTTACACAGAGTATTACGATACAAAACAAGTAATACATTTGTGTATGTTAAAAAAATAAAAGAAAAATTATCAGTACACAATTAAGAACAAATACTGTGCCACAAAAATATTTGTTTTAACCAGATGGTCTTAAGTAATGCAGTCAGAGCTGTGGTCACAGTACATTAGTTTTGTTTCCATAGTAACACTAGTTTGGCAGACTGAGTTATTTAGATCTGCACTGCAGTGTTCATAACAGTCTAATCCTCATATACAGGCTTTTATTGAAATTGAAAATGATACTTAGGTGATCCTGCACACTTTAATGGCTGCAAACTCACGAGAAGTCAAATTTCCTCAAAGCAAGAATGTCCACATGTACAGACTGTGTTTATTGTGTACTGTTGCTGTTACTTTTTTCTTAAACATAGTGTAAATAGAAACATATAACTAAAAATTTAATTACAAGCACTGGGCTGCCTTTTGGGCTGGTGAGTATGCTGGAGGTAGCTCTCAAGTGGTAAAGGACGAAGAGTAGCTCCAACTTTTCTGGTCCTGTGGCACTTTAAAACAAGTTAAAAGGGAAATAATTGTAATCAGCTAATCAGTCATAAGTTATGACATGCATACTGATCTGTGTTGAAGAGCTGAATTGTGCAGTGGCTTCCAAGATTTTTCTGTGAAAGGAATCTAATTTAGATATAGTAAGTCATATTTTTTGCCATGATAATTTGTATGCTTACAGAATATGCCCCAAATAATTAAGAATGATGGAGATCTGTGAAATTTGGCCTCAAACAGTTTTGCCAGATGGCAACAGCCAGAATTGTTTACATACACTGTTTATTGGAGGAATGGGAACAAGTCCCACAGCACTTTGGGACACAAATTGGATGTCCAGGTCCATGGGCGGTTGGAAATACCAGTTGAGAGCACAACTCTGTATCTTTTCTAAGCTAATCAAAGTTTGGACCCTTTCATTTAGGAAAGTATTATTTCCTTTAAACATAGATAGCAAGATGATGGATTTTCTCTACGCTGCCATCAAAAGGGACCTTGGCTGTGGGTGCTCCAAACCAACAGTTTTCCTTTTTCCCCTTCAGCATACCAGCAGCACCCTAATTACAGAAGGCCTTGAGGCATTCAGTAGCAGGCAAGGATTTCAGTATTGGCTTAGCAAGTTTTGACAGAGGCCAATAATCTAATTAAAAACAAATGTGCTTTCCTTTTCAACTACAAGAGAAGAAATCAAATCTAACTTTACCTTACTTCTTATTGATCATTAAAAATAAGATAAAAGTATTATCTTTAGAGAATCCTATTATATATTAATAGATATACAACAAAATTCTTATTTTTAACAATAGTGTATTGAGCACTTTTGCAAAAAGAGAACATATTTTACTATATCAAATTATGTGCCTGTTGTGCTTTCTTCAGGGTAATTGGCTTGCTCTTCATTCAAATTACAAGGGCCCAGTTATTTTTAAATTTGTTTTAGGAAAAAAACGGCTTGTAATGGATACAGTTTAATATTTGATGTGTAATTTCCCTCTGCCACAGCAGAGATACTAGTCACATTCTTATTTAACATTTGAAAACCCTGGACTAGGCATCGTAGGCCCTGCAAAGGGAGAGGAACATGGTTTGTATGAACTGAGTTTTCCATTAATCTTTGGAAATGCCTCTAACACTGAGATTCTGGGCAGGTGAAGGACTTGGCGTGAGGAAGGGCAGGGAATGTTTATTTCTGCTTTGTCAAATCTGTTGTACACAGAAGAATGGTTTTCCACCTATTTTCATGGTTTTCCAAAAAATTGCTGTCCTTTTGTAAACTTTACCCTAGTGGCTGACTCTTCTCTTTGCATTTTGAAAGCTGCTCTTCGGAGTTTGTGTTGCAAAATGGTGTAGCTCTTGATATCTCTGTGAACAGCACCCTGTAATATAAAAAGTAACTTTAAACCAAAATGATGTAGAGATATAATAAAGGAAAGTATACATACCATTTTTAATAGCCCACACTTTGCCTGCATGTTGCAGCATACACAGAAAATACCATGACACTTTGAAGTTACCTTGAATACGTAAGGAGTGATGAGTTTAAATCATGAACATTAGTTTGGAAATGACGCACATAGAAATATTTTTGTTTTCATTAGAAGAAACACCTTAGAATTCAGTGACTGAAGTAGGTTAGGAGAAATTATTTTGTATTGTTTGTCATGGGCTCTTTGCTTTGTCTTTGATGTAACATTCAGTAGTGTTTACAGAAATAGCTTGGCTCACAAATAATTTATGTCCAATTCATCTTCTAGATCATCCTGAATTAAGAAAAAATGGTCAGTTTGTGGTCAGTTTTTCTGCTGCCCATATGGTTCCATTGTTGGGCTAGGTTGTTTTTTGTTTCTTTTTTTTTTTATTTTTTTTGCTAGGACTTTGCTTAGCAGTAGAAGAGAAATTTGGTTTTAATTTCTGAGTAGAAAGTGTAAGCAAAGAAATGTATTTCCAGGACAATAACTATTAGTAATAGATTTTAGTTGAGAATCGCTTTAGGGGGTATGTTGGGGCTGCAGGATGGGTCTCTGATGACTGTACACCCTTCCTGCCAGGCAGATGGAGGTGTTCTGTGACACACAGCATTAACAATGGCTACCCTACATTCAGGTAGGGTTGCCTGACACCTGGCCAGCTCAGGGCAGCAGACTCAACCAGCCCACCTTCATCTTCAAAAGAGCCTGGTAGAGGTACACCAAGTGTTTGCAATTCTGAGCTCTTATGTGGTTTTCATATTTATTCTGGGCAAAAAGCAAGCAAAGAAATTTCCATACAAGGATTGCTTTAGAAACATAAGTTTAAGGTAGTGCTGGAAGAAGATGTGATTATATTTTACTGGCGGAGTGTGTGATAGTATGACAGCAAAATGCAATTTTAATAAACAATTCTGAGTAGATTTTTTTGCTTCAATAGGATTTTTCATTGAATAAAACTTCAGTAAAATTTATGAAATGAAAATACATAGTAACAAAGCCAAACCCAGTTCCTTTAAAGTGAGCACATACCTGACCATGCTACTTTCTCCTGAATTGCAAAATCCTATTATAAACTGTTATTAATATGCTCAAAGTTTAAGAAGAAAACCCACACAACATCAAAAAAGTCTTTTGTGGGATTTAGAAAGCACAGAAAATGACCTGAATATAGGTGCACACAGGTAATGTGCAGCCCTAACACAACCAACTCCCCAGTGTGCTCTGATCCAATTTCACCCTTATTGCAATTGCAGTGAACTGCTTATATCACCTTTAAATCCTGGTGTTTAGATTCAGTGTGTTTTGATGAAATATGTTTTAATCAGGGAAATAAAGACCCTGTGATTTTTGATTTGTTGTACCTTCAGGAGGGAAAGGACCGAGTCCTACAGGACGTTAAACTGGAAGCATTCAGGTTTTTTGATTGATTGTGTTTCATTCCTGATCCAGTGCTAGAGCAGCAATCATGAGTTCTGATTTAGACTATACTTACCTCCCTCTCCAACAGGCATCTGTGTCTTCTGAACTTGCAGGAATAAATTTACACGGGCATGAACAGGAACTGTAGGAGTTTAGACCGTCACAAGGTAAAAAGCAGAACTTTAAACCAAGCCATTTCTTCTAAAGCAAGATGGCTTTACCACAGCTACACCAGGAAAAGAGACCACCACGTGATGTTTGGCACATGTATTAACTTCTAACACCTTTAAATATGCTGACTTATCCTATCTAACCACGTGAAGTGTTACAGTGCCACACACACATACCATCCATAGCAGCATGCGATGCAGGAACATTTTCCAAGGTGCCTTGATATCTGCTATCAGTTTGGCTGGCAGATACACTCAGTCTCAGTTGACAACAACTAGCTGAAATAGTGAGAACTGGTAAATGCATCAAAACAGTTCATAACGTTTTGGCATTTTAAAACATCTTCCTGCTATACTTTTAGGAATGGAGAAGCAAGTTGTGACAGTCATTTAGACCTTCCTTGGTGCTCAGAAATATGGATGACCTGAGCAGCGTGGTGGTTTAATTAAACGATGAGATGGGATATGGAACCAATACCTTGAAGCACTTGAGCATGACTAATTTTAAGCCTGTGAATATTGTGCTTGTACTTGGCTGTTGTCAGCTGAATGGGAATGGCAGACTGTCAAACTGATAACTGTAGCTGCTAGGGTCAGCTGAGGGCTTAAGTGTGAGTTTGAGCATCTCCCTCTGCTGGAGCCGGTGGTGGAGCGGGAGTACCATCCCAGAGCGTTATGGCCTCTGTCAGGGTGGCTTGTCTTGCAGTTCACTGCAGATTGAATTCTTTTCGCTTTGTGTTCTGCTTCTTCATCTCTTATTCTTTTTCCAGTATTGTTACTTTAAACTGCAGCCAGTTTCCTGTTTATGGAATATAAGCCCACACTATTTTGCTGTAGATATGTTAAAAAGCTTATAAAATCTGCCTTATTTTTAATTCCAAGCGTCTTTTCATCTGCAGTCTGTACAGAGCATTCTTTGTTGGTTTTTAGTTCTTTATCGGTAGTGTTATGTTGTTTCCAGGAGGAAATGGTGCACTATTGAGTAAGTAGGTCAGGGGAGCAACCAAATGATGGTGTTTCTACACAGAATTGAAGAGGAGAGTTAAGACTGGAAGTGGAAAGCTGTTCTAAAGAAAGACAGGTATCTCCTGGGACGGAGGGACGTGTGCTGCCCGCAGGGTTTGCTCCGCAGTGCTGTGCTGTCCATCCCATGTGCTGAAATGACCCATTCCGAGTCCACTGCAATGCCCAGCTGAGAGATTTACTCCCATAGGTTGCCTTTCCTAAAGATTAGAGGTTTTTTTCTACATTTAAATGTGCAAAACCTGTTAGTGTGTGGTAGTGGAATAAAATTATCTGTGAGAATGAGTCTCTTCCCACCCAAGAGAACCTCAGTCACTTTTGTAAATTAGTTGCAAGAGGAGATAACGCGCTTGAATGCACAAGGTGTAACTGCTGGAGGTTTCTGGGAGAAGGTAGTGTGTTAATGGTAATTGCTGTAATGATACTTTGGCTGATTTTCTTTTCTTTCAGAACTCGAGTTACAGCTTAGAGCTTTGTTCTCAAAGTCATTGGCCAAGTGTCATGTTCTTGACATTTGTAGTAATGTAATTTTTATTTGAATAATTTAAAATCTTTCTGATAAATGTATGTAGAGTGATTGTAGAAAATTGTGTAAACTCAAGGTATTATGATGCTAGGCAGACTTTTCCCCCTCATTTTTCTTAAAATTTTCTTCCTTGTTACCCCACTTAGAAAAAAAAATTACTTTTTCCCTTAAAAAAAACCACAACAAACGACTATTGATGTTACCTTGGTGATGCAAGAATGGAAGAACAGCATGGTACTTAGACTAAATCCATATACTTTAAAAAGGGTGGAAAACATTGCAAATTATTTAAGCAAATTGCTTTTTTGGAAAAGTTTTTGTACTTTATTTCTATGCTCTGCACCAGTTACAACCATCAACCATATCTGTGGGATGGGGGAAGTCTGAACTACTGACAATATCTGCAGAATAGAGCTTTGCAGTTGGCTTAGTTCATACATTTTTTAAACAGAGGCTGCAGATGGAAGAATACAGTATTGTAGGCCAGATGTGGCTGAATCTGTATGTGTGACTAAATGTGCCTAAATGGTCAAAGGATCACTTACATGGTCATGGATTTCAGTATACCTTATAATTAGGTGATAGTGTTTAGACCGTTCTCATTACTGGAAAGATTTCTGTAACCTAGCCAATGAGTTAAATTGCTCCACAACATAAGAAATGCAAAAAGTTTTACATCTCAGGTGAAAACTCCTTGACTGGAAGTCTGTGGTGTGCAGAATTTGTGCCAAGGCTTTCTTCACTGGGCTAGGCTGGCTGCTGGATCTATAACCCAGAGAGATCCAGCTGTGGGGGTTTGAAATCCATGATGGTATCTTAGGAATCTGTTTACCTGATCTTGTGAAAAATAGTAATCCATTAAGAGCCTGTGGAGAAGAGAAATGGTCCTTTTTCATTGTTATACCATTTTTTCCTCTTGTTTCATATTTGAATTTTAAATACATTTAACTTTTCAACAGTTCGTGTCAGAGATTTTTAATAATTACTACATTGAGCTAAAGATGAAATTTTAACCTCTTTTCTTCAGAACCAAAGAACATGCAAATTTACTGTTATTTTCTGGCCCAGTGCCGAAACATCTCTTTTGTTACCATGAAGGAAAATAGTAAGGTTTGATTAAAACCTTGCTCAGTAATTAAGTGTCTGTAGTTTTTCTCCTGTAGACATTGTTCCATTTTGGTGGTACTTGTTGTAAGGCTCTGTGAAATTTTAATAAATCCCTTAAGTGAACCCCCAGACAGTTTTCAGGATTTTTATACTACATTAGCAATTACAGAAATACACTGCAAAAATAATAAATGCCTGTTAATTGCAAGCATTTAATTGTGTAGATTATTAATTTAGCATGGAGAGCAAACAACGGGCTATATTCTGCTGTCTGTTGCAGAAGTCTTCCACTATATTTTTAAGTTCTGTAAAAAATTTAATGTGGTGTAATGAATGATGTCTCTGTGACTTGGATCTTAGCTGAGAACTTGCTGAACAAATTTATCAATACACAGCCCGTCTCAGCACTGCCTACCCAACATCACCACTGTAAACCCCAGGTCTGAGCACCCTGCAGTAGGGAGAGCTGTCTCTTGGGGTGTAATGACATTTTAAGCTATGTGATGTGTAAAGCTTGTAGAGTAACTTGTATTTAATGGTGCATTCAGGAAGCATGGGGGATTAAGGCTACTTTTATGCAGAGGGAACTGGAAATAAATGTGAATACCATGAGGCGAAAGGCTGTAGAAGAGCCTGTGATTGCTTTGGGGTGGAAGTTGACTCTTCTGAGCTAAAATTACCTAGAACTTTTTCAAGGTTTGCCTGCACATGGTTACCCCACTGAGTATTTGTAGCATGAGTTTTGCTGGTAAAACCCCACAACCACTATAGTTGTGTTTCCTATATTCAGAGCTTGCAAGCAGCAGTGCTTCAGGCTCAGTTTTAATTTGCTCCACTGAAAAAAACATGACTGCTGGATAGAGAGTTGCCTGGGAAGGGTTTTGGAGACAATGGTCCATGGGACCTCCACCACTGGTGAGAGCTGATGCTTTCCAACTTTAACATATGAGACAGAATGACTTTTTTAATCCTTCTTCTTGTTCATCTCAGGCAGCAGCCTCTACTCGCTCAGCTTCCATTCCATGACGGCATGGTACTGAGTGTCATTTCAGGGTCCCCTGTCTCCTTCTTCTGCCTTTTCTGGCACAGAGTCATGCTTTTCTGCCTTTTCTTTTCTCTTCTGTGCTTTTTCTCTTGCTCATACAAAGCTGCTGAAGGACTGCATCAATTCTGGAGGTTTGCATGCAGTACGTTGGATCCTTCACCCTGTTTGCTGCAGACACACCTCACCCCTCTAGATTTATATATGTGGATTTATCTGAGCTTCAAGTGGAGAAGAAGCACTTTGACTTCCCAGTTCTCTTTTGAGGAAACAACTCAAAACTGGATTACTTTAAGCAGAAACTAAGCCCTGGCATGCAACCTACAGCTTGTGAAGGAAGCTGGAAAAGTCTGTTTTACTCAGGAAGCAACAAATGCTGCTTCTCGGCAGGGTGAACTCTAGCAAGGGCAAACACAGGGAAATAAAGCGTCAGTAAAGTGAACAGTTAGAGAAAACATATTAATCTGTGAAACTATACAAATCTCCTCTCTACATTGACTTCTGGGATGTTTTTCCAAAATACATAACTGTGTTTATAATATATTTTAACAAAGGCTATGTAATTGCAAAGGACATCAAGATTTTGTCAGCTGTTGTAGTTAGGTATAACAACCCGTTCTTCAGGATACAAAACTATTTCTGCAGAGACATCCTTGTACTTCAATAAAACAGAAACAAGTGCTTGCTAAATCAAAGCGGTAGCTTCTTTTGTTTTAGGTAGAAATACTTCCATGTAAATATTAAAGCATGAGTTTCATTTTTGTTTGCAAGGCTTCTGTTTTTATATGCATTAACATGCCAAAATCCTTCATTTTGAGGTTTTGTATTAAAAAACCCAACAATAATAAAAAAAAGAATATATATTGAATTTTCTATCAGCTGTTTTTAACTTACATAGAAAAAGTAAAAGGTTGGGAGATGTTTTATGAGGTGATGTAACATCTCCTAAACCTAAATACTTTCAGAGAACCAAGAGGTTTTTTGACCCACAAGTCTTGTGAAAACCATATGGTTTGGGGGATCTCTTCCTCTAAATGCCACTGCTCTTTGACACTCTTTCTTCCCTCCTTTTTGATGGTGCTAGTAAGAAAACAGGGCTGTGCTGCCTTTTGAATTTCCCTTTCATCTAAGCATTCTGTCTTCTACGTCATACGGGAGTTCTTTGTGTGGCTGGGGCGTACGTGACAGGAGGACTTGTTTCTCTTTAATTAGGGACAGGCCGTGGGCGTGAAGGCTCCTTTTGTAACCTTGAGATTTGTCATACACTTCTCCAAACAAATCAGCTAGTCACCTGATATAAAACAGCTCCTCTATTTTTATATAAAAAATGGATATTTAAGGCTCTGGTGGGGTGGGGGTTTCAGTGTTTATCCCTCTGGGAAGGATTGGCTGTAAATGTGGATTACTTGACAATTATCTGGAAAGTACTTGGTGGTGGTCAGCAAAGCTGCAGGAGAGGAAAAGGTGCTCTGTCAAGTTGCAAATGGCAAAAGGGTTTGAATTTTTGCAACCTTGACAGTGTATGGTGACTGTCTGAGGAAGCCTCCAGTGGCTGCCTGGCACAGCGGCTCTGCTATTTATGGACAGCCAGACTGCAAGTGTGAGCTGCAGCTCTAATTCAGCACAATTAGAAACGTTACTGGGGTTTTTTTGGTTGGTTATTTTGGTTGCTTTTTTTGGTGATGTGGTTGGTTTGGGTTTTTTTTCCCCCAAGCCTTAGCCCTTAGCTGTGCATTTTATGCTTTTTCCCCTCACACATCACACTGTTGACTGCAGTGGTGTCAGTAGAGCGCTGGTGAGGCCAGAGCCAGGACCAGCCTGTTGAAGCAGAGGAGGAATGTAAAACTCCTGGTAATAAAAATAGCCTGCTTTATATTTTACGTGTAAACTAAACTTTGCCATTGGTATGGGACTTTGCCAGGTATGCATTCTGTCTGCTCCGTGACCTCTGTAGGACTAATGCAAATAGCAGTTGACTTCAGATAATTTCATGTTATTTAGCTCGTTAATTTATGTCAGTCAAAAGACAGGAGGACTTTTCTGCCAGCAATAAATTAGTTTCTGGTATTGATTTACTGGTAGTGACATGGAAGAATGAGGAATGACATTTAGTATGGCTATGTCAAAAACTATTATCTTAATATCACAGAGGTCAAATTTTAATAGCGGCTGCCATGCTGCTTCCCTGAATAGGGAGTACTTTCCAAAGTGTAGGAAAAATACATAATATTACAGGATAATAACTGGTGGGAAATTCTTTTTTTTTTTATACTCCAGCAGCTCTGCTTCTCTCTGGATCAACTGAGATCACTATGTACCACTCAGAAGAGGTTATTTTCTGGTTCCAGCAGAATTGTTGGATTCTAGGCATGCCTTCAAGCCATCTGGCCACATCTCATTGCATTCGAAGAATGCTGCTGGGCACGTTTAACTAGGTCCCCATGCCAGGCTGTTCTGGCTGGGGGTGCCCCTGGGGGGCTCAGGAGGATGGATGCTTCCCTGCTGCAGGATTCAGCATTTCCTCAGAAGTGTGTAACTGGCTTCCAGTTTATATGCATATTTTACTGCCTGTAATCTTTTTATTGGAGATTGTTTTTCTTATGTGTATCTGACTTTCTTTTTGGAGATGGTGCATTTTCAGCACATTTTCAAATGGTTTGGTTCATGGCATTTTCAAGAAATATGCCTATGGTGTATTCCACAAAACATTTTACGCATATTACAAAAAAATTCTATAAAGGTCTTCTCTGCCAGAGATTATACAATGAGACCTTTGAGTTTGCATGATGTATCTTGTTTGTGGAATGAAGATACTTTGCTGTGATGCTCAGCCTTTGCAGTTGAGGTCTGTGCAAGGCCCATTTATTTTCCATTAGTGGAATGTTAGTGGATCCCAAGAGTTCTTTTATTGATGGTGCAAGTTTATCATTGCTAGTATTGGGTGGAATAATCTCTCACTGCAAGATATGGCTGTTGACTCTTTATTTTCTTTTTTAGGTACTTAATACTTACTTTTATTTTGCTTAATCTGTTAATCCTTCAGCCTTCTTACTTTCAGAAAATACACTACTTGTTGTAGCAAAGCTGTTGTGTTGTTTTTGTAAGAAGAAAATTCACCAAGCTAAAACAGATCTGTCTGACCTAAAGTTATATAAAGGAAGAAAAATGGACAATTTTGTGTTTCTTTGCATGCATGCATGACTTTTGCATGGACATCTGTAGAGAAGCAGCTTCCTGAAATTACATAATCTGTTACTGTCTTCAGCATATTCATTTTAGTTGCAGAGAAGTAAGTTATGCATTCCTACAAGCTTTATGGCTTTGTTTATAGTTCTCTAGCTCTAGAAATTTAACATAGGTGCTGTGCTATGAGTGGTCGGATTGTGTTACTTATTTTCTTATCTTCCCTAAGGCCTCTTACATTAACTGTGTGATTTAAAAGTTAGGGTATCTGTACTTGAATTTAGTTCACATTTAGGAATACATTTTAATATGTTTACATTTTTTAATTTCTTTATGTCTATTTACTCTGCCACTGTAATTTGTTGGAAGTTGGACTAGTGGACTTAGACATCTTTACATTTGTGCAGTGGGTGACATTAGGCAGAGTGAGTGCATATGAGGGTTTTTCTCTAAAATTTCCCAAAGAAGTGGGGAATCCTCTGCCAATGTAGTTTCTTCCAAGGTGAGAAGCACAACACACACCTGCCAGATCAAACTAAATTTGGGAAGAAAAAGTAGTACATAACATCACACCTTCTTTAGGAACTGCTTGCACATTGAGAAAGAAAACTAGGCATATGGACAGTTTAAAAGAATGAAATAACATGGTTGTTTCGCATGGAGTGTAGCTCCATGAATCCCCAAATCCTAATTATTAGGAAGATGAAGCATGCCCAAAATGCGGCTTTTTCCCTATGACTCCTTTCCTCAGCTTTATTTCTTTTTCTCTGGTTGGCAGATATTCTTGTGCTGTGATTGGTAATTTCAAATAGAATTTACTTCAGTTAACTTTAGCTGCTAAGTTCAGTCCTGAGTCAGTGGATGTGGATTGAATCATCCCTGGAGATTCCTGTTTTATAAACCTATTTTAGGATCCAGTGAATCACCAGCTGAAAGTGCCTGTCTCTTATTGCTGATTCTAGAGGAAGCATCAATCATTACTGCAGAACAAATGTCAAGCATATATCTGGCTAAAATTAAGTATCATGAATCTGATCTCAGGACCAAATTAAAAAAACTCTACATCTTCATTTCTGTAGTCCGACAGAAGGGAACTGCCCAGAGTACCTCCCCCACTCCTTCCAGCAGTGGAGCTTTACCTTTTTCGCTTTGCATGCACATTTCACCAGGCATTTATACACGTTTTTTAATGTGTTCTTTAATGGTCCACACAACTATAACCTGAGAGATAACATGGCATTGCTGCTCAGTGGTGATCTCTGTTGCTTTCATGTTTACAGGCAACCTTTGCCTCTGTGTTCCAGTAAAGAACTTGCTTGGTTTGCTCCCATTTGATATAACTGCTTGCTTCTTTCCCAAGGTATTTATTTTGGTGAGATTTCAGTTTTTATGGTACCATGTCACCTAATTTTTTATATTGCAAAGAACTGAAAGGAACACGTGGATGGAGTTACTATGAATGTTGGACTAACACAGATTTTCCTACTCTTTTGTTAGATGGCTGTTTAAATGCCTTTAATATTTTTGTAAGCACTACATCTTTTTCTTCCCTGTTGGTTGCTTTTCATTCCCAACACAGATATTTCTCTTTCTGTCAGACACCAAAGGTGTAGTTGCCCACAGAGGATTGCCACTGTGGAGGTTGTAAAGAGAGGATCGTCCCAGCAAACTATTAAAGTTCAACCATTTACTGCTGGTGGGCAAATGTCTTTTGTTTGGTCCTTGCTGCTGTATTGCATTAAATAAACAGTGATAGGCAATAGAATGTCCTTCGAATCTATATGCGGTCCCAACAATGTGTCATAATTTGAGACCTGTAGCATATAAATCCCTCTAATTTTTACTCTAATTACAGATTCTGAAACCATTAAGTGAAATCCCTGTAAAGAAAACAAGGCAACAGCCCTTTCATCTGAACCCAAATTAATTTACTTTCATTTTCCAGTGAACTGTTGTACCAGGTTATCTTGATTGAAACAAACCTGAATCTGAAAAATGACCAAGTCTTGTTAAAATTGCGTCTGTGAAGCCTTCCTCCTGAGAAATGCAGTTATTTGACTGTGCTCTGGGTTTCTGCCTTTCTCACAGCAGAACTCTTTACAGGATAAATAATGTAAGGGAGAAAAACAAAATGGCACACTAGGACATATTATTTGAGGAAGTGATGTAGGGAAGCAGCATTTGGGTTGAATCAAAATGATTGTTTATATTTTCTAAGTACCTGCTGGGTTTCTCTGCCAGAAGTCTGGCAGTCAGCAGGCAGGGCTGGGGTGACTGCCCTGTGCTGAGCACTCAGAAATGAAACCCCCAGTGTTTCCTGCACTGTGAAGTGCCTGGTGCAGTGGTTTGAGGCAGCGTGTGCTTGCAGGAACCTGACTGGGTACCAGGAAGGCTAAAAACTCTTTGAGGTGGGAGTGAAGTCTTTGAATGTGCATAAAATAGCTTGATTCAGGTCTTGAAAGTAAAATAGGTGATTTCATAATGGGCTGTGAATGACTTTGATAACAGATCTATAAAGAGTTTGAGACACGTTTTAGATTTTGTTTTTCTGGAATAACCCCGGGGTAAGTCAAAACACATTGGATTTTGTTGCTGTGCTCTAATTGGAGGTGTTGTGAGAGAGGGCCAGGGCAGTGGTGGCCGGGCACAGTCCACTGACGTACTGTTTCTGCCTGGAAACAACATGATCATGTATGTGGCAGCAGAGAGGTTAAATAACTTCAGCCTCTACCAGCATCTGCTGGCAAGGAAATGAGTTTTCCAAAGTTTTGCATAGCAGGACTATTGAACGAGTATGTTTTGAAGTTGTCCATGCAGAAAAGCTTTCTGGTTTTAGCATGTCTGTCCTTTCAAAGACAAAATGAAAGTAGGGTGAAGCCTGGAAGGTTAAACACCTGCATGGTTGAGTGAAACATTAGCATTTCGATTGAAATCCAAATGTTTCTGCTCCTCATTCCAGAGGTTTTGGTGTTTATTGTACCAACATCTGTTTTTTGTCTGTGTGTCCACAACACTGAAGTAAGTTTATAATTTGTTTTCACTGCTTAATGCTTTCACTCTCCAACTGATAACTTCTTTGTCCTCATCTCCTTGGGGTCATTGAATATTGCTGGGTTACTCTTTTTGCTAGACTTTTTTCTTTTTTTCAGCACAAAGAGAAGCTTACATTTTACTTAGTTTTTTAAATCAGACTTCACAAATAATTGAACTATAATTGTTACAGATCACCAGACAACTGCCTTTAAAATGTGCAACCCTACAAGAACATGGTTGGGTTGAACTAAAGAAATCCAGCAGATTGTACAGGACTGGCCAGGGCCTGGCAGCTGCTGGGACATGATTTCTGTTCCCTCTGCAAACATATTCATCCTCCTTCAGAGAATATGGAATCAATCCATTGAAGAGGCTGTACATCCTGCCTGCCTTGCAGAACCACAGCATTTGTGAGCATCCTGACTCCCCCACTGGGTTTTCAGGGCCACTGGCCCAAAGGAGGAGGCTTTTTCCTGGGCTTCATCCATTGCTTCCCAGGCTATCCCACCTGCAGTGGGGCTGGAGCCCAAGCTATCTGCTTGTTATGCTTTGTTCCATTCCTCTCAATTAGTTCTGCACTTCAAGAAGGAAACTCAGAGGAAAGAAGGGTCTTACTTGAATGTCCAACATAAAAAAGATACTGGGATGTGCCAGCTGCTTGTCCCATCTGCCTCTGTGACTGCCCCATAGGCAGCTGGAACTAGTCTTGTGAGATCATCCCAGGCATGGTGGCTCCCAACTCTTCTTGCTTTCTAATTACATACAAAGAAAAATTTAACAGGAATATATATTTAAACAAGTTTTTATTCAAATTGTGTCATTTTGCACCAGATGTGTTACAAGGAATATGCAGAGGTACTGATGGCAGAACATAGAAAAGGGTTAAATGGATGTGGAAAACCTCTATTACACAGGATTTCAAAAAAAAGATTAAGAAAAATAAAATATTGGCCATAGTGCGTCTATAATAAGGAATAATACCAATAGAAAATGCATAATGGAAAGATATTGTTATTAAAAGGATGATGATAAATGACAGAGTAAACAATATTAGCTTCTTCAGGAAAAAATACCATGCTGTCCTAGCAGATAAAGCCACCCTACAGGAAATAGTGATGGAAAGAATGAGAGGGATGGGTGTTGGCATTTCAGAGTCTACTATCTAAAGGCTACAGCATGACAGGGAGACCTGTCTGATGACTGCTGGGTGTCTGCCACTAGAAGGTGTATTTTGTGTTTCAGACAGGCATGTTTGATAATTCAGCAACATGAAAATGTAGAAATGCATCCTGTGTTTTATGATCAGGGGAGCCCAGGCACCATTCTGCATCAACAGTGGTGAAATGGGGCTTAGCTGTAATATTTGGTTTGCCTGTATATCATTCACCGAGCTATGAAAGCTATTTCTGTCGCTTTAGTTATCGATGTCACCTTCCACTGTTCAGCTCCTGTAATGGCTTTCATGGGGGGATAATCATACAAAGGGCTGCACTCTTTGCATAAGTACATAGGGATGGAGGGAAATGCGGCAGTACAGGGGAGCGGAGAGCCCAGGGAGGGCTCTTATTGATTTCCTCTCACAAACTGCTGAACGCTGCATGCAGGACTGAGCCCCTGGAGAAACCTGTCCTGCTGCATATATATCACTGGCTTTGACGTCCCAGTGAGGGGTAGGCAAAATCAGGGAGTGCTTGGAAAGGGCAAAGTGTTTGCTCCTCCTCCCCTCCCACATGCAGGCAGTCCTGCTCCCCTCCGTCCTGTTAGACTGCAACAATGAAAAAAAAAAGAGTAAAAAAACCCTTGCAAATGGCTTTGTGACTTTCAAAATTATGCGTGATAGGGGAGGAAAGAAGTGTTTGTATTTGAGTGTTAAGCTTTAAATGGAGGCTTGTGGTGGAAAGGTTGTGGTGGTGTGCTTGAGCAGCAAGGGTGATGCCTCCTGTTGGTCTGCCTTCACCTGTACCCCACTCCCAGACTCTCCCACCATCACCTGGGAGGAGAGTTCCAGTGGCCAAGTAGACAGTGACCAGGTAGACATTCCCTGTTTGGAGAGTGAGGCCCCCAGCTGGTGCATATTCACACCAGCCAAAGTTTAAGGGAGAAAGAGTAAATCTCCCACTTCTCTGCAGGCTTCCCTACCTATCAGACCCTGGGGGGGCTGTGTGATGGCCTTTAAAGTGAAGGTCTCTGCTTTGGAGTTGCCTGAGGCAGTCATTGCACACCTCATACCTCCATGTGGCAACATTGTGATGATTGGGAGGCAGCTCGGCTGCCTCCACACAGGGAAATGTGACAGCCTCACGTCCTTGCACAGGATACGATGTTTCCCTCTGAAATGTCAAGCTGTATAAGATTTAAAAAAAAAAACTTGGGGTTTTCTTTCCCCTTCCCCCTCCCCCCTCCAATAAACATTTCTTAGACTTTCTGTTTTCAACTGAAAATAGAGGGGTTTGTATTTGCTTTCCCCAGCTGGCAGAATGCTCTCTGACCAGCTGTACAATTTACAGTAGATTGAGTAACATCAGAGTCTTGCCGAATTGGACTGAAACAAAAGTGCCATGGAGCACTGTTTGATGTGACTTTGAAGCACAAGGATAAATGTAAAGAGTTATTCAGTGACACATATACTATATTTAAAGAGTTTCCTGTGTAAATTTGCTGCTTTTAAAGCTACTTATAAAAACACAAGAGGCTCCAATTTTAAATATCGGTGCACCAGTCAAATGTGGTGCTATGTGAAAATTTATTTATATTTTTAAATTTGGTTGAAAATTGATGATGAAAGCAATGTTTGATGCATAATAAGCCTGTAGTTTTGCAAATATACAAAGAGTTTTGAACCAAACTTTGTATTTATCTTTAAGTGGGATTAACTTTGGAGGGGGATATAGATCAGAAGACTCTGTATGCACAACCTGTGTGTAGACCATATCAGAAGTCCTCAGCTTGCAAGTGTTTGCTTTGGCTGTGGAGAGTTGTTGGAGGGTCTGGATCATACTCTCAGTTATCACTACCAGCTTTCAGCGATGAACACGTGGTGCTTCTGTACACAATTATGTGTCTGTTCTATAAAACACATCTCCTAGCCTTGAGGAAGGTGCTTTTTCTTGCTTTCAAACCTCATGAATGAGGGGTAGCCTTTTAACTACACATACTCTCCTTTTCTATTATATTCACCTTAGTGCCTTTAGTAATAACATCTACTTTTTAGTAGCTTAAGACCTGTATTTTCATGGATTTTCTACTGTTGTGTAAGCTCTGTCTCTTCTATGAGGGAAGATATCTACTGTCCTCTGCCAATGCTGATGCAGAAAGGACAGGGCAAAACTGGGTGCAGGTGCTAGAGTAGCGTAGGAAAATGAATCTAAAGAATCCCTTGACCCACATGGTCGTCTGGCTTCCTTCCTGGGAGGACATTTCCCTTAAGACATGTATTAAGTATGGTTTCTTTATGTTTAAACTATGTGAGGTGTAAGAGGAGACATGGTAGTGTTACAGATGTAATGAGGGCAAGATCTGCTTTGACTTAGTGTTCTTCTTTCCTGAAGTTCCTGTAGGATTTTTTTAAAATTACGTTTGAAGGGGACATCAAAAATATTAGAAAGTGTAGAGGAAAGTGATGGACAGTGGGGTGGAGTAAGTATTTTGTAGACTTTTCTCATTGCTGATTTTTTGTGTAGATACTTTGGGCTGTGGGGTACTCCACGTGATTGCCTGTGTATTTCTTCTGGTCCTAGTATGCCATGTTTTTTCCTATCTAATCAAAAGGAAGACTTAATGTAATAACTACATTGCAATTTCTTTTAATTTATTTTTGAATGGACAGTAGATTTGGAGCACAAATGTCTTTGTGGTCAGTAGGAAGAGAAACGTTAAATTTCACAAGCTGTGCTTGGTAGCAGAAAGAATAAATTCAATAGTCATGTTGCTGTAAGTATAACTTTTAAGAATACACTTGTTTGCTTATTTACAGACCTAGGCAGCCATAAATTGAGCAATGCTATGCAACACCCAACATAGATATAATAAACATGCACACAAAAAAAAGGTCTGAAAAGAGGGATAGAAATTTGAGAGAAGTGATATATATGCAAATATAACAGCATCGTCCTGCTGTAATGAAGTATTGTCATACAGAGTGAAGAAATATATTGCTACCACTTTCCCAACAATCTTCTTTCCTAACCAGTCTAAAGACATATATGCAGCTGCCAACTTGATGAAATAAAGATTTGTAATGCTTTTATATAGTTACTCCAAGGAAAAGCTTTTTGTTGCTATGTGGGGAAGGAAGGGTAATAAGTTCTGAGCCACCATTTTAATAATTTTATTTTTCAGTATAGAAAGTGTGGATAAATTTTACAGTGTTGCTATCTGAAAAATGCAGACTTGTGCTTTTGAGTGTCACCAGTAAAGCAGTAGGGTGAAGAGAACAAAGAAGATCAAAGAGAAGTGAGAGAGTTTATTTCAAAGGCATCCATAAAAATAGTAGGGTTTTAAAATTTTATTAACAATGACCTGAATTAAGCTTAACTAATTTGGGTCCCAATCTTGAAAATAATTTCATGCATGCTTAACCTCAATCATATTTGTTGTCAACTAATTACCTCTGTTTACAAACTATTAAGTAAGTGTAGAATGTTTGCAAAATGAGCACAATAGAAAAATTGATAAAAACCACAGATATGCTAATGTGAAAAATCAGGCAGCCACACAAAGTATAAATATTATTTCACCTTTTAGTACTTGGAAATTCAAGAGACATTAATTCCATGTCTTTTCAGCTACTGTTGAATTTGATGAAACCTCCTTTTCACCTGAAGGGATGAACTAAAAATAACCAAAGAACTCAATTGGAAGTTGATGGAAGAATACTGAACTTCAATGACCATTGCAGTAAATTATTGAGACCAAGTAGATTTTTGGCTTGAGGCCAAAAGTTGTTTGGTTTGGCAAGAGTTTTACTGGTGCTTGGCTTATTACTGGCTATTTGAATATATATTACATTAAAGTAATGAAAATAATTCAGGTACCACACACAAAAAGATTAAGTAGCAGCATGACAATTAACTTTTACAAAGAATTCATAGCAATGCTCAGTAAATCAAAGCACTGGCATTTAAAATCCAAGGCAGAAATCTTGAGCTATGACTGCTGAAATAAGAACTTGTTTGAATCAGTCTTACACAAATAAAGTTTTAAAAGTGCAGTGGAAGATAACCCAGCTGAAAGACAGAACCAAAGGTGGCAATTCTCTTCCACGCAGTACCTTCTTGCTGATGGAGAACAGATTTTTTCTGGGGTGGGGTGTGTACTGTGTGTGAATGCTGTACAACAAAACAATAACTGAAGAACAGAGGCACTGTGTTGTGCGTGTGAGTGATTGACCTCTGTGGAAGTCATGCATGTTAAACTGCAGATGGAAGTGTGTAATGCATGTCAAGGTCGCTGTTCGGTGGCGCTGCTGGTGCTGCCACACGGCTTTGACAAATGCCCACCTGAGTCTCTATTCTTTCCAAATTTCTGTCCTGTAGGTTAACTTGTTTTCTCTTTATTTTCTTGGTGGGCAAGAGCTGTATTGAAAGGACCTTTCACCTGGAAGTGAGTTTAAGGTGCTGTTCTAAGTAGACTTTGGTGCATGCTGTGTCACATATCAGGACATTTGTCATGATAGTTCACGAGGACTTATGAGCAGAGCCAGCTGCAGAGGCAAGTGCCCTTTATGGGATACCTGGAAATTAAGCATTTCCTCTTCATATATGTTCATCTACTTTGTTTCCTTCTTGAACTGAATGAACACAAATTTAAGTTCTCGCAAATGTGCAGCTTCTGTATGATTTTAGTACAGAACCAGACACAGCACTGTTTGAATAAATCAGATTTGGACTTGTCAGAAAAGGACTGCAAATCCTTGGTTAGCCTTGCCACAGTTTTGAGTTCATCAGTGTCAATCCAAATGATGTAAGAGAGGTTTTGGTTGTTGTTGATAAGGATTCCCATGAGTTTTAATTCTACTGAATTAATGTCTGGTGTACGTGGGAGCTGAATTAAAGCAATCACCTCTTCTTGTTGCGTTGCCCCTTCTTTGATAGACTTGCCCCTTAGGTCACTCTGCCTCTGGTACCTCTCAAATGGGGAAAGCAAAGGCAACCCATCCAGGAAAAATAAAAGCAAATATAAGACATGCAAATATAATTTATTTGGTATACAAATGGCAGTCTTGGAATGTTCTTGCTAGTGCAAAGAACAGGGAAAAATCAAAGGGCAGAAAAGTCATTAGAGAAAGTGTATGTTGATTCCTTAATTCCTATCTCAGCTCCTGGAGAAGGTGACTCCTCTAACATGACCCAGGCTTTGGGTTATCGGATTTCAATACCCTCAGGATTCTCTGTCATCTCATTTTCTAATGGGCATTTCTGACAGTTGGGGATCATTTCCTAAGGAAGATTTTGAAGGGGAAGATGCTGTTTTTCCTACTCTTCTCCTTACCTTGGCTCTAAACAACACTGCAGGGAAGCAGATGCCATCCTCATTCACTTCACTACTCAACTCCTTTGTGCTCATGTTTGGACCTTTTCTCCATGGTGCAGCTCCCCAAAGCTGCAACTGGGAGGGACCAGCACTGGCCAAATCCCACCAGTGATATCAGACGCTCACAGTGTGTCTGGGAGCTGGTGTTTTCTTTGTTTTCCCCGTGCCCTCAGCAAAGGCAGCTGACCTGCACACTCCACAAGTTGACTGGGCTTCTGTTCGGGAAAGGTCGTGCTAACAATGGGCACACTGGGGCTCTGTCTCTGTGACAGGGAGGGAGAAACCTGCGCTGGGTCACAGGGGGCTGTCAGTTTTGGGGTGATGAAGGCGCCTTTGTTTCCAAGCAGAAGTTGTTGTTTCTCCAGCCTGTGGCTCGAGGTTGCTCCTCATGCACGATGGAGGGAGCTTTGTGCTCCTGCCGGGCTGTTTCCATCCCCCAGCTGTCATGGCCTCAGTTACATGTGGGCTCTGGAGAAAGGGCCATCCTTCCTGGTTGCAGAAAGCGGCAAATTACATGTTGCCTTTGCTGAAGAGGGCCATTGTGTTCTGAGCTGGAAATCACCCTGCTCAAATAAGCTTTAATTTCTCATAGGACCCTATTGTTCCCCTGTGGTAAAAGCTGCTGTGGGAAATTTCCATGATAACACTGTAAATCTGTACTCACTTCTTTCTGGCACTGCCTGTGTGGCAAACACCAGCAGGAACAGGGACTGTCCTGCTGGCGAGGGCTGACCATATTCTGCCACGTGGCTCTTGGACTCCTTTGGTCCTCCCTGGCCTGCCAGTGGGATTATTTGTGTCTGTCTGTGTCTGTGTTTACTGGTCTTCTTCCCCCAGTCACAGGGTGGGAACATGAGGGCTGGACTGAAGGATGAGGAAGGAATTTTGGTTTTGTGTTTGATACCTGGCACAAGGCACAAGATACCCTGGGTAGTGCTGAAGGAGCAGAACTGGTGCCTTGTCCCAGGTGTCTGGTGGGGGTGAGCCCTGTCATCCCACCTGTCCCTGCCACCATGCCAGAGCCTGTCAGCTGGCACAGACAACCCCATGCCATAGCCCGTGCCCTGACCCTGACACTCCATGCTGCAAACACTGCTGGAGACTGCTATTCTACAGGCAGACTGCACTAAACTTCTTATTTAATTTAAATTCCCAGCAGAATAACCACGTGGACACATGCAAGTATGCAGCAAAGGCACAGATCGATGTTTGCCTGGCTCGCTTGAAAGCCTTTGTGTGGGGCTTTGGTGAGGGCTCACCCTTGACAAGACCCCAGTTGTCACCGTGGGGAAGGCTTAATTTTGACTCCGTGGTCCTCTCTGCAGAAGGTTCTGGCAGGTGTGCAGTTCTTCACCATACAAAATTGCATCATGGGTTCCCATTTTAACACTTTATTGGAGTGAACCTGTTGTAAGAAGGGTTAATGACTATCTAAAATACTTCTATACCTTTTTTTCTATTAGATTACAGTATTTCTGTTTTATTATTATTAGATATTTTTCCATCTAATAGATCAAGGGGTTTTATTTTATTTTTTCATTGCAATGAAAAAGCAGAAATTGTGTGGGCAAAATAATGTTTCTGAGACAACTCTGAATCTGTAAGCTTCTATTTTAGTCTGGCACAGGAATGGGGGGAGGTCAAACAATTTCTGAGGTGTCATGTAACTTTCTGAAACCATTGACTCAAGAAAGTTTATTTAAAATACGTATTTTAATTATTTGTTTACCCACATGTCTGTCTTTAATAACTCCCTATTCTTTTTGATTCAGAGATGCAGAGAGAGAGGGGGTGAAACCTTTGCATGGTTTCACCTTTTGTTTCCTGGTAGATGTTAGTGGTGAGACATTTTGGAAATGCTTCACCAGTTTGTTTCTCAAGTGTAGGCTGGAAATTATATCTGATAAATGCATGCTCTCCATTTTAAACCTTCTAGAGAAGTATTTTTGTAATGCTTTATAGCTTTCTTTTACCTACATAAAAACTTTATTCTTCCTGACTGTAACCTTGTTCCTGCTTTCTGGCATATTTTTTTAAAAATCTTAAATCCAGTGCAGCCTGGTAAATCACTCACTTTTTTTATCAAGAAAACACATGACTGTGCTTTTGGGTTTCTGTCTTTATTTTACAAAACCAAACTCTCTTGAACTTGGCCATAGTTGTAGTTTTCATTTTACTTCTGTTGCCCACCCCTGTGGCTTTGTATTTTATGACTTCAAGTAAAGCATAAAAGAGGTTGGCAAACAATATCAATTGAAGCCATAAATTCTAGAAGTATTTCAAATATTTTTTTTTTAACAGTTCTGCCCTCAACAACTCCCAATGTGAGCACTGGCACAGGCAGCCAGATGCAGAGATACTTGAACTCGTGCTCCAGTTGCAGGAATGGAGTATGTTTGCATGCAGGTGTGAAGTCTTGCGGATCTCATGGAAAAACTATGTTGGTGGGTTGTATAAAGCAACAAGGGAAGAATTCCTTTTCCTTGTCAGAGCTGTATTCTGAATCAGTGTTATGTTGTGAAGCCCCTCCTGCACTCATTGCAGGGCTCCATACTCTGCTTAGGATAATGGTACCTTCCTCAATGTTGCCTGTTCAAAAACCAATATAGATTTTTTGGTTTAAGCAGCACCCTTTGTCTTCATCGGACATGGGACTACCTTTATCAGTGATCCTGTGTGTGAGCATTTCAAAGGTAGCATGGGACTTATCCTGAGCCCTCTTGTAGCTCAGGGTGAAGGAAGAGGGGATTTTCCAGACTGGTCACCCACTATGCAGTGGGTACTAAAGTTGATACAGGGGTAAAAATACCACTTCTTTTTCCTTCTTTTTTGTTCCAGTCTTCTGACAAGTTCTTTGGGTGGTTTTCCCTCCAGAGTGGTCATTCTCCCTGTTCCATGGGTGTGCTTTCAGAGGTGCTGCCATGGACAGAGACTTCCTCTCCAGACTTCAGGGGTTCTTTTAGAAGCCTTTTAAAATTTAAGCACTTGGTCCATTTTCTAACAAACTTAGAATCCTTTATAATTGACTCTGCTGATTTTTATTTTTGTTTTAGTGGGAGGGAAGAAAGGCATGAACAGGGTAAATATGTAGCAGTGATAAAACCCACAGATGATTCACCTTCCATTATTGCCCCATCAGTCTATTTGTGCACTCAGCAGAGGTGGTGAAAGTGTTAAAGACATTCATTACACTGAAGTCTTTGACTGTCCTCACAGCTTTGGTCATGCATGGAGAATGCAACCACCTCCATTTCATGCTGATGAAGTCTTCACATCAGCCTGTGTTTTATATACATGCAAATACCTACAATCAAGCCAATTATACATGAATTGCACATTCACCATCCTTTGTGGGGTGACCTGTCACAGCCGCCCCACTGATATCGGCTGAAGCTGTCATGTGCTTTAGTGACTGGTAAAGTCACATGGGAAATGCTGGTTTTTAATTGAAAACTCATTTCTCAGAATTAGTACTGCAGTTCAAAAGATTTCTCGTGCTTACTGGTGCGTGTGTCTCACCTTCACAAGTCTTTGTTTCATGGATTAAAATCAACTTCCTTCTGCTGACAATTGCGTAGGAAATATTTTTTCCTGGAATATCTATTTTTTTAGTTGAAAACTCAAAATAAGTAGGTCATACACAGCTCAGTGTTTAGAATGCTTATATATATATTTAAAAATACACTAAATAATTTAGTTATGAGGTAAGATGAAACACAAGATGTCAGGGGGGAAAAATCTCATTACCTGCAGTGTCAACCAGGGAAGCTTTGAATTGCTTGTCTTTTAAATTAGTATCCTGCAGCTTCAAGAATATGTTCATATATAGAATGAACATACTTGCTAGTTTAGGTTGCAGATATAATGTGTGATTCGTAATTAATTTATATTGTCCTTCATTTGCCAAAAATACCCATGCTAATGCTTTACATGCATAAAACCAATCACTAATGTATCAGGAATTCCTGTACCCAATTTGCATGATTTGCCTACTTGGTTAGCGAAACAACTGTGCCCAAAATGACATGAGTAGCCACATGTCCCTTCAACTTCCCACTTCTTGGGCCACTGAAATGTTGAATTACATCATCTCCAAGGAAAGGGGAGAAATTATTCCCTCATGGAGAAAACCTAGAGAAAACAGACTGCCGTTTGTTCCTGCTCCTTCTTAAACTGCGTCAGTTTGACATCAGTGTCCACATAGCCACGTGACTTTTCTTTTTTTCCCACCCTTGACCTCACACATTCTGAGTGATAAGGAGAGATGATGGAAGAGGCCCCAGGTGACAACCTTCTCTTACACTCCAAAAAGTACCTGAGATCCACTTAGCATTGATTCAGCTGGTATCTGCTGGGGGTTGGAGGCTTCTCAGTGAGACTCCCTCATTGATGGTAGTTGATCCTTATCCATTTTAAGAAGAATACGAGGCACTGTTCTGATGGGAAACCATAGTATCACCCTTTATCTCCTATTCATGATTATCTAGAATCTGTGATATGTCCCAAAGGGGACATGCATTTGTAGACTTTCAATATACAGAAGTGTTTCAACAGGTCTGTTCACTCTCACTATCTCCCTGATACATCCTCTCTAAGGTGAGATGACAGCCACTAAGTGCAATGCAGGATTGGGCCCACCATGAATTTATATGATGTTGTAGGGGTGAGGTTTTCCACTCTCTCCTAATGATTCCTGCTATCTGTTTGATTTTGGCTTCTAGTTATTTCCAATTTCACTTCATAGGCTTAATCCAAATAATTCACGCATTTTTCTCTGTCATGCATTGCAGTAGGTACATTATTATATAAAAGAGATGAAGAGAGATGATTTTTCATGTTGGTTTAATGTTCTTTTGCCTGACTGTGATGTTTACCACAGCTCAGTATTTTACAAGTCTATGGAGGAGACATTTAAATGCAACCTCTTGGGACAGAGAGGAAAAGAAAGAGAAAGGACAGGTCCTTTCTTTTCTTCAGAGAAGACATGAATCTCTGTCATGAATGAATCTGCTCCTGTAGCTTTTCCTGGACAAAAACTCGAGTGAGCTAGTAATGGTATGCAACTAACCTTGCCAGGACTACAGAAGAGCATTGTCAGATATTAATCAAAACGATCAAGTAGATTTAAAGATAATCAATGGGGCCCAAGGAATTGTCAACCTCTATACTTAAAAGAGATGTACAGTCTCAGTCCAACCAAAGTGAAGGTATTTTTTAAGCCACCTTTTTGCACATATGGAATAAGCTGTTTACCCAGCCAGGTGACCTGTGAAAGCAAGAAAAGTGGAATGCAGAATCTATTTAATCATCAGAAGGGAAGAAAAACATCATGTTCTTAAGAAATTGCTACTATTTTTTAAAGAGCAGTGTAATATTATGGGTAATACACTACCTGGAGATCTGCAATCAGTTCTCATCACTGCCATGGGCTGCCTACATGACTGTTGGCAAGTCACACTCATTTTATTTCTTCATGTACTAAAATAAGTATAACAAAAGGATTTTGTACCATGATGCTGTTGATAATCACTCATTACTTTATGTGGAAACACCTGCGATGGGATATTGTCGCTGTCTTATACAGAACAGCAATGAAAATGATCCTGCACTTTGGCCTCAAACTGAAGGAGACAAGGGCTACTGCATATCAAACACTCCATCTGAGTGGTAGGTGGGTGGATGCATGTGTGGAGCCTATAATTTCCAGGGCTTTTTCAATATTGGGTGGTATGTGCTTTGAGAAACAATTTCATCAAAACTCCATCCCTGTACCACATAGCAGGACATATATATGCATGCAAATCCAAAACAGGAGAAATACTTTCTGTGTTAGTTGCTTTAGAAGGCAAAATCTCAGACTGTTGTTTTGTAAAATCTTCCTTCTGTTGTGTTGCTTTCTGAAATAAATATATATAATTATTTCTAGTGTAGTTTCCTCCTTAAAGAATGCTTTATTTTTGGGTTGTATTTATTATTTTTTTTTTCTGAACTTCCCTCTTCTTTTCCTGGAGCAACTAAAAAACCTTTATGTTGACAGCTGATTTGCTGTCAGTTTACCTGTGATTGGATGCCAGTGGGTTTAGGGGTAAATCATCTTCCTTGTTTTCCTTCTTATGAGATAAAATTGTGATGAGTAACATGCCAAAGCCTTCTGCACCAATTACTAAAGGTTTCATACATGGGTTTATGAAGTATGTGGAAATATCTTTTCATTGCCTAGTGTTTCATTTGCTTTATCTTCCTAAATGCTTAATGGAAAGTGGACAAAACAATTTTGTTGTTAGGAAATGTGGGAGGGGAAGTTTGAGCTGCTCCCTTGTGTCACTCTGTGGTAAAATTTGGGGTATAAATCTCAGTATTCATTCTGGGACTGGAATTAGAATGCGGTAGTAGTTTCTGTTTTTTAGAAAGAATAACATAAAATTGTATAGAGAGATTTACACAGGAAAACTCATTCATGTCACAAAATTAAGTCACATTTTCCAAGCATGTGAGAATTATTTCTGTGGGAGCAAATTACAGATGCAAGTAACTACACAACAGTATTCAGAAAGCTGAGCTTTCAGAGGCTTTTTTTTTTTGTGAGTCCATACTGGGATTGCTGCTTGTAAGAAACAGAAGCTATAGCTAAAAGAAGAGGAAATGTAATACTAAATTAGGTCTGCGTAAATGAGAACACAGGCAGCCTGCATGTTGTCCAGTGTAGCATTGCTTTGCAACCTCTTGAATTTTCATGAACAACAGAGAAGTGTTGTTTGCTGAAGTTCACAATCTGCAATCCATCTCCTTTGCTCTCTTGAACTCTCTACCCATGCAGCTCATTTTTATCAGCCAGAATCAAAGACTTCATCCTATGTCTTGACCCTCATTTCTTGTGTTTAAGAAGGAAGCAGCAGCAAAGTTCTGCTCTTAATGTCTTAATGTCTCAGCAGGGCCCAGAGTATAGTGGGAGTAGGATGAAGGTTTTCTGCCTGTACAGCTAAAAGAGAACAGGTTGATGTTAAAAGGAGAAACTCTAGGTATTTCAAATACCATTTTGGTGCCAAGTTTACATCTAGGTCCCACCTTACCTCCCTTTTCTAGAACACAAGGTAGTTTTGTTCCATTTTTAAGTTCAATATGACTCTATATTTTAGGCTTGCTCAATGTCTGACACCTGTACCAGAGAATTTCCATTATTATTTTACTTATTTCCAGTTATTATAACTAATGTATGAATCGATTATGTATTTAAATACTTCTAATTTAAAATAAATATACAATGAAAAAATGTAATCTATTATTCTATTACTTTCCACACTCACCAGGTAGCCAGTGCAGCCCATAGCTTTTCAGGAGGCTTAAGTTCTACCAGATTTTGTTACTCCTGTGTTGGCAGGGTAGCCAGGTATTTAAGTAGCCTGCTTACCCGAGGATGTTTCTAGGATTTACCAGGTAGATTTGCTGGAAACTGTACAAACACACTTGGTGGGAGCAATAGGTGGTGAATCCATTGCTAAAGATCCACCAGTGAATTAGCCATGCCCTGCAGTGAGGGGAGAGAACTGCCAAAGTTCCTGCTTTAGGAGGCCAAATGAAGGGGAGATTGGGTGACAAGGCAGTCAGGTCACTGAGGTTCAGCTCTGTGTGAAAACCTTGTGGTTGAAAGCAGTGCTTGCCTACAAGTTTGGATGTGGAAGTTCAGCTCCTGTGTTGTCATAGTAATAACATCTGTGGGATCCAGGGAGGCTCCAACAGTGACATGGCAAATTCTCAGATAAAAGCCAGCAGTACCATTTTCTGTAGGACAAAGAGATAAGGTCAAAAGGGAGGACTCTGTAAAGTTGTGGGTGGTATAGTCCTGAAGAAAGTGGATTGATTTTACTCTGATGGGAAAGAGAATTCACAAAATTATAAGGAAAGTATCAAACAATGTTTTGGAGGAGGAAAGGCAGTAGTAAGGTTCAGACAGATCTGTGGTGAACAAAATGGCTGAACTGAATTTCAGGGATGCATGTTTGGGTTTTATGTATTTCAGCCAAGGCCTATGTCCCACTCTGTAATCTTCAGTTGTAGCCTTAAATACTTTGACTGTGTTAGGGCAGTGATTTCCCTTGGGAAATGAAGAATACCTTGTTGTATCCTCTTCTAATCATGCATAGCAAGAGTCCTTAATATCTCATGTGTTTTCCTAGCTGGTGTCCTCCTGGTCTGCTATGAAAGAAATGAAGTAAGCCTCTTGATATGCTCTGGGACTGGGAAGGCAGCAAGTGCTGCTGCAGTACATCTGATATTCCCTACATGTACAAGCAGAAGTGAATCGTGGCCTTGGTGCACCTGGAAGAAACATGGGCTTGTCTTTTGTTATGTTGAGGCCATGGCGAAGGTTATTCATCTGTCACATGGAAAAAAAGTTGTGCCTGCTGTCCAGTGACTTCATTGATATGGTAAAAATGAATCCAATCACCTTTTTGATTAGGTGACCAAAAGACAAATAAGCTGAGCTGCTTTTTTCCCCCCTGTAATTTCTTCATTCATATGTATGCAGACTGTAACTTCTGAAAGAAAGCATTAATGCAGTGCCTGACTTTGCAAAAACTTGTGATTTTTGAAGGGGCTGTCTGACATAGAGCTTGCAGAGGTTAAAGAGTAAAAATGTATACACAGCCTGGTTTATAAAATTCAGGGCGAGTGTTTTTTCGTAGTGGAGGTACAAATGCGCTCTTTGTTATTATACATTATTTATATTCCAATGGTACTTAGAGGCTGCAGAGAAAAGTGCTCTTCCAGGCTCTGTGGGCCCTAATATGGCTCCAATAATGCACCTGAAACTACAGAACAGGTCAGCACTACACAGTGATAGTTCCTGAGTGTGAAGAAGTCAGTTTTGTAAATTAATATAATGTAGAAGACATTTCAGTGTTTGTTCCTAGGAGCTGTTAGCTTTACAGAAGCTCTTTTGGCAGATGGGAACTTGAACTAATAAAAACAATTGTAGTCAATATATATTTTTCTTTAAATTTTGACTTATGTCCTGGTTGTTCATGCTCCTTCCCTTACTCAACTATTACCAGCAGTGGCCCACTGGGAAGTAAAGATACCTACAGAGCCACTCCTGAATTAGTCCAGATTTTTCTAAGCATCAGCCCATCTTACCTGGACATGCCTGCAGTATATATATATATATATATATAAGCACAATCCAAATTACAGCTTTAGTATGCTCTTGTATTTCAAACCCTTGCAGAACTTATGAGTCCAAGGAGTTTTATGGTTGTATCATAATTTTGTGCAAAAGGAGCATCAGAAACCTTTACATAAGGCAAATGCTTAAATACCAGTGCAAATGCAAGTTAAAAAATAAAGGACTGTAGAGATTTCAGGAATTTATTCCTCCAGGTTACAGATTTCACACACACACACACACACATATATATATATATACAAAATATCAAAGAAATAAAGAAAAGGTATTTAGAAGTATTAAACATTACCACTACCTTAACTGCTTTTTTGAGAAAAGTTATAGGGAAGGGCTTAGTAAGAAGTGGTGCGTGCAATGTTATTTTTCTTGTTGAAAGATTTGGAACAGAATCCTAACAAGAAACAAGTGGGAAAAGGATTCTTTTATTAACTAAAGTCTGCATTCTAACTTGAAGGAAGCAAAAATATGTCTTTGAATTCATAACCTCTTCAACCCTCTTATTCTCCTGGGTTTAATATTTTCAAATAAGAGAGGCTTAGGCTGAAGTGGATGTTCAAACCTTTCTGCTTCAATCCAGAGAGCATTTTGGAGTAGCATAATGTTTGGCTGGAAAGATCCAAAGAAGTTGTGCTGTCCAGAAGAAAATGTGGGTTTTACATCAGTAAGTAATTAGGCAGCCAAGGAAAAAAGAGAGGAAATATAAAGCAGAAAAAACCCCAACCAACCAGCAGAAAAACTCAGTTCTAATGACAACATACTGATTGATGGTACTGAAATTGCAAAGCATTATAAAGAAAAGCTTTTAGTAACATAGAAGTATATGTAATATAGAAATAAATAATGCATGTAATATTTTAATTTTTTTTTTTTTATTTGGATGTATGAAGTACTCCAAACATGTTCTGTGCGGGATATATGTGCCAGGGTGAATAATTTTTATTTTTCTTTTAAACCTCTGACCTTAGACCACTTGAGTTTAAACCTTTCTGTAAAATCAGATTGGTCAGGTTTCCTCAGTTTAATGTAGCTAATCTCTACTTTTGGGAGCTGTTAATATGTTGTAAAAATTCACTCTGGGATAAAGGTGTGTGTTCGAGAGGTTTTCTTAGGTGGAAACAGTTGAGTTGGAAGAGAGATGTGAACATGTATGTTGGTACGAGGGTATGAGGGGTACGAGGACAGCGCTGCACAGAACTGGCAGCTCGGAGCCGTGGACTGGGAGCATTGGGAAGCTCTGTGCTGGAGCACGATCCCAGTGTTTCTCCCTTCACTGCCCACTGCCTTACCCAGGGAAGAACTGGTTGTGACTGTGGTAGCGGGACAAGAATGATGAACGGCATGGAAAAAAAATTGTATCTGAAGACTCTTGAAAATCTGGAATTAATTACCTTGCAAGGAGCCAAATGAGAAGGAACTGACAAAAGTGTGTTAAATAATGAACGCTGCAGAGAAGGTATGTCATGAACTTTTCATGGCAGAGGGTAGGGGGATTTAATTAACTTAAAAGTTGGCAAATTCACACTGAGTGTAATTACATTGTGGAATTAATTCTTCATTGAAACTTATTGAGGCCAAGACTTCAGCCAAGACTTCAGCAAGGGCTCAAAACAAGATTCCAGTTTTCTTTGGGAGTACTCTGAGCTGTGGCAGTGGTTTTTTGCAATGTCGTGCTCTGAGGTTTAGGTCAGTCTCTAACAGCTTTTCATCTAATGACACTGTGAGGAGAAGGAGGATACATTACATTTTCTGTTTCATACTTTTTTCCTTACTATGTCCTGTAGAGTGATTGTATGTGCTGAAAGACATGAAAGAGCATTGGAAGGGATCCAGTGTGACCATTCTCTGTTTCTGACGCTGGATGGGATCCAGTGTGATCATTCCTGTGTTTCTTACTCTCCCAACCATAAAAATTAATAACTACCCCTTCAGATGTCCAAGCGTGATGTTATTAGAGAAGTGGCAAAAGCCATTAGTTGTTTTGAGGAAGACACAAAGATGCTGTATCTTTCCATCTTACGTGTACAGGTTTTCAGATGTCAGCCTCAGCCATGGAAATCCTTTAGCTGGACTTAGCTGATCCAGGAGGATGTTAGGATGAGCAGTATCTGAGATTGCAGATGATTAATAAATGTAAATCAAAAAAAGCTGGTAAGACTTGTGAGGCTTAAACAGCAAAGGGGTGAATAAAGACCTTTGCAGTGCAGCTCTGAGGTCAGCAGGTCTAAGTGAGGCTGACCAGTGCTCAGGTAGTGCGTGGACACCCAGTCATGGACATCCAAAAAACACACTAGGAAATCAAAGCCAGGCAGCTGATTATCTGCAAGGCAGAAAAGAATGAAGAGAAGAATGAAGATCACTGAAAATGTGATTCTGGCACAGCCTAACAGTATCATAGTCCACTGGAAAGAAGAGACAAATGAGTAAAATATCAAGTCTGGGTAAGAAATAAGCAGGAGAAAATTAAAGCGTGGTTTGTGCCTAGTGTGTCAAGTTTATCAAGTAATTTTTTAAGCACTACCTGGTCCACCAGCTGCTCTGACTGTTGTATTCCTCTGCTGATGTGGACTTACAGTCAGAGACAGTCTGTTTGATGTGTGGGTTTGCTTGTATAGGACGGCAAGCAAAAGTGCACCTTTGGCTGATACTTCATCTCTGACTTCATCGGGTTTAAGTGGACAGTTGTCCATGTGGGGCACTCAGACCAGCAGCATTTTGGGGGCCAATCAGATGTCTGAGGACACAGCTGCAGGACTGAGGGTCTTGGGTTGCAGTGTACAAGGTCAAAGGCTGATAGCTGGTCACGTGCATTTCCTTCCAAAACAATCTGTGTGTATGTGCTGTCTGAAAAGTCAATATTTTATGGATATTTACAAGCAGTTGTAAATCCTACCTTAATTCCTGATTTCTTAATTTCTTAAAATATGGCTGCCTTCCCAGGCTCTGCTGATCTTATTTCCCAGATAGGACTTAATAACAGAGTATTAAATGAGGTCTCTTGTTGCTTTTCTGCGTGTTAGGTAATCTTTATTGGCACTTCTAAAGTATAGCTTTATTATAAATGTAAAGGCAAATGGTCTGCTGGGTTTTGTGAGGTGTGTTATTGTGTTCCTTTGGTCCTCAGGCTGGCATGTTTGCTGATTTACCTACTGATCTACAAAATGAAGTAAGCCATAAAGGGTAATTCCTGCAAAACAGTGAATTAACAAATATTAGTGATAATAATTAGTTAGCTGTTACCTCGGGACAACTGAAGAACAAGAGCAGAAGAGTATCTGCTCTGACATATTGGTACAGTCACTCATGGGCTTTCTCAAGAACTTGTTCTTCTAAACCACCAACCCTGTCCGTGAAAGCCAAACTCAAGTGCTGAAATTTGTCATCGTGGGAAATGGCCTTTGCTATCGCCTGCCTGTGAGAAAGACATTGCTGGTTTTGGCTTCTAGTACAGGTGAAAATGAGCCCTGCTCAGTAAAATTTTGCTTGCTTTTATTTTATTAAGTATAGTTATGATTTAATTCCAGCTTCTTTTTGAAAAGTACTCTGTCTGTGCAGGAAAGAATGAAACAAAGATGTGAAATCAGTAGCTTCTTCTGGGTTGAAATACTTTATTATTTTTGAAATCTGAGAAAAAAAGCTACAGAAATCAGAGAATAACCTCATTAACGTATGAAATAAATCATGAACTCAGAACTGAGGAAGAAAAGAAAATGTTTGCACATCTGGCTTACCACAGCAAATTTCCATATCTTGATCAAGAGTAGTTGTAAGCTGGAAATGGAGAAAAATAAGAAGGATGAGAGTATGGAGATCTGATTTTCCAGCTGCATGGAAGTGTGTGCCTCGAACCTAGCAGCGACTTGCAGATTTCCAAGTGCCATATTTCACAGGCACTGGAGGGTAATGCCTCCTATGAGAACAGCTGCTTTGTGCTAACATCGGTATGAGCTGTCACATTAGGTCTGTAATAATGTCACAGACCTTTAGGAGCCTTCAGAGGTGCTACAGCAGGGAAGAAATGGAATTGTCAAATATTGTGAAACCTGTGCAGAACAGGGGCATTGATTGTGTCTTGAGGTAATTGAAGGTATGCAACTATTTTTCCTTTCAAGTTGTTTTGCAGACTTTAGAGAGTAGGATCTGAGTCAGCCTTTGGGTAATAGGAGTCCTTGAGTCAAAAGGATGCATATTTCCAGTGCTTCATAAACACTTTGCCCACATAACAGGAGAACAGCGAGATGCTTTTGGGCTTTTCTGTTCTTTTAGTAACATGCTTGGAATTGAGTTGAATAATCAGATGATGTTAATTCATCTTGCTGTTTGAGGTCCTTGTGGAACAAAGTGGAAAAATGACATGAATGCATCTTAGGTTATTTCTTTTAAAAGCAGAATTTCATTGCTTTGGTTCATGCGGAAATACGCTAGTGACAGTTTTGAAATGTAGTTTTTTACATAGAAAAGATGAAGTGATCTGTGTATCTTATTAATAAGTGTTGCAGTTCATGTATTGCAAAGGCCTTTAAATCGCTGCTCGTTTTGTTGTATCTGGCTGTTGGATCAAATATGCTGTCAACAAAATGTATTTTAACATATCAGCCTAAATTGCATTTGCAGGCTGTAAAAGAAGGATTAATTTTTTTGATTTCTTGAGACCAGAGACAGATTTCATTTACTCTGCATTACCAGAACAGGCTGATTCTAATGTTTATATTTGGAGGAAGATCAATTTGCTTTGTATACATCTTCTTTAGTTTTCAGGTTAAAAATCTGAACCGAGTTTTCTTTGAATTGTAAATTAATTGCAGTGAATGTTTAACTTTCTCATGTTAGTAGGAAAATAAATACTTCCAGGAACTGTGCAGTTTGTGAAGCCTTTATCTTTTTAGAAACAGTTTGGTTAGTGTTTATTATATATTAATAACAATGGAAGAAAAATTTGCTGAAATAGGCAACTAGATAATATCAGTACTGGAATGCTAAAAACAAAAATGAAAGACAGGGAGGTAAATTTAAACTTGATAAAACACAACCTGAATTATCTTTGATAATTGTTATATGAGACTGGCCTGATCTCTTCCTTTATTAAGGTAGTTTACTTTTTTTTTAGACAAATAAAATTTGTTTACCAAGGGGCCAAGAAAGCCTGTGGTACAGCGTTAAATGAAAAAGAATTATTTCAAGTTGAAAAGATGCAGATCTGTGAAAAAAATATCAACAAAGGTAAAGAGGATGCTGTAACAACTTAGAATAAAAAAAAGAGGAGTATAGCTGAATTTAGTTCCAAATGAAGCTCAGTTCTTTCCTGAGAGTGTTTGACATACTCTCCTCAAGTACAGGGAACTGGACTCAGTGACCCAGAAGTTGCTGTGTACTTGTCTGGCACCTTTTAAGACCTCCTGAAGGATAAGGTTGGTAAAATGGGAGGTCAGTTTTTCTTCAACTGAAAGTGAGCAGTGAGGTTTATGAATAAAAGTATAGTCTCTCCCTACAGTGCATCTTCAGGGGAGGCATCACTTTCGGGTTGCTCTGTGTGTTCTGCAAGCAGCCTCTGTGGTCTGTTTGCCATTGACCTTCAGTGGGACAGAAGTAAAATTCATATGATGTGCTTTGGAGCTGGTGTCTACTGTGCTAGAGTGAAATCTGAACAGATATATGAACAGATTTTCTTGGACAGACAGCATGTATGTACTAATTGCCTAGCAGTAATAGTAATAGCAGAATTTCTTTTCAACTATGTGAGAAATGGAAGAAGAGTAACACAATTTTCTACCTGTTTTGGACTGTGGGAAATGAGTCAGAGAATGTTGATTAGATTCATAAAATGTACCTGAATGCAACCTCTTGCTGTGTGCAAGTGCTCTTCTGCTTAGTGAAACCTGTGATCCCAGGTAAAATAACGAGGGTCCACTGCAACAATCTGAACAAGAACGTAATTCAAAGCCAACAAGAAATGCTGTAGAAAGAGGTTGGTTTTTTTTTTTTAAATTTATGTGATTTATTCTATGCTTTGCACCGTCTCCAGACTGTCTCACAAAAGAAAACTGAAAAAGATACCTTCATCTATAAGAGCACGTATAAGAGCATGTAAAACTAAGCTTCCTGTCTCCTCCAGATGAGATCTGAAGCAACATCTCACCTCTTAAGTAAATCCGTCGATAACCATCTTTTTCATGGGCATTCTAAGAAGGGAACTCTCAATGAACTAGTTTTATTTTGCACAGAATAGTTAAAAATCTGCTGAGACAGAGGGGATGTGAGTAACTATTCAATGTTGTTGCTAGAGCACTCATCACTCAGAGCAAGGGTATTCACTTTGACCTGCTGTTCTGGCAAAGCAGGATGTTGGACTGGGTGTCTGAGGAGGTTGTTCACTTTTGGATTCTTTTAAAATTAATATGTTCTATACTTTAGGGTTTGGATTTTTTTTGAAGGAAATGAGTTACTTTACTCTTGTTGGAAAGCTTGAAAAAAGAACTGGAGTTACTGGGGCCTGGAATGGAGGTAACAGAGATGTGGGTTAGGTTGTTTGGAGACTTCCCTATAAGAATTTGGAGATGCCTGGAGGTGTCACGTAGCATGGTTCACATTAATTAGCCTTGGGCACTTTGAGCTTGTGATAGGGTTGGGTCTCAGCTGTTGGAAATAGGAAAGCAGATGATGGGTATATCAGGCATTTGTGATTTTGTGATTGAGGGTGTTTAATTGAAAGTAGTAGGAAATAACATATACTGGATTTAGTAATTGAGCACCATAATTTAAAGGAAAAAATGTGAGTATTGTCATGGAAGATATTTATGCTTCCTTCATAAAGAATTACGTGGGTTTTTTTTAATTCTTCTAAGTCTTCTGTGTCATGTAAGAAAACATGGTGTACTAAAATTGTAAAAACCAGATTACTGAGCTCAATGATCTCCCAAGTGATACATTTTTAAAGACATTATGGTCACTCAGCATAGTTGTCATGGTAATTCAAGTCCCTGTTCACAACTACTTAAAAATCCTCAATATTCTTCCACAACCATTAGTGGCCTTCTAATTGTTTGAAAAGGAGTATTCCTGCTTTAGTTTCCTCATGGTAGTTAAGAAACTTGGGCTTTTCTACCTTTGCATCCAACTGTCAAAGTATGTGGAAATTTTCATTTGCATGAAGAGGGTGTTTGGTTTTTTTTTCCCAGAAGAGGTTCTATTTTTATAAAAACTGTGGGAAGAGATTTGGACATTTTGGCGTTCTAATACTACAGTACAACTGCTCTAAATACCTATTTTTAAAACCAGCGTAATGTCTTTAACCCACATTAGGGTAAAATAACATTATTTTAGGTATTTTAGATAGAATCACTTCTATTATTGACTATCATAACTAATATCAAACACCAAAGCTTTATGGTGAACCCAAGTCTAAAGGGAGAATGCTGCAATGTATCAGGGAAATGCCATTCTTTTATTTTTTTCCAGCATATGAAAATAGGAGTTCCAGATTTCTGTTCTGAATTGAAATTTGGGAAGAGATCTGCAATCATACTGTGGTGCATCAAAATACTGAAAACAAAATTACAGATGAAGGATTTAGAAATCTGTTGATTTTTGGAAGATTTTCATTCACTTCCAAGAAGACTAGTGCATTTGGACTTTTTTGGTTAAACTTAGTAATGTCCAAAGTATTGGAAAAAATGGTTAAAAGTACAAGGTTTCAAAGAGGAGAGTTATTTTCGTAGGCTGCTTCCTAAATTAGTGGCAAAAATAAGAAATTTCCATATTAATGAATTTTATCATTTTACTTAGATATTGCAGGTTTTTCCTTTTGGAAAGCCTGGATATATTTTTCTACCCAGAGGAGCAAATATGCATACAGTCTGGTTTGGATAATGTATTCTCAACTTTGTTTCATACATCTATTATATGTTCCTCCTTTAGGATTCCTCCTCCTCCTCTTGTATTTTTTTTTCAAGACGTTTCCAGGGCTGTGAAAAAATCAGGACACAAATTTGCAGTACTCAGCGCAGCATTTATGGAAATGTCTGATTTGCTCTGAACTGTAAATTCTAAATAATGATAAGTGGAGTTACTGCTATAATTATTTTTCTGTAGGGAACATTTCTAACTTGAAATATAAAGCCTGTCTATTAAATAACATTTATCAGGAATCTTTCCTTAGGCATACTTTTCAGAATTGTATTTTATTTTTATCTTGAGCAAGATCTGACTCTGCACCGTTTGTGTTAGAGACAGGGAGAATAACTAGAACAGGCAAATGCCTCATAGGCAACAGGAAAGCCAGTGGAGAGATGAAAGATGAGCTTCCAGCAGCTGCAGAAAGGATATACACTTCAAGGGTGCCCCATAAGCCTTATAAAGCAATAAAGGAAGGAAAACAACATTATGAAGGGTCCTAACAGTCATAAAATTCCAAAAATGGCAAGGATTGCTTTCATTATATAAAGTGTTCGTTAAAGCTTTAAATAATGAAATAAACTCTTGACACTGAGAATGGAAACCTTCACTGTTCGACCGGCCTCTGTTTACTTTACCATAATCCAGGCCATAAAAGTAGTGCCACGCAAATTCCCCGTTCTGGGGGAGCTCCGGGATGCCCGGGGACCACACAGTCCTCTGGCTTCAAAGGAGCGGGGTCTCCAGCAGCACGCCCGGCTCCTGGCCCGCTGCCACACCGCTGGCAGCCAGCGCTGCTCCTCAGCCCGGCCAAACCGGAGAAAGTCTGAGTCAGAAAATCCCCGGGATTGTTTTAATTGGCTTAAATGAGGTGTTGCGGGGTTCCTTTTTGGGCAGTTATTTTTTCTTTTTTTTCTTTTTTTTTTTTTTCTTTTTTTCTCTCTTTTGAAGCCCAGGAGTAATTTTGGGTATTGGAAAAATGCACTGTAGACTTTAGGACCAGAAAATAAGTGGGGAAAATCATTAAGGGGGTCTTCTGGGATTCAAGGTGGAGATACTCAAAGAGATACTCAAAAATGTCTCCTATATAAAATTATTTATTGCCCACATACTTGTTTAAAAATGTAGAATTTGAATTAAAACTATGAACTTGGCAGTTTATACTGCAGATACTTAATTTGCCTATCAAAAGAATGGGAAGAAAATATTTATTTTGAACAGGAATACCTTCAAAATTCAGAATACCTTGTATCTCTTATTTCAGCCGTGTTAAAATAGTTTACCTTTTCTGTTAATAGCATAATCTGTTCAAATATTTTCTCCTGAATTAGAACCCTCTTTAGAAAACATTATAAGCTTCCCCACGTACACATGGAGCGCTCTTCCTTATCAGTCACTGAAATTCAGCCATTTTCTGCTTTGCTTGCAACAAACAGAAACAAAATGTATCCTTAGGGGGAAAAAAAAGAATTAAGCTATAGGTGGGTAAAATTGTCATTGAAGCCTTTAAGCTACAGCACAGTCCCCTTAAAGGCACTTTAGCAGTTCTGTAATTTGTGGCACTGGTTGCAGTGAAAGTGTGGGATCCCATTAATTTTTCTGCCCACTGCCATAGTTTACCATTTGTTTCTTCATCCCAGTTCAGAGTAGTTTTCTAAGCTGCTGCTGTGGTTAAACATCATTTTTAAAACACATCGGAAAAGAAAATGGCTTGTGATATATACTTTTGTTTTCTTGTTCATGTTACTTGAAATATATTCGTACAGTTTTGATATCTCTGTACTTGCACCATCCAAAATGAAATCCTTTGTCTCATGGCATATTTTTGGGAGACCAGACAGGGAGACTGTCTGCATCATGAGTGGGAGAAGTAAATGACTCACAGTTCTCCTTATGAGAAGCTTTGTTTCATTCAAATCCCTCTTGCCAAGATGCTGACACTGAATTTGAGTCATCAGCAATAAACAAGTCGTACAGAAAATTGAATCTTTAGAGGGCAGAAAATCATGGGCAAAGGAAAGACACTCACCAGCGAGCTCTATGTTAGTCTGTGCTTGAGAGGAGTTATTGATTGCATTATTTCCCATGGTGGATTTTTCCATAAGTGCTTTAAAGTAATTCAAAGTCCCAGCCTGAAATTTCATTTCAAAACATGCATGTGTAGTGAAAACTGCAGCATTGGTCAGGCTTCAAGATCACGGAGTGCAAAATTGAGTTTTCACTGCACTAATCAAGGTGATTTGGTCCCTGGTTTCGTCAAGAGCTTTTTACCTGTGTCCTAAAGGGCTGAGGTCAGTAAGAACTGTAGGCATCTTCCAGGAAATAGGAAAGATTTGCTGAAATTTATCTTGCATTGGGTTTTGTTTAGGATTTGTTTCTCCTGTATTGTGCAGTAATCTTGAATAAATGTACTTCATGTATCACGGGAAGAGTTCATCAGGACTGGACATGTTTGTTTTCAGGAAGTGATAATAGACCAGCCAATAGATACTGGAATTGAAAATGAAACTTTTGTACTATATCAACTGCTAAGAATTTTACTTTCATGAAAATAGCACAGCCCCTTATTTGTCTTGGTACCAGTGTTTCTAATCACTCTCAGCTTTTAAAGTGCAAATGCTTTCAAGAAGGGTGATAACGCACAGATATTTTTTATGTGGAAGTATTTTCACATTTAATAACCTTCAGCAAAACACTAAAAAGTCAATATTAATTACAAAATGTACCTTTTTTATTATTTTCATTTAAAGGTGTGATTCAGTGTAGGACATGACATATAAATGGATAGAGCTGACTCATGGAGGAACCAAGAAAGGGGTAGGATAGTAGAAATGACTTCAACATTTACAGGAATTTCTTACCCCTCAAAGTGTCTTGTACAGCGTGGAGTATCCCAAGGTGCTCTCTGTTACCTAACATTCCATTCTTATTTATGACAAGTGTGTGTGCTGTGGTTATGTTGCTCTGATCCGCCTGCCCCAGCTTTAGACTGTTGTCTTTGTAACGAGGCAAAATCCAGCGCTGTTGAAGGAAAGAGGAGAATCCAGGAAATTTTTCAAATAAAACACAGGGTATAATGCAAACAGTAACAGTTGTGATGAGCACAGTCGAATGAACTTACACTACAGCGAGGCTTTGCTAAATATAGCTGCAGAATACTTGTTGTCTGTGGGCGCTGGTGTCGGAGAGCATTGCCATCCGCAACTTGGGAAGCTGCAGAAATGGGCACAAATTACAAATAAAAGAGATGGCAGTAGGATTACAGACTGCCAGAGCCCCAGTTCTGTACTCAGCTTGACCAGGTAACCTTCCTCACTGGAAGGCTGAGTGGTCTCTTGTTTGTGCTGTCCCTTTCATTGCAAAAGTGCCATTTTCCCTATCGTGCCTGGAGAGATTCTGGAAGACTAGGAATAAGAAATGAGCTTGTTTTAGTGAAAGAGGGTCAGTGTACTGCATGCCTGTTGTTCAGCAGTCCTTGACAACCGATTTTAAATATGGATGGGGAAAAATTTAGGGTAACATTTGCTCACTGTTGGTGAGTTCAGCTCTCTCAGGCCTGTGCTTTGCTCTCCCCCGCTGACCCTTGGACACGGTACACCCCAGGGTATACACCTGTGGCCTCCCACCTGTCAAATCACCAGTGGAGGTGAGGAGGAAAAGAGAACATGTCCAGGGGAAAAAAACCTAGAGAGTGCTGATGTAAACAGGAGGCTGAGATCCTTGGGTGCATTGAAGTGAATGAAGCCTGGGAGGGAGGGAGTGAGGAGGAGGGGAGGCTGCAGCTGAGAAGCAGAGGAGCTGGACAGAGCACCTGGAGCAGAGCCAGGGGCAGGGGATGGGGCAAGAGCCATGGGAGGAGACAGGCAGACAGAGCAGAGGTCTGCAGGGAGCTGCTGAAGGAGGTGCCACCTTTCAGCTGCCTGACATTATGTGATGGTGTTTTTCCCAGGGAGACTCATCCCCAGAGTGCCCTGCAGCCATGTGATCCTTCTGCTCCTGCACGTCCTTAATGCTGGAATCTTTTCATCATCCTGCTATCCATGGTCTGGCCTTTTTGCTTTAACCCACTGCCAACTTTGTTGCCTGCTCATTCCAACCTGCCTCTTTGAGCTGTGTCCGTACAGCATGGCAGCCTGCTTGGAAATGCCACACAAAAGCAGGCAAAGGTGTCACAAGAAGAAAGCTGGAGAGTGATGCAACAAGGAGATCTAAATTTGCAGGGGCTTTGGAGAGTGTGTTCTTGGGTAGAAACCCCAACTCATACCATCTGCTCAAAGGATGTTGTGAGTGAGACCCTTTTCCCTCATAGAGGCTTCCCTCATTGCTGGCTTTTCAAGAGGAGAAGAGTTAGTTAAAAACAGAAAGGTACCATAAATCCTCTCTTCTCAGGACAAGGAAATATTGTTCTTGTTATCCTGCGGATATTCTCCAAAAGCCAAACCTAAATTCAGTATTGCACGGTGGAAAAACATGATCTGGGTGGACCTAACTGAGAAGGAGTTTGCCCCTCAACCAATGGTTGTAAAGTTATTATATTTATTTGTAGGGGAAGGAAGGACAAAGACCAGAGATCTTAATATTGTGTTGAGAAAACTGAATGAATGGTGATCTATGGTAAGAGCAGAGTTTAAGCTCACTTAACTTTTGGTGAGCTATGTTTAGTATATATTGGGAGCCTGCACATTGAGTTCAACATAACTTTGAAATGCAATAGTTTAGCATATGTCATAATAAAATTTTAATGATTAATGAGCTATTGTTTCTAATATGAAATCGGTCTACTTGAAAAAATACAAGTGAATAAGAATACCATGAATCCTGATAAATAAAAAATAGTACTTCCCCAGACTACATGATATGGTTGACTTCTTTCCACCTCAAAATTGTGATAGTACTGCTACAATGAAAATTGTGGAGATTGTGTATTTTGCTTTTGCATGGTTTTTGTAACTGGTACCCGGGCAATGATGGACATGATTGTAGAAAGCAAATTAATTAGCTTATTTGCTCCCGGAAGTTGAAATATTTTAATTTTTAATTGTCTCAGAACCTTTTACTGGTGATCTTCTGGTGGAGTCAGTGGTTTGGGGAAAGAGTCACTACTGTTTCTGCTGAGAATGATTCTTTTATGGTAAACTTCAAAAGAATGAGTCTGGATACCAATTTGAATGAAAACTTATTATTGACAAGAGGTAACACTTGATTTTTATCTTTCTCGAATTGATGTAAAAGAAATTACTTGGTCTCGTAATTTCTTTCCATTAAGGGCAATATAGGTTTATAAACTAGGGAAGGAAACTTAGGACAGGAATGGGTGCACAGTTGCATGAACAGTGTCTGGAATGTATAGCTTGAGGTATCCATTTGCATGTGTATGTACTACCATGTGTGTGGAAGAGTAACCAATAGTTAAGCACCTGTTGTTAATAGTTTCATGTCTAAAAAGGCATTGCCAACTTGCACATACCACAGTGGAGCTCTGTTCTCCTAAAAGAGCAATAGTAAAATAAGAAAGCAAAATTTTTACTCAAATTAAAATCTGTCTGGAATGTGTGAGAATCCAGTGTTGATGAGCACGGGAAGTCAATAGTAATTTGTTTAGTAACAGTTTAAAAGAAAAAATTGTTCATATTTTGTAATTTTCAAATAGAAGCAAACACATTTTTTTCATTAAAACATTTTGATGAAGTGGGTATCTATCATTACTGTCTGGTTTGTGAGAAGCTGATGATTACAATGGAGAGGGAGCTTGTTTCACTCCTTCGAACACGTGCCAGGAGTGTTCAAAATGGGAAGAAATGTGCTTGAGGAGTCAGTGGGTTTGAACTTTAAAGGCTTAGGACCTCTTCCAAGTCTGCCACTTCTTCCCTGCGTAAATATGGAAATGTTATCATTTAAAGTGCTTCACTCTCGCTTTCCTAACTTAAAACCACAGATATTTTAGCTGACTTCTTTTGTGGAGCAGTTTGAGATACGGTGGTGAAGAGGATGGGTGTTATTTTAGGCCCTGTTTTTTAACAGGGCGTGAGAGGTTGGCTCAGGACACTGGTAGAGAGGTTTGGAGAATTTGCCTCCTTATTGCTTACTGGAACCATTCCCAAGAAAAGGTGCTTCAGCGAGGAGCAACATTTGAAGATGTTTTTATGCAGTTATTGATTTCAGACCAGCCCACAGAAAGCTCTATCTAGACGTTGGTGCTAATTCACCATCCATTTAGCAAAGCAGCTGGGATTGAAATGAGTATGTTGTTCTCTTAGAAAATGGTGTCCTTAGGTAAAGGTTGAGCATAGGGATGGAAGAGCATGAACAGGCACCTGTTGCTGTATCTAGCTGGAATCACTGCCAAAGCCCATCAACTTTTTGTGGTTTCCACCCTTCTAAGCCCTCAAATTTTACAAACATAGGAGTCCAGTGGTGCAACTGAACTTCAGTTGCATGATGAGTCTCACAATAGCAGATAGCCTTATTGAAAGGGCAGGGAATAGTGTTATTTAAAAAAATCTTATAATTGTAAAGTTAACACGCTTCTTAGTGTCTGAAGTAGCTTATATTCAACACAAGCATATGTGCATGTATAAAATTCAGTATCCAGCTCCAGAGCCAGGACTCTATCTCAACTTTGATGCCAAGCCTCTCCTGAATCTAACTGGACTAAAAGTATATGTTTTGTTCTACATGACTATTTATCCATCCTTTTCTGTCATAAAACTTGTACAGAAAAATATTTTTTAATCTTTACATTTAACCCCCCCCAACACAACTTACCTGGGGAAGCTGGAGACACAGTGAAGTGTCATTTTAATTGAATTTAGGAAATACAAACATGCATCTCCAAATTTTCTTTTGGTTTGAGGTGTAAGTGGAAAATCAGACAGAGTCTTTATGGTACTGTTTTCTAGTGGATCTGTGGTAATTTGTTTTGTTATGTTTTTGTTCCTCTCAGTACTGCTTAGATATTAGCTAAAACATTTATATTGCCAAAATGATATAGCAGCAATTTCAAGTCTTTTATGCCTCACATGCTTGATTAGAAAAATCCCATTAATGATAGAAAATGCTAATCAGTGATGTGTTTTGCCAGCCACTACAGGCCCACACATTCTATATAATCCATTGTTTATTAACCTAATGAAGGTCATTGTAGCTTTTGAAAGCTTGTGTGATGGCGCATCAAAATGGTTTTAAGTCAAGGCTGGGTATTTACTCGTCAGAATGGCTCCGGCATAAATTGAGTTTTTTCTGGGTGGGCTGATCATACTGTGCTTTTCATTTGTGCATTATAATTGTCACGACAGACAAACAGTGCAGTGGTGGCTAAGCTGATGGTGCTGCCATTAAGCAGCTAGACACTGTCTTTATCCACATCTTATTGATTTTCCTTTTCTTTTCTTGACAGGTGACATCACACAGAAAGGATATGAAAAGAAGAGATCAAAATTAATTGGGGCCTACCTGCCACAGCCTCCCGGTACGTATATCTGTGCTTGCGATATATGAAGATGTCAAGTGTACTGATAGTTACCACCATAAAAATCTGCATCTCTGAAGAAATGTATGTGGCAGAAACAAAGCTATTGTTATGCAGAATAAGCTTATTCCATCCATTTTATGTGTATTTTTATATATATGTCCGCTTTGATGTGTGTGTACATATTTTACATACATTGGTGTGGGTTTGGCAGTCATGTCTGGAAAACTAAATCAGCCCAGGCTTGCTAGAGAGGCATTGTTTGTTGGGAAGGAATGCACGAATACAGAGGAAAACTTGATGTCCTAACTCATTAATATCTCAACCAAGTTAAGTTTTTTGAACAAACGGAAGAGTGGAAGAGAACCTTGGATCTTTGTACTTTTGTTGATTTCTGGGTTTCCTATCCAAGTCTCAATTTTGAAGACACTGGAGAGACCAGCAACATCCCTAGAGTCCAGCTTGACCTCTGATGTGTGAGCAACTGACCTTTCATACATACCTGGTCTCAGCACTGAGGGATGGGCTGCATGTACTTGCCCAAAAGGTGTAAAAATATCTTCAAACTATATTTAATAATGTATTGCTTTATTGAATTTATTTCATATATATGTACAAGAACTTTCAGAGTTCTTTCACTCTTCTGAGGCACTGGATGATGAAGTTGATTATGTAGCTGGAGGTATTGGTGTAGACCTCTGTTCTATCTTGGTCTCAGAGGAGTGTGCCCACCCTCTCCTGGCATCTCACTGACCTTATGGAGGCTCTACTTGGGCTTGACTATCCCCTGAGCCTTGTTTTTCTTGCAGGTTTCCTCCTTATTCTACAAAATCTTTCCTTTATGGTGGAATTGATGGGTTGTTATTTGAACTGCTCATGTATGAAGGCACTGCCTTGTTCACTTATTGAGGTTTATATCTATTGTCTAGCTCCATAGCAGAATGCTGGTTTTGTGCCTTTGGATTTCACTTGGTCTGCTCCAGTGTTGGGAACTCCACAAAAGAGATCAGTGTTACAGACACCTCTGTTTTCTGAAGTGATACAGCCTGTTTTGAGGGTGTCTGTGACATTTCCTTACCACTGGGAGCCATTAGAGAATGAAAGAAATCAAATCAACAGAATTACAATACCAGAGGTGCAGTTTATTAAATTTCTGGGTATTTAGTGGTCTGACCAGACTATCAGACATACAGTAGTCTTCACAGTTTGTTCTCATGAGACTTACTTAGGTTTACTGAGTTGTGGAGAGACTGTTGCTTCACAATAATCTTCAATGCAGCAGTGCTTGGTACCAGTATTTGTTCATTTGGTTAGTTGTGACTTTTGTTTCTTCAAGTAGAGCTGTTTCTCCAGAAAGCTCATAGTTGTCTGATCAAACAGTATGCCTGGCTGAAACTGCTGGGGATTCATCATACATGTGATGATGAAAGAGAGAACGTGGAGAATCCTCAGGGATTTACCTTTCAAGGTCTCTATTGTGATATTAAAGTTTTCCAGTGTAAGGAGAAGCAGAGGGAACTCTGTAAGCCAGGTTTATAGTGGGATCCATTCAATAATTTGAAGAGATCCCAATTGAGAATGTAACTGATTTAGGGCTGTTTTAAAGGTGGGATGAAATGGAGTGAATATTTTCTGCTTAACCACTTAGCAGAAAATCGTGCACTGGGAATGTGGGATATGGATAAGTGAAGGAAGATTATAATAGGAACAAGAGGAAAAGCATTGAAATATTGTCCACTGTTTTCTTGTAAATACATTAAGCTCAATTGTTTAGTTAATGGCTAAATGAATTATTTTATTATCGTGGAAGACACTGCTTCTACTGTATTAAAGTATTTTTCTCCAGAAACAGATATCATTTGTGCTTGGGTCTTTGCTGTCTTTGTACTTTTTGTTTGTTTTGTTGTGTTACCTTTTGGACAAAACTTGAAAAAGTTCAATTTTATATTCTCCTGCTAAGACTTCACTCATCTGAATGGCTTGAGGTGCCTGCTCATAAGGAAGGGGGAGATGAATACTTTCCAAGAAGAAATAGCATAACAAAACAGATGCTGCCTTTTGTAAGCCTCTGTTAGTATCTCAACAATCACATATGTGACCAACTAGTTTTTTTTTTCTTTTCTTTTGTATCCTGTTTTGATGGGGAACGCAAGAATTTATAAGCTTTGATGGACTTGGATCTTGCTATTAAGAGGAAACAGAGGTTTTAGAGATATTTTAAAACAGTATGGAAATGGACATAACTTTTTTGCTGAGATTGGAGGCTTTGGGAAGGGGCAGGGATTTGCATTCTTTGACAGCATTCAACAAACTAAAGGAAATCCAAAGGCAGTTCCCCTCTGTTGGGACATCCTGCAGCTTTGCTAGCATTCCTAACGCCCATGTTGGCAGAGTGGAACACTGACCCGCGTTGGCTCCGTGAGCGTCCTGTGGTGTCTGTGCGTGCGTGTGCGTGTGTGCTCTACTGCATGGGGGCAGCAGCTCCACTCGTTGCTGTAACAAATGTAAAAAAACTAAACGTGAATTAATTAGTTTTTTTCAACTTGTTACAGCAGCGAATGGAGCTGCCGCGGTACGGTGTAGACTGCAACACAGTGAAGGAGCTGCCAGAAGAATGCTCCGCACTGCCAACATTGGTGTCTGTGACATCCGGGAAGCGGCCGCTAGAGAGAGAGCAGCCAGCACAGCAGGAAACCGGCCTCTCTTTTATTTTCGTTTTGGTGAGCACGATGAATGTATCTTTTCCAGTCCATATCTGTATATAACTGTGCCTCATCTGGAAGCCTCTGGTAGACACCTACACCAGTATGATAAACGTGGGGCTGCCAGTTGCGAGGCAGGACAACCCAAGGACAACATCTGGGAGGCCGTTGCTGACTTTTGTCTACCTGAAAGTGAAATGATGGGAAGGGAGAAGGAATAGCCCTACTTAGTAACATTTGGGCATATTAACACTTCTCTAGCTTCCATACTGTGGATGCTTTGGAGGAGGTTACGTACAACAAGCTGGTGAAACACAGGCAGGCGTGTGTTTTTAATTCCCATTTTGGCACTGCCTTTTCGCAGGGCTCTGAGCAGGTCCAAGCTCACCAGATTCCGGAGGAAGCTGTAAAAATCTAAGCACCCCTCGTTCTGTGCTGTTTTCAAGGAGAGATCTTTAACTGAGCTCTGCTCTCATCCAAACCATTCAGATGCAGACTGAATTTTAAGAACAGGCATCAGGCTGGTAGAGCAGACTGGAGAAAGAACATCGTGCAGGGATAGGTCTCTACAGTGTGGACTGGCAAGGCATGACCCCAACCATGCCTGCATAGCCATGCCCTTCCCAGGTTCCCATCCTGCCTCTGTGGGGACCTGTGCCTGGTGGCAGGCATTCTGCTCTTACTCCCTGCATTTGTAGCAAGGCTGCAGAGGATTCACAGCCCCTCAAGACACCAGATTTTCTCTTGCCAACTGTGAGGCACCTGGAGGACATCACACTCTTGCCTGCATGCTTGTCCACACTCGTACAGGCAGTCCAGATGTGGTGTAAGAGATGGCTAGAGGGAAGATAGGATTTGCAGTTCTGTCAGGACAAGACATACCTGTAAAAACATTATCTGTTTCAGAAACCTTTCTGCACTCATTCTCATACCCATTTGTCATAAGACTAGGGAGGAGATCCATATTGGATTCTGACTGTGTTTGTATTTCTCCTCTTATGTGGGAGCTCTAAGTCAGGTTCCCTCAGTCTGACATGATTAATTTCCTCTGCACAAGATTTTTGCAAAATAGGAATGATTAAGTGTAAATTGCAATTTCAGGTTTAACAGTATTAATGATATGAAACCATGTAAGTGCTAAATGTTGGCTATAGACATATGTAAACACACACAGACATATAATGGTCTTTTTGTCATGCTTATTGAGATGTTGTAATTTTAGTAAGGGAGAGCTGTTACTTTTTAGGTATGGGATTAACGAAAGATAAAGCTGGGCAACCATGTGATTGATACTCCTCCAGTGATGTAGTTCACTCTTAGGCTCCCTGTTTCTGACAGGACAGTCCCAGAGAGCTTATTGTCACATATGCTGTACAGCAAACATACAGTGAGTGACACACAAGGGATGTGTATGTCACACAAGGGATGTGGCAGATCCACTGCACATCTGCAGGCTGACTCCGCAGTGCATGCACAGTAGGCCTGACACATCCAGATGCTGCACAGACTGCACATATGCAAAGGACATTTGTACTGTTCCAGCCGGGCTGTCAAACATCCAGAAATCCGGAACGGATGTGCTGCATTTGGCAGTGTTAATGGGAGAAGGGGAAGGGAGAGCCCCCTTTTTCTTTTCCTTAAAGTCTCCACCTGCTTTAAACCAGGGAGACAAAAGTACATCTTTGTTTCCTCAAAATGCTTTCTCAGGATGTCAGTTTGTAGCAGGAGATGTTCTGTTCACAGAACAGTTTTTCTTTTCTTAGTGTACCGGTGTGTCAGGCATCTAAAAAAAATACTGAATTTGGACCTTTATATCTGTACATATATCCCACTCCCTCTTGTGCAGTGACCTTTCTCTTATTGCCTCTGTAGAGGAACCGTGACAACCAAGAGCTGAAAGAATAACCATTTAAACAGACATTTATTTTAGAATAACTTCCTGAAGATTGTCTTGATTCGATCAGTCAGTTCTGGGTAAGATAACGTGGACAGCTGCATGCACGCTATTAAGAGAAACCCTCCCTAGAAGAAGAATAACTAAATTACCTGCATTCCCCATAAGCTGTGTTTTTGCCCAATTTGCTTCCAGTCTTTTGCCAGGAAATTTGATTATTTGTTCACAGAACAGAGACAATGTTGTTATCAATTAAGATTTGTTTCTAACAGCTTAGACATGGGTGGTTCATTCTCTCTTAATCAAGTGCTGTGTCTACACTAGATTGCTTTCTGTAATTTCCCATCATTGGTACCACCAGCGTTGCTCTATTTGTAGTGTAACCATGTAGACCAGTCATCAGTGCTTTATTTATTATGGCTAATAAATCTGTGAGATGTGGTGCTTAAAAGGCACCTGCTGCTCCTTTCACAGGCCTAGAGACAGATCGCTGCACCTCCTGCTGCTGGAGCCCCAACAGCACCAGCTTGGGGACATTTCAAGCTACACAGTGCAGAGAAGATAATACATTTGCACAGAAGATCCTTTTACCTTAAGAAGGAACAATTTTCTGTAGAATTACAGGAACCAATTTCCATAGCCTCTGTCATTAGCATGACACATATTAATATATATCTGTAATGTGTGCATACATTTGCATACTTTGCTATGTGTTTGCATGCATGCATTTGCTTTCAACTGTTACTGCTGCTAACCCTCTGGGCACTCCAAGTAAACTTGTTGATTACAATTTCATTTTCTCTTCCGCAGACATTATTTGGATTGCAACAGTATTTGGATTGCAAAGAAATGTTTAAACAAAGGTTGATTCTGGAACTGATAAAATACCCTCATGTATTCATTTTATTAATACTAATTCCTATCACATCTACCTTACTAATTCCTAAAGATCTTATCAGGGGATAACCATGATAGGGCATTTCAGAGCTTGTATGTGTGTTGAGAACATGTATCTCATCTCTTTGAAAGGCACATGCATTGGACAACACGTGGAAACAGTGTGACAGATGTTTCACAGATGAGAAACTATGGCATGTAGACAAATGCTTAGTAAGTTTTGGGTTTAAAGAAGAGTTTTGGTTTGAACTGGTGGATGCTTTGCAGAGCCTAGTTTGGTTAAAAAGGAGGGCGCAGAAAGCATCTGAGAACTACCCCTTGAGGCCTTCACTTGAAGTGTGATGGTTACTACTTTGGTTTTGCCACCCCAACTGAGAGCCCAGTTACATTTTATCAATTTGGTTTTTTTTGATGGCACCTCTGTTTTCTATCCTGCACCATAATCTCATAATACTAAAACTTGTTCAAACACAGAGGAAAAAAATACCTTTCTTCACTTTTCAGCCTAATAGTAAGGCCAAAAAATGGTTGTAAGGGAAGAAATGAGTACATGATAAAATTAAGTAGTAATGTGGGTAGTAGTTTCAGCATGCTATTTTTTGTTGGGGAGGGTATTTTTAGTACACATCAGAGTTGGAGTATTTTTCAAAGAATTTGAAGATTTCCAGTTAAATATTTGTTGAATGGTAATGGACACCGTCTGCTGAACATAGAATCATAGGAGGAAACACTGAAGTGGTCTAAAAGTCTTGACAAATGGGTGAGAAAAGATGGTTCAATCAGAGGTGAGCGATGGAGGGTAGAAAGGAAATGCTTCATTGAGAGCTGGGGCAGAGGAGGTAGAGCCCATGGAGGTGTTTGAAGAGCTGGGTGCTGCTGTCAAAATGAGAAATTGCTGGAATTCACAATGCTGCCCAAATTTGTCTGCAGTATGAGTTGACCAGCCCATTGGTGAATGTGTTTGCTGTGTGAATAGGTAGCCTTCTTTTACATATTCTCCTAAAAGAATCTTTAGATGGTTCACTGAAGCTGTACAACTGTCCAAAGAACAATGGAAATCAAACATCATATGTGAATTGGAGCTGTAATGTGATGTCCATCATCACTGAAATAAAGGAGAGAAAAAAGAAGCCCGTGATATCCATACTAAGATTGAACTGAAAGCTAAAGATTGCAAGGAAATGCTGGAAGGCAAAATCGAGATTGTAATAAGGAAAGAAGAAGATCAGTTTGAAGTATGTGGATTGTTTGAAATCAGGACCAAGTGCAGGAGTAAGCTCATCTGTGAAGGAAAAATTGTAAATTGAACAAATCTAGTAAAAAATTCCAGTTTTTCCGGATTTGTCTAGCAGGAACTGTCTCCACTTTCCTGGATGTCTTTGGTTAGAAGTATTGCATTTTAAATCTCCTTTGGATTATCCCGTAAAATCATTACTTACTTGTACATTTGATGGGAAGAGTGAAATACCACTCTAAGCAAGAAGTTCCATGCGGATGGTGTGACATTTAACCTGTTTACAAAATACACGGTGTGTTCACCACCTGGCTTTGCTTTTAAAGCTGAGCCATCAGCCATTGCATAGAAGCTCAGGAAATACTGTGAAGGGAAGGTAAATACCATTTCTTAAAACTGCACTGCAGGCGCTGTTTGGCTTCCTTCCCACTGGCCCTGGAGTTGTTGGGTTTATCCTACAGCTCTCTCTCCTGGGGGGCACACACTGTAAGTTAGTTTCAGAACAATAAATGTAACCTGTGTCTGAGAATGCCTTCCTTCTATTTCTTGTCAATTGGACATTTCAGCTTTTAAATTCTTTTAGATTCAAAAATTTCACACAGACATAGGAATAAGAGATATATCAAAGCAGCTTGTCTGCTGTCATTGAGGAAACAATTGTCCTCTGTTGGAAAGGGCAGTGCAGCTATTGCCACACTATCAGTATATAACACTGCAATTTGGCTACAAAAAGAAGTAATAAAGAAGGGAGGAACAAAGAAGTGAAGGCAAAAAAAAAAAAAAGGAGGTGAAGCCTGCTTCCAGCTGACAGTTCTGTACCTTCCATGCACTTAAAGCTATCCAGCTTGCGGTGGTATTGCTTAAAAAGCTTTACTGAGGCTCTTGCATTTTTAGCTAAATACAGTCAAGACAGGGCCCAGCTTGCAGATTAGGATTTGTGGATTGATATATCTGCATTAAGTTGTCTGCCTGTGAACCTTATATTTAAGCTTACATTATTATGTGAAGAGACACAGTTAATTCAGTTGATGAAACCCAGAGAGCTTTTCAGTTTATTCAAAAGCAGATACCTCCACTGACCACCTGCATATCTCTCAAGGCTTCACTGAGCTTATGTAGTTGCCTGAAGATGGGTGTCTAATAGTGTTCATGATTTCCTGTGGTACAGGAGACATCTGCACAGAGCAAGCACACATAAAACAAGACTTAAAGGGGACAATATGCCATTCTGGTCAAGCCAGGTGTCATAGTCCACAACATCTGAAAATAAGTTGAACACCTTTGTTTAGATTCTGAGTCCTGGTCTTTTCGTAGTGTGAGCTTAGTTTAAGCACCTTCTTGTAGACACCCAAATATAGGTGTCTTAGTCTGCAAGCTGAATCCCGCATTAGCAGCATTAGCTTGCATTAAGAATGTGGCTGTTTGCTCTAAGTGCACCTGTTGATGCTTATGTGTAATGTGATGACCATAAAGGCTGATTTCTCAGCCTTTCATATAAAATATATGTGTTCCAGGCATATATATTTTGCTAAAATTCTTTGTGGCTTGTGAGAAGTCAATCACTAGTGCTAAGTAGACCATGGTGTTATTAAGAATTTTACCAATTTGACAGTGACTGTGATTGTGTCTGCACACAGGACACTGGTGTGACACTATCCTTTCTTTTAGGAAAGCTATTCATTGCTCTGCTGTCTCCTGAAATTTAGGAATTGATCCAAATACAGATTCTCAAAACCCATTATGCCACTGCTTCCACCAATTCACACATGCATCTGGGCGAAGCTACACTTGAACAAACATTAGCACTTAACTCACATACCCTTGTGCTGGCTGTGAAAGGCATCAATTTTGGGGATTTAGTTATGTTCAGAAGTGGAAGTGGGGAAAAAAAAAAAAAAAGGATGCTTGTTACTACACTATACTGCCAGAGCCTTCATGGAGGTGAACAATTCGGCTGTTAACACCGCTTCGCTATTTATGGCAACACTTCACTGATTTCATGGTACTCATTATTCTGCATGGCTTTTACTCCCACCCATCGCTCAGGAATGGCAGCGTGTAGGTTTTCCTATTGTGTACTTTGTCTCACACCATCACTGGTGCCGTGCGAGGGAGCGGGTGCACAGGAAGCCAAGCTGTGAGTCCCGGCGATGCCAGCTAATTCCTGCTCCAGCCCCTTCAGCAGGGAACTGTCATCCAGTTTCTTGCTCTCTCTCCAAAGTCGGGCAGTGCTTTCTGTTTTTTCACATTAAAGGAACGTAGTATGAAGAGATTTCCCCACTGGTGGCTGATGGAGAGCTTCTCCCTCAGTATTTTAGTGCAGCATTAACTTCCTCATGTTAATGGGTGCTATCAGTGAGCCAAGTTCACATCCTGCTCCATATAGGTAGAGATTTAGTCACTGTTTTTATATATATGGGAAAATGGGAAGTAAAACCATCAAATAATCCCCACAGCTCATAAATGCAGAAGGCATTTTCATATTCTCATTTAGTTTTCTATGGCTTATGGACTACTGGTGCAGGATGTTGGGGCTCTCTCTTTCCTGACTCTATGAAGAAAATCCATATTACCAATTGGGTCAGAACTGATTTACTTAAAAGAACAAACACATGAACGCAAAGTAAAAGGGAAGTAAACTAGCTGAAGTGTCTTAGTTTTAAGATTAGATAAGAGAATTGTGTATCTGTAGTAAGAACAAGAAGCAACATGACGTCCATGGTGAGCTGGAGAAGGGAAGAGCCCTCGGCAGTGTCAGCAAGTGTTGTGGGCGGCAGTGCTGCCAGGCCAGTTGCGTGTCCTGCTGACTTCTGCCACAGCAGGGACAGCATGTGATGTCACTTTACGTGCATTGTCTTTTTCACACCTGGAAAAAGATCTTTTTGCATTTCCCAGAGCTGCAGAAGAAGAGACTGAGACGCTTGAGGTCTCAGAACCACTAGGCCAGGAAAAGGAAACAACAGACTTGAATGTATTTTATCCAGTGGCTTTCAGATCTGCCTGAAAAATCTCTCTCCTGCAGCAGTTGTGCACCTCTGAAACTGATGCCTTTCCTCACAATTTAATTTCTCCTTCTCTAATTTTCTTTAATTTTTCTTCTTTAGTTTTCTTTAATTTCTCTTCTTTAGTTTTTAAAGCCTATTGTTGTTTGAAAGATGCAGTTAATGCCCTTTTCGTGTGTCATTATGGTGTTGTACCTATGTGGCAACACCTCAATTATCTTTGTTTTTCTCTACATCCCATTGGCCTACACAAGTCGTTTGCCATGTGGAGTGTGGCACTGCTTTCTTCACAAAACCTCTGTCACACAGCACAGTTAGGTCTACAATTTTTGGGTGGGTTTTTTTTTAGGATTTTTGTAAATATGTGTGATTTCTAAAGATTATTTCATTCCTGACAATGTGGATAAGGACTGAGATTAATAATGATGCTTAGCACCTCATAGAGATTGAAAGATAATTTTTGGGAAAATTTCAGTCAAAATTATTCTTATTATTAACTATGTATTGCTCATTTTCCGGGTGACCAAATAAAGAAGGAAAAATTCTGAATATAAAAATGAGGAGAAAGTATTTCTTTTGATTATTTCAGTGATTCAGAAGTCAGGTTCACCTGCCCTAAAGAATACAAGGGGAAGAGAAATTACACAGTGCTGTAGTGTGGAGACAGAGGAGTTAAATGAAGACATACTATTTGATTTAAGAGTGTGAATTATTAATCACAATCTGAGTAGAAGAAAATTTATGGATTCATTCTGTCTTTTAGGCGCCTATGAGATTTTACTCCAAGAGTGTTTTTTAGCCAACCAGCCATTTTTCCATAAAATCAAAGCAGACTTGACATTGCTGATATTCCAAAGATTTAAGAGAGAAGCTGGATTTTGAGTGCAGCTTGTTTTTACAAAGAACTAAGCATACAATGCCAACTTTTTAAAAAATATGCTTTTTAAAGAGCCCGTTGAAACCTGAGATTGATAGAAGTCATCATAGCATTTTTGCTTGGTCTGTATTCTACATAAAAATTATTGTTTCCACAAATGTAAACTCTTATCCTCTCCGATAAGCTGGCATTGAATAGTTCAGAAATAGTAGTGGAGAGATTTTGCATTGCGTTTTAATTGAAAAATATGAACATATTTACGTGCACTGTTTTGTTGGATCCAATTTCAAATTATTAGTCATCCATTTGAACCCTAAGCGCAAGAGGCCAGTTTTACTTCTGCTCTTACAGTTACACATAATGTGTTACTACTTCTTAAAGGCAAAAAAAAACAATGTAGGAAAGAATCAATTTATTTTTTTTCAGGTACTCCTTGTTCTTTACTCCTGTGCATCACAGTGCCCGAGGCTCTGTGCTTTGTTAGCTCAAACCTGAATGCATTGTTTACTGGTTTTGTCTGCTCAGGGTTTTCTCTGGAAGAGAGCAAGGTACCATATTATGCCACTATTACAGATGCAGGTTGGCTTTCTTTTCCTATTGTTTGTTTGAATTTTTCTGTATAAGTAATTGCCTTCGTTCTTCTCTGGAAGTTGTCAAGGAACATCAGTTTCTAGAAGTGTTTATCTTTGATGCTGTTGTTATACCACTACTGTAATTTTAAGAAGACTTCAAGAAAATACTAGTTAAAAAGAAAGCAAATTCACAATGAGAAAGGGATGAATAAAAGGTTTCAGTCTTAAGATGCTGATATTTAGGCCCAGCATTCTGAGATGCTGCAGGTATATATATTACAAGGCTACTTCTGTTATTTTGCTGGAACAAGTTGCTATTTTCAGCCTGGTTTGGTGCAGTTATTGTTTACTTTCTGGCCCTTGGTAGCTAAAAATACCTATAGATATTACTATACTTCCCACAGGAACTAGTTTCCACAGGTTAGTATTGTGTAGTCACCAGCTGATATCATCCAACCAGATAAGGTTTTAGATGAAACACACTGGCTTAGTTTTCTTACAAACCAATGTGCAGGAAGGTTTCAATATCCATTGCAATGATGTCTGCCTTTATTAGCTCATTAAAATGTTTCCTAAATACTGCTTAATGAAAAGTCATCTGTTTGGGGAAAAAAAATGAGTCTCCAAGCTTACTGTCTGTGTGCTCTTCTCATGTTGTCCATTATCCTGGAAAGATGGTTTCTTAAAGACAATGAGGAAAATAACCACTCCAGAAAAGCTGACCAGAGGCAAGTAGTGTGTGTTGACATGATGTGCTTTAGGCACTGGATGTTCATTTTCTTCTTCTAGTATATGCTGAACTCCCCCTCACTATATGTTTTCAAAAATTCAATCAGAATGAGCTGTTTGGTTTCTTTTATTATTGCAGGGGTGGACCAGGCATTGCCACAAGAACGTCGAACTCCTGTTACTCCGTCCTCTTCCTCTCGGTATCACCGTCGCAGGTCCTCAGGGTCACGGGATGAGCGCTACAGATCAGGTGAGTAGAACTGAAGACCCCAGAATTGGAATGAAAATTTGAAAAGTCTGGTTCTGTTCTTCCCTTTTTTTAAAAAAAGAATTTTGTTGTAAACTCATGTAGCTATATATGGAAAGCATTTGTTGTACAGAGACGTGTCCAAGCATGCAGGGGTGGAGTTACAAAGCCACTTGAATCTGGCAGCGAATGTGCAGGGTGGTGAGAAGGCCTTCTGCAGGCACATTAGTAACAAAAGGAAGACAAGGGGAAACATGAACCCACCCCTGAATAGGGCAGGGGACCAGGTAAAAAAGGGAATGAAAAAGACCGAGACACTTAATGTCTTCTCTGCCTTGATCTGTATTGATGAGACCTGTGTTCAGGAATCCAAGGCATCTGGGTCCAGTGAAAAATCTTGAGCAATGAAAACCTACCCTCTGTGAAGGAGAATCAGGGAATATTTGAACAAACCAAACAAGTAGAAGTCCATGGGACGTGATGGAATACATCACTGACTAACATCATTGTGAATCCACCCTCAGCTTCTTGAAAAGTTGTATCAATCAGGGGAGGTTCCCAAGGACTGAGAGCAAGGAAGATTCCTTCCTGTCTTTAAGAATGACTAGAAATAACATCTGGGAAACTACAGGCCAGCCAGACTCACCTCAATCTCTGAGAAGGTGGTAGAGCAAATAATCCTGGAAATTTTTTTTAAATATATGAAGGATAAGGGGGTGATTGGGAGTAGACAGCATGGATTTATAAAGTGCTCTTACTAGGTTCATGCTCGATCGACCTAATAGCCTTCTTCAATGAGATGACTGCCTTGGAGGTGGAGGAAGGAGCAGTGGATGTTGTGTGCCTTGACTTTAGTGAGGCTTTTGACGGTGTCTCTCATAAAATCCTCCTTGAGAAACTGGTGATGTATGAATTAGATAAGTGGACAGTGAGGTGGACTGACAATTGGCTGAAGTGTTGAGCTTCGAGAGTTATGACCAGTGGCACAAAGTCCAACTGGACACCAGGCTCTAGTGGGGTACTCTGGGGGTGAATGCTGGCTCCAGTACCTCTTAATAGCTTCACCTTGCTGGTAAGACAGAGCACACTCTTCCCACACTGGCAGATGATACCAAACTAGGAGGAGTGGTTGATATACCACAAATGTGTAATGCCATTCAGAGGGATTTGGGCAGGCTGGAGGAGTGGGCAAACAGGAATATAGTGAAGTTTGACAAAGGGAAATGAAAAGTCCAGTGCCTGGGAAGGAATAACCCCATGTGCTCAGACAGTCTTGGGGCCCACTGGCTGGAAAGCAGCTTGGCAGCGAAGTTCTGGTGGATGTGAGCTAAGAAGGTACTCTTATGGCAAAAAAAGCCAAAAGTCTCCTGGGCTGCACTTGGAGGAATGCTGACAGCAGGTCAGGGGAGGCGATCCTTCCCGTCTGTTCAGCACTGGTGAGGCACACCTGGAGTGCTGGATCCAGTGTTAGGCTCCCCAGTACAAGAGGGATATGGATGTACTGGAGTGAGTCCAGCAGAAGGCCACAAAGGTGATTAACAAATAGAGCCTGTGATATGTGAGGAGAGGCTGAGAGAGCTGGTGTTGTATAACCTGGAGAGTGATCTTATCCACGTGTAAGCACCTGATGGGGGAATTAAAAAATATGGAGCCAGATTCGTCTTGGTGCTGTCCAGTGACAGGACAAGAGACAGCTGGCACAAACTGAAATATGAAACATTCCATGCAAGCACAAGTAGAAACTTTTTTACTCAACGAGTGGTCAAGCAGTGGCATAGGTTGCCCAGAGAGGTTATGGTGCCTCCATTCTTGGAGCTATTTAAAACCCCACTGGGCGTGGCCCCAAGCAATCTGCTGTAGATAACCCTCCTCAGAGCAGAAAGTTGGACCAAATGATCTCCAAAGGTTCCTACTGACCTACTCCAGTTTGTGGTTCTGTGGCACAGCTGGATTTTACTGCACTGATTCTAGATCAGTGAATACCATAAGAAAAATATTTAATTTGAAGTATAGCAAGTTGGGGACATCATTATGCCTAAATAGAATCACTGATTAATGGAAGATAAAATTAATTTCAGGGCTGAACAAAAGGGCAAAAACTTTCCAGATGAATGGGATCCAGCTCTCTTCATGGTGTTGCTCCAGATATAACACAAAGTGAAGGAAATGATTGATTTATTATTGGTTTATAACAACCTCAACAGGAAGGATATTGAGGTGCTGGAGCATGTCTGCAGAAGGGCAATGAAACTGGTAAAGAATCTGGAGCACAGGTCTTATGAGGAGCAGATGAAGGAGCTGGGGGTGTTTAGCCTGGAGAAAAGGAGGCTCAGGGAAGACCTCATCACTCTCCAAAACTATCTGAAAGGAGGTTGTGGTGCAGTGGGTGTTGGTGTCTTCTCCCAAGTAACAAGAGATGGGACAAGAGGAAATGGCCTCAAGTTGTACCAGGTGAGATTTAGATACAGTATTAGGAAAAATTTCACTGCAAGGCTGCAAGTTGTCAGGTATTGAAACAGGCTGCCCAGGAAAGTGGTGGAACCACCATCCCTGGAAGTGTTTAAAAAGCATGTGGATGTGGCACCTGGCGATATGGTTTGGTGCTGAACACAGTGGTGCTGGGTTAATGGTTGGTCTCGATAATCTTATCTTTCCCAACCTTAACAATTCTGTGATTCTATGAAGGAAAAGTGAGCTCTGAAACTTCTTTACTCTTACCTTTGAAGGCATAAACTGAATGTACTACACCTTAGCTGGATGAAGGCTAGGTGTGCTCAGCTGTTGTTTCAGCTGCTCCAGGGACTGCTGCAGCATAAACATCCTTCCCAGACGGCAATCAGAAACCACGGGCTGGTTCGTCTGGTACTGCCTCTCTTGCAGTGCAGGATGAGGGAGCTAGAGACAGCAGCACACCTTTCTGTTAGAGACCTTTGTGAGCTGAGAGTCAGAAGCCAGGGCCTGGTGGTTGTGGAGGGTGCCAAGGAGATGACTGTGGAAGCTCTGGATTGCATTTGAGAGGCTCATCTTTCTGTACACAGTCAGACTCATAGTGCTGACACAACTGGAAAATTATAGAGAACTCCTTATTAAACCTTGTGTAACATATCTCTGGTTCATTGCATTAGTCAAAGAGCTTTCCAGTCCCATTTAAAGGAAAATTAAATGATAAATGTGTCAGAGAAAGTTCACGTGTGTCCAGACCATTCTGATAAATTTTTAAAACTCCCCTCTCCCTTCAGAAACCTTGAGTTCATACTGTAGATGCTGCCAATTTTTTGTTGAATAATGATTGTGGTATCTGCATGATAATTCCTTGATATATAAGCTCCTAGAAGCTTCTCCAACATTACACTAAAAATGGTCTGATTTTCAGCCAGTGTTTTTAAATAGGTAAAAAAATACTATTCCTGAACTTGTCTAATTTGTGGGCGGGTGACACATGGTCCTCAAACATCTAAGCTGTGACTCTCCAGAGCAATTCTGTTAAAAACATGTGCATTTGACTGTGTGTTGAAAGTTGTCTGCTTAAGCTATGCTTGCCATTTGTAAACTAAGACGTTGAGTCAGTTTGGGGATGGGTGAAAGAAAACATCATGTACAGCTTCCCTGTGTGCCTCTTCTGAGCCCCCAGGAGTGCTTTGAGTTGGTGTTTCTGCTCCTTGGTTTCAGTTGCTGCCTGCTGCCTTAAAAGGAAGGCATTTGTTCAGTGAAATAGCACATAAGGTCCTGCCTTAGGGATAGGGGCAGTTGTTGTAATTACATACATATATATATATATATAAATAAAGACACAAACTTTGCTGCTGAGAGGAAAAGTAATGAATTGAGTGTAAAGGGTTGTTATTAGTGCAGGAGTCTCACTTTAGGGCTGTCAGGACTATATTACAAATGCAATGCAGATCTTTCTTGCTACTGTGAAAATGTCCTCAGTTAAAATGAAAAGCTGAACTATTAAAACTGAAAAGCCTGACAGTATTTTGGGGACTTGTGGCAGGGCTTTGAATTCCTACATTGGTTGCTGTATTGCATAACTCCTCAGCGAGCCATTGAGCTCTTCAGCAAATTGGTTTGAACACCTCCTACATCTTCTCTTGCTTAAACAATATGGAGCAAATGTCAGTGAAGGTAAATGTAAACATACATTTCAATTTTGAAAAGTTATCAGATCATTGTCAAATTTACTTTCAGAGGAGCTTTACTTAGATACAGTGCAGTGTTCCTACCCTGCACTGTGCTCTCCCCTTCTGTACTTTGCCCTGTGAGATCAGAAGCCTGTTTCTTTCTTGGTCTCATAATTCATACTCTCTATTACTGTAGGCTGCAAACTTGCAAGTCAGATTTCGTTCTGGTTATCTTGTTTTCAGATTCAGATTTGCTTCAGGTAGGAACCTTTGTTTTGCTTATTGTTTTGCTGTGCTTAATACTTCAGCACCTCTGCTCTGATCACATTGTGATTGTTAGATCCTAACTGTTACCCAGTTTCAGTGTTTGTTATCATATTTGGCACATCTCCTTGGAAAAGGCCCAAAAGAAAATGAATGCACAGTCTTTAACCAATAAGGAATTCACTTCTAGGAAAACATTTCCCTTCCTTGGTGTTTTTGCACAATTTATTTCAATTAACATCTGCAAACAGATCCTCCATTCCAACTCTGATCAAAGTACTTTTCTGTCTCTTTCTTGGTAAGGTTTTCCTAATTGGAAGTCTAAGATTCTGAAAGTCATCCATTCTCCTTCCATGCTTTTGCTTTTTTATGTAGATTTAGATGTCAGCGAAGATTGTTTAATGAACTCTCTTTGGAGACTCAAAATCATTGCTGCCACTAACACCACCTTCAACTTATGCTCTTTTATTATGAAAAATGTCAGACTGTGACATTTTAAATCCTACCTATTTTCTTAATTCAGTCTTTATTATTATTATTATTATTATTTCATTAATGTAACAGAATTTTTAGCACTGTAATTGTGAAAAACTGGTTTCTATGATTGTTATATTCTAAATAACACTAAATCTTGAGTTTATGGAAGCTATTTTTTTCCCTAAATGTTCCTGGTACATTTTGTGTTTCAAGACAATTTGGTTTTAGAATTCAGCCTGCATTGGAAATCTAATCTAATTCTTTAAACCCAAAAAGTTTTAAAATTCCTTGGATGATTTTTTTTCATACAGGAGAGGATCCAGAAATCATTATGTTTCAAAAAGTTGGCTTTGATAATTTTTTTAGGTGTGTAAAGAAATAACTAATGCTGTAAGTGTAGTAACTGCATCCGTGCAGGATTAAGCTATATTATTTACTTTATACAAATGTGGCAAATAGTTTAGCTGATATGAATCCAAAAGCATTTATTGATTTGTTTACTACTGAATTTAAAAAGATCACTTAGTATTTACTGTCTTTGAAACAACATTTGGAAAGGTTTTCCAAGTGTAGATCATGGCAATGTTTTCCTCTCAGCAGCTACCATTCCTTATCCTGTGCTCGTACTATAACATTATCTGAGAGCCCAGGATGACACTGAAGCCAAATGTTGCTGTAGGTTGGATCAGTAACTTTGGCCAAGAGGCTTTCCTGGCCAGTGGATTTTCAGGCAGGAAAACTCAGAGGAAAGCAGGCTTGCATTGCACTTCTGGCTATGTGTGTGGAATGTCAGCTTCGGGCTTGGTCTGGCTCGAGTGATGGGACTGCAACATCAGGCACAGGCTGGAGTATGAGTTAGTAATGGTCATGTAGATTTAGCTGCAGTTGGACAAACAGCTTTGTTTCCTTAGTAACATTTAGAAACTAGGTTTCTCATACTTCTGGAAGCCACAAGTCCATGAATTTGGTATGGTGTGTTGAGATAAGGAGATAGGAATTATGTGATGGAGTAGGCAGTGGCTAATCGGAATGGCTTAGCTTTCACACCCTTGCCATGCTGTCTAAATGAGCCAACAGTTGAAGACTGAGATTTTCAGAGGATCTTGTCCTTACATGCCCCCTATACAGTCACTAGGGATCTGTTTGCTCCCTGGTTAGCACTGATTATGTTCTGCTCCTGCTAATGTTGAAATCCCTCATAGAAGGACCTGATGCTTCTGCCACCATTATTTAAAACACCATCGTATGGGCTGTCTTGCTTTTGGAAGAATGGTCTTAACTGATTTGGTTCTTAAAATAGTGACCCCTCCACAGTGTTGCCCTGAAGTAGTCCTGCTCGAGTTTGGCCCCTTGCCTGTGGCTGCCTGTTGTGGTGGCCTGAAGCAGAGCTGGGCTCTGCTGCCACGTAAAGGCTGCAGTGCAGTACAGCAACAGCTGCTGCTGTGGCGCTGCCAAACGACATACCCCAAGAGTAATTGGGCAGGTCTTTGTCTTCAGAAATTGTTTTCTTGGTCACGTTAAATCTCCTCCAGTTCTTTGTTTATCAGCTGTTCATGGTCTGCAGGGTTCAGAGAGCAGCTTTCCTTCAGGGACTTTCAGCATCTGTTTTAACTGCTCTCCAGAGAACAGGAACGTTGTCCTCCCTCAGCTGGGTGTCCAACACACTAAGAACTGAAACATCAGGTCCCTTCCAACTTCATTTTTCCAAGGGAACACCCTTTAGATTAGACCAAAGAAAAATGCTGGATTTCTTCATCTCAATGCTGAAAACCAGAGCACCTTCTCATGTGCCGGGAACTGGCTTTTACTGTTTCCACATCTTTTCAATAAAAACCCAAAAAACAAAACCAGAAGAGATAACATAAAAAATGTGCACCAATAAAAATTAGAAACTAAAAAATAAAAATAATAAAAAAAAATCAACATGAAATGATAGGGAATGTAGTATAATGTGGTCAAAGACACATGTATGTGTTAGGAATGGGATAGTGGCTCTATAATTTCTACTGCACCAGAATTCTCCTCTGATGAGATGATGACAGGAGAGATGGGTTGGGCCAAGTTTATTGGGTTCCTTTCTTTCTCATGAGCTCTCTAAGAGGCCTTGAAGATCACCAAAGCACCACCTGGATGGAGCAAGTGTAATCCTTAAGAAAAATGAGACCAGTGAGCTCTAAAAACTGCGTTCTCCACATGTCAGAAATTATGTGGGAAGTAGCAGCATAAGTGAAATTGTTTTGTGAAAGGCTTCATGGAATCATAGAATATGCTGAGTTGGAAGGGACTCATCAGGATCATTGAGTCCAGCTCCTGGTCCTGCACAGGAGACCCCAAGAATCACACCATGTGCCTGAGAGTGTTGTCCAAACACTTCTTGAACTTGGACAGGCTTCTTTCATATTGTCTCATAGGAAAGACCAGCAGAAAAGAGCATGTGTGCTGTATGTGCTATATGGATAGATTTTAAAAGGCCCAGTGGAGGGTGAGTACAGAGCTGGGAGCTGAGAAATGGAGTGTTTTGGGAAATGCCATTTGTGAAATCAGCATCTCTCAACTGGTAGCATGGAAAAAGGGTACTGCCTGTAAGGTGGCTGTGGTACCCACAGTTTCAGCAAGGACTACCTCCCTTCTCCCACTTCTCCTGAATTTTGTCCCATACATTTATGTTGTCAAGATGAGAAAGGAAAAACTGGTCTGGTACACGATCCCTGGAGAGCTGCCAGCTCCTACCGCAGAGATCTCACCACTGCAGGGAACAACCCATTTTCCAAGTACACTCAGCAGTTCTTTTAAAAGACATCTTAATATAGGAGGTTTCTGGAGGTACTGCCAAAACAAATGCATCCCTACAACAACTCTCGCAGCAAAAATTCCTCAGCCACCTTTCCCACACTGTTGTTTGACAGGAAAAAGATTAAACAGCTTATACTGAGCATGAAATTGTGAAAATTCAGAACAAATCATCCCAGGCCAGGTTTGAGGGTCATTTGAAATAGGGGAGCTAACAATGAAAGAGCATTCCCTGTAGAGCCAAATCCTAGAGAGGTTGGCACCAGACCCAAAAGAGGTAGCTGATCTGCTCTTCTCTAGGAGCTTCAGGAACCTTACCACATATTTGTTCTCATTTACCATGAGTTAAGTGTGTGTATGAACCCTAACAAAGGTTGCTGACACTGCATCTTTACAGCTTACCTCATGGTGATTTTAAAATATTTGGTTAGCTTTTATTTTGTGCTTTTGAAAGGATATTCAAGATGTCACTCTGCAATCCTGCCGGAACTGACAGAAAAGAATTACACTATCAGATTATGAGAGTTGTAGTATGTGGTAAAGGATGGAATGGGAAGATTTGAGAATCATTTTTATTGAACCCTCATCCTATAGCATTTCTCCAAAGAATAAGGAGAAGGGAATATAGGATTAATGTACTATGTACCAAGACAGAATTACATGAAGGTATTTATGTGACTTGTCATAAAACAGTTTTTTAACCCTTGAGGTTAGTGAAGGTTACTTTTAAGAGTTAATTTGAAATCATTAACCTAGCTGTAAACAGACATTCAGAAATTAATTGGTCTCCTATTCGATTTGGTTTATTTACAAAATTACTTTCAAGCTACAACGTGATCAGCGCAAAAAAGAGATTGAAGAAAAACTGCAGCAAATATGTAATTTATAGAGCCACATTCTTGCTTTTGACCCAGCAGAAAAATTTGTAAGGATAAGTGTAGAACTCCTGAGGCATATTATTTGAGGATCTCCAGAGAGAAACAAATAGAAAGTTGGTTTACTTCAGATTGCATAGTTAGGGGGCCTGAGATGAGATCACCGTGTGAAGCTGACTTCCAGATTGCATTACAAATGAGATAAGAAATAAATGGAGGGATGGAAATTATTAACAGGAGACTTTTTTTATTTCACTTATGAGTAGAGTTAATATAGCTTTAAATCTCAGAGGTTGGAGAAAAACATTTTAAAGTATACTTTATTATAATACCTGAAGAATCCTTAGTAAGGCAAAAAACTATGCCTTTCAGCAAAACTAGCAGTGGAGTCATAAAGAGTTCAGTCTGCTGTTTTGGTGTCCTCTGTTTGCAGCATGTAGCCTCTGTGTTTCACAGCCTACCTGTATATCTTTCCCAACTGTGTGTTCAGCTTTTCCCTTCCTCCTACACAGAATTATGGATTATCACCACTGCCAGCCAAAGTGGGACGTGACAGCCATGCTTTCCTTCTTTAGAGTTAGGCTTTCTGACCACATGACAATATACCAAGCATCTAGCTTCTGCATGTGTGCTCCAGGTGGGGACAGAAGATGCTCAGGAGGTACTAAGCACGGGATGAATAATGGCACAGCCCTTTGTGGAGTTCACAGAGCACAGTTTCCTGTACCACTGGTGTGTGTTGGCTGCAGGATCCTTGAAGAGCCAAGCCTTTTTCAGTGGCACATTTATGGGAGTGCAGATCTTTCCTAAACCACTGACTTTTCATTGTCAAAAACTGTACAGATCAACAAAATTTGGCCTCAAATTCATGAAATGACAGCAGAACTTTCCCCTGCATATCCATGTATCCCCAGTTCCCAGTAAAACCAGAGGCCCAGTATATATAGTTTAAACATCCCAAAGGCTGAAACTTGCACGTTTAAGTTGTTTTTTGGAAGGTAAGCAACAGTTTATTTCTTCTAGTAACCTCCACAGCCCTGCTATAAATGACAGTCATCTCAGAGCAGCTGTTCTTGCATTCAGTCAAGTGTTCACTGTGTTTGTTGTGAATGCCATATTTCAGAATTAATACCACACCTGCTTGCAGCTGGAGAGAAATTAGGTGTCACACTGTTGGGACTATGTGCTTTCCTGTCTTAATACCCAGAGAGATTGTGAAAGTATTGTGAGACTTATTCATTACGTCATCACCCACAGCAAAAATCTGTTATTATATGGACTCACTCACATTCACATTCCCAGGGGTGAGATGATTTCCCAGGGTCTGATCTGTGTTGGATGAACACAGCAATTTCTATGAAATCACTTGCCCTGTATTTGCCTGAAAATAACTCAGTGCTGTCAGCCCAGGACACTCAAAAGACAAAGCCCAACTGTAATCTGTTCTGATGATACCACATTTACCGTGTCTCACCCTATTTAGTATGTCCTGATTGCATTTCCAATAGATGTAGCTACCAAATTATCTCTACTCAGAGTATTTACAGGCCACATATTAGGAAATGAATTCTCAGTATATCCTTGGTTTCCATGGTAGCTCTAACAAAGGTCTGATTAAACTCATAAGAGACTTTCAAGCTTTCAACTACTTGTTTCCTGTAAGACAGCAATTGCCAACCTTCTCTCTGTGTAATTATTTAACATAAAATTGCTATACTTAGAATTGTCTTATCAAGAATTTTCAGCCAAAATTCACCTTTCATAATACTGTTTTCTTATAGTATCACTGTCTCTCTGTAATAATTAGAGGTTGTTGTGATTATTCTGTTGCACTATGTGTTGATGCAGATAGCTGCCCTTCCTTCCATTGGCTCCTCTGCCTGCCTGTTCTTCCAGCTGTTTTCCTTGATGCCATCCCAGATGCTGGCTTCCCTATGACAGAGACTTATTTGTGGTTTGATTTATTTGTTGAATGTCTGACTACAGGGCTGATCCTCTACTGCAGTATAAATAAGACATAACTATGTATTGTATGTACATAAATGACCTCTTATTAAAAATCCTTTGGCATTCTCAATTCATTAGAGCAGAGCACCAACCTTCTTGATCTTAATAATCCCACTGTTCTGCAAGCAAGTCAGCTGTGTTTGTGGACTAACCTGTAGCAAGCAAGGAGGCTAAACCTTCTCAGAGTCCTTGGGCCTGTCCTAGTCCCAGTTGCATCATCATGATGCTAGGAATTGGCTAGTAAAGCAAAGGAATAAAGATTGTTTCAAAAAAAAAAAAAAAAAGGAAAAAGAAAAAAAAAAGAAAACAGAAGAAGAAAAGACAAAAAGAGGTCAGGGGAGAAGAATTACATGAGACAAAAGAAAGAAATAGAGGAAATGGATGAATTCACATTACAACCAGGTGTATCTCTGAGCAGTTTTATTCTTCCAGGGTAAGTCCCCTGAAGGGAGGGATGGAAGTAGTACCATTACTTTAGAACAGGAAAACCAGGCTGCATGGTAGGGACTCTGTTATGTAATTCTGCATCTGTACAGCAAAAATTAGGCAACAGCTTGTTTTTCCATATTTGTGTTTCTTAAACAGCTGGTGACTGTGTATCAAGGCTTTGTAATTACTGGGAAAGTGAAAACGTGAGCAAAACCAACACAAGGAATATATTTTACCAGAAACAGAGGTAGAAACAATCTTCTACTATCTTGATTCTAGGTTCCTGTCTACAGCCAGTTAATTTCTTGTCTTAGAAATAAACAGGGCTGCATCATAAACGAGATATAGGAGGACTACTTGACAGCCACTGCGAGACCTGGTTTAAGTACAAAAAAAAGATACTGTTTTTCTTTTGTGTGCTGAAGCATTTTATGCAAGGGGTGCGAAAACCAGTTTTATAATATGAAATTTTTTAATGTGGCTGTTGCTTGCCATGGGATGAGCACTCTGATTCGTGACCCCTGCAGAACTCACGCACAGATCCCTGATTCACGAGGAGGCATCTCTTTGCTTACAGTACGTTGAGTGTTTGACATGCCTATGGAGCAAATACAGCTAATACTGAATAAAGGAAGCCGCTGAGGCGTGCTAAACTTATATAGGAAAAAAATGTAACAACCCCTCCACCTCCAGGAAGAATGCAACTGTAATCTGTTGAATAGGTTTTCTGTGTTTTTTGGGTTTTTTTAAAAAAAGGAAGAGCTGAACAAAAAGGAGCAAATTCTTTCTGCTAAAAGCTGCAAAAGTCTGTAGGAGGACTGGGAATTTGCAACGTGTTTCAAATGTCTCAGTTACAGTTCAGAACTTTCAAGGACACCATATCTGGCCCAAGTAAAGAATCCCTGTTTTGGAGGTGTAAGGGGAAGGGCGAGTCAGGATTGTGCTCCATGCCAAGTGAGGATGCACTCTTCAGAAGAGTGCTCTTCTAGCAGCTGTAGAGAAACACAAGACGGTGCAGCACAGCTCCATGTCGGGAGCAGGAAATGGCTGACCTTGTTCATCACACAACAATTCCTTTTTTGCTTCAGGAAAGGAAGACTGAATTGCTTGTGGAGACAACTGAACTTAGAAAGATCATACATACTGTCATGCCCAAAGGAAATGAGTAGGAGAGGGCAGCTTGTCATATAGGGAAGTCACCACTTGTTCTAAGTGTGGTTATGTTTGTGCAAGGAGGAGAGAAAGTATGTTCTCCAGAAAGGACTTCTTTAACAGTTCCAAAGAGACTTTTATTATCCCAGAGATAATAAACAAGTAAAAAAACCATCCAACTCAACTTATGACTAAATAAAAATTTTTCATGTTCTCCCACAAAAAAGATCAGATTTCAGGTAATCAACTATGTATGGAACAAATTGTTAAAGAACACTGTGAACAAGGAATCAAAAGTTTGAACAGTCTGAAATCAACAGTGTTTGTTTCTGTATTTTGGGGCATTTTTATGTAACCTTTGACCTCTGCCCACCTGTCAGCAGTTATCTCCCTAATATCTCCTGTCACCCAGTTATCCCTTTTGGAATGGGTTGCTCTCTCCCCCACCATCACGTGTTTAAAATGAGCAGTGTCTGAGCACAGACTCACCCCTCTGGCTGGCCTGTGTGCTGCATACTGATACTGCAGTCTCCTGCTGGTTTGTCGTGTTGAGGGATCCCACTGGAGCAGCATGTCAGTGCAGGCAGGATGTCACTTTGTTCCACTGGAACAGGGAGGTGGGTTTATTCCTTTTTCCATGGGCACTGAATACGAAGCTGAGAAATACCACAGAGAACCCGGTGTCCATATCAAGGTGGTTTCTGTGCAGTGTCTGTTGGTGGGTTTGGTTTCTTCCTGAGCCTTTTCAGTTAAACAAGTAACACAACATTGTGCCAAGTTACAAGATAAACCAGATGAAAAGAATGGCTGCGCTAAGTGGAGCACCTCCCAGGAGAGATGGGCAGTTCATCCTGCTTGGTGGAATGTGGAATTTACCTCCATTTGCAATAGATGATAGTTTCTGATTATGGAATGCAGTGGCTGATGCCATAGGTCATCACTCTGGGAGTCTGAACTTACAGGCCCTCATTCTCTATGCCAGTTTTAATTTCTCTGCCCTTTGTTTTGAGGCCTCGTCTTTTGATTAATAGATGACTAAGTCTTTGAAGGGAAACTTCCTCTCTACCACCTGCTTGTTTTTACAGTTCCACTTCCTTTCTATTTGACTTACTGACTTTGCTCCCAGAAGTACGCTTGCCCTCTCTATCCTGTCACAGAAAGGAGGGAATAAACAAGTAAAAATGCTTGATTGCAACAGGGAAAAGACTGGGGACGGAGCTGTTTTGTCTGCAGTTTACTAAGTATTACCAGGCAGCCTAGAAGATGTATGTGTCAGGTTGAATGCTGAACACCAGGTTGATCGGTGTTAAGTAGTGAGCACAAGTTAAGGAATGAGCCTTCCCCAGTGTGTTGCTTTACTTTTTCCCATGTATTGATTCCTTGAGTACAGACACATAAATTAGATTCAGCATATGGCTGGCAACCTAAAACAGTGGAGGACAGCAGCAAATAAGGCACTGTGTTTTGGTTCCTACTACTGTAGATAGATTGTACTCTGCTCTAGATTTTCTTTTGAGGCATTCTTTTGGAAAAGCCAGGTGGGAAAAGTATAAAGATTTTGTTGTCTACAGGGGTGCTTTGCAGGGTCAGGATCTGGAGTCATTTTATCAGTTGTAAGAGTGTACAATGTCACAGACTTGTACGTGAAATAACAGTTTTCCTAAAAGCATGTTTTTTTCCACTTAGGACTTTCTCTAAAGGCTAGAGTGCAATTACATCAAGGTATATCTGTGTTTGAAACTCTATCATAAGTTTATAGTAGGTGAGCAATTGTAGCAAGCAACACTATGAGAAAAAGAGAGAAGTGGGTTTTATTTTTTTTCTTTTATGCAAAAAAGAATGTGTGGCTTTTCTGGACAAAGCTTTCATACTTGAATGATTTTTTCAGAAAAAATTAACAAGAAGTCTGTGTTTTAAAGCAGTGCTTAATGACAATATGATGAATTCAGTTAACCTGAGCATGCCAGGGTGGATTGAGAAGGCAACTTAGACGCTTTTGTCAGACGTGCAAGACAGGGGCATCACCCTACCAGAGACGGTTTGAAATTCTAATGTGATGTTCCTGTTGATGCTGTGTGCAATTTGTGGAGAATGCAAACTGCTTTGTGCCGATGGGATTCAGGGGGATAGCAATTTTCTGTCCTGAGGGAACTTGGATATGTCTTTGCGCCTTTGTTATACTTTTTCCTAGTGTGTATCGCAACTGTAGTTTCCTTCCTTTAACAAACAAGGAGCCTCCAGTTACTATTGTCTGAACTCCTGTTACAAATCTCCATCTAATTTTTCAGTAGCTGCTAGGGACAGATTGTGAGCAAACAGTGAGTTTCCTATTATATGATGGACACCACAGCCCATCTTTCACCATGATAAAGGCAAAGACTTTAACTTCTATTAAACTGATGAGAACAAATCACCAGGGACACAGTTTGATGAGGAATGTACTTTTCAGTTTGGATTTAAATCCATGCTTCATCAAAGTACAATAAAAGATTTTTAGTTGTATTTTGGTTAACATTCCTTGTGCTACATCAGCAAAGTTGGCTTGTAAATCAGAAAAGCAAAGCTAAAACGTAGAGAAAAGCAAATTATGTCACATAAAGTGCATATCTGAAGCTGATACTTGGTGGGAACAAACCTACTTACATTTCCTGTCTTGCTGTGGTTACAGGATAGATGTTGTAACCCATGAGTTGTTCTCAAGTGCAATTCTGAAGTATCAGTTTGGCTTTCCTTCACCTTTCTGATTTCTCAATACTTTGGTCTCAGCCTCGAGTATGAATGGCTTAAATGTTGTTCATTAACTTGAAAAGTACTACTCTGTACAAGACTGTCAAAATAGGTTGAAGAGCATCTTCAGAACCCAGCAGTAGGCTTTCATTCAAAAAGAAGTCCATACAAACTATATAGGCTGTTACTTATTCTTTACATAATCCTTAGCCTTTCTTTATATGCCTAGAGAGACTTTGTTTAGCCAGAAGTTTTATTCCTGGGAGAGGATGTTTTGAAAAGATTTTTTTATCCAAGCTTGACTGATTCTGCTGCCTTTTCTTCTCTCCCTCTAAAAACCTGTAACCTCTTGCTGATGGTCTCTAGACTGTCTGTCCTCAGTGTTTTCTAGATATGTGTCCTGTTTTTTTTTTTTTTTTTTTGGTAGCCACCACAGTTTGAGCAATACCTTTTGAATAGTTGACCTTGCAGGCTGGTCTGGGAGCAGGTGTGCATGTTCCTGCTCCCCAGGCAGCTTCCCTCTTGTTTATTTGGAGTTTCTTATCTTTTCCATTGTTTTTACTTTCCTGTGAGGTTTTGGTTTTGGGGTTATTTTAGCAATTTATAGTCTGGTTTATTCCACACTAACCCATTACAAATAAACATATTGAGCATGTGCTTTACTAAGAAAACAATTCAGTTCCTGGACTCCTGTATACTCATTTGAAAATTAAAACCCTGCAGAGAGTTTTTAATTAAGCGGATGAGTCTACCTTCTTGCATCAAAACAACATCAAAAAAGAAATCAAAGAATTCACAAGTTATGATTCAGTGTCCAGCTGTCACTAAGCATGTTAATGATTTTCTGTCAGCTGTTCTCCTTTAAAAGTTTTTGGAAGAATTTGTTCTCCCTCCTAACACTTACAGTAAAAAAACAATCCTATATACAATAATATACAAATAGTTCCTCCTCTGTTGATCAGCAAAATTTATTTTCTTCCAAAAATTGCTGAAGAGTGTTGCGTTTTGGTGGTTTTTTTGTTGGTTTGTTTGGCTTTGGGTTTTTTGAAAGGGAAAGCTCATTTTTTACTGCTTGGTATCTAACTGCTATCCTTTCAAAGAAAACTGAGAATTTTCCTCCTTTGATAGATAAGAAACACAAACTGTTAGTGAGCCTGTTCAGTCCTGTAAACGTTGTTGACATTGATGTGGAGTGAGCAGGTAGGAATTTGTCTTGGGGACGTGCTGTTAGGTAAAGACTTACGTTGTTTATTTTCTTAGTCTGATACTTCTCACATAAACTTCTCATCATTTTCTTAATTATAAGAAAGACCTTAAACTTTCTATTTTAAAATAATGACTTGGCAGGACAGAAATCGTTCTCCGATGTTAACATTGCAGCCTTCCTCGGCTCTTTTATCTTTTGAAAATGGTTTTCCAGCTTTGCTGTTTGCTTTCCTTGCTTTGCTTTGCTGATGTGCTCATCCTGTTCATGATTTAAAACAAAAGAAAAAAAACCACAACAAAACAACTCACAGAAGTAGCTGATAATGCTCTTTTTCCTATACTTACTCTTGCCTGTCGTACTTGCACTGAGAGGAGCTTAAACCCTGGCAGAAGATAGGGAACACCATTATTGAAAATGAGACACTGGAGCTTATCAGCAGCTTATCATCTAATGCTTCTAGTCATCCTTCCAGGTTGTTGCTCACAACAAGTTACTTACAGTGATGTGATCTAACCAACACTTCTTTAAATAAAGATATATATACTCTTCTTTTTCCCTGTGGCTTTTCTTGGGGCACACTGCCCTTTTAGAGCTGCCACCACATAGATACAGGAGTTGAAAAATGCCTGTGTGCTGCCAACCCAGCCTGTGAGGGTGGTCTTCAAACAGATTCAGCAGTGGCAGAAAGTGGGATCAGCCTGGGTTAGACCTGATTCACTCTGCTCCTACTTCACAAATGGGAATAGCTGAATTATGCACCCAACTTGCCGTATTTTCTACAGCTGACCAGTGGCATCTGGTTAAAAGGCAAGATGTCATGTGGTCAATATGTGGCAACCACAGAGGACTTCTGCTGTCTGCCATGTCTTTTGCATGCAGTCTCCTCATGTGCAACTTGCCCCAAATCCGTAGAAATGAGAAAGACAGACAGTACGAGATAGTACACTAAAGACAGACCTATTTCAATATGTAGTTATGATAATAATTAGATTTTTGCATAAAACAGAGTCATCACCAAAAGTAACATGCTTCTTTTAGACATGACAAATGACCTTTTCAGTCTTTGGGAGGCAGGCAGCTATATATTCACGTGAAAGGTAGAGAAGCTGTTTCCTGGTTATGATGTCCCCAAGAAGAAGAGATCTGTTGGATGCTGTGGAGTGTGCTGGTATGAGCTGTGTGTAGCACCTGCCTGCAAGCACCAGGTCTGTGCTCAGGATGCTTTTTCTTCTCATTCCACCTCAGGCCAACCCTACATAATACTTATTTTTCTGTGAATAATGCCAAGTGACAGAGGCAGGAGAAGGATTTGGGAACGGGGCACCTGTTGCCATTTCTTTTGTGACATTTCACATACCTCTTACCCGTCAAGCAAATCTTGTTCACTTAGTCTGTGTGACTTTTGTGTGAATTGGAAACCTGATTAATTTAAAAAATGGGCAGTGTTAATACACCACGCTTCCACTGAAAACAGTAATGTTTGCTGAAGTAACAGCTCTTGGTTAAACAGAGGTTTGCGCCGGGGAAACGATGCTCCTGCTCTTCAAATACTGCCACACCATTCTGGGAATATCACACAGCTCAGAGGGCTTGTTTATCGGTGCAGCACTTTTCACTCTAGCCGCTTTCTCTGCAGCGAGGAGAACTCAGGCAGTTCCTCCGAGATCCCGCGCGTTCCCGGCCTTTCATCACTCGATGTGCGTTGTCAGCCCAGCTGGCACCGGCACGAACCTGCGCGCAGGTGCACCGGGGGCACAGAGGAACAGCTCATTTCTGTCTAACGCTGGCTTGAAATCTCTTTCCTTCCAGATGTCCACACAGAAGCAGTTCAGGCAGCCCTTGCTAAACATAAAGAAAGGAAAATGGCAGTCCCCATGCCCTCTAAACGACGTTCATTGGTGGTGCAAACATCGATGGATGCCTACACACCTCCAGGTGAGTATCCCTCTGTATTTTTACGAGAATTTAAAAAATGGGGTTTTGTGTTGCTATGAACTACTAATCTGTCTGCATAGATAGTCATGGAAATGTCATTTGACGCACACTGAGCATAATTTTGAGGTATTTTCAAAGAGGAGAAAGTGAAATGAATGGTAGAAAAGTTAATTAACGACTGCTTTGCCCGTGGTGGTACCTTTTGGTCTTACAAAGACCTAGCTATGGCCAGCTTGTCATATTTTATGATAGTCAAAATTCCTATCAAGTTTCTGATTTATTCACTAATAATATAATGTAACAACTTTACGATTAGTTGTGCCATTCTTTTTCAAGTTATCTTCTCTCTTATCCACTAGACTGTGAAAATATCCCATATCTCATGCATTCCCATACTCACTGAATTCAGCTGGGACTCCTATTTCAGTGAGGAGTGGACCTTGTACAACTGCAAAAGTGTTTCACAGAGTTTGTGGAGTAAGCTTGGGAAAGTATTTTGTATATTCTGTACTGTTAATACATGGCTGGAGTTCTTCAGAAGGTTCTGTGTTTAACATTATAAAGAAAGACTTTTTTTATCCTTATTTTTTGTACAGTAATAGACAGACCATGACCTTTGAACAGGGAAGTTCTCTCAGTGTGTAGTTAGCAACTGACCTAGTTTCAGGGCCTTCAGTATTACAGATTTTCTGATTGTTTGCCTACCTTCCTGAGATTTTCTTAATGGTACTTTCTTTAGATTTGTAATATGAATATACCTTATATCTATAAAGAAAACCCCAAAGCACTGCAAGTTAACAGGCTGTTTTTAATTACTAGATACTTCTTCTGGTTCAGAAGATGAAGGCTCCGTACAGGGCGACTCCCAGGGAACTCCCACCTCAAGTCAGGGGAGTATAAACATGGAACACTGGATCAGTCAAGCGATCCATGGCTCTACCACATCAACCACTTCCTCCTCCTCGACACAAAGTGGAGGCAGTGGTGCTGCACACAGACTAGCTGATGTTATGGCTCAAACACATATAGGTTAGTATACAGACGTGTTGAGTATGTCCAGTTTGACATGAATTTTGACTCCCACATTCAGCTGATGTTGGCTATATGAAGTCTTACAGAAGTCTTTTCTGTGCTGCTTATTTGCTTTTTTCTTTTATATAGACACTCTTACATTCCTATTTGAGAAGGGCAAAAGAAAGTAGCAGTTTAGACTTGGGGGTAAACTTATGTTGTGGCAAACAGGGTCTAGCTGTTGTCTCCCAAATATCTTAAAATGTACAGTTGGATGACTTCCATTACTTAGCACTATAAAGGTCTCTGTTGGATTCATCAGTAAGGAAGATCAGTGCATGCATCATTAGGGATTGCTTGCATATGAATTTCTCCCACTGCTGGACCACTTTAATTACATAGCTTGAGTGATTTTTGATAATTCTGGTAACAGTAGTCCACTTAAACATATTTTTTGCTACCCTTAATTGAATCTAGAATGCTTGAACTGGGATATCTAGCTATTATACTCCGTGGGAGAGACCATTATATACCTTCAGAGAAGGGAGCTGTTATTATTAGTAACTTGTTTATATCCTTTGGAAAGATCCTAGGAAGTCAAAGCTTTCTTTCCTCTAGGGCTAAGCTTCACAGACATTATTTCTGAATATTTTGCCATTGACATTAGTCTTCATTAATATGAGGCAGCTATTTGATTAGATATATCGAAAGCAAGGCTTGTTTTTCTTCACTCTTCAGTTGTTCATCATGCAAGGCATCTGCTTTGGCTATGTTCTTGATGGGGTGTCTCACTGAAAAATCTATTGGAGTCTATTGGAAAAGATGATACAGCCTTACTACTGTTCCGCTACACATATGGATTAAGTTTTGTGTGACTCTTCCTCACCTGATCATTCCTGTTCAAGTATATGTAATGGGATACATGAAATCATCCTAAACATTCCTGATTTTATGTACTGGCAGAGTAGTTTGTATCCATTTGTTTTTAGCTATGAGTATAGCTTGATGTAACACCTGTATTTTCAGCAGTCCTCTCACTGTGGTCTGGAACTGCTGAATTGCAGTTGGGGAAGAACTTGTGTTGGATTCGTAAATACATGCTAAATGAATAGCTTAGAACCTTGGTTTAGAAATGCATACACTTTGGAACACATTAATCATTGCATTTGATTATTTTCTGTGACTTCATCTTGAAATGCTAGAGGAAATTATAGCATAGAGAATTAAATTTATCCAAACTCTGAAAGGTTGCATTACTCACACACCAAGTCTTAATGTGTCTTTAAATATAGCTTCTTCATAATGTGACATTTCAGTACTTTTAAATCTGGCACAGTAAGTCTTCTTTTATAATCACTGAGTTTGTGGTAAATAATACAGCATTTATAGAGCTAAATTAAGATGACAATACTCTGCAGAAGGGGAAAAATACTACTTGTACTCATTTTATTTGTTGACTAAAAAGACCTTGCCTTTGAAGGAAGCAGTTGAACTTACCTCAGTGTATGCATGTTTTCATTTGTTCTGACAATAAGATGCCTTAAATTGCATCTCTAGCTGGACAGCAGTTGTGATGTAGTATTGTAAAGGTCAGTTGGATACAAAATATGAGTGGTATCTGCTAACAGGTTGAGACTGTGATCTTATGGTTCTGTCACTCGTTGCTAAGATCACTGTAAACATAAGAGAAGCTGCACAGTTGATAACTAAAGGATGAATTTCATCATGGGTAAGCTGCATTCTGTGAGAATTTGAAATTGAAGTGCTCTTTTGTTTCTTTCCAATTCAAGGAGGTGGATTTTGCATTTAAATGCATTCTAAGAGGTAATAGACTTGCAGTATTCCCACAGATAGCCTTGCTCTTTCAGAGGCAGTGGGCCAGTGATGATAGATGAATAATCCTCTTTGGTAGGAGAGAATGCAAGAGAGAAGAGTAATGCTGTTCCTTGAACCTCCTTGGCTACTGGAATTGGTTTGTTCTTGATCACAAAGAACATATGTTACCATGGCTTAGTGTTTCTTTGGTGCAGGGAGTTGTTCTCCAGAGACAGACCGACCTGCAAGAGAGAAATCAGCTGTAAATATGTGAGGACATACTGCCATACTCTGAAGATGTGAATTTTGATAAATACAAATTTAAGGTGCAATAGGAGCGATTTTTAATGATAACCTCAAAAAAGCCCTTCATTCTGATATTCACTAGGATGTGACCTCCGGAGCATATCACAGAATCAAAGGGAGATTTTTTCCAGTTTAAGTACACTAATGCAGTCCTAAGAAGGAATTTGATAAAAAGCTTTGGCTATAATATAATCAGAGTTCAGCTTTGTGGATCATTTTGATAATTTTCATAAACTATTATATGCTTTTAATGTTATACTGTTCATTTAATTTGACTACTGCTGCTGCTGCTGCTCTGTTGTGGCCAAAGTTCTGATTTGGGATAGATACCATTTTAATATTTATTTTTGGCTTTAAGATGCTCAGGTGTCTGCATTAAGCTACAGGGAGAATCTTTAGTTTGTCATATGTATCACAGTTGTGTTTGGTAATTCTTGAATTTAAAGATTAAACCAGTGAAATCTGTAAAAGATACCTAGTGTTCTGACCCTTCTTTGGGTCAGTACTGTATCTATTTATAAGATCTTTTAAGTTTTCATTTGTTGGTATTACATGGTTTGGATTTCTATGTATATAAAAATCAAAGAGAGAAAGCCAATCCCAAAGCTCACAAAGTTCATGCGGTGAAAATTACATGGTGCTTGCCCATTACTGTAAATCTGTATAAAAATTAGTCATCTCACTACAAAATTTTGATCCTGGGGGTGCATTTAATGTTTCTTTTATATACTTCAAATATGTTTCTATTTGAAAATCAAAGGCCTCTATCCACATTAAAGGCTACATAGATTTCTAACGTATAATACAGGAAACTAGTTTACAATACTGTCACCTGGACTTCAATAGGAAAGAAACACAGCTAATGGAAAAAGCCAGATCTCTGGCTCTGGATTTTCCTTCCCTAACAACCAGGAGACCCAGCTTATTTGGGAGGAAAAGCTGCATTTTCTCTAAGTTTGTATTGCAGGGATGCTTCTTAAGTTCCTGGAGACTTCAAATACATGGTACTTGTGTGAACTTCTAAACTTCCACTGAAAGTATTCCTCCACTTCCTTGTTTCTCCCCAGATGTGGGGCTTTGTCAGTGCATATGCTCTGTCCCTGCATGAATGTGCTCTGCTTTGCTTTGGGTCTTTCTGATTTTCATGAAATGGGGTAAATGATGTCACTCCAGTGGCAGGAATGAAGAGAGCCTTAACTGGAAACAGCTGTTCTGTCTGTGATCTTCTAATGCAGGAATATTGGAAGAGATGGGAAGAGGAGGTGACGCAAAAATGTATGTTTGATGGAGGAAATGCTTTGAAGTCACGCAGCTGTCACTGTTTCTGCTTTTTAGTGAACAGATGTGTCAGCATCATGATGCTTAACTAAACCTCAAACAATGCTTCAAGTTACCTGACATAAGACCAAGCAACTCTATACAGATTGTGTCTATGGCTGAAGCCTGAATTGACTGCTCTATACAAAAAAAGGCTACATTTCACATAACATAGCAATTACCTTTTTCTTTAGAAGTCATTCAGACCAAATTCTTGTCTGTATGGTTTTCATTTCACCAAGCCTGACTCTGAGACATGAAGCAGCTGAGGATTTGTAAATTTATTGGATGAAACTTAGAGCTGTAGATTGCCATAAGGCATCTGTTAAACAGATACTATAAAGGAACATGGCAAGACAAACCTTAATGTTCTTCTTCTGCTGGGTAAAAGTTCTTAATGGAAATGTAAACAGCAGATGGGCAGCCAGGGCACTAGAACTCCACTCTTTGGCTGGCTGGTGGTGGCCACCTTGGGAAGAGAGTTTCTTTTAGGTAATTTCAAGTACCAGTGCTGCTTGTTCAAAAGGAAACCCTTTTACAAGAGAGCAGGACTCTTCTTATGTTCTTTCACCCTCCTTGACACCATGTGTGACGAAGAAGAATTTGGTTTCAAGAGCATCTCTACTCTGTGATGCTTGGATCATGTGTCTTCTGATAATGTAATCTCTGCTGAAACCTGGAGATACTTAACTCCAATTCACTTTGCCTTGTAAAGTCTGAGAGATGGAAATACTTCACTGGAAAGATGTAAACAATTATAGCTAACTTTAAAAATACTTTCTCATGTTACTAATAGCTGACTAAGTACAATTATTTTCTTAGTCATGGTCTCCTGTGTGCATAGCAAAGCTGTATTATAAGTAAGGATAAAAAGATAAACATCAGCATTTTTTAATTGATTTACTTAGTAATTTAATCATGATATATAAAAATCTCTTGCCACTTAGTAAGAAAGAGCAAAAATTGTGCTGAGTCTAAAATAGTTGATAATGACAAGACATCTAAAAGACATTATTCAAAATGTCTTTTAAAAGACAAGACATTATTCAAACAATTATCAGCATAAGCTTCAATGTTCAAACTATTATACTTCAGTTGGTCCCTTATAGCTAAATATAAGGAGTTTGTTTAAGTAAAGTTATAACAATGAATGTGATAAAAAGCAAAAGCTTTGACTGGACATTTGTATAATACAAGATGTTTCTGACTTGCATGATAAAAGCCATCTTGTGTTTTCCTCAACCAAATAGTATGACTGGGTGATAAGGTTGAGTCCTGATGATGTTCATGAATATAAATATTAAGTAACAACTACAGAAATTAATATAGTATCCTATTTTTTCATGATGATTGTCTGTCAAGTGCTACCTCTAAATGAGGTTTATGCAAGATGAACATCTATTATAACATCTTTTTATCGTATGTGTGGCAAAAAATTAGTTTACTGTATTGATGGTGTATAAATCTGGGATTGAATGCTCAGGAATTACAGTGATCCAAAGTTCAAGATTCATGAAAATGCTTTATAATTGCATTTGACTTTAAATTTACTGTAGAAGTCGATGTTTTAATACTTAGGGAACCATAATGCTTAAAGGACAGGTTTAATAACATGTCTTGAAAATAGTATTGGAATGAGATGATGTTTGTCCAGAATTTTTGCATTTTTAGACTCTTACCCTATTGTGAGATGGAGCACATTTCTCTTTACTTCAGCAGCAGCAGAATAAAGGCCTGCCTTCTTTTGTAACTCAGAGGCTACTGGGGATCATTTATGTCAATTGAAAGAAAAGTTGTTATCTGCTCAAGGTGTTTAGCTCCATCTAATCCAATGCTGATAAAAACCTGGAAAAAAATTACAAGAAAACCCATAAAAGTAGTACAAATACATAGATAATACAGACTCAGACTTGAAAACATGGGAAAACAAACTGTGGTAGCATGCTGAGTTATCAGGCTATGAAAGAGAAAGATTAGCTCTGTGGAATTGTTTAGGAGTGCTGGCATGAATCAGACTAGATCGTGTTTGCCTTCTGGAAGGCACAGCTTTGTTATGTGGAAGAATTGAAATATCTCTGTCTAAAAATAGTAGACAAGCAAGTGTCCAGGCAGAATGCAAAGTTCATGTTTCTTTACATTTTATTCCTTTCCTCTGGACTCCAACCCTGCTATGATTGATTTTTTTTCCTTTCTGAACTCAAAATATAGAGGTTATAAAAGTGATATGCATTGACACTTGCAAGTGATTGACAACATGCTGTGTTCTTTTTATTTAGAAAAACCAACACAGTAATCCTTCAGAAGTGTATTTGTCTGGGTCTTTTCTATTTCCAGATGTCCACAAGTTTTAATTTAGTGTAAAATCAGATGTCAGTGGAGAGCCTACCAACTAATTATGTATTTTTTTTAGCCTATTGCTTATGTGATTGCAGATATACAGCCCTGTTTTAATCAGTGGAAACTTTATTTATTAAAATCATCCTATGCATTATATAGAGTTTTGAATTTTTGTGTGTGGGTATATATATGGATGTTGTTCTGTACAATCATTTTATGCATTAAGTTTAATGCCTTTTCAGATGTTGGAAAAAAGAAATCAAATTATATCCTCTCCTCTGCCCTTTGTTTTTCTGCCCTTTAACACTAGACGTACATGGTTAAACCTTTTAACTTACTTTTCACAGAAAATCATTCTGCCCCTCCAGATGTTACCACTTACACCTCAGAACACTCAATACAAGTAGAAAGACCACAAGGATCAACGGCACGGGTGGCACCAAAGTATGGGAATGCTGAACTTATGGAGACTGGTGATGGTATGTCACAAAGAAAAACTGGATTTTTTTTGAGTATTGTAACCTTTTCACTGGTTACTGTGTGCATCTGCTCTTGTTTTTGTTTGATTTCTGTTTGTTTTTTTTCTGGGCACTTTTTGCTTATGAACACATACAAAGTTGCATCAGCTTTACAGTCCTAAAATAAACCAATATCAATGAAGACAACATAGAGAAATATTTCTTAATCAGCATAGCTGACTCCCTGTAGAAATTGTTTGGCAAAAGAAAACAGTGAATATCTTTAGATTTGCTTTTATCATGCTGTCTGGTTACAGCTAGTCTGTTTTCTAAATGGCAAAGAGTGTGACATGCTAGGATGGCTACACCTTGTAAAATGATGTGTTTGAAGTTTTATTCTCTGAAGTGTTTTTTTTTTGAAAAACAGTTATTTGTAAACCCTTTCTTATTTACTGCTCCTCTTTTCTAAAACTTATTAACCAATATCTCAGCACAGCGTGGAATTGTTGACCAAGTGTATCATCTGTAAACTTAGTAGCTTCAAGTCCAAACAACACTTGGTAAAAGTTTTGGAGCCAACCTTATGGAAGGGTAGGAAGTTGAAATTCCTGCAATGCAGTGACAGAAAGCTATTAGTTCAGGAACAGATGACATGAACATTGCACTCAGCTAGAGAAAAGGAAGGGGGAGGTGATTGATGGGACTATATTATAAAAATGCCCCTTACCCCACGTTCCTGTTCAGAACCATGTTTTTACAAGTGCTGTGGGGCAAACACTTTCCCTTTGGAGGTTTCTGGCTGGTGATTGACTGTAGGGATGTTCAGAGAATACAGTGTCATGCTGAAGTAATAAGAAGAAGTGAACCATGTTTAAGATGGGTACTGGACAGATGTCCACTACAGTGTAAAGAACAACCCAGAGTAAGTGACAGGGCAGAGCCTATGACCCACACTCCTCGCTGAGCTGCAGTCAAGTCAGACAATGTGGGTATGACCAATGATCATGGGGAAGGCCAATGCTTGTCTTCTCACCGACCATTGCTGAGAGAGTCCTCTCAGGGTACTGACATTTGCTATAGACACTTCTTTTTCACTGTGCTTCTCTCCCTCAGTCTGTGTGCTGTTTCCTCTCTAATTTTGCAACCTTGCTCTGACATTGTTGTATTGTTTTTATTTAAATTAGGCATCACTGTTCCTTTTTGCTTATATGTTTTAATGTTAAATAAATACTTGAGTCACAGTATGGCATGAAACTCTAAGTTGTGGTGGCCTTGCAATCCTAGACCACTTTCTTACCCCACTTAACATCTGGTGGCGTTCAGCATAGCAGTCGACTGATGTCTCCATTGATCCCTGTCCTGCAGGAGTACCAGTGAGCAGCAGAGTGTCAGCAAAGATTCAGCAGCTGGTCAATACACTAAAACGGCCCAAACGACCACCATTACGAGAGTTCTTTGTAGATGACTTTGAGGAATTGTTAGAAGGTAAAATGACTGTTTTTCAAAAGGTTTGGGGATCTCTTATTAAAAACTCTGTAAAATGTTTGTCTCCTGCGTTAGCTTTCTAGAAAGCCAATTAAGCCCTCCCTGTACTGGCAAATACCAAAGCACTGGTATTCAGTGGAATCCATTTGTAGTGAGCTTGGACATAGTGCTGTAGAGTCAAAAGTCTCTCTAATTTGCTCAGCTCCTGGTTCTGAAGAGTGGAGGGAAGCTTTGCTTTGAGAACATTCAGCCGTGGATTGCAACCGTTGCTTTTGAACATCAGCATGAGAAAAACTGTTAGTGAGGGAGCAATGTTAAATGTTTTAAACATCTTTTGTGTAACAGTGAAGCATCAAAAACCAAATTAAATGTAAGATTAGAAACAAGGATTAAGTCAATAAATGGATTTTTTTTTTTTTTAAGAGGCCAGTGCTTTGAGAATTAAGATTTGCCAGGATATGGAAATTTAAATAGTCTGCATAGAGTTTATAAGAAAGTATGTAACAGAACATGACTTAAATCAATCTGTTACTTGTTAAAGTACACTTTTCCAGCAGTTTCTTTCTGTTCTTGTAGAGCTATTGTAAGGACAAGCACATGCATTCCTATTTAGTTGCTTGATCTTGTGTTAATTATTCTGTTATATTTCTCTGTTGCTTCTCAATACCTTCTAATATGTTATTGTTTTCAGAATATTTTGCGAAGGTAACTTATTCTCTTGATTACACAGGTGTACACAAGGTATAGAATTTACATGGTAACTGTGTATCTTTTCATAATCATAAGTTCAACAGCCAGATCCAAACCAGCCAAAGCCAGAAGGAGCTCAGATGTTGGCTATGCGAGGGGAACAATTAGGTGTGGTTACAAATTGGCCACCTTCTCTGGAAGCAGCTTTGCAGCGATGGGGGACCATCTCACCGAAAGCTCCTTGCCTAACCACTATGGATACTAATGGAAAACCACTGTATATTCTCACATATGGTGAGCACTCTTCAAACTACTTGTCTTTTGTATGTTTTATGTAGTGTCTGTGTACAGTGAATGCATAAATATACAGTTGAAAAAAGACCTGTAATGATGCATCTGTTCAGTTTCTGAGTAGGGTAAGAGAGTTCTGAAACTGTTGGTGTCTGAGTATGGGGAGCTGAGATGTTATAGCATGATTTATTTCGCAGCGAGGAAAAGAGCCGATACACCCATGGAATAACAGATTATAAATTAAACCCACCTTTTAAACAGAAATTCATCCTGGGGCAGATTTTCCTGAAGATTAATGTCTAAATCCATTGCCCTTGGATATCACCCCAGCTTTGTTCTGCAGAAGCAGAACCTGGTGTACAAAATCCATCAGCTTCCTGAAGAAGTTGAAATAGGATTTTTTCCATGTTCTACTGACACTGTAGTAAGTGTGATTTGAATTATTCCTCCTGATACGTAGTTGTACAGCTAGCAAATGTACCCCCTTGATATAAATTTGCCAGGATATATTTCAGTGTGATCTCTGGTATGTTGATGTAGTTCAGTGTTTACTGCCTGACAATCTATTGCAACCAAGAAAAGCCATATAAAAATAAACAAAAGGATGTCTCTGACAAGTAAGTCCCATATTGCTTCTAATTTTGCCATCTTCAGGGGACTTTTGGGAGATGTTCAAAGGAATTATTATGAATAAGTGTCAGACTTTGAAAGCAAGTTGGAACACTTCCATAATCTATTGATACGGATATAAAAAAATATTTTGCTTCTTTTATTTCTACCTTCTCAGGGACCTTGAGTTCTATGCAGAGAATGTTGTTACATGCTGTGATAAACAGGTCTGTCTGTTTTGTTCAGTGCTGAACATTCCTTTCCATTCAGGAGTCAGACTCAGTGAAGGTCCCTGGCCAGAAAGATGTCTGCTGCAAGTTTGGCATTGAAAGTAAAGGCTTTTAAAGCATAACAGAACCTTTGCAACTGAGGGTCATGCATGAAACATTTTCCCTTTAGGTACCTTAGAGTTTAAGAAATTACTTAATTTAGGGGGCAAACATGTGATTCACCATTGATGAATGTTTTTCTTCCTTAAGGACATTTTCTTGGAACTAGGGAAGAATTTTAAAGTTTGCAATTACATGTTTGCAGAAGAGAAATTCATTTCATCTACTGAATGCCCTAAATAAATTGGACAGGGAAGGAAATTAAGATGTTACTGAGAATCAGGCCATTTTTCTGAATTTGGGATTCTGTCCAGAGAGTCTGAGCATATGTCCTGCTTTGCCTGAGGCTGTAGGCTGAGCAAATCAACCTGAGGAACTCATCTGCTTGGCTCACAGAGCCACCTAGCCTTCTCTGTCTTAAGATAGTTCTTTCCTCTTCTAAGTTGTCTAAATCCTGAGAAAAACAGGATTAAAATTCATGTTTTCACACCTTTCATTTGGCAGAACTCTGGGATATGGTTTTACTGTTACCTTTTAGTAGTTTCCTGAGGTCAGAAAAAAAATTAGTTCTTTTTTTTCCCCTTCTTTTTATAGATAAAAGAAATTACAAACCAAAACATTTCATAGATTTACTGAATTCTTCTCTGCTAGCTGCACTTCAAGCTGACGTTCCTTTTCACTGGAAATGTCCATTCACTATGCCACAGCAGTTTTTTTAAATGACAGCTGCCTTTGAAATGTCCTTAACATTTCAACCCCCTGCCATTTTATTGGTGGCTTTATGTATGATTTTGCTGTTGCTTGTCCACCTTCCATGTTTGCAGTATTTTGTAGCAATTGCAGGCATGGCATTTTTTAAAGTTGAACATTAATAGACATTAAGCCTTGAACTCAGCAAAGCCACTCCTACCCATGAATTTTTATCCCTGTGCATAGTTCCACTGGCCCTGGTAGTGATAAACTTTTGAAGGGTGAGCTTAATCACAGTCCTACCACATGTGACACTGAATTTCCTCATGTGCATGCTATGATCAGGTGACTGAAACCTTAAAATATCAACATTGAGGACTTTTAGTACCCTCTGATTTTGTACCTCACAATTATTTTTAGGTTTTTTTGCCAGTCTAAGGAAACACCATTACCAGGAATTTTCAAATGTTTGACAAGTATTCAAGAGTTCTAAGAATAATTCTAATTTTCCAGAGTTTTGGTCTTTGACATATTGTTAATGTGGTCACTATGTACTATCTCTTGAATATTTTGCCTCTGTTTACTGCTTTTGCTTCAGTCTTTTCTCACACCCCTTGTCTTCATGGAAATCCTCTTCCTTTATCCTCCAACTTTCCAGTTAAGAGAAGGCTTCTACATGATGTCTTTTGATCCCTACTTTTTTTGTACTCAGCATCTTCTCTAGTTTCTTGTCTGCATGGATGAATTGCAGCTTTGCCTACTTATTCCAGACTCCTTTCCATCTTTTCAGGATGGATTCCAGGAGTGTCTCTGTAGCTGTCAGCTAGATCATAGCCCATCTGAGTAGGAGTTCTAATTACCTTTAACACCAACCATATTTATCTCTTCTTTAGTGGATTGCTGCAGTATTGCTGCCCATCTCTTGGGCTGTAACTACAGTATCATACACAACCCCCAATTATTTACTTTACAATAATTCTGTGTCCAAACCTCACAGGTTATTTTAGGAGCAAGTCTTTTCAAATGCAGGTCTTTTGCCGCATCTACAGGGTGAAATCTCATCCCGTCTGCCACCTTGGTCTTGGTTCTTAACATCAGACTCTCTCTGGCCCTGAAAAATGTTGCATCTATCCAAGATGCTTTCCTGTTTGCCCTTGGTGGCCTTACATTCTGAAAAGCAGCTCTCTGAGAGTCCACAAAACTCTCCTTCTCCAAAGCCTTCCTCACAACTCCTTTGCTGTCCTATCCAGAGACATCTGTGAATGGTCGGACCAATGGCCAAGCTGTGATATGCCATGGCATGACACTGGTGCTGTAACACCACCTTGTGTGATTTTCTGGAATGAATTTCTCTACCTAATGGTAGCTTATGTGGATATGTGTCAGAGTGACTTTAAATGGTGAGTGCTTTAGATTGTGAAGTGCTGTTGGGCCATAGGAGTAACTAGTTGAAAGAAGTTACTCTTTCAGCTATTGCTTAAAATTGGCTCTGCCTTTCCATTTCTCTGCAAGAATTCATCTAATTTGTAATGCCTTGTGTCTCCTATGTCTTTTTCAGGATGTTTTTTGAGCTCCTTGTCTTCATAACATGTCAGGACTGGTTTTGTCCATGTGTCTGAGAATAGTGGAGTTAAAAGAAATGTATAACTGCACTTGCAGATCTTTATTTTCAAGAAAGTGTTTGAAGCGTTTTGCCTCAGTTCTTGAAGTTCTTCTCAGTGCCCCAGTTGTAATCTTTATTTAATGTACTCAAAACTCTTAAATTTCTTCTAGTGAATGAAACGCTATGAATATTACTTATTTCTCAAATATTTTGTTCCTCTGGGAACTTGTTTAAGTGGAGAACATCTTAGTTAAGTTGTTCTCAATCCCTTTATAAATCAAATCACTGAATATGCATAAATTGAAATGTCTGAGATATGGAAAGGAAATATGTCTTTATCAGGCTTCATATGAGTCTGAACTCTGACTAGAAACCTAATACATGCTTTGAAGAGAAGGAAGACAATTTCTGGCTCAGACAAAGTTAATCAGAGTAGTCAGGCATCTGGTTTTGGTATTAATAATGAAGTGCTTAGTGATTTCTTAGAGGACAAACGTGAATAAAGGACAATTAAATCCTATATAGTTCTTATGCTATCACAGTTACTTTTTTTACTTAAAATAATTATTCTAAAAAGAATCGGAAAGGCTGGGGAAAAAGTAAAAAGCTGAGAGTAATTTAGGAATGAGCAAGTTTGGAGCTTTCTTATTGTAACCATTATTAAAAACAACAAAATGAGTACCAGTTAACTTTGATTTGAAGAATCTCATTTCCTTTATCTAACACTTTCTGTAACCAGATTTTTTAAAAAACATTTTTAGTAGCTCCAGCATAGTGTTTCTTTCCCACGTCAGAGGCCCACTGGAGACAGCAAGGCTAGCAAAAAAGAGCAGAGAAGACTCTCTGGACAGAGGATCATTTTTACTTTATCCATTTGGATTCTGTGGAGAAAGAAATGCTTGGAAAATGACTTTTTTTTTTTTTTTCAAATGAATTGCCAATTTAAAAAATAATGCAGCTGTAAACATATTGAGTATCATCAGCAGAGATGATGTTGCTTATACTGGAGATATGGTGGCACGTCTTAAAGTTAACAACAGGTCAAAAATAGCCAGCCCCAAACCATGCTGCACCTGCACCCTCCCTATCCTTGCTGCAAGAATCTCCTAGGCCAGGAATTTCATATTAAACAGAAGGAGAGAGATGGATTTAAGACTCTTCTGATCAAGTAGCTACATAACCAGACTGTCCTTATCTCTGAAATGACTCAGTGCTCAGAGATACAGATAGTCATGGTTTAAATCTCTAGATAGATATCAATCTTATGATTGTTTAATACTTTAAACCTTTATTTCTTTAGTAAAAAGGTAGAAAATTACTGCATTATATGATTCAGACTACAGTGTCCAGCACTGTAATAGCAAGGTTACCTCTATTCTGAGTATGTCTGGAGTCTTTTATTCTCTGCAATAGAACACTGTTGTTCTTTTTATTTGGATTATTTTATCCCAAAATGCAACAACTTCATTTACTCCTCAGGATGAATCTAAAGAGTTTATGAAGAAAGGGTGAACAGAGTAGTAGAGCTGGGACTATTCCTTTGCAAAGCAGAAAAAGAGCCCATCTACCTGCATATCATTAGGAAGTTTGCCATTCATACCAGATTTAATAAATACTGTTGTTTCTGTTTAATATAAGGAATGTCGTACTGTGATATTGAGAAAGTGAATATTTGACAAAATTATTTGCAGTTGAACTTTGGCAGTCTCGCAGTTGCTGAGCACGGAGATTGGTAAGCGACCACTGGTTTGGTTTTGTTGAGTTAGTGCTGTGTGGTTCTGAAAAGCGTCCTGAAGATGATAGGGAAATTCATTGTGGTTTGTTTTCTCTCTGAGTTTTTTCCTTTATACAGCTTTTCTCTTAAAACCTTCTTTACATTCAACACAGACATTTAGTCCTTTTACAGATTTGCAAAGGAAGAGGAAGGGTATTTACTTCAGTGACATGTGGAAATCATCGAATTTTTGTTAACAGATCTCTTTTTGTGCGGTTTTTAGTACCTTGTGGTTTCCTTTACCCTCACGTGTTGCTTAACCAGATGGGACTGGGGCTTAACTAACTACCCTTGCTAAATTTTAGTTGGTTAAAGATACTGCCCTCTGAATAGACTGTTAAAAAAAGAACAAGACTGAATACAAGCAAAATGTAAGATATATCATTGCTGCTGTAGAGTTACTACTGATCAACTAAAGTAAAATTCCAGTGGCAAGAGAAAATGAACTTGCCTCACATGTGTGTTAACAGTGTTTGTCACAGCTGCCTGAAAGCGAGATGCTGGTTTCCATCCTGTCCTACTGAGCATATCTGCATACGTGATGCCTGACAGATATGGCTCAGATTCAGAGGTGTAGTGGTACTTGCTGTTACTTACTGGGCAGTGGAAACACTCCACTTAGTTTGCAAGTGTGTGAAGAACCTTAAAGCCCTCCCTGCATAAGCACGCTGCTGAGACAAGAGAGTCTGGCAGCAGCACTGGGCAAGTGGCAGACATGGCTAAGGGAGATGCAATCATCTGTAGAAGATATATTTCATTAACTGCTTAAGCAATTATAATTTAGGCAATGACAGATGCAGAGAAAAGCTTAATTTCTTACCATCTCGTGGAGTTATACAAGATCTTGGCAGCACCACAATTAGCAGCTCCATGGGAGGTAAAAACAACGTTATAAATTGTAGTAGCAACAAGGTGTGTGTTAAATGCCTGTTTTGAGGGTTTGTTCCGCATACACCTACCAGTCTGCTTTGTTTGGGAAATAGTTTTGTGACCTAAAAACTGAGGGGTAATTCAGGTTCTTAAATGTCTACTGCCCTGTGTTACCCACGATGTGTGTGTGTGTGTGTGACTGGCAGTCCTTGCACAGGGTCTGCAGAGCCTGGGCCCCTTCTGGAGAAACACCCTTGTGCCTTAAATACCACTGGACACCTCTGTAGATGACGTGCCAGTTCTTCATTTTTAAATGCAAGAGAGTATCTGGTAATGTTGGGCTACTGAGGTCAGAGCCTGGAAGGCTGTCCCAGTGCAGTGAGTAGGAGTGTTGTTCTGAAGGACCCCGCTTGCAGTGGGGATGTGGGCAGGAATGTGAAGAGCAGGAGGGCTCGTGGGGTCTGGTGTTTATGGCAGGAAAGCAGCAGTGCTGCTCAAGTCTCCTCCTGCAGAACATGCTGTGGCCAAGGGCAGCTCCCTGCTGCAGCAGCATGGCTGGAAGAGAGAGCTCCATCACTAGCTGGAACACTGACCAGTCCACTCACTACCAAAGCTATGGCTTGAGTTCCCCCATCTGCCCTTCTGTCTTCAGGCCAGCTCATTAGAAGATTAATGGCAGTGTGTTTATCTGAGGAGAGCTGGTGCTTCACTGAACTCCGTCTGAGGACAATGGGGTGTATCCCCAGTGGCTGCAAACAGCCGGCTTCCTGCTGGAGCCCATGTAAGAAAGATGGCTTATCCCACGCGAGGATCGGCCTGGCAGTGCTAAGCCCTGTCTCAGAGCCTTGGATGAGGCACAGCTGGCTGCCTTGCCAGGCCTCCCACTCCCACGGCACAGATGTGGCACTGCATGGAGGTCACAGCAAGGTCACAGCGTCAGGATTTGTGGGAGAAGTTTTAGCAATCGGCTTTTTCTCAGCGATGTCTAATCTCTCAAGTTTGCAAAGGAAGAATTACTCTGAATTGCAACCTAGGCAGAACCAAGGAAGGAAACACTTCAAAGATTTCCGTCTTTATAACATCCTCTATTCCTGAGGGCTTTTATCCTGCAGGCGTTGAGCCCTTTGTGTTTCTCAGTGATGTCAGAGGAGGGAAACAGCCAAAGTGGCAGAATAAACCCATGGCTCAGTCTACCCCTAGTCAGAAACTTGTGTCCCATCCAGCAGCCACCAATCTGGCCCTGATCGCCCATACATTCCTGGCTCCAGCTTCTGGACTACTACTCCTTTTGTGGCCCTTTTTGAATTTACTTTTTTGGAACACAGTCATATACCCTGCAGGAAAACTTACAGGCTTCCTGTTGAACATGATTCAGTTCAAGATCTGGCTGGACTTTGCTCTGCCTGCTCGAGAGGGTGCCTGGGGGTCTCTGCCTGCCCCTAGCAACCCCTGCCCACCCTGGAGCAGAGTTGGCAGCAGCTGGGGGCAGGCAGAGCCCACAAGGGTTGGAGTGACATTATAGAGCTTGTAATGCCCTTATATTCCAGCTCCTTTCCAGCTGAAGGCAAACGAGCTAATTCACTCCAGTTTTCCACAGTTTTATATCCAAAGGCACATGCATGGCCAGTTACTCCAGCTCCTTAACAAAGGTTGGTATCACAACAGCAAACAGAGAAGGAAAGGGCTGTGGTGACAAAAAATTCAAGTCCTTTCTGATTACTAGAAAATATTATGGGCATTTTTTGTGCAATTCAAAGTCTATTCAAGCAGAAAGGTGAGGAATTAGGAAGGCAGCCTTGTATACTCTATGTTTCAGAAGCTGAAATAAAATTTTGGCAATAGAAGAGCATCATGACAAAATGTGTATAAAGATTTGATTATTTAACACTTTACTAGAAAGTACTCCTTTAAATTGTCTCAATTTTTGACAGAACTTAATTTCTGCACTTAGCCAGATCTCTTAGTTGGAGATGATTGTACTGGTACCTGTGTACTTCTGAAAGAATGTGCCTAAATGCTGTAATATGAATAGTTCTTAGATTTTAAAGAAAATACTGTAAGATGTCACATTTGATAGCTAAAAAATTAGTGTATGTCACAAATGCAAATTTAAGGCTTGTAACAGATTTAATCTCTATAGTTCAGACAGAACTTTTCACAGCAGCTCCTTATGTGTCTTGAAAAAGGAATTAAAAATTCAATGTTCATTTCAAGCTTGAAAGTGTTTTGTGTAAAGATGGTTCTTTTTTGCAATTCAGAACTTTTGCCAGGCTTTTGATTTCCATTCTCCAATTTCCTGTATCATTACTAATTGCTCTTTTAAGTTTGTTGCCACTGAAACTTTAATGTTGGAAAACTTTAAGAAAAAGAACATTTACTTTCTTAAAGCATCCTTGTTGTTATCCTACTCACTTGTAAAGTTCAAGTGTTAACTGTAGCAGCAGGGATGCTTTCAAAGATTTACTTTCCATCAAATGCAGGTAGTTCTGCCATAGCACCATGAGGGTTAATCCTGCAGACAGATGCCTGTATCTGTGCTGAGTTTCCACTGGAACAGAACTGAGTTGTGTTTCTTTCTGAGCATCAAGACAGTTCAACATACAAACACTGGAGTAATTTTAAATAAATTAAAAACTTTGCAAAGGATAGTTTGATGACACAGTATTACTGTTTTCGTAAGAAATAATTGCATTTAGTACTTTCTCAATAAAAAGCAGCAGAGACCCTTCCAATTTTCCTTTAGTGGGAAAAAAGAGAAAATCTGGCCTTCCTATCATACTTTATATTTACATCAGATTTGCACTTAAAAATAATTCAGTAGTATTGCATTTTATAACCAGGATGTGGAGGAACTTATTATAGCAACTGCTTGGCTTAGTTATAAATAGAAATGCTAGATGTTTGGGAGCCTGAACTGCTGAACTCCATAGGTAGTCTGTTGTCAGAACCTATTATCGTTTCAGTTATTGGTGGCCATGAATTAAAGATTTGTTACTGTCAGACTGAATACAGCTTAAAGACAATACCTGGGGGCCAGCCAAGCACAAGGGCTGTTAAACTTGGTATTGTTCAAATGAAAGTAACAAGGTCTCTAAACAAAGAGCATCTGAAAGAGCAAAGGTGCCAATTACTTGAAGGATTAATGAAAGGCATGTGATGTGGGCATATTGATGAGATAATTTTACTTTATAGTATATCGGGATGAGGACTTGATAAGGATCAGATAAGCATGGTGCTGGAAAGATAAAGCATGGGAGAAGAGAGACAGGAAGGAAGGGTACCGGGGGCAAGGGAAATGAAACTGAGAGAAGGGAGGGTATGGAAGCAGGTGAGAAGAAAAACCCACGTTAAATGGAAGAAGGCCCAGAATTAAAAGTGAAACAACCATATGGATGTGCTAAGGTTCAGAGGGTCCCTGCTGCTTCAGTGTGCCCCTTTGGATGTGGGATGTTCTCTGTCTGTTGGGGTTTTCTTTACTTTGTCTCTGCTTCTTGGGATGCCTTTCCTTTTTCCCTTGGTGTCTTGGGGTATGAGAAGTGCAATTGGGAAACCTGAGTATCACTGTCAGAGGTCAGTCTGTGCTGAAATGTGACTTGTCCAAGTTGCTACAGCTGAGGTGTCAGGGTGATGTCTGGACTTGATGATGTTCCAGACCCTTCTAACAGTTGGTTTTTGGAGTCAAGATCCAATTTTCTCCAAATAAGAAACTTCTGTCATAAAGAAAACTATTCTCCCCTTTTTTTTTTTTTTGAGTCCCGCTCTCTTAAAAAAAGAAGTTGATAGAAAACTTCTTTTAAGTAGTCATATCATATTTAGTTGGAAAATTAATATAAATGTTCCTACTGTTGTTTTTTTTTTCCGATTTCTCAGGTATTCTTTTTCTTTAATAATCTTGTAAAACATAAGAATTTTTAAATTAATTTCAAAAATTTTGTGTTAATAGGCAAACTTTGGACCAGAAGTATGAAGGTTGCTTACAATATACTGCATAAATTAGGCACAAAACAAGAACCAATGGTACGACCTGGAGACAGGGTGAGTATCTCAAAGATTTTTCATTGCTAATAATTCAGACTCAGTGTAGACAAAGAAAAAATAAGGTATTTTGGGTACTCAGAGGAAATTAGTGAAGTGAAATACTGAGGAGGGGTGGGAACTGAAATCTGCTGTTTATTCAGAAGAAGTCTGATCATTCAGACAGATGTTTTGAACTGCAAAATAAATAATCTGAGCTGATACTCCCTGAATAGTAACTTGAAGTTGTGGCAACATCAACAATAAACATTCCCATGGAAAGTGATTTTTGGACATAGCACAACAGTCTGTTTAGCAAAATCTTGCTTATGGAGCCTGGAGGTGTCATGTGGATGAAAAACTTCCTTACTAATGACTTTGTAGTTTTTGAGATGGTAAAAACAAGAGAAGCATTGTGGAGGACAAAGTCAAGCAAAGTAAACACATATTGGCAGCCAGTTAAATAAATAAATGACGTGTACTGGTAACAAAGAATATTTCCATTCCTAGTTCTTGACTATGATGCTGCTAGTGCTAGAGGCTGAATCTAAGTGAATGGATACAGCCCACAGAGAGCAAGAGTCACAAAGGTAGCACTTTAAGGTGTTAAATGAAGACAAGAACATCCTATGGTTTTGCTAACAATGTACTTACAAACCTCTCCCTTTGTCTGCTAAGACTGGCTGAGCCTACTGTCCTTTTTGTCTGCCAGAGTGTTTATAGAAAATTCCACATGTCCCATTTCAGCTTGGATTTAAGCTGTGGAATGGCTATTCCAGAACAAATTTGTCAGAAATGCAAATTTTAGTCTCCTGTCCTAGTGCTTAGGGTTGTGAGTGTGGGATTAAGTCTTTTGCCCAGAGTCTGATAGCAATTCTCAAACTCTTGGTTCACTTGATCCTCTTGTGCCACATGTGAGAAACACACGTGTCTGAGAGAGCTTCAAGAATGAAAGCATGCAGTAACACTTCCCAGAAGGAAAAAAGAAAAAGAAAAAAAAGAAGAAAAATGAAACATGACAGTCTTTCCTGTGTTTCTTTTTGAAATAAATCACAAAGAAAATAACTAAATGATCTCTATATCCTTAATCTAAATTGCTTCCTACAATGGCATTCAGCCAGGACTAGGATCTGAAGAATCTCTTTTACTTGACTTACAACTGTGTCTCTAAGCAACAGCAGAAGCAGCAAGTTGTTCTGGTGTACACATCAAAACAGTCCACCCAGAAAGCTCCAAAAGGAATAAAGTTCATGTATGGGCAGTGTGCATCTCTCCTTATCTGTTGTGTGCTGCCTGCCTATCTTTGTAGTCATTTACAGCAGCGGTCACTGGCATCTCCTAACATTAAGGAAGGATTTGTGGATAATTCAGGCTGAAAGCTGGAAATTTAGCTAGTGCAGGACACATAAAGAACAAATTGCAGCTCTGCTAAATTAAGTCCACCTAGATTAGAGTGAAACAAATGTTTACAGCTGAGTGCTGAAAGCATATGTTTTGTGTTGTAAAAACATCTTGCCTAGCATCCCTGTGTAACGGGAACGTGATCATTTGAAGCAACTTCATGTTGAAGATGAGGTGTTACTGCACTTCTGATGCTCTAGGCTGTGGTTATTCTGGCTTTTATGCCCCTATTGTAATAACATAAAAGCTTTCTGACCTTTTTGAAGGTGACTTTTTATTCTGACATAATGTATGTTGTGTGACAACAGTTAAAGGCAGTTTTTACACACTAAATTAAACACAGCATATATTTCTGGTCTTTTCTAAATGAGAATGTCATTTTTTCCTTATGTTAATATTAAATAAAATATTTTAATTTTTCCCTTTAAAAACCTCTTCTATCAATACAATCTCTATTTTTCATGACTGCCATTACCTCACCTCTTATGTTCTTTGTCTGAGCCAAAAAATAAATGAATGTGCCTGCATTTCATTCCCTGCTTCTGGTATTATACGTGGCAAACTGCACTTGCCTTCTATAGTAACTTCAGAAATTTAACCTTACATCACCCCAGACAGCTGCCTGGAAATTAAGCTTGCCCTCTGAAATATCTACTAGATAACCAGATTCTCATCTCTTAATATACACTGTATGATTTGTTTTCCTTCAAGCTTAGCCCTTTTTGCTTTTACACACATTATTTATTTATTTGGTACAAGTCTGTTAGTGATTAATGTTTCTTGGATAGGAAGTTAATGCCTCTTTCCCACTGGACTTCAGTGAGATTTTTCTCACCTCTGTCAGCTCCTTTGCAAAGATTCCCATCCAAACCTTCACTGCTTTTAAGTAAGCAGAGACCAGTGCAAAACCCACAACCCTCAAAGTATCTTTTAGGTTCTTTCAGATGTTTGCTGGGCTCAGCAAACAGGATTTGCACCTGGCAAAATCCCTGTATTTCCATTTCCTCTGAGGCTGTTTATAGTTTGTGCCTGTAGAATACATACATACGTTCTGCACCACCATATCCAGCACTTGGATTGTTTAATGTGCAAGTGTGCAGACAAAGTAGCTGTGTATATGCTCTGACTCTAAACTGTCATGAAGTGAGAATCTTTAGCTTAAAAACCAGGTATTTCAGACCCAGTTGGACAAGGTTGGTTAGTCTTCTTCTAGTTTGAAGGAATCCAGTTAATGTATAGAAGGTGACTATCTTAACTGAATTCTGGAAACACAATCTCCAGTAACTGAACCTTGGAGTGTATATGAAAATATCATGATTTTTGTTCAGCAAAACTCCAATGGATATCAAAGCAGTCAAAACTCAAGAGCTATTAAGTAGTTTCAGGAAATTTCAAGATGCTGTAATGATACACTCAGGTCCTGTGTGTGAGTCCAAAGGAATTAGGTTTGAAATCATTCACCATTCCTTTTGCATGCCACTTCAGTTGACCGTGCAGGATAGTTACCAGCTGTGTTACAGCTGTTTAAGACAAGAGCTGAAAACATCCATCTGACTGAACCAAAACAAAACTGTAGACAGGATCCAGCCACTGAGGTCATTCAGCAGTAAGTGAGAGCAGTAGTATTCCCTGCCCTTGCAAGGAGAGCTGTGATTTCTGTAAATTGCTGGATCCTCAGCGAGACCATGCACCCTCACCTCTCCTTCCCCTTTGCCTGTGCAGGATCTCAGACATCGTCTGCACTGCCTGCAGGACTAAGCTGCACAGTTCAGCACGCTGGGGGAAGGAGGGCACCTAGTGAGCATAGTGGTGCTTTGCTGTGATTGATTTTGGCATTCTTTTATCTAAATAATTCCCCAACCCTAGTCCTGAAGCTGTGAAGTTCAACAAATCCACACCTAGGTTGGGGTGCGTCATGGATATGACGTTTGCTTCTAGATACCAGTTATCTGTGTGCACAAAGTGCACAGAAACTTCTACACTTGAACTACAGTCCAGTCCTAAAATTAAACTGTTGCATGAGGCACAGCATAGTTAAACAAAACAGTGTGTTAATGATTGACCTAATGACATAGTAAGTCTACAAGTGGTCACACTTCCACTTCAGTTTCAGTAACTTCAAGCAGATTATTATATTAGAATCTAAAGTTCTATCAAATCCATTTACTTGGTTATTTAACACCGATAAAGCAATCAGTTAATTGAGAACCAGATGAAGGGTATTGTCAATATGGGAAACAAGACAGCATGAAAATATTTAACTACATCCTAAGGGAAAGTGTTCATAAAAGGAATATTTATCAGAATAAATTCCTTCTGATTTCTCATTTGTCTGTCATTAGGCATTTGAATTGTTATCTTAGAATGCTTCAGTAATCAGCTCTCTCCAAAAGGAAACACAGGAGCTTCAATTATCTTTATTTTACACCTAGGATAAAATATTTTTAATGTACATCTCTCTCTTTCAGGTAACGCTCGTGTTCCCTAACAATGATCCTGCTGCTTTCATGGTGGCATTTTATGGCTGCCTGCTTGCTGAAGTTGTCCCCGTCCCTATTGAAGTGCCACTTACAAGAAAGGTAGGGAACTAAATTTCTTCTCTATACTGCTTTTTGAAACTTACATCAGAATAAATCACAACTGAACATAGCTTTTGAGTACATTTTTGTGGTTAACTAACTCTGAATATGAGGATACAAAGATAGTGCTGTGTGGTGAATTATATATAGTTCCTTCTTTTCTGTGATGGAAAATCTGAAGATGTGCTTGTAGTTTCAGCAAATGCAGGTCCGCCTGAAAAAGGAGAGGAAAATTTTCCAAGACTGCAGTTCTACCAGTCCTAGATGGATTATCTTTGTAGCCTTTCAAAACGCTTTGGTGTTGGCCACTGACAAAGAATCATTGGCAACAACTGCTGATTTTCCACCTGTCCCTGCAACCCAAGCTATGTTATAATGCCACTAGTGCTGTGTGTGCTACTTCAAAGCAGTTATGGAAATGCCTTCTCCTGTGTCTCTGTGTGCATATGTGTCCCAAAGCTTCTGTCACCACGGCCCTCTCTGCCAAGGGTGGCATTTGAACAAATTAGGTTCAGGAATTCTTGCCACAGAACATGCATTCATAGAGAAAACTGACCACTGCTAATCAAAAGCCTTTCACGTCCAGTGTTGGTTCAGAGATTCAACCATGTATCCCATGGAAGTATTAGGAGAGAAGTTCCAGCCAGAAAGAGTGTTTGGGGGCATTGAGAGGAGTGGGGTTGATGGTGTAGGTGAACCACAGCTGGGACACTTACACTGATGCTGCTGAACTTGCATTTTTTTCTGAGGATATATGCCTTGAAGGTTGTAAATACAGCAAAATGTGTTTATTCATTACAAGGCTTTTTTGTCATATCCCCTTAATTTACCATGGCTGGCAGCTCCCACATATCCCCTTGTATAATCACTTTTTTATTAACTAGCACTAATAATGCTTTACTTTAATTACTTGGTCTGGACTTGTCCACGCGAAGAATGTTCTTTAATCTTTACAAGCTTTCCTTTTTAAACTAAATTATTTTGGAAAATGTTGACTGAAGACGTAAAGTGTTTCCAAGGAAAGGGCTGGGGAAAAGTATAGCTTTGCTCATGTTTTCGGTTTTTCAACCATCAAGGACTTTTCTTTGAAATGCTCCAGTGTTACAGCACCCCAAAGCAGAAGCTCAAAACTTTGTTTCATGAATAGGTACCCTGCCTTTCAAATGAAAGCCATGAACCAAGATTTTAAGCCCTCACAAAGGCTTTTCAGTTTGCACATCTCACGTAGCAAATTGACAGCTCAAAATATCTGGGGATTTCTTCCTAACTGAATGTGTTGGAACCGTCCTCATATCTGAGAAGCTGAGTTGATCTCATCGTTTCTCCATTACAATCACACGTGCCCTGGCCAACATCTGTGGTGGGCTCCTGCCACTGTGAAACCAGAAGCTGGCAAGGAGAGAAGGGGTGGGAGCTGGAGGAAGGGGTGGTTTGATAAACTGGAGAAGGAGGAGAGAGAGGATGGATGGATGGATGGATGGATGGATGGATGGATGGGTGGATGGATGGATGGATGGATGGATGGATGGATGGATGGATGGATGGATGGATGGATGGATGGGTGGATGGATGGAGTGAGTGAGTGAGTGAGTGAGTGAGTGAGTGAGTGAGTGAGTGAGTGAGTGAGTGAGTGGATCAGACACTAAAAGGTCATGATCCAGCACAGCAGACATGAGGGTGACTGAGCAGAAGGAAGGACAATGGGAACTACAGGAAAGAGGAGACAAGAAGTAGCCCAGTTTAAACTGGCTAAGACTGGAGGAAAGATGCAGGTGAGCTAAAAAGGCAGTGCAAGAGGAGAGGATGGGACCTCAACCACCATACCTGCTTTGGGGAGTAAGGTTATACTATTTTACTTGTAAAATGTATTTGTGAGCACCGAGAGGTAGACATGACTGTAGAACAAGGATGTTGACTTTATTAGAAATACAACTCATTTGCATTGGGCTGTCATCATGCTTTCACATCCAAGTGCAGTACCTTCAGATAGGTTGAGGCAGTTACATAACAGTGTGCATTATTTCAATATAAACTAGAGATTCTATATGTGTCAACAAAATAAGGCGAGCAGAGTATGTACATTTTGAGATCTTATAGAGTGCCCAAAGGGATAAATCTGCTTTCGTTCTTTGATAAAAAAGAAGCAACATGGCTTTGAAGGGTGAAAAGTCTAATGTCTTTCCCTGTTACTATTTTCTGAGTTTTAATGACATTTTAAAGTATATGGATAGGTGTAAATTTGATTTATTTTGGAACATCTGATACCACATCCATCTATTAAACTATAAAATCCAGCTGTCCAAGTAAATATTCTGTGTCAAATGAATAACTTATCCTAATTTGGCTGAACCTCTTGGGTGTTTGTTTTTTTTAAAATATGTGTTTATAAATGGATATATAAATATACACTTACACATGCATGTATATATATTTTTATAAAAGAATATATACAGACTCAGGCTGTTTATCTTTTGCCATAATATCAAATTAATAAAACAATAACAGAGATGTCAGTTAAAAAAGCAACATGATCCATAATCTATAAATAAAACTATGCAATCTCACAGCATATACTATTGCAAATATTTTTGCATTTGTTTATATGTAAGGGCAACTGGAGTGGAAACAATGAGATGAAAATCGTGTTCTGAGTAGTCCCAGAAGGAATACCTCTGCTTGATCAAATTGCAGGGGATTGCTTCTGGCATCCGTGGGAAGATGTCATTCGTGTCATCACACAATGGCCTAGACTGTTCTTTTATGCTTTCCCATTATTTATCCTCTCTTCTACATGCTTCAGTACATTCTGGCATCTTCTGGGTTGCTTTTTGGAAGACAGAAATGTGAGCTAACACACAGATGCACAATTATATTATAGGCTTACAGAATACAGGATGGTCTATTTTAAGGAGTTATATTAGGAGCACATTTTTAATATTAAAAATTTGTACGAGCAGCTTTAGTACTGTTCTGCATTTTCATAAGAAGAGTTTTTCACAGCTCTGTGCAAAATTTTGTCCTGGCATTTTAAAACTGAGCAGCAGTGTTTGTAGCCAGATAGACTTTTGGCTTACAGATTACTCTGCAGACATCTGTATCCATATGGAAGTAAAGGCTTTTACTTTACCTGCACGTAGATTTTGTATGCATTCCCCTTTCTTCATAGCATGACTGTTATTTTTGTAAGACTTTGAGAAGATTTTTTTCCAGTTTATTGTTAGGTGAAAGTCCATCTCTACTTGCTCTTTCCTTCTGTATCCCACCTTTGTGTTGACAGAATACCTAGAATAATCCCAGGACTTCAGGAGACCTGTCTGACCTAGCACCTGGGATGGATTGCCAGAATACCCAGCAACCATGCAGCATTCTTCAGTTTTATTCCCATAATGCTTCCTGTTGTTCAGCAAAGACCTGTAAATTGTCATTCATACAGTATGGTTTTGGCTCTTTAGATTTGTAACATCAGATCTAAAATTAAAAACTGAAATACTGAGGCTTTTTTCAAATACATTGAAACTAAATCTTTATTCTAGAAGCAGTAGTCAGGGCTTCCATGGTCATTGTAGTGATAAAACAAGCAGCATGGTTTTTTTTCTCCTCCTTTCCTTACATTAATAGCATTGAAATGCTTTTGTCATCAACACTCCCCAAAATTGTTATATCTAATCCTCATCCCTTGGCTTATGGGGTCTGTTCTTTCATAGTCATGTCCTTCTCTCCAAATTTGCTTGTGTTTCCCAAACATTAGCAAGTAATGTGTCCTATACAACATCTCTTCCTTCAGCACTGCCACTTTTGTTAATCTTGTCTGAAGCTGGAGTATTTGTTTCCTTGTATGTGTGATATGATGTGACATACAAACTGTATATCATAGAACAGGCCATCAAAATAGAAAACGGGAGTTTCAACATGTCAAGTTCTAGTTCAAACAGTGATTTACTATGTCCCTTATGAAAAGATTTTAAAATACAGTTTTGATTTCTTCTTCTTTAGATTTTTTTAGGTCAATGTTTTTTTCCATTTGATGGGTGCCATGCAAATTGTTATTATTCTGCTCTGGTACAGTCAGGGGAGTTAATCAGTTTTAATGTGAAAATAACATTTTTGTCCTCCAAGCACATTCATAGTTATGCTCAGTCACATGCTGTGAACATATGAACAAAGCGATCCCACATAGATCTTTATGGCCTCCTTATCTTAAGCAGAATTTGTGGCAGAGTGAGACATAAAAGCATGTAAAATTTAATTTCTCACTCAAAATGGTGTTCCCAAGCATCTTGCTGTGTGATCTTAGCAGGCGTTTCTGTGCTCTTCCAGACACTGGCTCTGACACTGTGGTTGGAAGAATGTGCCTGTGTATTGTCATAGGAAATCTGGACATACCCATTCCAGGGCACTTCAGTTTTTTAAAGGATGCTTCATACAGGGTAAAAACTGGTTTTCAGGAGCTCTTTTTATTCAATTCTGAAAGATTATTAAAGCTTCAACAGTAGCCAGGGAGGTCTGTCTCTTTCAAGGCAGTGAAATTGTCCCAGTCATGTCTTCCATTGAAGGAAGAATTCTATTCCAAAGGAAATACACCTTGACATCTTTCCTAGTGTTTCAGGGCCTGAGATAAAATGAGCTTTGCTTCCTCTCAGCTTTAGTCATCGTTGGGCTGTAGTGCGCCAGAAACACTGGAGCTCAACATACTTTTGAACATCTTTTGACAATGCATCTCTTTCTCCCCTGAATTTAAAATATGCACAAAATGTTATGTATTTTTCTTTCAGTGACGATCTTCCAGTCTCTCCAAAGAATTTAAGTTCCTTCAGCCTCATGTGAGCCCCTGGTGCCTGTCTATTTCCTTTCATGCACTTTGGCAGTGGAGCACTGAGTAGAAGTCCTTTCTCATTTTGCCACAGTCAATCTCAGATCCTTTAAAATCTGTGTTTTCTTATTATATTTTCAAGTTTAGGCAATTATAGTTTCCTAGAGGGCATATCACATTTCATGCAGTGTCCCCTGCCAAAAATAACCATTGTCTTACTTTCATTAAGACTTCTGGACATTAAGACTGCTCATGGTTGCAGATATCACATGCAAATTGCAAGCAGATACCAAAATGGTTGTCCGACTAATTTCTTCATCTTAAAGCTGATGATGAAGATTGCATCTGCATTGTGTTTAACTTTGGTTAAGGTCTTTTGAGATCTGTGTTTTATGCCTTTTCACTTTTGACTTTTAAGTCTAATAGTTGCCCTATTTGTTCTTTACCAGCAAGTTTTTGGTAGTGTAAGGGCACTGGAGCTCAAATAAGCACTGTAACAGAAAACAAGATTAGTTCAGTCTGTGATGCTCCCCCACATAATTCTCATTTTGAAAACAGTCTGGGATTTGCAAGTGAACAGTAGTACCCTTTATCAGGCCAACCTTTGCACAGGCTGTCTCTTCTTTCCTTTCTTATTAGATAAGGACATGCACTCTCAGTCACGGAGACAGGATCATAATTGTTTTCCTCCACACAGATAGTCTCACAAAGCATTATAGAAATGACATTAACAGCATGCTGAAATGCAGCCACACGTGGGATTTTTTTATCCTGACAATGAATTATCACTCCCTACAGCAGGAAGAAGACAATTTGCCTCCAGGTATGGGTGAAAACCTTTAGGTTTCACCCTAAAGGGGTGAATAAAGACTTTTTAATAAAAGTCTTTAGAAAACTTTGAATGGCTGCCTACAGCAAAGAGGATATCTGACTCTCTTCATCTGAAAGATTGATCTCTCTAGGTATGTGCAGACATAGTCTGAAGCTATGCACACCTCAGTTTCTGTTACCTCAGCAAGCGTTGTGTGCCTTCAAGAGATGTAAAATGATAGCTCCAAAGTCAGCAAGTGGTCTCGAACCTCAAGCTACAATACCTCAACTCTGTATTTTGCCTTCCACCTGCATTACGTGTCATTTCAAACTGTGAACTGTGGAGGATTTGACAATGAACATCACTGGCAAGTCTCCCCTTGTCTGTGGTTTGGACTGCACTGAGTTGTCTCACCTGGTCTCCACTGGTTTCCTGAGGTTTTTTCTACCCTACAAAATTCAGCAAAACAAAGTGTTTGTGACAAGTAGGGAGTTGCCAAAGTGGCAGATTAGCATAAATTACCAAAAAACCAAGTAATACTGCTGACAAACCAGTGTGTTGTGAAAATCTATTCCATTTACAGGCAGGAGAGTAATTTTTTTTAAGATGGGAGGAGGATATTGGGTTTTTTGGAGGGAAGATTATTTGATTGTATTTTTTTCTACTTACAAAGTAGTTTTCAGCATGCAACCATTCATTCCACATTACTCAAAAGGCAGGCCGATAGCTTGTCTCTGAAATCTGAAATAATCAATGCCTTTAAAGTCAGTAGCTTTATTCATGGCCCACATGGGAGCTTTGACTGCTTCAGGCAAAGGACTGCATTTTTTAGCTCAAACTTCATTTTTCAAACGTACAAGTTTTGCCCAAGGATTTCAGTGCTCTGGGCCTGTCATGCCTGAGGTACGAGGAAGAGCAAAGACTATCGTGTTCACAGGATTGGGTGTGTAGGTAAGGTTGTGGTGTGTATGTGGGATGTATAGAAGTTTCAGATCTTCTGCCTACTGGCTGTCAGTCCAGTGTCTCTACAATTTCTTCTATGGGGCAGCAGATATCCCAGGAGCACCTGCATGGGGAAAGGGATGTCAACCCCTTCTTCATGTCTCTGTTCTCTGCAGTACTTTTAGCTTTTTAAGTCAGGATGAAGCCATCAGAAGCAGGCAGAAGGTGGTGATAACTAGTTAGGAGGTGTGAGAGACTGAGATTGAAAATGGAATTGGTGGACACCAAGTAGGAGACTGCCAGAAAGCTTCATTGTGTTCATACTGCAGAATCCTCAGCTCCTGTGGCCCTTGGGAACAGTGTCTATCACAGCACCTCTGCTTCAGCATCTTAATTTGCCTTAATTTGCAAGGCAGGATTTAGTGTGGCTACCAAGGCATGGCACAGGATTTGAAAGTCTGTAAAACACGCTAGATACTGTCACACCTGGTGAAATTCTTCCAAACTTCTATGGTAGTGTTACATCATATAATTGTTTAGTCATGTTTTCCTTACAGTTGAAAGAATAACTGCACAGAAAAGAGTGGGTTGAAGATTCAGCCCATGTGAGATGGGGTTGTCCTCATGTAAAGCAATCTGTAAATTGTGACGTGCATAGATTGTATTAAGTAATCTGTAAGTGTGAGCTACTACAAATGAATGAATAATGTTTATGTGAACATTCTCTGAGCCAGTTGGTATGGCACTAAGTGAAAGTGTAGTCAGTCTTTCTTGTGTTATCTAAAAAACTTCACTGTTAATACAAGTTTCCTTTTCTGGTTGTTTTGTTTTGCTATCAGAAGAGCAAAAATATCCCCCAGGGCTATGGTATGCTGATGCTCCAAGGTCCACACTTTCTACTGGTTTACTTACATTAGATTTCTTATGGAATTTGTTAGGTTAATTTCTGCTTATAAAGCTCTGCATTAAATGGAATTTCATTGCTTGAGAATTGGCATTTTCTTGACACCGTGGTGAAACAGTTTGCTAGCAGTCTTTTATAGGATATACAGTTATAACACTATAATTTAAAATTGAGATCAATGCAATTACTGCATTCAATTATAGAATTTATATGCCTTTTATTTAATTGGTAGTTAAAAATTCTTAAAATATTAGTAAACATTTTTTAGATTAAATTTAATGGGAAATTTTGGGTAATGGTAGTATGAATCTGATATTTTAAGAAACTCATGACTCCCTTAATAGATGAAAGAGTAGCAGGTCTCAGAAGCTGTGTCTTGCCCAAGGAGTGATGTTCTCCATGGAGTACTCCAGCCTTCCTCTTCCTGCCATTCCTCCTGAGGGACCACCAAGGAGAGCCATCTCTCCTGCATTGTTCAGGCACCCACATTTCCCTTCTTTGAACAGAACCCAAGAGTGGAGACACCAGATCTCATCCTCACGTGGAACCAAGATCAGATCTGGCTAAGTGCTTGTCCCACAGATTTGACAACACAAATATGGACCAGCTAACACGAGAGTCAGTGAGACTGTAATGGTTGACAAAGTTCTTTAAGTTCTGGAAGCCCCACTGGTGCAGGTGTGATGGAGTCAACAACATGATCCCCAAAATGTTGTTCATGGATATACCAGTATTATTCTCTGTTGTTCAAAAGAAACTCTCATTGTCTGGTTTTATGTTGGAAAAGATTATACACCAACTTAAGTTTAAAAAGCCTTCCTGAAAAAGCGCCTTTTCATTTTTTTCCTGGTTTTACATGCATTCTGGTTATAGTAAGCAAAACCAAATGCTTTTTCTAATTCTGGATGGAAGGAGTTATATAGCATAGACTTGACAGATCAGTTTATTGTCCCACATTGCTTGCTCAGCTATCAAAGTTCTGATAATTGCTGCCATAAACATATTTTGAGGTGTTATGGAAAACAAGTAAGCCTTTGCTTTTTTTTCTGATCTGATTCCTTCTCCATTTTAGATGGTTTTATTTGACTACATAAAAATTTCATTAAAAATTAGTCAGATAGGCTCTAGGGCTTTCATCATACAATTTTGTTTTGAATAAATCAGTAGATTAAGGCAACTGTACGGTATTTCTGGTTGTTTCCATGGTTAAGTGTACTTTATGGTTGATGTAGAACCGTTCTGTGAAGAAAGGGTTAATACTTCTATGTGCATTTATATCTCAGGTTTTACTCTGTTGAAGAGCCTAGTGAATAGATGTAAAGTTTATAAAATAATCATGCCAAGATACTATACATACAGCAGGCATAATGCTGTTGAAACACAGCATCTCTTAAAGAACAGCTATGGCCTAGACTTGAAAATCATCACATGACTTCTAGCTTCAGTGCCTACATGCCCTTGATGAAAGTAAAATGTAATGAGCTTACTCTAATGGGCACTTGACTATATGTAGTGCTCCTGAAACGTGTCTGTAACTACTCAATGAAATGGTTATTGACAAATCAGGTTACATCAGCAATAACAGGGGTACTGTCACCACTGTATGCCCATATAGCATCTTAAGGGTTTAGAGCTTTCTCCAGGTGGAAGCATCTATATTCCATATTATCTCCCAGAACTGTCACAGAGTCACAGAATGGTTGGGCGTGGCAGAGATGTCTGAAGATCACCTAGTCCATCTTCTCTCCTCAAACAGGGCCACCTAGAGCAGGTTGCCCAGGACTACATCCAGGTGGCTTTTGGATATGTCTGAGTGTGGAAACTCCGCAACCTCTCTGAGCACACTGTGCCAGTCACCCTGTAAAAAGTATTTCCTGATGCTCAGAGGGAACTTCCTCTGTTTTGGTTTCTGCCCATTGCCTCTGGTCCTGTCACTGGGCACCACTGGAAAGAATTTGACTCCATCTTGTTACAGGTGTTTGTACACATCGATGAGGTCCCTTCTAAGCCTTCTCCTCTGCGGCTCAGCAGTCACAGCTCTTAGTCTTTTCCTCATAGGAGAGTTGCTCTAGTCCCTTAATAATATAATGGCCTTTGCTGACTTTCACCAGTAGCTCCATGTCTTTTACTTGGAAGCCCAGAACTGCTCCCAGCACTAGAGATGTGCCTCACTAGTGCTGAGGAGAAGGATCACCTCCCTCAGCATGCTGACAATGCCTCACACAGCCCAGGATGCCATTTGCCTTTTTAGTGCCAGGCACATTGCTGTTCACATTCAACTTGTTGTCCACCAGGACCCCCAGGCCCTTTACTACAAAGCTGCTTTCCAGATGGTGCTGGTGCAGGGGGTTGTTCTTCCCCAGGTGCAGGACTCTGAATTTGCCTTTGTTGAACTTTGTGAAGGCCTTGTCTTCCCATTTCTCCAAGGATCCCTCTGGAAGGAACAACCTTCTTATACTTGTCCTAGCTACTCATCATTATTTCCGAAGAGATACGAGAGCAGGTGCCATCTGATGTCTTCCATTCTCTTTATGATTTATGTTCATACAGACAGGAGGATGTCTAGGTTGTGGAATTCCTTTGTCAATGTACAGATGAGTTTTGATAATCAGCTAAAAGGAAATCATCTTAAAGGAAAGAGACTATTTTCTTCTCAAGATAATATGCCCAAGGACAAAAATTATTTCAGCCTGTAATCACTTCTAATCAATTCTATATGTTTTGTCATCTCTTAGGATGCAGGAAGTCAACAAATAGGCTTTTTGCTTGGAAGCTGTGGAGTTACTGTGGCCTTGACCAGCGATGCATGCCATAAAGGACTGCCTAAAAGCCCCACAGGGGAGATTCCACAGTTTAAAGGTAATCTAACCCTTACTTTTAGTGACTTTCACTGGTCATTTACTACAACAGTAGTAAACATTGCACTTGTTTAGTGGCTGTGGGTGAGGATCAGGCCCGTGATGAAACACTTGCCACAGGAGCAGCCGTTCCTGCTGGGACACCAGTGCCCCGGTGTGTCACTGCTGGTGGTGATGGCTGTGCCCACCTCATGGCTGGAGAGCAGCACCAGTGCTCCCAACCTGGTTCTCTACTGGCTAAGCTGGGCTTCTCAGATCATCTGTGTCCACAACCAAAATTAAACCAACAGACTTAGGACTGTAGTAGATGAGAAGCATTCTTATGATTCAGTCCTATGGCTACGTGTAGGGACAGTAACCTCTGGCAGGAGAGTGGTAATGAAACTGTTTGGATCAATAACAGCTCGAACTGCCTGGCCATTTCCTCAGGGATTGTCTGAGAAGACAAGGATAGCTGTGTTAAGAAAGCAATGCTGGAAAATCTTCTTTCCCATACTGTATTGAGGTTCAAAAAGAATCAGTGTTTAGGTAATGGTGACACAGGCATTTGAGGAAAAAAGCTTTGTCAGGGAAGACTTTTGTCTTGTCTTATCCAGCAGAAACTCAACAAAAGCTGACTTTTGTTTGTACCTCAGGCTGGCCAAAGCTGCTGTGGTTTGTCACAGAGTCTAAACACCTCTCCAAGCCGCCTCGTGACTGGTTCCCACACATCAAGGATGCAAACAACGACACAGCTTACATTGAGGTGAGTTAATGAAGATGCATCTTCTCCTCGAATCATTACATATGGCACTTCTGCATTAGGTAAACATCATTATTCATTCACTAGTCACAGAAGCAAAGAACATCCTGGCTTAGCCTGTTAATAAGTAATACTTTACAATAAATTAGACTGATACTGATTTCAGAAAAGTTAATGGAATGTTAAATTGCATTTTGGGCAATTCTAACTTGAACATTTTTATGTTGTCTATGTGGCTGCTGCAATACTATATTAAAGTTGCCTTGACCAGTCTCAGACCCACACAATGTGGGCTTGCTTAGGATTGATAGATGACAAGTTTCACAGTGAAGCTTCAGTTCTCATATCACAACCTTCAGACCCTTTGAAAGAGAAAGAACTTCTTGTTCCTTACTGCTTTGTGAGTCATACTCCGTCCCAAAAGACCAGTAGCAGGAAGGGAAAGTTAGCAATGCTGTTAAGTTTAATTTTCCTCCCTTTTTATCCCCATCATTTTCTTCTACTTCTGCATAAACTCAAATGCCTTGAATTCAGTGGTGTTAGTATTGAATTTAAATGATTCTTCACGGGGCCTAAGTTCAAGTGAAGGGAGCGAAGGTATTTCCTGTCTTTGTGCAGTCAGAACACTGGGCTAGAGAAGCAGAGATGTCTCAATTCTCAATCTTGTGATTATCTTCATCGTGGAGAAAGATAAATGTTTAATTTACTAATTACCACTGAAAGTTTTCAGACTCTTGCATAAAGTCAAAAATTATTGCAATCATCTCAAATGGTTTCCTACCTCTTTTGTCTCCTTTTGTCTCATGAGTCTCATATTCTTCTCATCAAAGAGCATGTGTCTTTCAGACTGTATACATACAGATTATTATTACACCACCCAGCAAGGATTCTGAGGTCAGCTCTTATCCCATGCCTTATAAGATGCTCAAGGGAGCTCAGGTTTATTGGTTGGCCTATAAAATGTAACGTAAACACTGAACAGACTGAACTAGGTTATTCTCTGCTAAACCTAGCCAGTCATTTAGTCATTAACGTGGTCAGGGTTTTTAGAATTATTTTTCTGTAATGCCTGTTTTCAAACAACAGATGGATTTCAGATATCAAGCCTGGGAAGCTTCAGTCAGTCAAAAAGAAAAAGCCTACCTGAAAAAAAGCGTCTTTTAAAAAAGAAATACCTGCAAAACTCCTCAATACTGCTGCCTTCTTAAAATAGAGTCATTAGATGTGCCCATCATTCACCTGCAGAGGAAACACTTTAAACATAGCTATTAAATAATGGAAATAGGGCAATTATTGCACATTGACTTTCCCTGGTTATTTCTTTTTAGTACAAAACATGTAAAGATGGAAGTGTTCTTGGGGTGACTGTGACGAGGATTGCGCTGCTGACACACTGCCAAGCTCTGACCCAGGCATGTGGATACACAGAAGGTATGGAGTACACTTCCCTTGCATTATCCTTAAAATCTAGTGTGAATTGTAGTTTATTTCTCATTAGGCTCCTATCTTAAGTTTTACATAGATTTGCTCCAAAAGCTTCTAGATTTAAAAACCTGCTTTTTTTTTCCATTTGTTTTAGGAAATATGCCCACGTTTAAAATATCTATAGGAGAGGCACAAAATAATGTCCTAGCCAATATAAATCCTGCAGTGGAAATTTACTGTGAAAGTTAACCTTTGAGGTCACCAGTCATGTTATACTGAAGCTTCCTTCCTTTGAGTGGGTTTGCCTTGGGTTAGTGCCATGTTCTAAAAAATAAACTCTGCTTTGTTTTTGTTGGACAGCTGAAACAATTGTGAATGTATTAGATTTCAAGAAGGATGTTGGTTTATGGCATGGAATTCTTACAGTAAGTATGTGTTTTTATTCTCTGTGAGTATTGGAAAATAAACTAACCTAATATGCTTATTGCTATCTCAAACTGGGGTGTCCTACAGCTTCTTCTAATACAGTTTTTTCTGCTTTGAAAGCAAAATAAATGTGAGTTAAACTTCTTCTGGAGCACATAACCATAACGATCATGGTAAAGATCTCAATGTATTTTATGCATTTTTATGTCAAGTACTCTGGCCCTGTTCTTACCATGTTACTCTTATCAATGTATCATTTTGTGATCAAACTTTATAGCATAAACAAATTAAATTAGTGCTTTCCTCTGTAAGGATATGATCCAGTGGCATAGCTCTATTGCCACTGATTAGCTTTGCTGTCAAAACTCCCACCAATAAATGGTTTGGTTATATTAAAACATTTCTGATACCTATATTACATTAATGGTCCACTTGCAGTTTGAATGTCCTCCTCCATTGACATGGGAGACAACTGACACATTTTTAAGGTTTAATTCTACCAAGGCTATTGCAATCAGTGACTGACAAAATGCTTATTTTTCACTGATCATTTTAAGAACAGATATCAAGTTTTGAAGGGTCATTGTTTGGGGGCCCCATGGTTTTGGAGGTCCCTATGATTCCCAGCGATTTGGAGGTCCCTCTGATTCCCAGTGATCTGATATATTTTTCCCATGCAGTGCTATACTGTTCTTAATATCAAAGGGCAGTAGTAACGTTTCTGAAGCAGAAATGAACTATTAGGCTTAATGCCCATAAGTATCTCATGTTAAAAAGCCATCTTTATCACTGAAGTTGAAAGCAAGTGTCTAATAGAGCTTTTCTGTGCCTTCCTTTGCTATTAATCTTGGTCTGAACTTCGTTTTTTCCATTACTTGCCTGTAAGTGCTTTTCCTGTACCTATGCTTCTGCCAGACTGAAAAGAGAACAAGTGTTTGGATGACTAATCCACTGAGACACTTAACCTTTCTTAAGCCTAGGTTTGCCAAAACAAATACTGTATTTAACCTGAGCTGCTATGAGGGGAGGTGTGTTGCCTCAGAAGATATTTCTAAATGGTAACAGAAATAAAGCAGCAGCTCATTTACAGGATGGTTTTTTAGCACTGAGAAATCACTGATGCAATTGATAGGCTTAGACTGAGAGAACAGTTTTGAATCTGTCATTGGTTTCACTCAGCTGCTTTTTCTAAACTTCCTGGAACTTTTCATGACCTTATTGAAAATACTGGAATTAGCTCACCTGCAGAAGGACTAAAATCTCCTTCATTTATTTTCTGTTAAAATAAATTGATCTCTGCTTAGCCTGTGACTCCAATTTCTTTGTCTTTTAAATAATTTGTGCCCCACTACTGCTGATAGCTTTTCAGTATTCCCAGAAATGGATTTCTTTAGACAGATATGTTGCTGCTACTTGTCCTTTTGAGTACACTGTTCACATATATGGAAGTTTAGTGGGCTTAGGGATAATATTGACCTACATAGCAAATATGTAGATATCTTTGAGTATAAATAGAAGGAAAATGTTTCATTTTTTTCAGTACTTCTTCAAAGTTATGATCTGATTAGTTTAAATCCTAAATCCTTAATCCTTAATTAAAGCATTGGAAAATTGGTGTCTGTTTCATCTCGATGTAGGTAGATAGATAGGAAAAGATGAATGCCAGCATTGTTAATAAAATAAGCATAGGGTGATTTGCACAGATACCCCTGCCCATAACACAATATAAATAGTTACCATGATTGTTGTATAAAACCCATCTATCTTTTTTGATTTCAGAGTGTCATGAACATGATGCATGTTATAAGTATTCCATACTCCTTAATGAAAGTGAATCCACTGTCATGGATACAAAAAGTCTGTCAATACAAAGGTAAGAAACAAGGTTATGCAAAAGTTTCCTTGATAGTCAAAATCGAAAGTGCAAATTGGTAATATGGCTGTATAGCTTTTATATGGTGTATTAGTAATTTTCTCATTCTTATTGCAGCAAAAGTAGCCTGTGTAAAATCCAGGGACATGCACTGGGCATTGGTGGCACATCGAGATCAGAGAGACATCAACCTTTCCTCGCTGCGTATGCTGATAGTGGCTGATGGTGCAAACCCATGTAAGCTGTGCTGCTGCAGTGCAGTAGAGAACAGGAAGGGGTTTCTGTCTTGCATTTAAAATTTCAATCTTCAGCCATCTTAGCTAAAATATATACAAAAAATAGGGTTTGTCTACTGCAAGCTGTATGACACTTATGACAACAGTAATTAATTTTGGATTTTCTCAAAATATATTTTTCTGTAGCGAATCCTGAGGCAAACTTGATTTTCCACATAACGTAAGTTGCAGTAAATCCAATTTTGTTCAACACGACAGTCACATAAAGACTGAAGCTATAAAGACCTGAAGCAATAAAGACCTTAAGCTAGAGAAAAGATCAGAGCATTTCCTCTGGATGATAGTGCTCAGATGCAGAAGTAACTGCGAATTTTAGAGGAATACTTATGCTACTCTAGAGAAACACATCTGGATGCTATTAATGACCATTAATAGCATGAACTGTTTCTCTATATAATTTAAGATATTGGCTTATAGGTGTTCTGTTTGTTTCTAGAAGTTTACTTTGACTTTCTGAATGTAATTTTTAATTTCTCTTATCCTAAAAAAGAAAACTGTAATGAAATTCATATTGGAAGTTAGCAGTAATGGCTTTTATACACAAGCATAGTGAAAAGACTTTATGCTCAAAATGAGTCTTTATTCTCTGTGTGCATACATAACTGCATATACATATATATAGTTGTAGCAGCTATGACTTATTTCCCAGTGGACATGGATACTTTTTAAATAATTTCTCCTGAAAAGCCTATATATATTAAATAGTAGATTTGCAGTTTGAATGGTGTCACTTCAGAAATTAAATTATTTTTCTCCTCTGATAGTTTTTTTTTCTTTACCCTAGGGTCTATTTCTTCCTGTGATGCATTTCTCAATGTCTTCCAAAGTAAAGGTCTAAGACAGGAAGTCATTTGTCCCTGTGCTAGTTCACCAGAAGCTCTCACTGTGGCAATTCGAAGGTACTGTGTTACACCAGTGGAAATAGACCCACTGTATTTGTGTATGATGTGGTAACTTGAAAAGAAATGATAAAATTATTCAAGTATGAATCTGCATATTTAACTTCTGTAGGACATTTTTAGTTTAAAATTTGTTCATGTCCAAAAAAGACAGACAAGAAGAATTTCTAGAGCAATAATTTAACTTCAGAGTGCTTTATAGTCCCCATGTGTGTAATTTTATCTAATTTTAAATTAAATACATTGAAATGCCAGAGCAAGTTCTGTAAATAGAAGTGTAAAAATGCCACGCTAAGCGTAAAATAATTAAAATGTGAGAATTAAGTGGAATTGCCATCGAGGAAAATCATACTCTAAAGTAGTCCGTTTTAAGAAAATTATGACATTCTGCAGGTTGGTTTTGGCTGACTGGCACCTTTTAACCATTCATAGACTCTAGTAACCATCTGGAAATACTCTTTGAATCTGATGGGTTTGTGCCTAGAAATAAAATTGATAAATTCTATTAAAACTGCTACATTCTACTAAAACTGTTAAGCCTTATGTATATAGAATCACAGGATTGTTTAGGTTGGAAAGAACCTGTAAGATCACTGAGTCCAACTGTTAATCCAGCACTGTGAAATCCACCACTAAACCATGTCCCTGAGTGCCACATCCACACATCTTTTAAATACCTCCAGGGACAGTGACTCAACCTCTTCCCTGGGCAGCCTGTTCCTATGCTTGACGACCTTTTTGGTGAAGAAATTTTTCCTAATTTCCAATCTAAACCTCCCTTGGCACAACTTGAGGCCATTTCCTCTTATTCTGTTACTTGTTATTTGGGAGAAAAGACCAAGCCCCACCTCGACACGGTCCCTGCTGAGCCTCCTTTTCTGCAGGCTGAACAATCCCAGTTCCCTTAATCACTCCTCATAAGACTTGTACTTTAGAAGTACTCCTGTCATGAGTGCTGCAGCACACAGTAAATGGCATAACTATTGTCTGTTTTGGCAGAGTTTTCTGAAAGTCGTACCTTGAACAGTAGGCGCTTTGTTTTTAAGTTCATATTTCTGCAGCCGTTTATAATTGTTTCACGTTAGAACATGCAGTATTAAAGTGTAAAGCACTATAATAGCATTAAGTAAAATACTTCCTGCCACAAAGTTTAAAACACACTGTTCAAGTGAAATTTAACTAGATTTTCAATTAGCTTTCCAACGGAACATTGCAGGAAGAAAGACATGAGGCCAAGAGTGTGGTTGACTTCCAGCCACCTCATTATTAGTTTAAAACATCTGAAAGCAATCCATCAGGGATTTACCCTGTCCAGGTTAGTTGTCTTTCTGGGAACTACAGGATCTCAGAGAGCCCTTTATTCAGCTCCACCAGCCTGTTCTCAACTTTATACCAAGGGGTACCAAGTGGTTTTCCCTTGTGATGAGTTTCCCTGCCATAGGCTGTGCAGGCCTTTGTTCCCTTGGAATGAGCTCTTGTTTGTAAGAGCAGAGAGGAGGTGGATGGGCAGTAGACGTCCTTGTGCTGAGCACTGGGCAGGTTTTAATTTCCTGTGCTAGCCCTGGAAAATTCGCCCCAAATCACCGGTTAGGAAGTCGGAGAACTTCATAGTGCAATGGCTGGCATGCCAGCCTTTCTAGTCTTAAACTCTGTGCCTGTAGCCCTCTGAAGAACTAGAAATTAATTTCCAAATTAACTAGCACCGAGAACTTACCCAAGAAAATTATTAGCACATAAAATCGTGGATACTGCAAAGAAAAAAAGGATTCATTTTTATCTTCAGTGCCTCACTGTGTAATTACAGAGCAGTTCTTACTACAGTGAATGTTACTGAACACATATCTCCTTTTTTGAAGTCTGTTTAATGGTAGGATAATGCTAGCTGAACTTGGGAGACATAGTATTTTTCATTTTGTTCAAGCCATCTCCACTGACAGTAAAGTCATTATCATACAAGTTCCAAAGAGTTACAGCTGAAGTATGCATTAAAATGACTCCCTGCAGAGCAGAGATGCAGAGAGCTCCCTGTTAATATTCTGAATCTTTCAAAATCCATGGTGTATTTTTACTGAACTTCCTACAAGGAAGGTAACAAAACCAGTTCTCAGTTGCAGTACCCTTATAATTTAGAAAAAGACAGTCAGCAATAGACTAGAGGTACTTTAGCCTTAGAGCTGAGTCATGAAGCCTAATATTCAAAGGGATGTGTCATGCAAATAATTCTTTATGTTTTTCCACTTTGGTTTATTGCAGATTAGTCTGAACCTACTTGCTTAAGGGAATGTAAAAGTTTAAGAACAGGTTTCTTCCCATTTAAATGCCTGGCAAAAACAGTGGTAAAATAGATTGTATTTGTAAATGGTAGTAGGAGCTGCTCTCAAAATGCTTTTCAAAGTGTCTTTGTGTGTGATAAGTAATGCAAGAGAATGAATGTGATGAAAGTCCAGATGGCCTCTACTCCTGCAAGGTTGTGAGCAGCTGTGTGTGCCTGCAGGAGACCTTTCTTCTCATGAGCAGCAACCTGTGTGTTTTGGGGAGCAAGGAGGAGAGAAAGTTGATCAGTAATGTCACTGAAAGTTCCTTTTACATGATGGGAACGTTATTTATCACAGCTGCTTGTTTACTAGCACCATTTGTTATGCTCTAATGCATTTTCAAGCGTGCTCACATCTTTCTTTGTTGACGTTGTCACTTGAGAAATATGCCTCATAAAACCTATTAATTGAAATTTATAGGGCCGATCAGAGCAAGGCTTACGTGAGCAGGACTGGTTAAGGCCCATCTAGTATTTCAAGCACAGTAGAGGGGAAATGTCATATAAAAGGACATTATCTGTTAAAAAATAGTTGTGTTATGACGGAGTGTTTAGGAAAAATGCAGACTCCTGAGCTAAATGTTGGCTGTTTTATCCGTCTTGAAAATAGCTGGAGTCTGCTCTGCATGGATGCATTATCCACACTCAGATCAGCATCACGACAGCCTCCAGTTTTGCATTTTAAAATGTAGGACAGCGTAAGAGTCTTTCCAGACATGAGAAGCCCTGACATATTCCCCTGACTTAGTAACTTGCATACGTCAACACTCGTTTGCTCAAGCCACGCTCTCGGTGTATAATTGTGTCCACAGATGCAGCAGGTGGGTTTACACTGAAACAAGTTGACAGGCATCTTGTGCTGATGCTGTGGAATTCTGCAGCATGTTGGCAGTGAATCTGAGCAAACTGAGGCATTCCAAAAAGGCTGCATCCACAACATTTCGACCATGACTGATGAAGGAGTAATTTGTTTTAATTTCCATGTGGTAAATTAGAATAGGAAGAATTCAATTATATGCACTAAAATGAAGATGGTGAAGCCCTCGCTTTTTGGTGGTAAATCTACTACAATCTAATTTCTTCTGTTTAGTAGTTTTAGATGCCTGAGTATTGGGAGTAGAAAGTCATACCTGTGATTTAAAGACAGCATACTTTTATTTTAATTTTGACTTTGACACCAGTATGCAAGAGTCAGGCTTTTAGTCTGGCAGGTAAGTTTGATTTCCTAGTCCTAGTTCCAGGTTGCCTCAAAATAGGTAATATAGGGAGAGTTTATCAAGCTATTTTTTTCAAGCTATTGAAGTTCCAAAACTTCAGAGTGCAGTTTCCCTCCACATTCTCTGCACCACCTCTCAGTATTTTTAAAATAAGGCAAAAGGCCTTTACTTGGATAATGAAGCAATCTTTATAAGTCTATCTGAAAATTAAATACAAGCTGTTGTTAGGTGCTACTTTCATCTCAGCAGCCCCATATATGTGGGTGGGTACTGAATGAGAGTTAACAGATGTAATTAGTTAGAAATAACTGGAAAACAGGATTCTGTTGGGTCTGCTGGGGGAAAAAGAAGGTGAAATTTTAAACTCTGAAACACAGAAATATTTGCAATAGGAGTCCACTAAGCATAAGTAAATGCTTGTGTTTGCCTGATGGTGCACTGATGTTCTAACACACGCTTGTAGGCCAACAGATGACAGCAACCAGCCACCAGGAAGAGGAGTTCTGTCCATGCATGGTCTCACTTATGGAGTGATTCGAGTGGACTCTGAAGAAAAGCTTTCCGTTCTCACTGTCCAGGATGTTGGTTTAGTGATGCCAGGAGGTAAGGACCTACCTTTGAAACTTACCATGATTCATCAGTTTACGTAACTAGCAGTAGAAAGTCACAGGTGGGCGTACTTTGTTGCTGGACTACAAGCTTTGGGATTATAACATCTGTCCTTGAAAGCATTTTAGTGCAAAAGCATTACCTTGTAAAACTTTATGGTTTGGAAATCCCAAGATTTCTTCTCTGCATTTACTTCAGTGGCTGCCTGTGCTCAGGTTACACATGTTTTAAACAACCTGCCGCCACATCAGAACCACATTTGTTCCTTAACTGTAAGATGCTGGTAGATAAAAGAAGGCTATAAATATCCATAACTCTGACCCAGATGAGACTCAGTAGGGAACGTTTTTATAACCTTTGCTAGGGATCAACAAAATTGCTATCTGAAAGCTTGCAGAATGTTTTTCCAAAGATCTTGTGCTATCACCCAATTAGATAGAGGAGGTATGACTGAACAGTTCATGTTGATAAATTCAAATTGAAACCAGTGCTTCTAAGGAGGAAGATAACATTTTTCATAAGAAAGCTCGATTTTAAATGAGATGTTACAGGTATTAGAAAAGGATAATACTGTAGTTTTTCATAAGAGAATGCTTGTTATGCACCAAAGCAATTAAATATAATGATGCATCTTACAAAATTTCAGTTGAACAACTTAAAATGTGGGAAGATATGATTGGTTGTTGTTTAATAGTTATCATGCAAGATATTATAATAGGTGTGCTGTGTTGCTATGTTCTGATTGTTCTAATGAAAGTACAGACTCCTGTTTACCCTCTGAGTGAGAGAAAGGTCATTCAAGATTCTGAACACTTGTACTTAAAAGACATGCTGATTAATTTTTACTCTCCCTTGGTCATCATATTCTCTTTCCAACCACAAAATCTACAAATGCTGTACTCCAACTCCAGGGATTATAGCTAAAGCAGTATTCCCGATTCTTGTTCACATGGCTGACATAAAATAGTGCTTCTTTCTCAGACCAGTGCTTTCTAATCCCTCCCATTTAGCTCCTGCTGTCTCTGCAGGGCTGTAAGACCAGTGAGAGGGAGTCTGAGCTCTGATAAATTCTCAGTAAAACAACCATACTAGTCTGCTGGAATATCTTGATCTTTCATATGGTGTTATTTGCTACTTTCTGAGAGGTGAATTTCCTGGTTGCCTGCCTCCTGGCTGTATAATAATTATCAGGGACTCCATTAGGGTATTTCATTTTATACTAAGGCAAATCTGGTCTTCAGTATGCAAAGCTGGGAACACAGTCACATTTCATAGCAATATTACAGATCAACTGCAGTTTTAGAGAGCAAGGCAAATAGATTTTGTCATCAGTGTAAAGATCGAGTTTACGTAAAGATCTTTACATTCTTTGTATAAATATTATTTAATAAAGTTGAACACCATAATGTTCAAGAAACTGATTTTTAGACATGTCTATGTATAATTCATTTGTTTGTGTCAGCTACACCATGATGTCTTTCACACAGCACTTGTTATTCTGTGGTTCATTTTATAACATTTTTTAAAGTGCTTTGTTCTCCTTCTAGCTATAATGTGTTCAGTGAAGCCAGATGGAATTCCTCAGCTCTGTAAAACAGATGAAATAGGAGAACTTTGTGTATGTGCTATTGCAACAGGTACATCATATTATGGACTCTCGGGCATGACCAAAAATACTTTTGAGGTAAGTTGACCAAAAAGTGTGATATAAAAATCTTTCCTTTTTAACTTTTTCTGTGTCAAGGTAGTATTTGACATAAAATATTTATAGTAACAATAGAATTATGAAAAATTCTGTAAGTAGAATAGAAGTAATAATCAATGCTTGTGGCTTGGGACCTGTACTCTAGCCAGATAATCTACACTGAAGCCCATTTCATTAAGTACAATAGTAGGTCTTTATGTGAGTTTAATTTTGGCTCTGAAGAGCTTTTACTTTAATTTTCAAATAAGATACCAGGGGTTGAAAAAATCAGAAGGAAAGAGGAAGAAAGACAAAATTCAAAAGGTAATATTTTATAAGTCTGTAAGCTAGATATGTGCAGAATTTTATTATTGCAAACAGTAAGGAGGCTGCTGGATATCTTTAAAAAGCAGTTTCCAACATATCCACAGCAATTCCTAGCATTACAGGCTTGCATTTATACAGAATCCTGACAGATGTAATCTTCAAGAATTACCTGAAGAGCAAAGAAACCTTTTCCTAATTAGTCCCTACCTGCTTTTGTTTGAATTGCCTTAGGTGAAAGCCTTTTGGCTTTGTAGAATCTGTATTCCAGGTCCACTGCAGATAGTACTATTGATAGCTCTGTAGTACCTGCTCACTTGTTATCATTAACTTCTGCTGAAGACATTAGGAAAGGCTGAACAAATTAGAGAAATACTGAAATAATTGAGCTGAGATTTTTAAGTTTCAATCCTATTCTCTTTTAATATTTAAGACAAAAATTATCACAAGTATGTTTTGATTTCCCTTAACAAATTCTCTGTTATTATCATTTTCAATAGACTAAATATATGTCCAAATGTGATTTTCATATGTGAAATGAAAAACTGAATGTTGTAAACACTGTACATTGTATAATTATTGGAGAAAAGTGCATATGATTCTACATCCTACTATTGAAGCTGGGAGTTCTACCATGTTATGGTGATCTGAAATTTGTTGATAGTTGATTTTTCTGTTGTAAGTGCAATTGGCAGTACCCAGTGTGACTCATGATCATCCTGAGTTTTATGTATTTCAGGGTTGAAAGGTACTTACGTTCATGTTGTAGCACTTGCTGTAATTGTAATACCCATTCATAATTCATAACTCTCTGCAGTTTAACAGCATGTTTAGACTGATTCTGACTTATTTCTAATACTAAACAAATAAATTGCCATTGAGTGATCAGGACCACTCATTTTTAAAGTTAAGTATGATCTTAAGAGTCCTCTCCAAGTGGATCTCTATTCTGTTTCACTGTGTAATTCTTGTTGCAGGTATTAGAGAGTCAAAGGATTTTGTGTTCCTGAAATGAGTTATGGCTGAGGATGTTTAAGCATTAAATCTGTTCAATAAGAGTCACCCATGGGCATCTGGCAGCAGAACTTGACCTTTATTTTTAGATGAGCCTTGAAGAGCACTATGTAGCCATGGTCTTCCACCTGCCATTGTCTTAATTTGTCTTTAAACTACTTAAGTTTAAAGAAGCAATGGCAGAAAAGCGTAGTTGTGTAAGAATGCAGTTCAGAGTAGCTCACATATCAGAAGGATAATACTGTGCTGGATAGGATAGAAAAAGCTGTATAAATCTGTCCTGTGGATGTCACGAATGCATCTGGTGTTCAGACATTTAGATAGGTGCTGTATAGGGCTGTATTTTCACTTTTAACCGAGGTACAGAAGGCATTATCACTGGTATTCTGAGAAATTAACTGACCTTAAATAAAAATGTGGTCAGCTGCAAGTCATTAATTTACTGTACCTTAAAATAGCTTCACTTCTAGCCTACTTATTTCTTACACTGTGCTGGAAATGGGATTGTGGTGCAGAAAAGAAGCTCTACTGAACTGTTCATGAGTTAAGCTCTCAGTAACCTCTACACAGCACCTCAGGTTAGCTGCAGTCTGCACAGCATGTGGTTTTATTCAGTACTGGTGATATTGATTTATATATATATTTTAAGGTCATAAATGATTTAGAGTCATGGTTACAGAAAATGTGTGTGGTAAACTGAGTGTTGCAGGAGTTTCCTGACTCTCCCTTATGGTCAGTGAAGGGTAAAGAGCATCACCAGCGACCCATTTGCTTCGTTCCAGCAGAGGCATCTGAGGGAGCATGCCTGAAATATTTTGCAGCATGACCTCTGTGTATGGAAATGAAGAGCTGTGTTTCTGTTTTACAGGTGTTTCCTATGACCAGTTCTGGTGGCCCTATCACCGAATATCCTTTTATCAGGACAGGACTACTAGGCTTTATAGGACCAGGTGGACTTGTCTTTGTTATCGGCAAAATGGATGGTTTGATGGTTGTCAGTGGAAGAAGACATAATGCTGATGACATTGTAGCAACAGCACTGGCCGTGGAACCAATGAAATTTGTCTACAGGGGAAGGTTTGATCCTTTCTTTTCTTACATTATGTAGAAATATTTATTTTGCTTAGACGAGGTGTAAGTGAACCAAAATACTTTCAGAAAACAGTGCCTGATCTGCACTGTTGTTTCCCTCCAGTGCTGTTCGCATTGCTAGAACCAGGAGACAGCTGAGGAAAGCCTAGGGTAGTGTTGAGAGAGACTTTAAATACCAAGATCTTGAAACTGTGATTGCTAAAATTTCCATTTGAGCAACTGGTTAACTCTGAAGGTGTTGACTCAACAGGATCCTTTCTGTCTGAATCGAACATTTCTAATCTGCCTAACACTTAAATTCTTGAAACTGACAGTGGTTCCTTGTGTGACCTTCCTAATGTGCTGAAACCGAGTAGGAGACATCTAAAATACCTGAAGAGCCTAATGTGGTACTACACGCTCAACTCGATCATGTGGCAGACGAAATGATGTTGCAATTCCTTTCTTCTAAGATGGGACCAAAGAAGGTGCTTATGCTGGCTGTTATATAGCAGCTTAGCAACAACCTTGGTGTGACCCAAATTTAATGCCCCAGGAAGGTTCACTTCTCAATCCTGCCCTGACTACATGACTCTAGAACAAGAGCCTGCTATTTCTCCTCCAGAGCTATTACCCAAAACTGTTCTTGTTGCTTTTTCCCCATGAATAAAATAGTAATTGCATCAGTAGTCTGAGTAATAGATAATGAAATCACAGATATAGAGGATTAACTTATAAGTCAGGTTTTTCCATCTGTCCTGGCACTAAATACTCTTCTCTCCTTCTATAGAATAGCAGTGTTTTCCGTGAGTGTGCTGCATGATGAAAGGATAGTTATTGTTGCTGAGCAAAGACCAGATTCCACAGAGGAAGACAGTTTTCAGTGGATGAGTAGAGTCCTCCAGGTAATGCTCTTTATGTATGTTTAAAAGCTTTTTTTTTTTTGCTTTTTATTGATCTTTCAGGCCCCCAAGGTAATTGACATTTGTCTTTGAGTAATTGTAAATCCACCTTCAGTTGCATTTGCTCTTAATAAGCACAAAATCAGATTCTTCAGAGTGACATTTCCTATCTGGGCTGCACTTATCCAGAGAGTGATCCTTTTCCTAATGAAAATGCTATAAGAAAACAGGAATGAATTGAAGTAAATAATAGCAAGGAGGGAATAGCATATGGTTTATAAGGATGCAGTCATTCATTACTTCAGAAAGGTAATGAGTGAATGTATTATATATTCTTACTGTCAAGAGTCTCTTACTAAGAGTTTAGTAACAGATTTATAAGCACAGCTACAGCTTTAACCTCATCCAGATTTTTTTTTTTAATCAGTGGGGGAGAATTATGTGTTTCTAGTGCACCATGTTGATAGTTAAAATAAACTGAATGAAACACCATAAAAATGCCAATTTCCCTCTACTGGAATAAAGGGAAGTGTTTGGTTAGCTCAGATCAATGTATCTAGAGTGAGGTTATCTTCTTAGAGGGGCACCTGTTGCAAAGAATCCCATTCCAGTGGTCTGGTGAATTCTGCAAGGCACCTATTGCTGTGATGATCCCAGACAGTTTGTCCGGAAGACAAAAGCTACTGACTATTAAAGAATTCTGATCTTTTCCTTACATATAGCAGTCTAAGTTACAGCAATCCCAATACCACACTCAAAGTTTTTCCAACTCTAATATCCACATACAAAAAAATTAGATAGGGTCATCTTCTATCTTCTCCATCTCTGTGGTTAAACCATATATTGCAAACATCTTTTTTTGCTTTACCCAAGAGCCAAAGAAAAAAATCCCACATAATTCAGATATGTTTTTATTTTTGTCAAGTAGCAAGCTCATAAAAAGATTGAAACTCTGGACCTACACCTCTCCTTTTTTTGTCAACTGAATATTTTTATGACTTCTACAGGAAAAAATGTCTTACACAATCATAGCCAGTAAAATTCAGTACTGAACACTGGGAGTCCTGTGTCACGTTACTCCTGCGAAGAGAGTCAGTCCTGTTATTCTGAGTCTGATCAAGTCACAACAGTGTCTGAGAATAGTAGGCCATGTATCAAAGTACACACATGTGTGGCTGCTTTCATCACCCATGTGAAGCCTGCAACTCTGGCATGCATCACTATGTGAACAAGAAGTCTCTATTTCCAACACAGCTGGAGGACAGAAGCCAGGAACATGTGGGATGCTTTGTGTCTCTTCCCAATCAGAGTTTTAATGACAGATGTCAGGAAGTGGTAACCAGTTGTATGTGAATTAACTGCTAGTGAGGTGCAACCTAATATCACAACTTGTGTCACAAGTCTCACAAGTCCTCTGATTACAAACTATACCAAATTGCTACTCGTTTCTGATGCTATTTGTGAGGCTCCTCTGACACCCTGTGTGTGCTGCCCTTTGCCAGCCCTGCCCTGCACTGCCTGCTTCTGCTGTGCCTTGCTGTCTCTTCCCTGCAGTTGAGCTGCCTTGATTTGCAGAACTTTTTTTCCAGTGGATTGCACATATTCTGACTCTCCCTGACCCATCCTGCTCCTCAGCAGAGGGCTGAAGGGTGTTAGAGCTGCTGTACATATGTAACTATGCTGGACTGCATCTGTGGGCTTTAGCAGAGCCATGGTTGGGAGGGAGTGCTCAGGCTGGGGTTGGAGTTTCTTGAGAGTAGTGGAGGAGGATGGTGAAGATCCCAGATCAACCAGCAGTTCAGTTAGATGGATCCTAGATACTCATCCCCAGGCTTCTGCAGACTGATCTGACCCTTCAGGCAGGGCTGTGGTTCCTGTACTGGCAGACTGGATGTTGGTTTTACCCATGCCAGCATACTGACAGGACTTGGCAGGACTTGGTAAAGCTAGGAGATCTACTGCAGAACTGGAGAGTGTCTACCCAGAGAATTGTGTCAGAATGATGTTTTCTCAGCTCAAACAACATAGCAGTGTGGACTCTCCACAAGTTCTGATGTATCTCATTCATTTTCACAATGAAACAGAGGATTTCTGATACTCTGCTTATTTCTGCCTGAAAAGAATCATTCCAAAAACCAAGCCATCTCATCAAGAGGCATAAATGCCAGCAGTATTAAAATTGACTGGTGCTCTTTTCCTCTCAAAATTTTAAGGCTCAGTTCACCGGTGCTCATCCTTGTGAAACAAAGTCTTTCCCTGCTTCAGAAATGTGCCAAACTGAAAGGTGTGAAAGATGAAAAATTTGAATGACCCATCACGTTTTATCAGGCATTGTGCAACGGATCCAGCTATCAGAGACAGTTTGAAAGTCACTAGGGAATCATTCCATGCAGCACTCATCCCACCCCAGCTGGGTATTGTTTTCCATTCACCAGCTGTAGGAGGCACACAGTTTTGTGTTTGAGTAGGAGTGGTTACTTGTCCGGTAACATTTTTCCTTCAAGCTGATGTCAGATGAGGACCCCATGATTTATCACTGATTTTCAGAACCTACAAATAACATTATGATTAGTAGGTTATGATGGTTTCTTCCAGAAATATGAGCTGTTTTGTGTTGGCTGTCACACGTATTTCACTATTGCTGATCTTTCAGGTGAAGTGTTTATAGATCAGCACGAAGGTCTTCCAATACTGCTGTGAGAGCTACTCCTACTAAAACTCCAATGTTTGTGATATGAGTCACTGCTTTATTATACTTTCTTATGAAATTTTACAATCAAATCAATTAGAAATGAAGTAAACAGAAGCCAAAAGCAAAACATTACTTAGTCTGTAGAAGTAATCAGTAATTTATTGGTCTACAGTAAAGTACATGCAAACTGTAAATGATTATTTGATTCTCAGAATATAGATTGTATCTTCAAGGCAGTAGATATATGAATTCACTTTTCTCACAATTAAAAATTAAAATGCAAGTTAAGCAAATTATATTTTTTCAATATTTAACTACTCATTAGAGATGCTATTTCTAATTTTTTTCTCAGTCTGTGTGGATGTCTGAAGTTGTTTTTCTGACACACTTGCTGCAATTGTTCTTACCTGTATAATGAAAATAATCAGTTTAAGTGTGTATGGTATTAAAATCTAAGTGCATGGATATTCATGTTTAACTCATTAAATTGCATAGATACTGTATGTTACAGTTTTCATGGAAGCGATGCAGTTTAATCAATTTGTCAGGCAATGAACATCATTGCTGTAAGATTCAAAAATGCTTATTTTTCAGGTTTTCATTCACCAGATTTTTTTTTCAAGTGGATAGTTTCATAGTTTTCCCTTATTGTCATTTCCCATTCCTCCCTGATAATTTTCTACACTGTAATCAGGGAGTGAAACAGTTATTACCTTATAAAAAAATTAAAAATTCATAAGCTGCATACATTAGTAAGTATAGGGGTTATTTGACATTTTTTCTTGTTTAGAAAGAGGGACTGGATATTAAGCTGATAGGAATCCTGTGAACTTGAGCTCTGAGAACTGCACAGGTTAAAAGCAGTTTCACATGGGTTGCCAACCCATATTAAATCTCCAGGATACCTGATACTAATGTTTGCTTAAGAGGGATGACTGGGTAGCATTTCCTAATAGATTTGTGTGTATTTATCACGATGTTTTTTGTTTGCTTTTTTATCTTCTGGAATGAGTGTAATAACATTTCCATCCACCTGTTCCCACTGAAAAGAACCTCCCTATCACTGACATAGCTGAAGTGTCTTTCCGTCACCAGTTAATTATTAGTGTTGTTTTACGCAGTAATTCAGAACAATATGTGCTTATTAGAATGATGAAAAATTAGCCTTTCATTAAAATCCACTTCCTGCATACTTTTTTTTAGGCTATTGACAGTATTCATCAAGTGGGAGTCTACTGCTTAGCGCTCGTACCAGCAAACACGCTTCCCAAGACGCCGCTGGGAGGAATACACCTGTCAGAAACCAAACAGCTCTTCTTGGAAGGATCTCTGCATCCTTGTAACGTGCTGATGTGTCCTCACACCTGCGTAACAAACCTACCTAAACCAAGGCAAAAACAACCAGGTAAGAAGAGTGAAGGCAGAGGAACCCTGACTTAGTGCTCTGTGTTAGTGGTCCTGTATGGAGCAAACTCAGGTGATTTTTAATGCAGGTGAGAATCAGCTTGATCAGCTTTCCTCTTAAATATTCCATGTGTGTTAAGGACATCACTGGTTTTGCCAAAAGCTAGAAGTACCTTCGCAAAGAGTGCAAGGAAAAATGCTAATTCAATAAAGATGACATTTTTGTCACTCTACAACTCACTGCTGAGTCCACACCTGGAGTTTTTTGTAAATTCCTTGTCAGTTATGTTTAAAGATCATGGATTGAGACCAAAACAGAAAAAGATAAAATCTTGACTGATTTAAAGGCTGAGTTTCTAAAGGAAAAATAGAGAGCAAGAAAACCATTGACACTAAATAGCAGTGTTGGACAAAGAGCAAATACCTGAAAACTGGTCATGAATAAAGAAAAACAAAGAGTTAGTGATTTAATTCCCTACATGAGTGGGGAGAATCTGTATTATCCTTACAGCAAGTATATTAAAGGGAGAACCCCAATCAGTTTTAAGATGGTTCTTTAAAAATGTGCCACTTTATGAAGAGTATTGGATGAAATGGAACAGCAAGGCACTGTCTCAAGAGACTAAGAAAGCCCTTATAGCCTGCTGTAGTCCAATCACTGGTTACTCATGCACAACGAACAACCAAATTTTATCAGTTTTTTTACTTTGAATCCAATTGCAGATTTTAGTATTCAGATTAATTTCAAGGAATTCTGAATCTGTAGCTTCAGGCTTAAGACTAGAATTCAGCTACATTAGACTAGGTGTTGCTTATTTTCCACTTCCACACCTTGGGAGGTGGGTTTATTCTCTGGATCTTGAATATGGAGACTATCCATCATGAATTCAGTGAAAGTTTGCCTAAACCATCAGTTTATTTCTGTTTTTAAAACATTTGGACAAATGTTTCAGAAATCAAAACCATAATCTCTGACATTCCCAGTGTCCCCAAACTGAGATTAACAATGACTTCCGCTGACTTAACAAAAGCAATGAGGTCTTTTACTGCAGAGTTTACTTCAGCATTTCCTTGTTGCTGCATCCCAAAGTAACCACTGAATTAGGATCAGTGCATTTGAGATACCTATAGATGTGTTATGGGTACATTATATATCACTATGGTGAAAGCAATGCCAGGAGTGCAGAAACCAAACCGATAGTATCACATTCTCCCATTTTGTGTTGTTGTGACATACCCAGAGGGTATTACTTTCATATTTTTAAAGCAGTCTGTAGCTGCTTTTTATTATATAATTTTTGGCTATTTACACATCTTATATTTTGACACACCACAAATGATCACTGAGACAAAGCTTGGACATCACAGACTAGAAGTAAAGCTTGGTATCAATTGCAGTTGATCAGTATCATACTGGAGAAGCAGAAAAAAAATGCTACCATGAACTCAAATGGTGTCTGTGGGACAGGTATTTTCCCCTAATGGCAACAACAAAACATCAGTGAAATCCATCTCAGGGAGAAGTGTCAGCCATGACATCTTCTTTTCTTCTGAAGTTATTTATCTTCACTCTCTATCTTATTCCAGAGGGCTTGCATATGCTTTATCGTATGCACCATCTACCTTCCTAATCCTTGTCACTTCATGGCTGTAGCATTACAGAATTGCTAATACAGATGCAACTTAGCCCAGGGAACAGAAGAGAGAAACAGGAATGTTGTCCCTCTAGTTTGAGGCACTTGAACGGACATGCCTACATTAGGAGCTGAATTTTCCAAAGATTCATCATATCAAGACAGACAAGATGTGTCTCTGGCTAATGGGCTCCTCAGTTAGATATGTTTTGAGAGGATGAATTCAGTCCTACGTGTCTTCCAGACACTACTGGTCCACAACCAAAGTTTGTATCAACAGAGATGTGCTCAAGGTTTGGTTTTGTGGATGGCAATGAGAAAAACATCATGTAATGCAAAAGAAATAAAAAGAATTTTCATCCACAAGCAAAGTATTTTTATTGCATTTAGCACATTTCTGCTTTATTCTAGAAATTGGCCCTGCCTCTGTGATGGTGGGGAACTTGGTCTCTGGAAAAAGAATTGCACAGGCCAGTGGTAGAGATTTGGGGCAAATAGAAGATAATGACCAAGCCAGAAAGGTAAGCTGAACTTTTCTTATACAGCTTATATTTAGCTGGTTAGTGTCAGGACACCTAGCAGTATATTAGTATTATTGTTGTTGTTGTTATTGAATTTGTTGATAGTTTTTTTATAATTAACACTAAAATATTTCTGAACCCCCTTTACAGGTAAATATAAAATAGATGTTAGGGGAGGTCACTGCATTTCATTTGTATGGATTTTTTTAAATGAGTTACATATGACAACAAAACAAACATGGTGGAAAGCGTTAATGGAGCTTCTACCAGAAATCACCCTTTGTTATATAATTTTTACCAGTTCAGGTAGAGCCTGGGGAGTTTTGTTTCCATGTATGGTCCTGACCTTATTTGTTGTTATTTTATTCCTGTAAAATTAAGTTGAAATTCAGCACTTTTGGGGTCTTATGTGAGGAATTAAATAAGTAAGTTCTAGTCTGTATAAATAATTCTGTATTTATAGTAAGAAAAAGAGAGGAAACTAATGAATTAAAATAGTGCTTAAATTCAGAGAGATCAGTAAGACCTGGTTTATTGCTTTGGAATTATGTGCAGTAATATATCATAATCCTAGCAATGGCTTCACTTCCAGAGAGGCCACTACTACCCTGCAAAAGCACCTTGCTATAAATGTGTGATGACAAGAGAATTAATTCATGTTTAGTGCTTCTGGGTATTGGTGTCAAATGCAGCATATAAACAAGACAGACAGCTAAACTCACAGAAGTTGTGACCTGGATTTTAAAGCCACAACGTTCTTTAGTGCTATGACTGTCACTCTGCTTTATTGTAGTTCCTCTTCCTGTCGGAAGTGTTGCAGTGGAGAGCTCAGACCACCCCTGACCACGTTCTCTACACTCTTCTCAACTGCAGGGTAAGGAGCTCAGGCCATTCCTCAGACAGGCTGCACCTGGAAATGGCACACTGGGATTTCAGCAGCACCTGCTTGTGCTGTGGCTGGACACGACCTTTCTGTTTCTTTTCCCATTACTCCTCAGCTGCTATATTTGATGTTCACTGAGGCAGAAAAGAGAATAATCATTGCCAGTTGTCAAAATATAGATTGCTTTTGTATCAGACAGTGTGCCTTACACATTTCTCGTTTCTTTTTCCACCACATGTATGTTGTGTGTGAGCTGACACTGCAAATCTATTTCAATACTGTTGAATCTGTTTCAAATCTGCTCCTGTACTGACCAGTGGTGTTTATAGTGCTCACCATCCTTATTTCCAATTTGAAAAGCACAGTATTTTCAAAGTATTTTCCCTAAATAAAGCAATGGTTGTTGTTTCTGAGACTGGACGGTCTGGGGGAGGTATGAGAATGGGGAAAGGAGGTGAAGAGAAGAAGAGGTGTATCCAGAATCCAATCAGGTCTGCAGAGGATCACTAATAAATCTCTGCATAGCCTACATAAGATGCCAGGCTGGCACAGCATTTAATTGCTTACCAAAATTAATTAGTGCTTGAGACATGGTACAGAACTTGGCTTTATAAGAGTGGTTGATTATAGACTACCTGGATGATTACAGAGGGCAAACCAATAATTCTCAAGACCACAGAGAGAATTAAAGTCTGATTTCAGACCATTCTGCCACAGTACATCTAGACATATCTGTCAAATCTGGGAAACATATGTAGCATGTGAGGGACTCCAGGAGAGGAGAGGTCTGGAACAGTGCTATTCCCCTGGACTACCTGGAGTAATAGCTGGTGTTGTCTCAGCCCACGTGGTCTTTTGCAGCTTAAATGGTTTCTTTAACCTCCAGTAATTTGTGAATATCTGTGAAATGAGCACTTCCTGTATTTACAGAATATGCTTCTCCAGACCATTTTAAGTGCTGGTACCAAAGTTCAGTTTGAGGCTACCATTAACTCATTAGATAACTTTTTAAAAATTGAGATTAATAGCTAATATTACAGTAAACATGTAAACCTGAGAGATAAATAGTGAAATAGTAATGTAGTTTTCTATGGCAAAGTAGAAATCTTGAGGGACAGTGCTGTTTATAGATCCAATATTACACCATTAAAGAATTGCATTGTTGTGTCCCTTAAGTTAGGAGCAAAGATGCTGTGAGAAAGAGATAGTGATATGTGCTGTCCTGTCTCCTCCACACATGCTGTTGCTTTTGAGCTTTAAATAAAGCCAAACTTCCCATGCTGGCAGAAGGGTTCAAACAGTGGGAGAGAAGGACACAATGTGCAAAACAAGGATTCACAAAATCAGTTCTCATTCCACAGAAGTGAAAAACAGTTTAATTTTGAAATTCAGTTTCTCTGCTACTCTCAGTGAGGAGTATCTTATCACATGAAATTTGTTTGACAGCTGTAGTGGCTTTTGGAGAGATCTAATATTTTATGGAAAGGAATGACCGGTCTGGTGGGGTTTACCCTAGTCAAGCTTTATTTCCCATCTTGAATTTTGGTTCTGATTTGTAACTTTTCCTATTTTGTCTTCCTTGGGCATTGTCTGTACACTTTGTTCTAAAACATTCAGGCATCCTGCAGTGAATGACTAATGGAAGTCCACTGAGATTAGTGTTTTCCTGTAACCCATGCTTTTTGAGAATTTGAAATATTTCAAAATTAGCTCAGTACATTGTTTTTAGTGTGTGTCATGAAGTATTGCAACACCTTTACATTTCAGGACAGTGCATATAAAAGACCAAAGGGAATTGACCCAAGTTGCTGATGCTTGCCAATGATTCTTGTCCAATAACAGGATTCTCCTTCCCTGCACTTCATATAAACACTGTCTTTCCACTGGTTCACAGGCAGCAAGTGCCAGAAGTCTGAAATGTAAACAAGTTTTGTACAAATTTACACGATTTGCAGCAATTCCCTTTTTGGGTCAGCGGACCTGTGCTTCTGACGTGTGTGGGGATATAAAGGGTCCTTCTTCTCATGGCTAAGCAAACAGGCAATTTCTTGAAAGAAGGAATGGAGAGTTTAAGCACATTCCTCCTGACAGGTCTGCAATGGCAGGACACCCAGACCTCAGGTCATTTGGCATCGTTAGGGCTGGACAGATGGAAACCATCTCTAGTCTTTCATCCATATAGTTGCATATATATTTGGAGGAAACTTTCTTAGTGAAATGATCTTCACATTGATCAGAAGACTGATTAAAGTTGCCTGAAGTTGCAATTCAGTAAGTGTAGTTGCTGAGGATGATGAAGGGGAATGCTAAGTCCTGACTTTGTTTTATTTTTAGTTGGGTTTTCCTCTTTGTTGACAGCTTGCAATAAAGTCTGTAGATGCCAAGTGATGCCTGGTAACATGCCATACTTGCAGTGATAGTGATAGGTGCCAGGTGTATCATTGCAGTACTGGAGACTGAAATCCTCGTTTTCCATAGAACAAGAACACAATCCAAGATGCAGCCCTGTCCCATACAGCCCTGTCCCTTTCTCTTAGCCCAGACCTGACCTGACCATCTCTAAGTGCAATCTGTCTGTCCTGTACATTTATTTTTAGACTTCTGAGTTGTCTGCAGTGGTAGTGAATTTTGTGATACAATTGTATATGTTTCTCTAAATGTATACTTGTGTGTATTCATATATACACACTTATATATATACCTAGGAAATGTAAGAACCATAACACTCATTCAGTTTAAAACACTGTGTCTGTTTGATGATTTTGGGTTGGCACTATTTGAAATGCTTCAAAAAAGCCAAGCTCTCTGGCATATTGTCATTTCCAATTTCCTTTTCGTGCTGACCAGGGTTATTCAAATTTAACAAATGCCTTTCTTCTCTATTTCATTTATATGCATTATAAGTGCGCAGCTTTTGTTCCAGACTAATTCTTTTCCCTGTCACAAAGTATTGTTTTCTCCTGTGTCTTTTGTGTCTCGTCTTTAAAGTATTTCTGCTGTGCCATTTGGCTCCACTCCAGCGTGCAGACAAGAAAATGCAATTTTCAGAATTGCTCTCCACAGATGCTCCAGATTGCTGCAGAGGACATAAAGGCACTTTCCTGGCTGTAACAGGAATGCTGCCTGTGTAGGGAGGGAAGTACAAGTTACATGAACAGGGTATTATCACACTGCTGTACTGCCTTGGTTGGAGCACAAACACTGTTGAGGGCAGAAGGTACAGAGGAAGGAACAGAGAACATTCCTCTGCTTTACAAACATCTTTTTTCCTTCCAACTGCAGTTTGGCCTGAGGCTGAATGTTTCCGTATTTAAGTTGATTACATGACATATTGTGGCTGCACCTCACCCTGTGACTTGTAAGGTGCAGAGAAAAATGGAGTTTCAGCACGTTGCATTATCTCCTGTGACATTTATCTTTCTTCCTGTGCAGGGAACAATAGCCAACTCGCTAACATGTGTCCAGCTCCATAAACGAGCTGAGAAGATAGCTGTCATGTTGATGGAAAGGGGACATTTACAAGATGGAGACCATGTGGCTTTGGTTTACCCACCAGGTAAAGAACTGCTATAGCGGTACTTTGGTAATCCCAGAAGGTTAGCGAGATCTTTTAGAACAGTGCAACATCCCTGGTGTTACCAAACTGTAAACAATGTTAATTGGCAAAACACAAAATATTTGCCTTATGCACATTCCTTTGAACTTAGTCAAACATATATAAAAGCATTTCTGTTTATGTATACACATAGATATTATTTCTTTGGGTTCAAATTAAGATTAACCTGTGTTTTTAAAACCTGTCTCTTATGAGCAATCAAATTTAATCACTACTTTTCTTTTAATTTCCTGGATATGGACTATTTTATGAGCATGCAATTCCATCTGCTGAGTGTTCTTATATTCACCTGTTGAATTCCTTTTTGGAAATGCTGTGTTTCCTGAGTGTGAATCAACAATAACTAGGAAGTAATACATGGGGTTTTTTTTCAGAATAGAAATGTGATGGATAAGTAGCAAATTATTAAGAAATACGGAATTATAATTGGTATTTTTTCTCTAAATCCCTAGTCTAGAGAGCTCTCTGTGACTTGGATTTTCATCCTTTGGCATAAGGGTTTTTAACTTTGTGTTAACCAGAAACATATTTGGCATTTTCTTGAAATTATTTCTGATCAAGTTCTGCTCTTTTATCCTTAATATGTCATGTTTTTTGGTGAAATTAACAGTCTGATTTAAGGTCCGTATTGTGATATTTGGTTTGCTAGGACTGCAAGATACTGATTATAACTTTGTAGTTTATAAGAGTAATTTCTCAATGGTTAGTATGGGAAAGCCTTTTCCGCAATGGAAGACTAGTGTTTTAAACTTAAGTTTTTATTTTCCGTATTTCACCTCTCACGAGTGAAGGAACAATGACCTACTAGTACTGCAGATCCTTTTCCACTGAAAGAATAAAGCAGCACCTACTGTTCTCTTATCACAGCCTGTACAGCACCAGGAAGGTATCAAACAGCAGCATTCGAGAGATCTTCATGCTGTTGTCTGTTCAACCTCCTTAAGTGACATGAAGTGTACTGTCCACAATCCATCACCTGCAGTCAATATGTATATAGGACAACACCTATTTTGCATTAGAAGCAGGATTTCAAAATCATTACTCCCTTTTTTACTGTAAAATTTGCATATGTGAGGTTAAAAATGGCAAGAGAAAGTATTTTGTGGAACTTCCAGATGTTCTTTCTGTAACTCATAGGAACAAGCGTCACCCTACTTTGTCCTTTTGCTGGGACATCCCTCTTTCTCTCATCTGTTTATAAATGTGAATTTAGGAAGATAATTTATCCATAGAAATCAGCCTTTTTAACAGGTTACTTCCTGAACATCAAAGTGGAGTTCACCTCAGTGTTGATATTTGGCTTCAGTTTTGTGTATTGCCTTTGGTTTTTCATGCTCCAAACGGTGCAATTGAAAGGAATCAATGAAGCTGAACAAATACTGACAAGGGGCTGAAAAAGAAGTCTGTTAAAAGGCTCAGTCACTTCTTTAACCTTCTGAGTTCGGTTCCAAGTAATATTTATGCTGACATAAGTGTCTGTGATTAAACAATTTGATTTTCAGGGGAGGGTTTTTGTTTGTTCTTCGTGCAGGGATAGACCTGATTGCGGCGTTTTACGGATGCCTGTATGCAGGCTGTGTGCCAATAACAGTCCGACCTCCACACCCCCAGAACATAGCAACCACGTTACCTACGGTGAAGATGATTGTGGAGGTGAGCAGACACCTCACACTGCACAAGTAGATGAAATGGGTGATGGATTTGCATAGTCTTTAGGAACAGTAACTTGAGTGGGTGGTGGTGTGGGTTGAAGATTAGTATTCATTCCAAAGATTCTGGACTTCAGCATGTTGCTGCAGAACCAACGCTACTCGACAGCACACAACCTGCTGACTTGAGCTGTCTCATTTTGCCTCAGTTGTACTACTCCTTTCAAGAAATGTATTTGAAGTGCCTTTTTGTATTTAGCTATGTGCCAAGTATGGCAGGACTCCCCACTGGCAGTGCTACACTGGCTGTTGAGGAAAATCTCAGTGGGAAGTTTAGCCTCACCTGATGGCAATTGGAGCTCAGCTCTGTGCATCTAATTGTTTTGCATTTAAAACAATTTCAAAGTTCTGTTGTTAAGATGTTGGTCAGTATTTTGTTTCATCCAGGCAAGTGCTACTCAGACTTTTTCCTTCAGTGCTTTCATTTGGTATTTTGACTTTACTTAACAATATTTGGTCTTTGTTGCATGTAAATAACTACAAGGTGCTTGTTACTGAAGGAAATAAAATTATTACAAAGAGATAGCCACTTGAGTCTGGCAGTTGAACTCTGTTGAATGGAGTTCTAAGTCTCTGAGAAAAACAAGTTAAAACAAATGTAATTTTACCATTTCTAATTAATTTTGTTGTTTTCAATTAACAAGTACTAGAGATAGTTATAATTTCTGGCTCTGCTTGTCAGATGCCATCTGATGTCATCAGATGCCACAAATTATAAGTAGAGGTATGAGAAATTGTCCTATTGTTTTCAAGATTCTCATTATTTAATATTTTGGCACTCAGTATTTTTAAACATCAGTTATTAACATATAGAAGTGAAGTAAAATGTGTTAATTTGCTTTTCCTTTGGTGTTTAATAGCTAAACTAAATCTGTTTGGTTTCATGATGAAAAACTGACAGATCTGAGCTGACTTATAATCGTTGTCCCTGCAATAGACTTAACTTTAAATAAAATTATTAAATTTATTAGCCATAATAATGTCAGGTTGACTTATAAACCACTCAGCTCTGTTTTACACAAGATTTTCTTTCAATTTGGAAATTGATGGCCTTATAGAAATTAAAATACTGAGGCTGTTCTTTCATTGCCAATACAATCATGCAAATTTCCTGGTGTGATGGGATCAGTGCCTGCTCTACCATGTTATGTGTCCGCACAGCACCTTTTGAAGTCAGTAAGAATGACTTCTGAGCAAAAATTGGCCTACACAATTGTGGTTTTTGTGATAAACTGGTAGTATTAAAAAATAAGTGAACTGAGCCCCACCTTGAGCAGTTGCTAACCTGTAGCTGTCTTCTTTCTCCTTCTCACTCTCCCTATGTCTTTTTCTCTTACTTGCTATTCTCCAGGCCTGGATATTTTGTGTTTTACTAAGCCACCTGATCTTGTGGATGATATAATTCCTGAGAGAGCCACCAGCTCTAGAAATTCCTTTTGGTTTATGCCCTCACTGTCCCAAATCAAGATTTTCATAGATTGGGGTTATCAATGTAAGAGTTAATTTCCCTTACCATGACAGTGACAATGACTGGATTGAGGGGTGCTCTAGTGGCTTCATTTGTGTTCACTTTTAGCTTGAAATATTTAGACTGTCTATATAGGGAACTCATGGGCTTGGAGGAAGTAAGTAGAGTTTGATTCAGTGCTTGCATGCTCCAAATTTCCCCGATGTTCTATAAAGGTTGACTTCCATGAGATTACTGTTGGCAGAAGCTGATCTCTTCTGCTCAGTGGTAAATTAGTGTTCATCTGATTACTGATTTCATTAGGTTAAACGTTTGAAATCTAGTATGCAATGAAATGTTTCAAATTCCATAAAGAAAAAAATACTTTTAGTAACATTTGCACAGATTCCCAAAATTCTGGGAAAAGAAGAATGATGTTACCTTTTCAGTTTTTCCTCTGTACTATCTTCAGTGATTAACAGTGTTCATATTTATGTTTGACTGAATATTTCCTTAAATATATTATATTAATTTTTATCTTCAGTAAGAAATATTCTTGTAGTTGCTACTTATGAATTTTTGAAAATAGCAAAACTAAGAGGAGGACACCTTCAGCATGTGTCATCTAAAATTCAGTTCAGATGGTATTTGCAGTAAGCTTACCTTTTCATCTCTTAGTGCCACTTGCACAATTTCTGATCTAGAGCTACTTTTGCCAGTATCAGAAAAGTTCCCAGTGGTTCATGACTACTACAAGAACCGGAAAGAATTGTGACTAACACAAAATTAATTTAAGATGCTAAAATTATCCATATAAAATATCAGGCTAGTTTTTGGGTTATGTGAAAATATTGTTTATAAACCAAGGTGTATTATCATCACATAGGAATTGTTTGGACGCAGTTTTCTCTGCCAGCATTTTGGGGTGATAGCTGATACAAAGTGTTGGAAAAGTCACATTTGCACTACTAAGGTGCCTTTAGTTTCATTACAGTGCAATCTTAATGTAATTTGTACAACTCACATGACTTTGTCAGCTTTGTGAGCTGTGCTTTTCGTGTATCTTTCCACTTCTTCATCAGAAAACCAAAGACTGAAATACCCATGTCCAGTTCAGGCAGAAAATAAGTCACTGCCTTGCTCATTTTCATGGGAGAAATAATTAGTATCCTGTTGCATTATTATTTATTTCTCAAATTTCTAGGTGAGCCGCTCTGCCTGCTTAATGACCACACAATTAATATGTAAATTGTTACGGTCACGAGAGGCGGCAGCAGCAGTGGATATCAGAACATGGCCTCCGGTACTAGATACAGGTGAGTGCTGAGGCTGGGGGACCTCTCTGTCTTTAACATTGTGTTTGTCAGGGGCTCAGAGGTCTGTCTGATACATATGTGGGAGCAAGATACACCCGTTTTCTTTCTCTATTTTTACTAGATGATTTGCCAAAGAAGCGGCCTGCACAGATCTACAAACCTTCTAACCCTGAAACGCTTGCTTACCTTGACTTCAGTGTCTCCACAACTGGCATGCTAGCAGGGGTAAAGGTAAGGAACTTCTTGGTAAAGCTGCCTTTCTCTGCTGTCATGTCTAGCTGGCAGGTGGTACATTGCCTCCTGATTTGTAACTCCTCACAATTTTTGGTACCAGAAATTGATGTGCTTTCTCCCTTGCAGTCGTTACCTGATTCCATTAACGTTAAATTAGTTCTTCTGTACTTGCTACAGGACTCTGTGTGGTGGGTTTAGCCCCTCTCCTCCTCCTCAGACTAAACATTTCATTCCAGTAGCCCTGTGGATAGCCCACTAGCTTGTTGGCCTGAAGCACTTTTCAACTTATGCATCTGTTATTTCCGTTTTGTGAATTAAATGAGACTCAGGCATCTTTTGCCTGCTTGTTCCAGTGTCCATTCATTTTCACCTTCTTATTGCAACTCAGCTACTGGCCATTAGTTTCCAATATCCTCTTCTTCATGCAATTAAGAGACCTGAAGATTTCTCTGATATTCACCTGGTGCAATGCTAGATTAAGCAGCAAAAAATCTAGTGATAAATTTGTTTGATAAGCTAAGGCATCTTGAGCTCTTTATATCTATTCTGCCATTTACTCCAACTCTTTAGCCACAATTCATCAGTTCTATTTTACCTATCTGCTAAGTTATGTATTATCCCACTATTGGTTTTGCCAAGACACAGGCAGAGGTAAAATTATTTACCATACCTAAATAATATAATTACTTTAGCAATCTATGCTGATGCATCACAGTTATAGCATATATTGAATTCCTCACACTCTTTGGTATGATCCATCTATCTTCAGAAGCTGTCAGCGTACTTTATAAACAAAGAAAGCATAATTTTCCCAGTTTTCAGATGAAGAATCTGAACTGCAGAGCTGGTGAAGTGACCAGATCAAAGCTGACTAATTAAATGGTTGAACTGGTGATGGTCACATACTGGACACTCCTGCAACATCTAACTTTGAATAGCTATGGTGCCTACAGATGCAGAGTAGCCACTGGGCGCCTCAATAACCAACAAAGAGAAGCAGGGACTTTTAGGGTGTAATTTATCTGACTTACCTGAAACATCTATTTTTGAATGTCACATAAGTCTTCATTTCTTCTAAAGGAGCCTCAAATGATTGTTTCAAATGCAACCATCCATATTAAATCAGGTCTGAATTCCACCTTATCAGACTTGCAGAAATGACTACCAACCATGCAAAGTGAGTATTTGGAAAACTTCAAAGGCAGTCAAAGGCAGGGCAAGTCGATGAGCCTTTCTTAATGTGGCTAGAGGGAAATACAGATAAATCCATCAAGGAATTCTTGATTAGCTTCTAATATCTGGGTCACAAAGCCTCCAGATCACTGACTCAGCAGGTTTATGTAAACAGTTACCATCTACTACATCATCACTAGTGATTAATTAATTATAAAAGATCAAAAGAGACCACAAGGCTTATATTCATAATGCAGTTGTGCTAACTTTAAAAAATGGCTAAATAACTCTTGTGGCTTCTGAAAATGGATAAATGTTTTGTAATCACCTTGAATATAGTAGATTCCACGTTTGCCTTCAACTTTTTCAATAGCTTGTGCGCAGTATGGCTTAAAAATTCACAGAATAACACCTGTTCTGTATCAATACAGTTCAGCTTAATCCTCTGTGAAAAAGTGGTCTTGAATCAGGTAGAGTAGATTAATCTCTGCAAACTGCAGATGATCACTGTGCAGACATCTATTCTGAGCGGGTCTTTTTGCATCACTTGGAACACATTATTGGCAATGGAGAAAAAGTCACTTCTGGAGCTTTATTCCTCTGTATAAGATCAAATAAATTGACTCCAGGAGCAACCAGCTCCCTATGTGGCAGAGATCAAAGGTTAGGTAAGTTAAGTCCTACCCAGACTGTATTTCTAACAATCTTTATTGTTTGCTAATAGATAGGACAAAAATTAAAAGATATTTTTCTGTTTCCATTGTCATTAGAACTTCTAAGTCAGGATAGGTGAATGTGGAAAACATCCTTACATTAGAAGAAAAATCAGGATACTTTCCTTTTGATCAGGTTTTTTATTTCTGTTTTTGTACTGTCTGCTTTTGTCTCTGAGAGCTTTCTCATCAAGATTTTGAGAGCCTGTTTCTCAACTAGGAGCTGAAGACATATTAAACAACATGAAGACATATTACAGAAACTTTACTAAGTTTATTAGGAATCTTTATCACTGAATGATTAGGTCCTTTGTACTGTTTTGTGGGCAAAATCCATGTCCATTTAAAAAGTGCTTTGGTATTTTACATTTTATTAAGAAATACGTACTTAGAAATACGTTACTGATGATCAACAAAATGCTTCATTCGGGTCCTGCAGTCATTAATCCCTTTGTTATTCCAGAAAATTTAGTGTGCTATCATTAGCTTTGCATATAGCTTGGAGCACATCTTTAAACCACTCACAGGTTTCTTCCTAAATCACTTCAAACTTATCATTCATTCTGTCACCTCTCCCCTTTCACGGTTATTTGGATGCCCTCTTGAAGGAAAATTTGTTTCCTTAGATATAAATTGCATGTGTGCTTGCACTGAGTATAAAGTCAATATTTATTTGGGGTTTTTTATCCTGTAACTGATTTAAGCACTTGATGCAGTCTTCCGAACAACATAGTTGATCATTTTAATTACTTTGCTGTTGTCTTTCAGATGTCTCATGCAGCCACTAGTGCCTTTTGTCGTTCTATTAAGCTGCAGTGTGAGCTTTATCCCTCCCGAGAAGTCGCGATCTGCTTGGACCCCTACTGTGGACTTGGGTTTGTCCTCTGGTGCCTCTGCAGGTGAGGCTTCTCCCTCCTCTGCCTGTTTTGAAACACCGTTTCCACTGTTCTGTAACACAGCAAACTGGATGATGTGAGTGATAAAAGGATGGGGAGAACAGGCAGCACCTCTGGGACTGCCACAGGCAATTGGAGTTGCTGGAAGCTGTGTGGGGAGTGCTGTGTGGAAATGTGGTTTGTTTGAGCAGGGCACGACCGTAGGTATTTAGACTTGGAAGTACAGACCATCAACACGGCTGCTCATTGACCTCCTGCTGTTTTACTGCTGTCTCTGCAGAGCCTGGATCCTTTTATTTGATGAAAGCAGCGCTTTACCAATATTACCTTAAGGAAGTAGTTTCCTGGTGTCCTCTTTTTTATTCTCTAATCTGAAAGTAAGAGTAAATATCGGGGGACTTCCTCATTCGTAGGACGTAGGGATGTGATTTTTGTAGAGATGTGGAAGTGTGTTTTCTTGCAGGTACTTGTGTGGCAGTAGCAGAGTTATCAGGAAAAAACAAACATTTATTGTGAAATGTGAATCAGCTTTTTTTGCTAATAACTTCAGAAATTTCTGACAGAAACAATTCTGTCAATCTCTGCAGTCCAGGGAAGTTACAGTTCAGCACTGAAAGCAGGTCCATCAATTTATTTCTTTTTAAAGTTAACTGGGTTGATGCAAAGCAAAAGAACTATGGGAGTGTTAATGGAGCCCGTTTTTATGAAGGCATCTGAGTCACAGTAGTCCAACATCTTTGCTCCTTCCATAGAAGGTTGTTTGGTTTTAGCAGTACTGCTATTTTTAGTTACTAAAATGAAGATAATCCAGGGCAATAAAAATACACTGGATAAACTTTGTACCAATTTACTGAATACCTAAAGGAAGTATTATTTGATAACAACTGCAACGATTTCTTTTTAACAATTATTGTTTAGTTTAAAATAGGCTGTTTGCCTGTTTTATTGCCCTTTTTAAGATATTTATTATTAGATATTAAATGGGCTAAAGATTAACAGTATTATCTTATTAATTCTTGATCAGTTTCTTGTGATTTAAGCTATACTTGCCCTAATGCTATTTTGGATTTTACATGGGGATTGGAGTTGCCTTTGTTTTGAAAAACTTCCTTTTTTTTTTTTTTTTTTACATCTTATTTCCCCAAAAGAAAGGTAACATTTTTAGGCTGCAGAAAAAAAAAAAAAGAATCAGAAATGTTGAGATTTTAATTAAACCACCCTGTTTTAAGTTAAGTGTTTAAAATGTTGATTTTTTAAAGTCCACTGAGTATTTCGTATATAGAATTGCATGTTCCAGCATGTCCTGATATCAGCACTGTTAGGCCTTTGCTCTGCTGGGGGCTCAGCCAAATCTGCCCCAGTGCATTCAGTGAGACCAGAGGACTGAACCATAGGAGAGTTCAACTAAGGAATGTATTCTTATATAGGATAATGTTTAAACATAGAGCATATGCAACATCATGGTACAGCCATAAAACACAGATGAATGTTGACCTGTCCGAAGCCCAGGTAATTTGTGGTGCCCATGACTCTCCTGAATACAAAAGTTTTTGTTTCTTCCAAAACCATTTTTGCAACAAATAAGCATTTACTGCCCTGAGGTCCTTCCCAATACTGATAGTATTCAGCCTTTTAGGAGAAGAAGATTGTTTATGACTGGCAAGTGAATTAAGGCAGCAAGCCTCTGGGAGAAAGCAATCAGCGTCTGTGCCCTTTGTAGCTTATAGAGGGAATAGAAAATTTTATACCATTTTCAAAGAAGAGAAAGGAAACAAGGGAGTTGAAGGAACTGAGATGAGGCCAGCAACACTGTAGTCTTATGAACCATCACATCAATCTCTGCCACTGATCTCCTGTTCCTATTAAACCAGAAAAACTGCAGGCTGCTAGAATTGCGATTGTCATTTGGAGAAAGCTGGCATCAGATACAGCTTCATTAATTCCACTTACAAACTTAATTCCCATTTCATTACTATTTTAAAAATGAGTATTTTATTATGTGATAGCAAAAAAAAACATCCTGGAGTTTATTAGACTCCTGCTCTTCATTACTTGAAACTTTGCAGCTTTGCATCTTACCCTTTGAGGTTCAGCATGACCAAATCCTGCCTAACATATCAGCCCAGATTTCTATCTCAGAGAATTTTGTTATAAAATTATGATTGTGCGTCACCCCTCCCTTTGACTAAATTAGTGTTTCTAATGGCATATGGAAATGAAGTTAGATCTTCGATTTTTGGTCAGTCAGGGGGTTCTGAGAGTTAAATAGGGCCTCTTCATTTTAGGAGCCCATCAGGAAGAGAGATCAACCTCCTGTTCTCGGTGTGCTTAAAATGCCGAGTACATTTTAATCCCTTTATTAACTAGACCAAAGGAGTCATTGACTAAGGAATGAAAGAAAAACTAATCTTTTATCCCCATTGTAGGTGCTTAGACGTTGTGCTGGCCTGCTCCACTGCGGTGCCCCAGAATGCCCCATTCTGTGAGGTCAAAGCTGCTTAGGAAAGCTGCTGGAGCATGGAGCCAGCCCTTTGGTAAGTTCAGAATATATTGCATAGTTTTGCAAAGTTTTTATATTTCAAGAATTTATTATTTTATGGCCTAAAGGTTATAAAATAATAAAGAAACCTTGCAAAGCAGAGCAATACATTAAAAAGAACTGTTCCCTCTAAACTGGCTGCATGCTCCAGCGGGGTTTCCTTGGAACCTTTGTCATTGAACAGCACGTCCTAGGTGTGGCGGCAGCCATCAGCCCCATGTGAGTTCACAAACTCCTAACTTCCTAATTTTACCAAGTTCTTACTCATTACTCAATAAAAGAATACATTATGTTTGCGTTTTTCTCTTTAATAATCTCGTTGATCCATTCTGAGAGGGTGATCCTACTATTCTGACTTGCATTGCATTAAATTTTAAACTGTATTACATTCTTTAAAAGGAAAAAAAAAATTAAAAGTGTCCCCCAATGTTAAAAGAGTGAGTTCTAAATCCCATTGTTCAGAAATGCTTCCTGAAATTAAGATGTCCCTATCTTAATGCTCCTCACTGTGGGGCAGAATAGAATATTCTGCAGTTCATTAGTGAGGATTCACTTAAGTGATAGTTGCTGAGTAATGAAATAGAATAAGAATTTTCTCTCTACTTTAGACCAGCTAAGCAAACTCATATTGCAGTTCTGCTTTTATTACTGGAAGATAGAATTGTCCTTGCTCAATTTAAAATTAAGTACATTAGTAATTTTAAATAAATTTTATAAAGTCAGTGAGACTCAGACTGGACCAGATGAACTGAATTTTCTGGTCCCTAGCAGACATGAAATAAATAGCATGAATGCCATTAAATGATCCAGGGAAGGCTTTCCAGGTAAGGTGCAGTGAAGTGGCTTTCTCCTATCCTGCTCCTGTTGTCTCTTTCTCCTGTAGCCAAAATCCCCAGCAGTGCTGCTAGGTAGCTTCCACAGCAAGAGACTCCAAGGTTTCTTAGTAGCCAAACAAGTGGAACTGTGCGAGAAATAAGCAAAGAATTGCAACATTAACAGGAGAACTGCATTTTAGGAAACTTTAGTGTGCTAGGACTCACTATTTATTGTTAGGTTTTTTAGGCTAACTTGAAGGTACCTGGCAGACCTGAGCATTTCACCCAATTCACAGCCCTTTTATAGCAAATTAAAGGCAAGACTGCATAAGGAAGCCTAAATGCCACATCAGAACAGGATAATTCTGACATAGGAAGTGAAGGATCTGAACATAAACATCTCTCATGAGTTTTGCAAAGTGCGTACCAGGCACAGGAGGAATGTGAAGGTGCATCTGCCCACAGATTGCTGTGTGCCAGTTTCCTGGGGTGTCTTTAGCCAGTATATGGTAGTTTGTGGAAAAGGCAATTTGCACTTCTTCCACACTACAACAGGACTGTTAAATCTGCCTCAAGTCTGGAAGGTTCAAGGGCAGCTGAAAGCCCTGAGTCACACTGATATGTGAGTTCTGAGATGGGTTGACAGACCAACTATCAGCTCTGTAGACCTGCCCATTCATGAGGGAGTAACTGAGGCAGGAGAGATGGTGATAAGGCACCACCCAAGTGGTGCTCAAGGCTGAGCAGTGGCCTTTTGCGGTACAGTAGTTACACTTCTTGTGATCTGTCTCTGTCTCCCTTGTCTCTCCAGTACTGATAATTTATCTGCTTACCATGTGCAGTCATGCTCTTAATGCACTGTGTGTGCCAGTTGGGCATCTTTGGACTCTGCAGGTGGTGTGAGGTCCTTTACTCACTCTCCAAAAGTCCCTTTTTTGTGCCCATAGTGGGTCTCCAGAACTGAAGATTGAATTTTGTCCCAACTCCTTTGAAGCCTAAGTGAGATATATGCCCAAACACTGTCCTTGATGGCCCATGCTGTCCTTCCTATAAACTCTGGTCCAGGTGATTGTGAAGACTTTCACTCAGTCTCATGCAGGTTAACTCGGCAACGCAGACTCTTCACAGGCTTTGAATTGTGGGCATGGCAACTCAATGATTTTGGGCTCTACCAAATGCCCAGTTCCCATACCTGTCCCTCATCACCAAATGCCAAGTATCATCTGTAGGAATGTGGAAACTAAATGAATATACTTATGAGATCCAGCTGTGCTTACCTGCCTCCTCCAGTTAAGTGGGAAAGCAGCTTATCTCACCTGAAAAGGACACAGAAATAAGGGCAGTGACGGGTCAGTAGCCTGCCAGAATGCAATTGCAAAATTGCAGTTGCCATTTGTCAGCATTTATTGACCTGCTGGAATTTCTGGAACTATTATAAAACCTCAGACTTTACTGTTAATCTGCCTCAGCACAATATGGGGTAAGTCTCTGATTCAGTGGAACAGTTAAGTGCCAAGATGTCCTTCCAGGCATCTCCATATGCTGCCAAAACAGCCTGCCAAGCAGTGCAGCCAGTGTTGTGATCAGATGGTACCAAAATACATCCTGGTGCATTTACCTGGAGTATTCCTGTCCTTGGGCAGCCCTTGCTTAGTGCAGGCAGACAAGGCTCTTCACTTACTGCCGAAATCCAAGGCTTTGTCAACCTCCAGAATCATGTGAATGCTTTCTCTCCCCCAGATTGCTATGCAGTCACCTAAAAGAAGACACCTTTTCTAAAAGTGATCTCCCACCTCAGTCACCCCTGCATTTCACTCTGCATCTGCATCCCAAAAGTCGTTGTGACAAGGTGATGCAGGGATGCTCTGCGGTCGCTCTCCTTTTTTGTCGTCTTTTTCTCTTACTCCTTTTGAATTTTCTAAAAATGGTGGGTACTGATAAACAAGTGTCCAGGTCTGTCAGGTAGTCTCTGCAGTTCTGCACTGTGTCTGCTCCTGTTGTAAGACTTGAATCAGGAGGTGGATACTCCTGTGACATAGATTTCTACGCAGTGGAAGAAGCAATCTCACTACAGTTTCTTCCCAGTATTTACATAACAAGTGTTGCACTTAGTCCAGAGTATCAGATATTGTTGCAATCTCAGAAAGGGGAAATTGTGTTCTACAGTTTATACTTAAAACCCCAAGTTTTCCTAATATCCCATTAATCCCCTTGATGCTAGAGTGTTCACCATTATTTTGTTGTTTCCTGTATGAGAATAGAAAAGCTAACAGTTTAACCATCTTAACTATTGTGTTTAAAGGTGAGATGGAATGGTTTTACCTTGTTCAGGGCCTCAGTTTCAGGATTAACTCTAGCAAATCTGGAGTACCATGCCCAGATGAACCTATCAAACTTCTCTACCATGCCTAGAATTACATGGAGGCAGCACTGACAGAACTTCCATAGGTTTGGAACCATATCTAGCTTTATCCAGCATCTTCAAGGCAGACTTCCACAACTGCAGTTTGTTCAAGCACGTGGTCCTCTGCATGGTGTTTGGCATTCATACTAAGCAAACACTCTCTAAAATCTCACAGTGATTTGATGACACTAGAATGGAGAAGTGTTTCAACCAGCTGTACAAAGAAGTATTTTTTTCCTCAGCTTCTCTCCGCCAAAATATTGGTGATAGACAGCTTCTCAGGGGTTAATGTGGGAATAAAAACCTGTGAATTTTCAAGGATATGTGGCCATCAGGAATGTTTTGTTGCTTGGAGTGATTCACAAATCCTGCATAGTGTTTCTGAGATTGATTCAGGGAGGTGAGCCAAGTTATGGCTGACATCATGGTCACCAGGTGCTGCATAAACCACTTCAGCTGTGGAACTGGCACATTCACCCCAGAAATATGTCTTTGTAGTTCTTCTTCTGGCTCCACCAACTGCTCTAGAAAATCAGAGGATATGCACGGGTTACTAAACCACAGCTCTGCAGGCAAAGCCTATGTTGGGCATGGTTTCCAGGCATGGTATCAGCAGTCTGTAGGTTTGTGTACTGCAGACAAGAGCAGCACATGTCTGAGGTTCAGAAAGTTTCATTCATTCCTGCTAGATATTTCCTGCTGCTCTGTGGTTTGCTCCTGAACTACACAGTATTTTTGAGGCAACTCTGAAAAGGTACCAGCTACATCCTAATTTGTTTCAGTGTAATTGGAGTAATTGTTTTTGTCAAGGTCTGATCATAAGAGTACTTGTTTCTCTCAGTCTGGAGAGGATGGGTTATTTTGCTGAGGGGGAAATCCTCATGCTGAGGGGGAAAATATTTGTCTTTGGTATAAGTTTCTATTCCCAAATTCCACTATTTTTGACAATTTCCTGGTAAAATACACTTGGAATCAATTTTCTGTTTTCCTGCTGAAGCAATGCAACTTTCCTCTCCTATATTACTGTGGAGATTGTGGGGACACCTTTCAGTTAGGAATCAAGTTTGTTCTGATTGTGTCTTGATTTTTGTATGTTCTGTCCAGCTGAATAAGTGGTACTTAAGGGATCTTAATATGATTGTGAGTAATAATTCTCCCACATTTGACCATTTTGGTAACTTGTTTATTATTGTGCAGATAATTTTTTTTACCAGGTTGTATTGACTAGAGGAGTTTGGGGACGGGGGAAGGATTTGATGCTTGTGTGGTTACAGCTTCCTGTTTGTAAGAGTTTTGTATTTACGAGACAGATTGTATACCTTGATTATATGGGGGGGGCTCTAACCTTAAATTTGTGAATAAGTGAGACCTTTTGGTCTTACTTCTCTGAAAAACTTAATAGAATTGGCTAAGAAAGAAAGAACAGAGTAATATTTATAGTAAGAACTGTTACTACTCCCTGGCTGTTTTGATCTGTCACTTGAGCTCAGGGCATACCCCTTTCAGGCGTGGGTAACATTGCCAAGATCTCTTTTCACTTGTTTATGCAGCACATGTTCAAGGTTCAGTCATACTTTATTCTGATTCCATGAAAGTGTAATGGTTCATTTGACCGCGCTGTGCCGTAGTTGTCGTGTCAGCCCTAGCCCAGAACACGTCGCTCCATGGCAAGTCACTGGTCATGAATCAGCAGGAGTGGCATAAATGTGGACAAGCAGTCAAAGATAAAATTTCTGCCCTGTGATAAATGAAATCGTTTGAACTGTAGTTCATACGTATTCCATGGCATCTTCTGGCTCATACTCCAGCAGAGACCTAAACAATTTGGATTATTAACTGCCATTAAGATTGGACTTGGACACCTCCTGTGCCTTTATCATACCAAGTAAAGACATCCAGGTCACACAAACCTTGCTGTACACAGCACAGCTTTTGAAACCATTCTCATCTGGATTTAGTGGGGGTGGGGGCACTCACTCACTATGGAGGGAACCTGTGTGAGCAGCCTGTCTGCAAGAATTGCAAAAGTGTGTGTCTTCTTCCTGATGTTCAGTGTTACAGAGATGCTCATATTCCTGAAAATAAAGTTCCATTTCATGTCTTACCTCGGGCACTTGGATTTGAAAACATCAGCTTTACTTTACCAAGCTGGCATTTCAAGTTTTCAAGTCACAAATGGAATTTTCTTGTGCATCATAAATCTCAGGGGCTTTTATGGTCCTTTCTCAGAACTTCTATGATTTGGGGGGTTTACGCTGTCACCATTCCAGTTTGAAATATCTGCAGATCACAAATTGAGATGTGAGGGGACTGTAAAATTGATGGTAAATCTGCCTGTGTGAGATGAGTGAACAGCATAGGACCCATGGGAAATAAAGACATCAAATTGGGAATATTTCTTCCCTTGGGAAGAATCATAGGTACCAGAGAAATTAGCTCTGACATAATTGTTTCCTTCAGGGACCTTGATAAGTGTCTTTTCTCAATACGTATGCTCACTGGATATCCAGTAAACAAAAGATGTAGTATATTTGAGTTTCAAAAGTTAATAAAACTTTCACAGAAGAAATCTAAAGCCATGGAGAGTGTTAAATTGGGGCCAGATTCACTCCCTTGAAAATGATTGCAAACCTCTTGCTTGCTTTAGCAGGAGACAGGTTACTTCCATATTTAGCAATCAAGTACTCTTTTAATCAAGGTGTCTTAAAATCATAAATGCTCAATCTAAATTTTTTGTCAGCAACGCATAATTTTTGTTGATATTATAATACTGCTTATTATCACCATCAGTAACTGAGCTATTTTGCTCTCTTTGGTACAGTTCTAACTGCAAAGTCCACTAGAATTTTGAGTAAATTAGTAGTTTAGGAGCACAGTCTGCCTGCATTCCTCATGATTCATCGTAGATTCTGAAGGTATAGCAAAAGAGAGTTAAATTTCATGTCAAACTTCTGGAGCTGTGGAGCACTGTAAGGCTTTACACCGTTCATCCAGTGCTGTGATAAACTATATTCTAGTGCCCCATGGCTTGTAAACATCTGTGGACACAGATGTTTAGTGTGTGTTAATGAATCTTGTGTCTTACAGCGTTTATTCAGGACACCAGTCTATTTTGATTCCTCCATCAGAACTGGAGACCAATCCTGCTCTGTGGCTTCTTGCCGTGAGTCAGTACAAAGTGAGAGACACTTTTTGTTCCTATTCGGTCATGGAGCTTTGTACTAAGGGACTCGGTTCGCAAACAGAGTCGCTGAAGGTGAGTGATTCTGCTGTGCTGCACAACCTGTCGCCTGCAGGGTGGTGTTTGAGAGCCTCTCTGCTCTGCTAGATGTCTGCTGCGAGGAGAAAATCATCAGAGGGCACAAGCAGCTTCCACAGAGCCCATGTTATTCCTTGCCAAAGGCTATATATGAATATCAATCATTCTCTTTCAGATCACAGGGCTACTCAACATCAAGGAAAGGCTTTTATTTACCTAAGTTTTCTGATCTGTGTTGCAATCTGTGTTGATAGGCAAGTGTTGGAAAACAGAGGTGTAAATGTCCAAGAGGCCCAAGGAGTATTATATTGTATAGTGTGTTTTATGAATACCCTGATTGTATAAAGTACTAATTTGGTTTTGACCCCTGTAGTTAAATCACATGTTTAAAAGTACCGTGTTGTTTTAACTAGATTGTCCTCATTGTATGGAGAGGAGGGTATATCTTCCTTTTCCCCCCCAGAATTAAAAGCCAAGTAGCCAGTTAAATTTCTGAAATTATCTGAAATTTCCAGTGTGCTGCTGAATTAAATTAGATCTCGAGATACTGATATTTATGATGTCTCCAGCCTTTACCATCCTTGCTTAATAATTTCCTAATCAGTTTTACAAGTCTAGACATTGCTTCCTTTTTGCTGTTATTCACTGTCGTCTGAATTAATTTTGGGAATAGCATTCCCTCCCTTTAGAATTAGCATACCCATAATTTCCTGTGTGCTAATGTTGAGATGACAAGCAAGTATGTGTGCTCTTCTACAGCTATTAGACTGTCATCTGGCCATCCGGCCTCCGGGAAAGATGGAAATTGTACTGGTACCGTAGCCTCTGTTCTGCTGTTCCTCTTGAATCATAATACCTGCATAATACACTTAAGTACAACTGTTTTGCATTAAATCTGCCCCTTTATGGCCTTTGTTACATTTTAACTTCTTTTTAGGCAAGGGGACTGGACCTTTCACGTGTGCGGACATGTGTAGTAGTGGCTGAAGAACGACCTCGGATAGCTCTTACTCAGTCATTTTCAAAGTTATTTAAAGACCTTGGTCTCCATCCACGGGCTGTCAGCACATCACTTGGCTGTAGAGTTAACTTGGCAATATGTTTGCAGGTAAGATTTTTCACTCCTTAAGCTCAAAGTTATTTTGAGAAAATGGTTTTCAGTAAGAAGCATTCATTTGCTGCTTGGTTGCAGACATATCAAGAAAATGCATGTGGTACTTAATGTTCTTGCATATACAAGTAGTAAATTTCTGTTACTTTGTCAACTATTCATCCCTCTCATGTTGCACTCATAGCATTTATTCTGCCCATGAATGCAGTAATTCAGCAAAGCACCTAATAGTGACAGAATGCATCCTCTGTACTCCAGAAACGGTATATAGTTATGTCATGTAAACTCCAGTTTCTAAGTATCTGCTTTAGTATGCTGCAAAATGGATTCCTTCTGTTTCTAAAATACTTCCAACCATTACTTAGTTAACAAAATAGATATTTTCTGCAAACAGTTTATTGCTTAAAAAGGAAATTATTTTGCTACATCTCTTTCATTCTGTTTTGATCCACTAATCAGAAGAAAATTCCCAGGGGTAATAAAGGATTTAACTTGCATTTTTGAGGAATCTTTACTGAGTCATGATTTTAAGGACTGATGGAGTACTGTAGCTATTTGGTTTGAATTTCTGAATAGCCTCTAGTTTTTCATCCAGTGATAACTACACCAAGCAAATAGTTTTAGGCTGATCTAGAGTATGTCAGTTTATCTTTCAGAACTTAGGGTGATGAAAGTTAATTTGCCTTTTTTTTTAAGATGCTCAATTTTTAATTATCTTGGCCTTATTTCTGGTTTAAATTTATCTGGTATTACATTCAGCCATTATTTTATTGCATTTTTTGAATCTAGAATAAGAATCTCATTTCTATCATGCATCTAATACACATCTTAGTCTTCAATAAATAGATAAAGAATCTTAAAACATGCATGCCTGATCTGTGTCTCATTTTTTTGTCTCTTGATCTCTTTCTGTCTTTCCAAATTTGGTTTCCACACATTATTCCTGTAATAATGCCATAGGTGTCCTACTCTTGTGTAATATGTTTTCTGATTAAATAACCTTTTAAGTACTAAAAGAATCATCTTCTGCATTGGCAGCTGCTTTGGCTGAGAAGTTCCGTATTCATTTGGTCACCTACCATGTCTTTAACCTCTTCAAAGTCACAATCTCCCCTGTAGAACTTGGCTGTACTCTGTGTGGTACATCCCACATTTCAAATCTGGCAGTTACCCCTAGTTTATGTTAAGGATTTCTCGTGTGTGTAATATGGATATTTGCTTTGGTGTGGAAATCAGAACAGACCTTCTCAGTGACACTGCAAATAAGACACCTGCTATTCTTCTCCTGCTTGTAAATGTAATTTTTTTTTTATTAAAACAATTTGACAAATACGGATTATGGCTTTATCACAGACCAGTATGTCTATGCCTGCCTTAGCCACCTGCCCTTTTCAATGTCACTAAAGGATCTTGGCTTTCATCAGGCCTTGGCTAAATGGGACTGTGTAGTTCAGAATGTCACCATGATATGAATACAGGAGGTATGCCACACCTCCAGTACTGCTTGCTTTCTCTCTGACTCCAGCAGAGTATGCCCCTAGCACAAGGTGTCTTTAATTGTTATTATCAAGAGTATGACAAGGCAGAAGCTGAGCAGGGCTAAAAGTCATTCTGTGGCCCAGAGGTAGAGTTGTTTAGTTTGTCATTCTGTAATTGCTACCATAAATATTCTGCATTTATGGAGTAAAGAAGTTTTAGAGAGGAGGCTAAGGAAGGAAGTGATGACCTACCCTCATGCAAACAGATCAGGATGGGTGGGGGGCTGTCAACTCTCTCCTTCAGCTGTGGTGGTAGATACTTCTGAAAGGCAAATCAGCTTCTCTAGTTCCTGGTCCATGGAGGAACCAGACATGAAAGATGCTGTAGATTACAAGGACAAAACAGCTGCAGAAAGTTGCTTGCCGCTGGTGGAAATCTCCATTTTAGGCTTGCACCAGTCTCTGGACTGTTCACAATGGCTGCTTCACTCATAGGTCATTAATTCAGGACAAATAATAAAGTCAAGGAATGACAATAAGCAGCAGTAAGCCAGGTTCAATGCCAAAGTATGGCTTGTTGGAAGTAGCATTGTACTCCATCTGCCTGGGTTGGAGTTAATGTTTTCATAGCAGCCCATATGGAGCTGTGTTTTGGATTTGTGACTGAGTGTTGATAGCACACCAATGGCTGAGCAATTGCTGAACAGTGCTGCACAGCATCAGGGCTTTCCCTGTTTCTCCCTCTCCCCACAGCACCAACACCCCACTGGCTCCAGCGAGTAGGCTGGGGGAGAAAGAAGCTGGGAGGGGACACAGCCAGAAAAGCTGTCCCCAGCTGACCTGGGATATCCCATACCACATGATGTCATGCTCAGCATTAAAGAAAAAGGATGGCTGGTCATCCAAAGTAGCCATTGCTCAGAGACTGACTGGACATGGTTCTGCTTGTGGGAGGTGATGAGTGATTGCTTTTGCATCACTTGGATTTTTCTCTTTCCTTCACTCATTAAACTCTTCATCTTGATCCATGGGTTTTCTGACTTTTGCTCTTCCTGTGCTCTCCCTGTCCCACTGGGAGCCGGGTGGGTACTGAGCTGCTGGCTGGGTCAGTTCACTACAAGCATGCAGGAAAGCTGACTGCACTCAGAGAAACTGGAAGTCCTAATTAGAATGGAGTTAGGCTGGATTTTGGCTTGACTGTGTGTATCTGCCTTGTGATTGTGTTAACTCCTTAGCTGAAGTTTGCTTCTTAGATGGTTCTTTACAGAAGGAGTTAGTGAATTAAACTGTTAAAGTGGGTAAACCTCTGAAGGAAGGTTATTAATGAATTAATTATGAATTTAAGAACAGCACAGAATGAGAGCCTTGAGTGAGATGGTTAAACAACCTGGCTGATCATATAGCTGAGTGCTAGGCATCACTGAGTTCTACTAAGATGTGGCATCTCAATCCATAGGACAAACTAAAAACCAAATACTTTTTCTAAGGAGTGATATGGCTGGAATGAAGAAAAGCCATTTCAGGACAGGCTATATTTAGTAACATTATCCTCCCAAGTAGAATGGTTTTTGAAGCATTTGAGACAAGGGTTGTTTGACAAGTTTTAAAGGTGTTTGAAAAATTACTAAAGATTTTACTTACAAGCATCACCACAAAACATGTCATTTTGGTGGAGAATATAAAGATAGAGGGTTGCATCCTTTGAAGCATCTGGCAGTAGACACTGCCAAAGACTGGATACTGAATTAGGCTGGATGCTCTTTCCAAACTGTCTAGAAGGTTAGGGCTAGTGGTATTCCAGAATAGCTTGTGGGCTACTCTGTTTTTTCAACTGAGGAACAAAATGAATTTTAATTCTTGATCAACACTGTTCCTGAAGTATGTTCCAGAAATGGGTTATGATTTCTGGATTCTTCACACTGCATAAAAATACTTCTCAAGATATTTGAGTCAACAGCATCTGCCTTTGCTTTTTTATTTCCAAGTTGTGTCATCCATGAGATCAACATGTTGTTCCTGGAGCACCATCTTCCACAGGGATAACTGTGATTCAGCCTATTCTGCAATCTTCCTAAAATATGTATCTACTAATCACATTATTAAACATATCTCGAAGTTCAACTATTGACCCTTGCAGCAAAAAGCCTATCCAGGGTTCTTCTCTATGGGCTGCCTCTAAAACAACTTGGATATTATCTTTGATACCATCTTCATTTCCAATTTTGTGGACAAATTCAAGACTCAAGTGTTTCAAGGGAAAGGTATCCTGGTTTTTCCAAAAAGCTTTTGCTTTTTTACTGTTCCCCTCTGCAAAGAGAAGAGGAGGAGGGTGTGTATGTACACATATGTGTCTCTGTGTGTGTGCATAAAGACTTCACAGCAGAATTTAATGTTTTATTAAAGATTACCCTAAAAAGGAAATCACTGTGATAATCCCTTTGGTACAAAAGAGTCCTAGTCTACCAATTTATCTTAATTTCCAGATTGAGATCACTGACAGACTAATGCATTGTCATTTGTATTTATTTCCTTTCAAATTTAGAGCAAATTTAGTATGTTTCCTTTGAGGTAGTCATTTTGGACCAGATTTTTAGAGATACGCTTTTGAAAATAAATAATCCCCTCCATCTTTAGGCACTTAAATACCATTAATATCTGACCTTTCATGGCTGTGTAGTCACAGATAATGGTCTAGGGATTTCTGAGATGAAAAGATTGCATCCAGCATATTTTAATTCTCATTAACCAGCATCTTAGCATTCTCAAGAGAGAGAGAAAAATAGATATGAAAACTAGTCTGTTTCTTACGACAGCACAGATGGTTCTCTAGGATTTTAGCTAATTTCCATTTAAACACTTGGAATAAATATTTTCATTTTATTCAACCTGCTACTCAATTTCAGTTGAAGGAAAACTTTTAGAAGTTGTTCATTTTCCTTAGTTAACCCTGAAAATGTACTAACAAGTCTGTCCAAACTGCAGCAGGAGAAAAGAGTTCATCTTGCTTCTTTTATGTCTCCTCTAACTGAGACTGCAAGGTTAAGTGAGTTATCCCATATCCATCTACAGTCAGTAGAATTGCAGAAATACTTCAATAGACTGTTTCATTCAGCCTGTCTCAGGTGCCCATCTTGAGGTATGATTCATCACCATCAGGAGATACTTCTTACCTTATACTGCATGCTTTTTTCTTTGATGGCTGAAGTTGTATGAAGTGAACCCTTTCCTCACTGTGTAGCAAAGGAATCTTTGTTAATCAGTTTAAGGATTAAAGTTAATACTTCTTTTTACTTAGCGATGGATTACACCTTTTGAGCATCTTCCATATTAAAAGTAATAAAGGGTAGGTCTGCAATGAGTGCAGCAGGGGACCATGCACTTTGCCAGAGGTTATGATTCACATTTAGCCATGTATTATAGCTCTGGGTGAGTTCCCTCAGATTCTGTTTTCCCACCTTTACTTTGAGTCATGCCGTGAAGTTCTTTTCACAGCTCCAGCTGCTGTGCTTGTGTGTGTGACATTGCCAAGTGTACACCAAAAATTCCTTTCCTGAGCGTCTCTGGAGCAGAAGTAGACTCAGAGTAAACACTGAGGCCACATCCTTAGATAGCAAAACAAGACCCAAAAGAGCAGTTATTTTAAATTCCTAGGACTTCTGATTGCCCTAGTTCCTGATTTTTAATTCTGGAGAGGGAAGTAGGAGAGAGCATGCAGCTTAACCTTTGACTTCACTGGAAATTTGTTGTGGACTGAGTCTTGGCACGTGGTCAGCCCTACAGCTGACTTGTTGGGGTAGTTCTTCAGGCAGTTAGACCTGCAGTGTTTTCCCAGAGAATAAAAGGAATAAAAACCTGGCATATTGAAGAAGTTTGCACAGACCCACAAATGGTTCATCAGTGGCAGCCAATGGATGGGCAGGAGATTATTTAGTCCAAGAGATGTGACTTATGATATACTTGTTTTCAGACAGAAAATTACATTTGTCCCATTTTGTTTCCTTGAACACTACCCAGCATATCCTGGGTAAACAACACCAGAAGTTGTGTCGTTTCTTTCCTGTTAACCAGCATTACAGATGCTTTCCATCTCTGTCTCTCAGTAAATGTGCACAGACAAATTGTCAGTCACTCTGGTCTTGGCTAAGACTCTGATTCTTTTGAAACACTTTCAGAGTATCCCAGCTGCAGCTGGCTGCAGAAGGACATGGCTGATACTTCAGCTGCTGTTTCTCAAGCCATTCCATAGTTAAGAGCCATATAAGACTCTGGTACTCTCAAAGTCCTTTCTGAACCTGCAGTGTAGTCACATGCAATGAATTATGTAACTGCTGGATTTCAGCAGTTCTCCTACATTCTTGCAGTTACACTGCAGTGTTCAACCTGAATTATTAGCAATACTATTTTGGGGCATCAATGTAATAAGCAGCTCTGTCCTATTTTTTTAAGTGCTTCATCTTCCCCTGCATCCAAAATAAACCTATTTTAAGATGCTGCTGTGGCAGATGATGCTGCAGTTTTTAACTCTGCTGGCATTCAGAAGTTTGAGGAGAAGGATGTGGGATGCCAGTGCTTTCAGAGCTGTTTGTTTTCACAAGTCGTAGGGCAAGTCCTACTGCAGCCATCTGGTATTAGATGCTCCACGTGATAGTAGTGGCTTAGGACTAGTCACCACAGAGTTCTTTGTTGTCTCTTATCTGCATTATCATTTGTGGTGGAGTACTGATGGGTTTTTATCAGCTTTTAATTTTACTGTTCTTTATACGTATTACACTGTTTACCATAGCAAATAGATTAAGAACGAAGAATTATTGGACTATGAAGTGGCTCCAATTATTTATGGTCTTGTAGTTAGACTGTGCATGAGGCCTTGATTTTATTTCACTGTAGGATCAGGTTAATCTGTATGCAAGAAGGTGTAAGTATCTTTCTCCATTGTATACTAATTTTATTTTTTTCCAAAAAGAAAGCTTACCTTTGATTTCCAGAGGACATCGTTTACAAACTTCTGTTAGTAGTGAAATGGCAGACCTGGAACTCAGTCTCAATGTATGTGCATTAATATAGCAGGGCCACAATATTTAATGACTTCAAAACCAACAAAAAACCCAGTATGTTAGACACGTTTTCCACTAACAACATTGTCTGTAGTGTCCTAAAACCATTTAAGTCTGTTTGTCCAAGGTTAGCAGTCTACAGCTGTCTCTTCTGTTGCTCTACTAAAATGTTGACACCTCATTTTTTACTTTTTTTAACCTTTAATGGTATAATGGTTAATTTGTAAAATTCCTGTATTTGACATTGTTTTTCTTTTTATTTTACTCCCTGCTTTTTGCATTCTCCTCTTTTTATTTTCTCCCACCCTTCATTCCCATTTTTTATTATTATTTTTGTCTTGTGTTACCTTCTTTCCTTCTCTCATCCCTGCTATCCCTGCTATAGCCTTTATTTTACTCCCTGCTTTTTGCATTCTCCTCTTTTTATTTTCTCCCACCCTTCATTCCCATTTTTTATTATTATTTTTGTCTTGTGTTACCTTCTTTCCTTCTCTCCCTCATCCCTGCTATCCCTGCTGCTATAGCCTCACAGGCTGGGGAAGCTGGCCGAGCAGGTAGGGGATTTTCATGTTCCCTCAATACCCACCTATCAGCTTCCAACAGTGGGACAGACTAGAAATTGAGTCTGGAGATTTGGGGATTTTCAGATCCTTCTATGAAATTATAAATAAGTCCAGTACAGCTTTATCTGGATGCAGGTTTCATCAAATATTATCTGTCCATTGTAACTACTTCATTCACACTGAAAATAATAAATACCATAGTGATTGTCTTTGATTTTCAAACTTGACTGTCTCCATTATTTTACAAATCAATTCAGGTTTAGTTTTATTTTTAAAGATAACCAACTTTTCCTTGGTTTTGTTTTTTTCTTTTTAACATTGCATATATTTCAAATAAGCTCTCCACTCAGCACTAGTCTGTTACACTGCTGAGTTTACTAGTAGACTGAAAATTGTGTCGTTAATAGCTAGAGAGGATATTGTATCTTGTATTGTGTATAACAAGCTAAAGAGGCTAACATGCATGTGCAGCTCTATTACTCTTGTTCTCCTCTGGTGGTGGGTCATAATCAGTACCTGTACAGTAAGTATCAATTGGTAGTGGTAACTCTTTTCCCCTTCAGATACAAAAATTAGCCACTTGTGGATGTCTGTTGTGATTTTTGGTGCTCAAAAGCTGTGTAACTATCAGCCAGCATTGCAGAAATGTAAAATTTATCCCTAGACATTCCTAACGTGAAGAATTATACTCTACAATATGTCCCAAATGGGACAGAAATCACAAGGAGTTGATGTTGCCTGCTATTTAAAGTAGTAAACATCTAAATAACTGATAAAGGAGTTTGTGCACCTGAAGTTCACCAGGGTTAAGTGAATTCCTCTGCTGAAAAGAAAATTTCCACCGTTCCAGTGTTCCAAAATGGAGTTGTGCTTTTCTTCTAGCTTTCTGCTTAGCAGTAGCATGAGGTTTGCAGCAGAGAAAAGAGCCCTAGCCTGGAGCATTGAGAATTCACATGATGTTCAGTGGTGATGAGTTTGAAGTTTTGGATAAGGGCATATCATAGCAGGCTACAAAACTGCAGAAAAGCTGTGGGTGGAAAGGCCTAAAGACTCTATCATCTCTGCATGGAAGGAAACTAAAATTAGTCTACCGCTTTTCAAGTAGCTAAATATTGTGACATAAAGCAAGGGTTTAAATTATGCAGTGGAAGACTGAAAAGGAATAGAAAAATTGCTTACAGACCTTCAGTCCAGATTGGTTCATGTCATGCGTGCTACCTTTACTATCTTTAGCTTCAAGTATATTCTCTGTTGCATGTATGGAAGACTCTCAGTAAACCATGCTTCACATTCCTGACCATGTGCTTCTGCCATTAAACTGTGTCTCCTCAGCAACTTCCGCCTTCCTTTATATGGCAAAATGTGTTTAACATGTTTTGTATGTATCCATGTGCTGATTACTTGGCCTTTTGTAGCAAATAAAACCTATGTTGACATGTGTTGGTTAAGTAGTTTGACTGCTTGATGTTTTCCCGACCCCCAAGGTAACATGTGCCTGACGGTAGGTATGTTTTCCAGTGCTTGTTCTGATTCTGTAAAGCTGAGCTTTGACTGATGAATAGCTTAAATATAACTTGTCATTTGATTAGCATAATTAGCACTGGAATTAACGTTTGGTTATTTGGGGGGTAAAACTCTTTCCTCCTCCCAGCCTTCAGTTTCTGATTAGCTGATGTTGTTGTTTACAGGGAACATCTGGACCAGATCCCACCACAGTGTATGTTGATATGAGGGCACTGAGGCATGACAGGTCGGAACCACCTTTTTCTTTTTCTCTAATACACACAATTAACAGACATTATAGCAAGAAAACTACTTACAGCACACCTCACGGACTCTGGAAACCTTTTTAATTCTCATTTTGTTCTAACTCCTACCAGCAAGCAGACATAGACATTCTGTAATTCTAGGATTCTATATTAGTTGGTTAATTAATTTTACCATTGATAAAACTGAAGCATATGACATCACCACTGCAATGACTAATTGGATTCCCTGCCTTTATTGCCATCAGGATTTCATGACACTTGTATTCAGGTGGTGGACCCCAGCCAGTCCATAGGAATTGGAGTTCTGTGGGGCCTCTTAGCTTCACAGAGATGTTTCTTCTGGGTTGGCAGCTGTTAGGCATGGGGGGATTTGCTGCAATTCTTAATGCTGTAGGACTATGAGGGGATGGATTATTGGCTTCAGCCACTGTGAGCAACCACATTCTGTGTTTGTGGGTATTTTCCAGTTTCATCTTTAGTGTTAGATCTGTACACAAGAAGTGAGAACTAAAATTCACGACTTTGCAATTGGAGGGAAACTTGAGATTCCAGGTGTAACATCAAAAACTACTCATGCACATATATTTCAGTTTGCCAGTACTCTGGTCAAAATTATAGCAGGAGTCTCTTTATAAAACTGTAACAGAAGAAAAAGTTTTCTATGAACTCTGGAAAAGGAGAACATTTAATTAACAGTCCTGGTTCCCTTAAAAAAATCATTATCCAAACAGGGCTTTTTTTTCTGTTCTTTTTCTTTCATCCTTCTTAAAAGCTTAACAAAGAATTTGCTCCCCTTAGGTGAATACCAGCTGTGGCTATATCAAAGTGACCTGCTCAGCTCTCAGAGTGCAAACCTCAGGGCACTGCAGGCCTTGGGTGGTTAAGTCAGATACACATACACACATTTTCTTGTTGCACATGGAGTTTGGCAGGTAGAAGAAAGGAGATGCAAGATACTTGATTCACTGTTTCTTTATTCCTTTTGCACACAATGTTATCAATAAAAACACTTATGTTTGATCTGTCCTTTGGAATTACAACAATCTGCATAACCCAGCCCCAGAAACTGTGTGTTCCTGGAGCAGCAACTGCAGTATTGTGGAGACACAGTTCATGGTTATACTCAACCAAGGAAAAAAAAGGCCTTTTCTATAGAAGGAGAAAGCAATATTCACAGTTAGTAAAAATTATAAATAATAAAAATAAGTGTATATATAGAAGTATTAAGATTTACTGTTTATAAAAGTTGCATAAACCATGGGTATAGTATTTCCTTGCCTTAGCATGTCATTGAGAAGTAGACATCATTATCAAAATCAGACTCTGCAGTGTCTTAATTTATATTTAGTGACTAGTTCTACAGAACATAAAAGATGATCTTTAGAGTTGGTTCTCATATTGTGGTAATGTAGATTTTAATTTGATGGATTGGAGCTGTGCCTCATTTACCCAATCCTGTGGAATTTAGAATTACATTCATGGGTCATAAATTAGGGAAGAAAACAACTTTATTTGACGTAGTCTCTTCACACTTGCTGCTTCTTACCATTTTAGTAGAACTGAATGTCCCTAGTACTAAACAATAACTGAAAGATTGCTGTACATCGTGTACTAACAACCCACTGAGACTTTGCAGGCCAGTCAGTCCCCCAACAATATGAAAAATTTGCACTGTACACCTAATGTGGGAAAATGTTTTTCATAATTTATATTTTAGAACAGGTTTTCCAAAGTTCGAAAAAGGCTAAACACAATTTTTTTTTTCTTGGCATGATAACACTTTCTAGTTGCTTCAAAAACCAGCTGCAGTTCATCTCTAAAATCATTTAAATCCTATTCACATCTATAAAATTAATAATCAGTTTGAATACAACTGTTTCAAGCTCATCCAGTAACTATGTATTTGCACACTTCACAGCTTCAGAAAATATCATTTTTTATAGGAGTTTAGGTCAAAATACCTGTGCTATGTACAATCAGTGTGGAGGTCTAGGGGTGGTTGGTCAACCAAATGAGACGGTTCCTTCCTGACTCTCACTGCGTTTGCATGGTTTGCTTCCTGGATGAGGGTGGAGCTTTTCAAACCCCTTTTTGTTTGTCTCTATGTGGTTTTGAGCTACCAGCCCACTGGTTTAGCTGATGGGGCTCTGGCCATAGTACTGGGCTTACCTGGAAGTTCAGGAAACTTGTACCAAGAGGTGCAACCACTTGGTCAGTGGCTGGCGTGGGTTCTGATGCTGGAAAAAGCCTTGACTACCTAACTGTGAGCATCTAGTGCAGTTCTAGATGCTACAGCTACCTCAGCAGGATCTCCCATAGAGCTCCCATTGTATTTTCTAGCCCTAATGAGATGTCCCAGACACCCTGTGCTGTCTCAAATGGCATTAGGATACCTTTTTTTTTGGAAATTGAGTAGCTTCCTAAAAGCAAGAATATATAGCTCTGGCTTGCTCTTGGTGACAGGTCATCAGTATTGTTGTACTTGGCATCTTACTGATTTTCTAAAAGTCAGAGTGCCCTCAGGATTGCCAAGATAGAGCGAGCAAAGACAGGCAAGTCCCACACGGGCTTTTAATAGAAATCAGGAGAGGATTCCTGAGTTATCCATCAAGTGGCTGATATGCCTCTGCACTGCAGTGAAATGCAGTTTAGAGAGGTTAACTCAGGTCCAAAAAGCAAAATAGCTGGATTAATGCTTCCTGGTGCATGATCTGGCCTTGCACTGGGCAGCGCCAGCACATCAGTGGCTCTTGGTTCCTGCCTTACCACAGGATATGAGCCCACAGGCATCTGCAGGAAGGGCAGAGGCAGCAGAACTCCAGTCATGAGCACCCTGTCAGGCCATTGCTGCATTTCTCTGCCTCTGGGAAAATAATTTTATTCCCATTCCCCTGCAAAAGAGAAAATTTAATAGAATAAATATATACGTATTCTTGTCCTGCTATCTAAAGTGCTGGTTTTCAGATGATTCCATCATCATTTTAGGCCAGTCATGTTCTCCTGAGAAAGCTTTTCAAGTGGTTAAGCACAAGATGTGTAAATATGCTAAAAGCTGAGAAGTGCTTGGAAGAGAGAGAGAGAGAGAGAAAGCCTTTACTCATCATACCAAAACACCCTATACTTAGAAGTTGTGGGCTTTGTTAACATTTGCAGCTTTGTTTGCCAGTAAAGATGTACATTTAAAGCCCAAGCATCCCTCTTATCAAGGTTGTTCTAAACCAGTAAGTGCATATGTTTATAAAATTAAAAATGTCCAGCAAAATTATATATATATATATGCTATTAGTATAAACATTTCATAGCTTCCTCATCCTTAACAGCAGGTTAGTTCTTGGTAGAAAATTTATTTAATGGCAAAACAAACCAATTCATCAAACTGAGAACAGACCTCATGTGATTCCAAAATTTTTTCTTTCACCGGGCAGAACCATTTTTAATTGTTCTGCAGCAGGTCAGACTGGATTTTCAAGTGTTTCAACAAATTTGCAAATATCCTAAACCATTTTTTTTTTAGAATCATTCAAAGACGTTTTCAAAATGTTACTGTTTTAATCTGCTTATTTAGATTTTGAAATTACCTTGAATTTGAAACTAAACTGGTTTGAATAAGTAATAAAATATCATGAAAATCTTTGAAATATTTTGACTGGTTTGAATTTTTTCTCTGATTTTTGGCATAGGTATTTCTTTTCCTGTGTATCTCTCTTTCATATTTTGAATGCTGTACGGAGGATTTCCTCAGATATTTTAGTGAGCTGAAGGATCCATTTGGTGATGACTGAGGGATATCACTGATCTTCTCCTAAAGTTTAAATTCCATGCAAATCCTATTCTTGCATCCTAATGTTCTTCTCTTTAGCAAAACCTTATCCATGAAGAAAAACAAAACAAAAAAAAGAATATGAAAACCACCGTTCTGCCCTAAATGGAGCACGGAAAAATCTACTTTGATATCAGAGTTTATTTTAAAAGGACAGGAAAAGTACCAGGATGTATTTGTGTTCAAGTTATTAATTTTTGAGTCTAGCTATTATTCAGTGTGTGCCTTGTGATATCCATATTCTCTCATTTAAATACTCCCACTCCATCATTAGAACAATTATTTTAACCTGATCACTGTCTCTATTTATTAAACAAGCAGTCTGTGGAGCTGCACAAATAGGTGTCTTCGCATGTGGGTCACTGACATCTTCTTGGAGTGATGCAAATTAGTGTCTCTCTTAAAAAAAAGTGACCTTGTATATACTGAAGTCATTAGCAGATTTGATTTCTTAGGAAGTCATTTGTACACTGTGCTAAGCCTAATATTTTCTTTAGGATTTTGGGGGTATTCAGAGACCTCTGAATGTCCTTCATTGTCTTCCTAACAAAGGTGATTTCAGAGGATGGAAATTCTGAATCTCATTCCCCAGGAAAAGAGGGAACACTTGTAGCGTTTCAAAGATATGAGAAAACAGTTACTTAGGATTTATTTTTATAGATTGCTTATACACTGAGCCCAGACTCAAATCCAGGCTCTGTCAAAAGGAATCAGTTAAGGCTTTGGCTTCATGTTAATATATTCCAGCATTTCAGACTTCATGCAGGAGCAGAAAAATAGCCTTTTATTCTGACTGTCAATTGTTTATCCCTCTCCTCTGTATTTTACTTAAACTTTCATGTTGTGTATTCGTTGTTTTGGGTAATACCGAGCAATAAAGCCACGGGAGCTTTTTTTCTTTATTCTCAAACACTTTTACTCCATCTACCTTGAAAAATACTCCTATTACAGGGTTACCAGACAAAAAAAACTACTTAGCTAAATTGTTGGCTAAGCTGTAGCTGCAGCAGTGCTCTGTAGCACAGTCACTGCGTGGAGGAGAACCATTTTGTAGTCACACAGTAGGGAGAAGAGCTGGGGGGAGGTGTGTCAGGAGGATACATGCTAATGGCAGTGGCAGTAAAATGGTTACCTTCTGTGAAACTTTAATTGATTAATCACACTTGAAAGCCAGTGGTTACAAAAGAGGAACTTTGAAGAGTGCTGCCTTGATGCTGCAGAGCAAGGCTTTTCCAGCGTTCAGAGCCCAGTTACAGCTTAAAGAAAATCCCAGTCCTCAATTATTCGCTGTGTGGGGTCCAAAGGGTTAGTTAAAATCTATTATTACACTCTTTTGACACCCAGACACCTTTTCCCTTGCGGAGAAGTTGGGTAGGGAAAGGGCTTGGAGTATTTTGAGGTGTAAAGTGCTACATACTTGGTAAAGTGTTCAAAACATAGACCTCCCATGTCACCAGCCTCAGAATGCTTTATATTCAATAAGCTTGTTTTGCAAATGAAATTGTCAAGTACTACCTCCAACAACACTGATCTGGCCATCCTGAGCCTCAAGAATCTTCTCATATGGATGGCTCCAATTCCAAGTTTCACACATTGCTCATGCTTTTTTGATAATTGTCTGTTGCATTAGCTGTTTGGGGGTTTTCTGTTATCACAGAAACAGGGGTTTTTCTCATAAAAAATAGAAAAGACTTCCACCCCTATGAAGTCAATAGAGGTAACTCAGAGGAGGAGGACCTGAGGTCTTTAAAATAAAACCTGAGTCTCTCAAAGAAATAAGTATGATAAGAAATGATGCAGCTTGAATTTGAGGAGTCTGTAGAAATACTTGGCTTTTAGGCATTTTGCCATTAATTTTCTGAACCTCATTTGAGAGTTTAGGCTGTTTATCATGGTACTGGCAAAACCCTCCTTCGTATTTTTGCTCAGGAGAAGATAGCAGCCTTGGTCTTTTAGCAGCATTGGGGTTATTTTCTGCCATGCAAACACTGCTATCTCAAAAATCCCCTTGGCACTGTTTCTGATCTATGGAAAACAAGTCTCCCAGAAAGAAAAGTTAATTTGGTCTGATAAGCATCATATAAACACTTCTAATTCTGACTTATAGGAGAAGTCCTGGTCTGCCTAGAGTGGAGGAAGAATTCTGTCTTGCTGTTCCTGAGTGTGCTGAGGAACAAACCAAGAGACTTGTTCAGCCTCTGTGTGCTGAATAGTCAGTGATTAGGAATAAAGCTGATGACCTGGGAAACTGAAGAGGAGCAAATTTTTTTAAGAAGTTACACTGTCTCCACATAAGAATCAAGTTATAACAAAATTTGTAAATGTACCTATTTAAAGGCTTTGAAAGATGCTTCATTTTTCCAGGCATAACACAATTCCTGTTTCAGGGCAGGAGAAAGGGAGAAACATCCAATAACTGTAGGAATGGGAGCCCTACAAAGTAATTGGTTTGCTTTCTAAGGCAAGATTACCAGCTATTGAAGTATTTCCTCCCTTGAAGCAGGTCTACTTCTTCTTTGATAAAGTCATCTTCAAGGGATAAGTATATTATGACTTTAATGGAACAGGACAATAAGAGTTGGCTTGAAATATGGTTTTTGAGAGAGGATGTGGTTTAGCATACTTTAACTAGAAATCCTAAAATTCCAGTTATATTTCCCTGGAGGGCTTAGGGGAAAGAGAATACTGTTGTGTGTACCAAGTAAGACAAAGACAAAGGGAAAATGAAAAGCTTCAGCTTTCCAGGAAAGTAGGTGAACTGCAGTTGAACATTTGTGTTATTGTCTGCAAGTGCCATTTACATGTCATTCTTCAAGTACAAGTAAAAGAACTAAATGGAAAATGTTTTCGTTTTTCTTTGTTTTTACAAACCAGTTTTTAACTTCCTAGTAACTTTACTGAAATCATTAAATTTCAGTAAATTATTAGGAATTTTACTCTTTATTAAATTTCCTTCTCATTAAAATATACCAACATATTTATTCCTTAAGAGTGTCTGACACTGTTAAAAAAAAAAAAGAAATTCCCATTTCTGGGTGTACTGAGCTTCTTTGGTGTTGCAGGTTACTCTTTCAGTTATGCTTCTCATGGAAGCTGGGAATTGATAAAATAATCTGGCTGCTCACACTTCTGAGGAAGATTTATTAAAAAGTCTTCCTTTTTTGTTCCCTACAAGCCATACTTTTTCTTTCTCTCCCAGAGTTTACCATGAATCTAACTGCACAGCTATAGGAGAGTCCTAATAACATGGAATTTCCATTCTTCCATTTTCTTTACAGAAAGTATGTATTGTGTATTTGATTTTTACAGATAATATATTCTGAAACATAATCTGTTTTCCCTCAGTTTTGTATATACTGCTAATGGAACACTAAACAGTGATTCTTTAAAAATGCCAAAAAGTGATCAGCACAGGGTATATTTGGTTTTTCAGTAGTGGAGAAAAAGTGCTGCTTTCCCATACTGCTGCCTCAGAGTTCATTTCACAAGGCATCTGCTTTGGAAGGAAAAATACTTAATGAATACATGTAAAATCTGGTACAAAACTTTGTAGCTTCTGCAGACCTAGACACAGACTGTAGTGTGCTATAAGAGATGGAGCTTCTTAAGTGCTCTCCATTCCTCTTTCCTTTCTCCTCTTCTCTTGCCAGCCTTTGCAGGAGGACAGGGCTTTTGCCATCCCACATGCTGTCAGTTTTTGGTGACAAATAATTCAGCAGAGGGTGCTATGCTGGTGGTTTCCCCTGGGAAATGGGCTCTGTCACCTTTGGGACCCACTCCAGCTTGCTACCCTCAGGCACTCGTTTAGCTCCTGCTGTCAGAAAAGTCTCTGATTAAAGGAATACTGAATGGTTAGACTTGGGAAGGAGAGCTATGAACAGTGAAAGTATCCTTTATTTATGTAAGGATATGTCACTAGCTTGGTTAGAGATGTAATATCGTCTTAAATGGCTCCCTTCAGTACTCCTTAATATGTTGCCTGAAGCCTCACATACCCTTTTAAGTGTGGCATATTCTAGAAGTGTCTGCTTACAGAGGATGGTTTGCTTAGGCAAGGAATCTTGGGAAGCTCAGCCAGGGTTCCCAGCAAGTCTCCTGTGGCAGGACAGTCCCTTTTCAGCGCCTGCAGGTGTACAAGGCACTGCTGCTCGTGGTACTGCTGACCTTTTCTTCAGAGTGCTCATCTGCGGTTTTGATTCAGCTGGAAAATTAGCTCCATGTTTTGGTGTTCCACAAACAGGAAATTATCCTGGTTGTTTTCAAGGAGAGCTTTCTGCAACTTCTTCCCCAATAATGCAGGGTAAGTCAGCTGATGGTAGGAATTTTGGAGGTTGTACAAGATAAAGGGGCAGATTAAAGAAAAATTGTTTGATTTCAGAAGTTCCTCCTTTGATTACATTGTGTGAATGTAGAATATGAATATTTCATTGGCAAAGCTAAAATAGTTTCCATAATTTGTTAACAACAAATAATCTAATTCCATTAGTTGAGGGCATTTTCATATCCCAAGTTTGTTATAATGAAAGTTTTCCCTATATGTAGAGTCTCTTTCTCTCAATTAGAACTGGGAAGACAAAGGGTTATGAAATAGAAAAAGCATATTGCATTAAACAGAATTGTCAGGTCACAACTGTGATTATGAAAAGTGCTGCAAAAACAATTAGTAATAAACACCATGTCCTGAGAGGTTTATAACCTGAACAAAAAGATAACAACTAGAGCAGCAATTGTGCTTGGTTTTGCAAATGTGGACCTGAAGCACAGAGAAAGGTGATGCTGTACCTGATGGGGCTCAGGAGGTGCAAGGCAGGAGACCAAATTCTTCGGAGCCCTTGTCCACTGCATTCTCTTGTATAGTTGTGTTTATTGTGCTTTACACAATTGTGCTTTACACAATGTGCAAAGTTAATTTGAACAAATTTAATGTGTGATGAAAGCTGAACATTTTAAAGTACTTCGAGGCTGAAAACAGACATAAACGTGACTTACTTTTTTTACGTATTTCCATAGTCTTTTATGATAAAATTGCTATTGCCTTTTTTAATCTGTGAAGCTTTGAGTATTCCCTTCCTGAACCAGAGTTCCTGCCTCATTTTGATCCCTTTGCAGCTTTCTGAACTGTCTTAAATAGTTGTGTAACCTTTCCTGCTGCTTTGTTCAGTCATCTGAAGGATTGGAAGCTATTTGCTTCTGACCTCAGGGAATTTGGCACATGAAGTGTAATTTAGGTTTATAGTGAAGTATTCCTAACATTAAAGGAAGTGATTTAGTGCTAATTCTTGTTGATTATCAAATTAACAGGATTAAAATATGTCCTAGACATACAGAAGATTTAACGGTTGTTCATTTTGTTGGTTGATGTTTGCCTCAATCTGAAAGTCCCTTTTCGGTCTCAGTTGTATTTATCCGTTATGCGAATTTATCATGTGATGTGAGAAAAACTGCTCTGAGGAAATCAGGATGATGCAGGGAAACGTCTTCATTATCTAGATTTCCCCTTCAGCCTCCGTGTTCAGCTGTGCAATTTTCCTACTTTTCTGGTCTGTTTATTTGAACTGTGTATGTCAATTTGGAAGGCAGGGCTTATGTTCTTTGATCCATATTTCCATTTTTTGGTAGAACGAGCTAATTGACTTAATTCTGGAACAGTTTATGTAGAAACATTTAGTTCTTCGAGTAAAGAGAAAATGCACTGAAAGTCTTGAGAGTCAAATAGCCCTGACCCCAGTCCAGGACCCCAGTGTTACCTGCAGTGCCCATCCTTCTAACTATAGAAAATGAGAACAGGCTGCATCAGCCTATTCCCACTGTTCCCACTCAGGAACCATCTCAGCACTGGGAAGCAATATATATCTGAAAGGTGTTGTTGATGGCAATAGTTCTTAGTCATTTGAGTCAGAACTGGGAAGTCACTGTGCTGTGGATATAGCAACATAAAGGATCTCTAGCATAAATGCCTTGCAATTAGATTTTGGTTACAATTTCTAGTGAATTAGGTGTTGTCTTTTTTTCATCAGAAAAGACCGTTGTGTTGAATTGGGAAGAGTCAGTTTTGACAGATTGTTTTCAGATCTTTTAAAAAGGAAAAATTTAGAATTTTCAGAGTGATCAAAACTCATTACTTTAACTTTTGAGGTTTTGTTCATGATGGTGGCTAAAGCATTTTCAATTTGAAGAGTTAATTAACTTAATTTCAAAAGAAAACAAAAAACCTTAAACATTAAACATAAATAACCTTTTTCCTGCCACATTTTTTTCAGATTCCATTTACAACTTCTGTGTATATTTAACTTCTTCTGTTCCAGTTTAATGCATAAAAATTTTCAAACCATCGATTTCTTTCAGGATAAGAAAATATCCACTTTTCCCCCACAAGCTTAACCTCTAATGTAAGATGACAATCAGCAGGAAAACTTAAGAAATAGGCCTGGAATAAAAGCGGAGACCACTGGCTGTTGCTTTCTGCCACAGAAAGGCTATGGACAGGGAGGGGACTTTGTTTTTTCTATATATATATTAGGTTATATGTTCATCATATCCTACCTGGTTTCCTCTAGGCTTTGTTGCTGAAGGTTTTCAAGAGTGGTAGCATTCCAAAACAGCCACTGAAAGAAATCATATTGCAAAACAGTAATGAAAAGAAACGAAAAGGTTGGACTTCCAAGCTGGCGTGACTGCAAAGTCCCATGGTATGAAAACAGAATGCTCCAGACAGGAGGAAGGACCGGTGAGGTAGGCAGAGGAAGATGAGCTGGAGACGATGGAAGTGCTCCAGTGCCCAAGCCCAGCGGACAGAAGATGCTGGCACATGGGCAAGGAGAAGGAGAGCAGTTACCATAGCTCAGCTTTGTGGGAATGGCTATAAAGGAAAGAAGAAAGTTCAAGATGTGGGGTTTGTCCAAGTGTTAGGGTAAAAGTCAATCTCTTCAGCTGAGTTATATTGAAAAAGAAAGGGCACACTGGGAAGAGCTCCTTTGAATTGGACATGGAGAGGTAGTTGGAAATGACAAGAGGAAAGCTCATGCCAAACATTGCAAATTGGAAAAGCTTCCTGGATTGGAAATAAATTCAGCTGAGGAATAAACTCTGAAGGGAAGTGGAAGAAGTCCCATCATTTGAAATACTGTAACAGGAGCAGACAAAGCACTCAAAAGTGCACTGCAGGGAGCAACCTTTTTTTGGCAGAGAGCAAGACTTGGATGACCTCATAGCTTCTTTCCATCTTTATTAGAATCACATATTCCAAAGTCTTTCTCAGAGCCATAGCACAGCCGGCTTTGAAGGATTGCCCAGTTTGGGCATAGTAGCATTGGTTGGTACCACCCCGCACCTGCCAGCCCCTGCAGATTCCCAAAGCAATATTTAATAGCTCTGCTGACAAACTCTCTGATTAATGTGAAGTACTAGCAAGCTGTGCAGTATATTTTGGAGAGTTTTCACCACTGAATGGATCAGATCTAAAAAGAAGCATAAACAAAATTTGCAGTTTCGTATAAGGTAGTTGGGCAGTAACAAGACATTGTTACTCTGTTTCGAGAGCCCTATTGCTGCACAGTGATTACAGCGCTGTCCAGTTTTTGTTCTGAAGTCAGGTTTCATTCCTTCTTTTCTATAGTAAGTGTTTGATTTAAAGATGAAATCTGTTCAATATGTTATTTGTAACAAGAAAAGAAGTTTGGCACATAGTGGTGGTGTGGCTGTATTCCCTATTAAAACCTGGTAGCCAGACTTTGAAACACAGACAGCTTTCTCAACTATACAGCTCCAGAGAGGGATTTTTTTAAGAAAAAATTCTTAGGAACCAGTGGGAAAAAAATGATGAAAAATATACTCTCCTGTACTATTCTATGTAAATATTACAGATTCATTATCTATCATCATTGCTTATGACTTTGCAACAGTGAAACAATTCTTAATCATCTTTTCTCTCTTACATCCAGTGAGACATTTTGGTGGGTGAGAAACCCCATGTCTGCCCTAGATTGGGTCTCATTTATGTTTTCCCTCTCAGCTTGGCTGCAAACCACCAGAAGGTGCAAAAGTAGCTTTCACGCCCAAGGGCAGCATGATTTCTCCCATCCACTTGATTTTCAGGCTCTTTGCCCAGTCTGGCTCTACTACCACGTTCTCCTCTGCCCTTCCCAGCAAGACTTGAAGGCAGCAGAAAGCAGTGGCAAGGCTTTGTACTCACTTTGTAAGAGGCTGTTTTCACTCTCAACAAAAAATGGCTGGAGCACTGCAGAGAAACAGAACTTGCCCTCTCTGGACCTCTGCTGCCTGGGAGCACGTTATGATTATTGGTGAATTTGGAGAGGGTTTGCTAACATTGTCCTAAGGAGACTGTAAGGAGCTGTAACTCAGAGCTGTTGTTATTAAGGGTCTCACAGACCCTGTGTTCTGCATTTTTAATTTGCCTGCAAGACTGGCCTTGATAGTGATGCTGTTCACTTAGAAGGGAAGCAGAGAAGTTCTCAAGTGTGTCTGCTGTCTGTGTTTGTCAGTGGAAAAGTGGAAATCTCTTGGGGAAGAGTGGGAACAATTGAATTATTTTATGCTGAGGCACAGTAAAACTAATTTTAAAAGTTATTGCCTAATACCCATAATTTATTCACAGTATCTAATCCCAGTAGATTTAATAAGACTATTACAGACTTAAAATTAAGTATGCAGATACAAGCTGGCAGCATCAGAATGTCATGTCTAACTTATATTTTTTTGAAATCTCTTTGTGGCAAAATATCTTTTATTATTTTGGATTTTTTAGAGGTTTAATGGCATGTTCCCAAGTGGATTGTGAGCTTAGCAGAAACTTTTTAGAAAGGAATCCAATGGTTTGAGTGCTAACAGGGCCCTTGCAGAAAACCTCCAGGAAATGCCGTTTCTATGTTTAGTGCACTGCCATGAGAACTCTGTAGGGATGTGAGGTGGTGAGCAAAGAGTGGGAGAGGTTTAACAGAGTTGGAAGCTGAGAAATTGCACCTTCTGGATCATGTGCTAAAAAATCAGACAAGGCTAAATGAAATAGGTGGGGAAAGGAACTAGAAGAATACGATGGTGATAATAAGAACAAAATGAGAAGCACAGATGCTGAAAGCAAAGAGGAGGTTGCCAGATTTATGACTGTTGATTCATTTCCAGTACTACTCAACTCCATTGACTATTGAATGTATCACTTTATTATACGTGATTTTTGCTAGGCCTGGAGTTTAGCAACACTTCACAGAGGCATGTCTTAATGACGGGAAGGGAACAAAGGCCAGCAGTATCTCTGGGCAGCTGGACAGTTCTGACATACAGTTTTTCTGCCCCAGAGGTTTTTTTACTGCTGTTATCCAAATAGAATCGTCTTTAAATGTATCTTAAATTATATAAAATATTTCCTGACCTTTGTTACACAATCCTTCTTAACTTTGCTTATATCTGAGGTTTATTAAATTGTCTTTTTTTAAGATTAACTTTATTTGACAAATGTTCATAAATAATAGGTAAGGTAACTGTCTGTTAAAGGAGGTACCAAGTGGATAATATGATGACTAGTTCTTCCAAGAATAGCTACCTGTCTGCAAATATCTGTTGCAAGATTGGAGATGTCAGTTGTTTGGAAAAACTCAGTTCAAGGCATTTTCCGTTTCTACACTAATATGGATGTTACAGAACAAAGAAATGTATACAAAGGCAGAAATATATAGGCATTAGTAACTACTGGCTTTTGAAATATTTGATTTCAATATACAGAGAGTTATTTTTACAACCTTTGCCGAATACTTCTAAATACCTATGATTTGGCTGCCATTCGAACAGCAACACAAGCAAGATTGATGTACATGTTCCCTTTATAGAGTACCATTAATTTAGCCTTGCACACACACCTTCTAGTGAAGCTCCTGTGGGCTGGGTTTCTGCTGCTCTCTATTTGTGACCCTGGATGAACAGAGGGATGTTGTAGCTTCACTGCTTTTGCCGAGAATCCAGCGTGGACTCTACTGCTCTTCAGCTGGTGGGAGGCTCAGCAGCAAATGTAGAAAACACAGGCACTTGTGCACACCTGTAACACAACAGAGGTTTCAGAGAGTAAAACAAGGACAGTGTAAAACAAGGACAATGTAACATTAAAGGTGACATGCACAAGTGGCAATTAGTGCTTCAGGCTCTGTCTGGGAGTTTTGTGGCTGTTGAACATCGGAAGGTGGATCCTATTACACACCTTGCAGGTCAGGCTGCAGCTGCCTCATTGTGCCTGCTCCAGGAAGTGCCCCTTGTAGGGCACTTTACATCCTTTTCATCTCAAAATGACTTGGAAAAGCCATCTGAAATTGCTGGGTATTTGGGTTGTATCTTTCTGTTAGTGTGAGGAGTTGTTCACACAGATGTGCAATGTCTCAGGGCTTAGCCCTGCCCCATCCATCAAGGTTGAGAGACTTCCTAGAACTGCAGATAAAACACTATTCACTATTCCTGCCTTGACCTCAACAGTCCCATCTTTTATAGAAGACTCTTGGAGCAAAGAAATAGTGAGGAGGAAAAAATATTTTAAAAAATCATCTTTTTCTGTCTCCTTTATGTTGAGGGTCTGAACTTGACAAAGCTTTGTTCTTCTCCAAAGGGACTTCAAGCTGAGGTCTCTCTGGGTCTCATCCCTCCTTTCCCAAACTGAGCACTGGCTATAAAAAGACCTCAAAACAGTCCAAAAAAGATCTGTCGTGACTGCTTCTAACAGACTGCAGTTTTATGATCAGCTTAACTGGATCCAGGTCTCCACCCATCTGCTCCTAGCTATGTCTTCTTGTCTTCTATGTTTCATCTTTACCTTTTACAGGGTTGGTTTTTAGGCATCTTGTATTGTTTTTTTTTTATTTCTAATATCAGGAACTGAGGGGAGGAAAGAGGTAAGAACAGCTCTTTTGACACAAGTCCAGATTTGACTTGGTTAAGTGAATTAAGAATAATTTTCAGGAGTGGGAAGTTTAAGGTTTTCATGGTTATTAGAACTTCTGAGTTACTCACTTAGGATACAGGAATGTATAGATGTTACCAAATTTTCTTTGCCGTCTACTGACTGAGATCATCAGCTATTTTAGGACCTGAAAGTCTCTTCCATTCTAATGTGCTGAGTACTTTTCTAGGGTTAAATGAGATGTTTCACACCATCATACCACTGAAGGAGAGATGCTATTCCTGTTGCTTCAGTAGGAAAATAATTTCTCTAAGAAAGGAAGAGAGAGGACCAGAAAGCTACACACACAGAAAGGGTCTGACCTCAGCAGTAATAACATTTTTCATTAAATTATTTTTCTTAAGATTAAAATGTTTATCAACTGCTGTCCATTGAAAATAATGAAAAGATTGCAAATGCAGATTTGAAGCTGAGGCCATATTATGAGTTATTTTGATATGATTTTGATTTTAACTGTTAGATACTTGTGGAATGTGGTTGCTCACTCAGCTCACATGCTTTTGTGTTTGTGCCCTGGCTTTTATGATGTTCCTGTGGGAAATCAGTATTTTAGATCCCTCTTGTCATGAATAAATTTTTGCATGGAATTCCATTTACAAAAGTCTATCAAAACCAAATAAAAGGCACCAACTACATTTGAAGAATTTATTATTTAAGAAAACGTTCACACACATCTTTTTTTCATTATTTTCCTAGCCATAGTCTTGACTAATGTAAAATATTGAGTCTGATTATGTTCTACAGGATATAAGCTTTATCTCTTCCAGAAGTAACATTAAAATCTGCAACCATTAACTATTCCTTTTAGAAATAAATGTTAATGAAAAGCAAATAAACACAACCATGTATTATGCATATTATTTTACATGTATTTTACAGAGTTCGTTTAGTCGAAAGAGGATCTCCACATAGTTTGCCTCTCATGGAGTCAGGAAAAGTAAGTACTGAAAGAGGATTTACGTGTACCTTTTATGGTAAATGTTTTCAGTAAATATCCATTTCTGTTCATTTTTACATGAAAGTAGTTCTAGGGAAGGTGTTATCAGCTGTGCAGATTAATGTCCTTCCTTTACTGTTGAGGTTACAGTACAATGGTGGTAACTATTGCATTACTGCTCTCTCAGAACCTGTACCTTCCTCTTTTGTGCAAAAATCATTTTCTTCTTTTATGCAAAAAGAAGGTTTTCCCTCCCCTGCATCTCACTCTTGAAACAACCAGCAGATGTGACACTAGCACAGGCAGTTCTGTCGAGGTAGACCCACCTCCACTAAGAACTGGTCTGAGATGACCAACGCTGAACTCATGGGCTACTGATCACCTGCAGAGGGACCGTCCCTGCTGGTGGCATCACTGTGCAGACAGGGTGAGGACACAGGGCCAGCTCACAGAGATAGGGGTGCTGCTCTCAGCTCTGCCCCTGGCTGCAGTGTCTGGCCATGTGCTGGTGACCAAGGTCTACAGCTGAGTGTTCTCTGCCTTTGCGAGGAAGAAAAGGTGCCATCGGTGCTGCACTGAGTCCCTGAGGCACTCTGCTCATCGATGGCTCTTGATGCTGTGGATGCTCATCTAAAGCTTTCTATCCATAGCTCTGCAAACATTCATAGTCAAAGGATGCTTCCTTTTCTATTTTAGGGTTTTAACATTTATCTATAGTGGTCAAACATCACTTACATGGGGTCATTAGCAGGTCATCGTTCTTCTGGAGAGATTGCGTGATGCCTCTGGCTTCTTGTTTCACACCAAAGTTTCATGTGGGTTGCACTGGGGAGCTTGTCTGTCCTAGTATGTACTCTCAGAGAGACTGGGACCATTTGGTAGGATTTTTATATTGAACATTTGATGGAGAACTTTCACAAAGAGAAGTTTTGTTGTTTTTCCCAGGTACCTCAGAATTTAATATATCTATGGACTATTTTATTTTTTTGTGTGTTATAAGTCTACTTTAACTTTTTAAGGATTTCTTCTAGTTCTTAATGAAGGTTCTTTGGGGACAAAGAGTCAGAATGCAATTGCATAAGCCAGTATCTACTTTCTTACTACCTCATGTTTTCTTTCAATAGATCCTCCCAGGAGTACGTATCATTATTGCTAATCCAGAAACAAAGGGACCCTTAGGTGATTCTCATCTTGGTGAGGTGAGTCATAAGAACTTGAACTTTGTATACTCTGAACTAAATTGCAGAGATAAGGCTATTGCCATGCATGCTAATGATTTCCTATAATACATCGTATCAAATGCCCTGTTAAGAAAATGGTGAGTTCTACTGATCTTTACAGTATATAAAGTGTGGAGCATAATATTTGTGTCATTATTAAAATTGCTAGTAACATACTTGCTAAATGCTAGTAATAGCTCAAGTTAAAAAAAAAATGAAAAAAAATCTGGTTTTGCTAACTGTATTTTATACTTGGTGCTTCACTAATTCTGATGGAAACTTACATGAAAAGTAAGTTTATTGATTAGTCTAATTTCAGCTAGATGGTTTTCTAGGGCTGTTCTCTATAATCATTGTGCTTCACTGCACTGAAGTACTCTCATTAACTGAGTTGAGCAAGGCTATATGTTTTTCAAATTTATTTTTCTAGAGTGGGGAAAAAATGTTGTTTTCAAGCAGTTGAAAATCTAGTTAACAAAATGAAGAATGTGTTTGGTCATAATTAAAACTACAGTCTAATTTGCATGTTTCTGTAAGATTTCATTAATTTGAAATCATAAAAATTTCCATGATGCCTTGAGTTGGATGAAATGAATCTTTCCTTGTAGGTCCCTGGCTTTCACCCTCTAAAATAATCTGTCTGTCTGGTGTTCATGGAGGATGCTCTGCTGGAGTAAATACACTGAACCAGGGGGGGGACTATAGAAGGAGCAATGTGGTCTATAGGCATTTATAGTATTTTCTAGCTATAACTAAAAGTATTTGCATCAAGAATTTTCAATAATGCTACATTCTCAAAAGCTACTTTAATTAATACCAGTATAATTGCTTTTAACTTAGATATGGGTTCACAGCACTCACAACGCCAGTGGGTATTTTACCATCTATGGAGATGAATCTTTGCAATCAGATCATTTTAATTCAAGACTCAGCTTTGGAGACACACAGACTATTTGGGCTCGAACTGGCTATCTGGGGTTCCTGAGAAGAACAGAACTCACAGATGCAAATGGAGGTAAGAGTTTTCCCATCATCCAGGTTTGTGCAAATAATCTGGATTAGAAATCAGAATCAGAAAATAATCAGAATATAAATATAATCAGAAAATACAATCAGAAAATAAAACAGAGGGAAAGATTTCCCTGCTGAAGCAGTTGCTTTTCCTTTGCTCCCCCTCAGGTGCTATAAATCCCTTCCACCAATGACATTTTGGCACTGTTAATGTGTCCAGTGCTTCAGCTTGAAAAATATGAAATGCAGCTGAAACTGCCATCTTTTACTCTGGCAGTTGTGTCCGCAGGAATGCATTTGTGCAGGTAGAAAAAGCCTGCTGGGAGTCTGAGCCCTGTCCCTCCTGTGACCATCACCTCCTCTAATAATTCCTCAGTCATAAACCCATTCACAGAAGCTGTCCATTTCTCAGATTTCCTGTCTTTAAACCTGGGGGGTGGTTACTGAAATGTAACACAAGCAGTAGCCTGCAGGAGAGCCTGTGAGGTGTGTGGGTTTCTGTCAGGAAGGTGCAGGATTTTCTTACTTGTTTTAATGAGATTCCTTGTCTTGTGTACTCATGTAAGCGAACCAGGCACACCAAGTCTGTGCTTGGGAAGATGTTACTTTCCCATAATTTTGGGGGAGCACAAGCCACGAGCAGAGGTGGCTGAGCTGGCCAGTCAGGGCTGTTGGCCAAGTAGGGTTTCTAGCCATACTGTCAGGATCAAATCTGTCCTTTCTCTTTGAAAAAACCAGAGAGAAACAAGAAACCTATTGTCTATTTAGAGCACCTTAAAAAAAGAATGAGTCTGTTCTGCATCCACCTGGGAGAAAACCAAGAATTTATGCCAGTGTCTTTGAATAAAAATTTCCACCTTTGTCTTCTTCCAATGGGAATAGTGTTTCTGCCTTCCTTCCTTTCTTCTGTTTTTTGCTCTGCATTGCACCTCAGTAATGGAAAATGCTCATTAGTTCTGAAATCACATTGGGGTTTCAGAAATTCAAGGATAACTTATGTTATACTTGTTTTACTTATTTCTTAATGTGAACATTTTTACTAGTTAAATGTCCTGGAGAATAGAATCATCAACTTTTTTTTTTCCTTACAACCAGAACGCCATGATGCACTTTATGTTGTGGGTGCATTAGATGAAGCCATGGAATTACGAGGGATGAGGTACCATCCGATCGATATTGAAACCTCTGTAATTAGAGCACACAAGAGCATCACAGAATGGTAAGGATTATATAGCACCAGGGCCCTTACAAAAAGCTGAAATATCTATAACATCTGGGGTTTTTCCTTGGATATTGCAATTGATCTGGGAAATGGCTTGTCGGGACGGTCACAGGATTTATAACCCAGCTGCAAATGTGTCCTTAGGATGGAAAATTTTCACAAACAGGTTTAATCAGAAAGGATTGTTTTCTGCTAAGTTCATTCAGTATGTTTCTTTTTTTTTTTTTTTTTTTTCCTGTGGTTTTAAATACAAGTGAAGGATTAAACTTTTAGTTGGAGTGACACAAACAGATCTCAGGTACATCAGTAGCTGCTTCTTGGAGTTTAAGATATACATTCCAAGAAGGAAAAGCAAACCAATAAGAATTCAAACCTTAGAAGTGTTGTTACTAAAAGGAGTAAGCAAGCGAACATTTCAAACAAATGAACACACTAATAAACTTTATTAGTTTAACACACTGTTATTTTTGAATTGGTTATTAATAAATGCAGCGGTGATCAAATCAAGGTCACAATGGAAATTGAAACAGTAAATCAATGAGTTAATAATGATGTTGTCTTAATCAATGTATCATCCTCAGATGTACACAGAAGGTAATCATTTTTCGAGGCCAACATGAGAACAAATTGCTTTTCATTATTCCTGCATCAGGAGACTGTGTCAGGTAGTTGTTTTGTTTTGACACAACCTCAGCTCAGTTATTCACCTTTCAACCAAAATGAACCTGTCGCAACAGCCACGGCAATTTAGTGAATATAAGACGTGACTGTCCATTTTTCTTTTCAACCCTGGCTGCAGAGGTGTGGCCTGGAGCAGGAAGCTTAATAATGAATGAAGCACAGCAACTGGGCTGTTTTCTTTGGTAAAACACTTTGCTTTTTTCTCAAAGGTCTGTTAAAATTAATGCAGTTAGTTGCTTGGCTGACTGTAACTGAGATTTTGCCTTATTGCCTCCTCCCTAGAGCATCATCAGTGGTGGTACAGCCGTGTGCCAGCCACCCATTACACAGGGAGCTGGATTCCGTGCCCTTATATCACTCAGAGTGAACACTTTAAGAATGTCATTAAATTGCCCTTGAAAATGCGTCAGATCAGTGTCAGCAGTGGATGGAAAGTTTTCAGATGAAGTTGTTTAAGGGCTGCCTTATTATAACATGGCCACAGATTCATAAATTGATGTGTTCAGTGGTACTTATTTGTCAGAGTTTTGCGTCCCCTCAAATTATGAGCCCATGGGCAGTGAATAAAGTAGCCATATCACTCTGCAGAAATTTCATTATGGGTTTCAGTACCCAAAAATGCTTAAATTATATTCCTGTTTTCACGACTGGTGAGAGCACTTTCATGATCCTTTATGTTCCACTATCACAGAAATCCTGAGTGGGATAGTGGCAAGTAAAAAAAGGCTGGGGGTAAGCTGGAACAACCAGAGAAAAGGCCTCTGAATTTTTGCAGGAATGTAGAAGTACATGCAGATAATTCTCAGTGCCTTAACTCTTCCCAGTAGCTGAGTGGTAATGTAAAAGGCACATAAGTGAGAATTCGGAAAGAGCTCTGTACTATTGCTACCCTTTGCCCAAAGATCAATATTTAAAGTTTTCAGGGTTATTTTTTCCTCACAAAGAGAGATTGCTGAAGAGTTAGATGCGTTTCTGATGTGGTCTCTGCTGAAAAGGGACACACAATAGTTCAGAGCAACAACATCTGGTCTGCTCACAGTTCCCAGCCTCTTCCAAACCAGTACTCTGCCTAACAGCTCTCTCAAGCCAACATCATGGAATTTTCGTTCACAGTCCTTTTCCTGACTGTTCTTGACTTTTCTCATATAACTTCTCTTTTAGCTTCTCTTAGAGACCTTTCTCTTGTCTTTGTGAAACCTCCCTTGACAAAATAACAGCCAGCTAAATCTTTCTTGTTATATATAATTTGTATATACCTTTCTGTGGACTGGGGCACTGAGTCTCTCTTCTTGTTGAAGGTCGTTGTTGTTTTGGTTACAATGACCCATTAAGGATTAAACTGTGTGAATTCCTATTGCAAACAGAGGGTACTGGGTGTGTCCAGCTGATAGATTGTAAAAACAACCTCCAAGAAACACGTGCTCATTTTGTAACATTTGACACTGTTGAGGAAAGTGGTGACTTGTTGACTGACATGTCATCCTGCTGGGCAACTTCTGTCATTGAGGATCAGATCTCAAAGGTCATTTAAAATTATTCTTCTCTCTTAAGAAATTTTAGCACAAAATCAACAGTCTCTGACTCTGGGCCTCCTATGTCTCAATATGTAACAAGCAGAAGAGTGACAGGGTTCATTTTTATTGTGATTTACACCTACACCAGGCATTTTTGAAGGTGTTTTTAGTTCCACAAAATATCTTGAAAAATAATGGGTGTTTTTAATTAAAGCACATTGCTCACTCAATTAAATGGCAAAGCCTCAAAAGACAAATAAAACAGAACTTCCTGGAATTTGCTAAGAAGTGGTTTTCTCTCTCTGCTTAATGACAAATAGGTAAAGCTACACAAGGTATTTGGAGAAGGAAACAATTAGGACCTTCTTTCTCTGAAGGTGTTTTGACAACTTCCTTGTTTTTCCTGAAGCATTTGATGATATGGAAGCAGCAGGAGGGGTCATTCCCAGTTCAGTTCATTGTTTTGCATATTTTAGGTATCACTCCCTAGTTTCTTGAGGAAGGGTAGCCTTCCTGGGTCCCTAGTTTTTTGGTTTGATTTTCCTTTATTCATCAGGGCTAGAAAGTTAATGTATTCATAAGTGATGCTTGCTGGCCAACATATCTTCATCTTAATCAGTGAGAACATAAAAAGCAATCTTTGCTTTTACTTATGGTAGTCACCAGTGACTTAGAAACATGACATACGAAATGAGTTTTAAATTAAATTGAAATTCTCTTGAGAGCATCAGTGGCACTGGGACTTAATAGAAGCTTCATGAAGGTTTTGGGAATCAGTCTACTGAATTCAGAAAAACTAACTTCTTCTAAGCCATGTTTTAGGGACCTGCTCCTGAATCTTGCTATTAATTGTTTTCCCAAGTAACAAGCTAGCATTAGTTCTAAGTCATGGTTCCAAACACCATCTTATATTTTAATAGAACCTCCCCAGGGTTTTTTATTAAAATACATGTAGTACTAAATTAGATGTTTGTACAGTAATCCATAAAAACTCCAGGACCTCTCTGGAGATGGTCACCTCTGCAGACTGATACTTTGCTTTGTTAACATTCAGCATCAATCAAAACTTACTAGAATGTCTGTGAAAACATAATTACAAATGAAAATTTATTTCACAGCAGTAATAACTCAAAGGAGCCCTGTTCAGCCTTGCTTTGGCTGCTCATTAGTTTTCCAGGTCAATAACCACATAAGAATTCAATCAAATACTACTTTGGCAGGATCTGAAATTTTTTTTTTTTTTTTTTTTAAGAGTAAGTCATTTTCTCCTAAAATCCATTCTGTCAAACACCAACATAGAGCACATTTTCATAGCTAACTTTTGGGCAAAGTAAGATATGTTTCCACAGTACAGCGATATTCAGAATTGTCTTAGTAGACTAAAACAATGCACTTCTGTCTCAATCAAGCATTGACCTCAGGGCAAGTAGCTCTTTTTGAAGATGGCTTATATACATAATATATTCTAAGTGTCAGATGCTTATGCTCAAGACAGTTCTGGGAAGTTATCCCCTGATTTTATAAGGTAAAGAAGAGTAAAGTACAGGGCTTGATGTATGACTTCCATGTGTAGAGTATTATTATTTATTCTGTGGAATAAGTTAGAGAAAGAAATAACCATTGTCTGTGTCTGAAACACCTGCGAGGAAGAATAAGATTGCTCTTTGTGGCTGATCTGTGCTGACCTCCTGTGAGATGTCAGAGGCTTTGGAGACATTGGAGATGTGGGGAGGAAGATGGAGGGGAGCATTTACCAGACTTTGATACCCTTCCAGCCTCTGTGTTTGGAAGGATAAATGCATTATCCTTAGCCAGAAAATGTGACAGGTAGCAGAACCCAAAATTTACCTGCTTCAACTCAAGGGCTTCACCAAAATTTTGGAGTCTTAACAAAGTTCTTTTAGCAAAGAGGAGATCCTGGTGATAGTGGTGTTCCCCTGAGCATCTCAACTGTTAATCAGGAATGTAAAAACTCCTGTCCCCTTAAACCCAACAGAAATAAAACAACCAAAATAAAGCAGATGGAGACACAGCTTATTTCTGTGGAAACCAATTGGTCCAGAAGAATTGCAGCTTTTTTGTGCTGAGCTCTGACCTGCCTGGACAGCAGCCAGCCCAGTCCAGAAGGCACGTAGCCGTGTTTGCTGAGGACAGAGCAAGGAGGATGCTCCTGCCCTGGCCACCCAGGACCCATGTGCTGTCTGCATTATGCCATGTGCCTTCCCAGGGCTGCACACCCCTTCACCAGGCAGGGTCTATCCCACAGAACTTTCAGCTCAGACTATTCTCCTGCTGTTCTTTTTGGTCCTTCTCTTTTAATCTCCTTGGTTTTTCTGGGCTGCTGTTCAAAAAACCCCAGATAAGACACCTCCACACACACATCACTCTGTGAACAAAGCAGAGCTGGCGCAGTTCTCTGGCTTCAGAGGGATTATCTTTCTATCTCCTTACATGGCCAGCAAGTTTCTGTAAAGTTTAGACCAAAACTTAATATTGCATCAATATGAAAGTGAGAACTCAAGGGGCTGTTCTCTCTTGCTGCTTACACTTTGTACTGAGCCCACAGGAGGAGCTCGAGGAATTCAAACAAAAGGTAACCAAGGTGCAAGAAAAAGGATAAAAATGAAATGGGTAAAAAAGCCTCCACCACTAATATTATTTTTTCTTTCGTTCCAGTGCGGTGTTTACCTGGACAAATTTATTGGTTGTTGTAGTTGAGCTGGATGGATCAGAGCAAGAAGCTTTGGACCTGGTTCCTTTGGTCACCAACGTGGTCCTGGAGGAACACTATCTGATTGTAGGGGTGGTGGTGGTTGTGGACATTGGTGTAATTCCTATCAACTCCCGTGGAGAGAAACAACGTATGCACCTACGAGATGGATTTTTGGCAGACCAGCTAGATCCCATCTATGTGGCCTACAACATGTAGTCTTGTACCTTAAAGCTTCCATGGACTTTACTATAGATGTATAAAATTTTTTTGTGTCCACTAAAAAAGTGTGCAGATAAGATGCTGACACTCATCAGAATGGAACTGTTTCTATTACGACTTTTCAAAGCAGTCACGATTGGCAGGAAATAAAATGTGAAATGTTTTCTTTTACCACTAAATTTTAGAAAAGAAGGACTATGGGGTAAGGCCCTTCAGTGTGTTGGAAAGCCCATTTTAAACTTTTTTTTTTTTTTTTTTGCTTATTGGACAATACTGCTTTTTGAGTAAATGTGGCTTTGTATTTTACATTAAGTAAGCTGAAGTAGATTTTTTTTTTATTCTGCCCTCCAAATGGATTCTTTTAAAACAATTTGCATACTAATACAAATAATTGTTTCCTTCATTTGTTTTACTATATCATAAAAAGCTGATGAATACAGATCTGTTACTAACTGAAGCCATTTTAGATCCCACATCTTAGGAAACTATGTAGTGGTACGAGGAGAATACCCAAAGTAGCACCTTTCAATTAGAAATCTTGCAGCTTTCTGTCAGAGATGCTGAAAGCCCAAAGGCCAAAGAGCCTTTGCTGTTAGCATTAGAATGGAAGAAATTTATAAATAAGGTGTATTTCGGCAATGAGCTTGCAAATATCTTTGTACTAAACTAAAAAGATAAAATAAGTTAACTACTTCTTCTGTAATTATGTACAAAACGTTTAATTTATTTTGATCTCTTTAGAAGTATAAAAGAGAAAAAACATTCAAGAATATTAAACTCTTGAAATGTTTGCTAATATAAAAACAAAGTGTTGTATTATCTTGAGTGGATAGTATCACATCAAATATATATATATGAAATATAAATTCACTAATGACAAAAGATTTTAAAGTTTAAAATGCAGTACTTGTCACTTGCATGGTGTCTCCCACTGTAGATAATCAAATGTTACTCACAAATTTTTTGGAAAAAAAAAAAAAAGCAATCCTGGATTGCTAAGTATCCCTGTCAAAAAGAATCCTCTAGATACCAGCAAGTGGAATTATTGCTGCCTTTAAGGCAGTGAATGAATTTAAGACTAAAAATGCACTACAATAATTTTCTTTTCTTTGCCATGGAGGCAACAATAAATATTCGTGCTGGCATGTGCATACACTTGTTAGACTTAGAAAAGGCAGGTTGAGGAATAGCACTGTTGTCTAGCTGCAGAACTTTGTTGCACAATTTTTTTCATTGTTTTAGTTGGTGTTTTTATTGCTATAAGGAAAAGTTTTGGGGGTTATTTGCACAGAGTTATCAATTTGCCTCTCAGCTAGGACACGTAGCTCGGTGGCCAACGCATCCAGTTTACATTTACAGGAAACGATTGTTTCGATGGTCTTTAATTTATTCCTTAACAGAGAGGAGCGTACAGTCACTTCAACCGATCTGGCACGAATCGTGCATCTGCTAACTAGTCCCTAAACACATTAAAACATCAGAGGAACCGATCTGCCTGTTTAAAGAACGGAGGAGTCCCGTGGTCTCCAGCCCGAGGCCGTCACGGGAGAAGAGTCGGAAAACATGCATCACAGCTGCCTTCATTTTACTACCTTTGGATAAAAGAGAGGTTTGATTCCCCAGTTCTGTTGTCTTCCCTGTGCCCCGTGCCCCGTTTTTTAAAACCTTCCCCTTCCTTCATGTGGTTGTAACTGAATTGACCTGTTTGTGATCAAGAGTGGGATTTACCAGCTGCAGTCCAAGAATGCTTTTCTTATTGTCCCAAATGACGTTCATGTGCTGGCTCTCATTACCGGATATGCATGACTAAGATTGTTGCAGGGCAAATGTAATCATGTTTATATCACGTTTAAGGGAGTCTCAATGCTGAGTGTTAAAAATCTTTTTAAGAGGTAGGGACATTTTAGTCTGCATGTACAGTACAGAGCATCTCGCCACGTCAGACGCGTTTTCTTTCAGACCATCCTTTCCGCCCTCACTGTCCTGTGAATAGCCCTATTCATGCTCTGCAGACCAATCCCATACTTTGTCAAATTCATTTTCTGCTCCCTAAAAAGAATAAAATCTGTTCTTAATGGCAAGTTGTTGTAAGGTTTCAGACGAGATGTTGATTGATTACAAACATAATTGCAGTGTGTGAACTAACTTGTGAAGTCCTGCTATTGCTGATCTCAGTACTGCAAAACAAATCTCGCTGTCGTTCAAAGCATCACTTTAACCTTCACGAAGTCAACTTTGCATTTGTAGAGAATAAAAGAACTGCAATGCAGTTGTGAAACGCAGTTAATAACAGCTCTCTTCTGCAACCTGTCATCTGTGGTTGTTAAATCCTGAGTTAAGAGAAATGATAAACTGAGTTTCTGGTTTTGTTGTGCAAGCAAAAGGAAGGAAACATTTAAGCACCATCAGACTGAGCAATAAAGAAGGATTGTTCTGTATTAGAAACTGTACTGTAGATAAACCATTCATGAGAATGTATAAAATGTTTGTCTTGTGACCTTGTGCTTTTGGAGTCAGACAAAACCATGTAATCAACTCGATGCACATGCACAAAAAGAGAGGGTACACAATGAACATTTAAACACAAAACTAATCAAACAGGAGCAGATTCCTCATGGTGCTTGTTTATTATATATATTTAATCCTGCTTGACACTTTACCCAAGGGAAGACTGTCCCTTTTATCAGTTGAATGTTAGCAGCGTTATTTCATAGAGTGTGGTGACTGGTTAGAGAAATTCATGTAACTCAGCCAATCACAGATTCAAACAAAAATTTTTATGTGCAAAGGACAGCAACCTTCTTGTATGTTAAACCACCAGTACGCTTTGTACATCTGTGATAACGCCTGTTTTATATTCAAATGAACAAATAAAAGCTTTTATTTTTGTTGCTCTGAAAATATCAGTTTCTTAATTAGTCATCTAAAATGGAGCTTCCGAGAGCTGCGGATGCTCGGTGGAGGAACATGGAGAGCTATACTGTAATTTTATTTTGTTTACCTCTCTTGTTGCATAATTTATTAGTACAAATCATTATACTTTTAACAATGTTTAAATACTGGTGTGGGCATTTATTGCTGAAAGACTTTCATATGGCAACAAATGTTTTTTGTGAAATGTTTTTTTAATTCTTTTTAATATATTCAAATATACTGTTCACATTTTTGCTGAAAGTGTAAAGATTATTGTAAGCTTGGTAACATTTTGTGAGAAGCAATAACAAGCATTAGTACTGTAAAACTCCTCAAATTTGTCACTTATCACTTTTGTTGCAAGGTCTTTCTACTGACGTGCTGCTAATCAGGTGCCTAAGTTACTGATCCAGGTGGTACAGCTCTGCTAGAGCTTTCTGCCAGTGGAAATATATGGGTTACTGCTTGGTCACTCACACATGTGGGGCTAGAACCTCCCTACTGATTCAGAAGCCTTGGGCCACCTGATGATACCTCTTAGAAACGTGATCTGCCTGTTTCCCTTGGCCTTTTCCAAAAATACCTTGGTTTCAGAGCTGGCTCCCGGCTGCTGAGTAGCAGCGTCCCCAGAGAAGAGGTTTGGCCCCAGCTCTGATTTTTGAAATGTTGTTTCAAAGGGTGCAGTTCTGAGTCCTCGTGTACTTGGAGGTCTGTCTGAGAATTTCAGGGTGTAAAATCCCATTTCTGGTGGCTCAGATTTCAGGTTGCTCATCACAAGATGCAGGTACAGGTTTGCAGAGCCACAATTTTCCTGAGCAGAAAGTGCAACCCAAACACTGTGGGAGAGAGCAAGTTAGGGATGTCAGAATGAAGAGGATGGCAGAACAGCAAGTAGGTCCTGATTCAATTTTACTAATCATTTCATTACAAAAAAATAAAATAAAATTTCAAGTCCACATTTTAAAAATACTTTTGGCAAATAGTGGCTGTAACTGAAAAGCTGGTGAGGAATCTCAACGAAAAAAATTGAAGGGTTAGAAGAATCATGCACAATAAGAACAGTATAATTTATTCATTAAAAGGTAAGAACTGGAAAAAAAAAAGGCGCAAGCTTGATAAAAGACCATACAGCTTTCCTTTTCTGTTTTTCAACACAAAAATTTGCTTTATGCACCATTACTGTGAAGGCAGGGAGGGAGGGTCATGCACAGGGATCAGCAACAAATTCTCACTGGTCACCTTATGAGTAAAGACACAACAGAGCTGATTTTGGGGGAGCTTTGGACTTTCCAACACATCTCTCAGTCAACCCACTCGGCCACAGAACCCTCTCCGTACCCTTGGAGATGCAAATCCCAGCTGTGGCTCCTGTGTGGGCATGCAGGGGGTTTGGGAGTCAGGGATGGGCACTGGTGTGGGCCACAACTGGATGGGCAGTGTGGGGACAGGTAAAGCCTGAAAAAATCATCCCAAAGGGGAGGGACCTCACTGTACCCAGGCTAAGAGCCAGTCCTGATTTTTAATTTCTTACTTCTTTGTTTTATTAGAGGAACTTTTTCCTTTAAAACTGAGATTTGAGGAGAAAAAAAAGTAACTATATTCTGCATTCTGAAAGTAAAAATCATTTTGGTTGGGGGCAAAATGTGAACGTTTAACCTGAGTTATTTATTGATATCTGGATTGCTTAATTTGGCAGTCCACCTTCCCAAAAGCTCTCATTCAACTTACCATGATTTAGGGTTCTCCTTTTCATACTTTTTCTGTTCTCTTTTGAGGGGTATCACCTTAAAACTGGTCCAAAAGCCCTCTCAAGCCTTGCCTCATTTGTGCTGCACCTCACCGAGGTCAGCATCTTTGAAACAGCAGCTCCACTTTCTTATGCAGCAGACCAGCAGCAGCCCATCTCTGCAACTTCTGGCACATATCCTGACTCTGGGCATTTCAGATCAACCGCAGGTTCACTAAGCAGGTCGTGCTGCATCATACCAGTCAAAAGTCAGTACCAGGAGTGCTCTTCTTTCTCATCTGCATAAACAAGATTTCCCCAAAACCAAGACGCTGTTATATTCTCTATGATCCACAAGGGGAAAAAAACAAAACAAAACAAACCACCAAAGTCTTTTCCCCAGGGATCCCACAACACATCTAAATAATGATTTTTAAAAATCATTACAAAATATTCTACAGTGATGGCCAGTTAATGGGCAGATGCCAAAGGCACAAAGCTGATCTTGTTTTAATTTCATGCTGTGGTAGATTGATGCTCAGTCACATGGAGGGGAACGAAGGAGGTGGAAGCTCTACAACAGGGAATGGCTTCCAAGTGGGACTGGCAGCATGTGGAAAAGGTTCAGAGGTGTCGGAAGAGACATTGAAAAAAGAGCTGTAATGAGCCACCAGGCTAAAGACACCACTGGAGGAAGCAATAAACAAAGGACAGGTTTAGGAACAGCAGTTGGTATAGAAGGGCAGGAAGACCAGGAAAGAGAAGACTTTGCATGTGGAGGTGAGGGACAAGTAGTTGAGACTATCTAACCCTGTGGCATCAGGCAGCCGATTTTAGGGGCCTACATTGTAATTTTCTCACCTATATGAGTGCATTTCCAATCTGGAAGCTCCAGATGCTGGAACACACAACCTTACTACTCTTAGCCCTGGAATCAGTCTGAAGGCTTGGATGAACTACCCTTGATGAATTCAGCCAAGGGCATTGGGATAAGACCCATGAGAGGAAATGTATGGAGGTAGGAGGACAGACATGTGCACAACAACAGAGTTTATCCCAACCTGAATTGTTCAGGAAACTAAAAAAACAACCAGGTCTGCATCAGGGAAAAGGCAGGACTGAAGGAGGGAAGTCCTGGGAGAAGACAAGGGTAAGAAAAGCAGCTGCATGGAAAAAAAATATGTTTCCATGAAGCCAGGTCAGGAGAGGAGGGTGGCACAGGCAGTATTCACAGAGCAGAGGAAGACAAGAATTTGAGCCAACAACTGCCCAAAGGATATTAGTGGTTGAGGAGGTAAAAGGAATTAAACTTTCCATTGCAGACACAAGTGCTCATTAGCATTTCTAGGGTGCCCTCCTCTCTCCCCACGGGGTGTTGCTGCAGGCTGGGGTGAGGGTACACACCCGAGTGCATTTGCAGGGTCACTGCCCTGCACATCCCTGTGTGGCTCTGCTGCAGCCACAGCAGCTCAGCCCAGGTTGGCTGCTCAGCAGGGCAGGGATGGGAGTGCACAGCCTGAAAATGCCTGTAAGCTGCAGAGGCAGGCACTGGGCATCCCTCATGGAAAAACCCACCTTGCCAGTCCAGGGCGTAGACCAGCAAAAACTGAATAGGGAATGTTGAAGTTCTTCCCTTCCCTCATCTTACAGCTCTTTGGTTAGTGAAGAGAAAGAAAAAAGCAAATGAAGTGTGGTCTCAGGTATAATTATTTTCCTTTAAAGGATGGAAGTATTTTTTTCATCTTGTAGCACAGCTTTTTAACAGAATGAGAGTCTTTTAACTGCTGTTTAAAACCATAATAAAATGACTATTAGAGATCACTCAATTATGAACATTTTCCAACAAAACCCAGATTTTCTTAATGAACACTTTCATTGAAAAGCCTAACAGGGCAGTAGTTTCACTGCCCAAATGGTTCCACTGCATTTTGCTGTGCCTGCGTGCACTGTCATTGCACTTTACTTACAACTACCAACACCACATTTTTCTCCAGCACAATAAAGCCAGAGCATCTGCAGGAGAGAGACAAAGTCAGGATGCAACCTGTCAGTCCAGGACATTGCATAACCAGTTATGATTTGGAAATGCTGAGCCACAGGAAGAATAATAATTAGAGGACATGTTGAGAACACTTGCTCAGTGTAGACCTGCACCTCACATCCTACCCTTAAAACAAAATCCTGAGTCCACATTTGACTTTGATTTTGGATATGGATTGAGTCTATGTCAAAGGGATAGAGCATCAAAGGGAGAGCATTTTCATTATGGTCCTTAAAGAGCAGCAGGAGTTGCATGGCTTCCTCAGTGTGCCTGTATGGTTTCCATTAGGAATTACACAGGCATCTTGGAGCAGCTTCTGAAGTTCAGCACAATCAGTCCTGCTCAGTTCACAGGGTAAATGAGGCTGGAGGAGCACCCAATCCCTGTGTGCCCCGTGGGGGATGAGTGAGGCAACAAGCCCCACTTTGTGCCTCACATGGAGTCTCACATGATCTTTGGGATTGGAGGGATGCAATTGTGTCATGAACTTCAGTTCTGTAAATGGTAAGAAAATTGGCCAAAATTACCTTTGGGGCAGTGTTGGCTCCACAAAAAAAAAAAAAATTCCACACCCTTTTTGAGTGCCTTTGCACAGTAGCATTTCTGATCTGATCACAGGATCGAGCAACAGAACTGTGGATTAAAATGGTGCTAAGTAAAAAAAAATAGTGGAAGATGAAAGAAAGTCAAAGAAAAAAAAGTCCCTCCCTTACTCCCAATGACACAGTTACTCCTTTCAATCCAGTTCTGTGCTTTTTTATCCAGTCAGTCCTAGTGACATCATGATAATAGGGATTACAGAGTGGGCCCATGCAGAAGGGGCTCAGGAATGTCCTGACGGGTGTCTCTAACTCTACAGCTGAGCTACACATCCCACACAAGCTGAGACTCCAGAGAACGAATTTTTAAATCAAAGCTCAGCCTTTCTTTTTTTTAAACAAGGGTTGTTGTGGGACAGGGAACTCCAGACACCCCTTTGCTGCACCAAATAGTGATGGCAGTAGTTGGGAGAGATGGGAACACTCCCTTTGCCCAGGCAGGTCCTGAGCACAATAAGGATTAGGTGAAGAAACAGAAAATTCTGAACAAGTCTGTAAATAGGTTCTATCTCTTCAGCTCATTCGATACAGAGAGTGTATCTCCAGGAGCCTTGGGCTAAAATGGAAGCCTCTGGGCATGGGTGTCATACTAAGGGCAGAAGGACAGCAGGCTGGGTTGTGCCAGGCTATAGAGGAGCTCGAGAGGCCTCCGGGTCCTTTCTTTGAGCTCCCAGCTGCCCTATCCCTGCAGGAGCCCCTCCTGTGGCAAATGATGCTTGTTATTGTCTGTAGCTTTCAAAGGGAGACTCCTGCACCAGGACAAGCCTGAAGTGGCTCAGAGCTTTCTCAGCATTGGTGTGGAACTTCAGGACAGATCCAGTCCCTGAGCAGGGACCAGCTGTGTGAGCTGCCTCTGCCCCCCTTCCCAGACTTGGAAACCCAATGCCACCCCACTGACTGGAGGGAAAGAAACTCCAAGGTTTAGGGGCCTTTCTTGCAAGTGCAGCATTGTACCCACCCAAACAGGGCACAGAGACGCAGTGGGAATGCTGCTGGTAGGAATGCCTCAGCAGTCCTGGGCTCTGGCTCAGCATCCAGCACTGACTCCCAACAGCTTGGCCAGCATGGAGCAGCTTGGCTCACTGCCATGGCAGCCACTGGCACTGGGGAGCCCAGGGTTAAAATGCTGCTGGCTCCAGAGTCAGTGGGAAAACAGAACAAGCAATTGCACGTCTGACTTGCACATCTTGCCTTTCTTTGGGGGAAAACTAAAAGGCTTTCCAGCACTCGTGGTCTTTACAGACTTGTGAAAAGACAGGGAAAGGCTCTGTCACTCAGTCAAGTGATGTGTCAGCCAAAGAAATTCTCTCTCCAGCACATAAACCACGCATGGCAGAGTTTCTGGCTGTGCTTTTCCTTCAGGAAGGAGCCAGTGTTGCTGGCAGGGCTGAGCTGCAGGGCAGGCAGCAGAGGACATCCCTGCCCATGCCCTGGGATTTGGATGCCTTATTCCATTCCCTCCCCAGAGCCCAGCTGACCCACACGGCTCTTACACCTCCCAACAAGGACAGTGAGCGGTGTCCCAATCAGCCAAGGCACAGAAGGGTGGCCCATGCCCAGCAAAACCCTCTTTCCTGGTGACAGAGACTTCAAGAGCTGCTGTGTGCAAGGAACCGATTCCCTTTTTTGATTTTAATGAGGCCATTTTTCACGTTGAAGGCTCTGCTGCAAGGGACAAAAGCACATTGCTGTGGCCAAGTATGGTGGGATTGCGGCTCAGCACCAGCCTGGCACAGAGCTGGCTCCCACACGCTCTTCCCATGGGAGCATGACCAGAGGAGGGGCAGAGCTGGCACATGGCAACAAGCAGGGCCCCGAGCCACCTGCAGTGGATAACTCCAAATGATACCTTTCCCATTAACAAAGTAGTTAAAAATGAAAGTGCTCTGGTTTTATTAGTAAACATTCGTTTTCTGCTGCAGAAGTCCTTTTCCAAACACTAGTAAAGCATTTTGTGTAACCAGATTCACAGTGTCTTCTGATGCAGAATTCAGTTTATTTTTAGGTACCTCTCCAGGGTAAATCCTATTTCCATTGATGCTTCACGCCAGCTTAGCTTTCACTCCAGGGAGTTAACAGTAACTGGCCGGTGGCCTTGTAAACAAACACATCTCTCTGCCTTGGCATTTCTTCTGTATTATCTTCAATTATCAGTCTCCTTCTCTGTACAAATTATCTACAAAGCAGATGATGTACTTAATTTCAGCTTCTCCATTGCTGTTTGCCATTCCTAAAGGCATCTTTCTTTACTTTAGTGGCTCCAGGGTCATGGGGCTGGAGAGGTCCCAGGGCAGGCATGGTCATAGGGAGCAGAGGGGACAATTTAGAGTCAATTTTTTCTTGTTTCTCTTTCTGCTTTTACAGTTTTGAACCTTTAGCAACCAACATTTCTTTTTGAAGGAGCATTACTTGGAGTCTATTGTACTTTTGAGCCTTTTGACATATGAAAATTGATTTTAATAAGATAAAATATGGAGTTCAGAAGGTCCAAGATAGTTGTGGGTTTTTTCCTTTTACATTACCTATAAACATCACCCACTTAAACCCAAAAATACTCTAGTATTCTCACAAACAGGTAGACCTTTCTACTTGCAACTGCATTTCCTTAACATGAAATTATGCAAGAAGGGCTTTTCTAGTTTTGATATGTCCCCACAATTTGATTTATGAAAGCATTTGGGAAGCCATATGCACAGATTGCATATGTACTCTCACTCAGGGAGGCTAAAATTGGCTGGGTAACCCCTAACTACCAGCAACAAATCCCAAACATATTTCACATACTTGACCATTTAAGATTTGGAAAGGCAAAGAAGCCGTGAGCTGGGCAGCTCACTCCACCTAAAGGAAGCAGGAGGCAGAAACCATGGCTCCTCCTTATTAAACTAAAATAATAGCCAGAGTTACAATATTAATAATAATAATAATAATAAAATAATAGGAAAAGACAACAATAAAAAGTTTAAGCCTTTAAGACTGATGCTCTAGGAGCACTGTCTGCAGAGGTGAAGCTGCAGGAACTCAGAGAAATCCTCATTCACCCTGAGATTTCTGGTGGAAGGAAATTTGCAGATTTGGGGCAGTGCAAGGACAATTCTCCTCCTACACTTTGCCAATTGGCACTGACAGGACCCTGTGTGGGACATGTGATGGAGTATGGCAGGTCACAGATGATCTGTGATACGCAGTGAAGGTGGGAAACTTGGCACGTCCAAAGCATTTAACCTATTTGATCCCAATACTGGCCCCACTAGGGGGCAAAAGCATGTGGAAAGGGATGTGGGGGAACATTTCCACTGAGGATTTTTGTCACTGGGGTGCTGATGAGCAGTGTTGTGCTTGGAGGGTGACCACAGTCATCAAAAAGGGGAGACAGTTTGGGAAGGGAGCTCAGGGGGGATACTGCTTGTTCCTGATGCTGCTTTGCTGGTTTATGTGATTCCCTGTGCTGGCTGTTGGCATTTAATTGAGTTTCATCAAGATGAATGAATAAAATCTGGCTCATGTAAGAACAGAAAAGTTTAGACAGCAAAATCATAAAAGAGACTTTGAGGGATCCTTGGGACTTATAGGATTTTCCAAGTCTTTATTCCCATAGGGAAATCCTTAAATTACCCCAGTGAAAACAACTCTCACAATGTCCCTCCTGCATCCCTAAAGTCCCAGTGGGGCTCCAGGATGACCCATCCTGCCTGTGACTTGTTCCCAGATAGCCCTTTCTCTTGGGGTGGCTGTGGGATGTGCTTTATGAGCAGCAGCACCAGGATGAGCCCTCAGCATCCTTGGGCTCCTCACTGGCACCAAGTCCTAGCTTTGCAAATCAGAGAGAGACTGTGCTGCTCAGGCCTGCCTTGGCAAGAGAAGCCTTGCTGCCATTCAGTTTAAGCTGGATTCACCGCTCAGTGCCTCCGGGTGGAATTACTTTATTAATAAAACACATAACAGGCTCAGGTTCAGGGGGTCTGTGAGCCCCAACCTGGCTTCTGCCAGCACAGGATCTGGCATAAAACCCAGAACATGATGGATGTAACCCTCAGAGGCTGCTGAGAGCCACGTTAAATGCTGAAGCCCTCCCATGGCCCTGCCAGCTCCCCTCGAGTCAGAAGAAAAGTTCCTGGGAGTTCAGGCACTTGTCCATAGCCCAGGCCCCTCTAGGTGAGAAGAAGTAAAAATAGCAGCCTCACCCATGGCCACCCAGGGGCATGATGATAAACTGGCCAAAATCAACACAGACACTTCCAGTAAGGTTTTTTTTTAAATACATTTATTAACCAATGTTAACACATTAAATGACTCTATATATTGCTAGTCAGAGCAGCTTACAAAATGCCAGAATGCATCATAAACTGGACAGCCACAATGAATAATTACAATGTGCATAGTGGCTAAGCTCAACACTTTAATATAGCTTTATGATTTGCAGAAAAATTATTTTTAAATCATGATTCCTAAAACAATCAATTGTAATTTTACCTAAAACTTATACAAAACCAGGCCACAATCTTTTTTTTTTTTGTTTTGTTTTTTTTCTTTAAAACACACAGTTTTCACGCTGTAGTAACTTGGAAATGTGCAACCGTGTCAACAGAGACAAAAAAGCCAAAGTAACACGAATCTTACTTTCATGCAGCTATCAGTTAAATATTACATATTCTGGAATGATTTTACACCAAAAATATTTCCACAATAACTTGCTTTCATAGGGGTGGATCGAAGTTTTGGAACTTGTAAAGTAATTGAACAAGATTGATTTTTAGTTGTGAAGTGTTTTACAGTCACAACACAGAGGCGACAAAAGTTAATTACACATTTATCAGGCAATAATGTAGCTGTGGTAATACAAGTTACCATCTACTTACTATTTTTTCCAATCAACTTACCACTTAATTTCTGCAACATATTGGGCATTATTTGGCGGTATCTAGTCAATTAACTTATATCACCACTGTAAGTAAAAAAGGTCAGGATTTCAGTGGTAGTTCACAGAAGTCTTAGTAATATTTTTGTCTTTAAAATGACCCTGACAAATCCTAGAGAAGACTTTTTAAAAGGCTTTCCTCCTGATTCTTCAGCTTCCATCGTTCCATCATGTAATTGCTTTCAATAAATATCAAAGATCTAAATAAATATTTACAAATTATTCCTCTAACTTCTCAAAAAATAGCTGGATGATTAATGGGTATATGACTCAGTCTAAGACCAATCTTTGAAAGAAACTAAAATGTGGAGACACTTTAAAAGAAAAGCTATTTAAGTAAGCTTTACATCTATTTAAAAAATTGTCTCTGAACATGGATGCAATTCATATATCTATATATAAAACAAACAAAAAGAAAATCATTTTTCAACTATCGATCCATTCCTATTGGTAATGCTTCTTAATCCAGACATTCCGCAAAATACAGACTTTTTACAAATCACGGCATCTTTAATACAAGAAAATTAACATGCATTATTCTTCATTCTGAGTACAGTGATGGAGCTCATTATTAGGCAATGACCCATTACTACAAACATAACGGCTTCTGTGAAACTTAAGTGCTTTTTCTCCTTTTATTATCAAGTTACGATGGACCAGGTGACACCAGATCATAGGTGGTCAAATGACATTGGATTGGGGAGGCTGAAGGGGGGAGCAATAAAGTAATTTCTATGCCTCATAATTCCGAGTATGTATAAAGGTAGTTGGGTTTTTTTGTTGGTTTTTTTTTGGCTTTTCTTATTCTTGTTACAAGCACTCATGTTAGGACAAAGATGAAATGTGCAAACTTCAAAATTTAAATATTCATTTTTCTCTAAGATCCAGCTCAGTAAAAGATTACCCCAGTTCCCTGTGATTTTAAACTACAAGATCAAAGCTAATATTTTGTTATAAAAGTTATATATTGAAAAGAAATAATGAAAATAAAACACAGTTGGGAAATATTTAAGAAAAAATACGCAGGACTAGCACCTGCTGTGTCAACCCTGTTCCCTAAATTCAATCATGTACCCACTGGTATAACCAATAGATAATGCCTTTAAACAGTAAAATTAAGCTGAACAAAACCAGCTCAACAAGGTTAAGAAATAAATGTTACATCAAGGTAGTATGCTTCGTTTTTCTGAAACAGTTCTGTCCTTCTTACATTCAGATCTAGTTTTTACATGTTCCATTTGTTAAACTTGCATCATTTTTCTGTTTATAGATCTGCTGTTTTTAAAGGTTAAAATCTCTGTAAAACCTAAAAATGTTTTAAAATTTGCTGAAAATGCAACAAATCCTCTAGTTTAAAATTATTTAAAGTAGCCTGCTCCCACAGATGTTAAATTTATTTCGCCGACAAAATTTTGGAGGAGCACTGAACAGAAGACTGAAATTACTTGTGCAAAATTTCTTTTACGAAAAGTGTTTAAAGGCTGGTGCAAAATGGGAAGCAAATTCTAAACAATTTTGGCTTCTTGGAAACAAAAACCGCTGTGTCTGAGAATAGCAATCATCGGGGTGGTGTTCTGGGGGAGGAATAACCCTTTCATCTTTTTCTGCGGCAGGTACGTTTGTGTTCAGCATGCCAGTGCTCCTGCTGACACTTGATGGAGCAGTAGGAAGTGTTCCAGCAGCAGTGGTACATGGCCTCCTCTTCACAGTTGTAGCACTGGAGAGAACAAACGAGACAGGATTACCACCCTGGCAGGATCCCTCCTCACCACCATTCTCACCCGTCCAGGGATGCACCAGCACATGCAGAGCAGGGCCTCTCTTTTATTTGTGCTTGGGGCATCCAGAGGCAGGAGGGCGTTTTTCATGTGTGCTGAGCGAAGCAGCAATCTTTAGCAAATCTGCACAATGCTTTCATGTTTACCAGAGTCTGGATTATTGCTTTTCAAAAAATCATCTCTCATTTAAGAAAACTCATCTCCCAGGATGATGGACTGACATTTTTCAGCCACACTGTGCAGAAACCATCTTTTACCCTTCATTTGTGTAATAGGACCCTGATCTATGTCTTAAAAGCTACAATAAATCAACAGGCACTTCTGGCGTGAACAGTTCTGTGCAAGCTTGAAAATTGGTGTTTCTGAGGTTTATTTACAAGCCTGACCTGTCCAGAGGTTGCTGGGGAAGATCCTTTTTGGCTAGGAAAATCTCAAAAGTCACAAGAATAACATCCCAAGAGATAAGAATGATTTGTTACTGAGTGGTTTGTTATAGCCCGTTTAGGGTAGGTCTGCAAGGAGGTCACTGTCTCTGGGGTTTGCTGACTGCCAGGCAGCACTGCAATCTCCTGAAAAGAAAACCTCGTGCTACATCAGTGCTACTGAGAAGATCAAGTGCCTTTTCCTCCAAGTCTTCCAGAAACCATGGAAGGCCTGTTGGACACAGGATGGCTACCTGGGCTCTTGCCCCTTGCCATGCCTGCGAGGACAGCAAAATACTCCTGAAAGATATTGCACAACTCATCGTTTATGCAGAATTACTTGGGTCTGGGGAGCACTGCAGCAGAGAGGATTTCTACCTCAGAACACACAGAACACACAGAACACCCCCAGTATTCTGGGGAAGCTGGAAGAGTGACTTGGAAAATAACCCTGTGACCTCTGGGGAACTAAAAAAGAGAACACAACATGCTGGACAACACTACGGGGGGTCATCAAGGAGGTACAGAACCCCACAGGCAAAGTGCCCTGTGTTCAGGTGGGTTTATACCCATTAGGAGAGTACTGCAAAAGCATTAAGTGTCATTCTGACAAAATTCTATAAAGTAGGGTGGCACTGCTGCTAAAGGTACCATTCAAACTCTGCATCCTTGAGAGCCAGATTCTAATGACCTCAGATTTGTCTTTCTGACTCTGGTCTGCTCAAACTCAGTGTATCCTTAGGAATCCAGTCTGAAATGCTTACTGCATGATGGGGAACGGAGGGAGGGATATCACACAGTCTGTGCAGGCTGTTATCAAACCATAGAATAACACACAATTTACTTTTTATGTCCTGCCTAGCTACAGCACTGTTAATAAAACAGAGAATTACAAAGAAAACAAACCAAACTGCCTTAAAGCAAAACAAAAAACCCCCACAACAACCCACACTACTGAAAGACAGATCCAAGAAAGCCAGCATTTACATTGGCTAAACCAATAGCCATTTATTTACATCAGCAATAAAGGGACTGCCGTAGCTGCATGAGAAGGGAACCACTCCATTTTCCTTTTATAATTTAGCTCCTGGGAAGTTTATTTGTAGAAATGTCTGCAAACAAGTGTCCTCTCGAGAGCTGTTTTCCTGGTTTTTCATGTTGCTGGCTGCCCACAAGCCTCTGGGAGCCATTAGGATCATCTGCTGGAAAGGTGCAGGGAACAGCTGTGTCTCTCCATTATGTACAGCATGGGTCTCAGCCCAGAGACCAGCTTCACATCTGCTTGCTTGGAGAGATCAAAAAAAAGCTAAGACAGGAGAGGACAACTGATCTGTGGGTCCTGCACTTCCTTTTACATATGCTGGCCAGAAGTGTGGGACGTAAATCTCCACTTACAAAAGGAAAAGAGTGTCATCTGTGCTGGTACCAGCACATGTGGCACAGGAGGCAAAATGCCAGCTGGCCTCAGGCCTCCTCTTTTCTTTGTATTTTCCTCTTTCTAAATGTTATCAATCACTTGGGATTTTCTTTCAGACAGTACACATCACAGACAATGCTCATGCACTTAAAAACCACTTGTTGCAATTTAGAATAAATATGTGTGTAAATAAATTTGAAAGAAACAAAGTTAAAAGCTATCCATAGAAATGACTTATGCACCAATTTAAATGAGGATTTTACACAAATAAAAGAACTGGGAGAAACTAAACCAGAAACATTGTCAAGACCAGCAGTCCAGCCTGTATTCTGGAGGCCATCGGGCTGCATAATCTCATGATTATTATCCCTCCCTTTAAGTTTCTTCCTTTTGTTTGCTATTGACTTGAGGTATCTGTATATTAAACCCAGATTTTCTGGTGATATAAAAATTAAATTGGGCTAAGCCAAGGGGATTGCGACCAGTTGGAGCAACAGGAAGTGTTGTTCTCTGACTATTCATTAGTCTCCAGAGGGCTGTGAGTGCATCTTCTCATGTCCCTGTGTACCACAAGCAAAACGATCCCTTCGTCCCATCCGGATTTTTTTTTTTTTTTTAGATATGAGAAAAGGACAAATACAATGTGAGTAACAGCAGCTGTATTCCCAAGCCTAGACGTCTGCATTACACAAAACCAGAGGTCTCTGCTTCTAATTAAAAAGCAAAGCCACCAAAACTCATTTAGTATGTGTGTTAATTACATGAGATTTTGGTAAGGAGGTATCATTATAATAGCAGCACACAAGTGCAGTACTACACACCAGGGACTGTCATTAGTACCACCGAAGGAAAAGTCACTGGGGAGTTGTGTAATTGGACCAACTCCAGCTGCCTAAGGCTGTGTGTTGGCAGGCAAATCCATCAGCTTGAATGCAAAGGTCTTTATCCTTACCCTCCCTCTCCTGTCGCATGTAAACCAGCTGCCTCTATGATGCCTTCATTTAAGGTGGTGATTGACAGATAGTTTGAGGCCACAGAAATGGGCAAGCCTGTCAAATGCTATTTATATCTTTGATTGTCTTGCTTGGTAAGAGGCTTTATGCACATGATAATAAAATGCAGTGATGTGGTACCAGGGCACTCTCTGATGAGGCTGAAGGATATGGTAAAGGACGCTGGAGCAGATAAAAGTAAGTCTAATCAGCCTCTTTTGTAAATTTTGCCTTCAAAACCACCAAAAACCAGAGAGAGCTAAGAGTCTAGACTCACAAACAAGTTTCTGTGCCCCAGTCACTGCATGGTGGCAACAGTTCACATGTGGGCTCTTGACTTCTGACAGAAGAGAGCTGATTTGATGTCTTCTACAGTGGCAAAGGCAATTCAGTTTCCCTCTCCAGAGCCACAGGCAAGCACACACATGCAGACAGCAGCTTGTGACACACTGAACACGTGAGTTTGTTCAAGATGGAGACATAAAGAACTTCTCTGGTCCACAGAGACAAGTAGGCAGGGAGGAAATTTCTCACTGACAGAGACCCAAGCGCTGCACCATCATAACACCCACAGTAAAATCTACAGGAGGAACAGAAATAAAGACTCTACGCTAGCTCTGGCATTTGAAGTAATTGTTCTCTTTCCAAAAACCAAACTTGTAACTGTGATAGTCAGCAACCCACTGTCTCGCCTGAGTATTTATTCCACTCTTCTCCAGAGCAGAGTTTTCCCTGCAGGGACCACGGTTTCATGTGTAAGCACAGGAACTAATGAGGCTGAGAAGCAGCAAACAGCCCTTTTACAGCAGAAGGCAAACCAGGCTGTCCCTCGGCTCAACATGCCACCTCGTGGAGGCTCCTGCTCCTTCCCAGCCCCACCTGGCCAAGGCAGCGCTCTGGTCTTGTGCCCACCCCTCTGTGTGTTATAGACAGCTGTCACAGGGCAGTGTGACCTCCTGAACGATGGATTTCACTCCCTTGTTCTCTGAAAATTAGAAAAGCAATAGCAAAGTCTGCATGTGTGCCAGGCTCCCAGCTCCTCAGCATAGTGATTTCCACCTGCAACCTGCTCCTGGCTGGCAGCACAGTAAGTTGGATGTCTATTTTCACTTTCCTAAAGGGTGTACCAACATGTTTTTTTTGTAGTTGATGATGCAGATTTCGCTTAACCACTGAACAAGGGAGGGAAATATTTTTCAGAATGTCATGTCTTAAATACAAAAGAACATAAAAGAGCTGCAGAAAAAGCGAGGAGAGGAAAAAGCCAAAAGGGTATCACTACCAGCCTTATTAGCAGGGGAATCCAGACTGATGCAGCCAGATATTGTACCCTCTGGGGTCTCGAGATCAAAGGAGTGTGAACATAAAGCAAAACATGTCTTACATGGAGTAAAACTGCATTTAGAAAAAAATATTTTGATACTAACATCTTATTGGGCTAGAGAAGACGGTGGTGTTAACACTACCAAATTAGGATGGAAAGTAATCAGAACGTCAAGTTGAAATTCAGAGAAAATTTGAAAGTAATAATATGAAGGAGAGGGCCTGACAGCTGAAAGACCAGTGAAAGAGCACTGCAGTTAAAAGTAAGGGAGAAACCACCTTCAACTGGCCTGCATATGCATTATACATTTCCACTTATTCTCTTGTGATAAATTTTTGACACTTACCCACTGCTTCTTCTTGGTCTGGGAAATCAGTTGCTTGTGCTGGCCTGCTAGTTTCTTAATTTCTTCTAAAAATTCTTCTTTGCACTTCTCCTTTACCTGTTTGCATTTCCTGTCCATCTCTCCCTGTGCGTTGGCCACAGCTTTATTTACAGCTTGCCTTTTCTCTTCTTCCATCTCTGTACGCAGCTGCCACAAGAAAGTCAGCAAAACAAGTCAAGGGACAGCTACTGGAAGAAAAGTATCTTCTTTAAACCTCTACTCTTCAAACCTCTATTACTGATGTGGGTAGAGATCAGATAATTAGGGATTCCTTCTATTTAGAAAACAAAAAGTGCTCTTTTAAGAGTTACAACAAAAGAAGAAATTTTCAAAATGAAAATGTCACTGTATTTCTATTCTGCTAGGCATCTACAAAACCAGCTAAATAGGTTCTGTGTATATTTTGTCAATGATCACTTTACAAGTTTATCGATTTGTCTTAGAAAAAGATTTTGTCTTTTCCAAATCTACAACTGCATATAAATCTGCAGCAAGGACACAACAGAAAATACAAAATAGAACATCCCTGAGTTCAGTAAGAGGTATCTTTTAGTATCTCTTACTTTAATTCATTGTTAATGATGTTTCTTTGCCCTTGCTCAGGTACCAAAAAGCTTGGTGTCTTAATTCTACAGGTTAAACCCTTAAACTTCTTAGGTTCATTCCACACTCCTTCATCCAGAAGGAAATTCATCTTGTTGTAAGACAGGTACCTAAGAGAGGTCAGACAAATCATCTTCTAAATCGTCCTGCTCTCTCCAGCCAAAGGTGATCAGGTCAGGCTTAAATACTGAATTTTAAAAAGGTTATTATTAGTTAAGAAAATTCAAACAAATTTCACTGACCCTATTCAGTCCTTAGGTTAGAAGACTGACCAAAGAAAAATTATTTATGAATAACAGTTAAACAATGCCATTGTTTAGAATCACACTTGACAATGGAGACAAAGGTTTTGGAAACAGATACTTGTGAACGGACAATTAGCTTCAGTTTTGGGCCACAAACTGATTTCACTTGAAAAGAATAAAAAAAAGCAGGAGACTTCTGTTCAAAGTAGATCTGTTGGTATAGAAATGGTCTAAAAAGCAATAATGGAGACTATTTTTATGTGGTCTCTTTGGAAAAGGTTTTTATTCATATTCTTATGGCTGTTTGTTACAAAAATAGAAAAGAATGTGAAAAAAATCTACACTTCTCCTCTCCTCAAACCAGTGTAGGTGGTGTTTGACAAGTGTTACCTTTTCCACTGCCTCTCGCACAACTCTCTCAGTTTCTCTTTTGTGATCAGCTTTCATCCTGTCCTTGAAATCATTAAAGATTTTGGTGTATTTGTCATGGCACATGTTCTGACACACTCCGTCATTACTGGTCTGGGTGCTCCGATGCAGCATTTTTGGAGAAGAGGCACTTAACTTCTTAGTCTGAGTTGAGACTGAAACTTTTTCAATGGGCTGAGGCATTGTGGGAATTTCCTGGCTTGAACTTACTGCTTCAGTTTCAGGTTCTGGCTCCTACAGAGGAAGAACAAACTTGTAAATCCAGATATCAAAATAGAACAAGTCAACTTGTTAACTATACAGTTCCCCCTGAGACAAAATGTCTCATGATTAATGCCAGAGCAATTAATGTGAAAGGTGTCTGTTAAAGACCTTTAGTGCTAATGGGATGTGGGATTCCCTAAGGAAAACCAACATGACAGTAGGTAGGCTCTTCTGTCAGGCTCTCCTGAAGGAAGCACACAAATGGCATCATTATGCCAAACTCACCAGCTTCACTTCCCGAAAAGTACAACAAGCCTCAGAGGTTATGTTGAATCACTGCAGATCCCTTGGGGTTACTAAAGGTTTGCTACAGATATTTTTTCCCCCCTACCGTTCTGCCTGAAGAGACTGTAACTGCATGGACAAGGTGCTTGAATTGTTTTGGCAAACTCTGGGCTTACTCTGGCCCAACAGGCTCCACTGGAGTCTGTAATATTCCAGTGATTCCATAGAACTGCTGCAAAGATTGATTAGTACTTCAAAGGTGCTTTGAAGATGAAAGGCTAATGAGTGTCTGCGTCTTGCTTCCAATAATACAGAACTAGACTTGGATGACCACAGAAGCTTTATATAATTACACAATTATCAAGAAAAAAGTCATAGTTACTGTATGTACTGTACTGAATTTAGCTGCCTCTGTTATTACACTGGAACACCAATTGCTCCTGCTCTTTAGAACAGATCAAAGTAATATTCCTGAAAACTCTTGTTGATATTTGAAGTGTCTGAAGACACAAATGATAATTTTTTATTTTTTAACTTAAGACACTTTAAGGCTTATTTAACAGTGTAGAGGCAAAGCACACAGTCCTTGTAACACCAGCCTTGCTCAGAACTGGATTTTGTGCCTGTCTGTGTGATGGGGCACTGCTCACACCAATCAAAAGACTGACTGTGTATCCTCTTTTGTAATCAATTACTCTCTAAAAAGTAACTGTGATTGACTTCCGGATCACTGACCAAATACGAGCAGAGCTAAGAAGGCAAATGTTAAGACAATAAATAAAAGCAAATTACAGCATTTGCTTGTCAGAAAACAATAAACATGACCAGACATCCTAAACTGTTTGCTGCAGGGAACAGCCCAAACTGTGTGTCACTGCCTCCAGCGATGAAGGTGCCTCCTGTGGGATCAGACACAATGGGGAGGCTGGTGCCCAGGCATTAGGAATGGCCATGCCCGTATTTCAGCCATCAGCACCATCCCACAGAACTCTGCTGCTAAAATACCCAAACCCTCCTCTGTAATGGCATCCTGAGTCCTCTTGCAAGGACTGGGGCATATGTGCAAATTTTTCTTAGTGTTCAACATGCAGCTGGAACAGGGCCAGGGAAAAAGTCCTTGGCAGTTCGGAAGCAGGAGATTTATGGCTCTCTCTGTAACTGCCCCCTTGTGTACATGTGCAATAATGCAGCCCCTGGTTACTGGTTCCTTCCCTGTGCACTGTGGGATAAACAAGGAAGTTCCACAGACAAAGAAGGATTTGATATTTCATAAAATGAACGGTCTAGTTCTTTGCTGTCTGTAGACTTACTTAGTAGCCTGAGTTTGTCATTAAAGAAAGAAATGCTGTAAGCTGACTTGATTTATTCACGATACAGAATATTCCCATGATGATACAAGTGGTTTGAGTGTGGAAGGCACAATTATGTTTGTCAGCAAGGAGGACCAAGCTATGGGGCTGGAACTTAACACTGTAAAACCAGTAAAAGGTGACTGAAATTAAAGGAGCGCTTATTAAAATTTTTGTAGTATTTTTTGTACTTTGCTATCTCTACAAACACCTTAACTGAGGTTACTTACTTCTTTCTTGAGTTCCATACTCTGGTTACGTCGTCCTTTCTTTGCTCTTGGTTCCTGAGTAACCTTCAGCTGTGAACATTAAGAGAAGCAGATTGAAGCAATCCAAAAACCAGTTCATATAAGTGGCATTCACTGTAACATGACCAGTGTGCCTTTTATTTGTGATTATTTACAATTATGTAATGTATCTGATAGAAAGCTGAATACTTTTTTTAAGTGAGAAGTGCACACAATACACTTGCCACATTATCACTGGTGATTGATGACACGAAGGAACAAAATTCATGAACAAGTTCTAACATTCAATATGCAGTAGCTAAAATACTCTTAGCTGTTCCTTTCTTCATTTAACACACAAGTTCAAACACTTGTCCTCTGAAATATTCTAATATTGGTGACCCATAATTAGACATCAGATCCTGTTGGGTGCCAGAAAACAGAAATGATTATAAAGAGAATGTAAATATGTAAATATGGTAAGACTATCCAAACTTGATTATAACTGGAGGGGTACAGAACTTCATTCTTTAGAATAAATGCTCCTGTATCCAGGAAAACAGTAAAGCAGGTATAAGCATTAACCAAGTAAAAGACGGATGGAAGTAACAGTTGAGATGGAACAGATAATATGTAAATGGGCACAGACCCTCAGACCCTATGACTGACACTTCAAAAAAAAAAAGGGAAAATGACACTGTTATCTTTTATGCGTGACCATTTTCCTGTTTCATCACACACAGTTGCATGATTGCATACAAGACATTAAATAGAAGGGTTATAAAGGGTTAGCTGAGCAAGCCTGGCTAAAAAACCCTAAAACCACTTTGATAAGGAGCAACCCCCTAAACAACTGTAGTTTTACAAGCCTTAAGTTTTCAGCTCCAAATTGGGTGAAAGACCTCTTTGACAAAGGACAAAGGAATAGGGTCAAAACATGCTGATTTTTTTAAAATAAAGACTTAAAGAGAGGATAGTGGTTTTAAATAAGGAAAGATGTTGCTAGGCTGCCAAAAATACTGAGCAGCATCCTGCAAGCTATGAAAATCTTACTGCCAAGTCAGTAATAGTGAATATATAACACTCTCTTGAACAATGAATGACTAGCGAGGTTTAGCTGTGATAAGGGAATTTCCACACGGAAATGCAAAGTTTTGTATCTTGGACATTTTACCTCTTTGCCTTTTTTAAAAGCAACGTCGTTTTTCTTGTTTTGTAGAATTGTTTTTAATTACTTTAATCAGTTGCTGGCCACATGGTCCTCGAGTGCAACATTTGCACCTAACTTTAGCTGGACTTGCTGAAAATGTCATGGTTGGTGTTACTCAGGGATCTGAATGGAGAACACTGTACGAAGTGAACGCACTTGTGAGAAGGTGGAACAGCTACAGGGCTGTCCCTTGACAGGACTCCAAGAAGGCAGTGTTTCAGTCTATCTGATATCCATGACATTTAACTTGAACATTCCTATTTAACTTTAGAAATCTTGATCTTTCTCATCAAGGTGCTGTGACAAATATTTTGAAACTTCTGAGAGGTCATCCAAGAAACTGAGAAAAGAGGAAAATCTATATTCTTGCTATTACTGAGCTACAAAACATGGGAAGAGTTGCCCTCACAAACCTGCGGACAGAGCACAAGGCTAATTTATTAGTAGATCAATCAAAAATACACCATCTTTGTACCCATCAATAAATTGCACTGACTGCTAATGTTATAGCAGCACTCACCTGCTCGTTGCTGGTGGAAGAGATACTTGACTCCGCCTCCTCTTCCCCTTTATCCTCATTCTTTGATTTCCAGAATCTCCCCTCACGAAGAAAACGCTGGTGCAGTTCCAGCTCATCACAGGCCTTCTTCCACCCCATACTGCGTTTCACGTGCAGCCGATGGATGTTAACTGTGATATCTTGAATGTTTTCGGAGGGGATCCAGGCCCTTTTGAATTCACATTATGAACAGGTTCAAAAACATTTAATACAGATGAAGGCTCTTGACCTGAGAAACTGACTTCAAAAGCAGTTTTCCACAGTGGCCTATCACTGACAATTCCTTTTTACTCAGACGTGGTTTTTTAAAAAAAATGGGACTGTTTAATAACAAAATGTCTATCAACAGACATTTTTGTTATTCTAAATAGTCGTTAGCTGTGGGTGCTGTGGGTGAAAGTCTATCTCATTTTTGATGTGCCCAGCACCAACAGCAGTCAAATCTCGTACCTGCTCTATTGCTAAACACCCCGAGTCAGACAGAAACATCTTTACTGGAGGTTTATATGCTAAATCAATTTAACTCTTGACCTCTTTGCTAAAACTGCCAAGGAATGAACCAACTTATCACCTTAAATAGAGACATTTTGTATTTTGGGCCCCAGACTATCAGGTCTGAACTTTTGTGGGGACTATCATGCTCTTTTGGACTGAATTCATGCCAGTAACTTGGTTCCAAAGTTACTTTGTCCTCTTAAATATGTTCAGAGTCCTCACAGAGTTAGATGGGCAGCTCTTGACATTTTGAAAGGTTATACCAAGCACCCAGCAACATCAGACATTAAAGAAAAAGAGTCACTGCCATGCATATCTACTTAATAGAGGAAATACAGTAACAAATTAAATGTTTGTGGACGGATTCTTAATTCTTGCAACATAAATTTTATTTCAGTGAACTCAAAGAAACAATGGCAACTTATACCAGCCAGAAATTCATCCTTTTGCCCCAGTCCAGCACAGTAACTGAGCAATGGCACTATAGTTACATGCACTTTGCCTTTTGTATCAGCACACATTTAAGAAGTTGCAAGTACCTCATCACACAGGTGTCAGGTTACTGTATTAAGTAGTTTTAAACAGTGTGAACTTCAAGCTAAATTACTAAGAGATAAACTGTATTTGCAAACAGATACAAGATAAATCATCCTGTGATTGAGATGGAATAAATAAAGATTCCTTACCCACTTTTTGACTATGAGAAAGTCTTAGTAGTTCATTTAACAAGTGAAAACATGTTATATACTGTGCAAGTTACAATAAAAGCCATTTAAACAAACAGTCTCATAAAACACTGTTATTGAACTGTCTAGACCCTTTGGGAATGCACCAAAATATAGCACCTTCCCAACAACCATGAATTACAATGCAAATGTCTCCTTTCTTCACATTATAGGCATATAAATAAACCAGAAAAAAACCCAGTATATGCACTGTAGTAACACTACTATAACCCTCCCCAAATGCTCAACAGATGACTGCAAGATGGAAGGAAAAGCTGATCCCTAAGACTGACGTTTCCAATGTAAAGAGTGACTCTGGAATTGCAAACTGGCTCACAGCAGGAGCTCTGTCAATGTTCTAGCAGTGAGACACAAACATTTGTGATGTATATTATGTTACTAAAACACAAAACTGCAGTGTATCATCTGCTCAGATGAGAAATTGCACAAAGTCAATATTGCTGATAGTTAAGAGTATATTTCTGTCCAATTTTCACCTTGGCCTGGATTAGCAGGCTGCTACTGATTTGAAGAAACAGTTGAAGTTCACTTGCTGTCTTTAATTAAAATGGCATTAAGTAACATCCCTATGGCAACTGTGGAAAGGGAATCTGAGCCATTTGGACACTCTGGATGTGTTAGACTGAAATTTAAATTTTCTGAAACAATTATGGCAAGTATTCAGCCTTTCTAATGTTGGCAACTAGCTAAGACAGGATTTACAACATGATAGACGAGATAAATTCTTTTAAGTATTGTTTGCAAAAAGCAGCACATGTAATTAATAAATTACCTTTGGTGGTGATGGCCAAAAAAGCGAACATCAACTTGATTGTCCTCTTTCTGCATGACTTTGGCTGGCCAAAACCCAAAGCCTTTCATTTTGGCCCAGACCAACTCATGATTAGGTATCTGGAAAAAATGTTGTATTTATTATTGGATATGAAACATTATATTGATATCACCCACAAATATTTTGCTGTAATACTATGCTAGTATCTTAAGAATATTTTTGCTGTTTATGTCATTTTTATCTTCTTAGAATACATATTTCCCTGTTAGATATGTTGCTTAAAAAAAAAAATCAGGAAAAAATTTTAAAAAAACAAAGTCTAAAAAGGGTCTGTCTATTGAAAACAGAGATCTTAAGCAGCCTAAAAATTAAACTTGTCTCCATAGATTCATTTCAGGAGTAAAGTTTTATTTCTGTAAGCTCCTTATTTTCTTGTGAAACTGTTGTAACTGGCTGATATCCAAGTTTTATAACCTATATTGTTACAGCTTTGAACTTCAATCAACACTTCACTTGTGTAAAATATCTAGGCTTACAGAGTCTTAACCATACTTTTGAAACAAGCCCACTGAAATGGAATATTCAGAGCGTTAATGACACCAAAACTGAAGGCTTTTATACAGAAGAGCAAACAAATAAAAATCTGTGTCAGCAACATACACAAGGATAGCAGAACCAATTGTCAGGTCGCGCATTTGACAAATAGAAACAGTTCTTGCAAAGCTGCAGTTCATCCAGCTGAAAAAGAAGAAAAAAGAGGTAATTAAGCAAAAAAATCCTATTTATGTGACTTCAGTAGTATCCCTCTCTTTTAAGTAGTAAACTTTCTTCAGCCTTGCCTGCTAATTTGGTGGAGCTACTTCTGTCCAGGAAAACTACAGGTGTGAAACTAAGGTGGGCTGTGAGAGGATGAAAGACAAGCTGTAGAAACATTACTCGTGTTTCAGAAAACCCAGGCAGAGGGAGGAGACTAATTGACACATTAATGATCTGTTATAGATGAAATGTAAATAATCGTTCTTAAAATTCATCAAATATTTAAAGTACATTGTGAAAGAATTAATTCCACTGTACAAAAGGAGAATGTGTGCCAGCTCCCCTAGCTTTATTTTTCAGTCTCCTCTGAATATTGAGAAAGTGCCCATTACAGAATTTAGTAGAAATCTCACCCTAGATTCAATTTATATTTTCAAGTACAATTATTTCTAGTTGAATTATATATCATTCAATTATTTTCAAAACTAAAATCTGAATATAGGTATTTTTAAAATTTTAGTCTAGTTGCCCAGAAAAAAACCAAAAACAAACAGAGGAAAGAGGAATTCTGAATCAGCTATTAGACAGTTTGGAGAATAATTGTAACAAATTTCACACCCTTTTTATTTTTATAATATGAAAAATTATTTTCTTAGATTCTGAAATGAAAATCAAGCATCTTGACCACGTCTTGGTTACTTGGTAGTACTTACTTCATGACACGTGTCTTTGTAAAGCATCCTTGCTATATCAGCTTGTTCACTGTCCGCTATAAATTAAAAATAGATGGTATGAACAATCACAGTATGATCACAGTGCTCACGAAGATTTGCAGCTGTCATTGTTGTGACTTTCACTATATTTGTCGTGCTTGAGAATACAAAACATAATTTAATCACTTGGACAGCCCTTCCATTTAAAATTTTCTAACAATCAGTTCAATATTTGTTTTCTGTTTCATATTTATATGCAAAAAGACGGCTTTTACACTGAACAATACAAGCACACATCTGAGGAGCAGCAGCAGGGAGACACAATTGCTTTTAATATGGATCCAGTTTCTTTCTCTGCTAGTGCCTTAATGACACACTGCAGTTGTCCTAAAACATGGCTCTCTCCTATCACCACCCAGTGGGAACACAGGTACAGTCACATAAGTACCTCTGCTCTGAGAGATGCTTCACAGACTATTTATCACACTGTATGATTCCCTGTACCCCTGTGCATTCCTCTATTACCATATTCACATCTCTCCCTACCAACCACAGTGCCAGTCTCCTGGTGCTGCACACAGACTGGTCCCACCCTCCTCCCACAGCTTCCCTGATGGGGGCCATGCCTGCAGGGGGGAACCACATCCTTCCTGAAATGGCTCTGGAGAACCTTGTTACAGGACCTGGCTTTAGTTTCTGGACACAGTGGTGGTGTTTGTCCTATTTTATGGTTGTACCTCCACACATTGCACCACCAGCACACTTCTAGTGTGGGTGCAGCTATATTTGCTGTCACAATAAGGCAGATATTGCCCAAAAGTAAAAGAAGTATGTCTTTAGTACATATTTTTGTCGATAACACCACATAAGAAATCAGATCTCTTTCTATCCTAGGACAACAGATGTATATTGGCAAAAATCCACAGTATAGACTGACTGAGGCTGCATAAGAAACAGGATGGCAAAGGTGAAAATAGCCATTGAGAGGTTTAGCCAGAGAGAAGGAAAATAGTTCTGTAGTAGGTGGGCCAGAAAAGACCCTGCAAGGTCCTCTTGCAGCTTACTTTAAGGACTCTCAAATGACCTCATCCACACTTAAGACTATCTAATACCAAATTCCATCCTGAACTTGTGAGTTTCCTACAAATGAAACAAAGCAAGCAGTAAATGTAGTATTTTACCTCCATAGAAAATCACTGTGTTGTGTAGAAGCAGTTGAGCATCTGCTTTGAACTCCTCATAACTCCTGTACTTTCCTTCATTTACTTTCTACACAAAAGAAAACACAGAACTGTGAAAAAACTGTAGAAGTGCTCTACCTGTTTAATGCAGAGAAGCTTTCACATTTCTGCATTATGCAACACAAATCAGACACTCCCTTTCCTGCATACAGAAGGAGTACTTACAACTCTTTGACATGGTTTGTTAGTACCTGAGCATTGCCTGCATTGGTCCCTTTATGCAATGCCCAGAAGTAAAATAGATTCTTTAACACTTGACCAAGTTTCAAAAGTATTTTCTTGGTTATAACAGGGTGAATCTGGAGTAGCTTCAGCATAAGGTATGGCCCAGAACATTTGTTCAGATTAAAATATATTCCCTGAGGAGAACATTTTGTACCTTAAAATACCAGCTAGTTTCAAATCAATGCTGACTGCCTTTAAACTTCCAGGATCTTCACTTGACAGCCAGTTTTTCTGATGAAAGTTGATTCTCCTAGTCTTCCAAACTCATAACAAATGCCTACATGGAGCCATGAAATTCATTTTCCTAGTTTGGTCTTTTGTCTGATATGGAATGCAGAGTTTTCAGTTGTGCTCTGTCAAGAACACCTATGAGAATTCTAATCATCAAGCAAAACATCATCAGTTTATAGGATGTTACCAAGGCCAAAGGACCTTCTGGGGAAGCAGGAGAAGGTGGCAGAGTGAAAGGAAGGCCTGACCTATTTTCAGGCTCAACCAGTGTTGCCAGTACTTCAAGCCAGGCAGTAGTGCTGGTCGCCAAGACTGTCAGTGAAGCTATTGTTTATTCATGTGTTTCTATAATAAAACAAAGGCTTTTCACATCTCTGATTGTAAGAGGCAAGATATACCCCAGTACTGCACAGTAATCCAGCTACAGCAATGAGTAAAGATGAATATGCTGTTCATTTTGGTCATGTGCACTTGATTTATATGAGTCATGGTCAGACCTTTGTTCCAGACAAAAGGGACAACATATTTACTAGTACTTTATTTTTGGAACAATTAATAGAAAACAGATGTTTTGAGTGAGTCTTGTTTTTTAATGATCAACAAAATGATTGGTTCTTTATGAAACATTTAGATGAATATAAATTTGACACCTACACAAGGGCATAATGACTGAAACTGGAATATGGTCAAAAACATTGGGCCAGATATGCAAACACAGGCACTTGAGTCCATTTTCAGCCATTTAGCTAAAGGTACTTTGTCTAAAGATTTTACCTACCTAGAGCTCCTAACAAAACCTTAGGACAAAAGGACTTGAGGATACTCTATGTCTGAAAAATAGGCACCACTCAAAATGGTTTTACTCAGTTACCTATTTATGAGGAAAAGATTGAAATGCTAAGCTCCCATATCCAATGCTGGACACAATACTGAAATAGTGATAATAAAGAGAATTAAACAGGATTAGTAGTTTAGTCACGAAGGAATTTTTAGTCCTTCACTGTTTAAAGACACCATAAGCAGTGTGGAAGTTAGAAAGCAAGTCACTCTACCTCCTGTATAGTAGGAACATCAACAGCTGAGTGCACCAGCCTTCGGTACATTGGGTGTTTGTTGTCTTTCCCTTTCTTGTTTAGATCTATAGCCTGAAAGGACCATGAGACAGCGAATGTTATTGCATTTAGAATAAGCTTAAAACACAAAAAAGATTAGAAAATGCAATAGTTTGGACTGTTTCAGGTGGGGATTACACAAGGCAAAACTAGGGATCCACAGGCTGGCACATCCCATGTGTCTCAAACCTGAAAAATGTCCATTTCACAGGAGCCACAGGCCCAAGGCATAACCTGCTCCTGCCAAAATGATACTAATCCGAGCACTAAGGCCTGACAAGCATATGTTGAAATACACACACCACTTAGGAGAAGGGAAATAAAAAACTCCTTCTTATTGCCCTCCTCCCTGCACAGTCACCCATGGGCAACCATAATGCATCCTCTCCAGTGCAGCACAACACTGATTAAACTTCCCTGTTTCAGACTCACCCGCTCCTTCATACGAGAGACTATGAATCGCAGGTATGTGCTCATCTCCTGTTTACTTGTGTTTTTCTTCTTGATACTCTGCCAAAGAAAAACAGGATCATATTATTACTTTAAACTTGACTTCAAAACTCATCCAATAAACATTTTCTCTGCATTAACACATAGTTTGAAAAGGTAACTTTGAATCACATAACGCACAACTTTTTAGGGAAAATCTTTTCTGGGAAATTAGTAACACTGACATGTCACAACAACTGTATATGTTACTTTGAATTATGTCTGGGCTGAGGACTTTAGCTACAGAAGAATTACAAGTTTTATTTCCACTTGTATCCATTATAGTTTGTCAAAACCTCTCATAAAAAAAGTGTCTAATTAGAATAAAGCAATAACAAAGGCATTTTAGGTAGCAGCTTAAAATTTATTTAATGGTCTTTTTATTACCAAGGCATAAATACTTTCAGTAAAATAAGAAATGATTTAAAAAATAATATCCTGTACCATCTACAAATTATGTGCTTACTAAGCAAAATGACACCATCTGGAAGGAAGTCAAATCAGTTCTAGCCAGTAGAAACTCAGAGCACTTTTTACTGCTCAAGAAACATAGCAGTTGTGGATTTTTGTGGTTCTTCCTTCATAAAATCTAATCCAGATTCTGGAACACAGATCACTACTTTTTAGCAGCTCAGGATTCAGAGTATTTTCCCCTCTCAGTCTAGCATAGAGATTAATCCCTACCCTTCAAAGTCCATAAAGTCCATCCAGGTTAGTGGGAAGCCCTGTATACAGAACATGTACTACTTAAGAGAAGGTGGCTCTCTGCAAATGCCTAATGTGCTCTTACAAACCAGCCTTTCCAATTCCAGATCACAGCAGCTGTGCACAGCTCTGCATGGCCTTACAACAGCTGGCTGATATGTGCTATCTCCTCCTTGCTTTTACCTACAGTACTATCCAAAACAAAATCAGAGTGAAAAAACAGCATGGGTTCCATGTTTATTATCCTGAAGTGTTTCTAACTGCTCACATCTCTTGCAAGGCATTTACTCCTCCTCACACCTCCTTATGCACTGAGTGCCAAGCTGAGTTCTCCCCTTTCTCATGCCTCACACCACCACCTGCATGTAAACTGTGCAGACTAAACTGGCTCAGTTACACGTGCATCCTCAAAATCTGATGGCCTTTAGCAAGATCCACCTAATTGTGCAGATGACTATTGCTTAGCAAACACAAGAAAAACTGAATCTATGTTCTAACAGGTAACTAAAAGAGGTATGAGGCTTAAGAATTATCGATCGCTAAGTGTGCTGTTTCTCATTGAATTACTTATATATGACTCTGAACATATAGAGGGAGCACACACACTGAGTACAGAGCAACTACTTTTATATTTTTACTTGGCAAGCGTAAAAATTACACATTAATGCAAAAAAAAATATAAACTGATAGGATTTGGCTGTGTCTCCTCTGTTTATATTCCTTCTGCAAGACACTGAAGACACTGAAAATCATTGGCCGTGTCTTGTGGTTTCAAAGATGAAACCTGTGCATCTCAGGATTGTACTGACTGTCTCTTTCTTAAAACAAAATTGTGCCCAGCACTACCTGAGAGGTTGTTTATTTAACTAATAGCAATCAGAATCATTACAAACTGTGCTGAAATACCGGTTCAGTCATGAACCTACTCACATACTACAATATGCATAACAACACTATAGCTTTCTCCTGACTACCACTGCTGGGTAAAACTCACTGTTGTGGAAAGGGCCAGCCCCAGCTATTTCTAATACCTACAGTTCCTTTAAGCATTATTTTCATAATATTAATGGTTGCCTGACCTTCCTTTCAAACTCTGGACTGAGACATAATTTCATCCAGCCCCATATATCTGAATCACCTTCTGTAATATTCATGTTTTACTCTGACTGTCATAAGAACGTGCATTCTGCTGGAATTCAAATCACCTATTCAGTTTCTCATAGACCAACATTGTTACTGCAAATGAAAACCCAAATGTGCATTAAATTATCTGCATTATGAAATGCTGCTGTCATTTTGTCATTTCAGGCACCAGAGTGCTGTATGCTTGCAAATGACACAGCATTTTAAGAGATTGAAACTTATAAGAACACAATAAAACTCACTTGCACTGCCTAGTCCTTCTACACCTCTTTTTCTGACATGGTTCTGAATTTATCATCCTTTGAATTCATGTGAACCATTTTTCATGCCCTGCTGGGCAAGACAGTTTGTAAGAGACTGTGTCAAGATAGATGGTTTACAGTCTTATCCTTCAGATCATAAGAAAAGATAGATAGCTGACTCTGTATCACTATTGATGTCAGCAATTAATATCATCTTAAGCATCAATGAAAATGATATAATTAACTTGCCAATTCAGGTAAACTTGAATTTCTCCACTTTTCCTTCAATTCCCTACCCTGATTTACTTTAAGAAAAATTTGATCTCCACGTTTCTGTACTAAATTTTGAAAGGTAATAAATTAAGGGAATTGGAGCCTATGAGCCAGTAAAATGTCTTTTTATGGCAAGGTTGCTCACCCTTTGTAGAAAGCAAGTTATATTCCAACCCCTTAATTCACTTTTCAACAAAGAATAGCCATTTAGGAGGAACCATTCACACATTCTTTGGAAGTTATAATGTAAAAGATGTAATTTTAAAAAAAACCAAAAAACCTCTTCTTTGTACTTTGAAGATTTGTAGTGTTCTCAGACAAGTCAACCTAGAGCCACTTAAAGCATGAAAATAGATAATACTATATGGGGAGTATATTTTGCATAATATCAACTTACACTGCTCTGACACAAGACAATATACCTGCTTTAAAGTCCCTTTATTCAGAGTGATATATAAGCAAGTATAACTGAAAATTAGGTCTTCTAATTTCCTCCATTCAGGAAACAATGATAGTGGCTTGTGAATCTGTAAAAGTGGCAAGATCCACTGTGTATCTTCTTCCACAGTCAGATCAACTAAGATAGGCTACTGCAAACCTTGTTTAAGTTCAAGTTTCTTTCAAGGAGATTGCCAAGATTCAATTCAGCCCTCAAAATATTCTCAGGATTCTTATACTTGTAGATAGCCTATTTTTGGGATATACTATCTTAATATAGGACTGTGCTGGGTCTGGCTGGGATGAAGTTAATTGTCTTCACAGCAGCTCATATGGTGTTGTAATTTAGATTTGTGACCAAAACAGTGTTGATAACACATGGGTGTTTTGGCTCTTGCTGAACAGTGTTTGAACAGTGTCAAGGCCTCAGCAGTTTCTCACTCTTCCCCCACAGTGGATAGACTGGGGGTTACACAAGAAGCTGGGATAAGACACAATCAGGCAGATAACCTGAACTAACCAAAGAGATATTCCATGCCAAATAATGTCATGCTCAGCAACAGAAAAGGACAGGGGGGGTTTAGCCATCTTTAGCTCAGGGACTGGCTGGGTATCAGTCTATCCTTGGACATGGGGAGTGATTGCTTTTGCATTACTTTTGTTTTATTTCTCTCTTTTCTTCCATTTCTTCACTTATTTAACAATTTTTACCTCAATCAAAAAGTTTTCTTCCTTTCCTCTTTCTCTGTCCTACTGGGAGTTGGGGAGATGCGAGTGCTTAGCTGCCTATTGGGGTTAACCCACAACATGGACAATTCCCAAGTCACACCAATTTTTTTGAGAAGTCTGAAAATCTTCTGCTTTGAATCAAAGCAAACTGAAAGGCTGGTCAGGGCATACAAGTTTACATAAAGGATGTAGGAGTGAAGTAATAACCTTCACAATAGCAATCCTCATGTAGAAGATTAATGAGATCTGGTAGGTGAAAGGCCGAGGCTGCAACTGTTTGCTTGTTGGTGCAGGAAATACCTTATATATGCCCTATTCTCTGCAGCACATCTGTTTCTTAGAAGCTGGTACCTGAGGGTTGGATTGACATTGCTCTTTATATTTAATATTCCAGATTAATAATAGTACCTAGCTGTTAGAGAGGGTAGCAATATATTGCACTGGGCAGGTGTGACTCATTTAACGATTCCGGCATGCCTATAGTGCAGGAATTCACTGGAAGACTTTACAAACCACACAAGGTTAGCAGCAGCTAGGGGCACTGCCAAGAAACTCCATCCTGCAGTAGCACCAATTATGATGGAAGTGAGGAATCCCTGCACTCTGAGTTACCCTGTAGCTCTCAACTCCCAGGGTGACAATGGTCACGATGCTGTAGCTGCTGCAATCTTTCACTTGAAGAGAAAAAACAGAAAACCTCTAAGAAATCCAAGGCGTCAGTGCCAGTGTTCTGTCTAGTTATAAGCATTTAAATTACATTTTCTCATGGAAAGAGGTTTCTGTTTCCCTATAATCTCCCATTAATGGATATTGTTTCCCTTCCTCTCTCACCTGTCCTGTGTATACACACATCAAAGAGCTGAATTTCAGTTCAGTGATGGATTATGTGAAGGCTGCTCAATGACAGATGCGTGTTTCTAAGGTACCAGTTTCATTTTCAGAAGCAATTCCTGTTTCCAGGGGGTCTATCTGCAGAGGGGAAGTATGTGCATGAGTCTAACATATATTCACCACTGCTCTTTAGAAACTCTTTACTTGATGCACTGGCCCTTGGATTTTTTTTAGGGCTTAAATTTACAGAGGAATTTGGTGCTACATATGGAAAGCTTTACTGCTCTACCGCCCTCTCAAACTTCCAACCCTCAGGTCCTCAGGTTTCCTGTACCATTAAGAAAGGTATGCAGGCACATGGAATGGGTCTCAGAGCAATCAATGTGCCCTGTGCCCTAAGTACTGCACAGAAAAGCTTCTACAGGAGCAAAATACAGCCTAAGACTTGCCTCTTTCAAGATCATATGCAGTTAAATCAGAATATTAAAAGCATCAGGTTCTTTTGGAAATGTTACAGCTGAATCCACAAATTGATTTCTACTTGTATGGTGCATTAAGCCTTTTCTGAATATGAAGCATCATATGAATTAAATATGCCTTTATGTGCACAAAGAAGGTGGTAGGAGACTCTAAGTGGAGGTTTCCCAGTTTTCTCACTGCTGTGGACAAATTTCTTTGTACTTTATTAAGTGCATCCTATGCAGTGCCCAGTTGTGCCAGCTCCCTGAACTACTCAGGGGCCTGTGGGAGGGACCTGCTGAGGACTAAAACCTGCTCAGGTGTGGGCTCTGTGCACTGAACCATTAATCCTACTCTAGGACTTCCCTTTACCCATCAATTCATCACTATTATTTGAGTGATCACGCCAAACCTTGTTCCAGGAATGTTTCATCATACAGTTATCTAACGAACTCCTACCATAACACCCCATAAAGTAAGTTATATCCTTTCTTCCTTCCTTGTATTTTGCAGTAACCACCTTGACTGACAGCTACTACCAAACACCCCCTATCCAAGCACTTGAGTTACTTCACATAAGTGACCTCCATCTTTCTGTGCTTCTAACTTCCTACTGTTTGTCATTCTCACTTGTCAGATTTTGCCTGAACTTGATTGTCAACTGCATAATGGTGTATTTTTATGCACTCTATGAAATACTAGTACAGTACTAGAACTCAGAAATAGCCTATTTATAGAATACTTATCAGCACAGCTTATTAACATCTTATTTAAGATCTTAAGCTTTACAGAATACCTTAGTCTCATATGTATAAACCCCAGTAATACTGAAACACCCACTATGATAGGTAAATTGCTTATAAGTCCTTGCAAAGCACGTGTGGAAGACCAGTCTCTGATCTGATGATTGTACAAAATTCAAGAGTCAAGTGAAACCATATGATTATTTCTTTATTTTTGTTTCACAAATCAAAATCTTTTTCTCAGGGATAAACTATATATCAACATGCTTAATATTGCCTTTCTATAAAATTATTTTAAATTTTGAATTTTAAGAAAATAAATAATAATAGTCAGTTACACCAACGTGTCAATATTCTTCTATTCAGAATTTTGTATATATCTATTTCCCACATATATAGATATATTTCCCACACAAGTGTTTTTGCAGTACTTTCTGTAATTTTTAGGTGCTAAATTAACAGCTGAAGAAAATTAATTTCCTTCTTTCATCTCATCTAAGAGCAGCAATAAATGTATAAGTCTCCTACGTGCTTCAGAGACTGAGTTGACTAACCCTGTCTTGATTGGACCACTCCAGTACTGGGGAATGTAATCTCTAAGATCATTCAATATTAAGAGTTTCTCTTGTGACCTGTCTACCAGGAATTTTGCTGATAATACCAATTTATTTCACTTAAGACAATGATTAGTCAACAGTCAGGGAAAAATTTTAATCACTGCAATGTGGTTTGAATTGAACTTTTTTGACTTTTGACCCTTGCTGAGAGTTACACAGGGTACAAAAATATTCAGAATGCTACCACCAAGTTAAAAAAAAAAAAAAAAACACCAAAAAATTAAAAAAGAAGCAAGGAACTGGACATTGTTGTTTATGGATGCAGTGAAGTAAAAACACCAGCAAAGAAACAGAGTTCAGAACAAGGTTTGCAAGGAATTGTTAAAAACGTTATGGGAGAAAAAAATATTTTAAAGTTATGAACAAATCCTTGGCAATGTCCTTTACAAAATGTTTCTGAGTATTCAAGTGGGCAAGATAAAGCTGCGCAGGTTGATCAAACTAATACAACCAGCATTTGTGAAATGAATAACCCAGGGGCTTGCTGACCTTGGCAGCATTACAGAAGCAATATTTACATAAGAATGAAGTGTTCTTAGATTATTTCTCCCAATACATTAAGTTTTAAACATACTTTTACCTCACCATTGTCAAGAGCTTTGAAATCCCCGTACTAAGGTATGAAAAGATATGTATCTCTTTGTCCCAGCTATCCCTTTTCTTGAACGTACGTATTTACTGCTGGTAATGCAAAGCAAATCCCGTTGCCCTTATGCAAGATAGTTAAGCTGCTCTGGACATCAGCCAGGCTCTCCACATTACCACTTTTTTGAATATAGGCCACTCTCTTGCTTTTAACATGAAATTAGAGCAGTCATTTCCTAGGAGGGTGGGGAGAAAGTAGCAAAAAAATACTGAAGCCTGGCACAAGGATGCTGACTCCCACGCTTACAGGGACTGTACAAGCCTCCTCAGTCCAAGTTTGCAGAATTAGGGCTTGAAATGATTTGAATTAACTACAAGAAAAACAGGAGCTGCTGGCACAGGGGGAGAAAGGATGCCATGGCATTCATAATGGCAATATTCACAAACATAGGCTGATCATCACCTGAGGCACTAAGCAAGCCAAAAACCTCTGGGGCAGGAAGTATTTAAGAGTCCCCAAAACCTCTCGATAGACTTTGTATAATGAAAAGGGTAGAAAGTCAGACACAGAGCACATGGTCTGAGTTTCACAGGATTTTTTTCAAGGTAAACATTTATTTTATTTCATTGCCATAAAGGACTTCAAGGCTTCAAGATGAAAATCTAACTGTTCTTAACAGTGACGTATCGGTGCATATTTCAGGCAATGATTCAGCATTTCCACTCTGATGACATCCATGCTACAAGATAAATGTTATAAAAGCTACCTCATATACAAGGTGGCATAAACCATTTATATTCCCTATTCTCACCTGATGGGATCTAAAATTACTGGCAAACTAGAGTGGAGACTGGATCCAGTTTACCTAATTTTATCCATTTATAAGAACTATCAATACGTATTATGAGAGCCAACAATTATTAGAGATTTATTTAAAAATTTCAAAGTCATGCATCAATACACGGTCATTCTTTGTTTTTAACAGAGGGAATATTGTTAGCTAAATTAAAGGCTAGCAATTGAATATGGAGATATACAGTACGTGTCTCTATTCTTTACAGCTTTTTCCTGTCACTACTTCTTTTTCATTTCTTTCAACTTCCTTGAGGTATGCTTGATTTTCTTGCTATTTCCCTAAACCCTGAGAGCTCTCAATCTGAGGCAACAGGCAACAGTTTTTTTACCACTGTTTCTGAGGTAACACCAGTCAAAAAGTGCTCTTTTGAGACAAAAACAATCCACGTGTTTTCAACAACTGCTCTTCTCCACACTATAAAGTACCTGAACCCTTACATTGCTTGCACCACAGATCATCTGAAGGTGATCTGCTGCTCTACACTGGAGCTAAGCTTTTAGCAAGGGAATTGCCTCTCCCTCCAGCAATCCTAGGCAGAGTGGAGCTGGCAGCTTTATGCTTTTCTCTAGCAAGAATTTTATCTTAAACATTCACATGCATTATTCCCTCCACAGGAAGGAAGCCTAGCTCTGTAGGAAGCCTAGTAATGTGCTCCACGGGGGGAGGTGACACAGAGACAACAACAGCAAGGAGTGTCTGGCTGGTTCATGGCCAGGTATCAGTAAGCACCATCCTCACTAGAATGTTTAGTCTTCTAATGACACGTAGACAACATATCTGCCCATTCTTGAAAAGTATATAAAAAACACTTTTTGCTGTCTCCCTACCATACTCATAAGAACACCATTTTTAAAGAAAAAGCAAACAGATATGGATGCTATAAGTGAAATCCAGATTGCATTTTTTTGCACCAACAGAATCCACATTATTAAATGAGAAGCAGGATTTCACTCCGTATCTTTTGACACTGCCCTCATCAGCAACATGATTGTGGCTTTATAAGGTAAAATATTATTCCAATAAAATATTCAGAATGCAGTCATCAAAATGCAAAAAAGAAGTTACATTATGATTCATTAAAATGACGTTAAGTAAAAACAGTAGCATATTATACAGCAATTTGTTTACTCATGTTGAAGGTTTCCACTGCATTCACGTGTGGCATACGTACGTACACAAATTCCCACACACTAAACTGTGTGTGTTCAAATGCATAAGTAAAACTTGCTGGAGTCTTCAAAAATGACCATCTGCTACATGCACCACATTTTGGTATCTCTGTATAGATGCTCTAGGTAGGTACCATCATTTCAATATTCAGTTCTTTATCCATTAACCTGGCCAGACCATCTGGACACCTTAATGAATCTATTAATGAATATCAATCCTCTAATCAGCACATGAAATCTCAGAGGTACTCACCCTGCAAACTGGGCACTGCCAGTGACTACTGCTGTCTCTAAGCCTGAACTCATCAGACAAACACTTGGAATGATACACACGAAAACACAGGTCACATATCAACACCTCTCCAGGCAAATGGCATTCAAAACAATACCAGTCATGATTTTCTGTTTCCCAGTCCTACAAAAAATACAAAATATTTTGGTATGACATTCTGTCAAAATCTGCAGGAACTAAGAACAAAATTGATATGTCTTGAAATCCAGCAGCAATTAGACATTATAAACATTTTAAGAAGTGTATATTGTTTAAAAAACAGGGGAAAACCTATATGCTTAAAGATCTTCATCAATTTAATACACACTAACTCCAATAGAATATGAATGCCAAGTTTTAGTTTTTTTCAAGTGTCTGATTAGTAGCAATTTCAAACATGAGCTCTGTCCACAATGAAAAGTGGGTTTGTTTTCTGCCTTTGTGTAAAACACTTGTTGACCTCTCTGTATTAGACTGCAAACAAAAGTTTGTGCACCTCAACAGACCATACCTATTTCCTTGGACTACTTTCCTTGGTTTGATTGTTACAGTATATTTTCAACTGTAATTTTCTGAAGGGCAGTCCCTTCCAGTCTTTATTCTCTTAAAACTGTCAACTTTTCAGCATCAAAGTGTTGAGTTACAAGAAATAAATGAAATCATGAACCAATTACTGCAAGAAATGTTTCTGCTAAGCAATCCCAATGCAATTCAAAAAACAGAAAATGTTTCACTTGCTGTGCTCAATAGCACGAGGCTCATTCCTGAAATGCTCTACAGAAGACAAAGAATATGGTTCTGCTGATGCACAGATGTCTTTAATATATTCTTCCTTGAAAATTCACCCCCAACGGCCAAATTCTGACCTTTGAAACATGTGCACAAGCTTTGCTGAAATAAATGAGAGCAACATGCATATAATTTGGAGGCAGAATTTTGCTCTAGGAATCTACAGTTCTAAAACCAAGCAGAATTGCCAGTGGCCACTGTTAAATGTTTATGTTTGTTATCTGAAATGCCACACTTTTCTCTACACTTAGAAGACAAAATAGCTGTCATATCTCAGATAAAACTCCCAATGCCTTTTCATGTCAAATGTCACTTTTCAATGGGTTCAGATCTCTGAAAAAATCACTCCTATTCTGCAATAAATTATCTTGATAAAAATCTGATCAAGCTATTTTTAATGTCATGTTGTAAAGGTGGAGTTAGCAACTCCCACTGACTGCCGGAATTTGTTCGATTCTCATTTTTCTGTGCCTGGGAACTACAGTCGTTTCATTTCAGTCCTCGTGTGAAAGGTCTCCTCCAGCGGAGCAGCATAAGAAGTGCCACACAGAAGTGCCACTTCCAGTCCCTTGCACTGAAGAACAGCCATGTTGTGCATCTAACCCATCTGACCAGAGCCCACATGAACAGAACAGATTTAGGGACAGCCTCAACCCAGACTGCCTACACTGAATTTTATATACCATGAATGTTGGATTGCAGGGGCAGCAAGTTAAGGGTGGGAAAAAAAAACCCTCTAACAACCTTTAACCAGTGATTTTTGAACTCAGAACTTTGCCCTCCTTTGTTGTGCAGATTAACAGTGTAACTTGACTTTTTATCATTTCTTCTTATTTAATGCAGTCTCCCCATTTAATTTTATTTGGCCAATTCTGTATATCTCAGGATGGCATAATAATACCACCACATTTGCCTATAAAGAACACATTCTTGGTTTATCAAATCTTTCCCCTTCCAAATTCCAGTGGCAGTGTACTTTGGGAGCCCTTTCTTTAGGACATTTTAGAAACAACTAAAGATACTGCATTGTTGTTACACTTGATTTGCCTGCAGACTGAGAAAAATCAGGATAAAGTATTGCTTTGTATTTGTTTCATATTCACTGCAATACATTTCTTCATGAAACAAGAAAAAAAATCAGGTGACAGTAAAGGGCCAATTAAGCAAGAAAAAGAATCAGTTTTGGTTAAAGATCTATTCAGATAAAAATCAAACTGAGAAGACCTCAAGAGGTCCTGGAGTTTCACCACAGAATCATATTCCAGGATTCTTAATTTTTATTTGTACTAGTTACATATTCGTATCTCCCAGATATTCCATTGTTAAGAAATATGCTGGCAAAGAGGTGTGGAATTTCATAAACATACGGAAATATACTTGCTGGCAAGAAAAATCATACACTCAAGCCAGAAACCATGACGTTAAATAAAACACCAGAAGAAGTTTCCTTCAGTATTCACACTGTAAAGTTTTGAAAACATCATTATTTCTAAATACAAACACCCAGGTTTTTCACAGAAAAGATTTTTAGTTTAATGCAGTATATTTAGTGCATAGGTATTATATAAAACATTCATTTGTGCAATATATGTGAAACACTAATAAAAAACAATAATGTAAGGTACATAACCCTTGTGGACAACTGCCCTACTGAGTTCAATAGCAAGGTCAGAGGCATTAATTTTCCTCCAACAGCAAATGTTGGCTATCGCTTCTCTCGGTTTGCATAAAGGAGGGGAATGTGCTCCCAAAATGTTTTGTTTTGGTTTTGTTCTTTTGGTGTTTGTTTGTTTGTTTGTTTGTTTGGGTTTTTTCGGGTTTTGTTTTTCTTTTTTTTTTTTTTTTTTTTTTCATGCGGGAAATGGATTTATTTAAATATACCAAGCTTTGACTGTCAGCGTTTGGGGTACGACAGGTCAAAACTCCGCCAGCTGCAGACACGGTCAATAAGTGTGCAACTGCCGCACCCACCACCAGGTGTCACCAGCCGCTCCCAAAAACCAGCGATCCAAGGGCGACCGTGGTGACAGGGAATCGTGACATGTGAGCCACCACTGCCAGCCCCCGGGAGAGCCATCCAGCTACATACATACAGGATGTACACTAAACTCGGAGTTGGGAGTGACATGGATGATGGTGGTGGCTAGTAGAGTAAACTAAGCTACCCTAATGGAAGACAGAAAACGTAATAGAAAATATGACAGAATTCAAAACCACATAGTGCAAAAATTGTTCACCTTGTTTTTTGCTGCTGTCTGGGAAAAAGGCTGCATACCGTAGGCCTTTCAAAATAAAAACAAAACAAACTTTGTATCTATACTGTAAGCCATCTGATTATCAGGATATACATAAGGCTAGAAAGAATTCATGCACAGTGACCAGGAAATCAATCTGTTAGTTCTAACTTCTGGTTCCATACATTTCCTCCTGCATTTCTGGAATGCTACCTAACACTTTCACCACATTTTACTTCTTTAAAATATCCCATGTACTTATATCATTAAAAGTACCCAACACCCATCATTTTCCCCATATACATACCCACCACCAGGCCAACTTAAAAATCATCAGGAATATTAATGATTGTTAATTAATCATCGATACTCTCTTTGATACGTAAACCTTCCCCGTGCATCTAAAAAAGATCCTTCTAAGATAATTTACTGCATAGGGAGTGGCCCCACCAAAATCACAGCAACACCTTCTTTGCTGCGTATTATCAAATGTTAAGCCATCAATTTATCAATAAAACTCACAGTCCTGATTTGTGTATAAAAGGTGATACATTTTCCCAGGGCCATGCAGACTGAAGGAAGGATCTCCGCCACAGGGACTCAATTTGCCAATATCCTTTTCTCCTGAGGCAGGGCAAGGAAAGCCTCCTGGGTCACTGTGCTGGCAGGCGAGGGGAATCCTCTGTCGGCAGCACTGGCTGCCCAAGTTCAGCAGTTCAGCGGCACCCAGTGACTGCCCACAGCCCTCAAGAGGCAGTGGGTTTGGCAGCAAAGCTGCACAGCTCAGATCCAACAGGAGGCCTTCCCCCTTCCTTTCACTCAGCTGCCTGCTGCATCTGTAGATCTATGCACCAGCAGGGCAGCAAATGCCGGTCTAGGGGGCTGTATTTAATAACCAAAGAGCTATCTGTGCTCTGTTAAGCAGAGTGGCATCTTGCAAGTGATATGGGCCACATGTGGTCACTTGTTCTTTATATTCAAATCAGTCAAACATTATATCACAGAGGTCACTTTGCACTGACATAAATAGTTGAGATTTCTCAGCAACATAAGTGAAACACTGCAACAATTTCAAAAATACAGCTTCATTTATGAGCAGCACATAAGCTTACTTTTTTTGTGATTTGACTTAAGTAGGTTGTCTTAAAGCAAATACATACATTTATTCTGGAAGTACAGAAAAATAACATGGGACAGAAAATGTCAGGCTATCCAGAACATTTGACAATTTAAATACAGATAAACTCAACAGAAAGGAATGAATCATCATGTCGTAGCCTTTACTGTAAAATAAAATATATAGTTGTTGTCAAGGAAAGAATAATTTTAGTGCACAAAGAAAATGTCCATTATAATGCAAATGTACATGGAAAAGAAATGCTTACTCATTAGTAATGGAGATTTACTTAGCTGTAATTGAAATAGGGAATCTGTATGTTGGAGAATGTGACATCCTGCTGCACAATTAGCATACCATTTAGTAGGAGATGTGAAGCACATACTGACAGTAAAATTAACAATAACTCAGAGGTCACAATTGTAACTATTAGGTCACTTCCATACCTTAGCAAGCCCATAATTATTGGAAAAGAAAAAAAGAAAAGTAAGAACAATTAATAAATTTTTATTTTCATATAAATTATATGTAGGCATTGCAGATGAAAACAGTATAACCTCCTTTCTTAGGCTTTGTCTAAAAGGACTACTTTGCCTTTTTATAATGAATATTTCATTAACATAGCTCATTTCTTACCTGTTAATCTGTTTTCTCCAAGTCCCTTAATGGTAGCCCAGATACTCGGTATTAAGTCACTCTACTATCAGGTGGAGAGAGGAAAAGGGAGGGGGGAAAAAAGCAAAACTCTATTCATGAAACTCCCCTTTCTAGGGAGTTGCTGGTTTCACTCTGTTGAACTAGATTTCCCAAACAATCCAAACTATGGATATCCTGTGGACCCAACCAGATGGCTAAAAAAAGAAAAGGGTCACATAGATGGGAAAAACAGTTGTAAGTCAGTTATCTTTTTGGCACATCATGTTTATTTATGAATAGTATACATACACTTCTGTTGTCCTAAATTCAATAGGATGCAAACGAAGGGAAGCCTTTTCCATGGAGCTCATGGTTCCCAGCATTTCCTGCGTGGCACTTGTCCCATAGCACATTTTGGGTTTTTTGTTCCCAGGTGTTCTGCTTCAAGTGCTTCTCCAGAGTTTCTTTGCTGCTGTGGTGTTTCTCCACACCTCTCACCTACACTCATGCACACACAGCTCCTCCCAGGTCCCTGGATTTTCATTCAGACCCACCTGTGCACAAACTCATGGTCAGCCCTGCATAGTGTCTATGCTTTAACAGTCCCTAGAGCTCCAACTGCCCAGTGGATAAAGAGTTTAGAACAGTTTTTCACATTTAGTCTAAAGGGAGAATATTAGCACATTATGGTAGATTTCACCCACTTTACACCGTAACAGCACTGTCACGGTGGTGGAATCTAGAATGGCAACTAGGTCCACGCCAGCAGAAAGTAGTCATTTACAAAATTTAAATTATTTAAAAATAGTAGTATTTGCATGCTACATTTATTTCAAGACATTTTCTAATCACCAGCCCACACCTTTAGTGTAATCTTTTCCTGACTATTCCATAACCCTTTAGAAAACAGAAAATAATGTCAATAAACGAGTTCCTACTATTTCTCAGATTCCCATTTCTTTAACATCTAATGAGATAGGCTACGCCCAGTTTACAGATATAGTTTCTGAGGTAAATGTTCTGGATTCTGGTATTTTAGTATTTGGGAACAGCCATAAGGAACACTTCCTTCTCCTCTCCTCACCTCTATCAGCTTTTAACATCAGAGTCCTATTTTATATTTTCTTATCTTCAGCTAAGAAATAAGCCTTTATAATCTTGAGTTCTGCCATTAAGGTTTCTTTGTTGACTTTCAGAAACTCTTCACTGGAACCCAACAAAGTTGACTACTAATTCATATCAAGTGGTCAGATACACTGAAATAATTGCCTCTCACAAAAATTATTCATTGCTTTTTTCATATCTTTGATTTTGCTTTAGGTTTTTCAACATGCATCCATCATCATCTGCTGTTGGGGAGTAATTACTATCTTCTGTACTTAATCCTTCATATTTCAAACTTTCTGCTGTAAATTTAAAGCCTTTATTATAATAACAAGTGGTGGTACTGCATTCTAACATGGATGTTTCTACCACATCAGTACTCTTCTCTGGTCTTCATATCCTCTCCTTAAGAGGTCTCAGAGTATGCTGCAGGAACCTATGTCCCCATTCACGTTAAACAAAGCAGCATCTATTTCTGTCTAAACACATTCTCCATTCTTAATCAGCCAGTTCCTTTCTTGTCTTTTTCAGGCAGCATCTGCTCCCATCAAAGCTTTCTCAATTATGCATAAGCGATACTAAAGGTAATCGTGAAAACCTTGCAGTGCATTTTGCACTCTTTATGACTCACAAATACAACGAACCACTGTGGGGATGCACTACCTATAGGACTTCTGTCCTCCAGTATAAAACCTGAAGGAAATGCTTCTTACTTGTACATTTGCTGTAAATAGCTACTTCCCACTTCACTTGCCTGTTCTGTGCCCCATACAAAAGGCAGTCTGAAACAGGCTCAGACAAGAGCAGCTGATAACAGCCCTTAAGAACTGTGGAAACTAAACCATGCTCAGCTTTGAAAGGTCTCCCCTTACTCCTCTATCCTGCAATACTGTTGCAATCCTTGCAACTGTTCAACTTCCGAGTAACTGCTCTGTAAGAAGCGGAATTTCACAAAATGTGGCTGATTATCTGTAGAGCATTACTTCTTTTCAGAGAAATCATCTGCACGTTGGCCTCTCGTTGGGTACAGTAGATAGTAAGAAATCTCCAGCTTATCAGGGATCTCTGGCAGATGTGCTGGTTTTCACTCAGACACCAGCATGCACCAAATACTACCTGGGTCGAAGAAATACAATGTGTCACAGAACACCATTCCCAGGATCTTTTCAAACGCAGTGGGGACACTGTGTATGTTATTCGCCAGAGGCCACAGCCTGCTGTGAGGGCAGTCTTCCTACTGCCCTGTGGGTCAGACTTTTCTTCAGGCCACATCCCTGGCTCCATCTATTCCTTAGCAAGAGTGAATCCTCCTGTAAACTTGCTTTCAGCAGCCTATTGAATCTGCTTTTATCTTTTCATCAAAACCATGATGAAAAGGTTAGTTTCCAAACTGAGGTAGGTGTGATTAACTCCTTGATGGCTCAGAGGACATACTCCATCTTTGCAGCAGGTAAATGGTGAGTTAGCTGTTTAATAAAGTACTTCACTTTCATCATATCTGTAAAGAATCCATACTTGATCAGGACGATTGCTTCCCAATGACAAAAATTTCTTAGATCTTCATATCTTTACATTTAATGCTGGAGTACTGCATTAAAGTAAATTCAGCATCAAAATAAGCTTATTTTCTCCCCTGCCGTTTCCTCGTGTCTATGTGTTTACCAGATACATTTCTTCCTATTTTGCATGTATTTTTTCCCTACTGCTTTTGCTCATCAAAAGTGCTCACCAAATAAACAAGCATCCATCTATCCTTCAAAGCCAAAAAGACTTCAGCAGCTAGAATCCCTTTATGAAAATTGTTTCACTTTATCTTCTCCTTCTTTTTCTAGAAAACTACCACAGCAGGTAGCTACAATGATATGTGCTTTTACAGACAGGATAATTCATCCATTGCAGATCAGTTGCCTTTATAGATCTTTTCCTTTGATGACCTGGGCTTTATCTTTAAAATGGATATCCATAAACTGACTCTGCAGGACACTTTATAGGTCTTCATTATTCATATTTTATCAATAAAAGAAAAAAAATCCAAAGCAATTACGAATTTGTATATCCTCACAACTACCTAGGCATCTTGCTTAATTTTAGGAACATTTATTTATTTATTTATTTGACCAAGATTTTCAGCATCTCAGCACTTAAGTGGGATTTCTTGTTTTACATTATTCTTAAATTCTCTCCTTTTAGAAATCCTTTCTATTCTAAAAAGAACCATCAGGCAGGGGAGAGACCAAAATCTCCTTCTCCATAGTGCATATTAAACACAGACATATTTATAGGCTCATAGCAATCCATTTCCATTTTTTCATTGATAACTCCATCCTCTTGTGATGCACTGATGTGGGAAGTTTCAGGTTCTGCAGTGGATTTCCCAGCCTCTCAGAACTCTTTTGGCTTACTTTCATTGAATTTAATCTGCAAGTCTATTTAGTTTATCTAATTAATGTATTGCCTTAGAAGTCTTCTGTTTCTTGCATAAACCACCAAAGTCTTCTCTGGATTCCTGCCAAAGCAGGTAGGTTTTTGTTCCCTCTCCTACCTTGTAGCTATGTTATGGACAATTCAGGGGAAAAGGCTTCAAAGCATAGAGCCAGTCTCCAGCTCCCACTGCTAAAGAAGAGAGATTTTTCAAGAAGTGTAGTAGGATGTCAGCGACCAAACTGGCTGCTAAAACCCCTGTCACACTTATCTTCTCAGCCTATGAGCTGTGTTCCCGAAGTAATGAATAAATCTTAATTTCCCTCCCAAGAAGATCATGTTTGGGTAGCAGTAGTTTACATTATTTGAGTTGAGACAATACAAGTATTCTCCTCCAGGATATTAGAAATAGAAAACAGTTTCAAACGAAAATATTTTTTTCTTTCTTCATGTTCCAAGTGAGTTCAAGGTTAATAGAAACTTTCAACTTATCTCCTCAGAAACTGGATTCACTCCACTATTAATGCCACAATTTTTGACTTAGGTTGAGCCAAGAGGAGGTTTGTAGGCTATTTTCATTATGGAAATAAATCAGAGATGGAGTGAAGTATTTATTAGGTGCAATGTCTTTTATTTCCACATTATGTGTGTGTAGGTTTTGTTCCCCTAGAATGAAGGTGAATCCAGACCAGAAAGAAACCATCTCTACTTGTAGTTCCAAGTCTCCTTTCAAGAAGAGCTGCACACAAAAGTGGTCTTCCTCCATTTTCTTTCTTAAAATATGTTTGCATTGTTTCTCTGGTCTTATTTTCTCCATGGATTTTTGTAGTGCTTTTCTAAGTTGATGTTTCAGCACATAAAGAAACATTTTATCTGAACCAAGAGCAGATCCTACTACACAGTTTCCTCAAATCTCTTGTCCATGTGCCCTGTGCTGGAGGTGTGGCTGGTATTGTTTCAGCTGTCAGTGACAGGCACGAGACCTGCATTTCTTGTGAACAAAGGATGAATATTAATAAGCTGATCAGCTCCAATGAAGTTTCATTCAGTGACCAGCACAACATAATAATAAAAGATTCAAATCAGTTGCCAGAGATACACAGCATTTTGAACCAACAGAGTTATTAAAAACAACACCACTAGGTCAGGATTGGCACAAAAGAGGTGGGAAAACCCAAGAAGCATATTTTCTGAGCAAAATCAAGACAGACTGATGTACGTCATATATTCTATTAGCATAATTTAAGGCCGGTGATAGAAGCTTTATACAGACTAGTTTTGACTAGTTTACTTCAAACATGTAAGAAAATTCATATTCTTCAAAACACCCTCTTAATCAGAAAAAAATATTTGTGAAATCTGTGAACATCATCATCAGTGTCTCAACTCCAGAACTGTAAGTGAAAGCCTTGAAGAAGAATACAGCATTTCATCAACTGAATATTTAAAAGTTAAGTTGGCCAAGCTGAGAGAGACAAGTGAAGATGCTGATGAAGTTGTTTTACCAGTTTAAAAGCAGCGGCATCCCTCAAGCATGCAATAAGATAGACTCGACTGGTGTCACCTTCAGAAATATGAAGATCCTCCAAACAGTGTGAACCCCCTTTGCAGGGAATAAAAAATAAGTATGAGCAGGGGAGAGGAAAGAAATACTCCTGAACAGATGGGAAGAGAAGAACAAGACTAGAAAAGAAATGTAGAGAATTGTCCATTATTCTTAACCCATCTGGAGACAGGAAGAACCACTGGAACAGCAGCAAGGCCATTCTCACGAGCTGCATGCTACCAGCCTCAGTGCAAAGACAGAGGAGGGCCTTGGCTTTAATGCAGACTTGTCCATGAGTTGGGAATTCCAAATTCTAATTTGCTTCTCAAGGACAAAATAATCTATGCTTTGATTTGGTGATTTGGAAATATCTGCTTTTCTGAACTTTCACAAATCCAGTAATTTTTGGGTCATTAATGAGCAGAATCACTACTGCACTTTGTGATAATAATGTGCAAGAAAAATCATTGCATTTAGCACACGGTGGATTGATTTCATGTCAGTCCTTTGGAGAAACAAGCTCAGAATGATGGGACCGTAGAGGATGGAAAGTCAGACAGAAAACAAGTTTCAAAGAATTTCAGAATGCCATCTCCCTTGAGTGCTCCTGTGTGACCAAACTGTTATCTGGTCTGACCTCGAAGCCTCCTCATACTCTCCCTGAGGTGTGGAATAAGAGATGGAAGCCAGTTTGAACTTTTTTCTCTTACGGGTTCAATTATTAACTCTTTGCATCAGCAAATCACCAACTGTAAAGAACACTGGTACTTTCACAATAATTAGGAATTTACCTGGAACATTCCAGCCTGGAAAATTCTCAATTTGTTACAATATGTGAGAAATATTAACCATCATGGTTTGGGCTACATTTGGCTTTGGATCAGTGAATTCACACAGGACTTCAGATTAAAGGCAGTGCAGATGGATAAGAAAAATGGAGAATTTTTTTAAACACTGAAGGAGATTTTTCTTCATTTGCTGTGACGTGTTCTTCCTCTTTGTGCTCTCCAGTTGCAAGAGCTTTCATGATGAAGGCACTGGCTGTCACTATTCTGTTTCATATTATCCTTCTGCTCCTAACTGAAATGAATGGGATGCACATAAAAACCATTCCTCAGCCTAGTTATTTAGAATGCCCTAGCTTGCTAGCAGTAAACGGTAGGATTTAGGCTGGTTTTGCTTTGTGGTCTGGTTTTGTCTGGGTTGGGTTTTTTTTTTATTTAAAGTGTATTTTACGTACAGAAAATATTCAAACCCTCACAGGGACTGTTCATAAACTTTTTGCAATTATCTTCATATTTATGGAGACTCAAGATGACACAGCCAGTTCAAAAAACAGCTTCTGGCTACTAATACTGACCTAGTATGGAAAAATCAATATAATTACAAAAGCAATTAAGCATGGCAAAAAAGGAATCCAGCCTTTGCTCAACCTAAAGTAATTTAGATTAACACAAACATAACAGCCAAAATACTCCTTTCTCATAGATTGATTGTAGCAAAATTGAACCTGCAACACATCAAATCACAATAATCAGTGGGTGTGTGCCTAAGGTCACCAGGGTTAACAAAATCACCTTCAAGACTCACAGTGCTGGCAGTGAGTTACAACAAAGGTTAAAATAATGGGAACATGGGCAGAGTGAAGAGATGGATTATTTAGGCAGCCTTGTGGCTTGAAAGTATCTGGGGTCACTTTAAGCAAGCACTAGTACCTTCTCAATATAAAATACCAGAAAATCCCCACTCATGAGTTAGCACATTAAGAATACATGAGTGTGTTGGGAAAAAGTGTGTTCTATTTCTAGTGTTTTCTGAAAAGAGGAAAGCAAGGAAACTGCCCCTCAAAACAGCATGCTCTCCACTAAACAAAAAAAATCTTTAGAGGGAAGAACTGGCAAGGCAATAATTTAGATATAGAGAGGACAAAATGCATGGGAAAATGACTGTAACTAACCTCCAAAGTCAGACTTAACTAGCCAGAAGAATTGCTGGCTCTTTCTATAAGCAATCAATTAAGTGATCACAAAATAGAACTATGAAAAAGAGTAATTTCTTGAAAATATAATCACCTTGTATGTATTCTTCACTGCAGAAATAGCTCATAGTGCCTTAACTAAGTGTGAAGCCTCACTCTTCACATGCCATTAGAGAATTTGGCCACTATGAACTAGCTTTAAACCACAGCAGTGCTATGGGATATGTTGCATTCAGATGCAAACAATGAACTCGTGTTATGAACACATCTCCATTTTAGAAGAGCACAATATTGTTTGGCTTTATGAACACATGAAAATTGAAATTATACATTCATAATGCCTCTCTCTGGGTCAGAGCAGTTTTATGACTTTAATCATGAGTAGAAGAATTAGCACATTAAATGCTCAAAATAGCTCAGTACACACTGTCTGTAGAAAAATGTAAATGAGTAAGACAAACTAACTCTAAGAACTGTACCTAACTCCCCCCTAAAGCTACAGGACATTGGTACTTAAATTCAATTTCTTTCATTGGGATTAGACTGAGTACTATTTTACACAGATAAAAGTACATAAAAATCATGGCATAACAAAAAATAGTAATGAACGGGTAAGAAGATTCATTATTATTTTCTTCAAGAACTACATTTCACTTCTATTTTATCAACTGCATTGAAAATATAGTTAACAACACTGATTTGCAAATTTTTTTGTAAACCCAAAGAGTAAGGAGATAATTTTTTATGCTGATAATAAATAACACTTCAAAATTCCACAAGTTCTGTGAGAAATAGAAATAAAGCCTTTAGAAAAAAAAGTAAACTTCCACTGCTAGACTTCAGGACTGACATTTTCCTTGCAAGGCAAGAAGCTGCAGAGATTTTGCTCAATTGTATAATAATGGCATTAACAAATAGTAAAATGCAAAATTCCTAACTAAATCCTGAATAAAAATGGAAAATAAATTATTCTCTCATTTATTTTGTGTCAAATGCGTTAATCATCTGCAACAAAAGAAAGCCTGCAAGATGAGAACACATTTTGAAAATGTGCAAAACATCTGGAGACATGGCAAATGAGCAAACAAAATTAATACCTGCACAAGCCCTGGAGGTATAATATTTGCAGCAAAGCTCTTGTATAGGTACCAACCCTTAAATATCAGTTGGAATACAGTACATTTTGCAACTGACTCCATATTTTAAATTTAGTAACTTATATTAAAATATTTCTCCCACATACATCTGACAGAAAAAGAACAATTTTATAGTCTTAAATCTGATCATTTTTCCCCCAATTTTTCAGAATATTAATTGTCATGAGCTGTCCCTTTTGGCAGGGCCTCCTGATACCTTCAAAATGCTTTGTTTTTGCATCTCAGCTTGTATATTTTGACTTTGCACCTCAGTTCTTTGCACCTCAGTATGATATCTCTAACTATGAGATTTTGCTTAATTTTTTTTTTTTTACCACAGCTTCAACATACTGATAGAACAACAAGAGCAAAGTAGGATAATTTTTTAACACATTCCTCTGAAGCCTAAGAGTAAGCCTATCAGAGATCATGTCCTCACTGCATAGATCTATCATCATGTCAACCTATTGGATAGGGAAAATGTTTGGAAACACCTGAGTAAGCATCACAGATTATCAAATGAATCTTTTCCAAATAGAGCTGTGTTTTCATAATCTGTATACTTTCAATTTTTGTCACTGTTTACCCGTCAGTCCAGAGTCATCATTAAAACCAGTACTTTCAGGCCCTGTGGCAGTCTCTGGTCAGGCACCTACACTAGTAACAAATAAAGTGCTCAGCAGTTCTGTGGCTCAGGCCAGTAATTTATTTACTTGTTAAAATTTAGATCCAAAATCTCAAAAGTGTAAAAACCACCAAGCAATACTCAAATAAAAACTGGTAAGAGGGAGGACAAGAATGCTATCCCTTTGCTATCTCCTTGGAACAGCCTGTATTTCCTGACTTCCACTGTGGTGCCAGGAAACAAGCTAAAATCCAAAAGCTTTCTTGTACTGATGTCAATAGATGGTGGATTGGTTCTTAAGTCTTTCTCTTTCACATTATGAGCTTTCCAGGTTCCAGGAGCACCAGTCAAACCAAGTTTGACAATTAGGTCAAGGCTAAAGTGTGATGAGCCTGAAATCCCTGTTCCAACATCAATAACCCTTGTTCATAGAGTTCTATCTCCTCCAAGTGAATCTCCAAAAAGAATTCTGTGTGTTTGTCCTCACTGAAATGTAACTTGAGTTCATGGTTCAACAGTCTTAGTACCAGCTTTGAGCAGTGCTGAATTACAAAGAACTACAAGCTGCCTCTTGATCAAGTGCATGCAAAACATCTGTAAAACTATCCAGTGTGTCCAAAGAAGAGGACATACCAAACTTCATGGTTTTGCACCAATTGTCGGAGAACGGAAAATACTTGATCTGATGTCGAGTGATGACAATGACACTTTGTTACTCATTAAAACTTTCTGAATAAAAGAACAAAGAGAATGACTTTATACCAAGCCAATGTGCTTTGCTTCATCTGTCTGCAGCATTTTGATTCAGATCAAGAAGTTTGAGGTTGGTCACTCTTGAAACACGTCCTGGATCAGAAGCAGATTCTTACTTTTGCATAAAACTGTTAAGTCAAGAGCTCACCAGTGCTCTGAACAACCAGGTTGGTCATCAGACACATGGTCACAGCACAGGGTATCAGTGAGTAGCAGTCAGGCTGAAAATACAGTCAATGCTACTAACTAAAGAGTAATTTGACTTAAACAGAATCTTTGGTCAAGTCAAAGGCACTCAGAGATAAAATAATTGCATAATTCTAATGACTCACTGGGAATTTACAGGCTGGTTATCTTTCAAGTTTTGTTAAACAAATGTTGCTAATAAGCAGGAGGAACATCATTTGAATGACCATTTTGAGGCATTTTTCTTTTTTTTTTTTTTTTCATTTCTCTTAGCAATGGAGGAAACAAACATACAGAATACTTGAGATAACTACAGATCTCAGGTTTATGTCTTGTTAAACTACACAGTTAGTATCACCTCTAAACAGATAAAAGTGATGTAAGAAATACCTAGTAAGCAAAGCTGGAATCTTGAAATGTTTACTTTCAGGGAGAATAATAACATACCCTTTAAAGGCTCCCTTGAGGGTTTCTAATTAAATTAGAATTATCACCTTAACAGTGACAGAATGTACATTAAATACATATTTCAATCTTTGAATTAGTGTATCTGGGATAATTTTGACCATAATGTTTATGGATACCGCTTGTTTCCCAAAATAAAAAATAATGCATTGTTTCACTTTCAGGATTTTATTGATGACTGCAATAATGCAATGAGTGGCATGGTGCTTTTTAGAGTTTTCCTGAGTTTCCTAAAAATTTAAGTTATTAGCTATGTCTGAGACAATGCTGTCCATTTTATCCATATTTAATGCAATTATATTCTAAAGCAACAGTTTCTAGCTAAGGTATTTTAAAGCTTTGCTGAATTAACCTTTTTGGTTTTTTGTTTTTTGTTTTTTTTTAATTAGGAAAATGTGTTCCTGTAAATACAGAGATCAGGCTTCTGAACGAAGCAAAGCAACTGTGCAAGCTTTCTCCTAGCCTATGTGACTATTCTCACTTTGTGAGTGCATTCCATCTCAGCTATGCAGGGATACTCAAAAACATGCTTTTCTTCCTTCACATAACTTTCAACCTGTTTAACTCGATTTCAATATTTATGTTACGTATCCAGTGGAACAATGTCTGGATGCCTGCAGCTAAATTTCCTAAGAAAATCCTTCCTAATTGAATTCCCTGGTGTTCACAAATATCTTTAAAACACATCTTTTCATGTGTGTTTGTATATAACTGTACAATTTCACGTTGCTCTTTTGGAAAACCAGGTTTGTTCCTCAGATTCAGATTAAAGCAAGATAAATCAAAAATTCTTGTCACCTTCTTTTTTTTTATTTTGCTTTCAATACACCATCTTTAGCATTTGAGAATGTCTGAGGATTTCAAGTAATACCAATAATATTTACTGTCTTCTTGTAAAGCTGTGGAAGAGAATACTATGTTAAAGTGAGGGATAACCAGTAAGGGCTTTGCCAGTGTTTCATAGCAGAAAACTTAGAATTCAAGAATAAAGAGCTGCTATGGAATAGAAGAAGATTATAAAAGTTTAAGAGCTCATTACTTTCCCATTCACAAGCACCTACACAGAACCTATAAATAACTCCAAATATAAATTAAAACAAGTTTCATGCTAAGATATCAGTAATTGTGATTTATTTTCTCAAAGACTTTATACTCACAATCTCATCTCCTGGCAACCAATATCCTTCTTGTTCAATACCAGCCTTTGACCCTTTACACCCCACCGTCAGGGTTTCCACAATAAGACCATCCTTGACTGCTAAACTCAGCTGACGTGTGGTTTCTTTTGGATGCATACCATGGACTCTAGACATATACCTGCAAACAAGGCACAAAAGTCTTTAAGTGTTAGGGTTCAATTATAAAATGCGTCAGCAAAATATACAAATGATTTTTCAGTTTTTCAAATTATTTAAAATAATACACAGTCCAAGTTTTAGATTGTTTTTAAACATTCAAAATTAATACAGTTTCCCCCTTTATTTCAAATCATCTTCCCCTTGCAGCTATCACGTGCACACTTAGACAAATAGTAGCACAATAATCTTCTACCAAACACTCCCCAAATTAACACACGCACTGCTCGGGCTTGTCTCTGCCACAACCATTTGTGCCCTTTAAATTCACTGAAACTTGCATTTCTCTAGTATTTCCTATGACATACATACTATAAAATGAGCCTGGAGAGCTACCAATGAATCTTAGTGATGCCCGTGTGTACAACATATTTGTAAAAAATATGAAATTTATGTATCACATACGAAAATCCCACAGTTAGAGTTACTGTACTGAGTGCTTTTTTTCCCTTTTCTTGAGATAACCACAGTGATCACACAGTGGTGAGCTGCCCTGGTGAGAACAAAGCATATGCAGCCCAAACTGTGTATATACATGAGTTTCAACTGAATAATATTGACATTTAATCTATAATTTACTTCTAGGGCAACACCAAATATTAATTTGGAGTAATCAACATAAAATGATCTCTTAAAATAAAGATGACCTCCCTGCTTTAAGTTCATCACACTTCAGATTTTTTAGCAAAATTCCAAGAACATATCTATGATTTAATGCACATGGAGAAGCAAAGAGAGCTGCACTCACATGCAATAAGTGAATTGATTTGAAACCAAATATTTTGTGGACATATTTTTCCTAGTTATAGATCTTGTACAGTTGCAGAGCTAACTCTTTTGCTGGAACTGGTTTACACTAATCTAATCTTTTTGTTTTGCTCTATAGGAAACTAAATGTGTGTAATCATACAGTAGACTTGTGATTGAGCAGTAGTATATATTTGTGTAGCAAATTATAAAATAATAAGAGTAGCACAGGACATTTATAAATTTCTGCTTGGTATCAGAGGCAATTTCATAAAAGTAGCATGTTTGCAGGATCTTGGGGGTTATTTTCTTTAGAATAAAATCTCTTAGAGGTAGATGCTGCCACTGTTTGTGTTTACTATATTTTACAATGCCTACCACAACATGGTCCAAGTCTGGTTGGTTTGTGCAATCTACCACTGCATAATAAGAAATAAGAAATACAATTAATATCGAAAGAAAAAAATTCTGTGCGAGTTTGTGATCCAAGTTAATATAGATTAATCTGATGCTGGATGGCAAAAAGACGATAAGGAACTCCAGTTCTGTACCACACCAGGTGGATGCTCATATGCCCAATCTCATCCTTCTCTGATGCTGCAGAAACCAAAACCCAACATGAGAATCGGTTCAAGTGATATTAAACACCATGAATGACTTTTTCCAAGTTCTGCAATTTCCAAGGTCTTAAACAGGCAGAGACTCAAATCCATTTAATTCACTTTCAAACAGAATGCAAGTGAACACTTTTAGTTTGTGGAAGTATAAAGTGCTGAAGCTTTAAAACTGCATGAATACAACTAATGTTGTAACTAGTATGACTTATTTCATGTATGTGCGCACATACACACATATTTATGTAAACACGATGAGCTTTTTTAAGTGCAAATTATCTTTGTCAGCATTTGCTAATGTTACTGGTTTTTCATTAGATTTCCATTTTTAACCCTGTACTAACAACCTCCCTAATGGGGTCACAGCACTTCATGTTGTCTGCAATTTCTCTAAGTCCTTAATAGGTCTCAAAATACAGAGCATTCTTCACATTTTACTGACAGAACAAATCAGACACTGAGCACGGAAGTGATTTCCCTACAGTTACACAGTGGGTTGCTGCAAGTCTGAGGACAGAAATCAAGTATTAACCCAGTGCCATAAGCCTTAGTGTGTCCTGCTGAAGAAACCATGTATTTTGCATTGTATCATCCCCAGTGGCACAAACACTGTCCAACAAAATTCTTAAATGTAAGCTACAGGTTCTGTGATTTCTCAGTCACGTTTCTGAACAGAGCAGATATATAATATAAACCAAAAAACCTTAAACCAACCCTAATCAGCTAAGAGGTTTAATCTGTCTATTTCCAGTGGCAGGGTGTGCACTAGTGAAAAAGAGCACAAGGCTCAGAATCGCCCATTTCTCAAATCATAGAATCATAGAATCATAGAATCATAGAATAGATTGGGTTGGAAAAGACCTCCAAGATCATCAAGTCCAACCCCTGATCCAACTCTAATTACTATATCATGGCACTAAGGGCCATGTCCAATCTCTTTTTAAAAACTTCCAGGGATGGTGAATCCACCACCTCTCTGGGCAGGCCGTTCCAATGCCTGATCACCCTCTCTGTAAAGAATTTCTTCCAATCTATGTTCTCAACCAGAGTGAAAGTACTGCCACCAACTAAACTATCTCCTCATTTTCTCCAGCTGTAAATTGTGAGTAATAAATCCCCAGTGCTTTTTGAAGAATACTTTAGTCAATGACAAGACTGTGCAGTCTGCAGATCCACAGGGGCTATGTTTTCCATTTTTAAAATAAAATGTTATCAGCTTTCATTGGAAAGCACTCACATGTAGGAGAATGTTTTTACTTCAAAGAGGAGAACTGCTGTTAGAAAAGTGCCCCCTCCCCCCAGGCTTTTACTCCTATCTTATTTCTTTTCAGACAGAAGGACATCAGCTAAAGGAAGGATTTGAATCAGAAAAGACACTTAATGTTCTTTAACAGTGAAATGTGAAACAGTCACAACATGGGAGAGATGCACAAAATAAGTTAAACCCCAGCCTAGATACAGAAAGCATGATGTTTGGAGTCCTAACTACTATGCCAGCCTCGTTACTGGATCAGGGAAAAAGAATATTGAAACGTCTTTGTGCGGAAGTGACACCACTAATGCAGTGAGCACAAGTCTTTTCCTGGCACTGCATCCACTGAAGCATCTGGCAGCAAAAAGTTAAAAAACAAGTCAGAGAGATAAAGCAATCCCCGATTACTGTTTTCAATAAAAGCTGATTAGCTGTACCTTGGAGACAGGGAGTTGAAGGAATACTGGTTTGTTATGCTCTAGCCCAGTCCTCCATATCAACAGACTAGGAAGTGTAACAACCTCTATATGCTGTTACTAGCCAGCCACAAGAAGTAAAGCAAATACACTCAGATGAGTGAGAAGAAGTCATGGGGACAAAGTAAAATCCCCTAAAGCAGCAAACCAGCCCTCATCAGATAGGGGGCTGGAACAAGTATTTAAAAATATAGTTTTATTGTGCTAATCCCTACTATATAAAACTAGGATCTTTCTGATGAAAAGTGGAGGTTTGGCCGTATAATCTGCATGTTATATTCAAAATCTCACCAAATGAGGCTACCTGTCTGCAGGATACAGAAGCAACTGAACTGCTGCTGAATATTATTTAGAGGTCAGTATTTTCTCCATTTATAACCTAGCAGCACCTCCTTGACATTAGCATAGAAGAATCTAGCAAATCTAGCAAAATTACAGGTTTTGTAATCAAGTTCTAAGAGCCTAGTAATGCATGTTTTCAATTATTGCAACACTACTTGGAAAGCAAATGATAAGGATCTTTAGCATTTAGTTTGTTCACTACCACCCTTAAGCAAACCTCCTTGCCATACCATCAAATGTATATGTAGGTGTGCTGACCTTCAGAAACAAGATACTACCAACACAATCTGGTAGATGACATGTGCACACACCTAATACATGTGCACATCTGTCTGACAGCAAAAGAAAAACTTTAGATGAGAATGATAGAGGATAATCGATAGATTCGTAGATTGTATATGTATGTGCATGCTCATCTGTATTTAGTACACAAAATACCAATCAGAGAAATGTGAAACAACAATTTCAAACCTATTTGGAAATGCAGATGAGCAGTAGTCACATATTTTCAAATTTAGCAACAATTAAATATCATCATATTCTTCTGTTCCTGTACCTTATTTTTGCTACCCATCCTAAAACCTTGACCACCTCTATAGACACCACAGGGACAGTCCAAGGGGTCAGCACAGCTGGAGGGGAGGACTCCAGCAGTTCTCACAGGCCATACAGCACCCAGGGGCCACACAGCCACCTGCTGCACACCCACCTGAGCCACGCTGAATGATGGGGGAGGAAACCTGGTGCGTGCCCTTCCAGACCCTCTCTCCTTCACAGCAACAAACTGCAGGAACTCCTGTAACTCATGACACTACCAACTGACAACTGCATCTTGCTACCTCCCTTTGCTAAACTGAAGTGGACCACAGGAGTACCCTTATCCACCTCTGAACCACTTACCTGCCCAATATAAAGGGGACATTAGAGAAGTACCAAAGTCTGTCAGCATATGACAAAGTCACCCTTAAGTCTTCAAAATAATTTTCTCAAACTAGACAGTGTTCATTATGTCTTTCTATTCAAAACATACATCTAATACACGTGCTTCATGGAATACCTTAAAACTCAAGAAAAAAGTCTGGTTTGACCTGAGAGGTGTGGAGGAAGCAGACTCTAAAGCCGCAATCACCATGGGAGCAAAACAGACACAGAAGTAGCCGGCACTTGCAGAGGATCAGATGGTGAACTTTTCACCTACAGCTGTCACACAGCTCGCAGCTTTTGCTTGGTGCTGTGCAAGACACAACATGAAGCTGAACCCTGTCCCAAAGAGCTTAATCTACAAGGCCACAAAACAATGCATGTAAATGGCTCACTCGGCTCCCAGAGTCCTCCTGAAGGCAACAGTGCTCTACTGAAAGGCAGCAAACAGTCTACATGAGCACAGCTGTGTTGTCACACAAATAAGAAAGCTGGACAAGGAAGGAAGGTTAATTAAGGTGGAAATTGGACACAGGTATTTAAAAAAAAAAAAAAATCATCCCAGTTTTTCTGGACTCATAAGGAATTTGCATTTTCAGCCATTGGAACTCATCAAAAGGAAAATACTGAAAAAAATCCTACAGAAGCATCTCTGTACAAGACTGAAGTAAAACATATATAGGAAATATTTTCTTTATATAAAATAAAACAGTGTAAAAAGTGTAGGTAGATGCTAATTTTAGTGGCAAACACTGTAATCTTGGTCTGATCAATTATCTCTCTCTATGCTGGATGCCTCTGCCCCTTCACGATGGGAAGGGAAGTAGCAGTCTGCTGGCAGCAGCAGATTATCTGCTGAGCAACTCGTCCAGGGATGAGTGGAGATCTGATAAATTTGAGATCTGATAAACTGAGATCTGATAAAATTGAGATCCGATAAAATGCAGCAGATCCCATTAAACTCAACTGAAAGCCTGCCATTAATTTTAAATGTTACCTACAGGTATATAAAAATGTCCTAGATTCAGGGACAGACCTAAAGGAATAATATATAAAATAGAAGAAGAGCAGCCAAGAATCTGTTTTAAGTTTTATATTGTGTTCCTGCATCTAGTGAGAAATGCCTTTTGCTTTACTTTTGGGGTATGACAGCAGTTTTATAGAAGGCCCACACATTTCTTTTAAGGTTTTTTTTTTTTTTTAATTTGAAAAGATTAGGCCACTTGGTCATACTGAAAGCGAAAATGCAAGAGATGGCTGTAACAGATTTTTTTTTTAAAATACAGCTACATGGCACAAAAACTTAAAACAGACAGGCTCAAATCTCAGGAATCCATTAGCTGTCCTTGTGGAAAGCCAGATGAAGATTTGTGCTCACAGTTGTATCTCAAGGTCTCACTCTGCAGCTCAGGTTGCCTGCTCCCACCAGATGTAGCACTATGGTGCCAATCAACTTTCATAAAACACAGGCTAAACACTATGGGTATTTGACATATATATTCCCTCCTTGCCAGAAACTGAGAGCTGGTCTGAGAGCTCAAGACAATACATACACACAGAGAAAACTAGAACCCTCTACAGTGGGGATGTGGAAGCTCACTTTTGTTTTCTAAGATACCTTTTGATATGTTTACACTTTCTGAAGTTTCAGTTATGGATTAAATTCACAAAGATAAACACAACCAAATCACCACATTATTCCTCTGTATTTATAGTCCACAAGGAGATGCAGGTATATGAACAGGCTGCATTTGATTTCCAGTGCCTTCCACATACCAACAACACACTGCACAGACCACACAGGCACTGACAGTGTTGTTGCCTCTGCAACAAAACGCTTCTCATATGATCTACAGTCCAAAATTTATGCAGTCTAAAACTCCAGAAATTACAGAGAAATGATGAATTTACTTTTCCCTCTGACATCAGTATCTGCAACATTCATTTTGAAGACACATACACTATCAAAGCAGGAAATGTCTTTAAAATTTTTTTTATCTCTCCTTTGTAGTCTAGAAATACAGCATTTCCATGAAGTCTAATTTTGTGCAGTGTTTTTATAAAACAAAAAGAATGCATAAACCTGACAGTGAAACAGTGCAATCCAGCAGTTCAATGAAAGATCTGCCTGATGTTTGTGCTGCTGCTGTTAAAAGACAGCTAAGGAGTAATCTTGTTTGTGCATGTTTTAGACACCCCAGGCACCACAGTTTCCTATATTGTTAATCACCTGGGTCATTTCTGTAGAAAGCACAGTAATGTTAACTCAGGTAATTCCCTGATTCAGTAATTTAAATTGTCACTCATACACTTCACTACACACTTTAGATTGTGTAAACCACTGTTATGACCAGGAAAAGTAAGTAACTAAGGTATCAAGCTATTCAATCCTTACCCACAAAAATCTCGCTTTCAGAACTACTACCACCTTCTGAAGGAGGAACTTAAATAAAAAGGACTCTACTCTCATTTTTCCAACCTGAAAACTTGTACATGGTGCTGTTGGTAATGTCCAGGTGTGTGCACTGAGCACGACCAGCAAACAGGAGCACTAACTGTTCAGGAGCACTGCATGCATAGGTACAACTGCTCCTGTATATGCAAGGCCACTGCTCCATCCACCTCTTTTCTTTGGATGGGCTGAAGTACATCCAAACAAGTATTACATGACTCAGAATGTAACATCCTAGATAATACCTTACAAATGAAATATTTAGTCAGCTCATACCGAGCATCTCAGTCCAAAACATGTTTAAAAAATAAACATTCAAGGGCTTTCATGATTCATTTTTTTTGAGTTTTCCATCTGATTTGATTTCAACTCTTACCTGGGTCAAAATCTTTTTCTTTCTGTTTTTGTTGTTGTTGTTGTTTGGTTTTTCATTTGTTTGTTTTTGGTTTTTTAATTTTTTTTTTTTTTTTGTGGGGGGGGGGTTTGGTTTTTTTGTTAGATTAATTTTAGTCTAGCTGAGTTTCAAAATCATCACACTGTCACACAAATGTTCACCTTATTACCATCTAGGGAACAGCACAACGGCTGGAAAAGCCATCAGGGCAGGGCTGCTGCTTTTGGTGATGATATTGTTTATATGAATGGGAATATGAAACCACAGCCTAAAATAGATGGTATGAGTAGTGCTTTGGAGATCATTCTCTCTCCACTGATTACAGAGAAAGCCTTGATGAGCACTTCAGACCAGATAACAAGCTGTTTAAATGGCCATGTCCCATCCATTTTTACCTTTTACTTCTAACAGAAAATAACATTTATTTACAGCAAAGAAACCAAACATAAGCTAGAAGGTTTACTTTCAAATATTATAAAGCTGGTATGATTCAAGTAGAAAAACCATACTGGTTGTGACATGAAAATTGGTTTACTTTTAGTAATTAGAAATAAAGTTAGCCTGTTACATATTTTTCTGAGTAAACTTACACAACTTCAATACAGATCTTAATAGAAGTATGGAGCACATGAAAATGAAAATGGGGACAGTGATTTTTCAAGTCAGTTACACTTCCACCCCTTTCCTTCTCAATAGTTCTCCTGGAGCTCATAGTTTGCATAGATTATATGAAACATTAAATGTTACAGTTTTAACAGTAACACAAAATAAGGAGAGTTTAAATGAGTGTACTCTCATCAGCAAACATCTAACAAGGAGTATGGCTGTTGTTAATAACAACGTGTTTGTGCTCTTAGTGTGAATCATTTTATTTACCAGACATACTCAGGCTCAGCCCAGAGATGACTTCACCTACTGAATCAATGAAGAACATTGACCTTTGAGATAGAAAAAGAAAACTGCTATACTAGCAACACCACTTAGGAGCATTCTCAAGAGAGGAGTTATTAGATAAGGAAAACTGATCAAGCAAAATTTGTTAGAACATTTGAGCATCTATCTACTTACTTTCTCGCAGAACAGAATGTAGGAACTAGATGTGCATGCAATAATATTTCTGATCAAAGCAAAACCACAAAAAGCTCCAGCTCACCTCAAGCTCTAGTCCTCAACAAAATAGCCTTTTAGCTAAACTCTTACACTCATAACAGTTGCCCAGCCAGCTACAGCAAGGTTGGAGGAACCTCTGACAGTCACACACTGAAGAGTTTTCTACACCAGGCACTGAAATAGTCTCATGGCAGCCAGCACTGAAAAGCAGACCCAGCAATTCAGGTAGCAACAGTCTTTATCACACGGTGGGACAGTGTCTCAATACCAAGCTGAAGGAACAATTATCCCTAAGGGATTACAAACAGCACCGTTTAATACATGTGGACTTCTTTTTATGTATTCCTTTAATCAGTTTAATTAATGCAATTAAATAGGATTGTTACACAAATCGAGGAAATAATTTATATCAACAAAAGAGCTCAATGGGAAAAAGAGTAACTAACTATTAATATACACTATAAACTCAAGATAACACTAAAACCAGATCTACTAATTTAGAAATTTTAATTCTTCTACTATTCAGAGAGAATGAAGCTAGGCTCTTTATAGATTTTTTCCAGGAAAAAAATTGCATTTTTTTCTTGTAATCCCTGTTTCCACTCTCCTTAGTCAAAAATGTCTAAAAGAAGTTCTTAAAATGGATCATATACCAGTAATATTAAAATTAACTAATATCCAAACCAGAAAGTCATTATGAACTCATAAACAAAATTGAGATTCAACAGCCTATAAACAAGTAAATAAAAGCTGCATGACAAATGTATCTACCTACAGGTAACACAGGTACAAATTCGCAAACAAAATTTTGTATCAGTTTTGATGCAAAAAAGGGTTAGAATTCCTGTATTTTCCCTCACATATGCAGTTCTCAGTGTTCTTTTTCTTACTTTATAGCACCTTACTGAGCCTTCAAAGCTATAAAAGAATTTAAACCTGAATCCATTGTTTAACCTCACTGTGAGGCCATCAGCATAAAAAATTAATGTATCAAACAAGTCAAGCGTTCTGGTGTCCAGCATATTTCTGTGCAATGTATTGATTGCCATGCTTGTAACTGCTAGTTATGCACACATAATGCAACTTTTATATATGAACAAAGTAGTACTTTTACTAAAAATTCCATTATTAGGGAGTCAAATCATCATTTTTAGACTGCTTTGTGTTTTATCAATATAATGGTTTTTAGCCAAATTGATCAAAAAATTGCTGAAAAAGCACAGAAGACTTTTTCCTCAGAATGATCTATGACTAAGGATTTACAAGATTTAAGACTCTAGACTCAGTTAATACTCTTGGTTTAACATAAAAATAGTGTTCTGAAAACAGAAAAAAACCCACATTGGTTTGCAGCTAAAAGAAGCAACTAAGTTTATCATGGGAAAAAGAGAAGGAAAGTAAAAGAAATTAAAAAGGTGATTGACTTAGTACAGTCAGACAGCAAAAAGTACCTTATCCCTGACTATAACAGAAAATACACAAGCAGGTATTGAAAACTAAGGAATTTCTACCCTGTCACCATCTTGTGATATGTTCTGTGCTTGTTTTCTTGTGAACACTCAGTAGACAGGCTGCCCCTGGAAGCAGCTTTATGGACTGCTGAGGAAGTAGTATCTTGCCTTTTATTGTATCACCTTGTGCTTCACACTTCTGCTTACCCTTGCATAAATAGGAACTGCTATTACACTGCATGGCATGGAATAAAACTTCACTGTACTGTTCTTTCTCAACCTTTCCCAAATAAAAAGGAAATTGTGAACTTCCTGAGCACCTCCTCCAATACTGACCTGTTCCCCACAACACAACTGACCAGGGTTCCACTAACACAGTTTGCTTCACATACTCACATTTAAACATACATGAGAATGATGCACAGATGTGGAAAAGGACACAATAACACTGGTTAAAAGTGAACTCAAGCAATCGCTGCGTTTTCCTGCATAACAGGGGAATGTTCTATTTCAAGCAGTTGCTTCCAGATAGACCCGCTCTCCGACAACAAAAAGATAGATATTTTAGGGGAATGGCTTGACAAAGGATAAGAAACCAACAAAGCCAAAAAATTTCTGAGCTTTTATTTTGGTCAAAGAAATATCAGGTGCTACAATAGTTCCTTCTGTTCTTGTGAAGTTAAACAACAGGATTATCTAGTTATAAATCCAGTGTCATCTGCTCTTCTAATCTTTCCTATGGCTTACTATTTTTGTTTATGTGAGACTATTTAGTTGCAACATGCAAAATACTAGGAAGATTTAAATTTTCATCAAATAGTACCAATTTTTTTTCTAACAAGTTTCCAAGCTTCAAATAAACAATATTGTAAGAAACTTATTTCAACCTTTTTTCTTTCCACTGTATCACATATTCTTATTTATAGACCTACATGATTATTCCCCACCAGTTCAAATTGCTCATTTTCTTATTTATACTCTCTTGTCATTATTCTCTACCTGAGAATAAATTGCTCATTCTCAACTTTGCTTTAATCAGTAATTCTAGAAATTGTTTTCTGTTAAAGTAGAGAGCCTAGAAAGAGAACAGCAAAAGAATTAAGGAACAAAAACAGATACATGAACTTCAACTAGTCTGAGACATTGACTAGAGAAATTTCAGGGTGCTATTTGGAGGAGAAACCCCCCTCCTAGGCCTAAATGTCAAACTGAGAGCGTTGCATACTCAATCTACAACTGCAGGCGAGTCCTTCTCAACTGTGGGACCAGAAAATCTCATCATTTCACAGTAATCTTTCATACTGAGTAATTCTCTTCTGGCATGCTATCCCATCAATGCTGATTAATGTCAGTCTGCACAGAGTTAACAAGGGACTGACAGAGTCTACCCTGTAGTGGCTTGGGATCTGCTCATTTCTGTTAGATGTTCTGACTTACCTGCACCTACATTAAATTACAATATAGCAAAAATCAGTGCATGGAACAAATATGGGGAAAATGTCTATGACCATTTAGGGACCTGATACTGGAACATCCTATCTGCATGACAATTAAAAAGGATGAGAGTCTTTGTATCTATTAATGAAAATATTTTCTTGTATCACCAATGTGGTAAAACTTCAATGTGGTAAAAGCTTTCTGATTGATGAAACAGATAGTTTCAGTATTGCTTTATTTGAAAACAACACAAAGCAGCCAATTACAGCATTACCAGTTTTATCCTAGCTAATGGTCTATCCATCAGCATCACCCCCCTCCAAAGTTGTGATACCTCTACCCTGTATATTATGGCCACCCTTGGTTTCAGTCCTAAACTAACTCATTCTCAGGCTCCGTTCTGGAGAAAGCCAACTTCTTCCTCCTGGGAAAGAGGCAAAGCATGGCCAAGGGGTTAGCTTCCAGAGAACACATATGTAAACCACGCCAAGGCTGGCTCCTGCTGCCAAGGGCACTCCAACAGTGTTCCAGCACGCTATGTGTCCTCAGATGCCTTCACATCATGCCCAACGGCAAACTATCATGTCTCTATCTCAAGGTTTCAAGAATAGCAATGCTGTGGGCTGTATTATTTTTGGCCCTGAGAACTAAGGAACCACACACACATATAAAACAAACAAACAACATGTCAGGGCCAGAGAAACACACTGTGAGCCAAAGGCAGTGCGGTGTAGTCCCAGCGTATCTTCTCCAGAGGGTGCCAGGGCATTCCCTGTCACAGTACACAAAGACAGTTTAGACACAGCCTTTATAAGAGACAGAGAGAGAAGCTAATCAGCTAAATTAATCATGAAACACACCAAAGGGAGAGAGAAGAAGTCATGAGGAAGGAAATACAGAAGAAAAGAATTACGTTTTGGTTCTTCACGTTAATCTTCATGGAATAGCTCAGAAACCAGAATAATTATCTATTTACAATGAAAAAATCTTGAAAGTGGTCCATAATAGTTCTAGAATACCATATTTGCCAACTGGGTATTTTAATAACATTGACTTAATAGATAATGAACTATGAACTAATCATAAAGGTTATGAAATGTTCATGTATTGCCACTGAGGAAACCCAATACCTTGAGAGAAAAGGGGTAAATATTTAATTAATAGTTAATTAAATCTTAAGAGTCCAATTACCTGTAAGGGAATTATAAAGAAAACACTACAAAAGAAACTGGAAGATTGGAATAGCCAAACAAAGAGAACTTTAAAAATGTATCTGTACAGAAATACTTCCCAATCTGCTATGCAACTGAACGTCAATAATTTATCCTACTCATTTAAATATGTATGCCTTTTTTCCAGTGTATTTTAAAGCATTTTATTCCATAGAATCAATTTTTGACAGTACCCCAAATCCAAAACAGATGGAATATAATGAGGAAAAAACAGAAAGTCAAAGCATATTTATAAATTTTAACACACTTTTAGGGATGAACAATTTGTCAAGTCATGCTTTTGACAGAGAATTCACAGGATATGGGAAGCCATTTCGTCACTAGTGCCCACAGCATAACTAAGACCAATAATACTCATCTAAATAATTGATATACTGAGGACAAATTATCCCAATATCAAGTCTGGACAGAAAAAGAAGTAATATTTCTTGATAAATACCTCTTTGAAATATAATCTTATTATTAAGAAATGTCATAGTTTAGAAATATTAGGGTTTTTTTGTAGTCAAATTTTAAGCTACTGTAATTGACTTGAGATGACTCTATGACAATATGTCAGGTGAAAATATTTATTTTCTACACCTTTACAGAAATTCTAACACTGCCTTCAAATGAGCTTTAACATTAAATAAGAATGCATTGAATATACTGAAGCTTATGTACAAAGATAGGAACTTAAATATATATTTTAAGTTCTCTTCCAAAGGTAGTTTGCACTTTCAGTACTAAGTCCTTTAAATTCACTACACTCTTTCTTCTCATTATTACTGGTTTTCAGTCCTTCATTTTGTCTTCAAGCTACTGATGAATGCTTCTCTCCAACCCTCAGAAAGAGCAATGTACCCCTACAGAGAAACACTAAAAATGCAGAATCCCTTCAATACAATGATTTTGTTGATTTTTTTTTTTTTTTTTTTTGAGACATTGAACTTCTGCAGTGTGGTCTCTTCCCTACCAATGCTTTTATTTAAGTATTTATATAATAGTCCAATTAATAGTGTCATATTCTTGCCATTTTCACACCCACATATTTTTAATCCTTTAACACATAGACACCTTTTTTGTGTTTCTTAATACTTCTCTACATGCAATGACTTTTCCAAAAAAATTGCCAACAGTTCAGTAAGCTTAATAACTAATTTATTAAAGGCTCTAACTTATGTATTCAAATTTTCCAAGTGACTCTTCCCCTGATATGACAGTTATCAATCACTTTTAATTATGCATTTTTCTGTTCTTGCCTTTGCCCCTCAATAATTTAAAAAGCAAAGCATACTTAATTTAGTCTACTTTTAATTAAAGGGCCTCTTTCCTTATAGGTTTTTCCTTATAATATTAGAAGTACCTTCTAGTGCTCTTGGCTCCTCCTACACTATCCTCCTACTCTTATGTTCTCTACAGAAAATGCATGCCTAGTTCTGTGGATTTTTCTTGCATACTTTCCATTGCCAGCATCTTTTGGAAGTCTTTCTTTACTCTAGATATTTTCTAACAATTGTACTTAAAGTATACAGGTTACATTTTCTGAATTTCCATATTTTAATGTGTTATATAAATGTGCCTTTTTAAAAATTTACATATTGAGCTGAAACAGTTTGTAGTCTATAAACAGTGACTCCTCTTTTTATATCACCAACATTTCCTCCCTGGTCATAAAAAGTAAATGTTCCTTGACATTAATGTCTTCTACTAGGCACCAGAAGACTAAGAGAAACAAGAAGTAAATGAAATAAACAGGAACATATTAAGAAGAGGGAGTCAACTATGCTGAACTCCATATTAGGAGAAAGGCCAACAAATAGATTTGCTTAAACAGAGCAAACCATCTGATGAAGAAAGCAGCAATTCTTCAGAGCAATTCTCCTTTGAAGGTGTTTGGACTAACAGGTCACAAAATATACAGGACATGTTTGTTGTCTCCGTCAACAAACAAATGCTCAAACTACACAAAAAGAAAATCCAATCAAAATCAAATAATGAATCATCTTTTCAATGTGAGATGTTCTCTGAAAGTACCCATTTGTCATCCACTACATAACACAGTAGGAAGACTGTTGTTTACCTTAAACATGAATTTATTTAAAAAAAGTTATCTTGCTGCTTTTCTTTATCCTTCCTCAGGAAGATGACTTGCTTCCATAAATGTATTGTAATTATTACTTGCAATTACTTGTAATATGAAAAGCCACTCTTTCATTCAATCTCAAATGGTATTAACACTTCTAAAAAATGTTACTAATCCAAGTATTAGAATCTTCCATTTAGCTCCAACTATGTCCATATGCTCATAATTTTGACCACTGCTTGGTTTTGAACTTTCTTATTATTCATTATTTCTGCCTATGTGCCCAGACAATGATTGATCTTTCAAGGATTTGCAGTTGACCTGACCAAATAATTTTTGAGCCTGGAAGAATACATCAGCTGCTCAGTTTTCATCAGAAGAGATATTCTGATGTCCAGTTAATTTCAGAACTTTATTCTGAATATTACATCTTATGCACACTCATTTACTACGTCATCTATGTTTCTCATCAATGAATAGTACTGTACAGAAACTCAAAGGTCTTTATCTTTTCCTTGTCAAAAATTATTTCCTTAAAATATCATACAATAAAAACTAGATCTGTGTTCATCACTGTTGTCACTGATGTGCATGTGGAGCATTTACAATGTCCAAGCACTTTTTAGATTGCTCTTCACTGCTGACATACTAAGGTTGCTTGCATTTCTGTTTAGTCAATTATTTTTCTCCTGAAATGAGTCATACAATCTGGATCGAGACTAAAAAATCAAACTACCCATCAGTTACCAAGAGCAGTACTTCTTTTTCTAGTATCTAATTACTTGTTTTCTCAACCTTGTTTGTAATGATTTGTCTGACCCAACTTTACCCAGCTAAATGTTATTCGCACTATCTTAAACTAGGTATCTCTCATAAGAGTGGGATGAATTCCCAGCTAGACATGCCTGTCTCCCTTTATTACATCTAAAAAGAGCACAAACAGCTAACAAACTCAGCTAATATATAGCCTGGAGCAAGTAATTTGAAATGTTAAAATGGAAAGTGTATAGCATTAGTTTACCCACTTGTCTCCTTGGAGATGTGATGAAAATATATGTATGATTTAACGCATTATGAAACTGCAGTACAACTTCAAAAATGAAATTCCCTAAAATGCAATCTCCTTCTCAAGCCCTCTTGGAACTCCTTGTCCATGGGAAGGTGCTTTTCAGTTTAATGGTGCATTTTTCTTGTTGTAGAAGCCAGGCACACAATAATTCATTTGGAACATCACCTTTTTCCTTTCTCCTGTTCATTGTTCACTATGTTTGGAGAACCTGAACTGTTACGCTTCTTCTATTTATGAAGCCAGGTTTGCCTGTCACTTCCATCCCAGAGCTTCCAAACTCTGTCAGTGGACCCTGTCATGGACCCTGTTACAATGATTTTCACTTTGTTAGTCACCTGCATTGTTTATAACTCACCCCTTTAGTGGTCTCTGGCCTCATTATCAGTTCACATTGGTTCTGGCAACTGAAGAGTTGCCAACTGGTTACTTTTGCTCTTTTAAATTATTCACATTGATTACTTTGACAAATGTGACGTACATGTTGGCCTGGAAATGCAGACAAAGCAGAGAGAGGCACAAAACCTCCCTCAGTTTTTATTAGAGTGGTTGCTACAAGTTATATTGTAGACCTTTTTACACACTGGAAACTCCACAGAACAAAGAATATGTATTTCTTTGTGTATACAGCACCTAATACACCTTGAGGAATATTTTAATAGTATTAATCACAGTTGGTAATTTTGCCATGTCTTCTTTAATAGCAGCTTATGTACATCTCGGCAAATACGGCTTATTTACTTGAGCAACCTGACACTTCAGGTTTTTCTTCACCTTCTAGAAAAGAGCTCTCCACTGGCCTATCACACTTTCCTAAAGAAATAGATTATTTACAGATTTTATTGCCCTTCTGTCCTTAACTGTTATATCCAGTTCTGGTATTTTTAACCAAGCTATCAAGTGATTACAACTCTGAAATTCTAAATGCAGTTAAAGCACCATAAATGTTACATATTTCTTAAAGATGCTTATGCAAAACAAATATAGGGTAAGATCTCAATTCAATGTATTAAACCTTACTTTAGGATCTTCAGGTGCTCAGTTCAGTAAGTCTGGTTTTTTAATAATTAAATAATTAGTAACACAGAAGTACACATCACTGTTTCACAGTCTTTCACTATGTTTAGTATTTCTGTTTCTAAGGGCTTTTTACAGCATCAGCCTTCCCCCTCATCAAGACTTTTTTGTGGAACAGGTCACTTACTTTGTAATACGGTCAATGTTAGCAATTTGCTTCTGGTTCCGGATAATTTCTATAGCTGCCCAAAGATGCTGGATAGCCTTTGTGTCTGCCTGTCGTCTCTTCGTTAAGCGTGCCATGACCTGTTTACTTGGTCAGCTGCAGCCAATAAATAAATAAAAAAAAAACAACAACAAAACAACAAAAAGTTAATCACGAGTTATGAAATAGATTACATGATGATTATATTGCAATAAATATGATTACAAGGAAAAATATATTGTCATATAGCAATTCAAATTTGTATATAAGAGCATGTTTCCCTGTGTTTAAAGAGCAGTAAAAAAACCCTTAAAAAGGGTGACCGGTGCTTGACTACATCACATAGTGTAAGTATGAACTCTGACAAAGAGAAAAAGCTGGACCCACAGCTTAGCACACAACGCAGTTCTCACGGTATTACTTTCATATTTGTATAATTTACAGCTATTTAAAAAAATCCATTCTATGAGCAGAAACTAGAAGTATATTTTCATGGATGACAAACATTTAAAAAAATATTTTGGAACAATTCCATTTTCTGTAACATGCTAAAACCCAACAGGACCAAAGTGCTTCTGATGGCATTTACCCATCTAACCAACCCTGAACAGGAACATAATGAGCATCTGGCTTTGTTTACAAATTTTCCAAAAGCTCGAGGCAATGAGTACAGATAAGCCATAAATCGCCTACAGCTCTACTACAGGCACTGAATCCCTTTTTAAAAGCTTAACGATGCATTTTGATCACTAAATAACTTTCTTCCAGTGCCACCACTTTCTCAATGAAAAAAAATGACTGATTTACGAGTGCTACCAAGGTCTATAATTTATTTTAGAGCTCTGTCCTCGGAATGAACTCTGTGGTATGCACACGGATATTTGTAGCTAGCAGAATATTAACTTCAGTAACCTAAAATAATATGAAAAATGCAAAAACATTTCACCATCTGTGCAATGTTAAAGATGGGAATTTAAGTATTAAAAGTGTCCCTGCTCTCAAATTCAGAAAAATGAAACAGATTTGAGTATTCCATCAGTTGTAGAAATGTAACTTCCAAGTCAATGGGACCTACAGGCACTTGTCAAAGAGGGTTGTCAAGTTTTAGATCTGATATTAGCTCAGTAAAGCTCACTCACTCTACAGGTGTAATGAAATGAATGGCAACATTCAATTATTAAGGATAAGAAATTATTTAACAGCATTATACTTCATGTTACGTAGTCCATTTAAAGAAAAAAAATAAGGAAAAAAAAAAAGATGGTGTGAAGTGGTATGTAAATGTTCAGGTCCATGAGGCACCTCTGGCTGCAGGAGATAGCAGGGAAGGGCAGAGCAGAGCAGCACACAAGAAGATGTGGGCTGGTAACACATCGATCCCACACTTCTGCTTTAGAAATCTCTTTCTGCTGAGACTTAAAGCAAGGACAACTGGCTGGATCTCCCAGGAAAAAAAAAAAAAAGGCCAAGTATACACTTTTGAGGGAAGGATAAGAGGAAATGTGACAGACATACAGCTAAGAGTGACAGCAGTAGATAGCATCGCCTGAGAATGATTCAGAGAAAGAAAGTCTCTATTGGGAATAGTGGGAGCAGACACTCCATCCCTGTGAGATCCTCTGCCTTCATTTCACAGAACACAAACTTTTACAAGTAAAAAAACTACTCCTAGTTTGTAAGAGAAACATATAATTATTTGTAGAATTTAATTTTTAAGGGAAATAGACCTGTAAAATACAAAAATACATGTAAACGGACAATCTTTACAGCCCTATTATCTTAGCATAAAACTTCTTTCCTAACACAGAACTGACTGAAAGTGGGATCATTCTTTTTATCCCAGCTCTCTACAAACTCTCTGCTATAAAAGCTGTCAGACGATACGGCAGCCAACAAGCTGGACACGGGATCTCCTGCACAGCATCACATCCACATACGAGGACTGAGGAGGAAACACTCGCCCTTCTTGACCCTGATATCAGCGTGAAACAACAGGCCAGTTCTCAGTTTATTCTGCAATAAGCGAAGCAGGTCGTGTTATCCCAACTCCTTTAAAAATAGCCGTTATTTTTGGCAGCCCGGCATATGGCAGCCCGCGAGAGCTCCGCGCTCGGCGCGCCTGGCAAAGGGCACGAGGGGCTTCTCTCTCACACCCCCGCAACGCCTGAGCCCCGGAGCCTCGGCACAGGGCAGGGTCCCACCTGCCACCTCTGCACGGCCCCATCACCCCACTGTGCAGCCAAGGAAAGGCTGCACCTTTGGAGACAGGGGATTCCCCCCTTGTGCATCCAGGGTGGGAGAAGGCCGTGTCCGAGGCAGGGAAAGGGAGAGTAAGGAGTCCTGTAATCATGAGTTCCTGAAGCCCTGTGGCTGCACAGTGGCACCTCAGATGGCTGCCGGTGGTCACAGGGAGGCCTCTCCCTGCGAAGGCCCTACGGGCTCCCTGTTTCCTTTGGAATGTGCTTTTGGAACAAATTCCCCAAGCAGCCCCCTGTCCCAACTCTAAAGTGCTTTGTTGGCCCGAAGCACACACATGCCATGCCCTGTGCCATGGCCTGCTCCAACCCTCAGTACCCACATGCACCTCTCAGGCTCTGAGCACTGCAGGGAGGTCACGCCACTGGACCAGGAGTTACCCCAAAACACAACTGGTGTGGGTGGTCCCCCAAATGGTTCCCTCCTGGCTGGCTCCCTGCTGCACATGCTCTTCTCCTTCGTTTGTCTGGAAATAATAGCGGTAAGGAGTCTGACACACGGGACACAGCAACCACATCTGTTCTGTTCTTTCTTTTTTCTTTTCCTTTGTAAGATACAATCATTTTAGCAGGTGTTCCACTTTCAAAGAATATAATTTTTATTTTCATAACTCTGGTTTACTATTTAAGGGCACTTTTGCTAAATTCAAGAGTTGACACTCCACTACTGAAATAGAAGTTCTTACACACCATACTGCCAAAAATACAAAAATGTTTTTTTCCAAAAGCCCAGACTACTTTAGTGTTATTTTAATCTTTTAATTGCATGGTATAGAAAAAATATAGTGTTTTTGCATTACAGAAAAAGATTAAAAGATTGTGGCATATTTCTTGCTGTTCATTGCAGTCACTCTTCCTCCATGGTAAGACTAACCACAATAGTCTTCTCCCTGCACTCATGAAAAAACTTTAAGCAGACTTCTGAATTACTACAAAATCTATTACAAAATCTTAAAAATAACTTGTATCAGACTGTTAATAGTTCATACAATGCTTTGGGGTGCTACTTCCAAGTAACAGAAAATGTTCCCAGTGCTTCCACACGCAAAACCTATTCATCCAAATAACAGTTTAGAGTTTAACAGGACACACTTTAGATTCTTGAGTCTATATTTATCATTTCTGATTATTTGCTTATGTGTGGGTTCACATAAGCATAAACATGCAATGCATGTGAGTATATGTAAGAATCTATGGCTCAGAGGTTAAATATCCAAAGAGGCTGATTCATCCATGCAGTGTTCTAAAGAAGTTTGAACTTGAGAGTTTAAAGAGTCCAGAGACTACTTAAAACCATAATACTGAGATGTACATTTGCATATAAAAGCTTGAAGATGTTTCTCGTCCTCCTCTTTTGTTCTAGCATTCATTTCAAAATCCTGGAAATAAAAACTAAAAGCTGAAGTAAACATTAATTTCCCATGTGTGATTTGCTGAGCATCATGCTCATTTAGCTATGGTATCCCCCGTCCATACAAAATTATTTGCTTCATGCCATTTCTGTCAGATTCTGCTTGCACGTTTATGGTAGGATATACCTTCTTGGAGAAAGGTTGACAAAGCATAGATGGCTGAAAATCTAGCAAGTTGTATCAGTAGGATGTGTGTTAGGTTTTGTAGGCATCCACGGGACCTGCAGAATATAAGAAATATTCTCCTAACAGAGAGAGTTTTGTGTGGCTGATGTGCCAGCTCATACACTTCCATCACATCCTCAGTCAATCCAAAGCAAACAATTTATCTTCTCTCAGTTTTCAACTCTCTAACTGTTCCTCAGTTCAACCTCAGCACGGTTTTACTGTACCTTATATTTTGAATCCTTCTTTAATGTCCTAAGCACATTTCGAAAAGCATACCGCCTTACCCTGCACAACTTTCCTCAAAAGCTCAATGTGGGTAACACTTCTCACAGGCAGCTCAACAACCTGTGCTCTATCTTGTGAATACACACAGCATGGCTTAACTTCTCCAAGCCCCCAGCAAATCGTGCATTGCCAAGGGGCGGCAATGTCACAGCAGTGGCAAACAAACAACAAGGCTACCGGTCATTAGCACACACTTGGCTGAATCAAATGCTGTACAGCTGTCTCCTGCAATAGCCGTGGATATGGAAATCCACACCGCAAGTCAAAATAAACAAAAATCACCTTGCAGCATTCAAGGGATTTAGCTCAAGGAACCTCCTGACCTGCTGCTTGCATCCAATTTAGCAGATACTATCAGGCACTAAGTTTAGCTAGAAACTTTCCCTAAGTACAGAAAAAACTGAAAGGTAGTCAAATCTTGCCATGTTTCAGCTGTTAAATACCATCGTCCAAGCAAGATACGATGATTCTGAAAACTTAACTAATGAATTGGACTTTGCACTGAAGCAGACGGTGCTGCAGTTGGGTGCTACTGTTCTGATAGGAGCTGCTAATTAAGAGCTGACAAGTAGTAGCTTGTTAAATCTTCTGTTCGTACTTCACTGTAAGTGAGGCTACCTGTGGCGCTCGTCCCTTCCAGTGCAAAGTCAAACAGGTTAAACTTCATCCCTGCTATTAGCCACCATTTGGCTGAGATTCGGTATGCAGTTAATTGCAATGGAAAGAAGGTTTAAGAAGTTGATCCTTGCCACTGCTCAGCTGCTACTTTCTGCCCTTCAGCCCTGCATCCCTGGGGCTTGCTATTATTTCTTCCACACTACACAGCGAAAAGCTTTCAGGCTCAACAGGAGGAAGAAGCTAGGCTCAGTCCTAGTTTTTGTGGCTTTCATGCTGTGAGACTGGCAGAGTTTGGGTGGTTAGGAAACTTAAACACGAAATTAGCTTCATATTCATATGTACACTATATTATGGGTTCTAGTATTTCTTAAAATGTAACTTTTTATAGTCAGCATAAAACTGTATATATCAGCAGCACAACAAGTTCCAAATGTTTTGCTTTGTTCCTGTATTAAATAGGAGCCTCCTATTAAAATCCAGATTACAAATTTGCAAGCTGATGCAGAGTTTGGGTCCCTGGACTTTATACAAGTCTTTGTTGTACTATGAACTTCTGTAAGTTTACGATTTAGTTTACCATTTAAACTGCTGTTAAAACATATCTTCCATCACCAGTTTAGTGAGAGCATAAACTCCTTAGTCTCCCCCTCCTACAATAACTGTGAGTAAAAGTAATAATTATTCTATTTTTACATAAGAAAGGTGCACGTGAAAATGTCTTGATTGAACAGCAGCACAAGTCATACACGGTGGGAAAACAAGAGGAGGTTTAACTTCAGGTCTGCCTTCCATATCGGGTGATTGAAAAGTGGGGGGAATAGCTGCTAGGGTGAGAACAAAGCTTTTGGCAGGAGTAATCAATCCCATATTTTGTTTACCAACCACTTGTCTTCATGAGCATGCAAGATTACAAGCATAACCAAGGATCAGCTGGGCACCTGGTAGTAGGAGACTCTTTTGCGAGTGAAGGTTATTGGAAATAAAAATTTTGCATATAAAGTCATTTTCAGATGTTTAAGAATAAGCAAGTGTTTTGGTAACATTAGATATTTACTCTGGACTTAATCCCAATCCACTAAAATCAACAAATGCCTTTCTGCTGACTTTTCAGGGTTTCAGAGTAAACTTTCAGCTGCTGACTGACTTCTACATCCTCACAATGAAAAACTTAGGGAGGTGTTGAATGATGTTAGTGAAGCTGAAAGATGTAACAAAGGGTTGTGGCTGAAATAGGTAAAAATTCTCTGTTAATTAAACTAAACTCAGAAAATGAGACTATAAAATAATAAAAGTTACTGAATTCTTCAGTGTGCTTTTTTGTATTAGGAGATTACTTCAGGCTGTAATGCCGTCATTTTGGAAGTTATTAAACTAGAGAAGATTGTTGTATGTTGAATGCGTGTCATTCCTAATGAAAATCTTTTCATTTCACTGTTAGATTAAGGTCTACACAGTCTATTCAAACGAGAAGTTTATTAACATAATTATTCTAAATACTTCCCATGTGCAATTGCAATACCCCTGCTGTTCTGTGCAGCCCCACCTTTTGCTTTTCCCAACTGCAAGATTTGGTGTCATGCAACTTCTTGAGTGAGGTTTTGCATGGCCCCACAGCCCCATGAAGTGCAGTACAGACAGAAAATATGACTGCATGAACACAAAACTGCAGTGTTTTGCTTCTTTCTCTCTGCAATTTAATTTTTTTCCAACTCCTGTACACAGAATACAAGAAAGCTTTTGCTGCTACCTTGTGCCATTTCAAGATGGCAGTGAGCCACTGCAGAAATCTGAGCCAAGGACAGAACAGAATTAAAGGCCTCAAGAATACTTTTACTACACATACGTGTAAACTCTATTTTAATCCCTGATATTGCATTTACTTCATTCATATTGTATTCAATTCAGAACGATTAAGTAAGTGTCCTTCACTGGGGCACAGGCATACGGCACTTGAATTTTTAAGCTCAGACATTCTGAACCATCAGGATATAAATGGTAGAACTCTTTATATTTTTCTTTTGAAACCAAACCTGGGCTTTCTTGCTTAATTAACTAACCCCATTAGAGAGAACTTGACACAAACGTTGAGGTGCCATCCCAAAAGAGAATTTCTGAAAAGTGTAAGTGTAAAGAGACTTTAGCAAAACCTGATATGAGCACCAACACCCACTGCTGAGAAAGGCAGAGTAAGAGCCATATATCCCAAACAAAGGTTGTCAAACAAAGTGGGTAGTTTGCTAACAAATACGAATATATGTACAGGGCTAAAATGTAATCCTGCATTCTGCTGCCCCTCCAGCCAAGCCCAGTCTGGAATTTCACAGACAACAGCAAATGTCCTGAATATTGGAAGGAAACTATCCTTTGTTCCTCTCTGGCAGAAATCACTGAATAAAACTTTATCTAGTAATGTAAGTTTGGAAAAGAGAACACAGCTGCCAAAAAAGTAATACAGTTGAAAGGGCTGAAAGCAAAGAGCCAAATCTGTTACTAGCAATGTAGCCACACCAGCTTCTTCCAGTTGACCTTTTTTTGTAATGGTCATCATGTTTTACTCCACATATAGTGCCTAGGTAAGCTGAAGCACATAATATATTTTCTGCTAAGGATCTGTCTTAATACAAGGTTCTACATTGATCTTTTTTCCCGGTCAGGGATACTCCCCGGGCTGATGGAGCTCGTTAACCCTGTAAAAAGGCAATCCATCTACATCCTGAGGACCTCGCTGCTACCGTCCAAGCTCGCTTGGCCCCGGCAGATGAACCTTAGGATTAAAGGGTGGGCTCAGTTCCACGCACACTGTGTCTCACCTAAAAAATCCAATGCACAGGCTGGAAGGTGGAAAGACCTTCCCCGGATCTTCGCTCGCGAAGACTGGCCATTATTATTATTACATTGATCTTTTAAAATAAGCAGTATTTTCCTTAATATTTCAACTTTTAACAGGTAATAAACACATAGAGAGTATTTTTTATAGCTAGTAACAAAACTAACAGTTAAAAAAGAACATCAAAAACCACACAAGTTTCAAAGCAGTGCTGGGGAGGGTTAGACTGGACATTAGGAGTATAAATTTACCAACAGGGTGGTTAAACACTGGAACAGCCTTCCTAGAGAGGTGGTCAATGCCCTGAGCTTATCAGCATTTAAGAGGCATTTGGCATTTGCCCTTAATAACATGTTTTAACTTTTGGTCAGCCCTGAAGTGGTCATGTAGTTGGACTAGATGATTACTGTAGGCCCCTTAGAACTGAAATTTTCTTTTCTTCTTTTTTTTCCTTTCCTTTTTCTTTTCCTTTTCCTTTCCTTTTTCCTTTTCCCTTTCCCCTTTCCTTTTCCCTTTCCCCTTCCCTTTTTCCTTTTCCTTTTCCCTTTCCCCTTCCCTTTTTCATTTTCCCTTTCTCCTTCCCTTTTTCCTTTTCCTTTTCCTTTTCCTTCCCTGCCCTTTTTTCTTTTCCACTCTATTGCATTCTATTCTATGACCACTGAAAATCCATACAGTGTTAATGCATTTATCAAACTTCTAAATGAACATAATTTAAATTAAAAAAACAATTTAGTGTGGTTTGGTTAAGGCTTAGTTAATGAAATTAAGTTACACTAAATAATTTCTACCATGGAGATTGCAGTAGTATAAATTGCTTTAAAAACAGGAGTTTTGTAAAGTGATGCAAGTTTCTCATGAAGATAAACTTTAACTCCCATAGTAACAAAGGCCCTTATTTTTAGGATGATGATATACTAGACCAGCATTAAACAGCCTTTAAGCTGTTCATCTCCAAAGACTACTCATCTTTGGTTAAAGAAAATGTCTATGAAAAAGACAGTCCAACATCAACTAACTTCAACATCATTAAATAATAGACAGCTCATACAGAGTATAAAAGATCATCCTACACAGTTCTTGTCCCCATCATGAAAAATAATGAGTTCTCATCAGATTTGCTTATTTGGGGAGTTATAAAAAATAACACTTGCACCCAAATTGCCATGAGCAATGCTCTGGGCTCCCCTGTACGAGTGCACAGGCACACGGACACACAAGTTACACACACGAGCATTGATGTAAGAGGCTTGAACTAACACGTTTTACCTTCCATTTGCCACAGACTAAGAGCATGAAGAGGGTCAGTTACAGAAGATTAAATGACACGTGGAGACAGGATCATGTTCTGAGCCCACGCTGCACGCCAGTACAGGCTTTCAGTGGTTTAACTACACCCAACACCAAATTCCGTATTTTCCAAAGCAGCCCAAAGCTAAACCACTGAAAAATGCTCGAGGAGAGTCCCTGGAAAGAGTTAACTCCTAATGAGCAGTCTGGGCTATTTCCCCACGTAGACAAGCTCTTAGTAAATAGATGCTTCCTGTCCACTCTCTTGGCTGTAGTGAGCAGAGATGATTAATGCAGCTACGCATCCTGACAGGCTCCAGTGCTCACTTGGTCATAAAAGGGGAAAAATCATGGCCAAAGAAGGCTGGCGGTGAGGGCTGGAATTTAGGTTTGGATGATAAATAAGTGCCACTTTGATTCTGAAACTCTCTCTAATAAAAAGTGAGAGGTGGAAGACATCCTAGAAAATACTAAGAAATGTAAATGAGAAGAGTAGCTCCTTCTCCGAAAGCAAGCTTTTGATCATCATCTTCCTTTCTGCTCTGAAAGCTAAGGAGCTTGCTTGTTCTGTAAGCCTCAATTGAACTGATGTAATAAATTTCTCTGTCAGTAAGTAAAGTATAATAAATAAGGTATGATTACATAAATAAATAAATGATTTTTCAAGGTGTATTAGCAGGGAATGTTATTCTGCATAAGGTCAGTTTCTCACTAAACAATGAGGAAAAGAGAGATGTTTTCCAGGTCAAAGAATTCAGAAAGTATGGAAAAGCACTAAATAATGAAAAAAAGGTAAATTCATTGCAGATTATATAAGATGTATGGTAAGATAAGGAGCTGATGTTGACTTTTTTGCAATGTGATGTGAGATTTCAGATTGCTGGGTTTTTCCTTCTCTTTTTCTGGACTACACACAACTGACACTATCTTTAAAGTACAAATTGTGATTCTGGTGCAAGCAACAGGACCTAAACCTCAGATGTTCGTAATAACTATTCCTCTACCAAGCTGCATTTTTATTGACAAAAGGCAGCTGAATCAATTTTTGTTGCTCCTTAACAAAAACGAATTCTGCCTGAACTTGTTTCTTTCAAAGCTCTTCTTTTTGGCCTCTCCCTCTGTGTAAATAAAAGCACAACTTCTATAACTGCTCAGCTACTGAATTATTTCATAGTAAGGGTGTTTTGCAGGCATGACGACTTTTATCCAGCAGTCAGGCCACAAGCAACGTTAGCTCAGAGGAGACTTTCTCTTGCCATCTCGGGGAAAGCTGATACTATATAAAGAAAACAAGTACTATTCTGAACCAACTAAGGTTTCCAAACTGAAGCTCCTTCAAGGCCAGTATGCCTGAGCTTACCCTTGGAAACCTTCAGAAATGTGCTCAGAACTTACAGAGTTAAAGCACATTGATATGTAATGCAGGTAATATGAGCCAAAGATAAACACTGCCAAAGCTTACAGACTTCTACAGCATTAATCAAAAGAAACTTTAAGGCAGAGAGAAGATCAAATTGTAACATCTGAGCTTTAGATTCTTCTTCTGAAATTCAAGGCGAAAATCAGAAATAATGGACCTGAAAGTCTCATGCAATACTCCCCCAGCTGTGGGACAGTTCATCAAGACAAGAGCAAGAGAAAGAATAATATATCATGGAACTGGAAGCCCTTCCCCTAGTCCCCACCTCGCTTGGTTTTCTTCTCTATGTTTTTTGGAGACATATTTCCTAGGTTGGGCACAGGTATCTGGCTTAAAAGTACATTGTGAAGTGCATTTGGAGCATATGCTCTCTCCTTTACAGGCCGTACCCAAACTCACTAATTACATGCTTTCCTATAAAGCTCTCCTCTCATCCTGCCCCAAACCAAGTCTATCATCATTCCTTAGTGAAGCCTTAATCCCTACCCCTTTCTAAGGTCCATTTTGATTCCTTTTTTCCTATTGACATTTCAAATATTTTTTTATACCTCAAAAGCAGGTAATTTACTATGTTTGCACTTTCTTACTTCATATTGCCCTCATCTCTTCTCCCAAAATGTTCATGTCTGGACAAGGACAAAGCTTGCCTAGAGGACAATTTGTACATGTGAGAACAGCCATTTCCATGAAAACCAGTGTACAGCGAAAAACAACTGCATTCGTAACTAAACAAAGCCCGAAGTGGAAAACAGCTGAGTAAAATCACGATCCTTCTCTTTTTATCTTTGCTGCAAAAGCTGACAAATAAAACATGAGATAAATGATAAAAAGTAAGTTTAAACCCCAAAAACTTTATAAGGAGAAACTTTAAAATCCAAAATATTACTCAAAGAAATAAAGGTCTTCCAAAGATCAGATCAGGTGCTGGAAATATATTGCCATTACTTCAGATCGCAGCAGTTTCTCAGCAAACCTGGTAACAGCTGACATCAAGAAAACCTCACCCTACCACTGCAGGTTGGTGTGGCCTTCCTATAAGTTGTTTAAAAGAGACAGGGGGAATATACCATTTAATTTTCTAACCAGCTCCTGGTATGGCTGATGGTTTTTTCTAGTAGAGAATCTTTCCCAACACCATCCATGTAATGTGGGACTGCAGTCTCAAGTTTGTTGAGCTGTTTCAAAGATCTTAGTGCAAGCTCTAGGGTGATCTCTTTTGATACATTTTCTATTACCTATTACTTTCAGATGCTTCACTCTTATTTCTTCTCTTACCTGAAGCCAACTTACAACATGTCTTTATTTTTTAATACAGATAATTCTTCTCAATGCTTCTCCAGGACCCATTGCGGGTGAACGGAATTATACATTTCTTTCTGAAAATCCATTCCACATCAGCCTGATTCTTGCATTTTATATCTGTTCGGTATTACTTCTGTGGAAAAATTATTACTTTGACCAGTGGCTTGCTATTATATTCATATGCATGTCCGTGCAGCTCTGAGACTATGGTACTCCTCACTTGCAAAATGAAGTTCTTCCTCTCCTCTGGCAGGTGCACCTGAAACCTATTTCTTTAGGCACTGACGGTGATGATGTCAATGCATAGAACAGATTACAAAGTCCTTTAGGGAGGCCATTACTTCCTGAACACTCAAGAGCTCTTCCTGCTCTATCATTATCTAGGGCTGAGGTTTATTAAAGGCAACAGGGCCATACTGTTCTGTTCTCAGCCATTTCCTTTGGACACAGAAACACGGGATTAATAATTTTGTCATCAGAAGGAGGACCTCACTTTTCAGATTATTTCAGGTTTTCTACTACCAGCATTTGGCTGGGTTTTTATTTTACTCCTTTAACCTGGTGAACGACCCAGAGCTCTGACACAAAGCCTTATCCCTACAGGGGTGGGGGACATTTAGAGAAGTGCAGGACATAACTGAATAGCGTGTCATCCCTGTGGCTACCAACAGAAGTGAAAGTCCAGAAAAATTACCTAATCCTACCATCAGCTTATCCTAAATTTCAGAAAATGTCATTCACGAAATACAGCCTCCTGTTGTGATTTCTGAAAAAATCTTTTCTGCCTAATGCAAAGGAAACAAACTGCAAGCGTATCACACCATTATGGTGTTATAACAAAGGGCAAGCCCGTTGACTTGAAGCTTGGATTTACAATACAATATTCTACAGGAAACAGAGGAAATAAAATGCTAGAGGTTCTGGCAGTCTTTCCAATCAATATCTTATTTCATCATGTGGTGTTCTTTCAGCCTAGGCAGAAGACCTGGAGTCCACTGTGCTGCTGAAGCACCTGACTGGAATGACTCCAGTTGTGATGCCTGATGCTGAATAAGGCAGTCAACTTCAGGCTACTTCACCATGCACTAGAAACCACCTGACACACAGTCTAACACTTCATCATCCTCTTCAGCTGCTCCCTTTCCTACTGAACTGAACACAAAGTGGAAACGGAGAGGTTAATTTGTTTCTGACAGGGTTTTTGAAGCTGGATTACCAGATTGCTTGATGTCAGACAGCTACTCCTTAGGAAAGTGCTTATTTTCTCACAGGGGTGTAACTTTTATTCTCATGTAAGTCAAATCCATTAATAAAGAACACCAAGCCTAAACATGGGAAGACTTCATAATAGTAGTGATTTCCTTACTGGTTTATACACATTTCTTTTTGATACATTTACATGCTTAAATTCATTCTAAAACAATTTATCGAGTGTGCTCAGCCCCTATTTCTATTTCACTTGTTCATGCCTGTTTCATAAAGGTTAAATTTTTCATTTTGCTTTTTTTGAATATGACAAGATATAAAGCAAGGCTGTGAGAGCTTCTTTTACATTGAGGAGCAAACTTTCTTTTTTTCACTGATGCTGAGCCCCAGTGGGTGACCACAAAGTAACTATCGCCTTGTTCTAACTTACAACATGAAATCTAAGATATTTTTCACTGTTTTCACCTACATTAACAGAAACTGAATGTGTTTGTCCAAGTGACAAACATGTTTTTCCTTCCATGCTGAAAGACAAGTTACGGAATCCTGAATTGGTCATTTTAAAATGAAGAAAGACCAAGGTATTGTTTTAAGACGCTTCACATCCACTCTCCAAGGGCTGAGAGATTCTGACTTTTATCACCTCTTTTCTGCTGAAGACGGTCTGTTATTTTATTTTTAGACATGAGATTTCCTACTGAAACCAATTGTGGGTTTACAATCTTCGCTGAGCTCCAACTACACAGCAAAACTCCTTTTGAGGAGACTTTTTAGGTCGTGTTTGCTGGAGGCTGCTGCCACCGCAGTGGTCAAACTAGTTTGAAGTGCTAGTTTATACCAAGTGCAAGAAGTTTTACTCCCCAGTCTAGCAGCATGGCTGTTAAAGCAGACACTGTCCTGCCTTCATTCGTGCTCTTCCTGCAGCCTTCGAGCGTAACGGTTTCACTTTGCTAAGGAAGACACTGACATTCATGTCAGTCTCTGGATTGCAGCTTCTGAGTTTATGACAGATGGGAAACCAACAGAGGAGTTAAAATCCTGTGAATCCACGCACAGCTTATAGCCAGTAGCCATCTGGCTGGGGATCTACATAATACCACAAGAGGATGACAAGAAAGAAAAAAAAGAGGCAGTTTCATTTGCACTTCCATTTCTCTTCCCGTTCTTTGTGCTACCTGGTATGAATATACTTAATAATCACATTGCAAATAGTCTTTCAGATATTTCATACGGATTAAACAACTCCAGTATTTTCTTACTAGCACTTTCCACACCGAAAAACAAATTCAGCGTTAGGCAAAAAGTCCAACACATGACAACATATAACATTTGTCTATGGTAAGAGACAAACAGGCAGCATTTAACAAATGTGTAAGCATTTAAGAGAGAACAGAGAAGGGAAAGCACCAAGGAACCCCATTCAGCAGCGCTTCCAGTTACTCTATGAAAACAATTCCAGGCATAAGTTGTAACACAGGGCCTCTAAAGCATAATTACTTGGGAAAAAAATGTGGTCAACGAAAGTTACCTAACCTGTTCAGAGAAGAAAGCATCTCTTTACCTCCAAAATGTGCTGGGAAGGTTGAAAATCTGGTTTCTAAAGGCAAAAAAGTATAAGCTTTATTAAAACCCTCTTTTGCACAGCAGAGTGTTCAGCTAGCTTGAGCCAGGAAACATGCAAACCTTCCTGACAGACAAAACCCCTTTTTTGCCTCAACCTGCTGAAATGTTTAGCTAGGCACTTTCAGCCCCTGAATGTTTGTTAGCATTTCAACTTTCTGAAAAGAGCAGATTTCTGATGTAAAGAAAGAGTGCAGCCACTAGACCAAGAATTCCTTACCCTGTGTGCCGTTCTGCAAAAACGAGAGCATATTAAACAACTTGAGAACAGGAAATAACACTGACAAACAAACTGATATTCTTTCCATAGCGTGGTCACTCAGAGGAGGACATTTGAAATTTCATCTCCCCAAATCAAGAAATGTTTATTCTACTTTTGGCAAGGCTTCTGAATGCTTGTGTGCTCCCTCCTTCTTGTCCAACTGTTTTATGATCCTTTCAGTGAAGCAGACAGTCACACTAGAGTGGAAGTGAACACTGAGCTGCACAGTTTTTTCATAAAAGTTCTCTCCTTCAAAAAATGTTGCTTTATGGGTCCCAAGTTGGTTTGTGGAAATACACCAGCAGGTATGTGGGAATGTATCTTAGATCCCCTCACCTCCTCTGGAGCGTTCAGCACTGCAGGTGAAGCTCCAGCTCGACAGCTATTGTCCTACTGCGAGTCTGTTAGTTTGTTAATGTAACCTCCTAAGTGAGAGACTGGAAAAACGGATTGGATGCAGACATCTATTTCTGAGCTAATCACTCCACTCTCCCTTCACACTTGACATGATCTACTCAAGGTTACAATTCATCTTGTTGTGAAGCAGACATCGCAAATAGGTCAGATGAATTAAGCCCTAAAATTAACCATTTCTCTCCAGGGAAGATGAAGTGAGATTAGGATGAGGAGTTCATGTGGCTGGATTTAAATCACATGCACTCCACTTAGGCTGTCTGTTTTAACCAGTGCCTACACTTACCTAGTTTAAAGCAGTGCTTACAGCTGAATTTCTTAAATCTCAGCTAAGGGCTTCAGCCACCATATTATTATTTTTCTACTTTTTCTTTGCCTTTTCTTCATAAAAAATCTCATTGTTCTGATTTCAGTTTCCATATGGACACCTTCAAATAACTGAAGATATCTTATTTCCTCCGTCTGCCTAAAGAAAAAAAATGCAGTTGTGTTTTTCATTGAGAAAGGTTTAAATAACTGCAATTTTTCCTAAAAAAGCCCAAACAAACCCAGGCAAATTTCATTTATAACCCTAGTAATATCACTCAATTCTAGTAAAAGGACTGATTAATGACAATGCCTGATATATATTCTAATTTTCAATAGTGAATAATGTACATTTTGAATTATTTTTCTTTTCTTGTCAGATTGAGTTTTTAATTAAGTAAAAGTGCAGTGTAAGAATTTTTTTTAATTTTTGTTACAAGAAGTGTAATTTTTATGAATGTGGCTATCTAGCCAGACAAAATGAAACTGCAAAAGCAGCTTTGCTTCAATTTACAACAATACCTTGGTCAAGTAGAAACTGAGCTAGGAAGAAAAATTAATATCCCTAGTTATTTCAAGAGGCTAACTTTCCCTAACTTTGACTCCCAGGTCACAAGGCTGTTTATCTCAGATCAGTAGTACATTCATTTAAAGTACACATTTTTCATCTCTTTTTGTAACATTGTGGCCTTTGTCCTCTATATTATATAGCTACTGGAACCATCATCCCACCCTCCTGTCTTTATCAGAATGCAGCTAATCAAATTTATTTGGTTATTCTGAGCTTGATATCTACATGCATTGCCTCCAATTACCTTCAAAGAGTTTAACAAGCTCAATAAAAAGCCGCAAACATATAAGCATTGAAAATTTTCCAAACTGAAATCAGTCTTCAATAATTTAAAATAAAGCCCTTCCCTCATTCACAAGGGTTTCTTCCATTTGACCTCGACCTTTATGGACTCCATTGAAAGTTACAAAATGGAACGTAAAATAAATTTTAAAAATGTTAAACCCAAAGGTACAATCTCCTTTCCCAGAGAAGTTGTATGTGGAACTATATCCCACGGGCCAGCCAGCAGCCCACAGAGGAGTCAGGTTGCTCACAGGCCACGCCACAGTCCCTTCAGGGACCCCTTAGAGAGGGTGCTGGAAAAGCAGTTCAAAACATTTAGGATTCATCTGACACTGTAATGCAAGCCTTCATCCTCAGAAGCTGTCTTTACCTCTGATTTATTAAGGGTTAATACCATATTTTTCTACCTTTTAAAACATATTACTCTCTCCTAATTTGCTAAATAGGAAGAAACTGTGTCTAAATTCTTTTCTACAGCTTTTACTTACAAAGAAGGATCTCACATTGAATTTAACTCTGTATATACTCCACATATTGCATTTCAAATAAAATATTTTATCTTCAGCAGTTGCTATTTAGAGCAAACCCCAGAAATTAAAAGCTAAAGTAAAAATCAGATATAAAACACACTTTCATTTTTATGTCAAAAGAAATTGCTTACTTCATGCGTTCAGTTATCTTCTTCCTGCTTACAAATGTGGGGGGTTTTTTGGATGAACTATAACAACTGATTTACAAAAGAGTTTAATTAATTCTCAAAGTAATGTGCAAAAACTGTTCAAGTTCACTTCTATTTGATGTTGGATCAGAAATATGTGCTTTTGCAGCTTGCAGCATCACCACCTCTCCAAGCTCTTTTGTTTCACACCATCCTGGTGTCATTCAACACAGCAGCACAGGAAAGCAGAACGGTGTCCTGTGCAAGCATCTGATATTATATGATGACATACAGAAGACTGTATCCTGCCCCTAACAATTGCTAGGAGCAATGCTTCACAGAAATTAGGTACTACAAATAGCCACAATGAACCTTATTAATTGCAGAAAGCTTTGCAGGTGACAGAGAGGAATGAGGTCTTCCCAGATTCTACAGGTAATGTGCTTATGTCCTAAATCACGAGATTTGATTACCCTTCTCTAGACATGCTTTGCTGCCACTGTTATTAGACTTTATATCATCAAGCCCTTTTTGAAAATTGAACCACTATATTTAACTATATGACCTCCACGGTGAATTCTACAGGCTAAATGCCCACTGTCCAAAACATTATTTATACCTTATAAAATTACAAGTTACTCATAAATACCTGATTTCTTGATCTTGTTTTATGAAGCTAGAAAAGAAGGAGAAAACAACACAACCTGATCATTTCCTCTCTTATTTCATACTACTATATATCTCAAAACTAATTGTTTTTACTACCTCATTTCCAAAACAAACAGAATATATGCCCATCCCACTCCCTGTCACCTTGACAGGACCTGTTACACCTCTCTCTATTATTTATACTTTTATACCTTATAGGACGTTGAAAATTTTAAAATTTTAATGTAATAGACTGAAAACATTAACTCTTTATCTTGTCTTTAGTTTTTGTCTCTCTTATGGTTACCAACTGCAGCAAGACGACTTCCTGATACAACCCTTTAATCCAAACCCCTCTGGCAGGACCACAGAGGAATGAAAAGGAGTTCCAGAGATGTTTTTTCCCCTTCAGTTAGTCTCTTTAAGAGTTATGGATTTTTCTTTACTCTTTGAAGACATCTGTATTAAATTACCCACACAACAGTAATCCTAACAAAACCAAAATTTATTAAAACAAAGAGAAAATGGAATTAAAACAAAATAAATTGTTTGCTTAACATAGCTGAATTTACAGTTCTCATACATTAAATTGGATAAGGCATAAACCAGATAAGCTTGACTTCAGATAAAAAAGAAAAAATGAATCCTGTAGTTTATCCTTTGAAATTAAATATCCTTTCTGACCACACCAGTCAGCCTGTCAATGCTGCTTGCTGCTTAGAGACCAACAATTCCCTTTTTGTCTCCCACTGATACGCTTAATAAACCTCGTTTCAGGTTTCCTAAACACTTCTCCAAACACAAAAAAATGGGCTTTGGTAAACAATTTCAGTCTCCATTCTCTGAAGAGTTACACCACAGAGGAAATAAAAAAATACCTTAATTATGATTTATGGCTGCCTTTTCAAGGTTTATGACCCAGCTCAAATATTGCCTTTTGCTAACCATCTTGGCTGGGTACCCAGGTTTTGGCTACATCCATGGGTAGATCTCACGTAAAGTACACTCCCTTCCTCTTCCACTTGTCACACGTAATGAGTTATAGACAAGGGCTAAGGCTCACTCTTACCTTCAGCTACATCTCAAAACAAAGTCCAATGGACATTTGGAAAAAATCACTCTTGGCTGATGTCTCAAATGACAGATTGTTCTTTGTTTCCACCTTTATGGGTTTTAGGACTCACATATACATTTTTTGCATGAGTACACTGCATCATTTAGCAGGTGGTATTTCCCTGACATAACCAGAGTATGACTCTTGGACAGCTATAATAAAAACTGATCTTTCATAGAAACTTTTGCCACTTTGGAAGTGTAAACGAATACGGCAAGCTTGTTCCTTCTCACATGCAGCTGTGGATGCAAGCATGCTTGCAAAAATGGCTTAGATAAGCAGAACTTCTTCCTGTTGAGCAAATAAAGACACTGCAAACAGTCCCACTGAACAGGCTCCATGCTGGGACTCCAACACAGAAGTACCAGAAGAATGAGGAGAGCAGTGGTGAACAGATCCCATCTGTACCTTGCATTATTAAGTAAGTGTTCTCATCTTAGAGTGTGGTCTAAGCCATTCTCAATGTTTTACTCTTCAGCTTCTCCCATAAACTTGAAATGAGAAAAAACCCAAGAACCCAGACAAGAAACACTGAAGGTGTCAAAGTAATAGAGATATTATTACAGAACAACCTAATAATATCCACATAGACTTGTCTGATGTGATACAATCCAGTGCTAAACAAGGACTACTGTAGTCAGGCAAGAAAAAGAAGTAATCATGACTTGAAAGTAGATTCCTATAAGAGAAGGATAGCTTGTGACTCCCAGAGCTGGAACATATCATTTTTGATATAACAGGAGGCTTAGAAGAAGCCCTTCAACAGCAGGAATTTAGGGTGTGGTTGCATTTTTGTTCCCTAAAGCCAAAAGCAAATGAACTGCGATCTGAGATCTGTTCAATAGGATGTTGTATTAATTTAATTATTTTTTTAAAATTATAAAATCATATATAGGATAGTCTTTCCAAGCAACAGATCAAGTTAATTTCAGTAATTACAAAGGCACATCGAGTTATTCAAACATTCAATTAAAATAATCTTACAGAACTGCACTTAAATTGTATCATCACTCTGACGATATCCAAAGCAAAACATAAAACAAAGGTCAAACTAGAGAACACTATGCAGCAAGTTAATACCCATGAAAAATGGGCACAAGAAAAACAAAACTATTCCACAGTGAAAAATGGTAGCAGAGGATGTGAGAAGGGACATTATTCCTCTCCTCTATTGCTGCTGATCTAACAATAAAAAATAAGGCAGAGAAAAGGAACTTCAACATTTCTAGTGGGAAAAGACAACTCTGCCTTACCACGTAACAAGGAAAGGACTTAGAAAGGAAGGTGCATGACCAAAATAGGACCTCACTGCTTGCACATAAAGCTCGAGGACACATAGACCCTGCTATGGGTGATTTTACTTTTTTTGTTTTTCATTTACTCAGCAGTTTCTTACAAGGAAATAATTTTGTAATTCACTTAAGGCAAAGATTCCTTCTTAAAAACAACCAGAAAAAAATCTTAATGCTTTAGTAATCTCTCTCTTAATCCTCTCTATACATATCACTGGAAAAGACTTCAAAAACTGATTAATCCAAAGATAATTATATTCAACTATTCTTCAATGAGGAATAAAAAATTATTGGAATGCAGGTAATACACAGCACCTTCCTTAAAGGAACAAAGTATTTAAATATTTTTTCAAAATGCTTTCAGATGCACATATTGATAATATCCATAAAAGTTAATGAATATCTCCAAAAAATCTCTAGTTGATCCCTTTCAAATGAAAGTTTTTCTCAATTTTATAGAGTTTCTCACACATTTGAGATGAGTCCAAGAATCTACCAACACATTTAATTCTTTCTAATGCAGAAATGTTTAGATAGCATGCCTGTATCTGTGAGAAGGGAATGGCCCTCCTTGTTTTTACAGGAAAAATATGCAATACATTAGCCATAAATTAGCATGATACTTTGAGTTGTAACCATGAAAAATCAACCTTGATACAAAATTCAAATTATTCAGAAATATATTAATTTTAGATCCTGACCTTCTGGCTACCACTGCAGCAGAATACAATTATCACTTTTCTGAGGCTCCCACAAAGTATATTCAAAGAGTTTTTATGACTAAGTGATACATTAAATGATACAAGGGACTCTTTGAAGTACTGCAGACTAAAAAGAACATTGAAAAACAGTATCTGCCATGTTTGCACACAAATATTCTTCATAAGCAAAGCTGAGCTAAACACATCACCAGGATAGAGTTTCTTTAAAGGTGGTAAATTCAGACAAAGAGTATTGGTTTTACATTAAAAAATATGACAGAATGGCAGAAGTTTGTTAACAAGCTAAAGGTTTAGAACAAGGAGGAAGTGAGGACAGAGTACATTTTAAAGACTCATTAAAAAGGTAGTGTCAGAAAGGTCAGTGGAGTTTTCATAATTATCCACTACTTGGAGTGCATACTGGAAGAGTGGGAGTTGAGACCACATTTCAGGGGTAGGTGGGTGTGTACCAGCGCTGCTAAATATGCTGAGATCTTTTTATTTTTAAAAAAATCCTAGTAATCCTAATTTTAATATCTGAATTACCCTTTTGCCAAAAAACCAACACAAAGTGATTAACAACTGTGAATGTGCACCTAGGTTCTGCAGGATAACCAACAGATGTACAACTCAAAACAAATACTTGTGACGTCTCTGGCTCAGTATTAGCAGTCATTTCCACAAGTTAAAATAGGATCTTTCAATATTTGGGCTATGAAGGTGTGATTCACCAGGGCCCTTGACTACAACATGATTTACCTGGGACTGGGAGAACCCTTGGCAGCACCCTGCAAAGCAAGGGGCTGTGCTCCACTAGCACTGGAGCAGCTGACAGACAGCCCAGGCTGGAAGTGCTCAGCTGCCCTGTTGGAGTGCAGCCACTTCAGTATTTATTCTAACATGGTTCAAACCCTCAAATCCTAGATAGCTGCACACTCCCTAAGGTTAGAAGCACAATGTCCATGTGCCTCACTTATCCACTAAGGGTAAAAGGTTAAGATCACAATAGACAGGAGAAATCAACTCTCCTGTACATTATAACAATCTCCAGTGAACAAACATTCATCACTGTGATACTGTCCATTGGTTTGTACCTGGAATTTAATTTTTTCTCATCCTTAAGGGAAGAATAATTAAAATTACAGTGCCTTTTAAAAAAAATTTATTTTTACCAAGTATGGAGAGCAAAACTCTTACAAAAACCAAGTATTTGTAAAAACCATACCTATTTCAATTTTCACAAAAGAATCTGGAGAAGGGAAATTACTACATTTTCTCAATACATTATGCCTCCAGTGACCTTCAGCTCTGATGAAAATTGGCAGCGCTCATTTTTTTAATTACTAACACAAAGCTCTGGATTAGTTAAAGAGCTTATGAACTCTTCAATACTTCAAATACATTGTTAAAGGCAAAAATGTGAATGGCCTTCATTCAGAACATTTTTAACGCAGAAGGTGACAATTCTCACAACATCACAGTAAGAAAGCACTGGCAACAACACAGAGTGGGTTTGAATGACACTAGGACAGAAGCTGGCGTGTCCAGACAAGTGAGAAAGGGAAGGAGATGGTTGGGACATGCCCATCACCACCACACAAGAGCATAAAGACAACCAGGAAAAGAAAGGCTCTTGTTCACACGTGCCTGGCAAAGAAGAGACCTCACAAGGTCAGGGATGAAATGGAGAGCACTCCCTGGGCAGGTCCCCACAAGAGCAGGAGTGTAAAACGCTTCCACTGCAGACAGCATGGCACCACTGTCCTCACAAACCAGCATGATGATGGGATGGCATCAGGGGATGCACACAGGTAGAAATGGGCAAAACCAAAATTCTATAGGATGACTCAGGATAACTCCATAAGAAAACATTCTCCACCAGGTCATGTCAACAAGCCAATTCCACTGCAAAGTCCCACACTTCAAACCATAAATGGATGTATTTGGCCAACATGCTCAGTACTGGACTTGCCATAGGATAGAGAGCTCTAGGGTACTAAGTATTATCCAAACTCCTGAAAAATATATAATTTCCAAAGCCCATAGATAACCCTTCAAGAAAAGATACTACAACAAGGTAACTAAGTAACTAATTTTCTCTAGTGTAATTCCTAGTATGCTAAAGAAGCTGGGGTTTTTGTTGTGTTTTTTTTTTGTTGTTGTTGTTGTTCTTTTTTTTGTTTGTTTTGGTTTGTGTTTCTTTTTTTTGTTAGATCTTCCAGATAACTTCAAAACCCTGCCCACAATCTAAAGCAGGGGGAGTCGAGTCTTTGAAAGGTTAAAGAGCTTGCCCAAGATCTGTAAATAGCAGAGACAAATCTCCAAGCTCCATCTCCCCTCCCTTACTCCACTATCATGAATCAGAAATAATCCTGCACCAAAGCTTTATCCCAGGGATTACAGAAATTATTTTAAAAGACTGCATACAGGGGAAAATGCATAAATCAAAAGTTCTGACATGAATTCTACATAATTTGATTTTAAGAGAAGTAGAGTTTCTGTTCAATTCTCTGCTCCAGTTATAGTCTCTCTTCTAAAAATCAAGAAACTCATTTCAAAACAACCAAGATGAATAAACACTCTTTTCAGTAGGGTAGCAAATCAGGTAGATGGATGTCTTAAAGATACGTGTTCGAAGTTTCACATCTCATTACTGCCTACAGCCCTCCAGTCTCAACCCTGACAACAGTCAATAGGTTTTATGAACAAGCATGTTCTGGAAGAGACGCTGGGCTATGTGGCTGATAAACAGACAGATAAGATGGTACAGAAATACAAAACGTCAAACATCCATTTACCACAGATATCAGCCAGGGAGCTTGCAGTAATGTTTATGCAGATAAGAAAAAAAAAAAAAAAAAAAAAGATCAAAAGGAAAGCTATGCAAGTAGTTTGGTTCTATTATTTATTATAAGTTTTTGGCTTTGTAAATATAAATCAAATACAAATGTACAGCACTGCCAAGGAAATAAATTATATTAGATATCTATACATTAATACATTCCAGTAAACCAGTCTAAGGAACAAATCTAGCCATAATTCAGTCAAGACTCTGTACAGAACCATACTATTAAATTTCTATGGTATGTGAAGAATAAAACAAGTTTAAGCAATACAGTTCTTCAAATCATATGAAAAGCAAAATGACTGGAAGCTCCTAAAGCAATGTTACTAATTTATCATTGTTACAGCTTAAGAATGTAGCCACATCACATAAATTGCTTCTCCCTCATGTAGTATCTTTGAATCGCTCAATTTGAAAAAAAAAAAAAATCCAAAGTGTATTACAAAGAGACTGCACTTTTATAGCACAGGAGGTAGCAGACGGTGAAACAAGAAACAATATAATGGCATGAAGAATTATATGCTTTTTGCATTGGACTTATCATTTATATGAGAAATACACAAGTGCACAAAAAAAATTGAGACACTCAATTGTTTCTCTTGAAGGAAAAAGATCTGTTTGGCATAGGGCAGCTAGTTGGAAGACACAGACTTTTCAGTAATTCTGAAAGGAAAGCAGTCAATAACAGCTAAAATATAACTCAAACTACAAAATGCCTTCCTAACGATTTTGGGATGTTACAAGGTGTACATCTACTTTAATTAAAAATAGGGTAAAGATATTCAGAATCCTACACAACAGTCTTTGCCTTTCTTGGTTCTCATCCAGAAGGAGTAGTAGACTTCATAATTTTTTCTCTTGTAATTAAAAAAATATGGATTTCTCTTCTAGTCAATTATACATTTTTCTGCAAATCTTCATTAAAAAAAAAAAAAAGAGCAAGGGAAACACCAGGGGGACTTAATTTCCTTCAGGTAATTCAACAACACATTGGTATCATTTTTGTACTCTTAATTCTACCTCTCCTATATTCATGACCTACTCGCCGCTCTTCTACTTAGGCAGAGTATCTGAGTACTTCTCTGCTGACTTCAGTTATTTTAGTCATTTTTCCCACACCAAGTGCCTCCTCAGTTGTCTGATTTGCTATAAATTTTCATGGATTATAAGCCATCTCCCTGACATCCTCCCCTTTTCTTGTTATATCTTTTTTCCTGCAATCGTGGGAAAAGGATATGGGACATTTCATCTGTGCTCTGGCTGATTATCTTGTTGTGGCCCTTACTGCCTTTTATTTCCCCGTTTGCCAGCACGTCAAAAAGCCCAAAGGTTTTGTAAAAAGCAGTACCAATCAATATTTTTTGTACCAACAAATATTTTTTTAAATCCTCCCAAAATTGCTTTGAAAGTTCAGGGCATACAGTGAACACGAAAATGCTAATTACAAGCAATAAAAAATAAACTGGCTTATGTTTTTAATTGGCCACAGTTAACAGCTAGAAGAAAGCAAGCAACAGAGTACATATTGGAAAGCCAATCTCATTATTTAAAAATGCAATGCTTCTTTTTATTGGGAGTGTTTCAGCTGTTGTTTCAAGTAAACTTCATGAGGAAAAGTGAAAAGTAATTACATTGTCTCCATTTATTAATTTTTTTTTGTAAAATCAGTATTCTTAATAATTCATATTCTCAGACAATAAAGTTTTCTTCTTAGTCTACTTTTTCTTGTTTTTCTTTAGAAAAGGAAAAGCTTGTGTAAAATCTGTGCAACTATATTTTGAGACAGAATTTAAACAGACTGCCTGACCTGATAAGCCCTCTGGAAGACTCAACTAAAAGTCTAAGAAATAGAATAGCTGAGCTGCAGGAAGATTGCACTGACTATTCTGGTACTAAGTCTCCTGTCTCATGTGCCACTCCTATCTTTTTTAAGCAGAAATGACAATACTTGGCCAGCTGCTGACAGCCAGCTTCAACAGTACAGCAGATAAATTTGTTTAAGAAGTCTGTCCAGCAGGTATGTCTAAGTTCAGTTCCTAGCAGTGCTACTGGTTTGCTGTGACACTAGGAAAGTTACTTAACCTTGGTTTAAAAATATATATAATATCTATATTCTTTTGACTTCATAGATTTTCTTTGTGTTTTGTAAAATGGAAACCCCCCCAACATAAACATTCTGATTACTGAACTCTCTAGTCATTCTGGTACTCAGATTCAATGAGCGAACACTGAAGAAGCCATTCCTGTTTAATTACACTCAAGAAAGGAATCCAAGAGGGCGTTTCCAAGTGTAGGGCTCATGTTCTACAGCACAAGCACCCTCTGTGTTGAAGTCTGAAACCAGACAATTTCTGTAAGAACAATATTCATTTCTCTGGAAAGCTCTGAGGGCAGCTCCAGATTTTATCACAGTGAATGCCTCAGCTCACTGATGACACCAGAACTTCTGGTGTCATGGAAAAAAGTAAAGAATGGGTTCTGAGCAAATGTAAACCAAAACACATTTCACTCTTCCCAGAGAAGAGACATGACTCTGAACAAAGAAATAGCAGTACAGCACTGGTAAGAGAATTGCTATCAAGATTTGTAGTCTCTTGGTGGAGATTTTAAGAAAGATATTTCTCTGGAGAGAGATGATGTGACTGCTCATGATATTCTTTCCCAAGTTATTAGCAGTTTCTCAATTTCAAAATAACATTAATTTAGTTACCAAGTACAAAATTAGCTAGTTTTATTGTAGCATTTTCTTTAAAACTAATCCAAAAATCATAATAGCAACTGGTTTTCACTATTTCTATGGTGTAGGCACAATTGCATTTCCCACTGCTACGGGGGTACCAGCAACGTGGAGTTCTAGCCATTTTTACAGAGCTATTAAACAATTTAGCATATTAAATCTGCTTGCCTTTTGCTTTTGCACTTGTCTTCGTTTTTATCAAAACCACTTTCTCTCCATCTCTACTCTTCTTACTTCTAATTTTCCATTCTTCTAGTGCTAAAAGTACTGGTATATTATCTTTATCTGCTTCAGCCTTAGAAGCAGACCTGTTCTCAGAATAACATGGAAGTGTATGCCTTAGCAACTCTTCCCCCTAATTTATACTCCAAATGCCTCGTAATATAGCAAAGTGCTGATACTGCTGTTTTACAGGGAGGAAATCATGCCATAGAGGAGTATATTCAAAATCTGTTACAAGCACAAAAATGAGGCAGCATGACTGGTAAATCATTTCAGAAACATGATGAGTTATTCTCATCTGCCCCATCCTGAGCCCATGGTGGCCAGTGCACAGCTCCTGAACTGCTCCTGGCTTACAATATTTCAGGTACAGTTCCCATGAGGCTGCCAATCCTGTACCTGATGCAGCGATGGCTGAATAAATTCAAATTATTGGATTAGGAAGAAATAAGTCAACAAGGGTTGCCAAAGCAAACATCACCCTAGCACTCAATACTGAGACAAGTCTTAACCTCCATTTCGGGAGCCCTCAAAGCACATAGTATGGGAGTTTTGGCTCATATCCATACAGGAATATTAGTTTGTAATCCATAGGGTGAGTAAGTTTGGCCATATTTGCCCTGTACAGTAAACAATGAAAAGCAGTCATGACACGACATGTCTGATACAGACACCATGACAGGTTCCTCCACCTGAAATACTCATGCTCAGATTCCAACTCTTACTCTTCCAACACTTACTCAGATTGGCTGCCTGTTATCACCTTCACACCAGTACTGTGGCTTAAGTAGCTTTTTACTCTCTTCCACAGTTACCTCCTTCTAGACATATTTGTAGAGATCATAAGAACCATAGGGATTAATCAAAGATACATTTACTGAATTTCTTGGGTATGACATGAAGCTACTCAAATACATGGGATACTCCAGGGCTAAAGATCAAGAAGGTAACATAGGTAACGGCATAGTTTCAGCCTCTCTGTTGGAACACTAGAGTAATGGCAACATCTAATTCACAATAAATCTAAATCCTAGCTTATTAATGTAAGCAGGCTGTAAATAAGAGTAACATCAGATATTTCTACTGACTCAGCAAAACAGATGCCTTTCCACCTAACACACCTGTAAGGCCCACAAATATCAGTTCTTTTCCTAAATCAAGATCTGACTGGAGGGACTGACACTGCTATGAGGAACCTGGAGAATCTGGTAATTTGAAGACAATGTGAAGTATCCTGGGTATTCCTGGGGGAGCCTTTTTGTTGTCCTGAATAGAAGGATTCCTAAGGAGAATTGCATCCCAAGCTTTCGGCCTCTAAAGGTAGGTGTTGGCTAACTAAATGCTTGGAGGAAAAGGTCTCTAGCCTTTGGGATCAGGAACAAAGCTCAGCTGATGAAATTACAGGAAAACTTAAGGAAGACAGACCACATGTCTGTTCTACCGTCTGAAAAGTTTACTGTAATTCACTTTAGTTGATGGGGTAGAGAAAAGCAAACAAGCTGGGCCGAGTAGTACCTACAGCACACATTCCTCTACAGTCAATTTTTGAGAAGAGTGGAAAGTACTCCCTAGTGAGTAGCAACTGGATAAGGTTATTAGTGTTTTTTCCACAAACCATCTTGGCTGAGGATCTTGTAGCCTTGAACCTTTTTATGCTCATGGCAATTTTAAAGATTGTTTTTCATTTTTTTTTTCATTTTACAGTTGCGGAACAAAAGCTGTGTTTGAAAGACCTAGCAGAGGTACCCAATCTCAGCATCACAGTTAACAGGGTGTGCAATTTCAGAAGTCTGATAAGTGGTTTTTAGCCTTTGCTCGCAGTGAGATCAAAATAATTACACCCAACAACTAACACTATCCAGGCTATTCTGCTGTGAATAGTCCTGGGTATCTCCAGTTAGCTTACAGCTCAATGCATTATTTTGGTGACTTTATGTAAAACAGAAATAGTCCCCATCACAAATTTCTACTATAGACAAAAATAACATGAGCACATTAAGCTGCTTTCGCTTGTCACCCCTGATGAACTTCATATGGCAACCAGACCAAAAGCCCCCGCTGAGCCCCCGAAGCTGAATGTGAAACGGAAATATCACAAAAAACCACTGCCAGCATCCCAGAACATGACTCACACTGCATAAGTACCAAACCACTACATTTAGAAGATTCCGGTCTGTTTATTCTGTATGGATAGATCAAGCACTCTGAAACTCCATTTGCCGAAGGAAGCAGACTGGGCACCAGGGCTCCTGACTTGGTAGTCTCCTCCTGTGCTGGTTAACTTCAGACAAGTCACTGCACATCTCTATAGTACTATTTCCAAATGCAAAACTAATTATACTAATCCCCTTTGTGCAGCACTTCAACATCTATGGATGAAAAGAATTATCCAAAGAACTATTTATGTTATTAGAGCGAAAAAGTAAAACACTGTGTGGAAGGCCAGGGCCAAGTCTCTTCTGTCAGTTTGTCCTTCTTGACAGGTATAAACTCTTAGGTTCAGAAATTACTACAAAATGCTCTTTAAAATTGATGTGCCTTCCTGAGCAGAGTAAAATGGGGAACTTATAAGGGAAAACCATTGAAACAAGAGAAGTGAAGCTGTAAACTGTCCTAAGGGTCAGATTTTCAAAGATGTCTGAAGATAGATATCAGGTCCATATGTGGTAGGATTTTCAGAACCAACATTTATTCAGAGTCCCACTAAAATCAATGGCACCCCAGTAGCGTAGCCTTCACAGACAACTGCAACTTTAATCACTCTGATAATTGAAAATTTGACCCCAAGTAAACAAACTAAAACAAAATTGTTTAATGTTGCTTGTATGAGTATTGTAGAAATTTTTTTAGACAGAAATGTGACTTTTAAATTGCAGTTTAGCAATCCATAAATGCTAATGCGATCCTGTGCTGTTTGCCTTGTGATAATTTTTTCCTATTAAAATCTTGTTCTTTTTTTAACTTAATAAGCACATCACTAGTCTAAGCACGTTCATTGTTCAAAGTTTAAATTTACAGCTAAAATAAAGAGAGATTGCTTACCAGTAACCAGAATTCTTTGAGACGTAAATTCTTATATTCAAACCAATGACCTACCTATATGTCCTTTCACTCTAGACTGGTCTTGAGTCTTTGAAATTAATAATTATATAAGGCACTGACTGTGCCATTTTTGGTTTCCTCCCAACCATAGAGAGAAAACTCAGGGAAATTCCAAAAATTCTTAGGGAGAGCAAAGTAATCAAAATAGAAAACATACATGGAAACTATAATACTAAAAAAAAAAGTTACCTATTGGTAAATAACTTATTTTTCTATTTTTAAGTGTACAAGTACATTTTATCAGGCCGAGTTAAACAGCTGCACCCGGCAAGTATCTATCTGAGGTTCTGGAGTCTCCTATACAAACCATTCCAGCACTAACAGCACATGATGAAGATAGTGATGGAGCTCCAGACAGCATGATCTCTAATATCTCAGCTATTTCTTAACCACGTTGTGTGCTCTGGAGAAGTACTCTGTAATAACAGTGGAAGATTCATCTTTGCAGTCTGATAGCAAATTTTGACACAGTCTCCGACTGACTTCGACAGTCTGTGTGGAAATGGTTGAACTGTTAAACCCTCCAGAAAACATACAATGAACAGCCTGAAGCATTTGAATGTGTGAAAATAGAAGTAGACAACCCATGACATGAAAGTATAAAAAGCAAATTCTGCTTTAGAGGAAGAACACCAGCAATAAAATTTAGAGATTAAATAAAACCTGCTGATTAAAAAGTATAATTTTATCATGATCTGAGGCAGAAAATGAAGAATGTTATTCCTAAGAACATATGTGTCTCCTGCAAAAGCCTCTGAGGGAGTGGACTTGATGAAAGTAGAAGTAGTAAACACCAAGCCCAAGACCTTAATGAGGCTAAGTGAGAGTTCAAACTCTTTTAGCCTTAAGCAGATATTCCATGACAGCTTTAATAAATGATACAGAAGGAGGGGGAAAAAAATAAAAGGTAAGAAGCCACATGGATCTCATTCCCATAATGTGCAGCATGTGGATGGCGGATGGCTTTCCTCATTGAAGCATTCCTGATTCTTTCCATAAAAAAAGTCCACAGATGGTAAAAAAAGAGACAACTAGACTGACACTGCTAAGTGGGTACCTGTCTACCCCAGAGCATTGAAAGACGGGGCTTCAACCCTTTCACTTAGACACGACAGGCTGGTTGCTTTCACAAGGACTTGTGACAGCATTTTCAGTGGGTTTGATCCAGAGGAAAATAACTACATTTTAGTTGAAAAATCTTTCCAAAAACAAGGCCAAGACAGATATTCCCAAAAAATCTTAAACAGGTCAAAATTAAAAGAACAACAATTTTCAGAAGCATATACATTGTTCTAAATCTTTCTGTAGAGTAAGGACATGGTAAATTATTTACTGCTTTTATTAGCAAATGGAATTATGGAAAAAGAATTACTAACAATAAGAAACACCCATGTTAGTTAATATGTAAATTCTAAGATATATTCAAAACAATTCTTTCCATTTCTAGAAAAACAAATAAAGCCAAATCTCTTTTTCTGAACAATCTTTTTGAGTTGAGCATGATTTCACTCACAAGCACTAGTCAAAAGCATTTTTCTTGAAAGCATTTTCAAAATGAAAATTGTTTTTCCATCTACTTCTGATATCTCTGTGAAATGGGGTACATCTGCACCATGGATGAAGCATCTCTGAGCAGACAAGTTATTTTTGGAAGAACACTGGGACAGTTCTTGTAAACATTAGACTGCTACAGTTATGCAGTATGGTCCAATACTGGATTATTTTGAACCCCTTTGGAAATCCATTCCAGGTTAATATTGATTATTAATATCAATCAGTTTTAAGAGTTAGCTTGGGTTCTTTTTCACCTACCTCTTACTCTACAGTAACAAACAGCAAGTTCTTCCTACTGTAATTTAAGAAAAATTCTGAGAGACTGAGTGGTAAATGCTAAAATGTGCCTTTGTATTTAGAAGAGAAACATTTCTGTGCCAGCAGCTGATTGCCACGTGCAGATCTGTGATTGCCTAAGTCCTATTGACATCACCACATTAATTGGCTCCTGTTCCCTTGGTCACACACTTGTAAAATCCATGTCTGATAACCTTGTAAAAAAAATATATATAGTTTAACTACAATACAAACAAGCATTATTTCTCCTACCAGTGAATTATATCCATTCCTGCTGCCCAAAATACTATATGTTTAACAGTGCACACTACTCATCAACTTCACCCATGGTGTTCCAGCTCTTGCAGGAGGGCCTTCTACAAAGTATTCTTGAACTACACCTCATATTAGGATTTTTTTCCTTATCCCTCCTAGATCTACCTAATTTTCTCACCTCTCTCCTTTGTCTCCATCACCTCTTTGCTGTCTTCTTTTACATTTGCATTTCATGGACTGTACCTTCTCTTCTATTTCATAAACTCTGAAAACCTACCTCTTCTATGAATGTTATTACTGAACCTGCCACTTCATATTTTTTCTGTACTGTATCATGCCACACTACACTAACAAATTTGGAGAAGGAATTTTTGTGACTTTTTTTTATCCTGTGCTATTATTTTGTAAATTGCCAAGTACATATGCTTTACTATTTAAATAAACAATAGTAACAAAATTCAGATGAAACTTTACAGAAATGTAGGTACTCAGAATGTAATTACCCAAACAGGAAGTTGGCCAGGACAAGAAGGCAAGCATCTTTCTCTTGCTGAAAACACCAACAGACCGTACAAATGGCTTGCATGAGTCAAAATAAATACATACTTTAAATGAAATTTCCAAACACAGCACACCATCATCTATCACTTTTTGATTATCTACAGTACCTATCAAAGGTGCTAGAGCCTCATCAGCAAACACTTTCTCCAGGCTGCCTCCCCCTGCAGCCTGCTGTAGTCTGACACGCAGGAAGTGAAGGTCGTCATTTAAATTCAAGACAAAGCGATTGTGAAGCAGCACATTCCGCCCGATGTGGGGCTCCTGCAGCAACAGCTCGCCGCCACCTCCCCACCCGGCCCGGCAGTTCGGTTAATGCCATTAGTTCAGTGGAACTCGGAAGAAACGCTGGAAACCAGGGCTGTAATTTCAATCTGTTAAGAGCTCTTTTGTTTCTAAACTACAGCAGCGTGGACATGAAAAGGTTTGATACCCTCTGCAACATTGCACTTAATTTATTAGTTTGATAATCATCTGGCCACCACACCCAGCAACACAGACTGAACTCAACAGACGCTTGTTTGCTCTCCTGCAGGACAGCCTCAAACTGCTTAAACACCACTCCTAATCTGCAATTCACCCACTCCAACTCTTTTTTAAGAAGTATCTTCAGATCTTGAAGGAACATACCTGCAAGTATGTTCCTTTAACACTGACTTTTTGCTTTTACTATCACTCAACTCTCATTTTCCTTTGCCATGCAGCTGGTTTCAGCACTTCTTTTTTTTTTTTTTGCCTTCTCTGACTAAAGTCCCTATTTTCTGGTAAAGAAATACACAGTGAGGACACAGCACATTCGAGTTTGCTGATTTTTCCATGTTCTTCCAAAAGAAAGAGAGCAAAAGCATCAAATCCCTATTTAACCTGCCTTAATGCACTGAGGTCTTACTCAGCAGTGGGATGGCATTCGTGAAACCTTTAGTCAAATTACTGCTCTATGATCAGATTCCTCATGTACATATATCATAAAAAAAAGTAATCACATCCCAGAATGCCCAGCTGAAAGTATAACAAGAAGTTGTATCAAATTTGCCATAGACTAACATAATAAAGCAGAGGAGCCATTAAAAATCAGAGAAAGAAAACACTGAAAAAAATCACTTATTAAGAAAACACTGCAAATTAGATGAACAACTGACCCTCTGTTAAAGTCTCTCTGCTGAAGGTATAGTAACACAGAGATACTTAGCATGATCATAACTTCTCATGTGATGAAGCTTTCAGTGTACATCAGGGAAGCACAAGGAAATAAGCCAAGGGATCCAGACACAGACAGACGGAATTAACATCTCTGGATTCTGAGCTTTCATTGAACAAGAGGGAAATAGAGTTCCTATCTTCATATGAAACACAACTTCCTTGTTCCACCTGCACTCAGACAACAATACCTCAGAAGAGCATGAACTTTCTTTTTCATGCCTGTAGGGAAATAACTGAAAAGCACATGGGTGACCCTCTAAAAACTGCTAGTGCCAAGTTCATCACTGCCAAAGAATTTACTGTCCCTCTTTAGACAAGATACTTGCCCAGTGCATACGAAGAGGAGGTTTATTTCATCGTGAGTAACTCTCTCAGAAAATACAGGACACTTAAAAGCATCACGACATTTTCCTGCGCTTTTCACTTCCACACATGCACTGCTGCCACATTTATTTCCCCTTTTATATATCTAGATCATTGGGCTTCTACTATTGCAGCACTTAATAGTCTAAGAAATTAAGTTTCCTAATGTTGTTGAATACGTAAAATACAAACTTTTCCCACTTTTTTCACACGACTATACTTAAAGGATAAGCCATTTTTCAGAGCAATATTTAATTTCATAAAGTTATTTGGGGTTAAAATTTTAAGATGTGGCTTTCATTTTCATGCTCACAAACTACGTCTGTTATGAAAATATTTCTTAGCAAGCTGCTGCCTAATTAGATGACTTAATCTTGCAAAACTCTGTATTTAAAAGCAAAAGAACTGCCAAAAAGATCAAAATCAGATTTTTTTCCGTTGTTTGCTATGATGTGCATTTTTTTCTATTTATATTATGTACAGAATAAAGAAAAAATAGTTGAATGATAAGACCATGAATTCACATTGTGTTTTCCTTTATACTGTTCATCTGTTAACTGGGGTGTTTACAGCCTGTTTGCTTTTTAGGTTTTTTCCTTTTTTTTTCCAAAAGTGACATTTAGAAGCCAATAACCCAAAGTGTATTACTGAACTCTTTAACAGTGTCCAATAGGTAGACGACCTAGCTGCAGGGTGATTAAATGATTTAACTGCTAGATCAATGAATGCAGCATGAATTAAAATGGCTGCAAGCTTTTCCAGGCATAAGATGGGACCTAAAAAAAAAAAAAAAGGGTTATCTTACTTTGTATTTCACAAAAATGTAACCATTTACTTTAAAAAGGGAAAAAAAAATACATGTTTTTCTGACAGAAATAATACAGTGTTATTCTAATATATGGTGACTAAACCATATATTTTTATTGTCAAAGATCTGACTATATTTTGCCATTCTCATACTGAATAACCTCATTCAGGAAAAAGCTCTGCTCAAGAAACATAATGGTGCTAGGATCCGGTCCAAAGTGAACTGTTATCTCACGCGTGAAGATAATGAATGTTAATTTAAAATAATGTTCTTTCAACTCCAGGGTTTTTTTCATATAATCAATCAGGCCTGAAAATGTGTGCATGCGCTCTCTCTCGCATGCTCACTCTCTCTGTCACTCATCCATAAACACTTCATTTTATATTCGCATTCCCAGATATTCAGGAGAAAATTTACTGCAGGTGTAAACTAATATTGCTCCACTAAAATCAACAGTGCTGCACCAAATTACTTCAACATACACAGTGGTCCTCTCTCCCCTATCCTGTGACATGTGTACCTTGACTTCCACTTAATGCGCATCTCATGCCAAACTCTCGCTTTCTTCCTTTCATATGTGCATTTCCCAGCTCTTATTTGCACTCAACAATCACTACAGCCTTTCATTAACTGGCCCCTCGAGGTCTCTTATCTCCATCAAATACCTCGGGAGAAGCAGGTACACATGGCTCTTTTCTGCAACCCAGGAAGAAGCTCTTGGAAAATGTGCAAAGAGAAAGCACTGCAGTGGGAGGCTGCAAGGCATGTGGAGAGGACAGAACAGGCTTGACCTAAAAAGCAATAGGTTTTAACGTTACAGCTAAAATGTTCAGATATTACAGGAAGGAGAATTTAAAACATTTTAAAAATGGAATAAATAAAACTTCTATATGTGTAAAAACAGGAACCATAATCTAAATTATTGTTGTTTGGGAACTAGTGTGGGGGCAGGGGGGGAAGTATTCTATAGATTTCTACCTCAGAAAATTGCCTGATTTTTGGCACCTTTTTAGGAAACAACTGAGATCGGCAATGGCTGGAAACAAGACTCTGGATTACATGACATGCTAGTTTGATCAAGAAAGGCAGTTCTCATGGAAGAAGAGCCAAGCAGAAATTTGGATACCATTCCTTCCCACTGGCCCAGGAAACACTGTAACTGCTTATCCACTAACTTGGCAGAGCAAACCATGTTCTGCTTCTAGGCTCCTTGGTGCACCTGTACTCAAAGTATCTGTGCCATCACTTAGCTTTAGCTCACATTTATTGGTATTTCCTGTGCCCCTGTAAGGGACACAAATCTTTCCATTTTATTGAAAGCTACATGTCTTCAGGAATTGGTGCTACAACTTAGGCTTATACTTGGTTGACTGGAAAACGGGTTATTATTAACAAACTTTTTTAAACTACTGAGAAAAAGAATGTCAGCATAGATAAAAAAAAAATCAAATGGCACCTGGAGATACTTGACTCTCAAAATGTATTTCCTAAAAGGTACAAGTCGAAAAACAAGAGGAAATCTCATGTCTGGAATCAGAGAGAAGTTAGGAGTATGCTTCCAATTAGGAGATTTACAAAGAAGCCTTCTGGGAGCCAGCAGAGTGAAAAGTGTGCAGGAAAAGGAAGAATGTCTTTCTTACAACAAATATTTTCTGCAAATCTATTTACTTCAGGTCAGTGGAAGAAGAAGAAGAAGAAGAAGAAGAAGAAGAAGACAAAGCTACAAAACTGAGATGCAATTACAGATGGAGAGTGTCCATGTTTCTCAATTTCCAACACTGTCAGTCTGAAAAGCCGCCATGTGTGCATCAGCACTCTCCTTCAAAAAGAGATGTCAGTGAAATAAAACATTTTCTTTTAACAAGCAAGCAAACAAACAAACAATCAGGATTTTAATATGGCAGCTTTTAAGCAACCTGACATTACATTCTACTCAGACTGTTAAAACGTCAGATATCGTGAGGTACCAATGAGCAAAGTGTACATTCCTTCTCACTGTTCCTCATATTTTACCATGACCAAGAAAAGTTTTCAGAAATTTATTTGTTGAAAAAAAAAATCTCTTTCTTTTTTTACTGAGAAAATGTTAGTGTCAATGCAAAATTATTCAGTGTGCTGTATTATATTCAAATGTCAGCATGCACGTGATGACTGACACTGAAACATCCAGCTTCCTGAGAAAAGCTTCACGCAATCAGTTCTTAGGAACATCCTAAATTCTCAACTACACTTACATGAAGCTAAAAATGGTGCCAGTCGGGTTCCTGGGGAAATAATTAATAACAATTCTTCGTTTCTAATTAAGAAAGGAAAAAAGTTTTCTGTGATTTCTGAACTGCATAACAAAGAAGGAATAGAAGCACAAGCTGAGGAGAACATTATTCTTTCTAAACATTTTGTTGCATGAAGCAAAAAGGATTGCTTTAGGTTTTGCAAGTAAATGATAATGAAGAAGATGAAACAAGGTCATTTTCAGAATTCAGGTTTTTAATTTATGTTCTGTGATACAAAAAAAAAATTAAAATATTTGATTATTTAACTGCTTTCAGATTCACAATGTCCATAATTTTGAAACTATGTTAAAATTATGGAAATTGTGACATATCTGTTTTCTAGCTTTTCTAATGTAAAATAAACCTTTCTTCTAATAACGGTGTCAGCTTTTCCAGTAGGAATTTCTACTTTTACCAATTTCCTTTATTATAATTAAGGCTTTTTATAATATACAGGATTTAAGGTATACAGAAAATGTTAAAAGTCACTAACAGAAAAATTTTATCCACATTTTCTTTATTCTTTTCATAAATACTGTAAATTCCTTCAAAGACTAATGTGCATGTAGGAGAAGTGCCTTAGCTTCAACATAAACAATCATCAATGCAAAATTTGGCATGTGCAAGAAGAACAACAGTTATACTGTTGATATTGAAAAGGCATAAAATGCCTATATAGCACTGCTATGTAACTCCAGTAGAAGAACCAAAAAATATAACATTACATAAAATTATATCAGCACAACAAACTGTAACTGTGTTCTTCCTTGAACATTGGAGTTAAACATAAGGTTTTAATTTCTAAAACTATTTTACAAAACTAAACTTCATTCATCAGTATCCTCCATTTTTATGCCTGTGGGAAAAAAATGCCTATATGATCAAGGTCTCCATCATTATATTAATAATAATCTATGGGTAACTGAATTTTCTGCAGTGCATATCAATTTTCATCAGTGAACAATCAGTGACTGTGTGGCCTGTGATTACCTTTTATTAAATAGCAATTCTTTTGTTTTGATTTTGTGCAATTTTGAACCTGGATCCTACTAATTGCTTGGGGAGAGGGCATTATGCATAAACACTGGGTTTAAGCTTGTCTCTGAAATCAATGGCAGCTCAGAAAATTAACAACCAAATGGAAGGAAAACTGGAGAACCCCACCACCACTCTGAGGTAAAATTTCCACTTTAATTTGTGCATGTAAACGCACACACTGCAATGTTATGCAAGGCACAGACTATCTCCTCTTCAGAAGTTTTCTTTTACTGGCAATGACACCAAGAAAATAGTAATAAGGCACAAGCAACCAATGCAGACTTGGCTGGTACTTGGTTTCTGCCTTGAGAAGCATCTGTAATTGCAAACAGGTATCTGTAGTGTGAGATCCTCTCTTACTGAATGCATAAATGTTGTGTGAGACTTAACAGAGAATGACGACAGCATGCTAAGAAAGATAAAGCTCTCTTGTCTCTCAGATCTTCTCGAAGATTTGTCGAGCAATAAACATATCTCATATCCTTTTAATTTCTTTTCCACAGCATACTATTTCTAGCTACTTTGGGATTCTGCTAATCGTTTTCTCTCAACTCCATTTTGTTTCACTTCATCGCTTTTCCAAAAGGTTCCAATAAAACCTCACGTTGACAGATAAGGATCGCTCTGCTAAAATTAGTAAACTAAGTACCATGTCCCGTGAGTCACAGCGTGAGACTCCCATCCACCTCTCTTTAAAAGACCAGATAACAATGCCATGCCCTAAGTGCATGAGATCAAAGGACAAATGCCCACTTGCCAAAATGCTGCTTCTGAGTACTACACCTGCTAGCAGACTCCAAAACATTAGCTATCTGCATTAAAATCATATATTTGCATATATGGCAAGTTGGTTTAATGTTCATTTTTAACATACTAACAAAGCAAGAGAAGATGAAGCATAGAGGAATGAGAGGTAAACAGCAATATGTTTAACTCTTCTTTTTAAAAATCACTAGATCTCAAATCAACAGTATCTTATTATGGATAAATATGAATTATTGCAGTGAGGCCAGTTCTTTGCCATTTCCACAAAAAGGGTAAATGGGATGTTACCAGTATTTTTGTTGGTGTGTTTGAATTAATTTTTTAACCAATAAGTGGATTAAAGTACTTCAAATTTCACTGTGCCTGGCGTTAAAATTATTTGTTAAGAATTACTTTTATATCATACTAGAAATAAGTTGTATGAAGAGGCATAATCATTAATTCACAATGTTTTATTCTGCAAAGATTTAGTCCTGGAACTGAAAATTGAATATAGTGTAAAGGTATATTCAAAGGTATTCTCATTGTTGGTACATACATTAGTAAACTATATTTTACTTACATTTTTTAATATATTTATAATTTTTGAATTACAAATACTATGGTCCTGTCATTTGAACCAATAACATACTTTAAACTCAATTTACATGTCTCTCTACTTTCATAACAGAAACTTTTGCCTTTAGTGAAGTGGAAAATGAGAGATTGGAAGAAAATCAAAACCAGATGTTTTGTACACAAACTCTCAATAACTATGCCTTGGATTTATCTGCGTGGTACAGCTACAGGATCAGGCTCTGATGGGATATTACCAAAGCTGGCTGACCTAAAATTAGACACCATGAGCTTTAACTTGGGTTCATGGACATGTCACAGTATATCACCCTTGTGCCTTTTCTCACCTGCCCACAGAACTAAAAGACCCAACTCATTTCAGGGAGAAATAAACCAAAAGACATAAATATGAATGAAATCTTACTAAAATGCCAGTTTTACCCCTAAAAATTTTTTTCATATAATTCAACATCCAGAGCACGTTACAAATAAATAAATAAATACATAAATTATAACGCAGAGTTCGGGCTTGCTTAATTAACTTGATGGCAGACATTGGTTTAAAGAGATGGTAAAACTGTGTTTAAAGACTACAGTTGAAAATAAAAAATGGGGATAAAAAATGGGCTTAATCCAGCCCTGCTGTTTGCAGGGAGCTGCATGTAGAGGCCTCAGAAATCAGAGAGCCCTGTGTGCCACAGCAGTTCACCTGTGCGGGCTTGAGGCCACAGTGTTTATTACACTGTACACAGCCACACTGCTGTCTATCAACCTACTGTTAGTTACCTCCACTACAGCCAGGAATGAAGAATTTTGTGGAGTTTTCCACCCCTGTTTTGAATTTTATATAGATGACAAGATACTCTCACAACGAGTGAATTTGCATCTTTACACTACACCGAAAACTGATGAAAACTTTTTTTTTTTTTTTGTAATATAAGAGTTAACTCTTTCAAAAATTCCTCCAAAATGGAATCATTATGTCATCTTATAAACTACCTCTTTTGCAGGTTATGCTCTCCCAACTGGTAGATTAAACCTTAGAACAATAACCCAATTATGAGCTAAATTTACATTCAACTGATCGAAAATGATCCAGAACCTGACAAGAACAATCTTTGTTCACAACATTTAGCACAAGCAACACTGACAGACTAAAATGCATGAGCTATATAAAAGATGACATACATTGCACTGCCCAGCTACCAAGGGCACCACGCTCCACGTACTACACAAGTACTGTGGGAGTGTTCACTGCATCCGGAGACTAAACAAACACAACAAAAACCAAGAAACAAAACCCCCTGCAGATAAAGAACATTATCTGACATTAGCTCCTAAACAAGTGCAAGAAGCATGGCTAAAGAAAGTCCTATTACATGGAAGGAAAACCACTGCAATTAATAAAATCGGTGGCAAGGATTTGAAATAAATTTATATATTTACTGGATAGATATAAGAAAAGGAATGGCTCCAACAATTCTGACCTAACCTTTGAAAAAATCCCCAAACTCAACTTCATTAAGGAAAGTAAACTCCTTTGTGTGTTTGGCCAGTAATTTTAAACAACTCGGCATTTTATGTACAAAGTTCATCACTGGTGCGAGCCACATATACCTTGCACAGATTAATTTTGTTTATAGTTCAACTTAGCATTTGTAAAAACCCACATTACAGGTAAAAGACTTTTTTTAATGACATTTATGCTAATCTGGATTTAGCTAAAAAGTCATGTAAGAAGAAAATCAGAAGTTTACTGGTGACATCTTTATCATCACCTTGTCTCTCTTTCAGAACTTTTAGCCTGGACCAATTCACACTGCCTGAGGTCTTCCCACACTTCTAGAGATAAATGCTTTGAAAGACTGTGGAAGGCAGTAACTATGAAAACTAGTTACAGGTATGTCCAAAATTTGTGAACTTTTTACCATGGAAGTTGAGTCCTGAATTTCCAAACATCTCCTAATTCTAAAATTTCCCAATTCTCAAATTATGTGAAATGAGACAATTTGCTAACAAACCAGATAATGCAGACATCTGTGGAGAGGTTGAGATGCCTAAAATTAAGAAAACATCTTCAGTGTTATATTTCATCTATTTATTTTTTAAGTATTTTATTCAAATTCAGAGATTGCAGATGGCACAGTTCAGTGGTCCCCCGGATGTGGTTCATGGGTAGAAATGCATGACAGTCTAGATGTTGCCTGAGGCACTTCAAGGTGAGTTTGAGGCCAAATTAGTTGTCCATTCGAATTGTTTTTTTCTCCGGGAGCACCATGTCAGTAACAGCCCCCAACATGTTTTATTTACCTGCAAGGTGGAAAAGTCGAGCACACTTCACAGCCTTTCACCATCTCGTTTGCTCTTGAGATGACCTTAGGCTGAAAAAATTATTCAGACTCTTCCTCAGGTCTTTCTAAACATTAGTTCCTTCTACTCTCTGCTACAAGGGCAGGGGGGAACCTGAACCAGGCAACCTGAACAGTAGCTGCACACAGAAAGCCTACTGGACACAAGCCCTATGGACACACCACCCCACACAACAGCAAACGACTGACAGACTGCGTGCACAGCAATTCCAGTCATGAAATTCCTGTCACTTCAACAGTGCTCGAATTTTTCCTGGAAGGTTAAGATGCATTGCTCTGGCTCATAATACCTAAGAACTAAGACAAACTACTAAATTTTAATTCATGGTGAACAGATTTTTTTTTTTTTTACATTTTTATTTAAAAAGAATAGCTGCAAGTGATCGCTTAGATTTAAAAAAAAAAAAAAAATTAGACAGAAACCAAACCCTATGAAGGTGCACGACCCCATCAAACTTGTGCTACAAAGTTTCAAACTGTGGAAGAGTATCTTCTAGAGCATCAACGAAGTTTTAAGACACACACACACACACCCACCCTGCACAACATCCACACACTCTCAACTCCCCTCAGGTAGCTTAATCACACAACAATTTCCATCATATTACCCAGTTGAGGAGATGCAGTGGAACAGTCATTTTTCTCACTCATCCTTTGCACTGAACCCGATACCAAGTATCAGTTGCGGATGCAGAGACCACCATCCAGAGCACAAACAACAAAAAGTCATCAACACAGTCACTTTTTTTCCCACTCACTAAAACCAAACTAACCATCAGCAAGATAAGTGTTCTCTGATGAACTACCTAGACCATGAACCATTCCCTTCCCTCCCTTCCCCATACAACTACCTGGTCAAAGCAGAGAAGGTTTGTTTAGGCATGGAAAATCTGGCATTTTAATGCCATAATTCCACAGTGGGAATTAATTAATGGCACAAATCCACACTGTGAATTATTTTGTGGGTACTTTCACTTTTATACAAAACACCAGTCAGCAAATAGTCTACTTCCCTAAAGACTTTCTGTAGCACACTCAGAATGGTTGATTAAAAAAAAAAAAAAAAGAAAAAAAAAAGTGTGGAGAGATGCCAGGTCGTTTTTACTGAAGGATGAGGAACTAGAAAAACCCAAGGGACTGCAACTTGAACCACAAACTGGCATTTTCCCTCCCACTATCCCCCCCTCCTGACACCTGTCTCAGTGATCACCCCTAAAGAATTAAACAATTTCCTTCACAGAACAGCAACAGAAGTGAGAAAATATTAGACTATCTAGGACAAGAAAGCATTGTCTACCTTTGTTCTTTTTTACTGCAGTAAGATCTCAAAACTACAACAAATAGAATTACTCCTACAATACAGAAACCATGGCAGATGATTCCAGGGTGTTAAATGCCCAACTATACAATTATAAAACCAACCAGCACCAAATTAAAGTTTTTCACTCCTTTTCCTCTTCTCAAGCCACCCCATCTCTAGCCTCTGTAAAGTTCTTTTTTCCACGTTCACAGACGACCAAAACCAAATTCTTAAAGTCCGTTGTTTTCAGGATAAGCCCCAAAAGACACACGAAGTTTGTCAAGTCCTTAACATCAATATTTTACAAGGGGGCCGCTGTCTGGAGCACAGACGGCCAGGAAAGCGCGCCGAAGCTCCCCATCATCCCTACCATGGGCACCCCCACACCTTTCCCCGAAAAGAAAGGAGACAGGCCTCCGATCAGCCCCGAGGCAGGGGGAGAGGGAGAACACCCCACAAAGTGCACCGACGGGAGTTATCTGAAGACACGGCTCCAGGGGCGCACACATCCACACAAAAAACCCCCAAACCCTCAACAAAAGCGAGCCCCTCGATGGTCCTTATTGCCCGGAATGCCGAGCCCGGCGAGGCTCCGGGAGGGACCTCTCTGGTGGGGGCAGCGAGCGCGTAGCTCTCGGGGGGACGGGGTGCAGAGCGGGGAAATCGGCCCCTCTTGCCCCCCGGGCCCTGCCCAGACACACGGGGGAGGCGAGGCAGCCCCGGGGCCGTGCCGGGGCACCGGGCGATCCGGGCTGCGAGGCCGTCCCGGCCGCGGGGGTGGCACCGCCCGCAGCCACCGGGGGGAGGAGGGCTGGGGCTCCGAGTTCACCCCTCTCCCCGTCCCCTCCCCTGCCCCCCGCGGGCACGGCAGCCATGGCCCCTCGCCCGGCCTGCGGGGCTTAGATTAAAAAAAAAAAAAATCTCTCCGGTGGAGCCTCGGCGCTGTCGAGCAGCTGCCATTACTCGGGCCAAGACCCGTCCTCCAAGCAGGCATCTCCCCTCCCCAGCGAGGAAATGCGGCGGCGGCGGCGGGGGTTGGGGGGGTGCGAGCGAAGGGAAAGCGGGGGAGAGTGGGGAGCAAAGCGGTGGCCCCGCGTGCGGGGAAGAGCGCGGCCGGGAGGGCGGCGGGGCCGAGGCCGGGCTGCGCCACACCCCGCCCGGCCTCGCCTCTCACGCGAGTCCCCGGCTCCCCGCGCCCTGCAGGCCCGCGCCGAGCGCTGGAAGCGGCGATTCTCCCCGGAGCGCCCCTCTCCCCACCCCACCTCCTCCCGCCCCGGCCCCGGGGCTGGCTGCAACTCGGCACGGGGGACCCGCCGCCGCCTCCCAGCCGAAATCCGACCGGGGAAAGGTGCGGGGGGCAAAAATAATCGCCGTTAATAATCACACGCGCTCCGCCGCCGTCCCCTTCTCCTCCGCGGTTTCCAAGCGGGCTGCCAGATAATCCTGCCCACTCCGAAAAATGAAATAATAATAATAATAAAAAAATCCCGCCTTCCATCTCCCCCCCACAGCCCCACACATTTTATTATTAAGTATAATTGCTCCCCCCCTCCTCATATGGCACCCCGCGGGGAAGGATTGCTCCCTCCCCTGGTGCCCAGCCCTTCCCCTGTCCCCTCTCCCCCATCTCCTTGGAACAGTGTGTACATGATTTTGTAGTTTTTTTAAGGCGCCATGTTTATAATCCTCCATCATATTAAAAAAAAAAATCCACCCAGCATGAGACACGGCGTCTCTCGCACCCCAAAGCCAGGGAGGCAGACACAGAAATATCCACAGGGCTGTAAATTCACCCCCCCTCCCGCACACACACCCCTCCTCCCCAGACTTAAAAGTCTCTCTCACCTTGTGCTGCTGGCGCTGCTTCTGCTGCTGCAGGGGGGGAGAAGTTAAGCCAGGGGAAACTTTTCAATCCCTTCCCCAGGCCGCTGCTGCCTCCTCCTTCCACATATTTTTCCCCTCAGAGTTTTATTGTGTCTGAATTTTCTCTCTCTCTCTCCTCTTCTGTCTGTCCACAGTTCAGGTTTCTGGGGTAAACAGGGTTTAGGATGGTGCTAGGGATATTTGGGAGAAGGAGAACTCTAGTGGTGTCTGCTGGAGTTGCTGTTTGTTTCTTTTATTATTTTTTTTTAATAATACATTTGAAACGGATCTTTAACTATTTATTATGTATGTATTTTATCACAGTCTTAGGTCTGTACCCTGTCTTATTGCAGAGGAAAAATATGGCGCTTATCTGGCCTTGATATATGCAAATTCCTTCTATCATGAAGTCCAACTTGGAGAAATTATAGATAATGTTTCTGAAAGTAGACACTCACCTTGAGCAACAGAAACTAAAACATACAGAGTCAACGATCTGTCTCAGAGTTGTCTATATGTTATAAGCTATGGATCATGAAATCATAGAATCATTTAGATTGGAAAAGACCTTTATGATCATTGAATCCAACTGCTAACCATACTTTCACTGCAGGATTGGGAAATGCATGCTAATATGAAATATATAACTTTATAAGCATATGTAGATATGTAAGTAGCAAGAAAATGTACATTTTTTTCCTGGTTTTTATTGACTTTAAGATAAATAATAACAAATGTCTAGGAAAATTTCTTCTAAAGTTTCTGAAATGTTGCAGGAATTATTAATGGATAAGTAACACACTTCACAATTAATTAGAGATGTGGCATGCTTTTATTAAAATACACTGCAAGCTTAGTTCTATAAACATTTATGCATGCAAAAAAATTAAATCACTAGTATTACTAAAATAGTAGACTGAAATAGTAGTGCTAATGTTAAAAAAGATGCATCCATTGTGTCTGGCCCAAGAGTTTGCACATTGAACAGTGAAAGTTTCTCCACTGTATTCAGTAAATAAGGTTTCTAGTAGTGTCTAAACTCAGAGTTCCTTTGAGACTGCTGCATCAGGACTTTGAAAATAAAATGCAAATAACGGTTAGTTGCACAACTGTGATAAAGCTTTACTTCTATTATGTATTTAAATATGAAAGAACATTTTACATTATCTAAAATAAATAGATAGGAAAGAAAGTGCTGGTAATCTGCTTTCAAAGAGTGCTTGAGGGGTTGGGCAGATACCCAATACTGGTACTATAATTTATTAACTATTATATTGCTTGTATTAATAAAAAGAAAATGAAATTTACAGGCAATTTTTTAAGTAAAAAGGGGATTTACCATCAATGTAATTACAAAAAGACTACCTTATGTTAAGCATTTATTTGTGATGCTTGGCTATGATTTCATTAAGGCATGTAATTTTCAAAAGAAATTTGATAGAAATATATGCCAGGCGTCCATGGGATATTGTTGGCTTGGTTGTCTTAGGTTTATGTGGAACCTTCTCTGTACACACTGCATCTGAGCTATATTTATAAATGGGGGTTGGGGGTGAGGGGAAAGTTTGGGTCCTTACAACTTCTGATGTTTCTACCATCCAGTCAAGCTCACAGTTCTCAAGTCGGCATGGTTAAGGCAAACCAATTTTTGCATTCAGAAGCAAACAGAGGACAAGCATAGCTAGCAGCATACATAACAGTTTTGAATTCTTCAGCCCAAACAGCTGGGTAACCCCAACAACTGGATCAGCTGGGGGGGATTTGCCATAACTCCAAAACAAAGCTCCAAAGCCAGTCTCAGGTTTTTTAGTGAAAAGATTTATTACTCTTCTGCAGTGCCTTCTCCTTACCTACATAAATATTTATTTAAGGAAGAAGTTCAGCTATCTTCAGTATAAAGAGGTTTTAGCCTTTTATCTCTCACAGGACCCATAGAGAGCTGTCAAATAAATACTTAGGCCACAGTTTCACCAACGTGGAAGCACATGCAGGGTGGAAGCCTTATGGTTTTCCTACCATACAGGTTTTTACCTGGAGTCTGCTGCTTGCCAACAGTCTGTTGTACTTAACATATTTGTAACGGCTAGTCTGGACTGCCTCCAAATATTTGTTTCAGGATACAAATATTTGATTTTCGAAAGAACAAGGTATGCTAAAACAAACATGTAGGGAGTGTCTGCAACCATAGCCACGTTACTTTCTCTGAGCTGCTGGGCAGTGAATTAAGTCAAGCGTAGAAACACAGGTACAGAGCTTATTACATAGGTGTTCATGGGCCTGGTTTTGAAATATTTTGATATCCTCATTAGGTCCACCGGGTAACTGCATTATATAGCTTTCAGGATGCACGTTGAAGGATAAAAAGGATGCATTTTTGGGGTCGTTTTGACTTATTTTTATGTGTACTGTAAAGACTTTTTAATGCTTATTACTGTGCGGGTTTGAAGCCCAGGTAGCCGGCCTGGGTTAGCCCCGACTCCTGGTTTATCCGCAGGTAGTTCGGTGTCTAACATGAGCCCTGTGGCGGGTCCCTCTCGGCCATTCACTTTCCCTGGGAGCGGGGGCCGGGAGCGCCGAGCCCGGCAGACAATGGGAAGGAAATCCCCCCTCCCCCAGCCCCGGCCGCGGCGGGTTTCCTCATCGGCATGGGGAAATGTTTGTTCCAACAAAAAATAGGGCTCAGGGCCGTCTCCAGCCCCCCTTGCCCGCGGTGAGGGCGGGCGGGGGGCGGTGCGAGGCCGCGGGGCCGCTCAGGCATTTCCTCGCTCCCGGCCGGGAAGGTCCCTGGGAAGGACGAGCGGGAGCGGGGGCTCAGGGACAGGACAGGCACCTCTCGGGTTGCCGGGGCTCGGCTGGGGAAAGAGTTTGCTTGTCCTAAAGGTCCGTAGAGCTGCACCTGGCAGACCAGGGGGGAATGGTGAGGGCTCCGGCCGCCTGCTTGCTTACGCGGCTGGGGGGAAAGAAAACGCATCACTGTGTTAGAAAGAAAACATTATAAAGTTACTTCCTTCCGAGTAGAAAGTACTTACCATAGGAATACATCTGCGTGTGTGCTATATGCTTTTGCCAGTATTGCTGCATTGGTGTGTAACCACTCGGCTTGTCAGCACTGTTTGCTTCCCTTGGAAAGGGGCTTGGAGGGGGGAGAAGCAGCTGCATAAAGAGAATATCAGTTTGCCTGAATAAGCATCATTCAGACTAAGAATGTAATCTATTGCCGTGAATTAAAGGGCATATCAGGCAGGTTCATGGGAAAGAAATCCTTTGCAGGTTGGAGACGCTCAAACCATGACTCACGAAGTCCTTGAGCTGAAAGCAGTTGGAGCTTAGGGCACGAATTCCCTGTGTACCTGGGCATGGCCGTGTTCCACCAGGTATGTCCACTACACTTTCTGAGTGTGAGAAGACCATCACTGCCTAGTAACATGCAGACTGGTGAATGTGCCTCCATTCTCCTTTTAAGTGATACTCCGCCTCTCCTTCATTTCAAAAGTTCATTTTATTTTTAATTCTACTACAAGACAGTACAATCCTGTGTGGATATGACTTCTATTCTTGCCATGCTCTTTTACCTTTCTCTTGCTTCAGTGGTGCAAGAATCAAATGCACAGGTGAACAAGTACATCATTACTAGGGGGTGCTAGGTACTGGTCTTGGTACCATGAAATCATTAGTTGAATGCTGCCCTTAGGAGAGCAGGGAATGTTATGTCCTCTCCATCACAGGACTCATGGTAGGCTAATGCACAGCCCTGCCTTCTCCACGACTTTCTACCATCTTCCTGGCAGAACCAAACCCACCCACTATGTGCTCAGGTCCTTATCTGGCTGTGTAAGATAGTTTTCTTGGTGGTGGTGCCAACCCACTTCACTGTGTGCTCCACTCTCAGCTGCACTGAAACAAAAATAATTTGAATGTGTTTCCTGAGAGGCAGGTCTGCTGTGTTGTGATCATAGAAGTATTAATGCAGAAAATTAGTGTAAATTTTTCATCAGAACAAAGTTTAGCAACGCAGTTTTCTTTGCAGTAAAAATCTCAGCAAGGCATTTAATTTAGGAAGCTGGGGGAAGGGAACAAAGCCTTAATAACAACAGACTCAGGAAATCCACGGAGCTGAAAACAGTTGGAGGATGGGAGAGTCTTAAGAAGAAGCTTATGCTGTTCCTTTTTTCCCGGGTATTGAAAAGCAAATAGCAGGCTCAAGATGGGAACACAGAGCAGAGAACGCCCCAATAATGTCTACTATCTATAAAATGAGTCCAAGCCACCCAGGAGTGCTGTTCTTGCATGGCTGACATGATGAGGATTGAAGTAGACCCTACAGCAGCCAGGATTCTTCCTCCCTTTTCAGCTTCCCTCTTCTTTCTGTGTCCCTGGGCATGCAGACTGACTGTCCAGTGCTAGCTAACCAAATGCTCAGAGGAGCTCGATCAAGCATTCTGTGACCTGGTGAGGCTTGAGAAAGTAATGGTATAAATAAGATTGGAAGAAAACTACTGGCAGAATTTCTAAAGACGTTCTGTGGTGTTTGTTGAAAACGATATGTTGTGGGGAGGTGGATCTTTTGTCTGACCCTCTATGGCCAGTACTCCCATGTGTGAGTACCTTGTGGGCATAACTGGTAATAAAAAAATCTCAGAACTAAGTCTAGCAAGTGTAGATGTAGACTGAGGTACAAAAATCCATCTTCTTTCTTCACTGTGTTCTCTCTTTACGTTTTCATGCACAACTGGGAATAGAGGTTTATCCTAAAAAGTTTACCTGTGAGTAAACTGACATATGTTTATGACATATGACATGGCATGTGTTTACGCCAGCATTATGCCTCATGAAAACTCTATGCCTGATTCAGCACAGAGTCTGCCAAGGAAAACTTAGCTCCGTATCTTTCAACTAATTCAAAACAACAGAGCGAGTTTGTACCGGTTTCATACTTTGTGAAAAGAGAAGTTTTAATGTCTACTTCCAAGTGTACATCAGTTTTATCTCACGCAGTTTGTCTAGTCTTGTTGTAATATCTAAAATAATTTATATCTGTGCAAAATACCTGCACAAAATTTAAATTTGCTTTTAGACTGAAATAGCATCTATTGTTATTTTATGAGGATGTTGTGACTGGAAATATATAATTTGCCAGAAAAAACAGCCATGACTATGAGGAAATAAGTAGTACCTTTTATTATTAAATAATTAAAAAACTAGAGTTTTTATATGGGGACCTTATGAATGTCATAACTGCAGGGAAATATTAATTACACTGCGCATCATATTAAATACCAGCATAAGAAAAATATACCCTGTACATAAAGTAAGGGGGTCTGTCATCCCAAAATGGGATGGAAATACATGGATAAGGGAGGTGAATGCATTAGAAGCATGTAGAGATGTTCAAGTGCCTTTAAAACTGAGGCAGTTCATGGTAAGCTGGGCTTAACCTGGTTTGGTCCAGCACTGCCTTTGAGCTAATTACTGCAGAAATACTCTGTCTCTGCCCTGTTCTTCAAAGCTTTCCATATTCAAAGTTGGCTTATTAGCTCTGAGGTAGTGCTGGACCCAGGCTGGTTCCATGCATTGATGTGGCACTTCTCTGGGCTTAACAAGCCTTTCCAGGAAACAGACTTCTGTCCTATATAGAGCAGAAACATCCAAATGTTTCTAAAAGGGGTAATATGTTATCACTAATACTTAACTGAACCTATTAAGCCTTGTTAGAGCTGATCACCAGTTGTGGCTCTGTGAAGCCCCAGTTCCCAGGAATACACCGTTTTACATAGCATTAGCTCCAGTCTCACACGGTTTATTTTGCCAGTTGCATTGCTACACCAAAGAAACAAAATTGTTTCTGGAACAGAGCTGCTCTTGAGTCTTAACACATTGCCAGAGCTAAAGATCCCTACCAGACTGAAGCTGGCCTGGCATGAAGCCATCTTGATGTGATTGCAGCTTTGATGTATCCTGATGTCATCTGCAGCTTGACTGCACCTTTCAGAGATATCGCTGATTGGCTGTACAGGATGGGCTTTAATTATTAGCAACATTTGTGTCAGTTTTGAACCATTATGGTCAAGATGAAAGCTGATGTAGGAACAAACAAACAAACAAACAAACAAACAAAATATCCACATCTGTCATTCTGTGGTTTGGACACCTTATTTGAAAGCATTTCCTGTTATCCAGAGATAATGTGTTGGATAAGATAAAATAGTTTTGATCCGTTATGACTGAATTAATTTTTGTTGCATTCTGTAAAGAATCACATGCTTAAAATCAATTGTAATATTCGAGTCTAATTGTTCTTTCATTAACAACATTCCTACACTGACCAAATTGGAAGGGAATGTCAAGTTAACCAAAATGGAACTTACACTCTAGGTCTGTTTGAAATCAAGGGATTTGAAAAGAGTACTGGGACGCATACACTGTATATTGTTTGATCTTATATGTCATGTAGGATATCTATTACTTATAATTCACAAGTAATAACTTTTATTTATATATTTATCTATTTATCTTAGCTAATAGCTACATTATGTTCAGCATATAGCAATGTAATCACTTAAAGATTCCTCATTAAAAAAAAGAATTAACACCCTATTAGCTTTAATAAAAATAATATGAGAATTTTGAAATATCTTGTAAACTTACCAAGCATACTAATCAAAAATCATGGTTGGTTAGTAGCAGGGTCCCAATGAATGTCTTTGACCCTGAAAAAACCCCCAACATTAAAGGAATAAGATTTTGACATCCTAACCCATATGCATGTGTCATTCAGCGCAATTTTGATAATACATTTTCTCTTTGATACCCACACTTAATAAATTTTTCACACTGAGACATAAATCCACCTATTTTATTTCTAGTATTTGCATGTTTTATAGCCTCTTCTTAGTGCTGGACTAGTGCTAATTTTGTTCATTTTCAAGCATAAAAGGAAAGATTTATCACCCCCAAGTTTCAATTCTGAACCTTAGGTCATGCTACTTTTCATCTCAGTTATTTATGTGAATGTTTTCCCTTTTAGGTGACAACTATATTGCTTTCACTTTGGAAATACTGTTGCCTTTGAATGGTTTAGCACAACTCCAAGGTGTTGGGACAGACATACAGATAAGTTTTCCCTTCGTTCTCTTACAGCTCTCTAGAGATCCAGGGAATCCTGCTCAAATGTCAATTAAATAAGTGTTGTGTTTATATTTAAGGGAAAAAAGCACACTGCAAATAGTTTCTTATGCATTTCATAAGATCAAGCTAAACATGGTGTGCTGGTACAATTTTAGAGTATAAGAAATTTCTGTGTGACTTTTTAAAGAAAAATGAAGCACAGTGTTAATACTGAAATCTGTGGGTGAAATTAACAGAAAAATTATGGAATACCAAAAATAGAAAAAATTATATTTGGAAAACTAATCAATTGAACTGTTGTTATATAATTGTACTATTCTTATGTTTAAAACTATTTTTCTAGTGCTATTCAGAAAAGTTGCAAAATGGATTGTGCACACGTGGTAGAGAACAACACAACTGATAAAGCCTCAGGAATTTGCAAGAAGTTTGCAAAAAATTTCAAAGGGGAACCTGTAATAAACGTCCAGAAGCAAAGCTTGATATAATAATTGTAATAATTGTAATAGTTAATAATACTATTATTGGAAAAGGGATTGGATTTCCAAATGGATTCTCAATTTGAAAAGGCAGAGTACCCTCACAGTCCTCTTACTTAGCATGCTGCATTTTAGAATTAAATTCATAGTGCTTGGTAATATAAAAATAGGACAAGTCAATTTACGCAAAAGCCTATGTTTGAATTCTAATCCGGGGCTAAGTTCTGTTTGTAAGAAAATTTTCCAGAGGTTTTACACACTACATTGTATCAATTAGTTTACTGAGAACATGATCCTTCACTTACAAAGTTTTGTTTGTTTTCAAGTACCGATCTGTGAGGATATGAGGAGGTGGTTAGTGCACACCATGCATATGAGGAATAAAAAAGATAATATGTGTCTTTTTAATAGAGCTTAAGATTACTCCAACAGGGGATCAAAACATATTAGGAGGGAAAAAAAGCAGACAACAAAAACCCAATGCAAAACCTCTCTAAAACTAAAACAAAAATAATTTTTTCAAATAGCCAGAAGACTCAGACTGAACCATCTTAAAAGATTTCATACAAATGTAGGGATTCCTGAAGAGACAAATTAACCCTTTCTGTCAAGTTGTAAGCCTTGTCCAATGTGTATGAATAACATGTTCAAGCAAGGACTATAAAAGTAAAATCTTTCCTCTCCTGGGAATGCAGTGACTAGGAATGAACTCGAAGTATCCTCATAGCAGTATTTGCTCTTTAATGTATGCGAATCCTGGGGTCAAGTGTCCCAAATTTGTACCCTCATTCATATTTTACTGGTTGGCAAGGCCACCTAGATGAGAGGTGACACTAATGCTAGCAGTGAACTTCTCTTGCCTTTTCATTACAACAGTGAAATCATTCAGGTCCCCTGATGGTAAAAAAGATAGAACAGATTTATGCACACTATTTTAAAACATGATGTCCATAGGGAAAAAAAAATAAACCAGAAAACCCTTGCAGAACATTAATTGATATGTTAAACTGCACTGTTTGCAAGCATTTTCATTCAGCCCTGTGGAACTTCTAGGCTCAGGGGATGTGGGGAAGTATGAGCTATTTGTAAGCAATTAACTTGCCACGAAGTAATGGTGGCAGTTTGTCTGAATGTCTTCATGGAAACAAAGTGTGATAAGGAGGCATCCCTTCAGAGGATTGGAGCCTTGATTATTTTTGCCTCAGTTATTAGCTTTACATGGCACAAGGCAGACTGACGAAATTCTGCTCTTGAGTTCTAGCCTAACATTCCTGGGAGTGCATAAGTGAAACTTGAACTCATTACATATGACAGCAGTGTAATTGTACTATCTTTTTGGGGAATACCTGTTCAAACATGATACTTGTGTGTATGTGTGTGTGTGTGTGTGTGTGTGTGTGTGTGTGTGTGTATAAAAGACTTTCTTCCTTCCAGAAACAAAGAATAAAGACCAGAGTTACATATGACATGACTCAGTAGTTTAGTAACTCCGAAAGGAGACAGTAATCATGCTGGATAATTAGTTGAGCGTGAACTTGTGCAGTTAATGAAAGGAGGATATTGTCACAATAAGTAAGGTAAAGTGGAATGGATTAGAGGAGGAGGAAGGAGTTGAAGACCAAATTAAAACCAAAGAGCTTTTGTTGCATTTAAACCAGTAAGTCTACAGGAGAGTTGTTATGTAATTGACCTAAGATTGAGATGGTGTATATGGACATTGTTGTCATAGCTGAGACTTCAAAAAGAGCCAGTAAAGAATACAATGACAGAACAAAATGACCTCTGTAAAATTTTTTAATAGAAGTTTGCTTTAGTATTTTGATCATAAGCTGTCTGATGAATAAATAAATAAATAAAATGTGTCCCTCACTGTTATCTAGCCCTGATACCAGCCTACACAACATGGCTTATATTCAGGTGGCTAAATTCTGTTACCTCTAAAATATGATGTTCTCATGTAAACTGGACCTTATGTCTATTGCCATAGACATTGCTTTTTTATTATACTGCCTGCATACTCAAATTTATAGAAATATATGAGTCCAACTAATCTTAAAAAAAATTAATCTTCAGAAAACCCTAAATAACAATTGCACTAGACAAATATTTTTGTTGCTATTTGAGCAAACTGTTTGCAAAGCAGCTACAAGGCTAGCAAGCAAAGCGAGATTGATTTGAATGTGCATCCATGGAAATACAGTTTACAATTACTAGAATTAAATACATCATGTCTAGTGTCTATGTGTGAAAGACATTGATTTAATTGTTTAGCACTTAGTTGTCTTCATAATATACATTTAAAAAAATACTGAAAAACTCATATTTAGTGCATTTGAAGGCCCATGATTTCTAATCATTTAGGAACTTCTCAAACAGCTTTTTTAACTTGTGGAGACGTGCTTGAGTTAGCAAGCACAATAATATCTGAATAGTTAAGCATACACATACAACCTGTATTAATTAACAACATTGGAATGTTAAAAATAAAAGTATAAAAATAAGTGAATAAAAAAGTTAATAGAATCTTAAGCTGCTTATAGCTTATGTTTTGAAAGGACACAATGTGAAAAATGGAAACTAAAAAGTAGGGCCTTTAGTAATAGCAACAACTGTCACACACTCATTTTTGTCTCTCACAGATATTAAAAATGGCTAAATAGAGTTGATTAAACTTTGCTTTAGAGCTGTCCTGGAAAGGAAGCAGTTATGATAGATTTCATTCAACAAATTACATATTTTTTTAATTTGAGGCTTATGATAAAAATGCTTGGAGTTATTACATAGCATTCCTTCTGTGATACTATGAAATAGAGAGGGGATAGTGGAACTCTACTGCCATTTGTCATATTAGAACCATAGAAGCCATCTGCGCTCCAGAAGACTATTGCTCAGTATTCCTGTGGTTTGAGGGACCATATGTGTGATTAATGACACATATGTGTCATTTAATTCAACAGCAGAACACAGATCATACTGATTATTTCTGTCACACAGAGATATTACTGATTTTTTCCTATTCCACAGTTTATTTTTGGAAAATTATTCTTATTTTCAGACAATTAAATATTAGTTGTGCTATCATTCAGGAAGCACAAGGTTTAAGTAAATTTCACTGGAATTTTGGAAGAGGCAATGGGAAAAAAGGGATTTTATCCCCAACATCTTGTTCTGAACATATCAGTGATAGTGTATCCATCTCTCATTTATTAAGGCCATGAAAGTTGTAGTACTTAGATCTCTAAATGGAGATATAACAGTTTAAGTTCAAAAAAATCACATAGATTTTTTGGCCATGAACAAACATCCTTAAAACAAAAATCCTTAAACATGGTACATAGGCAAAGAGACACTGAGAAAATTCAAGTTAGCATGCCATTTTAAAATGCTTTCTGTTACCTAAGGAGAACCATTTGTAAATGTTTAGAATTTTGAATGCGCTTTATGGAATATGGTAGGAGTTCCAGCAATGCCAAAATTTCTAAGTATAAATCTGAGAGTCAAAAAAAAAAGTAATAAATGATTCCTTGTGCTTTCATATTTCCATTGCATGTGTACTGTTGGAACCTCTGTTAGGCCACACTTTACATCTCTGAATTCAAAGGAAATTTAAAGCCCCTTAGAAGTCAAGAAAATTTAGCTTGAGTGACGCCTTTAGAGTTGTTCCATTTCTTCTGTTTACACTGAAATCTGGCAAAATAATCTCACCGTTTTGGAGGCTGTTTTTACAGAGAAATAGAAGCTCATTTTTAATATTTTACAAAAGTGATTTAGCGAGGCAGAACAGGAAACTCTATTCTTTCTAGCAAACTCAATAAATCACTTGCATTCTACTAAGTTTCAAAGTTTACTGAAGGTCTGACTTGTAAATGAGCTGGGACCTGCTTCTTTCCTTGAGAAGTTTTTGTAAATGCTAAGATGAATGTGAGATGAAATCAGCTTCTCTATGACATAGTAAGAGCCTAATCTGAATTCCAGTGAAACTGCATGGAGGGAGCCCTCTGCCTTACACAATGGAAAAAGGTCACAAATCACATGCATCACTTATACAGCCCATGCTGCACCAGACTGGAGAGTGAGTCTTAGGAGAAAAAAAGCATAAGCCCATGTATTTGGGGACAGTAGGATCCGTTTTCTGTCTGCTTTGGAGTAGTTTTGGTGACAACCAGGAAAGTGAGGGCAGGAAGGACCTGAGACCCTACTCAGCTGGAGACATCAGCAACTGGAGAGATCAGCACCTGCAGAGTCAACAGAGACACATCAGAGAAAAGAGAGGCCAGGGGAGTAATGGATTTTTTTCACCAACCTTGTTGTCGTACTTACTTTTGTATCATTTCTCTCCTTTTCTTACCAGTCTTCATATTGCTGAAGGGAGTACTGACTGTGTGAGTCTTCCATCACGGAGAAGGATTTACGTGGACTTTGGGGGAGGAAGGAAGACAGTGGAAGTACAAACCTTCACGTCTGAGTGGACATCACTCAGGAGAGGATCAGCATTATGTTGGTGTGGCCTCTATTCTTTCAAAACTTAAAACATTTCTCTGCTGATGTGTCAGTATTTTTTTTTGTAAGATTTCTTTTCTCCACATATTTTGCAAGCTATTAGTTGAGGGGGGAGGAGGGAAGCCTTTGCACAAAACACTCAGCCCCGTATTTGTGCAAAATGTAAAATAGATGCCTGGCAGGCAAACACAGAGTGCATACTGCCACAGTAAACTGGTGACTGCTTTCAAACCATCGCTTTCTACTTCATTGCACATAAATAAGATTCTCCTAACCTCTGTGCTTGGGTTTGATGAGAAGAAAATCACAAGACTTTTATGCAGGAACAGCTAAAAGTGAACTAAGAAAGAGCATCTTAGAGAAAAAGGGCAGATAGGGCTCACTGCCACAGTGATGGACCTTAAAGCACTGGTACTGTTGGCTTGTATGGTCTAACATGTCATTCTCACCTCCAGCTCCAAAGTATGAATTAACTGTAACCAGGTCTGCATCTGAAATCACTGTTTGCTCTGTCCTGGAAAGGCACTGCAAATAAGACGATGACCTGATTATTCTGTTTGTGAATGGTTGTGTGCTTTTCTATCATAAAGGGGGATTTTATAATTTTGAGGAGTGTGGGTTAACAACACCAGGAAGTTCAGCCCCACACAGCCACTCACTCACTCACTCATTCCCTTCCTCCATCCCTGTGGGAAGGAGGAGAGAATAAGAAGGGTAAAAGTGAGAAAATTCATGGATAAAAATAAAGACAGTGTAATTGGTAAAGCCAAAGCTGCACACTCAAGCAGAGCAAAACAAGGAATTCATTCACTACTTCCATGGGCAGGCAGGTGTCAGCCAACTCCAGGAGAGCAGGGCTCCATCACATATGACAGTGCGTTGGAAAGACAAACTGCATGGCTCCAAGTATCCACTTTCTTCCTTCTTCCCCCAGCTGTTGTTGCTGAGCATGCTGTCATATGGTGTGGGGTACCCCTTTGGTCAGTTGGGGTCGGCTGTCCCAGCTGCGTCCTCTCCCAGCTTCTTGTGCACTCCCAGCCCTTGCTGGTGGGGTGGGGTGAGAAGCAGAGAAGATCTTGGCACTGTGTAAGGGCTGCTCAGCAATAGCTAAAACATCCCTGTGTTACCAGCACTGTTTTGGTCACAAATCCAAAACACCGCACTGCAGGCTGCTATGAAGAAAATTAACTTCATCCCAGGCATAACCTGTACATGAGATTAAGTTACTACAATTCCTTATGCATCTCAAATGCTTTGAGAAGAGGGTTCAGTAGCATCCTTGCTAAATGGAGTATTTACCATAAGCATTAGACAAAAGTGCTTCTTTGATCTGCTCATAAAGATCAGTGTTAACTTCTCTGTGTGTGCAGATACTCAGTCTGGGACTAGTTTGCTAACCAAGGGGAGCAGGTTCTCTGGATGCCCTCCCTGTGCAGGCCTTTTGAGTGAATTCTTAAAAAAATTTCTTTTGAAAATGTGTGTTAGAGGTTAGTTCTCTTTGTTGCCACCCAGGACAGAGTCATAATTTTCTTTTCCAGACACTATTTTATTTGGAAACATGAAGCTGAAAACAATGTAATTTCATTTTGCTGGTTGGAGATTCGAATAGTGAGAAAATTACTCCTTGACTAGTTTTATAACAACCAATGGCAATACATTTATTTTGAGATTAATCTTCTCTTAAATTTTCTTGTCTAAAATATTTTTTAAAAATATTCCAGAAACAAAAGAGAAATTCTGTTTTAGGAAGAGTGAAGTTTTTAGTAACAGTATTCATATAAAAGTTATAATGTAATGAGTGATTGCTGGAGGTGATGAAGGAGAACTTTAGGAGGAGATCAGAAAGGAGACATAATTGCCACCATGAAAGCTTTTAAAGGGAGGAGCTTAGATATGGTGCACATCAGAGGTGGAAAATAGCACATAACATTTTATAGAGGACGGGACATTGCTGAATGTACTCCATCCACTTTAGTATGCATATCAAACTGTAAATGAGAAGAAAATCGATTCTTGCTATGGATACTGACACTTGTACATCAGGATGTATGAATTTGCCATCTATGAACATATTATTCAGTGCTAAAAACCCTGGCTACCCCTAATTTGCATGGGCATCTTAAAAGACTATTAGTTTTTCCTACTAGGTTTCATTGCAATTTTGGTTATAAAAATAAAGTATAAAAATCCATTCAGTATGTGGTTTTAAGATTTATTTCTTATATCTCATGGGGATACTTCTACAGTCTTTGTTGGATTCTTTTTTCCAAACTTTGACAGAACACGAGAAAGTTAAGGGATATTTGCAATTTGTTCTCAGGTCTACAATCTTACTCAAGGTTACTATCAGTGTCAGTCCTGTGATTTGGCCCGCAGTGTTGAAAATCCTTTTTCTTTGTTTCTTCCAGACACTACCAACATTACACCAGATCAGTTGTTAACAGTACACATGGGAGCAAAGTAATCAAGCTCAGTCTGGAAAAAATAGCAGTGATGGTGAGAATGTGAGAACACCTCCTGGGCTTGCCAGCGTTGCTCACAGAGTTTGAATTGCCCTGGGCATGGGGATCTGAGAGATCTTTGCTCCTGTTGTGTTCCTTCACAGCACTGGTGCCTGTTTGATTTGCTGATGTGTGTTGCCACATCGCACCTCTCAAGAATTCAGAGCCTGTTTAGCGGAGAGTTTGGTTCGTACTTTTGCTGCCTGCTTGCTGTAGGGTGAAACACCAAGTTTTTGAAAGCCCAGTGTTGCAATGTAAGAATTCTTTTTACATTCATTTGTTTGGAGAGGAAATGGGGAAACTAGTGAGGGTTTATTTGATTAATTAATTTGTTAATTACTTCTTTTGAATTATTTTGGATTCTCACGTGCCAAACTTATTGGGCATGCCAGTGCATTTCAGAGTAATGGGTTTCTTACTTTAAATAGTGATTTTGAAAAGTAGTGAAAACTAAGAAAAAGGAGAGTACAAAAAGGGATAAATGATTCACACACACTGTTTTCCAGTGTGAGATAAACATCAGATAACAAAGTCAGGCCCAAAGGGTATATGTTGGCAATCAATTCTGCTCAGCCAGACATTCATAAATATGATTTATTTAAATTATGTGCTGTTCAATAAACATTTGAATCTTTATTTATACCTCTTGATTTGCCAAAATGTTTTGCTTGAAATCTAAGTGTATGAGGGAATATGATAAGAACTACTGTCACCATCTGTTAAAGGAGAAAACTTGACATATTTTTTGGAAGAAACATGCATATTTTCTTCTGAAAAAATATTGTGAAAGACTGCTTATGGTATGGTCAAGGGGCAAAAGGAACATAAAAAATATTTTAACCTACTCTTTATAGGCAAGTAGTTGAAATAGTTGTTTCAAGAATGTAATGGGCTTATAGAGAAGTAACAACATATTTCTGTAATCTTTCACTACCTTTCCTTAGAAAAGTCTTGCAGTTGGAGACAGTCTCCCTGACCTTTTATTTCTTTAGCATAGCAGTTTGTTATCAAAAAAGAGAGCTCGTTCATGCATGAAAGGACTATGTCATTTCAGAACATTATGGAGAAAAATAATGAAAGTAATTTTTATGTGAAGCAAATTAGAAACAAGCAGGTACATGAATTTTTGGCACATCTTACCTGATGGAACTCCAAGAAACTTGTTGATTCCTATTCACAGTGGTCCCAGTAGATATTTTTGGCTTTCCTTTGGCTTCAGTTCAGTTTACTACTGTGACAGCTAGAAGTCACAGTACTGCTTTCCCTTCTTGAAGATCTCAGTGTGTTGTCTTTAGGGCAGATGTGGAAAAGGCAGGGAAAAGAGATGCAATATGTATGTAGAAATATTAATTTAACCTGCGACTGTAGTTTTGGATCTGGCTTGTATTTTATTGGATCATGTGTAAGCTATTATTAAAATTTTATTATTTTGTTCTACAATGGTTTCCTTCCCAAGCCCTTTTTGAAGGGAAAAGGAAACTAAGAAAATACACAATCACGTTTGGTTGCGTTCAAGAGAAGAAGAGAGAAAAAAAAATTATTGTTAAAGCTTTTGTGAAAACTTGTAGTAGCACGGATAGAACAAAGTCTGCAGAACTCTTTATTAGATGACCCAGACCCACATTTCTACAAAAAGCTACTGGAAGCAGCTCCAGTGTTGGTAGAACTGCTTGTACCTATTGATAAACTTTCTCTGTGCTGGCACTTTGTTTCATCATTTAACATATATTTGTAGTTTTAACAATCAGTTCACACATCAGTTACTTGTCCTGCACAAGAGGCTGGGATATCTAGGTATATGTTTTTTAAAACACGGAACATGCTGCTTTCCTTAACAAACATGCTGCAAGGGATTAATCACAAGCAAAGGATAAAGAATAGTATTTGATAAATATTACATGTTGAAAATCACCAGGAGTGGTAAAATAACCAGCTGGTCACATGGAATCCAAGCAATTACAACAGGAATATTGTCAGAACTACCAGTGGTAGTTAATAATGATTGCCTACAGGTATATATGACACCTTTCTGTCACCTTTGATTGTTCAATCTGTTGTGCCTGCAAACAATACAAATACCCTTGTCCTGCAGAGATAAGAAGTACACCTTTGGTGGCACTACAATGAGCTTGGAAGTAATAACAGTTCCTGAGAAGATACATCTATCACTACTGTTTTGTTCATGTTTGACTACCTGGAATGCAAAAAAAATTGAAATATTACAGGAGATTTTATAGCATAATTGTAGATGAGATACATGTGTTTGACTTGGCTTAGTTTAGAGGAATTATAATCAATTTTCCAGTGAAGACATTTCAGTGTTACACTTTTGAGAAGCTTGTATTACTCATAACCCCTTAGGCACCTCTGATACAAAGTTTTGGCATGAAGCAGCTGTGCTTTCAGCTACACCTGTGCAATTCAGCTGAGCCCAGCATGAAATGCTTTTCCCATCTCATTCTCATGTAACTGTGATTGTAGAAGTGAAAGCACAGCTGAGAGGAGTGAAACGGGGTGCTGATGGAAATGGAGCACAAAGACTTGACATCTTCCTTCTTGAGAAGTTACAATGCCTTAAAAACAACACTGAGCAAGCACCTTTGGCATAGTCAGCATATAAGATGCTTTCATTTCAAAAAAATGTCTGATAATGATCAATTCTTATTTAGACTCTTAGCCATAGGACTAATGAGTTGTCTACAGTCTGTGTTCTGCTGGTAGATTAGATCGTCTCTTCATTCCAAAGTTACTTGGTAATGGTACCTTGAAATTTTATTGGCTGAATTTGTCAATCCTCTGAATGTTGAATCAATTCAAAGGGTTAAAAGGGGACATCTAAAAACTGGGAAACCACAGTCAGTGTCCCTTTTTAAAAACTGACTTCTGAAGTTAAGAATAGGTTTCTTTTTTAAAAAACTGCTTTGGTTTCCATTCAGCTCAACGATAAATATCTTACTGATTGAAATGGGAACAAAACCAAATTTTTGATATATTTTTCATATGAGATTTGCAAGATATTTTGTTTTTGCAGCACTCTGAACTATGGTTTAGTTTGAGTTATGCTCATAGGAGTTTTCAAATACAAGAAAATAGGCAATCCAAAGATTTCTTTCAAGTTTTAGTCTGCATATTCCTGAGGATTTTAATGCTATCTCTGTTTGATAAGTTACATGTAATATTTTTAAGGAACTCAACATTAAAAAATGTCAGAAACTGAATATATATATATGTATGTTGCCTAATATGAGACACACCTATGCTTATCTAGAAAATGGAGATATTCCAGATTTGTTATTTATAATTTAAGTCCTATGAAGCAATTTTTCAGAGGAAACTCATTATTTCTTTGAAGAAAGGCTCAGCTGGCATGGATTTGCTATTGGTTATTAGGATTAAGAATAAAATTAAAATAGTGAATCCTCTTATAATAGGGCCAGATCCTCAGAAGGTATAAATCATAATGGCTCAGTGTAAGTAAAGCAAGCTCTGACAATTTACATCAGTTTAGGATTTGACCTTCTCCCCAGAAAATTATTCCTCTGAAGATCATACTTCCTATATTTGTCTTACTTTGTGCCTGGCAGAGAATTAATTAACACATAATTGCTTTGGTGAACTTGGGATAAAACTTCTCTGTTCAAGAACTCTATTCATTTACTGATTAACTTGCTTCATGGCTGAGTTAGTTCTGCAGGGTCATGTTGTACTAATGACCAGAGCACAGGAGCGCTGTCAAACCAATGAGGACGAGGTAGGCTTGGACGTATTCCAAATTCTGTTCAATTAGTCACTGAAATTTCAGGAGCTTTGGGGACAGAGTTGAAAAGTAAGTTGAAAAGAAAGTACTTAAACAATTAGATTCATATTCCAGACAGAGAGAGTGGGAGGGAGGTGTTACTGGATGAGTCTCAAACAAAGATGAATTGGACAAACATGTAAAGAAATAACTTCTTAAAAAACTGCATAAAACATGTTACTGATTATTTTTCAGAGGATTGTGATTATTTCTTCTTTACTATAATTTAATTTTGTTCTTTTGTAACACTGCCTGATAGTGTAATCTCTGTCAGTGTGACTACCTGCATACATACAGACACCACATACAGAAAGCCTCGTAAGACCTAGGTCAGATTTTTTAAAAAAAAAGTTTCCACTTTCTTTTTCACATCCCAGATTTTCTGCCACAATACACTGCTATATGTAACCTAAAAAATACCATGTTTAAGACCCAAAACTTGTTCTTTATAAGGTCAATGGAGGGCCAATTGCAAATGCTGAGTGTCTCTCAGAGGGGTCCAGGAGACAGGTGTGGTCTCTGGACACATGGTTCCAAACCATGACCACTACTGAGATAATGACACCTGAACTCAAAGGAAAATAGCTGCTCAAATGTTAGAGGAGGCTATTTTTTCTTCTCATAATCTGCAGTTCAGTTATTGATTTCTTTTAAATAGCACTCAGTGGAAAACTTTCAGCAGGTGCAGTACCATACCAGCTTCACACAACTTAACACAAAAGCTGGATTTCAGGAAATCGGGCAGAATCTTCTGAAGTGCACCTTAGATTTTCAGCTAATCTTTTTTAAGCTGCTATATAAGTGACTTTATTATATTAAGTGACTTTGACTTGAATGGTAGATACTAAACACATCACAAATGTAATTTTTTAAATGATTCTGCCTGCTGTCTTTTTTTTTGGGGGGGGAGAGAATTTTGATTTCAGCTTTATCTAATTGAATCAACTCAGGTGAATTAAATTCTGTTGAAAGCTAAACTCTATTTTTAGCTTTCACATCAGTTAGTAGATCAAGTGAAAACTGTACCTACAAGTTTATTTTGACCTGCCACCTCGTGTCAAGGTTGCAAACTGTCTGGACTTCAGTGTTACCTTGCATTATTAAACATGACGTCAGTATGAAAACTAGGTTTTTTTCTTGTAGAGAGGAGACACTAGTACTTCAGTTTCTCACTATCTAGAATCTGGTCATATTTTGATTTAATTTTGTAAGAAGTGAAACTAAATTCATAAAATTTCAAAGCTTTGTCAAAAAGTGCCGTAGAGAAAATCAATAAAATTAGGTGTCATTAAGAAACAGAATTTCACCATGTGTCTAATACTGTAAGGAAAATACAACTATGACTGAGCTGTACAAATTGTGAGTAAAATTTTAAAGTTTTTTTAGATGTAAATCATAATAATGCACAGTTTTAGCTTATTTACATTGTCAGATGAAAGTTGATTTGTTTGGGTTTGATTTTTTTTTTTTAAGTAAAGTAAGTTTATGGAAAACCAACCAACCAGCCAACTAACCAACCAAACTCAATAAGACCTGTTTCTGGGGTTCAAATTTTTCAAACTAATTTTATTTATCATTCAGTAAAGTTTAAACCTTTTATGCCTATTGCACAGCTGGACTCTGATATTCTGGTTATTATGGCAAAACATTTTGCAGGAGTTTCTAAATACTTCTCTGTGAACCAGTGAATAGGGTTGAAAATCCTGCCAAATTCTGGCTAACAATATATAATAAAAATATACTCAGACTGAAAACTCTTCTTTAAATTGATATATATTAATATGTTGTTTCTGTGTTTTTACCACGGGCGTGGCATTAACCTAACCAAAGATCGGTTTACATTTGAGCCAGTTACAGTAGTCAGTGGAGAAACAGTTACTTTGGTGATCTAGGAATAAATTCATCTTGTTCTCCAGGTAGATGGTTGAGCAGAACAAAGTCCCAAACCTCATTTTGAGTCCCTATGAAAAGACTTGGAGTGACCTCTTCAGCTGTGAATGTCTACATGGTTGGTGCCTGAAGTTGGGTGATACAAATACCATACAGCAAGGCTAAATAAAATTTTCTTTTTTAGAGGAGTTGTCTATCAAAAGTTTAGATCTTTGGATGTGACAATGTATTCCTTATTTTGCAGTCAAATGACATCAAGAGACCAATACATTTTCTAAATGTCCAGGAGAGTGGGAAGACACAAATCCTAAACCCTGCTGTAGCAGATATTCATTTTATGAAGAGTCACACAACTCAGTCACACGTCAGGGAAAGATAGGCATTGTCAGTAAAAATACAGATGACTTTATAAGTTAATTATATGAATAAAGTGTGCTGGAAATTTTAAAAGCACAAATATGGGCTTGCTCTTTTCTTTAATTTTTGAACTGTATATCAAACCCCAGCACAGAAGAAAACTGCTAAGTAAACACACTTATAATGACTCGTGCAAGTAAACAGTAATCTGAAGAAAGTTTACCATGGATATTGAATTTCATATCATCAGAAATATGTCAATACAGGGATAAGTAGAATCCTCTTTTTCCTTTACATTTATATTTTCTACAATGTTAAGTCTCAAAATAAAGATGTCTCAAAGTATTAAAATAGAGAGGTAGCAAATTTCTATTTGGAAAATAGAGAGCAAGATCTCTGGATTAAGTTATCCAGGCTGGTCTTCCATATGGGACTGTGAACAAGTGATAGACAGTCAGCCCAGATCAATCTGGGCTTTACATTGGACCTGTCACAAGAGTGTTCAAGCACTGCAATTCCCCACTGCTTCCCTCCCCAGTTCCATTGAGCAATCTGCACTCCCTCCACTGGAGTTTGTGGGACAGAGGCAGTGCACATTCACACTTTCTCACTGCCTATCACCTCTAGGTCTCTTTGGCAACAAACAAAAAGAAGTTCTCCAGAGGAAGCAGCAGGGGCTGTACAACAGCTCCCAGCTGGAGGTTTCTGAGCACTTGGAGAACTCCGGGTGCATTGATTACTGATGGAAGGATCTGGTTTCCTGAGTGTATCAGTTTACCTTTGCAGGTAATTATGTAATTCAGAATAAAGGCATAGAGCCTTATATGACAAAACAGTTTGGAAGTCAGCATCTGCCATGAAACTGTATCTTTTTGTCCTCAGCAATCTCATATACTGCCTTTTGCTATTACTACTCTACTGACTCTAAGTCTTAATCCAAAGTGTCTCAAATCTCAACATCGTTGGTGTTTTAATGAAAAATTTGAAAGTGGTAGTTGAATCCAATTGAGAAGTTGATCCAGAGCCTTTTCCATGGCTTAAGTCACAGTAAGGAAGGTCACAGTAAGAGTGGTAGCCTCAGATTATAGTCCCTCTTGGCTTTCAGGCAATGCCAGTTTAAGGTTTTAGTGTTGATTTTTAAAGCAGTCACTGTAAGACTCAAGCCCCCAGCTTCATGAAGGAGGAATTTTTAAAAATATCGATTTATTAAATTATAAATGTGCCATCAGAACAACAGAGTGTGAGATTAGAATCTGAGAACTGAAAGTAAAGCATGGACAGTTAGAAAGTTACAAGAAAGTTCCAGTAAATCAGTTGAACTTAGTAGGTCCTTCCTGAGAAACATTGCATTCTGAAAGATCCTTTTCAGCAAATGAAAGTCATTTGAAGTCTTCAAACAAACAGAATATTTAATAACCTTTTTTTTTTTTTAAATTACCCTGGCTTTTTCAAAATGTATCCCTTGTTCACAGACTTGAGACCCTTATCTGAAATGGGATACAGATGTTAAGACTCTGTGACTTTGTTATTGCCATTTGATTGGTTTGAGGAAATACTCAAAATTAGTGATGCATGGATTTTCAACATTTCAGACTAATAAACTAAAAATAGTGAATGACCCGTAGCTAATTAGCAGATTGATTGCAGGCATTAGTTTTCAGTAGAATGTTATTGGAACTTGCTTACAACTCCTATTTTAAAATAGTTATAATAAATATATTTGTCGAGTCTCAGTGCACAATCTTTACCTTTGCATGTCACAAGATGGCACTGTAAGAACATACATTGCATTTGTTCACTGAGTGCTTTCGTTTCCACAGAATTCTGACAAATCCACCAGCATATCCTTCAGACCCTGACAGAAGACTCACGATCTACGTGATGCAGTGGTAGTTGTGTGTTGGGGCTGCTCACACAACACTGCCTCCTTGACTTCCCCTCAAAAGTCTTACATGCCATTAGTGCTGGGGCAGGGCAGGTGTGCAGAGATCTGCTCCATCCTCACAACACATTCTCCATGGGTGCAGAGTCTTGCTGATCATCCCATGAGTCTGGGAAAGGTAAAACTGCTGCTAGATAATGTTCAAACCATTTATCAGACAGATAACAGTGGTCCAGGGACTGGAAATGTCCCCGGACACACTGAGATTTAAAGCCTAAAAATACCATGGAAATAGGAGGAACAGGCCCTTATTCCACTGCACATGGGCCAGCAACAAAACACAAGTCAGCACAAAGTATTAATTCATTCCACTACAAAAGCATGAGCTCATTTTCAAACCAAAACAAAACCCACTTAACTTATGGAACAGATACAGTGAAAATATCTTATAAATCTGTAGAAGATAAAATTTAACATTATGAATGGTTTGATTAATCAGGGGAAGGGTGGAGAATGAAACAAACAGAATGTCCTTACTGTCTGAGAAGCGATAAATTGCTCACATGAGTACATTCAGTGTTACAGTGGATTGAGACTACCAGTTTGGCTCACCACTTTTTTTTCTGGACACTGGCTCACTGACAACACTACTAAAGAACTTATTTCCTAGTTCATCAAGTAGTCCATCCAGGCTTGTGTTGGAGCTGCTGGTAGTGGGGACTGGCCAGGCAAATCTTCTTTTGGAGACAATGACAATTTTCTAGCACAGATACAGAGAGCTCGATGCCTCTTGGTGCAGGTGCCCAGACATCCTCAGTTTAACAGGTACAGACCACTAGTGACCTGTGTTTCCAGATTCTCACTCCACCTGAATACCTTTGTTTAACTTTCAAGCAATATCCATTTTCTGAATCTGATGGACAGAGATTAATGATCTTATTTCTCATGTGTTTTCATATATTAGGTGAACGTGTGCTTTTCATAACTTCAGCTTTCTTAAGCACTACCAACACAATTTAAAAAATAACAGAAGTAGTGAATTGCATGACAGAATTACAGAAAATTCCATGTTGGAAAGAACCTCTGGAGATCATCTGTTCTAATGTCCAACCAACAGCCAGGCCTTAGATTTGATTTTCCAGACCACTGTCTAGCCAAGGAATATTTTCAGCCAGGGGGATTCCACCACTTCACGGGGCTGCCTATTCCACTATTTAATTCTTCTCAGGATGAACTATTCTTTTTCTTAAATCCACATGAAATTTCCTGTAGAACAACCTGTACCTGCTGTCTCTTGACCTGCTACTGTGCATCCTAGAGAAGAGAGTACCTCCAGCTTCCCTGTAACTTCTCTAAGGTGTTAGAGGGCAGCGGCAAAGCCTGGTTTCAGATAGAGGTGGACACTCACCACCTCTTGCAGATTTCTGTGTGGTTATGGGCATAGTGATCACATGAAATATTCTGGGCTTCACAAAGGCTTTGTGAATCTGTTTAGGTTTGTTGAGGTTCAGGGAAGAGGATACTAGAAACGCCATAAATGATGAGCTCAAAGCCTACACCTTCTGGTGAGAGCTGAAAGCTTTCAAAGCCCAAGTGTGTATCACAATTTTAAAAGAGCTTGACATTTGAATAATTTCTCTCTCTTTAAGGACTGAAATCCTAATATCAGCTGCAGTGTGCAATGATTTCACTGTGAGCACTGGAAAATAATTTGCGTTTAGTTTTTCCTTATCCTGTCAACATTGGCTCTACTTGTTCTGAATTTTTCCAGGGGATCACAAATCAGTAGTCAATCACAAAAATAAATCATCCTTTCTGTTCAATTTTTTTCCCCCTATGTGTCTCTGTTTTCTATGGGAAATTGCTATCATTAAGCTAGTTATGCTGATTAGCTAGTTGAATTTTTCATGTGGCCCTTTTCAAATGAAGTATCATGTAAAGGCATTAATGGCATTTAAATATTATAACAGATTTTAAGCATAGAAATAGCAAATGAGACTGTCAGCTGATCAGAGGGCATCAGCAGTTCTTTCATAATTCTTTTTTTTTCCCTTTTGTTGGAGCTGGTGTAGTAAGGAGAAAGTATTTATAATCTTGTAATCTAGGAGCTCTCCAACAGAGGCAGGAGTGATATAGCTCAGCTTTCCAAGGAGCTTCACTGTGGCCATTTATCACAGTCAGATATTTGACTCAAGTGCAAAATTGTAGAGAGCTAAGGTTATACCAGGTCTCTAAGAAGGATTAAAAGTAACCCAAACAGAATAGAAAAGAACAAAACAAAACCCCCTCCACATAATTTTCCTCTCACAGACTGAAACTTTATCTAAATTTGCAGCCAAGGTGAGAATATTTTCCACGGAGAAAAATGATAAAAACAGGATGAAAAATATATACTGAATCTTATTTTCCCCAGAAATGTGCAACTCACTCTCTTTTGAAGGGTGTAGCTGACATTAAGATAATATCCACAATCTTTTTGAAAGATGGCATGATAGAGAGGGTTTTTCAGGGGGAGTTTGGGAAAGTAACAAACAGTAACTGGGAATATAAGATATCTACACTATTTCTGAGTGCTTTATTTCTTAGAATTTTTAGAATCTTAAGGCAAATCCCAAACTTTGAGCAAGCATTTCTATGATACAGGCAAGTTAATTCTTCAGTTGAACGCCTGTAAATTCCACATTGTGTGAAAAGAAACGTTATTTAACACTGCTGTAGCCTTGAAGCCAAAACAACTCAAAGAACAAACCTTGCTCTGTATCTAGGGGTCCTGAGTGTCAGACTATGTGAAGGAAGCACGTGCTGCTTTGTTTCATAAAACAAAACCACAATTGCCTTTTTATTCAGCAGCAATTTGCAAGAGAAATCTTGGCTATGGTGAGCTCTTGGTGAAAGCCCCAGAAGCACAAAGACCACGCTGCAAGTAGCTGTGATGTACATTGCCACTGAATTTCATGTAGAAATCTGAAAAGGCATTTTTATTGTTAACCATCAGGACACAGCCACTGTCTCACTGCTGAAGTCTTCACGCAGCAAACCACCACACTTATTTATTTACAATTTTTCTAGGACTCAGAGATGCTGAGGAGGACAAGCTGCAATGTGCATTTGGGAGAACCAAGAAGTAAGGACAAGCCCACAAGTTTTCGCACAGCTCTCAAAATAATGTGTTTTCCTTGCTGGAAATTGCATCTTCCTCTGCTTAAAAAACTCGGTAACTGCATTTGGGAAAATAGAGTAATAGTTCGCAAGTTTGGTTGTTTGGGGTTTTGTGTGTTTTTTTTTTTGGGGGGGCGGGGGATGGTGGTGGTGGCATTTGTTTGTTTGCTTTCCTTTGTTTTGGTTTTGTGTGGTTTTTTTGTTTGGTTGGTTTTTTTACTTAATACAGACATTTACAGAAAATTCATGGAGCACAGTGAGTTAAAATTTGAGCTAGTTTCACAGGTTAAAATAGAGAGTACCTTTGCACAAACCAAGTGCTTGCAAGCAGATAACTAAATTTTCTGAAGATTGCAGATTTGACCTATAGCTACATTAACATAAGCAGAGCCTAGACAGCGTAAACTTTAACCAGTAGCTGGTGAAATACTTTCTCTTTTCACAGCTATCCCCTTCAGCCATTAGACTGGAAATTCTGGTCTTGTGCATTGGGTTTCTATAGTGAGGTTTTGGTAGCAGGGGGCTACATGAGTGGTTTCTGAGAGAAGCTTCCAGAAACTCAAAATTCAGGAAATGTGACCAGCATTGTAGCAGATTTTTGTAAACTTGGGGAGGATTTATAGAAAGAAAATGTTTGCAAGATTCGTATTAATGAAATGTGCAGCAGGAGTTCTCAGCATGTACAGTGACATTCATCACTGTCAAACTCCCTCCCTGAATTCATATGCTCCCAACATATTAATGAGAGCTTTAATCTCAAAAGACAAATCTGACCCACAGTTGAATTCACGGGGAGCCGCATTCCTTATGCATGAGTATAAGGAAACCTTGTAAGCTCCCAGCTGAACTATTAAGGCCTTTGCAATGGTCTGTGGGTGTCCTCCTTACACTGACATCATGTCAAACCCCAAATTTTGTGCTTTGTATTCATAAGGATTTTAGTCCTGCTTCTGCCAGCAAGATGTACCAGATATTTTTAGAAAGGAAAAGTGACAGGAACAGATTATAACTGCTGTAAAGATTTCCCCAAATGTTCAGCTCATGGCAGAATAAGATTGCAGTTTTGGAAAACAGACCTTGTTTTGTCTTTATGCCTGACATGACAAATCCTCTGTGTTCTGTAAAATGTTTTGCTCTGATTTGCTTCTATGTAAACCTGAGGTTGCTTGGTAGAGAAACTTCACCGTAGGGTCCACCATAGGCATGTATAAATACTTATGGAATTAGTGGAAGTTTGAAAATGTAAAATTTGTAACCTTGTTGCAGTGGTTATGAATACCAGAATTTACTTTTTTTTCCCAATGTATATAAAATTGTTCTGGAGAAGTGTGAAGTTAATGGCACTCTTCGAGTTATTTTCTAAATGAGTATGAAAAAGTGTTGAAGAGTTCACACAATCCGTCTCTGAAAGAAATACAGCTAATCTTTCATTTAATACATATACAGAAACTAGATAAGTTTTCACCTATAAACTTCCTTTAAATAAACAACATCAACTTTGACAGTAATTAATTTCTTAAGTATTCTGCTAAAATCTCCTACAAATATTGTTTTTCTGGAATTCTAATATTCTGAAGGTAATAAGCTCGTACCTTGGAAAGAACTGGCAGTTTGTGAACTCAAGTGATCATGACTGCCACTTTTTCAGGAGCCAAAATACTTGTAATATTACATCAGGTCAACTCATAAAAAGATTTTAGTTGTGTTTCAAGAAGTTGCTGCTTGGTTGATTTATTCCAACTGTTTCAGAATTCAGAATATAAACAATGTCCTGAGTGACAAAGAGTTGATGTAGACTGAAACATAGTTTGGGTAGTACAAGCTCATTAGCTCATATCTTCAGGTTTTGGTTTTGTTGGAAGAAGTTTTGTTATTTGTCTTCTGTTTGGTTTCTTCATGTTTGTGGCTCAGACCAGTGCAAAAGGCACAATTTTACAGAGCACATAGCAACAGCTCTTTTTGTGTCGTTCTTGCCCTGATTACCCTCATTATCATGAAAATTCATGAGAAAAAAATGTGGTTCTAATAATTTTGGACTTTTCCCATCCATACTGCTTCTTCAAAAGATAATTTCTATCTTTTCCAAACTGTCTTTCTGGCAGAATAAGGTACATTTGTATGGTCCTGCAGTGTCTCTTCTGCCACTCTGCTCCCTGCCATGCATCATGTACTTTACTAAGAATTTCATATATGGGCTGTCTCAAAATACTTTGCCTTCTGCTGTCACTGCAGACTCTGTGTCTGTCTCTTATTGAAGGTTTCTCTGACGTCTGCTCTGCTCTATGCCATGTTTTTCTTCCATACTCTTATCAATCCATGAAGAATATAACTGGGAAACTTGGCCTTTTTTTGTTTGTTTATAATTTTGAAATAAGAAACAACAAAGAAAACAGGTACAAAAATAAAACTATGGTATTTATTACCCCTATATATATATATATGCATCCACTAGTAGATCATAGACTAATAGAATGGATTTGGCTGGAATTGACATTAAAGATCACCTCATTCCAACTCCCTGTCATGTACAAGGACACCTTCCACTAGACCAGGTTGCTCCAAGCCCCATCCAGCCTGGCCTTGAACATTACCACAGATGGGGCATCCACAGCTTCTCTGGGAAACCTGTTTGTGTCTCACCATCCTAACAGTAAAGAATTTCTTCCTAATATCAAATCTAAACCTGCCGTCCTTCAGTTTAAGGCCATTACCCATTATCGAATGTCTACACGCCCTTGTAAACAGTCCCTCTCCAGCTATTCAGTAGGTCCCCTTTAGGTACTGGAAGGTCTTAAAAGGTCTCCATTCCAATGCCCCATCACTCCTTCTGTGAATAACTTCTTCCTAATGTCCAACCTAAACCACCCCTGGTGCAGCTTAAGACTGTGCCCTCTTGACCTGTCACTGGTTGTGTGGGAGAAGAGACCACCTGGCTACAACCTCCTTTTAGTGGTAAAGTCTTGATCGTCTCATCCAGATCATCAACAAAGATGTTAAACAGAACTGGAGCCAACACTGATCCCTGGGGGACACCACTGGTGACCGGCTGCCAGCTGGATGCAGCCCCGTTCACCAGCACGCTCTGGGCCCAGCCCTCCAGCCAGTTCTTAACCCAGCACAGAGTGCCCCTGTCCAAGCCATGTGGGAGATGGTGTCAAAGGCTTTGCTGAAGTCCAGATAGACACATCCACAGCATTCCTCTCGTCCACCAGGCGGGTCACCCCATCATAAAAGGAGATCAGGTTGGTCAGGCAGGACCTGCCCCTCCTAAATCCTTGTTGTCTGGGTCTGATCCCTCGGCCATCCTGTTGGTACCATGTGAATGCACTTAAGATGATCTGTTCCATACGAGCCATGAAAAAAGAACCTGGATTTGTCCCAGAGCCAGGGATCTAGTAGGATCTCTTGGGATGAAAAGTCTAACTTTATAAGCAAAACATTCACTGTTTCTCATCACATCAGCAACCAGAGTTTACAAGTTGAAGAGAATAAGCCAGCTTCTCCAGCTTTAAACACACTGACAGCAAGTGAATCCTTCTGCATGCGTTCCAAACACCTGCTCCTCACAGCCACACTATCTCATAAAAATTTATTCTTTATTCTCCTTTGAGTAATCCCTCAAAAAAATGGCACTTGAATCCTAGATGTTTATTTTTTCTTGCTAGAGATAAACAAGGGATATATACAGAAATGCAAAGGCTATTTAAATGGGATGTAAGTTAAAAGCCAGCAGTACATCTGTATCATCTGAAAAATAGGGAAATTGAGATATGGCTATAATTGTTGTGACTTTGGCTCATCTTTAAGATAAATAGTGCAGTTAGAAGATGTGCTCTTTTTCTAAAATTAGTATTGTTAATGCACATTTATTGCAATTGGACAGCCTTAAGTTATTTGGTTAATACCCAAATAGCAAACATGAATATGAGGGTTATGTAGTAGAGATTCTTAGTTACTTTAAATGTAAAAATCCAATAAAAAATCTGGTAAAACTATTTTCATATTCAGAACTGCCATATTATTGTGTCCCTCCAGCAAAGTGTGTACAAATCCAGACACTGGAAATAAACACAACCAACCAGAGACTCAGAGCTACAAACTCAGATACTGTGCAAAGGATGTGTGTTATACTTCAGCATACTTATACCTTAGCAGTGTCTCCATTTGTTCTAATCCAGAATATCTATAGATAGAAACAGAAGTCCTACATACAGAGCCAAAGGCACTGGCATCTAGAACATGAAGGAAATCACTTTTTTTTCCTCAAAACCGCAAAATTGAAAATTAATATCCAAGAGCACATAGGATATAGGAAAATTCTTTACTGTGAGGGTGGTGAGACACTGGAACAGGCTGCCCAGAGAAGTTGTGGATGCCCTATCTGTGGAAGTGTTCAAGGCCAGGCTGGATGGGCCTTGGAGCAACCTGTTCTAATGAAAGGTACTTCCACCCATGAAAAGCAGGTGGGAATGAGATGACCTTTAGTGTCCATTCCAATCCAACTAATTCTATGATTCTATGATAGGAAGATGGAAAGATACTTTAGTGTTCCAGTAAAGAAATCTTTTGGTAAGTATGGCTGTGTGTAGAGCTTGCAAAAGGCAACCGTTCAAGAGTTTCTGAAAACTGTGACCTGAATAGACAGAATTTACCACTTCTATTATAAATTAAAGAAAAAAAAAAAAAGAAAAAGAAAACAACCCCAAAACCACATCTTAAAGACTTATATAGTGACACAAGGACTTGTGTTTTGACCATAAAGTATTCCTGGCCTACCTTGTTCATCCATCACCTACAGTTTTATGGACTGCTTTTTAGCTGTGATACAGAGAGACCCAGAGGAAGATGTCTACAGGAATCTCTTATATTCAAGGTAGTTACTGTATCTTTGGTGATTTGTCATGCTCCATTTAGATTCTCAGGTGGGTTATATTCATGCTACCTAAAGATTTGATGAAATCAGTTAAATCATTACTGATATGGATGGTTACTGTGAACAGTGTGATTAGTCTTTTATTACAGTGTATGACAGTGATTTTTTCTTTGCATCTGTGTAATTTTTTTTGCAACTTCATTCATAGAATCATAGAATATATTGAGTTAGAAGAGACAAGGGTCACTGAATCCAACTTCTGGCTCTGCACAGGACGACCCCAAGAATCCCACCATGTGCCTGAGAGCATTGTCCAAACCCTTCTTGAACTCTGTTGGCTTGGTGCTGTGACCACGTACCTGGGGAGCCAGTTCTCAGCTGCTTGTCTGGGTAGAACCTTTTCCTAATATCCAAACTAAACCTCCCCTGACACAACCTCATGCTATTCCCTCAGGCTCAGTCACTGGTCACCACAGAGAAGAGATCAGTGCCTGCCCCTCCACTTCCCCTTGTGAGGAAGATGAAGTTGTAGGACTCCAGTGAGGTGTCCCCTCAGTCTCCTCTTATCCAGGGCTGAACAGATCAAGTGACCTCAGCCACTCCTCATACGGCTTCCCCTCTAGACCCTTCCCATCTTTGTAGCCCTCCTTTGCACACTCTGTGTGTCTAGTAAAGGTGGACTATATCATAAAGAGCTCAACTGAATGTTTTGCACTTCTGCCTGCAGCCCAAACACACCAACAACATTTAATGCTTTCTCACATGTATGCATTTAATTTTGGCCATCTGTCTGAAGACTGCCCATCCTGAGGCTTCACTCATTTCTAGTGTGTTTCCAAAAAAACTTTTTTGGTTTCAGTAAGTGTAGCAATACTTACTTCACCTCTGTGTAATTAAGTCATAGTCTCCTCTTACTCAAATGCTTAGGCAGTTTTGGAAAGCAAACTGTGAAGCTTTGTAAAGTTTTAATCCTGTCATTAAATCTCACTTCAGGGTCTTTGGTTCCTGCTAAAATGGTATAAAAGAACTTAATATCCCCAGTACCATTAATTCCCTGCAACTCCTCAGCTGCCTGTCAGGAATCCAGCCTGTATTTCCTAAGTCTTTCTAATATGTCCTCTTTTCTGACAGTTACAGTTACTACAATATCTGTCCTTTATTTTAAGTATAAATGAATTAATTACTTCCAGGAACCCGAAACAAGTATTTCTCATTTTAATGGATTTCATACTGTCTGGGAAGATAAAATTCCATTAAAAGCATGAGCCTTTAAAGATGAACCAGGGCACATAGTCTTTTTAGGACATGTCGTACTCCCATGGTTTATAACACTGCATGGAATTTAAGTCTCTGGGCCAAATCCTTGCCTGTGTGCTGAATTTTGGAAATATAAGTCTGACAGAGAAGCTGCTGGAAAGGGCACTTTGAAAATCTGAGAGTGCATTTTTAGTAGCAACACCTACTGTAGGAATCCTAATCATGGCTCAAGTACTGCATAAAATCAGAGCAAAAATGCAGACATTGCCTTACAGCACTGAAAATGCAAAATATTAGATAGGGGGCAAAAGGCTGATTCAGAGCTAAATACCAGATGGAATTACCCCTAGGAAAAGTTCATCATATTGGAGTGTGAGGCTCATCTAAAGGGATGTTGCTAGTCTGAATTACTTCACAACTATCCATTCCTAACAGAGAGAGAAGCACTAAGGTGATAGCTTTCACCATGTCTTCTCTTTGCCCAAAATGGTGGCTGTCACTCTTTTGGTAGAACGTCTGCTCAGGCAGGAGTAACTACTTGTGATAGCCCAGCCTTGGTCTATCTTCTCCTGGGAAAAGTGGCCAGCTGAGGGGATGCTGGGATGCTAATTCAAGTGCTTGTTTGAAGTTTAAGCACACCTTGAAATAAGGTGAACCGACAAAACCCAACATGGTTAGAAAAATCACTGGTATTTAGTTCTTGGCTACCTGGGGAAATACAGCTTGCTATCCATTCCTACTGGCATATGTTGACTTGTCTTTTCATTTTAAACTGTTTCCATTAGAAGAAATGGAGTGTGTCAGGCCTTAAGCTTCTGGATAACAGGACATGGCAGTTTGTCATTTAGGACAAAAATAACTGCAGCTTCACCGTCAGGGTTCATTATTGTCAGCTGGAGTAGATCCCTGCCTAGGTTACCATGTACATGTCTGACGACGTGGTATGTCCTCTTTGTGTTTGTGAGGGGTTGTCTGTATGTTATGGATACACTTGAGATAAGCTCTCTGTGCCCAGTCCCTTCAGGGTTACTGCCCAGGCTGAAAAGATGGGAAAACTCTGACGTGAAATTTGTGACAGGGCACTAGAATGGTCATTGTTGCCAGATTAAATTCAGACTAAATCCTTTTAAAATCTGTATAGTTAATGGGATAGCTGAAGTCATTGCTTTTCCAGGTATTTAATAAATTAAAGAAGATGTAGGATAGGAACCTGTAGATGAACTTGGTCTACTTTCAAATACGCTTCTGAATTTCCCTGGATTTTGAGATACCTGGTGATTTCAGATAATAGACATGACCTCACCTAATCTATGCCAACATTTTCCCAGGTGCTTACTTGTGAACATGCCATCAGTGGAATTGAAAATACCCACTAAACAACTGGAACCACAGAAGGTAAGTGTTACTTTATTTTTACCAACCAAATTCATGAGTACAGTGTACAAGTCTAATATGCTTTGACATCCAGGCCCAGAACAGCAGCACACAAATATGTCAACATTACATTATAAGGAACAAAACACTCTTGTTGAGATCTGATGAGAAATTTTCTCATTAGTGTATTTCATTGAAAGATAAGTACTAACAGCCTTGTACTCTGCATGAGCTGTCAGAACTTTCCATAGCTCTGGGAGCTTGAGAAATAATAATAATGTAACATTAGCAAGTTTCTTATTTGTTCAGTCCTGGAATGAGGACATCAACAGAGCAACTTCCCTTCAATCTGTTGACATCATGGAAAACTAAACTGGAATAGGAAAGATGAAGAGGGCATCAAGCCTGGTAAGCAAAGGAGGATAATGAAATTCAGGAGCCAGACAAACACAATATTAACTCCTACAGCAGAGACAAATCACTTTAGATGGGAACAAAAGAGGCTGCCCACAGCAGTTCTTGTCTGAAATACACAAAGGGGTCTAGTAGCCTACATTTCAGAGATCCTCCAATGTCTTGGACACTCACATTTTGGACTGCAGGTGATTGCAGAAACAGTCCTCTGAGGTGCCTCACTCGCACTTAAACGTGCCAGCTGGGAGGTGCCTACATTTTTCCATCTTGCTCCTAGCATCATAACACACAGCAGGTGCTTGAATCCAGTGAAACACAGAACAGTGGCTGCTGCTTTCTCTCCGTGAGTGATGAATAGGAGACACCTCTGCCCGCCTTCCCATAAGGACCTTGTGGGTTTGCAGTGCCACAGACCAACCCTGCAAGCTGAAAGGCCAGTCTTTGTGTGGTGGGGATTGCAGGAGCCTGCCCAAAGCATTAGATTATGGAAAAGGCTTCACAGGACAACTTTCCCCTTAAAATTGAGCCCTAGTGTAAACTCAGACACAAGAAATGTGAAATAAAAGGAGAAAAAATTAATGATCTGACTGCAGCTTTCTTTTGAGGGAAGGCTTGGACTTATGTTTCCTCTTTCAATAGTTATTTTTGTGTTTCTTACTCACTGTGTTTTTTATATAATACTGATTGTATGTAAAATGCATGAACTAAGATCTAGGCAATGAGTAGGCCCCAAGTGTTCTCTCTCTGGTGAGGCTACTTCTGGCAATTCCTGCTTCTACTACGTCTCTCCAGACCATGAAAATTATTTCCTATCTACCCTTCTCCAGTTAACACAACCTTTGTGCTCTCTATATTGTTTTCCTTCTGATTTGTTGCAAACATTTCCTGTTTTCTAGCTGTAAGCAATTTTTGTCAGATACTCCCTAGAGGGACCTAATTCTTTTCAGTCATTGAACATTGACCTTGGAAGGACTTGACTCTTCCCATTGACTGTACAGAGCAGCCTTTGGCTCTTTAAAATCAACTTCTGACTCCAGACACTGAATATTTAGGTACTGCAGTGCCCAAATTGGAAGTGCATAAAATTCCAAGTGTCTTCTTGTCCTGAATAGATACCTGTGTAATTTAAAGAACAGTTAAAATATTAACATGTTTATAAAGTTAATGTTAAAGTGTTAATGTTTACAAAGTGCTTGGAAATGTGTAAGAATAGAGGGCTCTGTTATATAGTGTAAGAGTTTTGCAGCAAATTATTTAACATTAAAATCTTATATTGAATAATCGAAGTCATGGAAAGTAGTCTCTGTAATGCAGGGAGTTATTCAAATTATATTTACCACCCTGAACAAAAGTTGTCTAATTTTTGCTATTTATTTCAGACACTCAGTGAAGGAGGAAAAATGTGAAGATAGAGTGTTTACTACTGGTGTGAAACACTCTGAAAAGACATTTGCTTTTAGAAGCTGAGTTTTCATGGTTTATACTTGGCTGGAGCAAGTAAGCAGAAGGCATTTAGTCCTGAGTAATGTGCATATATCTCTGTGATTCTGGTGTCATTTTTTCGCTTTGCAGCTATGCAGAAGTTTTAGTTATGTGTGAAGTTATGAGAAAAAACAGCTGTTTGGCATACATGATGGCTTATCTTAAAGTGGGTGAATCAAAGTAAAACTTGCAGTGTTTGACATGCAGATGTATTAAGCCTGCTGTTATCCAAAGGTCAAAAAGATATTTATAGATTAACTGGTGTTAAAGAAAATATTAACTATTTGCAAACTTAGGATACACTTGGGAAAAAAACCCCACACTTCTGTAGCTTCTTTCTATGGCATTGTTTTACCCTTTGTTTAATGAAAAGACGTAAGTTTACTTTTCTCTCTTTTGTTATTTTCAATAGAAAGACAAAATATGCACTTACCCAGAATACCAGTGTTTATACAAGGGTGAAATCCCCACACACATTAACACTCCTTCAGTATTATTCAAAAGATATATAAGTTTTGTTTCCTGCTAATTACAGGGGAAACTGCAGCAGCTTAAATGCCATTATACAGGAGTTCTAGAGTGATGGTTATTTTAAATGATTTTGGAATAAATAAAATATTAATAAAATTTTATTATCCTTTTTAGGCATTTACTAGAGAAGTAAGAACTTGCAGAACATCTTTGAGTCAGGAGCTAAACAGATAATTCTTTGTTTAACTAGTTGTAAAGTCAAAAGAGCCTTTATTTGAAGTAGCTGTATTGTATACATCTTACATTTGATATATTTTGTCAGTAGCATAATCACAGGGAGAGAGGATTAAATACACTGAACTGAAAGGAACATATTTTGAACATATCCATATAACAGCCCCTTAATCTCTGGTGGCCTGTGTAAAAAGAGCTGCTCTGGAGATGTGGATGGTCCCTGTGAACAAGCAGAACCCAGCCTGGAGGGGTTCAGCTGCTGGGCTTCCTTAGAATAAACACCCAGAATATCATCATCACCCCAAAGAGTGCTGCATTCCATTAAAACCTCTCTGCGGGGAAAGGACTGGGGTTTTATTTTATTGTACTTTATTTTATTTCAATGACTGCATTTAACTCTTGTAAAAGAGCTGAAGGTGTGGAGAAGTGTTTTGGATTTCATGCTTCTTGCTAGACAGTTTTGGAGTGAAAAGGCAGTTACCCCAATTTGCCTAAAGTACCCAGGAAGCGCAGGGGGATCCTCTCGTCCTCTCCCAACAGCTGCTGCATTTCTGCACTTCAGTAATACCCACATGATGGCAGAAGAGAACAGACAGCTGCAGACACAATCTGTCAGGTTTAAGAGAAGCACCAAGTTAACTTCTGGTATTTTTGTGAAGCACTGTCTATATTTATCTGTTAAAGTATATAAACATCTGTAAGTATTTAAATGTAACTATATAGAACAAATGAATACGTGTACATATATACATAGTATGCATTTATAAATATAGATTTCTGATAAGTGTGAGGAAAAGTGGTTTTAGTTTTGGATGGGCCTTACTGTTCCTAAGAGTCAGAGAATAACAGAGATGTAAAAACAGTTGTCTTAAAACCCTTTCTTACTTTCATTGCCAGGAGCTGGTAATAGTTTGTTTTGTCTATACTGTTACACGGATAAAAATCTATGATTAAATGAGAGTAGGATGAGACTCTGAAAAGGAGAAAACCATACAATTCTAAGTCTTTCCACAGTCGGTGAAGCTCCAATTTTACTAACTTAGGGCAGGCTGCACTTAGCAACTGGAAAAAATAACAAAAAAAAGTGAACTTTGTTGTTACCACTCTACATAGTTTTACTGCATACATTGCACATACCAATGTTGAAAATCTCCCAGCCTCACTAATCCAAAATGATTTCAGACATGCAATTTATTTTTATAGGCAGTCTTGTAAAAATAATTTTTCTTGGGTTTTATGTCTGGAAAGTGTTCACTACATTACAGGCACTGCATCAGCTAATAGTAATTACTGGGGGCAAAAAAACCCCAAAAATGTAGCAAAATTAGCAAATTAATTATATGTGAAAAGTTAACAGAAACTATGATTTAAGCACAAAGCTAAGAATCACTTCCCCAGAAATCCTCCTCCCAGCTCTGCTATCTGATTTTTTGTATAATCCCAAATGAATCTAACCTTTCTGTTTCTCATTATCATGAAGGTTAATTAGTGAGTGGTTGGGCAACACTTGGAAAAAAAAAACAAACCACAAAACCCAAAACCAAAACAACCACCACCAACAAAAAAATCCCAAACAGAAAATGCTGACCACTGTTATGATGAGGTTCAAGATCCTTAATTTGACATGGGTGTACAAGTAGATGGTCTTTTAATTGCAAACTACATATAAGTGATACTTGCACAGTGGTTGACTTCTGATTGCAATTGCATATCTAAACTAGGGAAAAAATTGTAATTAATGTTTCAAATTAAATTGTAATTAAAAGTTGTAGGCATGGGTTGTGACAATTAGGTGTCTTCTCTTGTTTTGTGGAGCTTGCCACTATTCCAGAGTGTTATTGCAGGGCAGCTGCAACAGAAGGGGCAAGAACTCATTCATGTGCTTTAAACACTGTGGTACCTACACAGAGGAGTGAGTAATAGCAGCTGGATCACCACAAATGCCTAATTATGCAAAAGAAGGAGGAAGGATACGGTGTGAACATCAGCAGCCTGCTAGTAAGCTGACCTTTCTGTAGTGGGTTTCTAAGAGAGCACAGCATGATATGTGCCCACCACCCCTTTGGATGCAGTCAATTGTCCTGGCCTCCAACCTGGAGGACACACAGGGAGACAGTGCTGTGCCCCAGCCTCATGATTCTCTTTGTGCCCTGGTTCCCATGGGTAGAAAACCAGGACTAGTGACTGGCTCCAATAACATCCAGACCAGGGAACTGGGATTGCAGAGGGGTGCCCTTAAACACTTCCCACCCTAAACTTAGATGTAGTCTGCAGTATTCAAAGGAATCCATCAAACATTTTTTCTAAGTTTCACTCATCCTAAGAAACATAGACAAAACATTGCTTGAGCCAGCTTTGCTGGTGTCCAGCAGCCTTGTGCGAAAGATGAATTTCTTTCTCTCCTTCTCACTTTCTGCATCAGGCACTTTCACATGTTCATAGACTCGGTCGCTTTTTTATATACTTGTCAGAGTTAAAAGCAAATTTACATGCTTTGGTAACTGGGAACTTGTGTTATAATGCAGTATGGGGATTTCTTTCTGACTGCCTGAGTCAGAATACAGAGATTGAGGGTTTGAGGAACAGTGCAGGAGCACTGAGCCCATTCTTCTTACAGCACCCAGACTGTGGCTGAAGGTGGGCAGCTCTTGCATCACCCTACAACATGTGCAGGATGGCACTTGGGTAACAAAAGGTGACTGTTTAGAATCAGAGGAAAGAGCAGCATTTGCATAAGGTGAAAATGACAGAAAAAGAGGATCAAGTGTAGCATCTGTTGACCTGAAGGTTAGAAATTATCAAGCAAATCTACCTTATCCTGAAAATAAAAATAGATCAGTGCATCCAGTGGCATGTGAAATGGAAGATGCATGTGTCATGTGAAATAGGAGCTAATGACCAAGATTAACTATATTACCCAGAAAGAACATTTTTTCCCCTTAATGTCTCCAAGCTACTCTGTATCAGAACCTTCCTTAATTTTGTGGGTCCAGCTGACTGCCCACCACGACCTCATTCCTGGCTATGTAGAATTTGTCTTGATGGAATCAGAACAAAAGAGTATTTTGTAATCTGGTTGTTTAATATTAGCTGAAAAGGGGTATCCAGATGGATTTTTCTTTTTAGAGAATCTGATTGCCATGGCAAATCTAATCACCTGTGGGGAGGAAGAGGAGTTTTTTAAGTTAGTCACCAGGACTGAAGTCTTTAATTTTATGAAGCGAGAGATGTTCTGTGCCAAACTCCAGCATTACTTGAGCATTTAAGGATCTTAATGGTGAAAGTGTTGGGGTTTGTAATTAAGAGCTCTTACTAAAATAGATCTGTTAACATACAGTCTTAACAAGTTTGTGAACAAAAAATAAAAGAAAGTGGGGTGCTGGAAAGCTACTTTAATTCACAGAACAACCTAAATGATTCTGTGATTTTATAACTCTAAGGAGCTTTACTTAAGGTAACTAGAAATTTTTAAGTTGTGAGATGACCTAGCAGATGAAAGAATATAATTTGAGTTCTAAGTCTGATTTTAATTCTACAGTAGGAGACATATGACAACACCGGGTAAGATTTGTCTGAAAAATTAATAAAAATTAATTAATTAATTAATCAATCAATCAATTCCTAAAAGGAAATACGCTCTGACTTGTTTGTTTGTTTGTTTGTTTAAAAAGTAGCCATACATCTTCTGAGGCCCTTCAGTACAGCAGTATTTTTAATTAAAAGTGACATTCTGAATTCATTGGCAGGTCATATGAATATATTGTGCACCTTGAGGAAAATTTTGGGAAAAAGAACCCTCAAATTTGGTAGCAGTAACTACATTTAACCTGGACAGCTGTTTCTTTGCTGGTAACAGAATGTGGTAGATGCTTTCTTTTTGATGGCATAAGATTAAAGAAAGCATGCACTGTCATGACCAAAATATTAAGCTTGACAGCCTCTGTAAAGATCCCCCATCAGAATCTCTCAGTAACTGGGAAAGATATCCTAGGGCACAAGCCAGTAAGTAAAAGAAAGATAAAAAAGACAAAAAGTGCTAAACAGAAAGTTAAAAGCAGGCTCAGTCCTGACATCCAGAAAATTATTTGTCTCTATAGATTGTCTTACTGTAATTATGCCCAGACACAGTTTATCTGCCTGTTAAAAGCAGGCATTGGCTTTGACAACTTCAGTATCTAAATAGATATTCAGATTAAGGTTTATTTTCTACCTTTCCAAGGAGTAATTTAACCTATTCAGCTGCCTCTCAGTGTTTCTATGTGTTTATTTTCTTCTATTAATAAAATAATAGTCTTTACATTTAATTTGATTTAAAGCTCTTCTAACTTTCAGCTAATGCTACTGCTTTTCTTTTTTTTTTTTTTTTTTTAAATTGACCCCAAATTTGGCTTTGCAAACCTCATTTTTTTGTTCAGAGTTAGTGAGATTTATTTAAATCTTCTGTGAAATTTAGTTTCCATTTGCAAAGATCTCAAAGAAGAATTCACAATCATACTCTTGCTGGTGGGGTCCCATCAGGGATGGAAAAGCCAAATGTTTAGAGTATTGGTTTTGGTAAATACTTCTGGATATGTCCTTGACATAGGAGGCTGAAGTGTTTCCCTCGGGGCCTGCCCTTTTTGCTGCAGTGGGACTGGACCTTTGAAAGCATCCAGCAGTGTACATTGTCACACCATTTTGCATCTTTGAAATACAATCAGATTCAATTTCCTTGTAATCAGTCCGTGAATCTAAAGAGAGACATAAGAACTTAAGACCCAGACAACAGCTGATTCCTGAAGCTGGTTCTTCCTCTCCCTTTCACACTCCTGCAAAGGCAGAGGGGAGACTCCCAGAGGGGTCACTGACCTCTTGGGAAGCAGATCTGGAGGCTGTTCAGAGAGGTGTGCCTGCTAGTGACTGTGTTTTACACCCAACAAAATGCCTGTGCTGGTGCATAAATCTGGGTCGTGGTTTGGCCTTTACTGATTTTTTTGCTGATTGTGGGTCAAACATTACTCCTGGTTGCAATTAGGAATTAAGTAACCTGGTTTGTGGGAACAGTGGAGTTGCTCCTAATTCACAGTTCATAACAGAGACCAGAGGTCTCTGATTTTTAAAAGATTTAGCTTTTGTTATTCCAAAAGTGCTCAGGACAGACTGATAGTGCTATACAGTGTATTTTAACAATGTCATGAGAAGAATGACAAATTGAAATAAGATCTTCACTGCTAGGCTGTAAGTTGGGGAATTTTTACTTTATGTTACCTTTTGCTTGAATAAGCAGTTGTGCATGATGGATTTTGACAGAATCAGGGAGGATATTCTGAAAGGCAAAAATTATTTACATTTCACAGCTGACTGACTAATGGTCTGTCTCTCTGTGCTGGATTCGACAGTGCAAGTTTCATCTCCAGTACTTCTAATCTAGCGGGGAATCAAAACAACAATGTGACTTTCCAGCCCAAGTGATTTGGGCAGGGATTGCTTGGCAGGGCTTTCTGTGGGAAATCCATGCCACCTCATCAAGCTTGTTTGGCAGAAGTGAAGTCAGTGCCACGCTCTGCTCGTTCTTCTGTTCCACCATGACATGAAAGGGAGGTCTCAGGAATGTCACTTTTGAAGACAACATGGATGCAATCTTAATAAAGAAAGTGAGGTGATATTTTTAGTGCCATTTTTAAGATACAGTACACCAGCATTCTCATATAAAGTTAAGATAGAAACTTCAAAATCCAGGTCAGTGGACTTACATAAATCTAAATGTCTGGCACTGCTGGTTCCCCTGAATAAGAATGTTGATACCACTGCTAAACCCTTGCCATTGATTTAGAGGAATCTACTGAGTAGTACATTATACCTTTACAAGATTAGTTTAATCAACGTAGAGAGGTTAAAAAAAAGTTGGGGGGAGGGCTTCATTTGATCATTCCATATGAAGTTTGTTGATATTTCAAATTGAAAATTAATCCCCTAAAAGCAACCGCTGTGAACACTCCTAAAGTCACAGTGTGACTTCTCACTTTTACCACCTCAGGAATACATTAAAATGTACCTGATGCCACTGCTTACAGAGCAGAATACAATCGGCCAAGGAACAGTGTTGATATAGTAAGAACTACATTTGCATAGCCACTAATGGCCAATAAAAACTACTTAATCATATTAGCTATTTTTAAATACATAATTGCATCTACCTAAGAAAGAAAACCAGCTAACATTCTTCACATATATCCATTACTGTATACTAAAAATTGACTTTATTCCTAGTAACCTGAGATCACTTTGTTTGCATATGATTTAAATGAAAAGAAATGCCTAAATGTACCCCTTGGAATCAGGCCAGACTGACACTTTCTGTGTGGTATCATTTTGAGATCCAGATTTATGTGATGTATGATTACAGCATGAAAATTGCGGTTTAGCCATAATTTTTCAAAGGCAGTCAGTAATGTGAGGTTTTTCAGGGCCCGAGCAATCTCATGTTGCTTTAAAGGGGCCTGCTTTTTCAGGCCTTGTGTCTGGTTGTCTCCAGTGATGCAAAGGTGCCCAGCTCCTCACTTCCAAAATTCTGAATACTCATTTTCAGGCTGCCTAAAAGATGGAAGAACTTGTTTTCAAACTCTAAGGTGCCTCGAAGACAAAACTTGAGACACTAAGCCACAAAGTGATTTTGAAAACTTTTAGACCCCGCTCTTCTGCAAGGAAAGGGACCAGTGGGGGTATGTGTCTGCCAATCAGAAGGTGTATCCCTACAGACGATGGCACATGCTCAAGCCTCACTTGGACTGAAGTGCAGTGTGCTGAAGGCTGCTTCCCAAAAGACCACTGTAAATTGCTTTTAGCTATTGGGACCGGAGAAGTCATCCATATGGCATTTGCCAGATGCATCATTTCCTTATGCTCTGCTGGTCGTTGGGATGTTGCAGCACCACAGTGCTTAGGTGTTACTCTGACCTTTTAATGACACTCTGTGCTGTACACGGTGTTGTCTTCACACTCATTTGTTTCAGCCTGTCAAACCCCCACAGGAAGAAGCTGGAAGAAGCAAAGCTTTTGAGACTTGGGTCTAATGCACTTGGTTTCTCCTTCTGAAAAGTAAATATTTGTATAATAATCTGCAGAACCCCTAAAGCAGCTGTGAAATGATCTAGGCATGAGATCTTGTGAGCAGATCCAGGATGTAGGAAAACAGCCAGCAAGATTTTGTTTACTCTGCTTTGAGAAAACGACAACTGAAATTACAGATAAAACATCTGTCTGAGAGGAGACTGTCAAGTGGGAAATGTAGTGGTAGAGCCTATACTGTACCTGTTGTGCTGGTGGTAAGGGTGACAAGAGCTGGGGAACTATCTCCCATGAACAGCTCGTTCCTGAGACCTGTGCTGTGCTCCTGTGTTTACTCAAACTCAGCTCTCCATAGTTTGCAGAATCTGGCCTTTTCTCAGCCTTGACCCTGCCCTTGGATGCCTCCCATGGTTTCTGACTTCCAGCTACTTTTTCTATGCTATTTATAGCACACCAGCTGGGGAACATTATTGTGCATCTCTGTTGAATTTCTATTTTAAAGAGTGACTTTGGTTTTTATTTACATTCATGTTAATTCAATAAGTTGTTTGGCATCATTTGGACTTTTCTAGTCAGGTTCCCTTTACACTGCATTTATCACATTGCTTCCTCCAGTTTTGTTTTTCTTTCTCCTGCCATAACTGATTCTCTCTGTCCTCCAGCTTTCCATTAGCTATCTCCTTTGTTTGGAAAAAAGTAACCCAGAGTATATTCTTTCTTTCTTAAAAGCATAATTTGTTACCAGGAAATAAGCATAGAGATCAGTTGGAAAGTAGACCTCAAGTCTCAGTATGCTCATCTGATTTTTTGTGACCTGTTTCTTGTAGATGCAGGTATCTTGTTTCAACACCTTGATCATTGTGCTCTTTGCACATTCCCAGTTCATTTCCAAGTAAGTGTTCTGCTTTGTTTCACGTGTCTTCGTCTTCTGTGCTTTCAGCTGCCCTTTCAGATATGACCTTTCAGTTACATCAGATTTTATCTCTTGGATATTCCAACTTCTCGGGCATAAGCTCCTGTATTGCAGGTCCAGACTGTGAATACTGGATGTGTGTAGATGGGGAAATACTCAAAGGAGTAGATGATATACAAAGGGAGTGAAGAATTTAGACTCTAGCTCAGTTATTAACTTATTTTTTATGCTTAGCAATAAAAGCAAAAGAATAATACAGTACATCCATATAATGTTAATAACTTTATGTCATTATTATCTCAGATGTTATTGTGCTCTTATTAAAGGGTATATGTTTCTACTGTGACGTGAGGCAACACAATAGAATCCACATTCAGTTCTTATTTTATAAAGCCTGTGGAGAGCACATAACACCTCTCTGCACAGATAAATGCATTCAGGAAGCATTTAAGTGTTTGACTAGCAGATTTGCTTGTACCATGCACAGACAGCTTCCTGTTTGTACAGAAATAAAACTCAGCGATGCATTTGCCCAGATATAGAAAGTCACAGGAGAATATTTAACTTCTGTGACTGTCCTTCTTCTACAGCTGAAAATTGGTATTTAAAGAAAATATTTTCCTTCATTCAGTTTATAACTAATTTTGAAACCCTCATTTGTAGTTCTTTTACTGATCCAAAAAATCTGCCACCAGCAACTGCAGGCACTGAAATGAAGGTTGCTTACAGGGTGCCTGCTCAGATCTTCTCTGGGGACTTCCAAATGCCCTGCAAATTTGTTTTCATTTGAGATACTCATAAATTATACTGATGATCATTACTGTTTCCCTTACTGTCCATTTCATAGGTTTTAAGCATTTTTGACTATTATTCAATGGAAATGTTGGAGTAATAAAAAAATTAGAATGGTACATACCTGAAGCTCCGAGTTTTTTGCACAGCTTCACAGCCTCCTATACATGTATTTCTGCAGAAATTAAATGCAGGGCTTTGAGGGTAACCCATATATACCTCTCAGATATGGCAGCACTGGACACAGATAACACTTTATGCATACAACAAGGGTATTTGGCCAAGTCAATACTGGTTCAGTCAATTGAAATGGTATGGTTAAGTTGTTGGTAATTTGGTGGTTGAATATAATACCAAATACATGCTTCAGAGTGGGAAGAGTCAAAGGTTTGAATTTTCTTTAGATGTGTTATAGTACAATGCTTGTGCCTTGCTTCTTTCCAAAATAGCATATTAAAATTCTGCTTTGCCTCTTTAATCTACTATTGTTCAAAATGTTAAAAATACACTAAAATCTGGGCTATAGACAGAAAGCACTATAGGTTACGTTTATACCAGCAAGTAGGGAAGATTTTGGAACAGACAGGTAAAATATTTGGTATGAGCGTTCATATCATACAACTTCTGTGGGTTTTGCTTTGGGTTGCCTGTGGGCCACCTGGACTGAGCTACCCTGTGCATTTGGAGTTCACCAGGAGTGTGCTTGGAGTTACTTTCTGATTTTAACCAAAGAAAACTCTTTATGCTCTTTGAGACTTTCCTGTGAAGTTAATCAAATCATGGGAAATGTGAACAAAATATCTTCTTAAAACACTATTAGTAGACATGATCTTAGGTTAAGTTGCAGAAATTAACTGGACAGTCTTGTAGAATAAATCATCATAGACTATTCCTGATGCAGTTTGGCCTATTTTCTATCAAATAATATCTTATTATTAAGTGCCTTGACAAGAAACTCTTACCTTTGTGAATTTAAATAACTGTTTTGTAGAAGATGTAAAATTTGCAGGTTTTGTTCCATCCCATCCCTCAGACTAAGCTTTAAATATTAACTTTCCTTGTGCATTAGGAATGACATGTGAAGTGTTTCCCTTCAGCTATGAAAAACATTCGTGAGTCTTCTTCAAAGTTTGTGGAATACATAAAGTCCTGTCAGCAGTAATCCCTGGGCCATCAGTCTTCCAACCCTAGGTAAATACAAACTTGCACAGTTATTATGTCTGTATTAAGACATTATTAGGTCTTGACTGCAGTTGGCAGATACTGGCACATAGTGGTCTGTATGGCTAACTTGTACCATTCCCTGGCCTTTCCTGTCACCTGAACTGTGCTACACCTTGTCTAGGGGAGCCAAACCCACGGTAAGAATGTCATTGCTACTCCCTGGCCTTGTTAATGGTGTCTGTACAAGTAAACAAAGAAGGACCAGGGAACAGGATCCCAGCACCACAACTGTCCCAACCAGTGGGTGGGATGATTGGATGACTCACCCAGTGGGTGAGAGAAAGGGCATGGACACGTCTACCTGGACTTCACTAAAGCCTTTGGTGCTGTCTCCACAGCATTCTTTCCGAGAAGCTGGCAGGTGCACTTGTCACTGGGTTAAGAACTGGCCAGATGGCCAGGCCTGGAGAGTGGTGGTGAATGGAGTTACATCCAGCTGGTAGACCTGTCACAAGTGTGTTCCCCCAGGGCTCAGCACTGGGCCAGTTCTGTGTAATGCCTTTATCGATGATCTGAATGAGGGGATCAAAGGCACTCTCAGTCAGCTTGCAGATGACACCAAGATGGGTGGGAGTGACACCAAGATGGGTGGGTGTGTTAATCTGCTGGAGGGTGGGAAGGCTGTACAGAGGGATCTGGACAGGCTGGATTGGTGGACTGGGGCCAGAGGTATGAGATTCAGTAAGTTGAAGTGGCAGGTTCTGCACTTAGGTCACAACAACACTCTGCACAGCTACAGGCTGGGGGAAGAGCGGCTGGAAAGCTGCCCAGTGGAAAAGGACCTGGGGATGCTGGTTGACAGCTGATGTAACATGAGCCAGCATGTGCCCAGGTGGCCAAGAAGGCCAGTGGCATTCTGGCTTGTATCAGAAACTGTAACCATCAGGGCAGTGATTGTCCCCCTGTACTTGGCTCTGATGAGGCCACACCTGGAGCTCTGTGTTCAGTTTTGAGCCCCTCACTGTAAGAATGACACTGAGGAGGGCAACAGATCTGGCAATGGAAGGTTCACGTCTGGCAACTGGAGTACATGTCTTATCAGGAGCGGCTGAGGGAGCTGGGGGTGTTTAGTCTAGAGAAAAGGATCACTGTAACCACCATTTTAAGGTGTATTGGCCTCAGCACAGACTCTGATGCATGGGGCAGGCATGGTCCAGAAATGGATGTGAGCAGAGGAGCACAAAGCTGGGACATGGGGAAATGTAAATGCACAGAATGTTCCTTTGACTGGAAGTGCTACTACAATGTACCACAAGAAATTACTATCCAGGAACAGGCCAGAATTATTGACTACAACATTCAAACCTGCCAGGGAGCTACATTTTCCAGCCAACAGTTCCTTTGCAAGGAGGGCAGTTGGGTCAGGACAAGGGAGTACATATGCTTGCCCCTGCATCAGCAGTGATAATCTCTTCTTTCTTCTTCCTTTGGCTGCAAGCTTCTGTGTTAGCAGACCTTAATCTTTTCTAGATTTTATTATAGCTCCCTCAATGGCTGTACCTCAGGGCATGGAAAATACTCATCTGAACAACTGAGTATTTATTTGGTAGAACAACATCTCCTTCCAGTGTGGTGTCTGTCTTTTCCCTCTTATCTCAGAAAGAAAGACATCAGAAAAATCCAGGAACATAAATGTGATCGAAATGTCCCAGACCTGCTGGGAAAAATAAATATAATTCCTGACTCTGTTTGATATAGATCTATCACTCTAGAAGTTTGAGTTTGATGAACTCCTAAGTTCCATCATCCTTAAAGTGTGTTGCTCAGTTCCCCAGAGCTGACAGAAAATGGACAGAACATGAAGTGTGTTGAAAAGCTAGCAGAGCATGTGGACTTCTCCAAAAGAACATGAAGTGCCTCATACTCACTCCTTCAAAGGGAGAAAACTGTCCTCTTTCTTAATCATGCCACATTCTGGACTTGCTGGAGGTTTCCTGGAAAGCAAGAAAGTAAGATCTCTAGTTCTGTTTGTTCATAAAAGTGGTCATTATGCAACATTCTGGCAATAGCATTTATAACCCATTTCTTTAAAATTTTTCTCTCCATGCTGTTTTCTCTGTTATCCTTTCTTTGGCTCTTTTACTTTACCTCATCCTCCAAAATGAGGACATACAGTTCTTAGTTTCCTTTTATTTATTTATGTTCTCTGCATGAGAAGTGTGACTGTTATTTCAATTTGTTTTTCTGACAAGCTAAAATAGTGTTTCTGTATGTCATCACTGCTATGCATTAAAGTAATTGTTTGTATTAAAATAATTTTCTTCTATTTTATGCTTTGATTTGTATTTCAGATCTAACGCTAGAGACTGCTTTTATCTCATTATCTAAGATTCAGTCAAAATTTAACTGAGATTAGTTACTTTGGAGTTTTCCCCCTCCATTTTCTCCTTTCATTTAGCTCAGTACATGCCCCACAGCTGACTTGTGGCATCTGTTATTCCTGTCTTCTGCTGTATCTGAACAGAGGTGACAACTCCCCACAAATGGTACTACTTTATTTTATAAGGGACCATGTTCCAGACTGAACCAAATTTTTCATTTTCTTTTCACATCTGCCTGATGCTAAAAGTTGATTCACAAAGCTCTATAGGTAACTCCCAGGACTATCAATATGAGGTGCAGCCATCCTGCAAGATTTCTTTACTATTTTAATTATTTGTCTGTAGCAAAAGAAATGGTTCTTTGTAAAGCCCTCATCAGGTCCAAGTTGTTGATCACTTTGGCTGAGATGTTGGTGCATCAGCTCTGGGTTTGGGACTGATTCACTGAATCAAGCCTTCTTGATAAAATCTTTGGGAGAAGTGTCAGGCCAATTTACAATCAATTGCTACAGACAGTAGAAACATCTGCTTCCCATCCTCTTCCTTTCATTCACCGTTAGAGACAATTTTGGCTAAAGTGGAAGAAATTGTAGGATGCCCATTAACATCAGTTACTTTATTTAGCATCTGCGTTTTAGTCCTCTTTCATTTGTTTCTAAACTCATCTTCATCTGCTGAGCCAAGAACAAATGACAAAAAGTACAAAATCTGGTGAGGCAGTGAAGATCGACAAGATGACTGCAGGGGACAAGAAAATGAACCAATTTCAGTGAGATTTTCAGTTGACATCAGAAAAGCCTCCAAGATTGTCAGTGCACCACTTAGAATAAAAATATGTTGTAATTATATTAAAAAAAAAAAGAGGCATTTTAATTTTCTGTGGTATCTAAGCAAGTGGTGATCAGTGTTCAGCTCAGTTGCCCACATACAGGTGTGTAGAGGCATCTGAGATGCCTGGTGACCGTGAGCTCCCTTGGCTCCAGAAGGGCATGGGTATACCATGGGTCCTCCCAGCCTTGTGCAGGTGCCTTGGGTGTCCAGGAGCATCACAAATCTCATGACAAGAAGACTATGGGGCAGGTGAATTGAGTGTTGAGATTCACTGTTGGTGCCTTGGGACAGAGATAACATTAGTTTGCCTGACCACCTGATGACAACACACTACAGATGGGATGTCCAGGCACAGATTTTATATATAATTCTTAATTATACTCAATTTTCATAAAAGTTTTTATTTTCAAGGTGGGGTTTAGTCCTAGTCTCACGGTGATTTTGCCAACTTGCTGGACCGTGAGATGTCATCTGGATTCCCTGGGTTCTCCTTGCCCTATCTTCCCCATATTTCTAGCCAGGACCTGTCCTCTGCCCTGGGGCATGTTAAGGTGTAGAGTCTGGAAGAGAACAGGGCATGCTACTCCCATCACATCTGTGTATGATGTGTGTAGCTACAGATTTAGCTAGCTCCTAAATTTAGACTAGGAAAAAAGTAATTAGGCATGGAGTCAGGGATTTTTTTCCCCCTGACATTAGAAGACTCAGTGTGACACTGGTGCTGCTCAGGAGCACTTTGGCCCAGAGATTGTCAAAGTCACCCATAGTATTCAGACAAAGGTGTCCTAAAGGCTACAAAACCTGACAGTGCCAACATCCTCCTGTGCATAATGGAGCACAGTCCCTCCCCCAGGAGTTGCTCTGTGACAGAGGTCACCAGCACCTCCCTGATGAATGTGGTGGGTTTTTTTGAGAAGATACCCTCACTGTCTTCATTTTCCTTATCAATTATAAATTAACTAATAGTAGGGATATTAGGGAGGATCAGCCCCTATCCTAGGACAAACGGAAAGAGTGACTCTTTTACTTGCAATAGGAAGTGAAAATATGAGAAATTAGTGCTTCCTTTCTCTGTTGAAAGCATCCAAGGTTTAAGCACCATCTATTCTGTGTTCCTGCATCCTGAAAAGATAAAAAAGGGATTCTCAAACAAGGCACAAAACCTTCATTATTAAGCAAATCCTTCTCCTTTTTCCGACTGAGTATAAAAGGTGAGTTCCTTCCACAATTGCATTATATAAGGACAATTACTCAATACCTTGAAAGAAATCTCTTGACTCTTTGCACTGAATGTGATCCTTTTTCAAAGCTCATGTCAATACTGGCCTATGACATTTGAAATTGTTGGCATTCTTTCCAAGGAGGTCTAGCTCTATGAATGATTTCTTGTAATAACAACCAGAAATAGCTACATTTTCTTTGAAGTTAACACAGAACCCCCTAAACTGCACAGTGAAATTCTCCCATGAAAATATTTAACTAACAAGTGTCCACATTTTCAGCTGGAGACCAATGTATACACTTTTTAGGCTATTTTCTAGACCACACATTTTTATTATTGATCAAGAGTTAGCATCTAGGTTTATTTTAATCTTTCACATAAATAGGCTAAAAGCTCTAGATCATTAGTTCTTTCTGCTTTTATTTGCTGGAAAATATTTCACACCACTTTTAGAGATTAGGATTTGGTAACACTTTATTCTAGCTGTCCTATTGTTTTAATTTATGTGGTTTTAGGAATAACAGAGATCATAACAAAACTCTTTTGGTATTAAAGAGGGTGGTATGTGCACACAGATGCAGTCAGTGAAAGACATTTCTTTTATTTTTCTTTAGAATCTATTACATTGATTCTAAAGACTCAGGCAGCAAATGAATCTGAAAATGTTTATCTTTTGGTGAACAGTCAAATTAGTCATTTCAAAACTGCACTATAACAAGCTTTTTATTTTAAAAGATGGGAGGATGTTTGAGGTCTAAGGGTAAATATAATGTCAGTACACTGATTCTTAAGCTTTCTTGAGAAATATAAGCCACACACAAGTATCAAGTGACTTGTCATTGTCTTTACCCTCCACATGAAGACCTCCAGTCTTCATGTAGGCTGGCAATGACTCTGCAGTCTGTATCTGAGACTCCACTGTAAGTCTAAAACAGCAAAAAGATGGAACTTGGGATAGTTGGATTTTTAGAAGAGTTGAAGATAGATTTTTCAAAGAAGGCTGTAAGAATGAGATGCTCAGTTTTCCATGAGTTTCAGCGATATCTGCCATGAGCCAAGAGTATCTGTTCTCAGCAGGTCTTCAGGAGGTTTATAAAGCCTCCTCTTTTGCTGAGGACGTACCTTATCACCAGTATCTGTTCATCAGACAGGAGGAAAGGAACAGAGGAAAGTGTTCTTGTCTAAATGAGAAAGTTAAGGGGAGGAAGTCTGCTCTGAGGTTAAATACTAGAGGAGTTCTGAAACTCAGGCCAAAAAAGAGGGGCAAAAAAAGAAAGAAAAACTGACTATAAATATCACAGGAATCCTTGTCTAAGCAACCTATTACATAACCATGAATCCTGGGAATGAATAGTGAGCAAGTACAGTGTGCTGCTAAAGCACTGAAATCAGCCTGAGTATAAAGAGTAACCTACTTTCATTTTGTTATTTTATTACGTCCAGGTGTAAAGTTGTTGTCCTTGACACCAGATACTGAGTTTAAAGTGATTTGTACTGCATTTACCTGGACTTCCACGGGTGAATGGCAGTTCACAGGAACTGAGGGAATTTCTCCAGAAATCATTGCTTACATAATAATGGATCACCATAACTCGAGTTCTAGCCCTGATATATTTTTTAAATTGTGATGACCCAGGGATTGATATAACATATTTTCTGGGTCTGTGAATTTCGGGGATGGTAACTTACTGCTGGAGGGCAACAGGAGTCACCTGGGATGTACCTGCATGGTGTCAGACTCTCTGGGAGACAGAAGCTGGTTGCTCCCAGAATGACCTTGAGTACAAGTTCTCAATCTGGAAGCAACTGTGGTTTTTCCCCTGTCCTATCTGAGGGATGTAGACTCTCTGCAAGATCACTTAAGCTGATCTGACTTAATTGGTTCTCTGCCACTGTGAGTGTTTGGGTGTCTCCTGTTATCTCTGTACCATGCCTTTACTCTACAGTTGATTTCATGTGTCAAGTAGGTCAAGTTTTTAGCAGAAGACACTATACAAGAAGTCAGCCTTGACTAGTTTCTTCTAGCCTAAAACCCCATGAAATTTTATGAGATATCAAAGGTAAATTAAATGATAAGTGGCAGATTTAGCACCTTTGACTCCTTCTGGAGTCTTCATCTCCTCTATGAAACAGGACAATGTTCAAATATAACTCAGTATCATGTAGCACAGGAATTCACTGTGGATTAAAACTTAACCATTTTAATAGAAACTTTTCCTCTTAGCCATGTGTTAGTTATCCTTGGAGAAAGGTGGTTGGAATGGGCATGAGACGCATCACTGCTCATGCATGTGATCAGCAACAACAAATAAATGCACGTTCCTGAGCCACATTTAGGCAGCTAAATAAGTGGCTTCACTTCGAGCTGTGCTGCACACTTGAAGACGTGCCCAGTAGTGTAGGACCCACAACAGATGCTGATTATTATTGACATTTGCTTTTAGCCAAACACAAGCCGCCCAGCTGACAGCTGCACTGGCAATTTGCTCTTAGCCTCAGAGAGGTCATGGAGCCATGTAACATGTACTCACCACCATTTTTCTTGATCTGGCACACAGCCAAGGGAAGTCATGGAGTCCAATATGCATCATGGAGAGAACAGTAGGGTCATGGAATCAAAATGGGTGATAAAGACTCAGGCAGACAGTCTAGTTAGGGCACATTTTTATATACGAGAAGCTGATGACTGCAGGAGGACTAATTATGGGACTCCTGGTCACAGCATCCTGTAGCAAAACTATGATTTATCTCAGGGAAAGAATCAAAACTCCCAATGAAATATTCAGTGCTGCACCTCCTAAATGTTAGCTGTCTGGCACCAAGGATTCACAATGCTTTGATGGACACCTAAATTGCTATGCTGAAAGTAAGTATTAAGTGAGGCAAAAAAAAGGGGGGTTGGAGCAACCATAAGCTAAATCAGATGCTAGAAAAAGCTAATATGAGACCAACAGATGAAAATACTTCTCCCTAACATGCAGGTCCCCAGTTCAAAACTGTTCTCAGTTACCTCTGGGTACTTTTCTATTGCATGGTGCATATTTAGCTTCTACTCACTGAAGTTTGGGCTTCCCATACCCTGGGTCCAGAATCAGTTCTACCACAAAAATTTTTTAATATTAGTTAAATTTTTATTGCAAATAATGGACCTGTAATGACTCAGATTCCAAAAAATGGCACATGCAGACATTCCCATCAAGAGAGCTTGGGTCCAGAGTGCACTGGATGCAAGGAGGAGACACATTTTCAAATCAACGTGCAAATTCTTTGCTTGGGTGTGGTACCTCTCAGTATCTTTAATATGGATAGATATATCTCTTTCTTATAAATGCAGCAATTTATACATAAAATGCTTTTAGTTTGGTTTGGTTTGGTTTGGGTTTTTTTTAGTCAAAGATGGTCTGAGTTTTGATACTTTGTTTTTGGGTGGCCTGTAACACCAAACCAGTGCCATGCTACCTATTTTTGTGCTCATGGCCTAGAAAGATTTGTAAGTTATCTCCATTATATCTCTACCACGCTACATAATTTGATCATTTCTCTCTTTTAAAACATAAGTTTATGGGTTCAGCTTGGTGAAACTTGTGATGCTGTTGTCAGTCATTTAAAAGACAATTGTATCATGCATCCAAGTGGAGTGGTTACTTGGAAAAAGTGGAAATATTTGATAATGCAATAAGTAACTAGTATGAAAGAGTAAGATCAATACAGTAAAAATTCAGAAATTCTGAATTGTTCTGAAAAGGGCAGTGAGACGTAAATAGTTCTGATTGAAAGTTGTGAATTGTGAGTAATAAATAGAGAAAACTAGTAGAAACTTTGTATGGGCAGGAGCTACAGACCTCTTGAGTTGTCTTGGCCTTAGAAGTCACTCCTAGGAAAACTATAGAGGTGGGACTTGTGAAGGTTTCATACCTGCTCTGTAATTAATATAGATGTAGCAAGTAAGTTGTATTTTTATTATTACAACAAAAAAAATGGGCTAAATTATCCCTTTGTCTTTTGAGTATTGGATTATTGAGAGAGATGGATGAAAGAAAAACAATAAACTATCTGCAGTCAATGGATGGGACATACCCACAATTTTAAAAACAACATGTGGGAATAGATTTGTTGACACTTCTACTCCCTTCTCTTCTGGGAAATATTTCTACAGTTATATTGGGAGAACTATTTTCTCTGTTTATATTAGCAGGTAAGTACATTTTAATTCCAATTGCATGTTCAAGATAATGTATTACATTGGTACATATTAATGTAATGTTTAGAGACTGAATTTTCTTCAGTCTGAATTTTACTGCCTAGAGTATTTTTCATATTAAGTCTCAGAAGATAATGATTAAAAACCCACATTTTTGAGGTCAAAATAGACATAATGGGAAAAAAGGAACAATGAATAGCTTTAGGGACAGATGTCTCTGGGTCCTTAACAGAGTAACCCCAGGGTTATAGATTGTATTAGGATTTTTGGAGTGCTTCAGGACCCTTCAGCACTTGGATAATGGCAAACTGACACTAAACAGAGTTATGACAAAGCCAGCAAGGCAAAACCTAAAATATTGTAAAGTGAATAGCTTAGTTCCCTTGGCTAGAAAGGGCTTCTATAATAGAGGAAGAGAACATGTAGTTCAGAGGAGGGGGTTTTATCGGCTTTCTTCTGCATCTGAGTTGAATATTTGACTATTTCAGACATTCAGAGTACTGGCAGGCTCACAGTAAGCCAACCTTTTGTTGCTCTGCACAACCTAAACAGTGCTGGATGTTGCTCTTGCATACCTGACTCTACTGCCATGCACAAACGCTTAGGTATTGCAAAGATTTTGCCCCAGAATTAAAGCATAACCTAATGTGATACTTTCCAAACAGAAGCTGCAATGCCTGTGGTTTTCAGTGAACACATGCTTCCAGAACTTTAATAAAGTAAAAAAAGTTGAAGAAACCCAATCTTTTCGCTTTCTCTGTCAGTCAGGTGGATAAAGGAAAAAGGCACAAGAAACTTGCCTTTGGTAGAGAGGGAAAAGTTACTGTTGAATTTTCTTGCACATACTGTCAGCAAAAACTTTTAGCAGCATAAAGTACTTCTCAGGAAAAAAAAATCCAAACCAATTAATATTCTTATATAGGAAATCCCCTCAAGTTCTCAAAATAACACTTGACAAATTAAAATAACTACGCTCAAGTCCCATAATTTGTTTTTGTCCAATGTATATCCATGTTTTGTGATTTTGTCCAATTCTCCACGAGAGTTGCAAATGTGGTCACTTTAGGCAGCTGACAGCATTTATTATACAATATGAAGAATTGTGGTGCTACTGCATGAGTGTGATGAACTTCTCCAGCTCTGAAGCATGTTCAAGGGTGGAGATTACCAGAAGCTTTATCATGTGGGCCTGACTGTATCAGTTTTTTCTTTCGCTCTCTGTCATTGGTCACATCTCCCTATCCCTTCCTATACTGTTTGACCCGGATTCATCATGGAACTCAAAGGCGTCTCATTGCCCCTCTCCAAATGACTCCTGATCCCCGGATCTCTTGCCAGCACTAAACCTGTGGGTTCTAAGAAATGAGCCAAGAATTCCTGAGCAGGTTTTTAGCTTGTAATTCCCATCCCACCCCCTGACTCCTTACAGTCAGGAGACATTGCACACCTCACTGCTGGGCACACCAATGTTAGAGGCTCCTGTGACTAATAAGGAAGAAACCTCCAAAATAGTGAAATACTGATATCTTGGTGCAAACTGACCTGGGAGAAAAGAAAAGCACCTACAGGCAGGTAGATGAATGTGTGAAAATATTCTGGATACAAATACTAAAAAAATATGTCTAAAAAAAAAGATGAAAAAGAAAGAAAGCATGAATAATTCAGATAAATAGGCTTGTAGTCACTGAAGAAAGATTTTGCTAGCATAAAGCTACAGTTATTCTATTTCCTCATTTTGCAGCAAAATGTGTCTCTCTCTGATGCCACTACTTTCATCTACATCTACAAGCCTGAGTAGCTAATTTTCTCCCATTATGAGTTTTCTGGAGGACATAAATGAATGTGTAAATTATTTCAATGGAGAGAGGAAGATGAGACCCAGTCTTCCAGAAGGAGAATCACTGTGCTAAGCTTGCTTATGAGCATATTGTCTATGGAGGGCAGCAAGAAGGGAGCCCTGGCAGGTGGGGCAGCCTGCCTTGAGAAAACAAGGCTGGCTGCATCCCTTCTGTGTACCATTAGCCTGAGACTCCTTTGGGTCCCACCTGAGACACTTATCCTGAGCCTGGTTTGGGGTTTTTGTGTTTTTTCAGTTCAGAGTACTAAAAATATCCAGGGTGCCATTTAAATAGGAGTCTCACCCACTTTTGTCCTCAAATTATGTTACATTAAACATTTTATTTAATCTAAATTTAAACATTTATTATAATCTAAATAATATACCAAACATATTGCTACATGCTATTACCAGCACTATTACCAACTTCAACCAGAAAATAATTACTAGTAAAAACTATTTGTAGAGGAGAAGTGTTAGCAGCCTTTGACTTCATTTTGTGTAGTGCTTGCAGTTCTCCTTTTAAAGAAAAAAAAAAAAAGTTTTGTATGAAAGAAAGACAATCTGTCTTATGTTATTTAATAAGTTCCCGAAAATGCATGAGCTCAATTTTTGTTCAGCTTTCAAACAGATGTTATCTTCTTTAAAAATGATCCCATCCTAAATGCAGCAATTTTAAGTGCACATTTACTGTGTAGTCCAACACTTCTTGGGTTTAAAAACACATTTTATTACAAGCCAGAACATCAGATCTTGAAACAGATTGTGTACATATTCTTAGGAGCAGGGACCAAATAGCAGATGCCCTTGGTCCCAGAGGAACTGTGAGGGTAAAAAATAATTTTGCTCTTCACTCATTACACTTTTCTTAATCATATGCATGATACATACTTATTTTCCAAATACAGGCAAGCACTGCTCCCACAGGCTAGGTCACAAAACCAGTCTATATCTTTCATCCTGGTGAATTAGGACTATCAATTAGAAAAGTTGGGTTGAGATGTCCTGGCAGATAATTTCTCCTTCACCTCCTATCCTGCAGCATGACCATGCCTTCTCTACAGCCGAGCACTGCACGAGTCCAGCCAGGTCAGGGTTTTCAGAGCAGGACTTCCAAATCTGACCTCAGAAGGGTTTCTGGGTATTTTCAAACCTTTGGGATCAGCTAAATGCCTAATTGCTCAGAACTATTGAGACATATTGTTCTGAGCATGGCCAAAGGACATGTGGACTTTGAAGCTGTGGAACTTTTAGAAACCAGGAAATTTCATTCCAAATGTTGCCTCATTCAGAACTAGGAAACATAAGGAACATGTTGCCTCTTTGGGAATGTAGCATCTTAACAGATATATAAATGCTTTTCATTTCAACAAGTGCACTGATGTTTTTTTTGTAGACCTGCCTGAGAGGTCTACAATATGATATTGGAACTTGAATCATGCACAGGGCTTGAAAGTAACAGCAGCTCCCTCCTTGAAGTGCCCTCTCCCAAGGTAGTGGGTGTGTTGCCAGAACAAGTTTCTCCTGTACAGGGGAATGAGCCACACTGGGGGACAATTTGTCCCTTATTTTTCCCTTCACTTTGTCGTTCATGACTGATATATCTGGCAGACAGGGAATAAACTGAATTTTTCTTGTCATCAGAATATAAACTTTTGCAATTCACTTGTGTTAATGCTGCGCAGCTGTTTGATGCTCTGACTGTAAAGGACCAAGAAGACATTTTAAAGCTTGGACTTTTTCAGACAATGTACTCCTGATTGCTTTTCAGTCAGCTCAGAAGCAGCCTGGTTGCAGGAACAGGCTGACTCTGCCATTCAGGCTGCTTTTAACTGAGACACAAGAATCAATGCAGAATGAAAGTCCATGCTTGGCAAAGAACCCAAGTATAGGGGAAAGAACCCAGGTGTAAGGAGAGGACTCAAGCACCAGCAAGTGTACTTTTATGCTGTGGGTTACTAGAAAGGGGCTAGAATCATGGGGTTACAATTCTCAGAGCCCATAGCACTAAGACAAATGAAAAAGACAAAAAAACCCCCACAAACCAGATCAAGGATGCCCAGGGAAGTAATGGAAGCATCATGCCTGGAAGCGTTCAAAAGGTGAGGGGATGTGGTACTTGCAGGTAGGGTTTAGTGGTCAACATGTCAGTTCTGGGTTAATGGTTGGACTTGATGACCTTAGAGATCTTTTCCAACCTTAATAAATCTATGAACATTAGAAATATTGTCAGGAATAAGGCACTGCTTGCCAAGTATTAAGCCACTTGAAGGAGACACTTAAAGTCCTTGTGTAGTGTCAGAAACATTTAAATCTGTAATTACAGCATAAAAGTTGATAAAGAAGCCTTTTTTAAATAAAAGATGACAAGATGGAAAAGAGTTGAATGTAGAAAGAATCAGTCTGGACTAGCAAGTGATAGAAAGGCCACACCTCAGTGGGATTAAAAATGCATTTTAAATAGAGTTATCAGAGTCATTAATATAGAGTTAGATAAGATTTAGAAAATTGTCCTGGATGAAACTACCTAGACCCTTTTCATCCTTCACAAATACACTGGTAGGTTTTGCTACCTGCAAAATGTTTCTTAGATGATATTCACAGGTTTTCCCTGTCCAAATGTTGGGGCTGGGTAGGTCCTCACCTGTTTCTCATCCAAATAATCAGAAGAGTTCAACTGTATGCCTTACCTGTCAGAAAGTTTTCTTTCAGATCAAACAGTCTCCTGCATCCCTAGCAATGAGTTGCATCACTCATGCAGAGTCAACTTAAGAGCTTCTTGGATTGTCAGAGGAAATGCTCATAAGTGAATGGAGGATGTTGCTGTGAGTAGGGAATATGACATTTATTTAACAAGAGTATGATTTGTTTAAGTGGATTTACCTCTTGAGGTCATCTGTCAGATTTTAAAAATACCATTTGCAAATTCTTCAAATGATACTTTTGAAGTATAAATACTGTTGCTCTGAGTTTATTACCACAGTGTAGGGGATTAAACAAGCTCTTCAATTTTCATTAGTTTGCCTGGCCTAAACTTTCTCTAAACCCCTCCCCTGACACAATGCTGGAAAGGAAAATGCCAAAGTTCTGACATTAAAAATTAAACTTAAGTTCTATTGTATTTTATTAAATTTGGATTGAAGGTGAGAGGACGGTGACTGCTGCACATTGTGCCCCATGTCAGCAGTTTCAGAAAAATTATGTCACTTTTGTACAAAGCGAAATTATTTGGTTTCAAAGTGCAAAGTGTAATTAGACCTTTCCTTTTAGTAGAAATACCCAGTGCATGTAGGCAAGATCAGCTGCCTGCTTTGTGTGAATTCTCAGATTGCAAAGCTACTTTCCCTCCATCTGATTTCCTTTGAAAAGGCCTATTTCTTTAGACTGTATTCATCCATTTTCATTGTAAATGAGGTACAAAACATAATTACTTTATGAAAGCTGGGAACTCAGAATGGCCTTATTTAGAAGGCAGAAGCCTGGGGATTATTGGCAATTTGTAAAAAGTTATGACTATGTTGCTGTGATCTGTCAAACTAGCAAATAGGAATATTGTTATGCATGCTTTAAAAATTAACCACGAGAATCTAATCCTGGATTACCATAGTGCTCATGGGTCCTCAATTAAATCAGAAAAAGTGGCTTAATCTTTCCTCTTCATTTTCAGAAGCGACAAAGATATTTAAAAGGTTTTTATCTATTAGTTTTCAGTGGTGGAAGGTAATGTGATGCAGATGAAGTGAAAGGGTTTTTTTGTTTGTTTTGAATTAGCAAGAATGGCAAGGAAGGGATAGATTATAATGATAGAAAATGGCTGTGGGGGTTCTTGGAATAGGAGAAAGGAAAGAAGACAGAGAATTGTCTGAAGGATTAGAGGCAGAGGGGGAAACATAGACACAGCAGAGAGAGAAAAATGGAAGGAGCAGCCAGAGAGGTGGAATATAATTAGAGGCAAAGAATGAAAGCCTTTGCATGAGGTGTCTCAGCTGACAGAAAAAACATTAAAATATTCCGATAAATGGAGGGAAAAAGGAAATGCATATCAAAGTATGAAGATGACAAATCAAGAGAATGATAGCTGATTCCACAGGCAGCAGAAAGTGTTGTCAGTGGAAAGGACCTCACTGTGCTGGAAGATCAGCTGCAGAGGCAAGAGCAACTGCATAGGAGTCAGAGCAGGAGGGAGAATGATGGGAGCTGAAGGTAGAACTGAGCAACATCCAGCATGGACTTGGCAAGAACAAATAATGTCAGATCTTAAAAACTTCCCTCTGCAGCTCTGTGGGTGGAAGACAAGCAGAAGATACCCTGTGTGGTGTCTGCAATAAGGCTTTTGACATTGCTTTAAAGAGTATTCTCACAAGCAGGTCTTGAAAATGTGTTTCTAAATGAGACTACAACAGACTGAGGCATAGAACAGGCTGGAAATATGTACTCTAGTGATAATGAAGAGGGATGCTTTGGAGCCTGTTATCATTAACTATGGGAGGATAGAACAGGAGAATGCTCATTAAACATACAGAGGACATGCAACTGTGGGGAGCTACCAGGACATTGTATAACTTCATCAGCATCATGGAAGAAAAAAAAAGAGAGAAAAAGACATCATAGGAAAAAAAAGCCTAAAAATTAGGACGCATTTCAATGAGAATAAATCCTGGTGTATGCTTTTTAAGTAGGTATAATGAGCTACCATGTAGGAAATATATGATGTTGAGAGAGAATCACAACCTTCTGAATAGTTCTTGCCAGCAAAAAATCTTAAGTAAGTGTCTGCAAGGAGAAAATCTAGAGATCAAGTCAGTTTATTTCTCTCTTCTTTTTGCAAAAATATCTCCCTCCTTGATTTTCACCACCATTTTTAAAATCTAATGGTTTTATCATCTGTTGATGCAACCTGATATCAACTTGTCTTTCCCTTACCACACCAGAAGGTCTGAAAGCAAGTTTCAGCTATTTACTCTTGCAAAATTAATTTCTTCTGGAAAAGAAGAAAAAGAAAATGAATCATTAGTAATCCAAGAAGAAGCAAGGTCAAACTTCATTCTTAAGAATATGCATCTAATATTTTAAGGCGTTTTATAAATCAGGTTGACAGCTGGACTCACCAGTGTATTTTTTCTTAGAAGTTCAGTCACTTTTTACATGTTAAATTCCATGTAAGAGATCAATAATTGTAATGATCAGGAAATACCTCTCTTTTTCCTGGGAGAGATTTTTATTGCCTTTCTAACAGCTCTTTAAGTCCTGCTGATCTGTTTTGGAAAAATAAGTTTAACTGGTGCCAATTTAACTCCTATTCATATACAGTGATAGCCTTTACTGTCCAAGGAATAGATTTTTCATTGGATGATTTTTTTCCAGAGAAAATCTCTGTGCCCAGAAACCCTGAGAAGTACCACAGACTCCTTCCAAGCCAGCCCATTCTCCAGGATTTCACATCTCACTGCTGAGGTAAGTTTTGACTCGGATTAAAAATGTAGCCAGCTCCCTCTTGAAAAGTTTTTAGAAGCCAGTCTGAATGGGGATCCAGATGCCACAGCCAAAGCCCATCCTGGATCCAGGAGAGTCAGCAGTGGTGAATAATCATGTTTAGTTTATTAGTTGCTGAGAGGTATTTGCATTAAAGAACAACAAAATTAAATACTTTTAAACTACCAAAAATCATCAGGTCCTATACCTTTTTAGTGCTATTGTCATAATGTGGAAATCATTATTCCTAAATGCAGTGTTCCATCTGTTAAACATGGACCTAAGTTAGAGTAGTGTGTTCCAGAAGACAATTGCTCTGAGGGTCTTCAAGGCCCATCCATTTCTTGCAGTTTTCTTTAACTTCTGCAGACTCTCTACAGTTTCCATTTTGCCTTGTGTTCCTGGGAAGTCTCTGAACATTTTCATAGATGCCACTGAAGTATGCCAGTAACTTGGCATTTCCCTGGCAGTTAGTTATTCCCCCCCCCCAAAAAAAAAAACATATGGCATTAAGAAAGTATGTTTAATGAACCACTGGTCTTACTTGATAGACCAGCTCTTACATATCCTTATTTTCTGCACGAATGGAACAAGGGAATAAAGATTTTGGAAAAAAAAAATCTGGAAAAAAACCACTGAGTTATTTCCTTCCTATTCATTGTTCTGTAAATCCACCGATTTAAATTATGTTCATGGAGCTATAGGATGAGGGTTTTCCCCTTGCATGTTGGTAGATAATTCTATTTAAGTTTTTAAATAAAACTTAAAAACATACAAAACATACAAAATAATGTATGCACTGAGAAACATCAACTTCATCACCTAAATTAGAAGTAAGAATGCTGCACATAATGTGCTAGTTTGTTTTAAAAAACTTTTTCACGTGGTGTTTCCCTAATGACTGCCACAGAGAGGTTGCTGTAAAAGCAGGAGCAGTAGGGGCAGTCGGATGAGTTCCCACATGTAGGGTGCACATCCCTCATCTGGGGGATTTACAGTTCCAAAGAACAGCGCTAAAAGCACCACTGGGTACAGATCCATGTGTATTAATTCCAAGTTCTGTGTTAACAAAATGACTGTTTTAAGCCCTTTCTTTCCACTGGGCTTTTACTGAACAAAAACCAGTTGACAACTGTGGACAAAAAACCCCAAGCGCTTTATGTTTGTCAAATTGCCTCTTCAGTGGATGCATTAGGAATCAGAAGCATAAGAAAAATTCAAATTGCTTCAGGCTTTTGTGTTGAAACTTCTTTAAACAGAGATCTTATCTGACCTTCACAATACACACATCTTTCATTAACCTGATGATCTGAAGACATACTGTCAGGTTTGTTTTAGAACAAAGAAAGAATAAGAGGGAGAATTAAGGGCATGTAACCCATTAAAACTCATCTCTTATTTCCTCTTATCTCTCTGGGTAACATTTAACTGTTTCTGCAGTGACTCATACCCCATGTTCTCACAACTGAACAAATTTATATTCTCTGTGCAACTTTAATATCTGTATAGATGGCTTTCTTCTTCTAGCTGTCCTTTATTTTCTTATAATCCATTAACTTTATTAGTTTAATAATTGCTTCATTGATAAAAGATGAAGGGGTAAATTAATAGAAACATTGGTCAAATTCCAGATTACAATTTAAATCTGTAACCGAAATGGATGTGGTTGAAAAAATTGTAGTGGATAAACCCTTTTCTGTTTATTCTTTGGGAATTGACTTGTTTTTCATTAGAGACACAGATGGCTCCTGGTCTAGAGGCATTGATCTAAATAAAATGTCTTGTAAAGAAATTAATAGGTAAAAGAAAAACACTAAATCATTTAATCATGCAGTGGGGATGAAACCCAGGTTTTCAGCTCCTGCAGAAAAATAAATAAAAATCAGCCTCTTAATTTGGGAACTGATCTCCAGGTTATGGTATGTCAAGAATCTAGAAATTTTAGTTAATTTTTCCATTGTATGAATGAAAGCTGGAGCAATAGACAAAAGCTGACCGCTATTCCTCCCTCCATCATAAGTCTTTTTGAACCAAGTTTCTATAATCTTATGGGCAACAGGGAGAAAAGTTCATGACCTGAAAAGACAAATGGATAATACTATACACAGTTTTCTCTCTTGGGGATGGTGCTGGGCCAGGAGTTGGACTTGATGATTCTTGTGGGTCCCTTCCAACTTGGTATATTCTGTGATTCTGTGATTTTCTCCTCTTTTCTTTAAAGATGACTTGATGACTTTAGAAAGATCACAGAGACTGAAGCAATAAAGTATTTTCTGAACCATCACCGGAGCTTCACAGTAAATCAGATTCTTCACGAGGAAACTTTGAATGTCAGAATTTATACTTTTTTTCTCAATTTCCTGTCCTTGAAGTACAGAGCATCCAGGAGCTTTTGAAGCAGGTGTATCACAGGAGATTGGAAATAATAAGCTTTTAATGGAGATACTATGCAAGTGTTTCAGTTCACCTAAAGTTAATTAAATTTTGAAATTTAATATATAATAATGTATCCAACTCCTTAAGCAGGCTGTGTGGATATCACAGTAAAGCCAGCTTGCTCAGGTCTTGACAAGGGAAAATGAACATCAGCAGCATGGCTTTATATGACTCCTATGGCCATTTCAAACCCAGCACTGATTGAAGCTGAGAAGAAAGGTATCCAGTATTCCTCTCTATCAGTGTCACTGCCATACACACTGCTTTAAAATGGATGGTAAAGACTGTTTAAAACCAGAACCATTCCTTTGAGGCAAAGGGCTGGAGGTTTCAAAAGAGGTTGTGGGCTCTTTGTCAGCACTTTCAGCATCCTGTTTTGAGAAGTTGCCACTGTCAGCTGGAAAAGGCTGCCCTGCAGCCCAGGCACGAAGGCTGGCTGTGTAGAAAGGAAACCCGCTGCACTGGGAAACAAAACAAGTTTGCTGACCATCTTCACTGATGCACTGTAACCTTCTGCAATGGTTTATGCAAGGATAATTTAGTTCACATTGTCAGAAGACCAAGACCATGTGCAATTACTCCAGCACAGCTGAGAGAGGCTAACATCACCAGATACGCCACTAGGTTTCTTGCAGTTGATCATCCTTAGAGGTTGGTCTTAGTTTTACTTAGTTCTGGGTCAACAGCAAGTGTTTAATTCCTTGGAAAAGAGACAACAGGAGAAAAATTTCTGGAAAGAAAGTTTTCTGGTGGTTACCTGTACAAGGGTTTCTCTGAGCCTTGTGGCAGGTACCAGCTACTGGGGCACAGAATGCAATATCCAAGGGTGTAGTGCTGGAGATTACAGACCTGTATTCTTCTTCAAAACCATTATTTACAGTAATTTAAGATTCATTTGAAAGTTCAATGAAAGCATTTTTGTAGAAAGCAGATAATTAAAGAGTCTTCTTTCTCAAGGTTGCATCTTAAACCTTTTGTTCACATATTTTCTCTTTAAACAGCTGTGAGCAATCTGAAGAAAACCCTATTAGTTTAGGCTGGCTGTTAGAGCCATGGTGGGTGCAAGGTGGGGGTCAGGATCTGCAGTGCTGAAACCAAGAGATTGTCTGCCTGGTTTGGGAGATGAGGGGAGTGGGCAGATAAAGGTTTTCTGTCTAAGCAGAGAAACAGCAGAAAGAGGCAGGTTTTCATGGCTGATTCAGTATTTCTGATCTCTGCAATACCTTAAGCATATTTCCTTGAGCATGTGAAAGTGCCTAAGCTGGCTCAGGGTCTGGGTTGCAACAGGCACCGTGTGTAGAAGGCACACTGAAGTGAATTTTCTGATGCTGACCTACAGCCAGACGCTGCTCTGTCTAAGCAGGCTCAGGGAAGGCTGCAGCTGCAGTGCTTTAACCTCCAAGCAGAACCTGCTGTGTCCTTCCAATACCTGTCTTGGGAGGGCTACGAACACTGCTGGGCACACGCCAAAAGGAAATGTCACAACCAAGTCTGTGCCCTTCTGCCTCTTCCTCATGGTTTTATCTATGTGCAGTGATTTGGAGTCGTGATAGCTACTGAGCTGCCAGCACTAAAACATGTGGCAGAAGACACTCTTGCTTCAGGGCCAGCTACAGAAAGTACCTCAGTTCAAGAGAGCGGTGAACTTATGTTACTGAGCAGAGAAGAAAGATGTGACTGGCACCTGGGTCCTGGGCTCACCTGCAGCTGGGAGAACTGGGATCCTCATAGCCCTCAGGCTGTCACAGCCCCAGTGTGATAAACATCTCCTAGTGGGTCACATCTGGTTCACCATCTGCTGCTGTGAGCTGAGACGCTAAGTGGGATATACCCACTGAAGAGAAAAGAACAACTTTCTGTTGGGTAATACACGCAGCAAAAAGCCAGGACTTGTAACCCACTAGGCTGACCATTAACATATCTCGTTATCTTTAGTGAGAAACGCTGCTTGCCTTTACTGGTGGGGTAGATGTCAGCCCTGGGTGAAGGGCTGGCCTCTGCTGATCTCTGATCAGCTGCCATCTTTCTATACCCTGCTTTTCCCCCTTATGTTTTACACTTTTTCGTACCAGCATTTACTTTGTTGTATATATTCTCTAGGCTCACTGAGCTGCCACTAGCTTCTCAGGAAAGACACCTCTCTGTTCCTACTTTTCTTACCTGTCATGGATTCAGCCTACAGCCCTGATCACACCTCAGTGACCATTTTTTGCTTAAGCTGCCTGAAAGGAGCTTGTAGCAAGGTGGGTGTCGACCTCTTCTGGCATGTAGTGAGTGACAGGACAAGAGAAAATGGCCTCAAGTTGCACCTGGAGAGGTTTAGATTGGATATTAGGAAAAAATTTCTTTACCAAAAGGACTTTCAAGGCTTGGAACAAGTCTGCCCAGGGAAGTGGTGCAGTCACCATCCTTGGCAGTATTATAAAAGACATGTAGATGTGAGTAGATGTAGGCTGAGTCCCAGGCAGCTCATGGCAGCACTGAGGGGAACGGTGTTTTAACTCACAGGAGGAGAGGCTGGTGATGGAATGGATGGTCTTTGGTGATAGATCTGGGTGATATTTTAGTGAGAAGCACCCAGGTGCTGGTGTGATGGTGTGAATGAATGATGATGTGCACTGGCTGAGCTGCTTCTTAAGGGCTGTATCGTGTGCCAGGCTGTGCTCCTGCAAGGGCTCAGCAGTGTGAAATGCAGTACCTGAGTGCAGGTCATGCTGAGTACATGCTTGGGTGCCTTGCCATGTGTCTCAGGGCTGTCCAATTACCTCCACTCCTCTCTTACTTGATGCAGCAGCCCTGATCCACTCTTCTCCCAAAGGAACACCCAGCAGTTCATAGTGCAGGGATTGGGGGATCAAGGTTTCTGAGTGCTCTTGGAGTGGAAGGGGAGCTAATATAGCTCCATAGATGTCTTCTTTTACTTTTAGGATTAGAGAGTCAGAAAAAAGGATAACATAGATAGGGAAAACCATTACAGAAATTTTAATCCTTGTCCCGCCCATCAGAACTGTAATCATGTAAAGTGCCACCCATCTAGATTAAAATCAGAAACTGTGTTTTTAAAATGTTATAAAGCCACCAGTTGTTAAACTCCAAGACCAGTTTATTCATTGAAGGAGAGCACAGTCCTGAGATATGTATTACTTCACAGCAAGCACCTCTGAATTCTGCTTTCTTCTAGGAGGGCTCTCAGCATGACAGATACTTCTTCATTTGTTTTACACAGGTTTGAATTCCATTTATCAGGTGTTGTATAATGTATGGTTTTTGTTAGCATGTGGGATTACTCTTTGCTTCTTTTGTGAACGTAAAGAAAACAGTGAAGGAAAAAGAGATGTGGGGTTTTTGGAAGTTCCCATCAAAGTATTTTTATTGAAAAACCCAAAGTTAAAATGTTGTCATTAGGTGGCCTTTGGCAGGTGCACCTAGTTCCACAAAGTTAAATGACTGAGCAATTTGTAACTTCCTTACCATGGATCTGGGAGGCTGAATTACTTCTACAAGGCGCTGCATGCACAGCTTGTGACTGCAGAGATCTACTGGCAGCATCTTCCAGACCTGCTTCCACTTCCTTATCTCGTGCTTCAGTAAATGCTCTCCAATAGTAACTCTGAAGTGCTGCTATGGCTATAGTACAGCCATATGTATGAGTCCCTGGCTAAACGTGAATGAAAAGGTGCATAGACACTACTAGCAGTGAATTTAAAACAATTTTTCCAAGGATCAGTTGGTAAGTAACGTAAAATCCGTTGTGTGTACGCAAGCCATACATGCATCACACTGATAGATATTCAGCAAACTATTTATTAGAGAATCTTGGCTACAAGTAGATAGGTAAAAATATAACTCTTTTTGGACATAATTTACCAAAAGAGTACAATGCCTCTAACTAAAGAGCAAGGCTGTGATTAAAAATCAATACTGGTGCTGTCTACCACACTGTTCACAGCTAACACAGGTTACAAAAGCCTGAAATAGAGATGCTTAGTAGTGTTTCAACTGTTTAACACCAATGGTTTATTCATCTCTACTTTTTTCCAACATTTAGGTAATCTTCATTTCAACCCAGAGCAGGTGCCAGAGGACAAGGTCACTTCTCACAGCGTGTGCTGGCAGGTGCCACAGTGCAACCTGACAGTGACACACACAAATCCAAAGGGGTGGCCAGTGGTCCAGGCACTGCAGCAGGGAAACAGAGAAAATTGTGGATTGTGACTGTGTTTTGACAGAATAGAAGATCTCATTTAACAGAAACCAGATATACCAGCATCAGTCCCCTGATGCAACAAAAATATGTTTTTCTGAGGATTCCCACAGCACTGAGAAGTAATCACTTCCCAAGCTACACCAGAAAACACTTTCTCACTCTGCAGTGACAAAATCGCGGAGCCCCAAGCCAGCTCTGCTGAGATGAACAACTAAATGAAATTACTCTGATAATTAAGTTCATACAGCAACTGCTAAGCATGGTACTGTGCCCACTGAAGAATTTGTGGTTTAGTTACATTTATTATAAATTCAAATATCACATCTAGGCCATAAGCTAAATTATACTGCTATCTATTAGAGGCAACATTCAACAACAAATGTTTGAGAGCAGCTGTTTCATTTAGTCTTGGAGAAAGCTTTTCATAGATCTGACAGTAATATTCAGCTCCTCTGTAAAGGGCTTTCCAGGCCTATGAATTTAGGTAATTTTATTAAAAAAGTATATGTTTTTCAAGATTCTCTAATCAAAAGTCCAGCCTCTCTATAAACTGAGGAAACATTTCTGACTTCACTGGTATTGTGACCATTTACCAGGGGCTGGTCTTTGGCCTCCAGGCTGAAGTTACAACCCCTGCAAATGCTACATCAGAGATAATTTTGTGGTTGGGTTTTTTGACTAATGTTAGACATAAGTCCCATGGTTATGACCTATTTCCTGATCTTCTAATTTGCTCTTTTTCAGTACAAATCTCTTTGTGTTGTTATCAGAACAGGAGATGAAACTCACCTCTTTTATCCTTTTGAAAACAACCCACAAGAAATAGGCATCACCTCTGTACAAACTTGCATTGGCTTGTTCTCTTTTTAAATTTAAATTTCTAAAAGAAGATGTATCATTATTTCCAGTGTTATTTCTGCACAACCAACAAAAAAAAGAAAATGCAATAAAAGCACAATCCATATGATATCTGCTTTTTATCATCCTTTCTCCCTTTAACTCCCTTTCTGAATGGGAACAAGCAGAATGAAAATAAAATGTAAAAGAATATATATAAGTGCAGCATGGAAAAAAAAAGTCTTTCACAAATATTTAGAATCGTGTTTATTTTATGGCTTTAATACTTGGTAAAAATAGTCCCCGAAACTGATTGCATGTGGAAAAAATGCAAACTCTGCTCTGTGTCATCAAAATGCAATTGTGCTAATGGCACATACGAAACCAGAGCAGCTTACTGCAAAAATGGATTTCCATGTGTAAGTAGAGTGGATAGCACAAGACTATTCCTTGAACCTTTACCATAAAGAAAATATTGTCCTGCCAGGTTCTATTTTCACTTTCTCCTAACACCACAGCATGCTCAACAGTTGTCTGCTGTTGTTTGCCCACTGGCATCATGTTCTCAATTTCCCACTACTTATCACTTCTGCAATTACCAGGCTAATACATTTTGTGAAATGCTACCTTAGATTCTGTTTGTCAAGGCTTCCATATAAGCACAAGCATCCACTTTGCATTTTCCCCTCATCCATATCTCTAAAGATAATGGCAAGGTAAACTTCTCCTTGGAAGAGCTCTTGGATTTGAGAGGCTTCGGAGTGTGAGAGGGGATTTGCTGCAAACAGGGGCTCGGGGTAATCTTCTGTAATCTTGTGTAAGTTGCAATAACCATCTTTTTCTCTTGGGTTAATGTAATTGTGAGCACATGGAGGAGGCCATAGGAAATGAAGAAAAGTGATCTTCAAACGAACTTGCAAAATAAATGCATTGGTGTGTACTGAGGAGGGAGGAGATGCGCTCAGAGGAGCGAGCTCTCCCCAGCTTGCCCATGGTAAGACCTGTAACTCTTGACACATGAGAAACCTTTGCAAAGGGAGGAGAAACACACCACCATTTGCTGAAATATTGGTTATGTTCTGTTTAATCCTTTCATCGTTCTTCTTTTTTTTTCCTTTGCTGCCTTTCCATGGAAACATAACACAGTCTATTGTTTTGTTTAATTTTTGTGATTTGTTTTTCTTCTATTGACCTCCTCTAATATGTGTCTGATTCTATTTTTTTTCAGACTAGTTAATGATCCAGGAAGAGGAAAGACATTTTCAGGGCAGTTCGAATATAAATGATAAACTGTAAGTCACATTTGTTTGCACATGGATAGTATTTGTGGTTTCACACTGTTCCAGTGCAGGGGCTCTTCTTCCAAGAACTGGCTGGGTAGTCTGCCTGTTATTTATCACACTGTCCCAAGTAGATGATTTCTGGATGATTAACAGAGCTATCATTGCATTCTTACATGCAGGCTGAACTTATCTTGCTGCTTCTGAAATACTTAGCAGTTGTTAAAAATAAAATTATAGAAAAAAGCATGCCCAGAAATACTCATCTACTAACCTTGTTAAATATCTTTTAAATATTAGCAGTATTTTAGCTGTAATTAAAGCCTAGATGAACTTTCCCAACCTTCCCATTGTCCATGGTTTGCAAGTAGTTGCAATCCCAACCTTTATTTAAATCACAGTGAGGATATTACACTAATGATTATTTGACTTTTCAGAGTGGGAAAGGATCTCAGAGACAATATTGTCTTCCAAAGAGCATAGGGAAGTTTACCTTCAGCATCCCAATGGGGTTAATTCAAACAGTAGCCTGAACTACAGAGTATTTCAGGTAGCTTTGCCTCCCTAGTTTAGAAACCAGATAAGCAGAGCCCCAAGGTAGGGATGATGCTACTGAGGTAACACTTTCTACATGCCTGGAAAGCATCTGCCAGTCCTCCAGTTTATGGAAGTGAAAGGCATAATCTGAAGATGTCCTTGGAAATGCAAATTCAACTTAAAACCTACTAAGTTGTCTCCCTTCTTACTGCATGGGTTTAACAAATGCCAATTGCAGCCATTGCTCTGTAGTATGTTGGGGGAGTTATCTACGGTTTGTTTAGGAACATTTTGTGATTAAAGGGTAGGAAATGATAATTTTTACTTCAATTAGTTAAACTGCTCACAGTGCATTGTGGTAGCAAACTCTGTGACCCGAGAAAGTTTGCCAAGTTCCATGACACATCTCCCAGTACAAGCAAATAGTATATAAACCCATCTTGGGTTACTTTATTTTCCATTTCTGGTCTGTGGGAAGCTAAAGGAGAAACCATGAATGTTATTATTACCATTCCATTCACTGTTTCATATCACTGAGACTCAGCATCAGCCCTGTGGAAGTAGAAAAGAGTCAGAAATATTCTTTAAATCTCTTGTCATAGATCCTAAACTGCATTTATCTCTGTATTTCCTGTTTATTTATGTGATTAATCTATTTAAATATTTTAGAGAGGGCTCTATCCAAGAGTACACAGAGAAGTGTGTTTATATACACTTATATTCTTAAAGATGAACTGGAAACACGAGGAGTCATTCAAAAATGACTAAGCTGCTTTTATATCCATTTCTTCATGGCTTTTGATTTTCTATAAGTCATGTGGGTGCCAAGGGAGAATGGTAAAGAGAAAAGCCTTCATTTTACTCAGAGGGGACTTGGCCATGGTCACCCCTTTCTTCCTTCACTAATAGGCCTTTGCCAAGAAAAAAGTGCCATGTTTTAACTCTTTTTTTATCTTTGAATACCTCATATGCACTCATCAACCCAAAAAATGGCTTACTTTGCTCAGTGAAACAATCCTTTTGCCTCATGGATAAATTTGAAATCCAGTTCTGTATAAAAGTGTTTAGTCTAGTTTCTCCTACAGAGAAAAATAAAACCAGTAATTTCCTCATTATTTACCTAGATACAACAGTAGCTTAAAAATGTAAAGAATGATACTTCATTGTACCTCTTCTGTGGTGGAAGCCTGTTTTGATTCTCTTTTCATAAGAATGAAACTCCTGATTCAACCTGCAGCGTTTTTTCCGTTTTTTGTTCTGTTTTCCAGATGATATCTTGTACCCTGGCAGTACAGCCATTTCCCTGTCAGAGAAGCACAGGAAAAGGAGGAAAACAAATGCAGAATTTCCTACTGAATGATTCAATTCATCTGGAATAACATTTGAAATAATGAAAGATTTCTCCCATTAGTAAAGTCCTGTGCCCATTATTTAAACTGAAATGTGTGCTGTGGAGTTGCAGTCCTGTCTTCCAAAAAAATTGGTTTTCCTACCTAAAGAACACTGAGTGCCACAAAACACTCCACTCAAAATATCACAGGGATTTATAACACTCATTTCAATACAAACAAGGATTAATTTACAGGTTATTAATTAAAAAATTTTGCAACAGTTTCAGTGCCCACTGTTAATGCATTATGCAGTAGCATCTCTAGATAGTGATAAATTTTAAATTATTTTTAATTATTTTTGAAAGTTATATTGAATCCTCTGATTTTCATTTGACTTCCAAAAGCAGTGAAGTTGCCATATTAAGATTGTAAAGACCAATGTCCTGAATCAGCTCTTAATGAATATTGTTTCCTCCCAAATCACTGATTCATGTTCCAAAATTTAGGTGTTCATATGCCCATTATTTTGCCAAATGTTGTAAGGTCAGTTACGTATGACTGATGGCCTGACAGATAGCAAAGATGACAAAGGTATATTAATTCCCATTCTTTTTTTTTTTCTCCATATAAATGGTCTCAAATAATTATTTTTACAGTTTTAGTTCAGCCAACAGTCCAGTGCAACCAGTGGATCAGCTGGTTTAAAATGCTTTTTTGCATGAAAAGAACCTGATCACCAAAACTTACTCCTGGGATCCATGGTGTTTTGCACTGTTTATGTAAAGTGGTGCAGATGTCCCTCATGAGGCCTTCAGAGAAGACTCAAGACAGCAGGAGGAACACCAGGCAAAGATGTGTCTGTTTAAAAGTGTCTGAGGAAAACTGAGGAATGCCTTTCTGGCTCTGCAGGAGCATTGCAATAGAGGACATATGTTTCGGGAGTCCAGTGGATTTAAAAACTATTCTTGAGTAAGCCTGATGTTTGAGATTATCACATACAGGATCAGCTCTTTAGTGCTGGAGCCAGAATATGGGAAAATGAGCTTTGCAAACTGACGAGAGGGAGCCCCACAATGTTCAGTGCCCAGCCAGCTCTTCTCCAGGGTTGCTGTGTGCTCTGAGCTGAGGAAAGGATGGACTTGTGGTGGAGGGTTCCAGCCCACCCCAGCTGTACTTCTGTGCCAATAGGCCCAAGATACATTTCCATTATTCTCATCCAATGCTTCTTTTAGGACAGAAAAGGTATTGCTATTATTGCTCATTAGTTTTGTCTTCATTATGACATTGATAATTAGGGTATTGGTTATCATTGATAACAGATAAACTACTGGATTCTTCTAGAGAAAACTTAGTGATATAGAGAGAGCTCTTGTTCTCCTTCTAGTGTTTAATTTAATATGCTATATTTCAACATCGCTACACTCTAAAAATATTTCATATTTATAATAAATGAAACTTTTTGTCTGTGACATGTCTGTCAATATAGAAATAGTTGGCATGTGCCAGCCTTATTTTACAAGACAGTGGGAAACAGTGTCAGATATGCTTAATTAGAATAAATCTTGGGAAAACTCTACTGTATTTTAAGAGTAAGGTCAGTTCTTAGCTAGCCCCACAATTCCTGTTGAGACCTTGAAGAATATGAAGTTCACCTGCCATCTTTCCCTGAAAAAAAGTACTATAGAGCTCTGTCTAGCAGCCCATCTTTGATTTTTTCCAAGTCTGGCAACATTTAGAGTGCTGGAAGATCAGCTTAGAAAGGGTCATTCGAATGTAACTTGTTAATCTTTAAAACATGAAAAATTTCCTTGAAAAGTCTCCGTGAGAATTCAGAAGAGTTGTACTGCGTAACAAAGCAGTTTATGTAGAGCATGGTGAGCCTTGGCTGCTGTACACCAGTGCAGGAGACTGGAGCTGAGAAAATCCTGTAAGCTGGTACTCCAAGAGTTGCCTTGGAAAGGCTTTTGTTACGCTCCAACTTTTTACTGTTCAGAACAGATTGAATTGAAATGAAATTCAGGATGGGAGTCAGCCATAATGAAAGAGAATTTTTGTTGTCTGGTGACTGTTCAGCTTGCAGTTAGCTGCAATTATCTCTATTGTTCCCCAATTAGCGGTTGCTGGCCTTCTGCCACTCTGCTTCATAATGATAATGTTAAAGAATTGAATTCACATGTAGCCTGTTACAATCTCAGGGATGCCAGTGTGGGCTCTGGCCAGAAGCTGCTCATCTATCTTTTTGTAAAAAAGATACATCTATGTTTGGTAAGAAAACTGAAAGAATGGGGCACAACAAACTGAGACTTGCCACCTACTGCATCTCACTGTTATATTTTGGTATACTTTTATAGTTTCGGGCTCTGCTTTTGCATGCTGGGAAGATTTCCACCACTTAGATCTGACAGTTGGCTTTTCACCTAGGCATCATTTCATTTTTTGGTTCCTTCCTTCAGTGACAGTGTATCTCCAAAAGCAGTTTAGGTGCAATTCCTGTGTCTCTGCACTACTGAGTGGTTCATGAAGAAACCACCTAACTCCTCAGTCCTTTTAGTTTCTGAAGGCATTCTTAATTTTTACCCTCCCACGTGTCTTTGCCAGAGGGGAGACAAATGGATGTGTAGGTCTTTCCCTGCTAGGTGTGGGTCTAATCCTTAAGCACTTGGTGCACAACATCTAGGACCAGGGGGTTTTTGTAGGTAGCCTCCTCCCTCCTAATTCCCACAAACTGATGTAAACTTGATCCTGTACAGCAGGAAAAAAAATCTTAGTTATTCAAAACAGAGCTAGGGCTCAAGGTCACAATCTCCTGGACTTTAATTTTTCCAAAGGGCTGCAGTGTCGATACACAAGACAAGAAAGAGCAGTAGCCAAGTGACACCTGTGTAGAAGGTCAGAAGAGTGTAAGTTATGTTTTCTCTTCATGCCTGAGAGGTCCTCAAGTTACTGCTGCACTGCATTTCTCACCAGTATCTCTGCACAGCTATTACTTAACATCTCCCCAGCTGCTTTTGCAGCTCAGCTCAGAGCTGGGCTGATGTATCCAAATTCAATTTGGTTCTCAGCATCCAGGGAATTTAGTTAGATTTTGGTACTTGCAGATGAACAACGTGAACATCCGAAAGGATAGTTAGAAACTAAATTACACTGTGTTACAAAAAATGAATTAAATCTCAGCCTTTCTTTCTGAACTACTAGATTCGAAAGGTGGCCTTCCTTTACAAATACTTGTAACTGATTTCTCTCTTTCAAAATTATTGTCCTTCTATTTATAGAATCACAGAATTATTAAGGTTGGAAAAGACCTCAAAATCATCAAGTCTGACCTTTGACTGAATACCACTATGCCCACTGAACCAGAATCTCAATGTGCCATGTCTACTCATTTTTTAACACTTCCAGGGCTAGTGACTCCACTATCTACCTGGCAACCTGTTTCAATGCTTAACAATTCTTTCAGTGAAGAAATTTTTCCCAGCATCCAACTTCAGCTTCCCCAGGTGCAACTTGAGGCCATTTCGCCTTATCCTGTTGCTTGCTGCCTGGGAGAAGAGACCGAGCCCTACTTTGACACAACCACCTTTCAGGTAGTTGTAGAGGGAGATAAGGTCTCCCCTGTGCTCCAGGTTCAACAACCTCAATTCCCTGAGCCATTCCTCATAAATGATGTTTTCTAGACCTTTCACGAGCCCTGTCATCATTCTCTGGATGTACATCAGCACCTCAATGTCCTTCTTGAAGTGAGGGGCTCAGAACTGGACACAGGATTCGAGGTGCAGCCTCACCAGTGCTGAGTACAGGAGACAATCACTGCCCTGGTCCTGCTGGCCACACTATTTTTGATACAAGCCAGGATGCCTTTGGCTTCTTGGCCACCCTGGGCACACTCTGGCTCACATTCAGTTGCTGTTGACCATCACCCTCAGTTCCTTTTCCACTGGGCAGCTTTCTAGTCACTCTGCCCCCAGCCTGTAGCACCACCTGGAGCTGTTGTGACCCAAGTGCAAGATCTGGCACTTTGCCTTGATGAACCTCATCCATTTGGCCTCAGCCCATTGATCCAACCTGTCCAGAACCCTCTACGGAACTTTCCCATCCTCCAACAGGTCAACATTCTCACCCAACCTGATGTCTGTAAACTGACTGGCGATGCCTTCAATCCCTTTGTCCAGATCATCAGTGAAGATATTAGAGAAAACCTGAGCCCTGGGGAACACACTTGTGACTGGCCACCAACTGGATGTAACTCCATTCATCACCACTCTCTGGGCCAGACATCCAGCCAATTCTTTTCCTAGTGAGGAGCACACCTGTCCAAGCCATGGGTTGCCAGTTTCTGCAGGAGAATGCTGAGGGAGACAGTGTCTAAGTCTTGACTGAAGTCCAGATGGACAACACCCACAGCCTTTCCCTCATCCACTATGCGGGTCATACTGTCATAAAAGGAGATCAAGTTGGTCAAGCAGGACCTGCCGTTCATAAAAACCGTGCTGGCTGGGCTTGATCTCCTGGTTTTCTGTAGGTGCCGCACGATGGCACTAAAGATGACTTGTTCCACCTCTTTCTCCATCATTGAGGTTGGGCTGACAGGCCTGCAGTTCCCTGGATCCTCCTTTCAGCCCTTCTTATAGATGAGTTCACATTGGCCAGCCTCCAGCTGTCTGGAACCTCCCCAGTTAACCAGGACTGCTTCATATCAGAACTAATTTCATCTTCCCATTCAGTTCTCTTTCATCTTCCAAATTGCACACTTTTTGAAATCCCTTGTAGTACTCTTAAAGCACTGATGCTCACATTATTACTCATAATTAAAATACACTTTGATTGGTGCTAAATTTGAGAACACTGACCTTTTATGTGTGACAAAACCATATATCACTATTTAGCAAGGCTTTAAAGAACTCAGAAAGCTAAAAATTACTGTGAGGAGAAATCAAAAAAAGTTAAATCAGAAAACAGTATCTAGTGTACTGGGCAACTAAAAACCTATGCCACTGTGACATTATGCAATGACTCTATTCTCATGGCAAAAGCATTTTATTATTCTTACTTCTACATTAAAAGATTTTTTTTTTAAGAAGTGGATATTTCTTCCTTGTGATTTCCCTTACAGACACACATGTTTTTCTTTCAGTGTAGTTTAGTTCTTTTGTTGCCTTATGTTTGATGCTTTATTATGTTGTGATTTCTTTTACAAGGAAATTTATTTAATTTCTACTATATAACCATCTTCATCTTAGAATCACTTCAGTTTGTCATCTGTTTTTCCTTTGTAGAAGAGAACAGGATGCCTCTTTGTTTTGAATTTATCTTGTTTTGAATGTTTTGTAATCAAGTGGAAGTAATGAGGTTGAAAGCATCACTATACCTGTGCAAATGTCTTGTTGAACCAAAGGAAAGAGAAATAAATCATTATCAAATACAACCTGCTTGGTCATTAAGTCCTTCCAAGTAGCACAGCAGCAGAAATACACCAGAGTTAACAAGGAGTAGTGCTTTCGAAGTAGACAGAGGAGGGAGTGAAGCACAATGTCTCCCTTGAGCCAATATGACTTCCTTTTAGTCTCCTACTATTTTTTTTTATGGTTTGAGCCAGTGGTTTGAATAGTTGGAGCTAGCCAAGCAATGGATAATTGAATTTTTTCCATTGTTAGGTTCATCTTTAATTAGCACATTTTACTGGCATTTTCAGCAATTATTGTTAATCATTTATGTAGCACCTTAATGATCTTGTGTGAGGACTTTGTATTTTTCAGAACTAATTGCTGCCTTACAACAGAAGAGGAAAGTGTGACTCCAGCTCCCCAAGATAAAGTTGAATGTCAGCTTTTGCACAGCTTCTGATAAATAACACTCTGAGTATCTATTGTGTTACAAAGGCCATTTGCTCACTTAAAAAACACTTTCAGAGCATCTGTCACTGTCTTTGTTTTGCTTCAGTGCACTATGCTCCAAAAGCATTATTTCCAAAAGGGGAATTAGAAAATCCAGCTGCAATATTATCCCTATACCTCCCAGCTAGCTGGAGAATATTAGCAGTGGGTTCTTCTTATTATTGGATTTGGTTAATCAAGAATGCAAAATAAATCTAATTAAAAATAATTAAATAAATCTGAGGGGTTTTCTTTCCTTCTCTGTGGCTGACATCTACACTTACACTTGAACTTCCTATAATACCTATTGCCTTAGGACAAATCATGTATATTATTTTAACTGTGCTCTGGTTTGACAGTCTCTTCTGCTCTGTAAGTGAAACTTCTTTTCTGCTGGGGAAAAGAACCCAAACACTAAAAAATCAATTCTGTAATAGTGTAGATACTTTATGAACGTATTGGTCAAAATCCTTACATCAGTTGGATCTTTCCAGTATGACAATTTTCTGAAATCTGGCACATTTGCAGAGCTAGAGAAGACAACGTGTTCTACTTGAATGCATGTCCTGGGACCTTGGTGTTTTAGGACTTGCACAGAAAACAGAACAAAAACATGGTCAAAGCCCTGAGAACTTGTGTCCAATATGCAAGAAGAGGCAGCAGATCAATAAAAGTCTCACAGATGCTTGTCAGCAGGAGAGGAGACAGTTGCCCCAGGAAACTACCAAACTAGCAAATGGGCTGTTGAAACATTATGGAAAAGGAGGTGTTAAGAAAGAGTTTAAAGACAGACTGAGAAGTTTTACACATATTTGTAAGAGGTTGCTCTCAAACGTTAACAGTGGCTGGAAAGAAAGGATAAAGCTTCTTTTTGAAAATGTAGCCAGGTAAAACCTAGACACATGCTCTGAACAGAGCCTGGAGTTGACTTCAGGGCCAAATCAGAAGGAAAAAGCTTTTGTTGTCTGGGAAAGCCCTCAGAAGCCTTTCTTTGATATGAAAGGGAGGGGGTACCTCAGAGACAGAAAGAGAGAAAATTATCTATGCAAAGGTCTTCTCGGTGTAGATGGGAGGCATGGGATTTACTCAGTCCCAAGAAAGCATGCCACATGCGTGACAGCAGAGCCTGGATAATAGTCTGAGCTGAGTAAATTAATCAGAAACTATGTATTTTAGAGGTGTCAAAGTAACGTGAAGGTCAGATTATGGTCCTGTGTGATCAGATGCCTAATAGTTCTGTCCACAAGAAAAGAAAAAAATATGATGGAGAGTATTACTTCTATACTGGTTATGTTGAGCCTAAACGTCTACAACAAAGTGTTAGAGATGGTCTAGGATTTTAGTTTGGACAGAAGAGTAGGATTTACCCTGTCTAACTTCCCATAGCTACAATGTAGATATTACTGGTCATAGTGAAAGGAAAGAACAACAGTTAGATCATCATTCAACTGCCAGATTTTAGAGGTGTTCTTTAGTAGTTGGTTCAATTGCACCCTACACTTCTTTAAATATTAGTGGCTTCCTTTTCCAACCACACAGAGACCCTACAACAGGTACTTCTGAAATAAATACCTACATTCAGATATACAAATCCCAGTCATGGGGTAGAAGTGAGGCACAGAAGCAGAGGGAAAATTTATGTTGGTAGACAACATTTACTTAGAAGAAATGTACACAGAAAAGACAGAGCTGTAGGAGGTCCCCAAAGGGGAATGGCAAAAGACAAGGGCACACTGAGAACGTACAAAAGGAATCGTTTGAGAGGTAGAAGGATTTATTTACTTTACATCAGTAACTAGAAACTGAGGAGAAACACAGGAAAGAGGCTAAAGATGCTGAGTTGAACATACATGGGAAAACACACCAGAATCTGTCAGCTTTATCTTGGAAAAAATAAATTATGCTTTTTGGTGGAGTGAGAAGCAGAGACAGGCATAATGAAAATTTTGAGGAATGTGTCAGTTTGTTGGTAAATTCTTATTTGTTTTACTTCAAAACTCAGTCTCCATACCTGTAAAATGGGACCACAGCAAATACTGTGTCCTGAATCATCAAGCAGAGCATGCAGATACTGTTCCTGGAGGCGAACAACATCAGGAGCCAGAGCCACTCTGGGTCCCCAGCAGAACTTTCTGATTCTTTTTGCTTCTCACTGCCCTGCCCCAGATGGTCTCTTGTGGTGAATCAAAGGTACTCTGTTTCCTCCAAGGCCACACTTTTTAGAGTATCGTGCTTCTTCATGATGTATAATGTGGCAAAACAAAATTTGACTCAGTCACTTTGTGCCATAGGTCACCCATGGTGTACAAGAGCAACAGTGTTTCCATGAAGGCTCTCCTCACTTTGTCTCTTTTCCATCCTCCCTATCTCTCATATCTTCCATTTCTGCCTTTATGGAAACAGCCTAGAAAGGGAAAGTTACAAAATGTGCTATTGCTTAACTATTCATTGGATGCAGTTAAAAAAATCATGCAAAGGGTGAGCTGGATGGTATTACAGATACATCAGGAATTAAACTGCTTAGGGAAAACTGTTGCCCATATATTGCGGTCCTGGAACTTTGACGTCACAGGCAATGAGGAAAGATTTTCCATTGGGAAAAATTAAGCTTCATCAGCTTGAAACAGGCAGCACAGATTACGAATCAGGATTCCCTGTTTTCGTCATAATTGTTAATAATTTAAGATTATGTTTTACAGCAATGACATTTGCTGATTCAATGGAATATCCTGCCACTGGTGTTTGAGTTTACTGGTGTGGAAGTGGTTGGTTGTTTTCTTTGATTTTTGACACATCAGTAGTGTTTCATAACACCATCATCTTCATCACTGCATGATGATTAAACCATTTTGTGTTTGATCCAAGCAAACTGGTCTTTTTGTACTACAACAAGAATGAAAAATCAAGAGGAAAATAATCACTTTACTACTTGGAGAAAACTCATACCTTCTAAAAATACTCTATAGCTGGCTGTAAGCCTTCTTGGCAGGGGATTGTAGGGGGTCTTTAGGTTTGAAACTTTGCTTCAGGTGTTGAATGTCACCCGCCACCCTTTTGGCAAAAAGTACACACAGAACTTGGATTTTAGGCTAATAGGGCTTGATGGAGTTGAAATAACAGTAAATTTACTTGTACATGCAGCTCCTTTGAAACTTCAGAAAACCTCCTGCCACTTCAAGGGTTACATTTCCAGTGTATTTTAATTCCAACAAGGTTCATGTGTCTCCTAAAATAGAAATACTTGTTTTTCTTCTTTAGTTCAACAGTGATCTCTCTAGTTGGATTAACGCTGGCAACATGGACAGTGATAAGAGAGTTTTCAGGCAACGTTAAGAACCAAAGTTTTAGATTTTTCCCTGAAATAGACTAATCAGAGCAGAAAAACTTCCAAGGTTTTTGAAAATGTGAGTGAAAACAATAATATTTTTTAAAAATTAAACTTGTTTCTGCCATTCTGGATACACATACTTCAGAGTATCACACAAGTGCATGAGAACTAACTGACTTACATCACTTTGTGTTCTAAAATAAGGGCACAATTTGCTTAAAAAGCCAAAATGCATCTATTTCTGCACTCAAGACTGCTCCTGATATAAAGGAAGCTAATTTCAAAATGCTTTTCCAATTATAAAGGAACAGATTATTTTTCTGCATTACAACAGTGCTTTCCTCCAGATTTTTTATGCATTCTATTATATAAGACTGAATGACTTGTGTTGCTAAGAAAAATGTTTTAACGCTTTTGAATCCAGGTCCATGGATTTGCAATGTTAAGATTTCTCTCAGTCATTTTTTTCCCTGTCTTGTGGTTTGTTTACATTAATATGTACTTCTGGAATTATGAATACATTGTGTTATTACATGTATAATAACGTGAGAGGATAAAACACCTTAATAATGTGACTTTTGCTATAAATAACATCCTTGGTTTTAGTCTCTTGTGCTCAGTTTTCCCTGTTACTCTACTTTGGAGTTCTATGTTGGTTGGCTGCAGTTATTCCTGCTGTCCTCAAGATTTTAACTGGGTTTTTTCAGGCTGAAGTGACAAACTGGGAGCAGAACTGATTCAACAGGAATGTACACTGTACATAGAGAATATGGATAATACAAGGTACTTCACTGGCTGTAGCTTCTTATTTCCTCTTTGCACTGAAATAGAAAGAAATCTGTCTAAGTTACATCACGGAATGATCTTGATCCTGGTGTGTGCACCCATCAGAAATGAAAGGCAGTAGCAGGATTGCTGTGGGCCAGGCCCTCTCTTTAGAGGAAGAGTGGTTTTAATGACCTTGTGCAAGGCATGGCTGGGACCCTGATGGAATATGGCATGCAAATTTAATCACCTGTGTTCAAACCTCCGTGAAAAAAATGCAGGCAACCAACAGGGAAAAAACAGAGTGCAAAAGCTTCATCTTCTCTAACTGTGTGAAGCAAACACTGAGAGGGAATATCACAGACTTAGAAACAGAGCAGGGAAAAATAAAGTGCTGCTAGTGTTACTTAATATAACTGACAAGGGAGATAATGGATCCAGACTGTTTGGGAATACAGGTAGGCTGGAAGTCAGGATTAATTTTACCCATCAAAGCGGTGTGGTCTGGAACAACTTTCCAGTACAATAAGTATAGCAAAAGCCATATATGGTTTAATCTTGATCAGTTTTTAAAAAATTCATGCTATAATCTGAGGTCTCCAAGTGATATTTTATACAAAGATGTGAATCTCGAAAATGTCAGTTGAGACCACTACACATTGTCATTGCAGACAATGTTTACTAAAAGTTTTTGAGTTGGAAGAATGTCACTGTTTTATCTCAGGTTCTGAAAGTCTGTTATTTCCAGTGATTAGGAGAAAATTATATTTTACCACAAGCTAAATAACTTAGGAACAGAAAATATGTATCAGAATATAGGAGGTTTGGTACAGTCCTATGACTGCACATATATAATATCATACAATTCATAAACATTTTGTATTAATTTGTTCAGCCACTGAGGCAGTTGCTCCATTTGTAACTTCATTTATAATGTTTATAATTTGAAAACTTTTGCCAACCAAATACTTTTGAAATGATTTGTGTTGTTAGAAGTCTCCTAAGATTTTTCTTTTCTTTCCATGGAACTCTAGCTTCTAAGTACAATCCATAAATCCTTTCCTCTAAAACTTCATTTTACTCTCAGTATCCAAATGTGTGTCATTTGATACTTTTTAAAAATATTATTTTTATGCCAAGATATGTCTGACATGAAGATGTATGGAATGTACAAAACAGATCGAAATTGGGGTCTTTAAATAAACAGTATACTTAATTCCGTGGTCCACTGAAACCACAGGGAACATCAGCAAATGAATTTATCAAATGGCACAAGTGGGGTTTTTTAGGGGTTGAAAGGGCCTCTGAATTGTGTTGCATCAATAATTTCAAGTGAAAGGATGAAGACTCTGTATTAGTGAACACATCTATTCTGTGAAAACCAGGATGGCAAATACGGTACAAAAAAATTTCCTTATTATTTGAACGGTATTATCCTGAGCAAACTCCTCTCCTGGTGGCAAAGACAGAGATGGAGGCTCTCCATTCTTTTAAAGACTTCCATCATGTCTGAGGCCTGTCATTTGGAGTTCAACTCAGACATTTTACAGTTAGGGTGCTATCTCTTCAACACAGTGAAACTGAATTTCTTAAGAATTCTTTGGATACTAAAACTTCTTGGTGAGCTTTTCCTAAGCTAATTCTTCCTGTGTTACAATTGCATAACAGTCTCAGATCAAACTCTCTTTAAAAATGCTGCTGCTGCTTTAATTTGAGATAAATAGATTTTTATTTACATCTTTCAGTTCCTTAATTTATTTGAGCTCAGGGGAATCAGTTATTCTTGGGCATTGATTCATATTTAAATCTATCTACAAGAAACGCATTAATGAGTATTATGATAATAACACAATAATACCCTGATTAAGATGGTAGTTTTAAGTCATGAATATAAATTGTCTTTAGCCTGATATTCCATGCATTAACTTTTGGGAGAATATGTGCTTAGCCCAGCCAGACTGGCTCCTTTACAAAAAAAAGTTATTAGTATTGAAAATCTAAAGTGAAAGCTCCAAGTATTTTATAAATAGTATTGATGGGGGTTTGCATCCAAGAAATATCACAATTTTGGATATATTAAGTCTTTAAGTTCACTAAGGCATGTGATTAGACACAAATATCTGCTTTCAATAGAATCTTGCTGCAGAGCTGGGAAAGTGTGTTTGTCTGCATGGACAACAGTTTAAATAATTCAGGAACAGAGGAAAATGCTGTTGCTTGAATAATAGATAGATCAGAAGACTGTGAGGAAGAGATCTAAAATAAAACCAGCTATCTGAAAAACTCTGTTTAGTGACAGGGGAAATAGTTTTGATGACTCAGACTTTGTCTATCTTCAGAAATTAAGTGGAATAGTTGTCTCGGAAAAGAGTGACCATTTGAGGATTTATAATGAAACAGTTATTTCACTGGCTATTTCACCACATTTTCAGCTGTAAACAAGTCTCAACTGCTGATGTATTTATGAGTTTAGTTGCTGATGTTGTTTGCAGTTGATGTTTGCAACAGTCAGATGACTTACATGATCAGTAATAGAGTCAGAGGTTAGATAGCTACAACCATCCCAAACGGTTCTACATAGACCATTTACTTATTAGCACAGTGTTTTGAGGTGTCAGCACGGGAGACCAGATGGTAAAAATATTCTTGTTATAGAGAATGTAAAAGAAAATAGTTAGCTTTTTCTATCATAGACATTACTAGCAGAAGTCTAATTTAATCATGCATGCTAACACAGCTAAATAAAGTTACCACTGTATATTGAGGTACCTGATAACAGAGAAGGATTTTGTGTGTTCCTCAGTGTGCTGCTGAATTCCAGCCCAGGGACCTACAGCTCTGGGCTACCTGTAATGCTGCTACTTGATGTGGTTGATACTAAAGGAAATACTGGGAAATGTAGGTCTGAATGTGAGAAAACTGGGAGTAAAGGATTTTTGGATTCTCCACCTACTGAAATTAATGCCCAGACCTTTCCTCTAATTTTGCTGAAAGGAGACATGTAAAATCAGACTTCTCTACAAAAAGCTTTCACTGACAGGTAAAAGTCCAAAGTGGTTGGATTGTGAAGGCTGGAAAATTTAGTCATGTATTTTCAAAAGCATCCACACACACCTCAGAGCAAATAGTGCAGGGATGCATATTATTTATTTCCTGATCTATTGAAGCAGTTCAAGTTGTTCTCTCTTGTACATGTATCTTGAATAACTCACTATTCTTTATAGAATTTTGTAGATATGTTTATCCAAACTTTAGACAGGTAGCCCAGTACTGATTTCTGTGGGATATCCCCAGAAAATTTCTCTCTCCTTAAAAATTGTCCTATAATTTCTAATTGTCAGGAGCTCACAAACCAGCTTTTGATTGGACTAATTGTCTTGTTGTCTAAGCCAAACTGAATTAATTTTTCTCCCTAGACTATCATATGCCTCCTTAGCAAATGCCTCTGTAAAATCCAGGTATATCCAAGGCCCTCCCCGTCTTCAGTTTTCTGCCTAAAAACTATCAAGCTTGTCTGGCCTTCTTTATTTTTAGATTTCTATGTAGTTTTGTTCCCATGACAACAGTCCCATCTATGGACTAGTGACAGCCCATCATCTGTTACACAGGGACTACAGGGGCTCTGGGACACCTCATGGCAGTGCCAAACCTCACCCAGATGTTCAGCCAGGCCTTGAGAGTGGGCTCAAGGACTGCTCTCCTCAAAGTCCTCTGAAAGAGGAGCACCAAGACTAAACAAAAGGCACTGTTGGCTACAGTCCACGCTCCAGCTATCGAGACTAAACGGATGGTAAATGGTTCCACTGGAACAGGCACAAAAAGACGTTCTCACCAAACACGGGGAAAGCAGTGAGAGAATTAGGACTGGGTGTATCAGAGGCCCAACGTGTCCACCTGACGTGCACCACCCGGCACAGTGCTGCAGTCAGGAGCTAAGGCATCCCTTGGGAATAGGACACAGCCCTTAGCAAGGCAGGCTGTGCTAGCTTTGCTGCAGTCCAAGGTGTTCTTCACACACGAAGTTTGCTTTAGGGTGGTTTGAAACCTTACCTGAGAGGCAGGATGTATGATGAGGCCTAGATCATCTCAACTTGGTTTTTTCAAGGAATTCAGGTTTGGCTGAAGTAAAGCAAAGGTTCCTTTATCACATGTTATGCATTTGGAAGAATAACTAACATTTTTGTGGCTTATTTGCTGCCATAATTGTTCAAATAGAGGAAATTGTCGCTCTATAGTAAGGGAGAACGTGTTTATCATGTCAGTACAAGGTTATTTAAAATTGCATTCTAGTGTATTTTCTGAGTTTCAAATATGACTGTCTTTCTGACAGTCTTTTTAAAAGGAAGCAAACATTGCATAAATCATATTCAAAGATTGTGTTATGTGTATTGAAGCATGTTAAAATGTTCTGTGTTAACTGATGAGATATATTGAACTATCTTGTCCTGCAACAATTGCTTGTTTTCTTCATTGAAATAACTTCAAATTTTGCCTTTACTTGCCCGCTCAACATCATTCTACAAGTGTCAAACATACATACTTAAGTGAAATTTAAAATAAATATAACAACAATAAATAAATAAAATATAAGATGCTTTTAAAAAAACTTGAAGAGCTTCTACTATTCTGACCAAGGAAAAATGAAGGGATGTTTTTGACCAAAGATTAGAGAAATAGGCTTTTCTCTTAAACACAGATCCTTAATGCCCAACTCTACTTATATGAACAGGGACCATTATATTTTAATGGATTTTTTTCAAGTTTTTGAAGCCTTTAGGGGAATTTTAGGTGCAGTGTTGACCTAATTTGAATATTTCATGGTCACAGTAAAGCCAGCTCTACAAGCATAGTAGACAAGGCAACTTACCTGACTGGTGAATGGACAAATTATAAGAGGTAAAAAAAGTTTGAGCCCAGTACAGTCTCCTGAACATTTAGTTGCAATGCTGTAAAATGGAGGAGCAAAAAGGCCCAGGAGGGCAAAAGTACTGAGATCATCCTTTTTTAATGCAGGGTGTTTTGGGTTTTTTTTAAGCGAAGTAAAAGTCCTGTGCTTTTTAGCCCACATAGGTGTCATCACCCTCCTGGGTTTTCAGGAGTGGTCTCCTGAAATTCAGCACATTCTCAAGTCCTCTCTGACCAGCAGTCATTTACTTGTTTTATATAAGAACAGTTTCAGTGTGACAGAACCAAATCTATCTGTGTTTATGGTACCCACCTGCAAGGTGGGAGACATTCATTCAAGTTTCCAATCCAGCCATATGAAGGGAGACAATTAACCCAGGTCTCCCCTTTTTAGACAGCCAGCTCTGTGCCAGCCTCATCATCAGGTGAGATCTGTCTTATGAGAAAAGGACTGAACAGATACAGATGGTTAACAGCAGGAGAAGGTGCTCACTGTGAAACCCAAAATATCTCTGATGCTTCACACTGTTGGGGAACAGCACAGCCAAACAGGAGAGCTTTGTCTGTGCATTGTAAAGGGAATGCTGAATTTCTAATTTCATTGTAATCAGGGTCCTCACAAGATTGATTCTCTGTCCTTTGTCATAGAAGAATAACAGATAAACAAGTAAAAGCAATTTTGTTCCCTCCCTGTAGTATCTCATCATACACTTCCATACTGCTGTTTATGCAATTCTGCTTCATCAACTTTATGTTTTTGAAGAAGGCAATGTTTGTATTAGAAGAGATATTCCTTTGTGTCCAGGCAGTAACACTGAGCATTCTTACATGAATACCAGTAGGTTTCTTCAGCTGGATTACTGGTTTCTGCTGGCCTCCACTCAATGAGAAAGTTTGCTCTTTTGACACTTCACCTCTCTTGTTACTTTGTTCCAAAGCTGTAAAACTTCAATAGCGGAGGCAAAGGTGAATCACATCAAATTTCTTATCTTCCACCGAGACACCTTAGGTGCACCAGACTTTTTATGGAAATGAAATATTTAATGTGTAGAATAACCTAGCAAGAGCTAACTTATATGATATCTTTACAAGAATCATTTCCGCTGAAGAGTAATCAGGTATGCTCTCGTAATCATCCTCGAACTCAGCCTCTATTTAGCAAATCTGTTCTGTGCAAATTGTGTCTTTTTATCTGTACTTGCTGCTATTAGCTCTGTTATGACTCCTACCTTTTTTATGTTTGAAAGCTCCTTTTTTTTTTTTCAGACTACTTGTTAGAAGCCATGGGTCGACACATTTATGTACAAAACCACTGCGTGTGGGATGGATAATGGCAAAGAAATTACCATGAAAATCATTTAGTCTGGAAGAGTGAAATTACATCTATTGTGCTCCCAAGAAGACAATACATGAAGTGCTAAGGGAAGGGTTATAATCAGATACTTTGATTAAGCCTACCAAGAGAAACACAAAAAGCTGGTATTATGAGTGTCCATTCCCACAGTCATCGGCAATTTTCACATTTAAGTTTTCAAACAAACAAACAAAACAAAATAGCAACCCCCTCAGTTCATCCCCTAATTTATGAGAACAAGCAGTACCATTTTAGGTTAAGGATAATGTTTGTTTCCAATACTTGTGCTGAGTTACGTATCAAAATTTTGGCTGCTAATTTTGCCTTAGACTAAGCATCCAAAATCTCAGTACCTCTACTGAACTTCTTCAATCTTTAAAGCAGATCTGGAAAGACCAAAAGAAAAGAATTGTATTCATGTTTTTCTTTCTTTCTTTTTTTTTCAAAAGTGCAATTCTCATCAAATTGAGAATGTGACTATATCAAAGACATTTGTCTAACTCTGGCTATCCATACCCTTACATTTTTTGGTTTGATGTTAAAGACCTCATTTCCAACCTGCCCCGAAGTGCCACTGAATTATTAAAAAAAACACAAAATACCTCTTTTTTTCCTAGAAACTATTTTCTCCCCAAACATATGAAGCTGTGTTGTCTCTTGGAACCACTAAATCTCTTTCTGGATGAAAGATCAGGATATATGTCAAGATAGACTTTCATGTTCTTCTACATTTTTTCAACATTTCCAGAGACCCAAGTACATCTTAATGGTCCCAGTGAAAGTGGCAGCACTGATTTCTGGAGCACATCAGGCTCTCTTCTGAACATTGATAGAACATGGGAAACTTCTGCTTTCCATGGAAAAATCAATTTTACATTGAAATTAAAAAGTAGGAGCAGAGCAGCCAAGATCAAAGGGAGAGTTGCATGACAAATTCTGTAATTTTTAGACTTATAGGAGTGTTATATTACAAATGGATTGCACTTCCCTTCCAAATTCTACTTTTTTGTCTGACTTCTAAGTACAAACCTAAGTAATTTATCTGATAATCCAGCCATAGAGTCCCCTTTCATCTAAAAATGTCATGTCCCCCGAGTAAACTTTCTTTAAGATAAAATGAGAAGGTATGAACTTTCTAATAACTTCTAATATTTAATTTTTATGCTATCCTTGTATAACTCACAAAAAGTCATTTTTTTCTACTTTTGGGCTGTATGGGATAAAACCCCTTGGCAGTTTATTGCAGGTCTGACTCTAACCTATTCTAAAATTATGACTTGAAAGTTATGTTACTGTATTTATTCTATGTATAATACTCAGTTGAGCTTAGTAAAGCTGCTTTCTGGGTAATTCAAATAAAAGGTAGTCCCCCTTGTTCTGCCTTTCAGAGGGATGAACCTATCAGAGCAACTGTAAGGGATAATTACATTGAACAGGTTATTTCTTTACAGGTCCTTCCACTCTACAACTGGAAAGTCACATTAGCAATACATCAATAACATTCTTACATATACTGTGCTAAAACTAAGGCCTGCTTGACTCAGATGTTGGATACAATAAAGTAATTTGGCTTAATATAGAACTAATCAAGGCTCCATCTTGACGTGACCCAAGAAAATAGCTGTCTTCTAACCATCAATTTCACTGGCACTAGACAAATATGCTTTCTCTCTTGAAAAATGTGTATTTATAGTGTAGCAGATAGCTGCACTGGGTATATTCTTGGAAGCCAAGATAAAGCCCTTACTTTTCTGCACAAATAATCTGATTTTGAAAAGCATTCAAATGTAAAAATTATGTTAATAAGTATGTTGAAGTAACCTCCAGTGGAAATACCATAGTAATTTATCAAGTAGGAGTTTAAAATGTCTACATTCACTTTTTTTTTTTTTTTATTTTCAAATGGTCCATTTTGACCTCAAAGTGTTACTCTTGACTAAAATAACAACCTATTCTTGAGTTTTCATGAGTCTTCAGGAACTGAAGAAAATTTTCATCTGAACTGAGACAGCCCTCTCAAGTCAGGCATCTGGTTTGCCTGTCTGTTCCCTCCAAGCAGATAATAATCTCCTGCAATTGCAGTTCATCATCTAGACTGGAAACCAAAGTGTCCATACACATTTGTTGATTTCAGCTGCCAGGAGATCCAAAGAACTGAAAGGTTTGCTACTCTGAGGGGTTTTCGTCTTTAAAGAATAAACTGTTACAGAAGTCTCCTTCCTGGCAGAAAAAAAATATTTAACCCAGGAATATTTTTTTTAATACTGCATTACAGTGCTATAACATTCAGGAGCTACCTATGGTTATATATGCTACTAAGCCCTAATTCATGTGAACAGTATAGCATTCAGCCTTATGAAATATTTGAAAATAGCATGGCTATGGCAATGGTTCTGTTTTTCTTCCTGACAGTGGAATTATTCTTTGCTTGAAGGCTTTAATTTCTTATGCAGGAGGGAATTTCTCCAGGGAAAATCACACACGTTATTTAGAGGGAAGGAAAAATTTGTACTCATAAATTTTAATGTGTAATTTATTTGCTTGTTTCTGTGGATTAGTCTGAAGAAAAATGTGAAGGGCAAAAGCCAACATGTCTTGATTAATGCTCCAAAAGACCTTTCAGGGATTAGGAATCTGGATGAATTGTTTAAAAGCATCTAGACTTTTAGGGGGACCTTTCTAAATGTTCTAACTTAAACCAATACCTTTTTAAATTGCATAATAATAACTCTTACCATATGGTGAACATAAGTGTATTCCAAAAGCTTCCTTCCAATTTCACTTGCTTGCTTTAACTCTCTATTGAATACATGGCAGTATATTCTTGTCATGTACAGCAGGAGATGAAATACAAATTGGTCACTGGAGATAAGAGAAACAAAAACATGTGCTACTAACTCCTAGTTCATATCAACAATACTGTAGTTAAAAAAAAAAAGTTATGAAATATTGAAATTAACACAGTTATGGTAATGGCACCTCTGCTTTCTACTGCTGACTATAAGTGGCTAGGTCCCTCAGAGGTCACTAGTTAGAAGGAGAGTGAGATCTGCCTTTAAATTCAAATCAGAGTTCCATTTTATTTAAAGAATTGGCAGCATTGATTCCTCTGACTAAGTAGAGATTAAAGTTTAGTTTGCAGGTTTAAGCACAACTCAACAGAGTGAGGGTATGCAGTGAGGCTCTATTGGGAAAATCCCCACAGAGCTGGTACACCTAACTGGACACCACATCTTAGTAGCACACAGTCTGCTCAAATGAGAACCTCCTAGTTACAAAAATTGTATTTTTTATTAGTTATATAAAAAAACATGCACTGACGAAGACATGGTGGGAAAATAATTAATTTAAAGAAAAATTTACTGACTGACTGTGTCTCATTCCATTCCTGTAAGAGTATCTAAATCTAATTCTGGGGGAACATTCTTTTTTTAAGTTTAGGAAAAAAATTGACAAATCAAAAGAAAGGAAAAAAAGAACTTTACTAAGCAAAGAATCTAGGCAAGAACTTTTCCTGTGTTCACATAAACTCCAACCCCAACTTATTTAAATAAGTCTATGGCAAGTAGGTTAATGAGAAACTTCAGACCCAGTGGCTGGGAAAACAACTCAGAAGAAATGTACAAATATAGCGTGAGTTTCCAAACTAAAATGATGCATAGACGTCTGAATTTTTTCTGGCACAGGAACTCATGAATTATATTTCCTCATGAAGAAATCCATGAAGTAATTTGGAACTCTCCCAGCAGAGTTACCAGGTACCATATATGTATTGGAAAAAACTTACATGAATATCTGGCTATGCCACAATCCTCAGGACCAAATATAACAAACTATCTGTGATAAGAAAGCAGATGAAACGTAAGAAAAAAACCACCTCTGAAAAATAAAAGAGAAATTTGACCACAGAGGACTAAGACTAGTGCTATTTACTGCAGCATTTTCAAACTGTACTAAAGAGTTCACATGCAGAAAGGCTTGACTTATCACAGGCCATCAACACTGACATCTTGAAGCCCTTTCTCTGTGACAGCATCATAAATTCTGGAAAATATACAGTTTTCAGAGAGGCAATCCTTCAGCATGGGTAAATACAGAGATTTATCAACAAAAGGAAATCAGCCAAAATACACTTTTTCAAGAAACCTTTTAAAAAACTCCAACAAGCTCACAACTCTTCCATGTGAAGCAAAATCAATAAAAATCATGTCAATAAAGCAGTACAGAAAAAACCAAGAAGATTTATGTTAGTAGTAAGGAAATTGATACAAATGTTGGAAGATGTTCTAGCAGGCTTACTTACAAGGTCTACTACATTAATCTATAATATTAAGTTGTATCTAAAACGTATCTATTATCTATAATAATAAGTTATAAGGGCTAAATAAATTATGAAGCTCAACCTGGGCAAAGTTCAACAACAGAATTAATAAGTGAAATACGCATCTTAAAAAAAAAAATTAAAAGAAAGCTTAGCAAGAGCAGGGTTTACCTTAACCAGTCTTTAAACACATTTTCAACCATAGAAGGCTGTATCAGAGATATATCAAACACACACTTAAAAGAGGCACTAAAAATTTCAAGAAAATATTTGATAGCCTCCTTCTTGGTACACTGTATAAGCAAAAAGAAAGTAAATCTGATATAACAGTTTTATAACAGGGCATGTCCTTCACAGGTGAAGTAGACAGAATATTGACAAAAGCAGCACAGATGTCTGAGAGGTTCTCTCAGTGTGGCATTTGGCACTGAATATATGCTTTTAAGATGGAGTCAGACAAAGTCAGAACAGAGTGATCCAACAGCAGAACGTTACTTGTGTTTTACCAATGATACAGCTCCTGTTAAAGACAATCAGTGAACAGGCAAGTCAAACAGTACTGTAAGAAAAGGTGGGTTAATAAGCAGTAATAAAACCAATACAGAACAACAAATATTTTCTAATTTTCCATCGTATTTAAGGGCAACAAGTGTTAAGAAAATTTGCTTTCATGTAGATATAAGAAATAATCAGATGAATACTCTATTATGAACTGGGAAGTCAATTACATCATTCATTAAATCAAAAGAAATATGGTCACTGCAAATTTAGTAACTCAAGACCAAACTAATCTTTGCTTCCAATATAATTTCTAAATTCATACCTGGATGTCTCCAGTGTTTTTGAAAAATAGTAAATATTGAACAGAGATTAGTTTATAAAATATTCATAGATTTATCCTAAAATTCCATAATTGCTGCACGTGCTAAGAATGAAGTTATAAGGAGTATCATTGCCTGACAGAAAAACATGGAAAAGGGTCACTGGTAATAGAAAAGGTTTTTTGTTCTTTTTTTTTCCTAGCTCTTTTTGATTGCATGGGAGAATCCAGATTCAGGCAAAACCCAAATCACTGACCATTTTGACTCTCAGATCTTTGCAGTTATAGTTACCTTTCATGCCTTGGGGAAAAAAAAGGAGCTGTTACCTTTTCCAAGATCCCTCATTACAGCTCTGAAGTTACTGTTGATTTTCATGAATTTGGTTTCCTTTCACTTTCATGACTGGGATATATTGACCTTGGGTATTTTGAACCTGCATTTATAAAGCTGACAATGCTGATGGAATGAATCACACAGGCTTGCATTTCCATTTAATTCATATGTCTTTTGAATTGTGTCTTTTTTTCACATCATGCTGAATTTAGACCTTGGAAAATTGAATTGCTAGTTGAATTATAGTGTTAAGTGTCACTTTGGAATGCCTATTGAAAATTCTTAGCTTTTTCTATTTGCCATATGCAGCACTAATTTTCGAAAGTCATTAGGGTTAGTTTATCCTTCTGAAGAACTATTTTTGGACATGACAAACTCACTGTCCCTCCCCTCTGCCCACGTGCAGCCCAGAAGTGTTGATTTTGTTGGCACAATGATAAAGACTGAGCACATGAGTGTCTGAGCCTGCAGAGACACTCAGCTGGTGGATGGGATACATCAGGAGATGCAGACCAGACCATGGCAGAATGGCACAGGTGAAGCCACAGACCTCTAAAGACACTGTGGGAACACAATTTACTTCTTTTACCTTTGACCCCTGAAAAGCTGCAGCCAATGCTGCATTCACAGGGCACTGCTGGGTACATATCAGGAGCAGGGGGTGCTGGTAAGCCCTCCTCCTTCCACCAGAAGTAGAGCCAGTCCTTCCACCTTCACTTGCTGGCAGGCAACTTGATGGTTGTTCTTTAGGTTGCTACTGATGTCTGACTTGGATTTTATCATGCTTCCTTCCCTATCTTTTCAGTAGGAATCAAGAGGTATGAGTACTTGTTCCTCACTCTTGGGGCTGGAAAATTAAAATGAAATGGTGACTGCACTACTGAGAGACCCTGAGCTGCCACTGTGGGCTGAAATTACATCTGTGAGTGTGATGCAGACAAGCTCAGGCCTGGCTTGGGCCACCTACAACAATGACCTGCTGGAGTACACCCTCCTAAAATGATTCTCAGCCTGGAAAAAGATTTTTGTCCAGCCAGGTCAGAGTAACAATAGAAGCACTTCAGAAAGTCAGATCCATCTATACCAGCACACTGCTATGTGATGAAGTACAACTTGTCTCTTTGCCCAGAGAAGCTGTGGATGCCCCATCCCTGGAATTGTTCAAGGCCAGCTTGTATGGCCGGCCAACCTGGCCTGGTTGGCTGGCAGCCCTGCCCGTGGTGGGGGGTTGGAACAGGATGATCTTTAAACTCCCTTCCAATCCAAGCCTTTCTGTGATTGCTCTGAATCTATGAAACAATTGTATCGCATTTATCACAGGGTAGATGAGCACAATCCTGACTTTAATTATGTTGCAGTAAGCCTGAGGTGGTGCCACAGCCTCCTCTGAAGCCACTCAAGCATTACACCTATGTAGGTCTGTGCCCAGAGCTGGGGCTGAATCACCTGTGTCCCGTCTATTAAATCAAAGATCTTGTTGCTACTTTCTTTGGGGCTTTGTGTCTCTACATTAATACTACCAGCCCTAAGTGCAACAGTGCTTGCTTTGCTTAAAAAAAAAAAAAAAAAAAAAAAAAGTAGTCTAGTGTTTCACTTCTTAGTACTGGAAGAATTATGGAATATCTATATCTATATATATATATCCTGCTCCAAAGCTAAGTCCCTTCTGAACGTGATTAGCCTTGAAAAATGTGGAAATTCTCAGTGCTTTTAGACCATAAATCTGTCAGGATGCATCTTTTTTTTCCACTTTGTGCTATATGAGTTGAATGTGAAAGGATTACTTTTTCAATCTGCCTTTTTCCAATCTGGAAAGACATGATGTCCATTTTTTTATATATTTATTTGATTGAAAATTCTTTTTCTCATTCTTGATATTACAGTTTATTTTATGATTGAGGTTACCACAAAGGGCACCTTTAAAAAGTTTTGCTTTTTTCCTGATAGCATTTTTTGGGTTTTTTCTCTGTGAAAATATTACTTCCTAGTTGAGTAAATTCTGCTATTACTATTGTCTTTTCCATTAAGCTTTTTTTAAAGTGAAGTGAGAGAGAAGGAATTTGAAGGAAGAAATGGCAGTTCAGCCAGCAAAAGAAATTTCCAAAATGTTGTCGAGCTACCATGGCTGTCCCTACCATATTTCTATTGCAATCTGTTCATAATTTCCTGAGTCATCTTGTGCAATTTTTCTCATTGTGTTTGTTCATGTATAAATTCAGATGGTATCCATTAGAAGATAAACTGATTCAGACAAGTTACTTTTAAGGGCTGATCAAAGTCACAGTTCCAGCAAAAAGATGGTGCTTTTTAAAATTTATTTATTTTTATCCATATGTTAGAGTAGGTATTCTAGATGTGTACAAAGGAATTAAAAAAAGAATAAGTTTGTATATATATGTCTCCTTTTTTTTTTTTAAGGGATTAATCGACACTTGGATATCTCCTTCAAAATTCTGCTACGTGCTCCAATATTGAAGGTTCACATACAATGGGAAACAAATTGTGTTGCTTTGCAATATCATCATGTAGCTTTGGGCCATTTTTATGTAAATCATACAGAGCTTCCTCTTTTAGCAACAAATTTGCAAAAGGATTTTTGTCATACAACTAACATTCTAGGCTTTCTTAAATCAAAATCCTTTCTTCTTTTCTTAAAAAAGTAAATAAAAAGCATCTATATGAAGTTTAAACAAAAGAAGGTATATAACAGATTATTTGTACTATATCTTTATGTATAGACTCCAGTGCATAGCACAAAGGAATCTTGAAGACATTCTGAGCTACTTAACCTAGGAAATCATTGGTCCTAGGCTACAAAGTAAACCATGCTGGTGGGATCTCATGAGCTGGTATAGGGTCTCCTTGTGCAGCTCTCTGAAGGAACTCGACCTTTATAAGTAGATGATGAAGTTCAGGGTAGTTCTAACAACCAAGCAAATAAATATTCAGGGGGGGAAATTCAGCATAACAGTCATATGCTTCCTAAATTGCTGACTAGATATGCTTTAAGCATATTCTCATATCAGTCTTACTTTTTGATGGGGAGAGACTAGCCCATCTCCTGTATATTTTGAAAGTAATAGATAAGCCTAAACAATAGCCAAAGATATAGGGGAAGTAAAGCATGAAGCATTTGATATGAAGAATTGGGTAAATGGGTACAAAAAAGCAACTAGATAAGCTAAAGTTAGTAATAGGCAGCTGCAGGCTGAAAGCTTGCCCAGTTTCTGAGGAGTGGAAAGATGAAAAACACTAAAAACTTTATTTGTGTTCTTTGTGTTTGTATTTCCCTCAGAGAGGGTTATGAAGAGTGTTAAGAGAAAGAATATATTCATGCATCCTATATTGATCCACTGACAGCTGGCAGAAGTGAAGAGCTTTAGAAGCTTTGTCTTTCTGCTGTGTGTCCTAGAACTCTGACTTTCTGCACTGTCATCAGTATGACAAAATCTGTGATCTTCTTATAATCCTCCTTCACACAGAATTTTGGTTATGTATCTCCAAACATAGCACCTAAATGAAGTTTACCCACTGCAAGTGCAAGAAAGGTCCATATATATTCTCTTTGGTTTACATCAGAGTATATTAAGAGCCAAATTCAACCAATGTTTTGAGTATTTATTTTCTTTATTTTTTCTGCTTTTTGGCAAGGTGCGTTGTAGTCTGTTTTGTTAATATAGTGTTGGTAACAGAAGATCTTGCTTGGTCTGTTTTCTGTTGAAGATTGAGGGTGTTCAGGGATTTTAAATGGATAGATTTACTATGAAGCATTGGTGGATTTGTAAAACAGTAGTATGAGAACTGGATACCCTGCTCCTCCAGTAGTGACTGCCAACAACACTTTGAAAAGTAATGCAAATCCACTGTAGTAGTCCTTACTTAAAAGCAAAGACCTGAGTTATATACTGCTTGTCAGGTCAGAGATTTTGTGAGTCCCAGGGCACACAGCCCTGTACATTGTAAAATATAGCCCAAGAGGAATGAAGCAGCACAACATGTCCACAAAATAGAGACAAAAATTTAAACTAAAATAAAATTTAAAAAAACTATTCAGAGTTTTAATTCAGTCACTGAATTTCCCATGTAAACCAGAATGTCCAGGAACTTCCCAGGAGGATTCAGGCTATTTCTTCCTTCCTTGTACAGGGCATAAGTAGCAGTGGTTTGGTGCTGGGGCAACAGAGTAATTTCTATTAATGCCATTATTGTACATTGTAATTGGAATCCATCTACTTCTTTGTCTTTTGCAGATAGGAAGTTTGCTCCCCTAAATACAGCAGAATGACAAAATTAAAATATCCTCTCTCTTGCAATACCGAGTGAGGTCCCAGAATGCCAGTGCTGAAGTCTCTGTCTGGACAGAGTCCAGTCCTCTTGCCATTTGCAGGACTGCTCAGATTTATATTATCATTGTCACTAGAGAAGATTATGAGGTGGTCAGGAAATCTCTTACTTTTTTTTTAAACAGGTTTTGTTAACTAGAGGACCAGATATGCTTAACACGGGATTTTTTTTTTTAATTTTCCATTGTCTTGAATGGAATTCTGCTTCATTTACTTGCATGTCTTCTCCTTGCTGTGCCCCACATTTGAGGTAATATTCATATGCTGAAAAAAAAAATTTATATCCAAAATAGTATGATTTTGGTATAGATGTTTTCACATTTAAAAATAGATGAATGGGACAAACTACTCTGACAGCACTGTGAGTGGAAGTTAGCACAAAACATAGATAACAACTGAATAGACTGTTGGTATCATAAGTTTGTGCATCTAAATTAAAATCGATGTTTTTTACTTATATTAAAATATTCCTGATTACAAAAATTGAGTTCTCAGAGACAAGATTTTATATTAAAAAAAAAAAAACAAACAGGTTAAATCATTGTAATCAGAAGCTAAATGTGACTTTGATATTGGTCAGAATACTACCCAGAAGGTATGAAGTATTTTTGTAAATTAGCAGTCTAGAGGTCCTCTCATTTATTAATCACCATTTAAAAGGTAGGCAGGACATATAAGCACCCTCCATCTCAGTGGAGGGTCAAAGGCACCCCCTGGAGAGAAAAAGATATCTCAGACTGTTGGAATGAATTGCTTTTTCCCAGGTGTCTGTTCCTATAAATTGTTGGGAAAAGGTGACTCAAAGAGTTTCATTCTAATATTTTCCTCTTAGGTAAAGTGAATCCCATCTAATTTTAATAACTTCAGAGAAATATTGGAGTGGGAAAAAAACTAAACCAGGCATTCTGCAGTGCAGGGCATTTATGTGCCTTCCCACAAGTAAAATTATGTTTTGTATAACAAATGTGCCTATAAATATCAGGTAGCTATGGGAATTTTTAAAGATTGTATGTTGCTGGAAGGATAAATAGAGACTGACTACCAGTGCTAGCAAGATGGTAATCTTTCAACAAAACACTTGCAAGTTGCTATTCACGTGTGAAACATTGTAGAGGACAACATTTAAGGGTCAAATATAGTAGAAACTGGATTGAAGGGATATGGTTAGCATATAGGGTAGGTTTCAGTAGTGAACAAAAACTAGAGCCCATCAGACCCTGGGAATTCCTGAATGTTCCTTAATAAAGTTCATTTTCACCACACGGCAAATTATTACAGATTTAAATGGCAATTTATTTTTGCCTCAGTCTCAAATGACCCTTTCCCCACCAGCTGGCCTATTGGCTGGCCTTATTTCTTCACACCTTCTGGGGCAAGAAAATATTCAGAAATCAAAGCTTTAGGCATACATCCCAGGATTTAGGAACTCAGTAATTAGATGCTTTAATTTTGAACCTCTAAAACCCGATTCCAGAATAGAATCCACTGCACTGATCATCATGCTGTACCTGAGGATGAATACCCAGCTCTTGTCACACTCAACACAGATACCCCTTGAGCAAACCAAGAGTAAGCTCTGAGGCTACATACGAAGCACAACCCCCCTTGCAGTACTTTTCTTTACAGAGGGCTGTACAGAGGCAGTGAAGCCAACTTCTACAGTCTGTAACCATTCTTTGAAGAAGCACGTATAGATCTCTTTTTTTTTCCAAAGTAAAATTTTTTTTCTTCTCAAAACATAGGAGCCTTCCCTACTTTTACACCTTTGTACTATAAGACACACAGCCCTAAATGAGAGAAAGAAATTCAAGTGTGTTTTCATCTCAGCAGCTCTGCACCCCTGTCCTCCCCACAAAGGTAGGAGCTGCTCAGTAGTGCTGCAAACTGCTCCAGCTGAATCTGCTCCAGTGCACAGAAAATAGGTAATTAGGAACTATTATGTGTTTTTATTTGCTCAAATTATATACCTGGAGAAAATTACAAACTTTGGTGCTCCAGGTGGCTTCATCAAAGTTACCAAGAGAAAAAAAAAAATAGTAATTGTAATAAGATTAAATTAGACACACTTATGTTTCACTTGTTTTGATACAGTTTAATCATTTTGCAATGTCCTGCCCTTTTTGTCAACAAGAAAGCTTTTCCCCACATTTGTCTGTTTTCCCACATAGATTAACTTATCTCATGAAAGACATCTACTTATGGCCCCCAACTTTGTCTTTGATGTCTTAAATACACTTAGATAAAAGGAAGGCAAAGTTATTTGTCCTAAAAATTATACAGAAACAGCTTTGTAAGCACAGGGGTGATCCATGTGGTTCTGCCCTGCCTGCCAGGAGTGTGTATGTATAAAATGATATAAGTTGATAAGATATAGATACATAAGACATTTTACATCAAATGATATAGATAAAATATATTTATATCAGCACCTAAACCTTTACATTATCATACTATTCTGGAGTCCTGGAGAACTTTGCAACTCAGAAAATCAATCTATAACCAGTATTTTGTTACTAGAAGTCTGGGAAAATATCATCAGTGTTAAGGAATTTCCTCAGTCATTACTTGTTATTTCTAACACTGTCTTCACTTAGTTCAGTGTGAATTAGAAGTCCTTGAGCCAAGTGATTTTATCTCTTTCCATACCAGGAAACTTCTTTATTTTTACAGAAGAGAGTAAACATAAATACAGTTTTCCCTCCCTTTCCTTTGTGAGCATGAAACTTATCATAGGATCAGAGGAAATATTAAAAGAATACTATTGTCCCAGCATTTGCTGTATAATGTTGGCAGGTAAATGCAGGGAACAGGAATAACTCATAAACTCAGGGAAAAAAACCTGCTGCTTTGACACTCTGTTCTCTCAAGGCATATATTCCAAGAAGGATTACAAATTCTCCATTCACATTTTCTGTTTTTTAAGAGTTGCTCACATTTGGGGCTACAGTGAAACACCTCAGCCCCTGAAGGCAGGGTCTGTGTTCAGTGAGTTGATTTCTTTTCCCCCACACTTCTGACATGAAGATGCAATATCAAGTATATGGCCCTAAATTTTCAGTTACACAAAATCAGTCTGAGTACCTGCAGCCAGGAACCACTGTATCAGCAGTAAGAATGCACCAGAGATTTCTGGTTTCCAATATTTAGCAGTTTTACAGAGCATGAATGTAGTCTTCATTGGTGGTTTAATAAAAGAAAAAATATATATATTTATATATATTTACAAATGTAAAACCTAAGTTATTTTGAAATAAAGTATCAGTTTTTACGGAGTGAATTGCCATATCAAATTCACAGGCAACTGCAAAGTGTGCCGAAGTAAATCCTCTTCAGGCACAAAGTATGGACAGCAGCAACAAAAAAAGAAAGCTTTTCCCTAAAAAGCCTGAGAAAACAAAGGTACCTGATGTTACCTTAAATATAGTGAATAATATTAAGCACAGCTAAAACAAGCTTCCAATATAATCTTGACAGTGACACCAATGATTTGTGTCAATGGCAAATGGTGTTTTCTTAATGGACAATTTATGGTCCATTTTCTTAAATGAGTCCAGTCTCAAGTGATCCTCAGTGGACATCCATGTGGTTCTGCCACACTCTTACCAACATATTAATCTGCAGAATCATGAATGCCAGTGTATTTATGACAATAAAGGCTTTACATGAAGAAGATTAGTTACCATCTACCATTTCTAGATAGTTACCATTCACACTTTGAACAAATGCTAGTGGTGATCTTTCTTTTAGCTTACAGACAGGGGCTTTAGAAAGGTCTGCTCCCATATGTCTGCACACATTAATATCTGTACTGGTGCTGGAGTCTGCAAAAAACACTGTTGGTTTGTGGTTATGAGATTATGAAATCAGAGGTACTAATGGAGAAATTTTGTTTCATTCTTGCCCCCTTTAAGTAATTCCTTATCCCAGAAATGAGTTCACCGTTTTCTTCTTCTTGCCATTCTTGTCTGCAGGATCTCTCCTAATCCACAGCTCAATCATGCTCATGTTGTAGTTTTGCAAAAATAGAAAATCCATTACACCCAGAAAGGAGCGGGATAAATGCAGCCCAAGATCAAAAGCGTGGGTGTGCTTTTGTTGATCACAAATCATTAAAATGGGCTCTTATGCACAACAAGAAAGATGTTGGACATCTCCTGCTTTTCCAGATCCTGGAGTTGGTGATGAGTTCCCTTCCCAGTCTTTCCCTACTTGTACACACACAGTGGCTATAGGTGTGACTGAGCTGTCCTGAGCTCTTCAGACTCTGCCTAAGTCAACCTTCATTGCAGTTTAAGCCAATTTCTTACCAGAGTACAACTGATGTATTTGAATAGGAATCACTACATTTGGGCAGAACTAGCATGGAAATCAGCTCATTTACATTTTCCAGGCTATGCAGAAGTCAGTAGACAAGAACACTGTTTGTGTAGAGATTCTTGAATTAAATGAATGTGAATCAGCAAGTCCATGGCATTCAAAAAGTTACTTCTTAGACTGTCTTCCAGCTGCCGTATAATACTTTGATTTCATTTATAATATGTGCAGTCACACAAATTCTGTTGACGTCAGTTGTAGTCCCTCCTTATAATTAGTGCATAATGCTCTTCTCATGTTTAACACAGGGAAGTGGAGGAAGCATTAATTTTTCTTGAATAATTAAGTTGTCATTAAAATAAAATGAAGATAAGAAAATTAAACAAACTCTCTTATGAGTCTGAATGAATTTTAAACTGAAAAAAAATAGGTAACTGTCTACATCTGGGTTTTTTCCAGAAGTACATAACCTTGGTTAAAAAAAAAAAAAAAAAAACAAAAAAAGCCACTTCAGCTGGTGCCTTGACAAGTGTGTACATCTGTCACATTAAGAGCAAACCCCAAACACTTAAATAAATTAATACTTAAGGATATCATAACTCTTATGCCACCCACATAATTATGTCACTTTAGTAGTGTATTACTGCATAAAACTGTAGACTTGGAATGGATTCCTCTGGTGCAGACATAAGAGAGTACTGACATCTTAAACCCACCTTTGCCCCCTATCAACCCTTCTCCTGTGCCTCAAATCAATGAAATTCACGTTGAAATCAACAGAAAAATTCTCAGTGATGCTAAAAAAAGCCTCAGAATAATGCAGATCTCTTCATATATGAAAGACAGGTCCTAGTATATTATTCTTATTCATGTCTGTTCATAAAATGGGTTTGGTTGGAAGCAACCTTGAAGATCACCTAGTTCCATGCTCCTTGTCATGAGCAGGAGTAGTAATTGTAATGTCTCAAAACAGAATCCTCTTGTGCTGGCTTACTATTACAGTAAAAAAATGAAAATAAACCTGGAAAAAAAAAGAAAGTATGAGGTTAGTTAATTAATTTTCAAGAAGGGGGTCAGAAACAGCATACTCAGTGCAATCCTCATTGTGCAAAAGCTTCCACTAGTCATTCATTTAAAATCATTTATAAAACCTCTTTGAAAAAGACAGTATGTTAGGAAGAAATTTATCTGCTAATGCCAAGACTAAACCACAGATGTTTCTTTTTATTCAAGCCTATTGGAGAAATGAAGAATATCTGTTTTGCAGAAGAGAATATGCAAAAGTTTTCTTCAAAACATATTTCATATTCCTACAATTTTCAAAAAACCACTGGTTTTCATTGTTGCAGAAGACCAAATTTGTATCTTCTGGCATGACCACAGGGATGGTTACATCTTGCAGATAACAATTTTGAGAGCCGACAGACTCTGTAAGGACAGAAAAACCTAATGACTAGAAGCATTATTTGTTTGTCTGACTTTGAAGAACTCAATGATCCGTGAGCAGGCAGAAACAAAAGACTCATTTGCAAGGTACAGCCTTGGCTATGTGAAGCTTTTGTGTGCACTTAGTTTCAGGCCCAGTTAGTCCAGCATATACAGCTGAGAAATTGCAGCCTACTTTCCAGCTTCTAAATGGGGAAAGATTTGGGACCTGGTCCAAATCTCAGTGAAGTCAATGGGCATCTCTCCATAGACTCCAATGGACTTTGAACTGGGATCTTTGTTCCAAACACTGCTAGTAAGCAAAGCTGTGAGAAAGTATTATGAGTACTTGCTCTACTGAGAGTCTTTAGGAAAAAACTGGTCTGTGAGATGTGACTTTGCACATGTGACTGCGTGGGTGTATATACAAATTATATACCAACAGGAAAAAAAGGTATTTTCATGAGCAAACTGCTTTCCTTAAATGACTTCCTCCTGGCCTGGCTATTTTTGACTGAATGTACTATAAACAGAGCAGGACAGACATTTTTATCATTCAGACAAGGACTTCTCTCGGATCAGCATAAGAGCAAACACAATTAGTCACCTCTCGAGTGAGGCAATGGCTGTGTTCATATGGATGTGTGCATGCACCCTAAGCTTTCCATGACCCCCTTGTTTTTGTGCCAACTTTTCACTATTAATTGACATCAGCCATACTGGCCTTGCATTCCCTCCTCACCACTAAATGCCTCACCACTTACCATTCCTCCTCTCCCCACTACTGCATCCAAATCCCACCCACCATTGGGAAATTCCTGCCTGTATCCTGAACTGGCTGTCTGTTTTTCCGGGGTGATTCTAATTACTCAGAAGGAAGGGGGAAAAAAGGCAATTGGAACCTGCCATTGATTCTCAATGGATATCCACTGAATCTGCCCATCTTTTCTCTTCTAGTTGTACCTGCAATTGAAGACCTTCACAAATGCAGACTTAACCTTGTCCAGCCTATTTATTCCTTCTTTCACTACCAGGCTCCCTCGATCATCACACAGTCTATTTGGTTTTTGTTCAAGGTATTCTTAATAATGCAAAGAGACAGTTTGAGGACTTGGCTCAGCAAGTCGTTTTGCTATGCCATAAAAAAAAAAACCATCCACACAAGTGATGTGTGAAGAGAGCAGATCCCCAAATCTGCTAACAAAAAACTCGGTGGTAACCTTCTTGTGCTTAGTCTTGCTGAGATAGTTGGTTAGCTATATTTTTGCTGCAAATACATAAGTTCTGAGTCATAACCTAAAAGGAGATTGTGTTTCAGCCTGAGTTTTGTATACAGGAAATAATGCACTCCTCTCCACCCAGGATCTTGTAATCCTGAAAAGCCTGAAATTCAACAGCTTCACTGCTGTTTTCCATTCAGTCCTTTTGTTGTAGAGCTAGAGACTTCTCCCATAAGGTTAATAGCCTATTCAGTTCTCCTTCCTAATCCTTTGTAGATATGTGATTGAAGGTGATGGGTATGAATATAATGCAGGCTGCTTCTCAATATGGTAAATCAGCCTTTGTTAAGGATTTTCATACCACAGTTAATTCAGTTAAGAGAATCTCAACACTGATGAGTAGGTAGCAATGCCCCTGCTCCAAACTTAGGAGCAAAACCTCATTTTTACCTAGGATTCAGGGATTTGGGGTTGATTTTCTGGTCTGTGGACAGATTTGGACTCTACTTAGAATCACATCGCTGCTCCAAATTTCTGTAAAATAAGTTATGTTTGTTCTTTAAAGAATTTCAGGGGAAAAGGTCCTTCTTGACAAAATTTTCTGAGAAAAACCCAACTCTAGCTAAAGTCAATGGGAGTTCTACCACTGAATTTACTGAGACCAGTGTTGTGCCTCGAGGCCTGTAGATATCCTACGACCCTGTTGGATCTGTTCTTGTTACATCTGATACATTTCTTGTTAGGGAAAACATAGGAGCTAAAGCACTTATCCATACTGGATCCTCTCCAGTACCAATTCCCTTTTAGCTTCCAAGCAAGGCATGAAATATAAAAATGAGCACAATTCTCACCTCCTCGACAGCTTCTGAGCCATCTGTCTGGAAAGCCACTATGTAGAAGCTTGAAAACTGTCTCTTTTTTTCACAAACTAACTTCGCTTATGGCCTGAAAAGCAAGTTTCACTGTTGAGTGCAACCACATTATTGAGACTTTTCACAGTGAACTCTCTGGTTTGGGGCAAGGTGTTTTTTACTTTGAGGCTGAAGGGAATATTCAACTCTCTAAACCTCTGGCATATAGCAGTTGCCTAAATCAGAAGGCCAAGTCCAATGTGTCATCTCTGATGGCTCTAGAAGAGGATGAAATGTACATAAGTTAGGCACCTACCTGGCTTCATTGACTTTAAAATTCTCTGTGTTAAAGAAGAAAGGTAAAATCTATTTTCATGCAGGCAAACCAATAAACAAATCTTGATGTCCTAACAGTGACGTTAAATAAAAATGTTGAAAAAGTTCGGGACTGAGAACCACCCAAAAGCCTGGATAGTTTTTGAATCTATTCTAATCACTTTCATCCATAAATTGGGTTGGACGGTCTTGTGAGAACTGGTTTTTTATGATCTTTTCAAGTTCTTTCTGCTTATGGATAAGCTGTAAATAGCCTGAGAAAAGGCTTTCTCAAAGAATTTTCTCATTCTAGCCCCAGGGGACTTGGGGTAGTGTGAAAACAAAGACAGAAAATAAATTCTAAGATTGCCTAAAAGCTTGAATATGAAAGAAAAGTGCATGATAAGAGAGTGGAGAAGAGAGAAGTAAGATAGATGATGAGGCCAGTTTTTTGATTTGATTCCCCTACTGTAAGAATATAAGATGACAGCTGACAAGATCATAGAAATGCAAGGACAGCTCTACTCAGACCAAAGATTTGTCTAGCCTGGTATCTGACCAGCAGCAAAAACCTTCCAGTGAAAGTACAGGACAAGCTTGTATTCATTATCTCCTTTGGGCTGCCCACAGTACCTTGTGTTTTATGCCTTTCTTGAAGCCACTGATGCCATCCCAGTGCCAGTCACTGCTGATTCAGGAGAAGGGTCATGCAGCCCCTTCCCACAGGATGGAGAGACATTGCAGTTCCAGGGAATTCACTGTCCACCCACCAGCAGCTTTCCTCATAAAGTACAAACAATCCCCCTTTTTCTGAGCTGATCTTTCCCGGTACAGCAGGCAGTTCACAGGATGTGAGCATCTCACCAACAAAGAATATCGGGAAGAGGTTTGTCTTATTTATACCAGCCTAGAAAACAATTCAAAACCACTGAATGAGGAAATGAGGGAAGGGTGGAGCAAAAGATGAGAGATTAACCTCTCTGCTTTTGAATGCTGCTGGTAACAACATCATTTCTCCCTGTGTTCAGGTTCTGGTTTGTGTGAACTAAAGCAGAGGAGAGATCTGTCTCCCAGGATCAACACAGAGGTAGCTATGGCAAACTGGAGGCAGAATTACCTGTCAGGAAAGTTTTCAGCCAGGCACATATGTGTGTTTGCTGTGAACACAATGGCCCCACAACATCCACCACCCCCAAAGCCACCACTTGTTGTTCCCTGGGAGTGGAAGTGTCAGCCTGGGGATAGCTGCACATCTGTGCCTCGGGCAGAGTGCCATAGAGAAAGGGGAAAATTGCATGGAGCAATGTATTAACAGCTAATCCCAATGCCATAAGGAGAAATCACAGTCTCTTGAGTCAAGATTAGGTTTCATGAGACAGAGAAGACAGTTTTTATTACTGAAATGTGTTTATTACTGCAGTAATAAACTGCCAGAGGGTAGTGGTCAATGGCTCAGATCCTAATGGATGTCAGTCACAAGTGGTGTCCCTCAGGGGTCTGTATTGGGACCGGTGTTATTTAATATTTTCATTAATGACATTGATGAAAGGATTGAGTGCACCCTCAGCAAGTTTGCTGATGACACCAAGCTGTGTGGTTCATTTGACAGACCTGAGGGATGGGATGCCATCCAGAGGGACCTGGACAAGCTTGAGAAGTGGGCCTATGGTAATCTCATCTTGTCAAGACCCAGCAAGGTGCACTCACAGCCCAGAAAGTCAATTGTGTCCTGAGGTGCATCCAAAGTGGTGTGGGCAGCAGGTCAAGGGAGGGGATTCTGTCCCTCTGCTCTGCTCTGCTCTGCTCTGCTCTGCTCTGCTCTGGTGAGATCCCAGCCTGGAGTGCTGTATCCAGGTCTGGGGTCCCCAGCACAAGACATGGACCGCTTGGAGCGAATCCAGAGGAGGCCGCCAAGATGATTAGAGGGGTGGAACACCTTTCCTACTGGCTGAGAGAACTGGGATTGTTCAGCCTGGAAAACAGAAGGCTTTGGGGTCACCTAATTGTGGCCTTCCAGTACTTGGAGGTAGCCCGCAAGAAAGATGAAGAGGGACTTTCTACAAGAGCATGTAATGACAGGACAAGGGTAAATAGCTTCAAACTGAAAGAGAGAAGGTTTAGATAAGATACTAAGAAAAAATTCTTTATGTGAGGGTGGTGAGGTTGTGGATGCCCCTTAGTATTCAAGGCCAGATTGGATGAAGCTCTGATTGGATGAAGGTCTAGTGGAAGGTGTTCCTGCCCATGGTAGGGGGTCTGGAACCAGATGATCTTTAAGGTCCCTTCTAACCCAAAATATTCTATGATTCTATGACTCTATGTAAAATATCTGCATATTATAACAGGTTTTATTCTACTAAAGCAGAAATGATGAAAAGGCCTGTCAGTAAAAAGAAGAAAACATATAATTATTTGTGTTCAAGTATACTTTCTATCCTGATAAGTCAAATGGTCTCCATGTAGAGTGTGGGGTGGGAAAGGACTTCCTTATTTGTTCCAGGTGTTAAATGAGATGAAGGAGACTATGCAGCCATAAGAGGTATGACTTTTATCCTTGCATAGCTGACTCAAGATGGTAAGGCCTTCTTAAAGCAGAATTAAGAAACAGTATAAACCTCATGGCACTTATAAAATACCACTCAGCAACACAGTGGGGTGCAGGAATATTCTCCTTAATGACAAATTGTCCTTCCTTTGACAGCTGTGCAGCTGGCCAGCAGGGATTACTAACCTCATTAATATCTCATGTTTAGTTCTAGTTTATAAATAGAGCCGCAATTAGGCATGTAAATGGTCTATGCAACTAAGTGTTCTTATCGCTTTTTCCCTCCAGTCCTCTTCTCCAGTCTTTCAATTTATTTTATTTGTTTATTCTGTCTGAATCCAGACTGTTAGCTCTACAGATCAGAAACATTTGTTTGTACAGTTGGGATGATAAGATGATCTTGTTCTGACGGAAGCTGTGGTAGTACAAATATAACACAAATGCTGCTAATTAGTAATGTTGTTAATCTGTTTGACAAAATCCTTTTGCAGTTATTTTACTGACAAAAGAATAAGCACTCTGGTGAGGAGTATATGGATTAGAGCACTGGAGACTCAGGCCAGAAGTTACAGTATACTCTCACTTTTTCCTGCTAACTTCCTTAGGTGATTAAGCTGCAATCTCAGTGTTCTTTGTGACTGTTTCTCTGTTCTTGGACTAAAAGTCAATTGTTCATTCCTGAAAGCAGCTCTCTTTATGATCACCTCCCCTATTCTTGTATGTCAGGGAAGACAGCAATTATATAAATGTTCACAGTGAACAGAATAATTTTTTGGTAGCTCTCCTAAAATTGAAAATCAGTGAGTTAAAAAAAAAAAAAAAAAAAGAAAAAAAAAAGACAAAAGTTATGTTTTCTTTCTTTAACATAAAAAAAATTAAACCAAATGTTTTCATCTATCAACAAATTATTTTGTTTGAATACCAGTCGTCAACCTCAGCTGTGATGTAATGAAACGATGAGTGTGACAATAGACTCTGTAAAACTGCAGTTAAGTCATCGCATTTTCTTAGAGCTCTAAGGTTGAATCCTCCGCTCTTTTTAAAAGGTTCCCACATTCCCCACCGTGTTCCTGCCTTACTCTGCATGAAGTATAAAACATCAATATTGTCACTGAGACAGACTGACTTCCCAGGGTGGCTGTTATCCCTTCCTGTGTGCAGCAGTGCTTCAGTGACTTCGTTTCTGTGATTAGTGTAGTATAGTTAGTAGTACACTATCAACAGGGGAATGAGGTGCTTGGAAAGTAGGAGAGGTGAATAAAGAACTCCTAAGGCGAAAGGGAAATAAGACGGATGTTCTCCAGTTCCTTGGTTAAAAGCCCAACTGTTGTATCAAAGGATAAAACTTCTTCCAGTATTTTTTAATTCTAACCAATGATTTCTCTTTCACTGTTTTGATCAGATTATCTCTAAAATAAGTAGAAAATAAGTTACTAATAACAGTATATTGTATGAAATAAGTGTATAATTAGTAATAATTTTCTTTAAAAACTTTCTCTGAATTCAATCTACAATTATAAATGGGTTAGGGTTATTCAAAAGTATATTTTCTAGTTAATAAATAGCTCATGAGGGAAGAATCATCCAGTGCTAGCATTAGTTACAGTTGAACATAATTCTCACTTAGTTAAGATGTTTTCAAACTGTTGTTGGACTGCTCCTGATTCCATGCTGCAGTTGAAACATAATGACTGCAGAAAAGTAGTTGAATCATAGAATGGTTTGGGTTGAAAGTGACCTTAGAGATCATATAGTTCCAATCCCCCTGCCATGGACAGGGACACCTTCCACTAGACCAGGTTGCTCAAAGCTCCATCCAACCTGGTCTTGAACTCTCCCAGGGGTGGGGCACCCACAGCTTCACTGGAAAACCTGTACCAGTTCCTCACCACTCTCCCAGTAAAGAATTTCTTCCTAATATCTAATCTAAATTGACCCTCTTTCCCTCTATAGAAACATCTTGTAGCTCTGAATTTACACAGGGCATTAAAGCTCATTGTGCTACATTGACTGCTTTTATAGCATTGCAATGCAACCCTGAGATTTTGCAGATGCTTCTTGATATATTCCACATTAATATTTCAGAGCATCTGAGAATGTTTTCTACTCTACACTAAATGTCAGACAAGGCATAGTATGCAACTAATGAAACAGCAACCAATGACATCTAGCAGTCAGCAATCCAGCAAATCAGTTTTGTTGTGGTGTTAGTTTTTCTTCTTTTCAGAACGATTACTATAGCTTGAATTTGAGCAAATGAGTCTTGCAAAAAAACTTTCTCATGTTACTTCAGGGTATCTATTTAATTCCTCTTTTGCCATCTTGTCTTCTTCCTACACCCATTCTTTTGATTTCTGACAGGTTGTGTGAGCAACATTTTAGGGCCAGACACCATATGTCTTCATATAATCCTTCACCAAGGAAACAAAACAAAACACTTTGGTTGTGTATGGACAAATTGCTTGGTGCATTCTTGAACAGCAGGAAGTGCTTTAAAATGACTTGTAGTATTTCATAAAAATCATCAGTTCACTCAAAACTTGAGTCCATCACTTGAGCCTTTTGGTACTACTGGACCAGTGACAAAGACTGAAGCCTTGACTTGCCACAGGGACACAAAAAGCAGCCACAGTGCTGGCTTTCCCAGGAAAACCCCCCTTCTCAATGACACTGAGTACACACAGTCCTGCTCCTCTGCATCCTCCCTTCTTCCACCCCTGACTGCACTCTCATTCCAGGACACAGGACAGGAACAGGTAGTGAGAGAGAGTGCTTGGAGCCCTGCTAGTTGGCACCTGGAGCTGAGTTGCTCCTTTGTGCTCACAAATCCATCACCTTTTCTGATTTGTCACATCTGTGTTCTGCCACGACACGGCAGACGGGTTTTTTTAATTCTTCTGTATATATTTACAAGCATCCCATCAGCTTAAAAATAAACAAACCCATCCATCAGGCATAAGTATTCAGGGTTAATGTAGAGGTGGAAAGGATAAGGGAAGTTGGTTACTTAGAGTAACATTGCCCAGACTGACAATGATAAATTAGAAATATATGATTATTCCATAAGAATGTGACTGAAGTCAGACATTTAACGCCATTCTTTTGTAGACTTAACCATAGGTTAAAAAGCATTTTCACTTCCTCAAAAATAAATAAATATGGAATTCCCAGGAAGTAGCATAAACAACCTCTATGGAAAAATTTCATGGAATTTAATTATAATTAAAAAAATGGGAGGGGAGATTATATTAATTACTTAGGTTTATTAAAAATAATTAAAATATAGAATTCAAAATTCATTAAATAATTATGCTAAATTAATTAGCTAATCATATATCTACTGTAGCGTTCTCTGGGAATTTTTAAATAAATTTAGAAAGGTTATTATTCTCTGTTTGTAAAGAATATAAATATTTATCTTGAGGTTTTTTCTGACTGAAAATATTGTATGCTTGGCAACGTCATAGAGTTCATTGGTACTGCACAAGTTCAATGACAATGGTTTGAAATATTAGCTAGAGATCAAACCAAAACAGAGCAAACCCAGAGTGCTCTGTGCAGTACCCTTGAAATGGGAAGATGACTGCTTTCCTGAAGCCTTCAGGGGTGTTGGTTTTCCAGACTTAATAGCAAAAAATCTTATTTTGCTCCAATTTTGAGCTGCCATCTAATCTGCTTTCACCACTGCAGCTTCAAAAGGCCCTAAGCATATTCAAGCATTTATGGAATAAATTTATGCATAACTGTGAAGCCCTTAATATCTAGACTGCAGTTTCTTTGTTTCATTTAATTGTTCCTCAAAAAGGTACTTACTGTTTCCAAGTATCTGTAGCTCAACAATTTCAAACAAAGCAGGAGTACATAGAAAGTATTCAAAACTCACTCGATATTATTTTGTAACTCTCTAAGGAGTGGTTCCAGCACTTTCTGTGTCATACAGAACTGTAATTATTAACTGTTTAATAATAAGTGCAGAAATACTGCAAATGAACTGCTTTGCTTGCTGAAAGCCCGTCAGTGCCATGATAAGGCTAAAGCAGCATTATGAAACATGTTTTCTATACAGCTATTCTGGCAGAAATTAATGTAGTCAGAGTTGATTACCATTGACCAGCATTTTCCATTTAAGACTCTGTTTGAAGTTGCCTACAATGCTGTATAGAATAGGCTAGACTTAAACAGAACAGACCTACAATGATCATCCAGTCAAACTGCCTGAGCCCTTCAGGGCTGATCACAAGTTAAAGCACATTGTTAAGGGCACTGTCCAAATGCCTCTTAAAAACTGACAAGAGTGGGAGGGTGGGAAGTGGGAGTGTGAGGGGATGTATACAACAACTGTGCATTAAAACAATCATTCTACTGGGAAATTAGGGGACCTCTGGGGCTTGGAGGGTTATCCTGGCTTCGTTCCTAAGTAAATCTTCCAAAATTTGTGTATGTAGCAAAGTTCTGAAAAAAAATCAGTCAGCAATAGAAATTTGCTAGTGTGTAATAGCTGGGTAACTCTCCTGAGATTTTATTAAGACTCAGTATGTTGCAGTCCCTGCCTGCACAGCTTGAGCTCTTCTTTCCTTGCAATTGCTCCTTTCTCTTGATAGTACTGAACACATTAAGAAAGCTCTGCTGTTCCCTCAATATACCTATTGAATGGAAAAAAATATTAAAGGCATGGGAGAGAGGCAGAGTCTGCATGAAGCACATAAGAAAGAAATAGAAGAAACACAAAAAAAATATTCAGAACATAATACAAAAAATAATGTACAGGTAAACTCTGGAATCCAGAACACATTCCAAAAGAGCATGATGAAATCATGTAAGAAATACAACAAAAGCATCATGTGCACAAGCATTATGTTGAAGTCCAGGAGATTTAGATCTTGGTGAGGAACCTAATACTGAACTGTAATTATTGCTGGACTAATGAATGGTTCCAATAGATCTCACTCATCCCCCACAGAGTATGTCAAGGCAGCAAAATGTATGCCTGTGCTCCCATCTGGTTTTCATAAACCCTTTTTTGCACCCGTGGCAGAGGGCTGAGACTTGAACCTCCAAGCAGGCAGAACCCACCCTGTAGTCAGGCACCTCCACATTTCTGCCATTCCTCACTGCTTGCATAAGCTCTGCTTCTCAGACTTTAAGTTATCATTAGTGCAAGGCCTCTCCTGCCCACCCAGAGCCATCTCCCATGCTGGTGGGAACAATTTCCCCCACACCTGTGGTGCTCCCAGAGCTCTATGGACACAGACTAGAAGGCAACGATTTCTCCTTTTTTTTTTTGTTTTGTTCTCATCTTTTTTTTAACTCTCCATTCAAAAGCTTCTCTTCCCTTGTTCCTCTGAAAATTATTATCACAGTTATCTCTGTCTTGGGACTTCTCCACCTCACCATGCTAGAAAGGCAAAGACCCTTTCCTTATATGAAGTTTTAACTCTTTTCTTCCCCATTTCACTGCTTGCATTCTCATACCAACATCTATGAATCACTTTGGGAGTCTTCTTTACATTTATCACAGGCACGTTTTGGCCAAAAACCTTCCCAGACTTTCCTCATGCCACCTCTGAAACCAGAGCCATGTAAGCTGAATGGTGACTGTGAGAGTTTGAACATGTACAACAACTTGTTTGGGTGAGGCTGCTGCATGTTGGAGGTGTGGATGTGCTGTGGTTGATTTGGTATTTTCCTGTTTGAGAGCAGATTGCCTGGTCTTTTTGTACCTGTTCAGTTTTATGGGAGGCAATAAGCCATTGTTTAGAGCTGAAGGCTGAACTACAACAAAAGGGAGGCTTGAGCTAGGACTTGGTGGCTGTCTGTTTTACTGCCTTAGGTAATAGAGGAAAGTGCCTTTCTGGTAGCAGCAGGGTATCAATTAATATTTAAAGATGGTTATGAGGGCTTCTTTTTCTGCACTCACTGGGGAGATCAGAAGCATTCTGTCCTGGCTAGTGGGATAATGGTTTATCTCCCAGTACCTCCCACATACATAACAACCCATGAAAGTTTGCCCAACTGCTGTCCCTGAGGGACCCTGCAAGGTGCTGATGTGTTTTGTTGCTTTTTTCAGCCAAGTGTAGAGGGTTCCTTCAGGAGGTGGCATTCACTCCCTAGAGGATGACATATCTGGGTCATGAAGACTAGGAAGTTCTCTCCATGCGGTGCCTCAAAACAGCTGAGCCCATGATGGAAAACATTTGTTCCCCTCTTGCAGAAGTCTGTGGGGGTAGGCAGGTCCTTGGAGGTACAGTGGAAACAAGCAACACCACAGAGGCTGGAGTTCAGTCTGGCTTCCCCCTCTCTTTGCTATAAAGGTCTGGCTGATCATGTCAAAGGCAGAACACTCTGCCTGCTACGCCAGGTTACACATCAGATCACAAGCTGTGCAGTGTGGAGATGAGGGGGTAAACACTGGAAAGTCCTCTCAGGATATTAGGGAATTAGATGTAGATGAATTCTGGATGCATCTGCCTGGCATTCTGTGTTGATTTCATTGGGACTGTCTGAAGCACTCTCACCAAAGTATCTTAAAATTGCAGTTTGTAGGTTGCTAGAAAGTAGGAAGTCCTAAGCAATCAGGCTACAGGTATTTCAGCTTGGAACACAAAATTAGGTAGTTAGTTTTTGACCTTCATCTCTAGGTCCCTACAAAGGGCTAATAATAATGTGCCACCTCATCTGGGTGCTGTGAAAATTAATCCATTCCATTTGTGAAGTATCCAAATACTCCAAAACTGAGTACATCAAAACAACCATTGAGAAAATTGGCAAATCTCTGTTCTGAGGAGGGTTTGGATATCATGAATTAAGTAAGATCCCCAAGGTCACATACTGAATAAAATAAAAGGAGCACAGATCCTGAGGAAAAACCATCATCCTGTAATGAAGGTCTGAATTGTAATGCACACACCAGAAGGCCAACAGAAAACTTACAGGCAACCTTAAATCTTCCCTTCTGAAACTTTTGAAACCTTGGCTTTGTAGCTTTGGTCCTTCCCTCCTGCTTTCTTGTCTGCCTGCCTGCCTGCCTTTCTTCCTGCCTTCCTTCCTGCCTTCCTGCCTCCCTCCCTCCCCTCCACTCATTTAATGGTGACTTGACAAACTCTGTAAGTTCGAACATCCCCAGTTTTATTACTGAGTGTGACATCACGTGGTGTGGGACATCCCTCTGGTCAGTTGGGGTCAGCTGTCCCAGCTGTGTTCCCTCCCAGCCTCTGGTGCTCCCCCAGCCTCCTGGCTGCCAAGGTAGCTGTTTAAGCTCAGCAGTGCCTGAAAGACTGATGTGTATCAACACTGTTTTGGTCACAAATCCAAAACATAACAACATATGAGTTGCTATGAAAAAAATTAACCCTGTACTAGCCAAACCAAGTACATTTTCTTTCTTTGCTTTCCTTTCTTTGCTTTTGTTTTTCATTTCCATCCTTGCTTTCTCCCCTTTATCCCATTTCCTCTTCCTAGGACAGCATTTTTAAATGCTGTGTACCTTTTCTACCACCATGAAAGCGAATTCTACACAGCAGCAAACAGATGTTTAGAAGGCAAATATTTCCAAGCATCTCAAATTGACAGTATCTTTTCCAGCTTTTTAGAGCTTGATAATATCCAGAAAAAATCTGAATACTCAGATGTTTTTGCTCTAACGTGTGCTCAGCATGTGACTCATCTTTACTGTGCACTGAGATCCAGCAGAACTGGATCCAGGACACACAGAACAGACCAAAGTGACAGTTTACGTTTGTTGGTTTATGTTTTCAAAAGAAATACATTTCCTAAAACAATGAGAGATATTTTGGGGTACTGATGCATAGAGCTACATGAAGTGGCTTAGAAAATATTTTAAAACTACAATTGCAACCAGTTGCACAGTGCTGACAAGGCAAAGCGATGAAAGAATTAGAAAATATTGTAATACTGAGGTATGGGGTGGGACGAAAAATTAGTTTGCAGCTTGTTTCTGCTCTTTATAATAAGCTTGTTTGTGCAGTGTGATATGTTTGGTGAGCTCTGCATTGCCTGACTGGGCAGCAGGCACAGCAGGAGACCCTCTGCCCACTCATGGGCTGTGGCAGCAGGTACAGCCACAGCCGGGCCGTGGGCTCTCAGCCAGGCAGCCACACGGGCAGGGCACTCCTCGTGCTCACTCATGTCAGGGACTGCTCCTTCTGAGCAGACACACAGCCCCAGCTGTACCCTCAGTATGAACAGATATATTTAGACAGTGTCTACTTGCTGTGTAATCTTGGAGAAGTCCACAGTTCCTGAGAGCAGAGGCTACCACGGGAAGTCTCCAAGTGATATTTGCTGGTAACTTTAGAGCTCTGATGAATCTTTCTGTGAATGTTTGGCAGCATTTGTAAACCACTGGTAATGTTTCCTAAATATTTAAGGCTTCCATGTCACGGCTAATGAAGCACCTTAAAGTGAAAGAGCACGTGAGAGCTCAGCAGTTCTAAAATCCTGGTTGTTTTTACTTAAATGATTACATGGAAGAGTAGCTCTTCTTGTCTTATCTTCTGCACATGTACTTTTGTAAGCACTTTAATGGTGTCGTATTGATAACTAAAAATCAGGTTCATATGTTTTGAAACAATAATGGGCTGTTATTGATATAGAGAGTCTGCCTTCCTCCGCAGATGACTGAAATTGTGCAATTCTTTCACCAATTCCCAGCTCACCTACAGCAGTTATTTTTAAAAAAATCTGATCAGTTCAACATCTGGTTTTATTTAAAGGTATCTATCCCCTTCTTAAATGAACTGCTTACTACATGGTTACTAACACTGGTCACAAAATACTTTTTCCAGTGACGAAGGAATCCGGGTGTGGAGGTAGGATTCCACTTGAAAAAGCCAACTCAGAATTTCTTGGGAAATTAATTTCTTTTCCATAAGCCAGGTTACCTGGTTGAATTGCAACTTTCAAGATGCACTGTGATCTTTATTCTACTTAAAAGAAGTGTAGTAGGTCACTGGTAAAAAAGAAAGGATCTATCAGTTGCCATGTAATTCCAGTTTCTGGTTGTCAATATAATGATTACACCAAACACAAAATATTTTCCATTGGAGTATTTATATTCAGAATTATATGAAAAACAAACACAGTAAAAAAATTTAAAAATTGGATATAATAGAATATACTTTACTATTTTTCTCTCAGTTAAAAACACCAGTCAAATATACTGTTTTCAAGACTATGCAAGACAGTGCTATGACCCACAGCCAGAAAGCTTCCAGTTCTGCTTGAACATTAGAACAATTATGATGCACCAGGGGGTTCTTTTTCCTCTGAATAAGATATCAAGGAAAAGGAGAAAAGCTTGATGCTGAGGTGGGATTTGGAAGACAGATGTATAATTTCCTCCTTCAGACTTCCTATGTTACTGAGCATATTATTTGGGTCTCAGTTACTGGGGCTTTTTTTCAGGTTCCCAAACACAGGGGCAACAGATGAAGAAATGTGTAATTGCTTTTGGGACAATCTCTCCACAAGTTGCTTAACTCTGTTAAGCAACAGTACAGGACAGTTACCTGAGCAAAGCATCGTGCAGCAGGGAAGCTCATCATGAAAAGGCAGCACATGTGAAGTTTCAACCCCTCCAACAGTAAGCAGTGGCTGAATCAGAGTTTTGGGGATCACAGTTCTGTACTTGCCCTTTATCCTCCACAAGATGGCTTTTTTTCTTTCATTGTTATTTTACTAGTAGGTTTTGTTGGGTTTTTTTTGTTTGTTTGTCTGGTTTTGTTTTGTTTTGTTTTTTAATCTGTTTGTGTCTCACTCAAAGATCATTCATAGATATGAAACCAGGGGATGGGTCTTCCTGAACTATCAGCCAAGCTCTGAAAGCAAAGGCTGTACAGACTTAGAGTCATTATCATTGCCAGTAGGTAGGATCATCTAACTAAGGTGGATGCTTAAAATAAAGCTAAAGCTGAGGATGTATTCTTACTTTAAAAAGTGATATCTGGAATATTATTTTTATTTAATTCCATTTTTTTGGATTTTTATATGCAGTAGCATATAATGAGGACAGGTTTTTTGCATTTAAGTACAACCCCCACAAAGCCAGACCACCACAGTTACTATGGAAAGATAGATGCTAAGCTGCCAGAAATTTTATGAAAATGGTTGAATCAAAAAAGGAAGAATTCCTTCAGTCCATCCACTCCCAGAGAAGAATGCAGTAGTAGTTCAGGCCTTGCTACGAAGAGAATTCATGGAAGAAGGAAACATTGAAAATATTCTAACCATGGGAAAAATGTCAGTGGGAACTTTACCTTATTAGGCACTGATGGATGCATTCCTCCCTCAAGATTTTTCTTCCATGTGAGTTCCCTTCAGTAATGTTCTCACTTAAGGCTAAATACAAATCCTTAAAAATGCTGCTTTCTTCCATTGGTCCTGCAAATACTTTTTTTCCCTCATTGATCCTATTTGGATTTTAAAATTCCAGGAGCTTATATTTGTCAAGAATAAAAATTTTGTACTTTGCAATATTTTGCTGCTTGTTTTGGTAGTAAGTGTTTAAGCAATTGAATCAATTGCATTAGATACTTATGGAAAACCTCAGCTCTTCCTCTAGGGTTTGCTTTGCTAGATAACACAAGCTAAAATAAAATTTCCTCTTTTTACAGTATATAGGGTTTAATGAGGTTGCAACCAAGAAAAAAGTTATATCTCTTTTATTCTAATATGAGCAGACTGTAAAGTCTGTCTGAAAAGATTAGCAGAACAGTGACATATCCTAGATCAGAAGTGACATCCCAAGACCAAAGGCAGTGAAACTACAGCTATTCAGAACAAAAAGGATTTTTAAAAATTTATTTCTTTTTGTTAAAAAAATATTCTGGGTATTCATGGCTCTTCATTAATTGCTACTTGATATTAGGAGCCCCTTTAAAAAATATTTGGCATACATCACATTTGAAAAAGTTATTAACAGACTGCATCTTTATTTTCTCAAAATAATAACAAAACAAGAGAAAAGTTGATATTTATTGGGGTTTTTTAAGTTCCAGGCAAAAAAAAAAAAAAAAAAAAGAAGACAAACAAATCCCCCAAACAAACTCCTACATTCCCTTTTTTTCCAAAGTTAGATAACAAATGTATATCAGCAGTGTGATCACAAAGGGCTCACAATCTCAGAAATCCAGGTATTATTTTTTGCAAACCACCTTTAAGACACGGCTTCAAATTTGCAAAGTATGTCCAATAAGCCTCTTCATATTAAATCTTAGTATGTGAGTTCATGAAAGATGAGAAGTTTTCTTGTTTAAAAAGCTGTGACCTCAACTGACATGTGCATTACAGGCTATAATGGAACAGATGTTTCTCTTCATGTCCAACAAATGAAAAATCTCCTACAGAAATGTGTATACAAATATAGGTCAAAAATGAAAATTTCAGGGTAATACTCTAGAAATGGGAAGCATGAAAGCAATTTTTATTATTATTTTAGGGTCAGCTGCTGTGAAACTGAAATAACCTTAATCAAAATTATGTTGACACAGTATTTCAACAAGTTTATGCCATCTCTTTTATCCAGATACTTTAATATAGCTTGTTTTCATATTTTTATGCATTTTGGGGCAGGAATAGATGAAAGTTACTTTACTAACTGGGGTGAAAAGTGAAGGTTATCTTACCTACCAAGTCCATTCACACATGTGCCTGTGCACATACAATGGAGTAAAGAAATCAAAGGCAGTGCACGAGAGATGCTACAATCTCATCTTGGAAACTGCTGAAAGAAAGTTTAGTTTTTCTGTCATTAGCAAATAAAATATACACAAACCAGAAGAATTGCGGATTTCCTGCCCTACTGATATTTTTGGAAATGAAGTAACTTTATTTGTTCCAACTTTCCTCAGTATTTTGAGCAGATGCTGCCGTTTAATCTCAAGGAAATTTTATGAAGAGCATCTCTTTGTTTTCTGCAGTCTCAGAGACCAAATGCTGCCTTCAGGCTCAGGAGAGTAAAATTCAGCCCCCTGCCCAGGAAAGCCATGTCATCTCTGAGAAACCTGTGAAATGTTTGCAGTACTCATTGTCAGAACTTTATCTGAAGCTGGTGAGTGCAGGTCAGGTAGAAAGGCACGAAAGCCATCCAGTGGCCAATGTATGGTCCCATTATCAAGCATCAGTACCAAAGCCTTCAAACAGAATATCTGGGCTAATTCACCTCATCTGGAATGAGGAATTGGGAACCAAGACCTTTGCCAGTATACAGGAATATATTTAGTTTTCTTTGACCTGATACCCAATTATATGTTTTAAAATCTCCATTTTCTGTTTGTGGATGGAACTAGTTTATAGCTGTTTTATCTGATTTGTTTACAATGCAGTAGGAAGGATTTGGAAATTAGATTTATCTCTGAGAGAAAGTTATTATAGAGGAATGAAGCAGTTTGGAACAGAAGTAATAAACAAGGTTATGTATTCATCTTAACGATACTGGTCTTTCAGGAGATTAATTTATATTTCTGTTTCTGGGCAATTCCAGAGAAAATGTTACTAAATAATACACAGTTTATTACCTAAATTCATTTTATAAATACAAATATTTAGAGCTAACCAAACAGTTGGAGCAGTTGTATTGGGATCCAATCGAGCCTTGTGGTGTTAAGGCTGCCTAGTCTTCACCTAGCAGCACATTTTTAGGATGGGATCTTGAAATCATAGCCAAAGTCTAGCAACACATTGACACATGCTTTTGGAAATTACAGTCTTCCAGGAAAATGAGCAGGAGCTGGCAGCTCTTCTCATGGGTGCAGTCTGCAAGTACCAAGATTGAGCCCAGAATTTTCTGAAATACATTTTTCTTTTGTCCATTAGCAAGGGATGTTGGGGCTTATAGGTCTGTTTCTACTTCAAACTTTCTTTTTGGCTATTCCTTGGACAATACTTTTTAAACTTAACCTCTGCCAGATTTTTCTTGATTAAAAAAAAAAATTAAGTGTAAGAGAGATCTGGATATTCTTTAGAAATAACACAATCAAAGGTACTGTCATATCCATACATGCTTCATGAGATTCAAGGAAGCAAATATTTTTTTCTGTGTGCACAGAGTTTTTTCCAAGACTCCTTGTATCTATTTTGCTGCAGCAGCCATACCAACTCAAGCTTGTGAGCAATGTCCAAGTCTGTGAAGAAGGATCCCATGTTCCCATACCAATATGGAAGTAATAGGTTCTTCCTATGAAGTTACTTACTGATCACTGTAGAAAACTCTGTGTTCCCAAATAACTCATTGGTGCTGCTTATATCAATTACTTCCCAATTAGTGATAAAAGCATCAACAAAAAGCTTTTCCAGGATAACATTCACAGACCATCCCAAATAACTAATGGCACTCGTATGGAGGACAGCTCCCTCCAGCAGACAATCTTTGTGTTATGTACAGACTCACACCCACTCCCTGGGGCCAGAGGCTTTTCATTCCTTACAGTATCTGCAAAAGTCTCCCTCCTTTATGTGCTCTGTACTTGAGCTGGGAGGAAACCTGTTACTCCCAAGTATGTTTTTACCTTTAGCCTTATGCCTCAGAGTATCATCCTTTTCCTCCTCACGTCCTTCTGCATAAAAGTATATTGATTTTCTGGTTAGAGAGGTGTATTCTCTCGTTCTTTACACTCTGCCTACTTTTTGTTCCATCACTTTGTAATATTCAGCCTGGGTAATAAATCTTGTTAAATGGACATTCCTTCCATTTGTTTGGCTTAGGAGAACATGATATACCACAGGAATATCACATTTATGCTGCCAAAAGCTAATAAAGACCATCTTGGAAGATCTTTCAGTTCAACCTGTCACAGGCAAGCCACACTGCAGACAGTAACTGATTTCTAATGCAGATTTTTTGCAGGGAGTAGTGAAATACCCTGGGTCATTCCAGATATGTTGCAATTCTTTGGATCTCCTGTCATGAATATTACTTTAAACTTCAAGGATGAGGGGACTTATAGGCTGTATGAGGTATTCTGTACCTGATTAATTTATGGAATAAGTGGTGTAAGGATACATTTATATGCCAAATAAAATATCAATTGAAATAGATCTTTCTGTGCTCCCTAGTTTGGGAACAGAGTGTACAATGCACTTGGCTAATACATGTTGCTAGTCGCTGATTCTACCCTTTCATAAAATCTTTTGAGGTTGGTGTGTTTTCAGCTTTCCATTTCCTTAAGTAGACACTAAAAATGTTTAAGCAAAATTAAAATGAAAAATATGTTTTAATAAAAATATAAATAATCTTGCCTGTCAACAAGAAATAAGTGTGCATTTAACTACCTGCAGAAGAATACATTTGTTTCTTAAAACTGCTGGAACATAAAATCAAACACCATCAGAACTTCCCTAGTAATCCAGCACATTGTCTCTGACAGCAGCAAACAGCAAATATGTAGAGAACAGTGTAAAAATGGGACAAAGAAAGTTGGTCTTTGTTGAGCATTCTCCCAGGATCCAGCCATTTGCATTTAAAGTGTTTCCTAAGACAGTGGTAATATCAGGGCACTTAACCCTCTGTGGACTTTTCTTCCATTAATTTGTTCAGTTTCTAACCTGTATAGACTTTTTGCAATCAGTATCCTTTGGAAAGGTGCATTGTGTGAAAATTGTAGCTTGACAGTTAATTTCATGTCCTGACTAACCTTTGTATTAAGAGTACTAAGAAATTTCCCTAATTCATCTTCATGTCACCCATACTTATCCTGCAATACCGTATTTGTACCATATTCTCTCAGTGCTTATGTTTTCTTTTTTGGGGGGGCACATTTTCAGCTTTCTTTTCCTTTCTTCCTTTCTTTCTTTCTTTCTTTCTTTCTTTCTTTCTTTCTTTCTTTCTTTCTTTCTTTCTTTCTTTCTTTCTTTCTTTCTTTCTTTCTTTCTTTCTTTCTTTCTTTCTTTCTTTCTTTCTTTCTTTCTTTCTTTCTCTTTCTTTCTTTCTTTCTTTCTTTCTTTCTTTCTTTCTTTCTTTCTTTTCTTCTTTCTTCTTCTTTCTTCTCTCTTCTTCTTCTCTTTCTTCTTCTTTCTTTCTTTCTTTCTTTCTTTCTTTCTTTCTTCCTTCCTTCCTTCCTTCCCTCCCTTCCTTCCTCCCTCCCTTCCTTCCCTCCTTTCTTCCTTTCTTTCAATAACTTGTCCTACCCTTCTGTCCAACCATTCTGAATTTCTTCTTGTCTTTCTAAAATGGGATGCACTTGGTCTAAATTCTCATATGCTATCTTGGAATAGGCTCCCTGCTGCTTGCCAGAGCTTTACCTTTTGACTATCCCTTTCATTCAGCTTTCTCCTCTGTATGCACTTGGTTTTGGAGGTAAGAGCTCTGGCATCCTTGTTTATGTATCTCCTACCACAACTGAAAGTTATGCCAATATTTAGGCCTTACCCAGAGACATCATTTGTCCTTTACTCCAGAGGCTCAGGGGCATCACGTTCCATAGAAAGTGAGAGACTGTTGAGTATCATCCTATAGACTTTTCCATACTTTATCATTCCATGCATACTTATTGCATTGGATCATTCCATGACCAACAGTCTACTTCTTCAGTTGTTTCTACCACCATGAATTTGATTCTTCCCTTATGCATTCTTTCTGCAGTGTCACATCTGTATCTTTCTTCCCATCTGCATTAACATAATCAATGCACTCAGCCCTTGGCAGAATGGCAAATCCTTCATATTTCAGAGTAGCTATAAGAAAACAGAAAAACTTAACATTAATTTTCAGAAATCCATAATTCAGAAGTAACGGAAAGGACTCGGTTTCAAATTCAGTTAGGCAAGTGACTTCTATGAGCAATATATTTAAAATGAAGTAATACTGAAGTTGCTGTGGCTACTGCAGTCAAAATCACAGCTTCTGGCTAGTCTGAAACCCAGGTACTGACCAGACATTGCACTCCCCACGTGAGTTACAATCATGACTTGACAAGTGGGAGTTGGCAAATGACCCTAAAAGGCTGTTGAGGAAAAAAACAGTGAAGTTGGTACCAAATGCTATCTGATGTCCAGCAGATAGACAGCAGTGCAGAAAGGCCACATGGCAAAACTGTAAACAGTGCGGGCACAAACAGATGACATTTTGAATCTGAGCCCTGTAATTCGTCATCATACTGCAACCAAAACACAAAACAGCAACATAGTGAGGACTAGCAGTTAAAGGACAGAACTTACCAAGACTTGCAGGGTGTGAGACTTTGGGGCTGTTTCAGTAATAGAGAAGCATCATCGAATACCATTACATGCAAGTTTAGTATTGCATGAAACCTGGTGTTAGCATTTGATCTCACAACCTTTCATGTGCCATGATGGACTGAGATACTTCTAGTGAGCAGATGCAGTTAGTTCAAGCACAATGTAATTTGAAGCTCATTTACTACAGAGCAGTCCATGCAATCAAAGCTCTGTGATGAAAGCTGTTTTTCAAATAAAAAACATCAACATTAAAGGTTTGTTACCAGCTGGCATATGCAAATGCATTAAGAAAAGGGGGGAAATAGAATGACTAGGAAGTGAAAGCATGCACTGTGTGTGCTCTCTTTTTATGCTCTGTTTGGACAGAATGTCACATTTCAATCCAGCCTAGAAAGAAAAAAAAAAGTAAACCTTGCCATCTCTGCAAACAGTTGCTCACAATCATCTTCTAGGATATTCTGAGCTTGTTCCTTTGTTTTATGTTCTTGTCTTGTTTTAACTGCTTTGTGCCCTGTGTCATTGCTAACCACAGTGGAAGGAATATGTAAAATGCCATCAAATTTGGAAAAACAGGACATTATATCCACTCCAGTCATAGTGCTCCAATGTAAATCACTGCATAAGGTGCAAGATAATAAAGACAGAGCCATTGTATTTCCATAGCCTGACCTTAATATTAAATCCTATGACTGGTGAGTCAGTTTCTGTCTGGTATTTTGACATTTGCCTCTCACTAATCATTCTGCACAATTCCATTAAAACCAGTATATATTAAAGCAGAGAAATTACTTCCCTTAGAATTTTGTGAATTTTTCAACCCAAAATAGCATTGCAACTGTTCTGCTGGGATTTCAATTTGGGAGACTTGGTTAGCTAATTGCTGGCATATTTAGTTAGTGCATACCATTCCTCAACATATGAGGTGCCCCACACTGTAGCTGGTGTAAGATACTTAAAAAGGAGGAGACTGTGCCATCATTTCTCTGATGATCATAAGCTCAGCCAGCTATGTGCTCAAAAAAAGTAGTGTGATTTATAGAAGTTTAGGGTTTGAGTAGAATTTATAGGGTTTCATAGCCAAGTGCTTGATTTTGTTCCCAGCTGAAGCCAATGGCACTGTTGTCATTGATCTCAAGGTGAACAGGGTTGGGCCACAAATGCAGGATAAAGACTAACAACTCAAGTTTCTTTTGAGGGTTCAATGATTCCAAGCTGAGCTTCCTCAATATCCACTGCAGCTGCACAAACCAAAGGACTTTCAACACCTCTCTAGGACCAGAGCAAGAGATTTCAGATTTAGACTCCCAGGGTTTAGTTAGTACTTGTTAAAGGATGATGGAGGAAATATGGGGCAAGATCTGGCCCACAGACATCCATTTTCCAGCAAAATGTAAGCATCTAGGGCCTATAAACACTTTATTACACCTGTTCAAAGCCAAAGTTGTTAATACCCATTTTTTTTGTATTACCACAGCAATAAATGCACTTTTCCAGAAAGAGGAATGTAGGCATCTGGGGTCACATAAGCCTGAGAGGTTTGAACACACAACTCCTGGCTGTCCAACCCACCAGGATCTCTGCTCAATCCTCCCTGTGTCCCCCTGAAGCTGGACCACTCTGCAGCCATGAACCTTGCTCTGATTCTCTATCCATCTGTTTCTGACACCTTTCAATCCAGCTAGCTCATCTCAGTCAAAGGCAAAGTACCAAAGATATAATCTCCAGAGAAGGGCAGAACACACATCTGCTTCTAATACTTAATTTCCAGACAGACACCTGTTCACCTGAATACTTGTCTGTCTTCACCCACTAACGTTGGCAGCCCCATGGCACAACTGCCCTTCCTTTTCCTGCTTTTCAGGCATTTTCTGTTTAACTTGAGACCTGAAGTGAGTGGTACTGATTTTGTCTATGGAACATTCCTGTGAATTACGAGTGCTTGTTTTGTCAATACGTATTTCTTTTATCCTCCTGTCATGCGGGAAAATTTTTCATGCAAACCTCTGTAATCCATTCCTGATTAGAGTGTCATTCCCATTCCATTACACTGGATGTTTAGGCTTCACTTATTACCCTACTACCCAGAGATTTTTTTCTCTTAGTGGAGACAGTAATTTTAAAGTGTTTAAATGTCCAATTACATTGATGATGACGTTTCTTCTTTCATATCTCCTGGGTGGACTTGAGCTAAGCAATAGAAATCAAGCCTCATCTTGATAACTACACTGAAATCTCAATCCTCCTCTTTCTAAAATTCTTGGTTTATGGGTATCCCATTAGGCTCGTGGTTAGTCAAAGTTTTTGGCAGAATGATGTTCTCAGTTTCAAAGGTATGCCAAGCTTCAGTCTTCTTCCTGAAGTGTCATAAAAACCCACCACATTGTAAACAATATTCTGTGCTAAAGATATAAAACTTGACAATCAAAACAACCTCCAGCTGCAACTTACTCTGACTAAAAATTCACTGTATGTTTACTTGGCTCTAGTCCAAACTTTAAATAATGCAAAACTAACCCTTGATCTTTTGACTGTTTTATCCATTTTCTCTTTAACAAGACTGGTAGTGGCTGGGATTTTCTCTTTCTTTTTCTAATCATCCTCTAGTGAAAAACTTAATGTTTTATTTTCCTCTGTTTCTGGAGAAGAGCCCGCTACAAGGGTTCCTTATACAGATACTCCTAGATTACCAAAAAATGAGAACCTAGGTTCAGTTTTTGCAAATTGGCCTAAAATCTGCTTTGCACCAAGAAAAGATTCCAGTGAACAAAAAAACCTTCAGAAAGCAGAGCCTAGTAGTGACTTCTGTTTCCCCTCTAGCAAAATTTATAGTTGTTTTGAAAAGTTCCAAATGGGCATATTTATCCAAAAGCTAAATATTTGTATTTCTGACCAAAAAAAGCCAGATTTTTGATGAAAAATAGAATTTTCCAAAAAGGTGTGTACTTTGTATAGAAAGCTACTTTTTACGTGTAAAAAGACAAAAAAGAAAATCAACAATAAAGTCTATGTGGAACAGTGATTTTGACGGAAAAGTTTGGAGAGGGAAGATTTATGACAAAGTAGGGTAGTGGCTTGCAAAGACCTATAGAAAATCTTGGTCTATTGTTTGTGCACAGAGCCACAGTACAAAATCCTTTCCACTGACTGATCAAGTTCTATCTTAAAAAAAAATTCTTTGCCCTCACTGTTAAAATGTTTGTCGAGAACATCTACCTGCATATGAATCTACACATTGACTCTCACCTAGGTTAGTCCACCTGTATTTCTGCCAAATTTCCTTTAGTCTACATAACTCCTTTCCTGATGACATATTTCATCTCAGTTTACATTTTCACAGATGATTAAACCAAACGTTCTCTAAAATCCTTAGGTCTTCATTTATGTGCTCTGCATCTGCTGAATTCATCTCTCTTGACTGCAGATTGCTGAATTCATGTGCAGCGCTCCAGATAAGATCCAACCAGTCCTCTGTGTGTCACCCAGACTCATTACTTTTTTTAATCTACAGCAAGTGACTCTCCCGTGTGTCCTAAGATCACATTTATTTTTCACAGTCACATTAATACTCATATCTGCCACACACACTGACTTGCATACACAGAACTTCCTGCTATTACCCTTTAGCTCATGGTGGTAACATTTGTTGCTCTTTTGCACATGACCTTCCATCTTGCTTTATTAAATTTCCAAGTATTTTCTAGGACTTCATTTTCAGTTTATCCAGTTCCATAGGATACCCAGATGCTGCTTATTATTGACAGCACCTTGAATAAGTATCAAATTTTGTTTTGTCAAAAATGAAAATAATTACTAAAAAGAATAAACAGGACTCCAGCATGATCTCCGATTAACTTTACTGCTATTTCCTTTTATTCTCCTGTTTATACATCAACATAATTGGTCAGGTTTATTTAATCACATTTTGACAAAATAGATTTTTCATTAAACTCTATCATTTCATCAAACAACTTCTATGCCAGTGTATCAAATGCTTTACTCACAGCTGTCTAGAATAAACCCAACGTCTTTTCTTTGTACAGAAAGACATTTTAATTTTTCTCAGTAAATAGTGTATTAAGCTGGTACTAACTCCTCTTAATAAATGCTACTAGTATTTTTTCTATTTTTCATTTCTCTATTCTTCCAGTTAATTTTTTTCTGTAGTTTTCATGTTTTGTCTTCAAAGTTTTGTGGAGAAGTCTAAATTGTAAAAAAAACAAACAAACAAAAAACCACAACAAAAACCAACACCTAAACATAATCATAACTAACCATTATAAACCCCGTAAAAATAAAGGGGATAATTTTCTTCTCATTGTTTCAGAATAAAAAGATTTGATTTCTTTGTGTTCAGGAAAAGTCTCAAAAAGCACTGACCAAACCTGGACCTTTGAAGCCAATCATAGCTAAAGTGGCATTAGCCAAGTATTTTCCATTGTGCCAGATATCCAAATTATTTATTTTAAATTTATTCTGTAGATTTCAAAGATCAGATTTTTCAAAGATAAGATGTACTTAACCTACACATGTGAATGCAGCAGAATACCTACTAATTTAATGAGAATAATAAATATTAAAGGACTTGAGTATAATGGAAATAAGAAAAATGGAATACCCTGGCCAAGAAACTGAAAAGATTCATTATACTAAAGGGACCTCTCTCAGTCTTTTGAAATTACATGGAAGTCTTATAATTGTGAGGGAGAGAGGAGTTACAGACATCACTTTAAACAAGCTACTATCATTCTTTCATAGAATGTCTTTGCATGTTTGTTCTGCAGAAATATGTTTTTCAGTAGCCAAGCTACTTGCACGTTACAGAAAGACTGCTCTGAAGAGTTCTTCATATCACTGTTGCTGGCTAGGAATATCTGGTTTTGTGATGTTCATATTGGTAGACTGCCATTCCCAGGGCACTGCCTAAAAGCAGCTTGTGGAGCAGTTTAAGCCTCCCAACTAGAAGGTGCACACTCAGCTACTCTTCGTGCCTCTGGACAGCAGGACACCCTTGGGATGCTCACATGGAAGAGAATGGAAAAGATGAGGTGACACACTTAAGGACAACCTTTCCTTAGAAAACTCTCCCTCTGCACGTATTGCTTCTTTGTCTAAGAGAAAAGCATAGGGTTCCAGAGACTACCTGGACATGAGACGATCAGTAACAGCAGCTAAAGTTCAAAATAACTGGAACTACTGAACACCTTCTGGAGCTGCAGAGAAAACACCCTGATTAGTTTGTTTATTCAGAGACTCTGAATTTCACCTCCTCTTACTGCAGCTACAACATCTGATGCAGGAGGGTTGGACAGTAGTATCCCTGTGCTGCTTCTCAAAGGATGGTGGTCTATCTGTATGTTCCCTGGAGCTCTGCCCAAGGTCTGAATTCCTGTTGTCATGAGCAAGACGTGCTATTTGCCCCACTCAGGCATGGCACCTTCTTTGTTGCATTCCATCTGATCATTGAGAGAGGCTCAGTAAGATCATCTATGTTAATAGTTACTGATGCTAAAATTCGATGGAACTTTAATTTTCTCCAGTTAAGATCTTAACCACACTTACTCTAGAGCCACAATCCCCTTTTCCTGCAAACCCTCTCTAAAATCTATTTCCAAGGCTGATGAAATCTTTCCTTAAGTAGGTGGACTACACAGAAAACCCCAAACAACCAACCTAACAAAATGCAGGATGACATTAGAGAGAGCATTTGGGAGGTTTAGGAATACCTGATGAAGACCTAATATCTTCACAAAGTGTGAAGACTTAGGAAGAGCACTCCTTTTGCAAGGAGACTGACGACAGCATTTCACATAAACTCCCTGTAATCTGGAAAGCAGGACTCAAAACACATGAAAAGGTTAAACAGCTCAGGAGACAGCCACTCTTAAAAGAAGCACATTGTCCAAGATGGCTTGTACACATGCTTTGAGGAAATCCTCCCTAGTTTTTCATATCATTTGGGTATTTCTGGCAACTGTATGTTATGCATCATGTGAACAATAGTTGTTAGATGGTTGAACAAAACTCCTTTTAAACAGTGAAAGCAATGGATTTATAGTCTTTATACACTGACATGAACAAGATTTGTGGATAGAATACAAATTGTCAAAACATCTTGAACTCCATAAACAATTTAAATAAGAATTGAGCTCAAATGGGATTGATGTCATTGCTTCACTATGGAAAGCCTAAATCAGCTATATATTGCTAAAACCGTGTATTAGAGGGTTCTGAAGAGAAAGGTGGCCAGGCAGCAGGTACTTGTTACTTATAATTCTACTGGCATGTACTTTTCCTTGGTAGGCAGACTTTGCCAACAGCTGCGATTGGAGAAAAGCTTTTGGCTCCTGCGTGTGCTGTGGGAGCAGAGAACTTACAGTTCCTTGGCACTGCCTGCCACTGTGTCCATTACCTGCCACTGAACTTTCCATTTCCACTTTTACTGACCTCTGGCTCTGCTGATTCAAAATAATATTTATTTCAATCAAAATGCATTTACTTTTCTACTACCTCTACTGTGATGAATTTCTATCCATGTTTGGACTCCATCCTTTCTCTCTGTGTTCATGCTGTCCTTCTGTCACTCCTGGATACCTCTATAAAATCTTTCCTTTGAACTTGATGGGCCATTCTTTGAAATGGCATCAGATCAACACTGACTGTCTACTGTCTAAAATGTTATGACTCGTTTGTTTCTTCTTAACCTATCTGCTCTTTGCTGTGTAAGAATATCAGTCTTGTTTGTATATATCTCCATTCTTGTTCTTTTTTTTTTTTGGCTCTCTACATCTGCTATATTAGGCCATTGAACTGTGATATGTTTAAGTGAAAAGAATTGTAACTTAATTTTCTAGACTTCATCTATCAATAATTTGATTTTTTTCTCAAGAAAAAAAAGCATTTAGCTATTTCTAAACAAAAATATTAGTATTTGATACATCGCCTTCATCGGGTGTCTTTTTCATGTTAAAGAGTCACTGGGATTAGCAACAGAGGAAATGGCTGAGAAATAACTGATGATATTTCTCTTTGCCTAAAAACGCTGATTCATTGAAAACAAACCATCACAAAAAGCTGACTATGTACAGTCTTGTGATAAGAGAGAAGCAAGTTTCAAAACTTTATTGCCAGTTTTAGGATATGTGGACTGCTACTACCCGAGATACTGGTTTCTGTCATTCCACAGAAGGAATAATGATGACTATTCCCAAGACAGTTTCTACACAGAATGTTATCACTAATTTGTTAATTGGTTTCCCAGGCTACTCAGCTTCAGCAGCCTAATGAATCATTTACTCGGAGAATCAAACAGTGGATTTTGGTGTCTGGCAAATCCTGTGTCCTCAGCTGCTGGGGCAGCCCCACTGGGGGACAGCCTGAGGGACAGATCCATGGGGACTGCTCTGGCATTTACTGCTCGAGCACCTGAGGAGCCTTGATGTGTATACATTTCACTGGTGAGAACAGCTACTTTCTTAGCAGGGTGCCAGTCATCAGAAAGGGCAAGAAAGAACTTCTAAAGAGAGAGAAGAGAGAAAGGATTTTCCAAAGCCTTGCAATAACGATACACCAGAATCTTGTGAAAGATAAGAGAAATGGTTCTGAGATTTTTATTTTGGAAAAACCTATAGCTCTTAAGAAATTGTGAGGAGCACATCCAGACTGCCAGTGTCCAGAAGCCCAAAGAGGAGCCCAAAGACGAATCTTGCACAGAGGTCTCAGGAATCAAAGGGTTGCACTGTACAGTTCTCCATGTCTAAGAGTTTTGATCTGAGAATCTACCTGGGAATATCAGAGCTAATGGCATAACCAGGCTCTTCTCCAATCCAGCTGCTTCAGGAGTAGGTGCAATTTGGCATTTCAGTTCACCTGTCACATACAGATTAAAGTCAATCCAAAGAGGTATTATTTTCTGTGACAATGAAAATGCTTTCATTACCTGATCATATGCCATCCTAGAAGTTTTTCTTTCAACATTAATGTTTCTACATTCTTTCTGCTCTCAACATGTAAGTTTTTAACACTGCTCATTACAGTTCATATTATTTCTCTTTAATGATATCACACATTATAATCAGAAATTTCTTCTCAATATATGACAATAATTTTTGCATATGCATTAAAAAATGAAAGTTGTATTCATCTTTTTCGTAGAAGTGTCCTTGGTTTGCTTATGGCTGGTTATTTTGGGTGACATAAGGCTATTTAGTAGAATTTTATGATGCCTTCTCAGTCTGTTTTAATACTTAGTACTCATGTTACAGTATACATAAGACAGTGGAAAGGACACTGTTTTATATTCTCATTCTCAGCTAAAGGCCAGCATATAAGCTTTTCTTTTTCTATAACATGCCACTTAACTACTTACTTTATATGCCTTGTGAGGCAAAACCCAGATTCATGGAAATAATATGGAGTGGCCTTAAACTGTTGGTCCTCTATTGAGATCTCGGAAAAAAGCACCCTTGGGGGGAAGAAAGATTTGGTAATACAGCTGTTGACCCATACTGGGGTAAGATTGACCCTACCAGGGATCACTTCACTCACCCCATATCTGTATGGGGTTTTCATGTGTGGCTGGCTTGAGGGGACCGTGCTCTATATCTTCATGTTTTCACAGGCAAAAGGCACTCCAGTGAGGGCACCGGTGCGCTGTCGGGACAGGCTCTCAGCCCCCTGGGCGTGTATGCGTGGGAAAGGGGTGTTCTCCGGCACCTCAAAGCGGGCAGCGAGGGATAAGTGCCATCCACAGCCCGGGAGAGCAGGGGAGCATCTGCGGGGCGGCGGGATGGGCGTCCCGGCTGAGGGGAACGACCCGCACCTCTTATGGGGGGAGCGACGGCGAGAGGGAGGAGGAGAAAAGGACGGCGAGGAGAGGGGCTGTGGAGACGCGGGCGGGCAGGAGCCGGGGGCCAGAGGAGGAGCTGAGCGCAGAGCGGCGGCGGGCACGGACGCGGCGGGGCCGGGAGCTGGCGGCGGCCGGAGCGGGGGCAGGTGCGGGAGCCGCCCACCGCCGCTGCCCCGCCAGAGCCCCCCGGGCCCTATGGTGCCGCGGCGGGACCCGCATCCCGCTCGCCGCCTTCCGACGGGCCCCGCGGAGCGGCGCGGGGCAGCGCAGCCCGCCGGCCCCGGGAATCCGCGGGCATGAGGAACCTGCCGATCCTCCTCCTCTCGCTCTGCTGGAGCCTGGGGCGGGTAAGTCTCCTGCGGGCCCGCGGCACAGGGTAAAACTCACCCCCTCCAGACCTACGGCTGTTCCTCGAGGTGCCCATGCGGAGCCCCCGGGCCGGAGCTTCCCCGCAGCTCCCCGGGGCGGGGGCTCGGTGGCAGCCGCGGCAGGTGCGGCTCTGGGACATCGGTGCCTCCCGGCAGTGGCCCTCACTGGCATTCCCTGGGCGGGGATGTCGAGGGGAGAGGGTCCTCAGCCCCCGCCGGCATCCCCGGGCGCTCCCTCTCCGCGCCCCCGGGGCGGGCTCCGTGCCCGCACCCGCATCGGCGGAGCCTCCCCGCACCCCCGGGCGCTCCGCAGGGCCGGGACGGCTCCGCCCCGGCCCGGTCCCCATCCCCGCCGAGCGGGCACTCGTTCCCCGCAGTTTCCCCCTGACCGGTGGGGCAACAACAGTTTGCAAAGAGTTTTCACGGAGCGCTGCCCCTGGGGCGGTCCAGCGGGTCGCTGGTGGTCATCGTGGTGGGGAAACCCCGGCCACTGGATTGAGACCTACAAAGCATTCAGAATATTGAAGCCTTCTTTAGGGCGCCTGCTTTTAGCATCTTTATATTTTCAAGCGTTTCTTAAGTAGTTTGTAAAAGTCAGTTACGCTGGTGGAAACATGATATACAAAACAAAACAAACCCCAAAAATAAACCCCAAACAAACAAAAAATCTGCCCTCTAAATCTTTCCAAAGATTATTACTGTACAACACCAAAAATCAGGAAACCACTCTGAAGGTGAGTGTAAACTGCTTGTCAGAGGAAATGTTAAAATTGCTAGTCTGGATGCCTTAGAAATTGTTAAGCTGCTTAAAAGGTAGAGAGACTCCTCAGCTGGATTTCCAGCTCAATGTGCATCTTTACACTGTGCAGCACACATGGTTCTGTATTCACTGGTGACAAAGGATGACCTACCCTTGGTTAAGCAGAGGGACAGATGGATGAGCACCAGTCCTGAGAGGTGGTGAGCGTCCTCAAAATCCACTTTGGGGTTCTTAATGTGTTTTGGGAAGCGGTCAGAGCCCCATAGACTTGAACCTTTAATCTCTTTAGCTTTGTGAAGCTGAAGGAAACAGGTGTATTAGAAGTCATACAGTGTAGTACAGTTTGACATGCATCCCAGCTTTGAAAAGTAATGTTGTGTTACCTTTGGCTACCAGCAAATTTATGTTTTCAAAGTAACCTTCTCTGGTTACGTCACTGTTACTGGAAAACTTGCACTTATTTAAGAAGTACAAGAGAGAGTTGTTTATGCTGTTGGTTTCTTAATTGCAGTAGCTGCTTTGATTTATTCCTTATTTAACATTTCTATTTACTGGAACCTTCTTTTCCAAGACCCAGTAAGTATAATACTTTTTGATGAGAAGGAAATCTACTGGTGGTTACCGAATGTTTGCAACTGGAAAAGGAAAAAATAAAACTAAAATATGTTATGTTAAATGAAAATGCTATTAAAAACATTACGTATACATGGGACTTTTATTTTACGTGGGAGCTATCTGCAAAGTAGATAATACATAACAAAAGGTAGATATTTTCAGTATAATGCTGAACTTTCTGTTACGAGTTCCAGACGTTCTAATTTATGTTAAATATCTGTCGTTATAGAGGAAAAAAATCTGCACTGAAAACATATAATTTCAATAGTCAACATAGAGAAAAGACTGAAAAGAAGGCAAGGTTCCGATGTTGTAGATGGTAAAAGGAGACATTTGGAGAAGAGACAGATTTCTGTGAGTTTTAACAACAGCTCCTGCTGTTGTGCTTATGGCTATTACACTATATTTTTAATAGCTGGGAAAGTGGCTGGCCCACAAGAAGCCTGCAGAATCACCAGGTTCTCAGTCCTACCTTTGGGTCCAAGGTTCTGGGTCCACAATCACAGCTTAATTAAGTAGTGCCATTTGAAAAAAAAATTACTGTGTCATGCATCAGAGATTGTTACCAAATTCTGTTATTAAATATCTCCTAAAAAAAGTGAGACGAAAGAGAAAGGAACTTGGAAGGAGACCACCCTTTTCTTGGTAACTACAAGTGTGAGGATGAGTGAAGTACTGCATATTCCCATTCTATTTATTTAAGATGTTATTCCATTTGAGTTAATCAAACAGTCCCATTAGCTCCAGTGCTGTTTCCAACTTTCCCATTTGTCACCTACCACAGTAACTTGCTCCCACGCACTCTCTTACGGACTCTGTGTGTTTCTCTGTGAGGCTCTATCTGTCTCTCTGAATCCAACCAACTGCAGTGCATCTTCCCTGGGTCTTGTTTCTCTACCCAGTACTCCTACATCTGTCTCTGTGGACATATATAACCTTTTCTTAACATCAAAGAACTGGGGGCAGGGCTTTGAATGAGTAAAGGCATTAAGTGCTTTAATTTTTAAGTAGTGGGGTTCTCTTCCTGAATAGCACTTGCTTGAATCAAATAATCATGCTCTGGGACCTCCAGGAGATAAAATATACACGGTGAAAAGGGGAAGAAAAGCAAAATTTACCATGTCAAAGAGAATGCAGTTTCATCAAGTTTCACGTTCTGTGATTTGCATTAAACTTTCAGCTTCCTAACCTAGTACAAAAGGGGGAAAAAAGGCAAATGTGTTTACTCTCCTGCTTCAGTTTAGCTCACAGTTTTTCTGTAGAAGGTCTCATGACATAAAATTAGGGAATGCACTAGAAAGCTAAATGAAATGCTACAGGAAGGAGCCACTGAATGCTCTAGTAGATTATTTCAACATTTTACTATGAAAAGTCAATGTGTGAGAAGCTAAAATGGGCACTGAGTGTGTTAAAAAATGCCTAGCACATGCTTGGGCAAAACCAGTGCCAGTTAAAGTTGTAGCTTTCCTTATTGGTAGTTGCATTCTTCATGAAGCATTTTAATTCACATTTCAAGACAAAACCTGTTTGTTAATTCGACACAGGTGAATGGTATCCATCCAGAATGCAGATTTCAGCTGGAGATTCACAAGGAGGAAACAAGGTGCATGGAACTTCTAAAGAATGCGAAGCCAGTGGACTACAAGGGTAAGAGAAGATAAGGTGTAATGTACAGATAACTGGAGAGCCAAAGTTTTTTTCCCTTTACCTTCTTTACTGTTGCAGTTGTGGTTTCCATACTTGTCCTCACTGTGCTGATGATTTTATGGTTTTCAGAATTCATAGGATTTTGCATTAAAGATACACCTGCAGCAAGGATGTTGTGAGAGGTGTGCCAGGGGCTGGTGTTTTCTGACTGGCAGAGGAGCTGCAGGTTGGTGATGACGGGACAAAGAAAGAACAAATCTGAGGGAAAGTTGAAAGCCTTGGGTCCAAGCATCTCTCTCGAGTTATGCTGAAAGTAAAGAACTAGTGGGAGGAATGATCTCTGGGTTTCCCAGGCAGACAATGTTTCAGACAGAAGATCAGATTCGTGTTATATCCAAAAAACAAACTCTCCCTGTTACTTTGTTGTGTTTTTTTTTTTTTTCTTTCTGCATAGAAAGATAATTATGTAGCAAACTGTAATTTAATGGAAGAAAGAAGGAGGAGTAAATGAAGTTAATTTTTTATTATTTTTTTTTTATTTTTTTAGATTTTATTAGATTTCTTTGCTACATTTTCATGTGAGGAGAACAAAATTTTATGGAAAAATTACATTTTTCTTTTAAGTTGAAACTGATGATAAAGCTATTTGTTCAGCAATCGGAATACAAAGGCAACAGATAAATTCAGATGGGTGGTATGTAGGTTATTTGTCTTTTTTGGTGTTCAATCTGTTTTAAATGCACTCTGAGGATAATTATGGGACCTCCGAGACCTGCCATCTGCAGTGTCCTTTGAGCATAAACATGAGCCTCAACTTACAATGCTTTCTCCCCTCTCCTTGATTTAAATGTGTAACTGCCTCAGTTCATATTCTAATATCAATTTATATACAATAAAATAAGTCAAAGGATCATCAACAGTTTGTATTTCACTATAATTTCTTCTTTATGTCAATTCAGATCACTAATTAGAAAAATACAAAATCTTTCTGGAATAATTAATCTAGATTTCTATTTTTTTATTTATATGAGTGATGAAGAGAGATGGTTGTTACATAAATAATATTATTGTGCAGCCAGATGGAGAACTAATTAGTAGCCCAGCTTAATGAATGAAATCTTGAATTATTAAATTCACTATTAGCTGTTATAAGGCTTTGGAAGTCAAGCTTTCCTCAAGATACACTTTTGTGATCCAGATGCCAGATGGCTCCAAGGGTATCCTTGTGATGCACACCAGTTTTATTTTGAGTTCCATAGGGAAAGAAATGAGTTTTATGTCAATATTTGCTTCCCAACCTCTTTCCACTGGAAGAGGGGTGCCTCCTGAAGGCAAACTACTGTGAAAGAACTTCATGTCTTGGAAGGACACAGCATGTCTGGTACTGATTCAACTCTGCAGATAGTGATAAAACAGCAGTGATTTATACATTTGACTGAATTCCTGTCTGAAACTAAAGGAATAGTCCATTCTGTTGGAGACTAGAACAAAGTCCCTGTGGTAGTGGACTTTTACAACAGTGTGTTTAATGTTACAGGAGAGTTTATTCTATGCTTCATGTTATAGATACCCTAACCAAGAACCTTTAGAGAGTAGCCTATGTTAAATATAGGTATTTACACAGCAAAAATAGCCATTCTCTGTGTGTCCTTATTTTCCTAATAAAGTCTCTGTAATCATATGTTGAATAATTATGAATAATAATACTCTGCTGATAAAGAAGAATTACTGATGAAAATTGGAAAGCTGGAACTAGTCCAAGTCCTAGCTCCACATGTAACTTGTAGTAAATTTGAAACATAATTCTTTATAATAAATTCAGAAATGTTTTTCCTGAATGGCAAAGATGGTTATACAGCCTTTGTCATGCCTTTCTAACTTTAGTGTGTGCTACCTGACTTACAAAAGCTGTAACAAAATCTGAAGGTACTGTCTTGAATTTGAAAATAAAGGTTCCCTGAGATTTTCCACCAGAGGCTTGGTCCTCCATTATCAGAATCAGGGGAACATTTTCATTAACTTATTGGGCACCTGAGAAACTTTCATACTTCTGTGTCACATGCTCCAGAATTTGGCTGGCATGTACAGCTACTGAATTTTGGAGGATCCAAACTGTATGGGACAGTCAGCTTCTCCTTTCAGCTGGATGGCAATTATGTATTGAATACCTTACCTAATCTTCTCAGCTCCCAATTAGGGAGACATAAAGGAAATATTTAAAGGCAATTAAGTTGGTATGTTTTTGGTTTTGTGGTGTTTTTTTTTTTTTACATAATAAATGATCTTGCCTGAGCTGCCTCATGACATGGGCTGAAGAATTTCACTGAGTAATTTCTGTAGTGCACCTAAAATCACTGACTATGAAGTCTATAAAGGACTTGCTTACTCCAGGGCTTAATAAAGCAATAGCGTGTTTTGCAAGGAAACACTGCATAAAGACTGTGTAAATATCCTTTGAACAGTGCTAAGGATATACTAAAACCACAGGACGAGGTCTGAGACATCCAGACCTCTTGCTTTGCACCCTTTGGGGGATTTTCAGGCATTAGCACATACCTTTCCATTAGTGGGCAGCATTACACTCCATTTAGGGAAGGAGTCACTCTCCAAAGATCTGTGGCAGTGCCTTCCTCTCTGTAGTGCTCTTTAGCACATCTAGTTGTTTATTTTATGAAGACTGCATTAGCTTCTATCCACATTTGTTTTCTTCTTTCCACCTTTAATTTGGCCCCTGAGGTATGGATGCACCTTAGCTGAGAGCCTAGCAGAGGGTTTCTTTTTTTTTTCAAACTTATTTATTTTTGAAGGGCAGATGAATTGCATTCTAAATAGTTTATAGTAGCTACGGATTTTGAGGTCCATATCGAAAAAACCAAACTAATCTGTTTTTTATCTGCTACCCATGGCTTGTCTTCTTACAAACAAAAAAACAAAACAAACAAAAAAAAACCCAAAACAAAACAAAAAAAAAAACCAAAACAAAACAAAAAAGAAAAACCCAACAAACAGAAAACTCCCAATAAAGTGAATGAAAAGACAAAAAAATTGTTCTGCTGCAAACTTCTGCCTTTATTCAGTATTTAGAATTTTTCCTTATAAAGTAACTGACTCATTTTTGTTCACCTTATAATGAAAAATGAAAACTTACTGTCAGAAATGTTAAAACTCGGTCAGTAGACTTTTCAAGAGGGTTTACATCAGAAAGTTTTAAAAGGATTTCATTATGAAAAAATGAAGTCTAAGGTATTCATCTTGGTCTAAGTGGCTGCACAGTTAAATGTGTCTTTTTGGATTTTGTATTCCAAAATGTGTTTTTGTGAGACCATATGTCAGACAACATTTTAAATTTTAGATATGACATCTTAACTTTGAGAAAGGGATGTAGAAAAAAAGAAAAATGGCTTTGGAAAGAGAAGCTTCATAACGCAACTAGTAATGGGAAATTAAAATAGACAAGACTACCAAAATGGTGTTCTTAAGTTACTCATAAATTTAAAGCAAGAAGGACCAATGTTGCTATATAATCCAATCTCCTGAATTACGCTGTCAATGGAATTTCACTCAATGATTGCAGCACTGAGCTCAAGATCTTGTGGCTGAAACAGAGCACATTTTTCTGAAAGCTCTTCAGAACAGCGGGATGAATATTCAGAAGTTGAACCTGCGGCAAATTGTCCAAAAGCCTTTTTAATCCAACTCATTTAGCTCTTAAGGTTATTTTTCCAGTAAGAAAGGTGCCTATTTTGCATTTCCACACACCCAGCACACTGTACTACCACACGTCTGTGTATGACACACACCCCTCTGTGTATAACAAGGCCAACCTGACAATCACTGTCTCCTCCACATTAGTAAACAAAAGACTTACACAAAGCCAGATGAGGCCTTTCTCTTGCTACATGAAATCTCCTCAAGGTTCCCCTTTCTTTATCCTCCCTATCTCATCAAGGTCTTGCATCAGGTTTTGTTTGGTTTTGCAGCTATTTTCTCTGCAAAATGAGTCAGTATTTCAGCCTGCAGTGTTGCTTACAGTCATCTGAGGTAGCATTCGAAGTAGAATTAAATGAGATAGTGGGATCATGTAACTTTTATGCAGCACCAGTAGCTCTTGGCAGAACAACTTTAGCTTTCTTGAATCTCTGTGCTGCTGCTTTTCTAGCTGTAGTACAAACATGTTGCTACTTTTTGGTTCACACATTTTTTAATGAAGGGAGCCAAAGGAACTGCTTTGGATGTTTGTCTGTTTTGGCTTTTATTAATTGAAGTCTCATCATTAATGACACCATATGAAACTGATCATCCTCATGGTATTGACAATGTCTGGGCTTTGTGTAAGCTGTATTTAATTCTTTGAGGGCAGAAGAGAGGCAGAGCTGGTTCCTCTTTGGAGGAGGCTGGTTGAGAGAGACGGGAAAGAACCTTGGATGAAAGGAGTTGCCTACCGAAAAACAACCAATGGGAAATAAAATGGTGAAGACAAGAAAATGTCCTGATCAACCTCATTCAAAAATCTCATATAATAAAGGTTATTAAGAGTAGCAGTAGCAAACTCTTTTGGAAAGAAGAGAGGCAACACTTGTCCACAGTAATTTTGAAGACCTGAAATTCCAACTCCACCCAAAATGTAAACAGAAATTCAGCAGTAGACATTAATAAAAGGCATTTGTATTCCAAGGAAAGTGAACAGCCATAAGTGAATTTATTGTGTTTTCCAGAAGACTCTGAAAGAAATACTCACCCACATAGCTTTGCACTTGAGTCCTGATAAAGACGGCTGTGGCCGTGGCAGTCCACTCTCCATGGCATCCAAAGTTCAAATACCACAGGGAGAAAGTCTTGAGTACCAAAACACTGAAAGAGCTCCAGCTTAATACAACAAATAGCACATGGGTTAGACATAATACAAACTAGCAGAAATATAAGGTCTCTATACCTTACGGAGACTTTTAATATTTTGTGGTGCTGTTTATACAAACCAGAGATTGATATTTATTGGTATTTTTGGAAGAATGTGCATCATGTCAAAATTGTGTCAACATGAATGTGAAGGTACCTCTTACAGCTTTGTCTATACATCCATTGAATGAGAATAGAAAATGGTATTCTCATGGTATGAGTAAAATACTGTCCAGTCATACAAAAATAAATGCTCTTGTCTCCGAAGCACATTTTGAGTGACTGGAAAGCAGGATTTACTTGAAAAATTCAGAGGAAAATCTGTTTTCTTTTTTGTGAGGTGGGGTTTTTTGTTTGTTTGGTTTGGTTTGGTTGGTTTGTTTTTTAATTTTTTTGCTGACAACTTCTGTATTTCCTTATAGAACCCTAAAAATATGTAGATTACATTAAATTTAAAATTGGCTAATAGATTTTTGATTCTCTGGTGAGAAACTGTTCTTCAAAAGGGAAAAGAAACTTTCTTCTGAAGTGTTTAATTTAGTGAAAAGCCAGAAAATCCTCAGAAATCTCAGAAACAGTATTTTTGCTATTACTGATAATAGAGTTGGCTTTTGAAAAACCTATGAACTGCAAACATTTTAGGTGAATATGAGATAAACTCTATTGGTCTGATCGTTCCTTTAACTAGTTCAACCTGGTGTATACCATAGACTTCGAAAATTCTGCTTGCTGTCTATGAGTAGCGTTTGTTAATTAAAAGTTTTTACATTTCCTCTGCTCTGGGGAGGCTGAATCCGGTACCACCTGAAGGTCCAGACCTGAGCACGGACGGGGCTCTGGGCAGGGCCATCACAGCCTGTTTGTGCACTCAGGGCCCTGACAAAAGCAGATGGCAAATAACTTCAGTGAAATATCATGGAGCAACAGCTTTTTTTTACAACTGTCCTATTCCTATTGCTGCTCTAAGCAGTTCTGCTGCTTTGCTTCCAGTTTGCCAGCTTGCTATTTCTTTAACACCTCCTTTTCCTTTCTTTTTTATCACTTGTGTGAAAATGCAGAAAGAATATCAGTCTGTGTATCTTTGTAATTCCATGCAACCTAAGTTACATGCTGTGGTGTACAGACCTGCAGTCTAGAAATCATCGCCCATAAGAGGTGAGATGGCTCCTGTTCTGTCAAGTTAAATACAAAAATCAAAACATTTCCCTGTTTGAAAAATAAACCCTAGGCTAGCTGTCGACTTTCTGACTCATTTTCAAAGCACTCTTTTGTTGTTTCATGTTTCATGCACATCTAGACAGCTTAAAAAATGCTCAACCTCCCTTGGAAGTGGCAATTTTTAAATCCAAATGCAAAGTGCCACCTAGTGGTTTTATATACACAAAATGTGTCTATAAACAAAACTTTCTAGTGCAAGTCCAGTGTTTCACTTCTTTATAGACAAAGAAGCACACGCAGGTAAACGAACTTATTGCTCAAAGACTGGATCTCAAACAGCAGGATGATGAATGTGGTGGCAGTGCTTATGTAAGCTGGAGAAAATAAGAAACAAAACGTAGTTTATAGTCTGTTATGTTTCCTTTCATTATGAAGTATCTGCAAATGCATCACAAGAATTCAAGACCAAACATTCAAATAAAGTAAGTGATCTCATTGAAACCAGCTAGCAATAACATCTGCAGTGTCATCTAGAGGAATAGGAGGGAGGATCAGCAGAGGAGTGACTTTTGAGAGAGTAACTGAGCAGAGGTTTTCTGGGAATTTTGGTTGTTTCCTTGGATATGCAGTGAATGACATATCAGGGAAAAAAATATGCAAATTAAGAGACTTTAAAGGGATTGTTATACATAGGGTGCAGTTGTGTTCTTCTAGACACCACAGAAAGAAGGATGAAGAACCTTTTGGTTTTTTTGCTAGTCTTACTAACAGTTCTCATGGTTTAACCCCAGCCAGCTACCAAGTACATGAGGCCATGAGTTCAGTCCCCATCCGTGGGGTCAGGGAGAGAATTGGAAGGGTAACAGCTGGAAAACTCATGGGCTGAGATGAAGACAATTTACTAGGGAAAGCAGAAGCCATACATGCAAGGGAAGAAAAGAAAGGATTTAAATCACTGCTTCACAAGGGCAGGCAGGTGTTCAGCCATCCCCAGGATAGCAGGGTCCCATCACATGTAGTGGTTACTTGGGAAGACAAACACCATCAATCTGAATGTCTCCTGCTTCCTCCTTCTTCCTCCCACTTTACGTGCTGAGCATGATGTCATATGGTCTGGAATATCCCTTTGGTCAGCTGGGGTCACCTGTCCTGGCTGTGTCTCTTCCCAAACCTCCAGGCACACCCAGCTTCCTCACCACCGTGTCTGCATGAAACGCAGAAGAGGCCTCAGCTCTGTGTAAGCCCTTCTCAGCAATAACAAAAACAGCTTCTTTGGGTGTGCATCAACACTTTCATGCCTCACCTCAGCTCTCACTTTTAATGGAAATGGGGATGAAATAGAAAGGTCTGAAGTACCACAAGAGGATGATTAATCTTGTGTACTCCAGGGCTTGTTTATGCTGGCTCATGCAGTCCAACCATCAAAGCCAAAGGAGTTTCATTTTGACGCTGTAGTTCTGAGTGCTGGCAGATGAAGAAAATAGTTTCTTTGTCTTTCTGATTATTTGTATGTCGTGTTGTTGAAGTTGTTTCTGGCTTAAAATCAATTGGGAAGGAAGCATGACCTGAATTGGCTGAGGTAAACATTCTTTTATTTTGCATAAGCCCTGGTGTTGCATCGTAGAGATTTGGACTTGATCTTGACCCAAAACTGCAACTCAGGAAGCACCCATGCATGTTGAAGTTCTGTTGACTTCAAAGGCTGTGAAGGCGACTTGCTCAGATGTAAACCTCTTAAACTGGGTAGAGATGGCCAAGTCAATATCAGAGATATCTCAGAGATGCTGTTAGTAACACCCAAAGAGGCTGATCCAGCATACAAGGCAATGGAATAAGACATTACTTTATCTACAGAGATAAACTTTGTGAAGTTTCCCTTTAGTAATCCCTTATTTTTGGCATCATCCTTCTGAATATAGAACAGAGGCTGCATTTAGAACTGTACAATGCTAAGAGGAGTGAAGATAGACTCAATCCCCATGAGCAAGTGTTTCCTCTGGAGAATAACATTTTCTTGGGAAACTGTATAAAGAGAGCTCTACGGAATTGGTGACCAAATGCAGAATTGCCCCCATCATCCTCCTCTCATCATCTCCAAACCCTGTTCTTGGTACCACAGAGGATCCCTCCCAGCTATAACACTTGGATGGAGTCTTCCTAAGAAAAACAAGGCCCATGGGAACGCTGTGCCACTGGGTTTTCTTCTTGCTGCATGCTACATGCCCCCAGGACAAATCCAACTGCTGGTCCCATAACACATTCTTCAGTTCCCTAGTTTATGTGCACTTAGAAAATTAACTTTGAAAGCAGGATGCTGCACATTTTATGTTAACACAAGTTGTCCAAGTTTAATTGCACTAATATGGTCTAATACAAATATAGAACTTCTAAATATTCTTTTTCCAGCTTCATTTAACTCATGTGGCTTGATTTTGGGCATGACCTCACTAGGACAGAATAAATTAATAGTGAATTGCTAATACTATAAATATTCTGAAGAATAATATAGATGTGAGCAGTTCCTAATCCAAGTTTTATGTTCTCTACGGAAAGGAACAAACTGTCCCTTAGACTTCTAATAATCTCATGGAAATAATACTGGTAGGATAAAAGTTTTATTTTTCTCTTTTGCATAAGTTAAAAAATTTAAATTGTCAATTGCCTTATTTGAAGACATAAATGCCAAGAATTTTGCACATGATTTATTTTTATTCAGGATAACTTGAACTGCATATGAATAACATTTCCTTACTTCTTTGTCCTTGTAAGGCTTATATCAAGAAACTTTCATAACTCTTTGCTTAGCTTAGAAGACAAGGATTATAAATAGACACCTTTAAACGTGGCATGGTTGAGCCAAGTGCCTTTAGCAGGCTATAGAAAGCTTTGTGCTCATTCACAAGATACTGCCTTTGAGCCACATTTATATAGACATCAGCACGGGAAAGGCTGTAGCAAATTACTATCTACTTGTTATGCAGCAAGTTATGCACCAAGTCACTGTCTACTTGTAACAAGTCATTACTGCCAGTATAAAACATACCTGTAAAATTTGAAATCCCCCTCCCCTTCCTGATGTCAATATAAAGAAGCATTCTTTGTTCAAATGCCTGCTATTTAGTTTGAGAGATTATTTTGTAAGTCCATGCCTATTGTTCCAAAAATTCTCCGTGGGTTCCTATTGTATATGTCATGTTGACTCCTATTAATTACTTAAATATTTCTTTGTGCTGTTCAATAAGGTTATTACTGCAGATAGAAAACTTCGTTTTGTGATTAAGAGATTTCAAAATTTTGCAGTTGTTAATAATCATATTCAATAATCAATATCAATGCTTAGAAGTCATTTTTTAAACACTTCTTACCGTTTCTTATCATTCTCACATCCAAATGACGTAGTTTTAATGAAACATTGTGCAAACAGTACATTAACTGACCCAAAAATAAGCTGGTTAATCAGCAGACTCCTATGATTTCTTTAACATTTTCATAGAAAATACCATCTTTGTAGCTTTCTTGAAAGAGTCTAACATTTCTTGGACCACTTATCCAAAACTTCCACCAGGTCTTTATAACGTAAATACAGGAGGGGGATTTGGATCACACTGAGATTTCAAGTCTGTTACTGCTGGGTTTTTTTCAGGATGTGTTGGAGTTTGGGATAACATCACCTGTTGGCGTCCTGCGAAGATTGGAGAGACTGTCACTGTCCCTTGCCCAAAAGTGTTTAGCCTGTTTTCTGGCAAACCAGGTATTTTATTCTAAGGTGTACTTTTACTGGCTTCTTTATGGTATTTGTAGCATGTGCTAAAAGTGGTTTATTTGGAGTTTTTGTTTTCTTTTTAAAGAGTTAAAATTCTTTTCAGAGCTGTTTGTGATACACCATGAAAAGACCAAATTGTCGTCTTTGTGGTCTGTACAGTGTTCTTTGAGCCTGATACTAAATATATATTCTAATACAGTGACACTCACCAAGGCTGGAGACATTGCTTGCTCTTTTTGACCTATTTTTGATTATTATTAAGGCATCTGAGCCTGACTGAGATCTCTAAAAACTACCAGAAGATCACATGCAGATTCTCCCTTCTGTGATTAGAAGGGGAACTCTGCCTTGCTATCATGAGAATAATGAGCCCACACTAATACATAAGACCTAAAAAATATTACTTTTGCATTTTAAGGTAGTTATTATGAACCCTTTTATTCTGCTTTTCAATAGAACTTGAAAAGAGCTCATCAGTGTCTCAGGCTGCTTGAACAACTGTTTTAAACCTACCATATTCTGCACCATCTTGTCAATTCATCTTACTTTGATTTCATTTTGCACTGTGGCATGTTATAGTGGGCTTTTGGAAATACATGATGCACGTAGAGTGTTTCGCGTGTATCTCATAATGCAGTAGGAAAAATTTTACCCCATTGCTCAGGTGAGAAACTGTTGTCGTGAGGAGCTGGTGAAAAATGTGAAAGTCATCACAGTGATTTAATTGTGTTTTTGAGGTTAACTTGGGGTATGACTAAAATACCTTTTTTCTCAAAACTGTTGATTAAGTCTTGTTCCAGTAAAAAATAGATAACTAAAACAACCTACACATGAGCAAAGGTTTTAATTCCAGGAGCTGGTGAATGTTGGTTAGTTTATCATGGATAGTCTAAACAGTTTATAAAGGGGAAAGTATGTGTAATCTTTACTAAATCTTATGAAATCTATAAAAGTATTCAAATGACTCAGAGATATTAAGGTGTTGTCATGAGACAAAGCAAACTAATAAATATCAAAAATTCAAAATCTGAATTAAATCATTCTTCTTCCATTTGCCAAAGGTAGAGCGTGCACTCTCTCTCTGGAGTTTATTTCATAACTGTTAGTTATTATTGCAACAATATTTTAATTTTGCTGTAAAACAATTACAATAAATATTTAAGTCTGAAACCTTCACAGTACACTACAGCTCTGTCTCACCTTAACATGGTGTCAGCAAGTAAGAGTACTTCCTTTTCATAATTTTCTATAATTTTCCCAGATACAGCTTTTTTCATGCCTACCTGTTTACTTCTTACTTGTGAAACTAAAAGGGTGTTTTTTAGAGGTACTTGTTCAATTTAAGAGTGTTTTTAAATCTTATCTTTCTATAATTTCAGAGAAAGAAGACAGCAAACATCTTGCATGGTTGATTCAATTAAGATCTAACCAAGTATCTTAGCACCTTTAAAATTGCTCAAGAATATATAATTTATTTAATTTATACACAACACGTTTCAAATGAACTTCATTCTTATAGAAGAAAATTATAAAAATATATTTAAATAAGAAATCTAACTCTTTCTATTTAGCCAGACTTTTGAGATGTATGCTTTAGCTTTTTAGTGTTTAAAAGAAGTTAAAATTCTACAAGATGATCTAGACTACCCTATTTTTATGCAAGTATTGCAATTCAAAAGTAGGCTTTTATATGCCATTATTCTTTAAAGAATTTCTTAATTTAAATCATGAATTTAAAGAATTGGTTGTCTTCTTGTCCTTACAACTTTTGGAGACCTGACTCTAAATTTCTTCTGTGATGGTCAAGATTATAGTTTAACCATACCACATAATTAACTCTTTATTGAATATTAGTAATTTTTTATTAAAAGACTTTTTACTGTAAAACAACCATATTATCCTATAATGTTTTTCCTGTATTGTACCTGACAATGCAAGTTTAGGAGTCTCAGAAAGTTATTCAGTGAAGTTCTTATTCACACGTATACGTCTAATTAGAGGTTTTAAAATCAGGTTGCCTTCTGAAATACTTAATTGTGTGAAAAGGTGGTGCAGAAATAAACAATGCCTTCCACAGAACATTGCCTTTAGGTTAGAAGTACTTTAGGTTAGAGTACTTGAAGCAGAAAATACTTCAGCCCCTTGAGTACATAGAGTCTTTTTATTGCAAAACTGGCTTTGACGTAATTTGTGGTTCTGTTAAGACATTCCTCTGCTCCGCCTGGTCAGAGAATCCTGATGTAAAGTGAAGACTCTTCACAACGTATAAATAGGTTACATTTTCTTTTAGAAATGTCATGTCTATGCCAAAAGGCAGAAGTGGTCCTGTTGTTTGAGGAGAATACTGTGGATTTAGGTCAAGGCCTTTTTACTAGCTGGAAAGATGAGGTTGTTGGTTGGTGAACCATTTGTAGGATATTTACAACTTTCCACTGAAGACTTTATACAAAGACGAACTTCCAGTAACCAGTCAGCAAGATAAAAATCACAAAAGCTTTAGTTTGGAGTGTATATAAACAAGTTTGGTTATTCTTGGCCAATGGTGATCTGTGACACATAAATTTATTTCTCTATGGTGAAAAACAGGCATCTTCAAGTCACTTAAAGACCAGTGGCAAACTCCAGACCAAAGCAGTATATTATTATGCATTTCAAGCATTATGGATATACAAGTTGCTTTAAGAAATGTGAGGGGAATTTGGACATGAACTAACATTAGAGGAGTAAGTTATATTACCGTTAATGACTATTCTTTAGTCTGACATGTGTCTCTTCAGTTTTTCTCCATTGAAGCAGTTCCATAGTACGTGAACATGAATTCGCTTTAATTAAATTAGGAAGTAGAATCATGGGTTACCCTTATCTCATCTGTGTGACTTCTGTAAAGAGTTAACTTCTCTCAGTTCCAACCAGAAAACCATTTCTGAAAGAAATAGATGTACAGAATTCCTTTCCAGCCATACTTCTACCAGTCCTGTATGTTCCTTGAACTACATTGTTTCAATATTGGTTCAAAGGGTAAGATTAAGCATACATTTTTATTTCATTTTTCTTCAGCATACAACATGATTTGGCCTTTAAACTTCATTACCAACCTTACCAATATTTGCTGTGGCAGCAGCTCATCACCATAATGTCTAAGAGCTTTTATAACGCCTCAGCATATAATTTAGTACTGGCTTCTCAGAAAAGTTTAAATAGGATTAATAATTAATAAATTACCCCTTTTTAGAGTGAACCAAAAGACTTTAAATAAAACAGCAAAACCCTTCAGGCTGTTGCAGCTGTAACAGAAATATCTGTTACACTGAAGGAGAATCCTGCTATCACAGCTTGGGTTTACTCTTGTTTTTCTGTAATGCAAAGGCAATTCCAAGCAAGAGTAAAAGCCAAAGCAGTGTGAATGAAGAGCACATGAAAGGAAATGGCTGGGTTGCTTTAACAGGAGTCCTAGGAAATACAGGAAACAGAGTTATTTAATGACAAAATTAGGTTGTCTAAAGATTTATTATGAGAACACCTTTGAACCTTTCTGATTTAAACTTTCAAATTTTTCTTTACAGGAAATATTAGCAAAAATTGTACAAGTAATGGATGGTCAGATATTTTCCCTGACATCTTAAGTACCTGTGGATATAATGACTATGAAGACGATTACAAGGTAGGAAAAATACTTTTTCTATTCATTTTGATGCTGGTGTTCAATACATCTATCAGACATGTTCTGCTCTTAAATAACTCCCATTTTACTCAGGCTCAATGAAAATCAGACTGAATGAAAATTCTGCAGTAATATTTGGTAGCATTGGTTGCAATATGTTTGGATTGCAGTTGTCTAATGAGATATAGACATATAGAATTCAGTAACTGTTTGAAATTCAAGGCTGTAAGCAGTTGGTAATTGCAGTAATGCATCTGTGTTTCTAATATTGCAGTGTTACTCAGTTTATGCACCATATGTTTTGCATTGGGTTATTTCAGTAAGTTTCATTTATTTCAAAAGAATATTCAAAAGAAGTTATTTCCAAACTGAATACTGTACTAATCTATCGATAGTACATGCACCACTTGATTGCTTGTATCTGTTCAAGTTATAAGTAAAATAGAATTAATTTAAGTCATTGGAGTTATTGCAGATTTATACTGGGCATTAAACTGCATTAGCATTTGGAAGTGCTTCAGAAAGCCATCATGGTATCTTAAATATACTATGCATGGAAACCCAAGTTTGTTAACTTTGCAGATTCTATTTCTTGTTCTTTTTGTTGAGGGGGTGATTTCTTTTCCACCACATTTTACATATTTTCTATCTGTTTTCCTGCTGAGGCTAACAGAGTAAGATTTTGTTTACAAACATGAGCTCATAGTGTCAGTAAAATTCTTGTTACCCAAAACAGATTAAGTCCTCTTATGAATAAAGATACTTGGGTGGTTGGGGTTCTTTTTCTGGATTTCAATTTCCATAGAATAGCTGTAGCAGATCTGATCTGTCTGGTTTGCAGAGATGTGCATGCAGTTTTTGCCTTCTCTTTCTGTGTTGAAAAGCCCAACCTTTACTGTAGTTAAAAATAGATAATACAGAAAATTGAAAGAATGGGTTGTTTCCCCAAATTTTCTTAAGACACATTATAAAATGTGTGTCATCTGACAACTTGGGAACACACTGTGTATTACTGCTAAAACAGCCATTTTAAACATTGTCACTTGACCCATTGTCATGACATGAGAAAATGGGTCAAGACATAAAAATTCAAATTAACAAAAGATGATATTTCAACAAGTGAAAAACACTTAATTAGCAGATGAAGTAGTACAACAGAAAACCAGTTCTTGTTTGACATACTCATTAATAATTTGAAAGAGGCGAATGAACTGCAAATTGATTACACTTGCAGGAATTAGCCTAGAAAACTGGAAATAGGAAGCAGCAGCAACATTTACAAAAGCCTTGAAAAAAAAGCAAAAAAATAAACGTGTTAGGATGAAAATCAGAAGAGAGATGTGGGAAGCAAGTACTGAAAAAATCACTAGCAAAAGTACCATAGATAGAATATAATAGGTATATCATAGGGACAATAGAGAAAAATGCAAGTGTCATGCAGTTGTGAGATTTCAGGAGGCATTTGAGGTTCTGCATCAACCACTTTTTTACGCACAGGATATTTCCTTCATTTTGGATCTTAGTGCTCAATGGTAGCACCTCAAACCAAAACCTTTACTCAGCATAAATCAATATAGCTTTTCAGGTTTTGGTGTGTGTGATTTGTTTTTGTTGGGGTTTTTTATGTAGTATTTCAACTCTAAGAGCTAAAAATAAAGTCCTAAGTATTTGGATACTGAATATTCTGGACACAAAAATGTCATGCAACCATATGCTTTGTAGATGGTGTATGAAGTTGCCCTCAAAGTCACAGTAACTAAGGAGATAATATTTTAGGGAAGGTGGCAAAATGTTTTTCCTATGGTAAGTCCTAAGTTTTCTTCTATATGCTTTCCTTCGAAGATGATGTTAGAGGAGTAGGTAGAAACTGTCTTTGGTGCCAGTTTGATGCCTGCCTCTTCATTGCTGAATGAGTTTCCATTATAGATCCAATGTAGTATTTGTTCCTGGGAGTTTTTTCTGTCTTTTAAGATATAGACTTGTATTTTTAATGCAAGAGGGGCTTATTTCTGTACATATTTTATACTTATTTTATATATATATATGCAGACAGACACATCTATCTCTCCAGATTCTGGACAGTTTTGAATCTTTCAGAGAAGGTTTAAATGATAAAGATCGGTGAGCAAATACTGAACAAGCAATTTATTAACAGGCATCAAATGTTTATGCTGAAAAATGTTTATGCACTGAAATGAGGAAGCTTATTTAAAAGCTCTATAAACATGGCACCTGTTATTTCTCTGCTGAAAGAACTTGCATCAACAGTTTACATTGATTTTATGTTCAAATTAAAAAGTTCAATTTTTATTCTGTGTCAGATTGTCTATTAGCAGCTTACGTAAAAAGAAACTATTTGCTTAAAAATTTGAAATTAACAATGAGTGTCTGATACAGAACCTTTGTTCAATTCTATATTAGATCTGTGCAGTGTTTACTGGTCCTGTCATTATTTCTTGGGGATTGATTTGATAAGGATGACTGTCCTGTTTTCAGCTGCTATAGGGTTAATTTTCTACCTCCTAGCTTTTACAGGGCTGTGTTTTGAATTCAGTATGAGTGTAAAGTTGACAACACAGTGATGTGTTAGCTGTTGCTAAGTAGTGCTTACCCTGAGTCAAGGACTTTTCAGATTCCCATGCTCTGCCAGCGAGCCAGGTGCACAAGGAGCTGGGAGAGAGCAAAGCCAGGGGACAGCTGACCTGGACCAGCCAGAGGGATATTCCATACCATAGAACGTGATATCCAGAGAATAAACTGGGAGGAGTTGGTTGGGAGCTGCCTTCTGCTGCTTGGAGATGGCATCAGTCAGTAGGTGCTGAGCAATTGTGTTGGGCATTGCTTATGTTGCTATCTCAGCCCAGGTTTAAAGCTTCCCAGTTCCCCTCCCCATCCTACCGGGTAGCGGGATGGGGAGGCAGGAGGAGGAGGAGGAGGGAGAGATTGAGCGGCTGTGTTATGACACAAAGTATCCTTTGTTGCCGCTGGGGTTAAAGGAGGACAATGACGGCGTCTGAACAAAATGTTTGTATGTTGTTACCACATCAAAACGTAGATCTCAACCTTCCTGATGTACCTCCCGACGCCTTTCTGTAAGTCAGCTAGTTACTGCTGACCTTCAACATCAAGTTTTAGCTTCATCTCAGGTACTCCAATAAGTCTCCTCTTTTTCCATTTTTTATTTCCGTGGAGCTCATGGCAGCACGATTGTAAAATAAAGATCTAGATTGTAAAATAAATTCTAGAAATACACGTCAAGGTGTGTTAACACAACTCATACCCCACTGCAACCTTTCCTTAACATATTTTGACATCATCTATCTAGGCTGAACAAGTTGTAGGCATGTCCTAGTTGTCATCAGAGAGTATTAGGCTCTCTGTGTGAGGACTATTAATATATAGCAAGATGTCTGGTGAATGTAAAGCACTGAAATGAGCTTTAAATTTTTATTTAAGACAATGACTGAATCAGTTAATACAACTCTGTCTAATCTTAGTGTGACTTGGCCCGAGATTTATTAGATCAAACAAAAGCCCAACTCCCACAAGTTACAGGCTATGTGATTTGAATGTGTAGTGTCATATAAAGGCAAATTCATGGAGAGAAGGATCCTCAGGGCTATTAAACGTGGTGATACTGCTGCAGCTTGGACATTAAGGAGGGGCATCCTCCATGGAGGGAGTATTCCCCCATTTTGCCAATCTCCTGAACTGTTCACTCTTAGGCAGCTGTCAGAGAGAACATCCTGGGTGTGCTGCAGACACACCACCCAGGGCATGTGGAGTCAGGGCAGTGAGGTCAGGGCTGACACAAACCCTATCTTGGATGTCTGTAGCTACCTCTAGAAAACAGATGCATTAGTTACATTTATTTATGTATTCTGCATTTTTCATTTATTATTTTCATGAGGAATGATTAAGAGACTAGTACTCCTTAAAATAAATGCAAAATCCTCCACTGACATCAGCTGAGGACTAGGACTGAATATTAGCTGATATTTCCTCTTGTAGAGCACAAAGGGAATTTGCTTTAATTGCAGGCAATTCAATAAACTGCACAATAAAAGTATGGCATGAGAAAGTTTGCATTCACAGATACATCTGCTGACACACATTTACACAGGAAAATGTGGAAGTTTGTGCATTTCTAAAGTTGCCATCTCTCCTACAACTGTTAGGGAACTTTAAATAAGAAAGCATTCTGACTGACATAATTAAAATTAATGATGCCACTTTTATTAAGAGATACTTATGGCAATGCTGGTCTCATCTTTTTTGAGTGATGTTTAGGCTTACGGTGAATTGGAGGAGAAACGTCAGAAAAGGAATATCATTAATTACTTGTATACAGATTATTAAATATTCTGAGGAATGCTGACTTTACTACGTGCTTTTAGTAAACAAAATGAAGAGTGACTTGGGATGATAATGGTCATAAATTCTGAGTAATGATCAGTTATATTTCTGGGCAGATGAATACGGAGGTGAGGTATTTTCTTTTACATTAAGGGTGATCTCTGGTTAACAGCAAAACTCCTTTGGACAAAGAGTCAAGCCCTAAACTTTCTCCAGGGTTTTGTCCTTCAGCGCTGAGGTACCTTCTCACCCCTAGAGGTCCTTCCAAACCAAGGCTGAGGTTGAAAGATCCACTGGGTAACTGTCAATTTTGTCTAGGAAGGTTCTGTGCTATTCTGTAAATAAACAGAAGACTTCTGTCTCCTGAACTTATTAAAAATAATACAAAACTAACTTTAAAGGAAACATCAGCTGAAACAGGTGTCTTTTCAAGAAAACAAAACACAAGTGTGCCAAAGAATAGATTTTGCAAAAAAATTTATTGAAGATAATAAAAATTACACAAACTTTCATTAATCCAATTTATTTTTAAAAGTGTTGGGTTTTGTACCCTTTTACAATCTATTAATATTAGGTAGCCACAGAAGAAGAGGAATCATTTTAGGATTAGATCTTTAGAAAGCATTTACCATTTCTGTGAACATTTCCATGATTTGTTTTCTGAAAATCATAAGCTACTGATTTTTTTCTGTGCCTGAACACCTATTGAGTTTAGCTTAGTGGTTTTAATGTTAATATTTTCCTCAGAACTTTAGAAATAAGTTGTTGGGTTTCAGTTTTGGAATCAATATTGCTCAGATTATCCTATGAATATTTTGCAGAGGCAGCTGTTCTTACTACTGTTGCAAAAGCACTGATTTTGTTAGACTTGCAGAAAAGTTTCTGTCGTTTCAATTTCCTAATGGCATTTCAATTTCATGTGTATGATTCAAATCAGTTTATGCTTTGACTACAGCTGTAAAATCTAAAGGGATTTTGATATTTCTTCCATGTTACAAAGTTTTAAAAGTACAATTTAGTTTGAAATTCTGTTTTGATCAATCCATACTTTTGTTGCAGTCATTTTACTCCTGCCAATCTTGCATATTGTTTTTTTTAAGTTCAGAGGTTAAAGCTGAAGGTTAGTTGAGACCTGGCTAATTACGGTTCAGACAGAGTAGCAAGAAAGAAACAAGGTACACCCATCTTACATAAAAGAGATGGATTTTTATGTGCCATCAGATTTGGTATTGTTTTGCCTGTTTCTTTTGCAGCAATGCAATATAAAGAGATTGTTTCTAAGTGTACTAGGTGAAATAAAGGTGAATGGCAAATTTTTAATAGCTATAACTAAGTCAATATTAATCTAATCAATTTTCTGGTTTTCAAGTGCCCCAACACAATGTGGAATTTAATTCTTTGTCTTTATAGGGGTCATGTGTATATTTAATTAACATATAATTTGAGAACACCATTTACAAATTGTTATTGTTGAGTCAGTAAGAGTTCTAGAGATCTTACAGGCAAATTAAGACACCTCTATTTGTGCTGATACAGGAAATTTAAGTAGCATCATGATTGCATCATCTTTGATGCTGAGTCTGATAAAGTGCTTCATGCTAATCATCTAAACCATTCCAATCACCTCAATCTTTTTTCCGAAAATCAAAACACCTGAATTTGAATAACTGTAATTTTTGATGTAATGGATTAAAAATGCATTAGTGTTTACTTAGCTTTGCGACAGATTGAGGAGTAGGATTAATCTTTGATCAGTAGAAAATTTTAAAGCGTTTAAAATTTCTGACCATTATAAAACTAAACCAGTAAAACTGTTGGAAAATGCTGCCATTTCTCCATGAGCTATTTTACGTTCATCCCTTTGGTAAATGAATGGCCAGCTGACAGATTCAGTCCTGCTGATGCCGACAGGCTGCTGTGCTGGCCTAGAAGTTCACAGAGTTCTTCTTTTGATTTTAGCCAGACTATTTGTTTCAGGGGTCGTGTGAGTGTACAGAACGCCAGAAACACTTTTTTAAAAAATGTGTTGTTTTTTGTTTTTTGTTTTTTTTCTGGAGGAAGACAACCTCTTCTGTTCTCCCTGGGAGAGATGTGGGGAGAAATGACGGGAGTCACTTCCCATGCAGCCTGCCTGGCAGCTCTTGTCAAGCTCAGAGAACAGAGCTAGAGGTTAAATTACAGGCACAGTTGTAGCAGCGTGGCTGGCAACTGATGTTTTATTAGTAAGTTCATGTGGGGTTTCACCTTTTTTTCCCTTCATTTAAGAATTCTGAAATCAGATAGGTCCAATTTCAAAAGTGTCAATCAGTGGAGTTTTTCTGAAATCAAATGTAGACAGATTTTTCAAGATAGTCTGGAATGACAAAAGAGTTAAGCAAATCCAGCTTTCTTGTTGGCCATGTTTCAATCAACCCATTGCAGTTTGAACAGCTACTTTCTTTATGCCAAAATTACAAAACATTCTCTTATTCTATAGTCTAATGACAGGAATAAATTTAAAGTAATATTTTCAATTTTGTAATAACATCTGCCATGCAAGTTTGTTTATAGATGGCAACAATTTTGCTTAGTTTGTGGAGTTTAATGCAATTTATGCATCTACATCCACAGTTGGAGCTACTAGATAATAGTCCAGCTCCCATCCTGAAAACGAGGTTCTATGATGCCTTCAAAACTTGACAAGGTGAAGGATCTTTCAACATTCCATGTTACAAACATAGTGAGACAAGGTTCTGACTGCCTCAGGAGGTGACAAATGGCTTATACAGAGAGGCAGGGAGAATGCAAATATAATTTCTCCGGTATTTCTTGCCAGTGTTATGTAATTGGCCATCAGATATTTTCTAAGGACTAAAATATCGCAGTTGCAAGTTGACTGATATCTAAAGCATGAGACAACTGGAGTCAAGGATGACTCTGATGAGAAACCTTCACTACCTTCAGGGGATTTCTGGACCATTCACCATGTCCTTTAGCAGATGCTTTTACTACTGACTTTGGAAATTCTCTCCATTGACATGAAAATATTCTCAGAAATGCAGTTAGATACATTTGTGTGGAAATCTGAGATTGCCTGCAAATTCACTTGAGCTACTTTCTTCTCTCTGAATGTTTCTAAACATTTTTTCAAATTACATCCTTCTGTTTTTTTGTTTCATATGTTATTCTTTTGGTCTCTTTGATGCCTTTGCAAACTGACAGCCTCCAAAGCTGGCAATTTATCCATTAACCATGAGCACCAAAAGGTTGTGAATTAGATATAAATCTCCAGGAAGTTGTGGAGGCATTATTACAGACAGGTCAGTCAAAAATCTTGTGCAGTACACTTTATTGGTAAAAGCAACAGGTCGGAATCAAGGCTTTCCTATGGGAACATTTGTATAACTGCAATTTCCCAGTGATGACTTCTGGTCCAGAATCATTCCTATGCATCTTAGTGCATGCCATCTAAAGACATCAGTGACAAAGGACCTGTAAATCTGTTGATCCTGAGTTCTAATTTGTGAAAGTAGAACAGGTGTTGTGCCTATGAAAGGAATTAGGAGAGGAAAGGATGTGGAAGAAGTGCAATTCCTTCTGAAAAAGATGGGGAAAAAAGTGAGCAGAAGGCAATGTAGACTAAACATAGACAAAAGCTGGATATATTTGGTACCAAACAATTTATATATTTCCTAAGCAAAAGCTTCCAAGACAAGACAAAAAAAAAAAAAAAAAAAAAAAAGAGAGAAGAATATAAAATGTCTCACTATATCTGGTATGCTTGGACCTTTTAAAGAATTATTAACATAATAAAAATACAATACACAGATGAGAGAATTACATCATAACACAAGTGGTCACCATTTTATTAGCAGTAAACTTGTTGCATTGCAAATAATTGCATCAGAATAAGCAATTAGAAGACAACGAACCCATATGGTTTAGGGTATCCCTTTGGTCAGTTGGGATCACCTGTCCCAGATCTGTTCCCTCCCAAACTCTTGTGCTCCCCCAGCCCCCACTAGTGGAGCAGCACAAGAAGCAGGGAACAGTAACACTTGAGCAATAGCTAAAACATTCCCATGATATCAACAGGGATTTCATCACAAATCCAAAACAGCACCCTGTGAGCTGCTAGGAAGGAAATAACTCTTTCCCAGCCAAACCCAGACAAAAAGGCCCAGCCCAAGTGTCAGGTGGGAGAGAAAGCACAAGGGAGTTTTTGAATGAACCAAGGAGGAGACAGGAGAAAGTTTAATATCCAGCCAGAGGCAACTAGTCTGGAGTATAGAGACCATGGTACTTAGCAAAGAATGCAGCTGGGACAGTTTAGTCACCTGTTTAACAGCAGATGCATGAGTTGGAATGTGTCAGTCTCACATACTTCTTGTCTCAGGGTTATTTCTCCTCTTAGGCAAACCAAAGACTACTTTTGGAGCAAATCATATAATCAACTCATAGCACACTTTGGCTGCTCAGCAGCAAAAAGAAGCCTTAGAGCTGCTTTAAGATTTTCTAGCACAATGAGAAATCTGAAAAGGAGGGAGGAGGTAATTTCTACTGGGCGGTGTGAAGGTCCAGGACAAAAATTACCTCAGAAGTCCAGGTTGAGGTGCTTCCCTTTTGAAGACCATTTAAAAAAATGCAAATTACAGGAGGTCAATGGTTACTTTAACATCTCGGGGTTTGTTAAGCTACTTGGTAGTTCCCCAAGATAAGAAGATGGGAGAGATGTAAAGTTACCCCTGTGTGCACTCCTCCCAGGTGGTGTGTGTGTGGTTTTAGGATACCTGGGGAGACACCTGTCCCTGCTCTGCAGTAACGTGATGTTGAACATCACTGTTATTTTTACAAGTGTAACTCTACCAATCAACTTTCTCATGAAAGTGAAAAAGAAATCTTCCACTCAGCATTAACAATATTGAACAGTGTTTCTAAAATTGTTTTCAAATACAATTCTAAAAATATTTTTACTGAAATTAACGTAACTCCACACAGAATTGGTTCTGAAGAACTACTCTTCAATTCCCTGCTAGAATGGAAGAATTATACTGCCCAGTTTGACTCAGTTTTGAAGAGCTCTAAAAACTGTGCCTACAGACAAGCACTGCACATCACCCCTACTCTTCTTAATTTGGCTTCTGTCATAGTAAAAGGAACATCAGCCATCCTCCAGGCAGTTTTGGGTGAATATAGTGACAACCAGTTTCTCAGGAGTAATTACAGAAGCCCATAGTATCAAGAACTCTACAAATACTTTGAGCATCCTCCTTCATTTATTCAACCTGACATGTTCTGCAAAACCATAGAAAAAGGCTTCTCCAACAAATGATTTAACATTTTGGCAGCCCCATTTCCCCATCAACAGTATTCTGGAAGAAAAGGAGTCCTATTTCCTGACCTTGTGCACATCAGGCATAGTAAATATAGTGTAAAGCTTAGGAATGATGTACAGCAGCTCCACAACAAGCTCTGTCATCATCTTGTTGGCATTTGCGGACCCCATATCTACTGAATACATTTCTACTGAGTGTACAAACACAAGCCTGAATTGCCTCTAAATCAAAAAGTTCTTCACATCCACCGTGTAAATACTGCAGACTTGAGAAAGATAAATTTCATTTGCAAAAAAAAAAAAAAAAAAGTCACAATGGCAATAATTCTGTGCTCAGTATTCCACTCAGAATCATTGCACTACTTAAGAGCCCTATTTGGCAAACACAGGATTCACATGGGCGTCCATAGAAGGGCAAATGTTGGTACACTCTGGGTAGCTACACTTGAATTAGTCACTGTGGGACCTCTTCACTGTCTCTAGAAATATAACCAAAGCAGTCCATGACACAGATACAAGAAGTGCTTCCTAGAAGACCCTGTGAAGAGACCCTACACTGCCTGAGATGTTCATATTTGCAGTGTAGACACCCAATGCTCAGTGAAAGAGAGCCTATGATTCATACTCGCAGTGTAGTAGGGCTCTGCAGATATACACCAAATTCTTTATAGAGTGCAACTAAGTAATACTTCAGATTTTACTATTTTGGCCAGCCAGGGACACCAATTAAAAAAAAAAAAAAAAGACAAGATTTATTCAGGATTTTATCTGAGGAACTCTCTTACAGTCATTCGGATGACATTGGAAACTTTGTTAAGTCCATATTTTCCTTCTTTGTCTCTGAAGTAAAGCAAACAAAACATTAACATGTCAGGACTGTTGTCAAAAAAGGCCATCACAGCTTACTTCTCCAATTTAAAAGAGATTTCTGTTTCCTGTGACACTGTGTACACCACTTTCAGCTCCTAAAAAGCACGACAGTTGCTATGAATGCACTTAAGATCTCTGTCAGTTGTTTCCCATATTTTTCCCCTTTAACCATATCTACAACAGTGCAGTCGTGAGATTCTTCATTTCATTTCACATTTCATTTCATCTTTTCCATATCTGTATAATATGTGTAAAGTGGATCCTCAGCTAATTTCATCATGAATCACGTTTGCTAAAATTACCTCTTTACTTGGCCTTTTAATGATATAAAATAAATGAATTAAGTGATTTGTACTTCCTTTTGCTATCTTAGCTTATTTAAAAGTATTGCTTCCTTGCTACTTTTTACAAACATAATTTGAGAAGGTTAGTGATAACCATGTGCACTAAATATCAAAATTCTGTCTGTTATCCATATCACTTTCTACACTGCTATTAAAATCTTTAATTCCATAACATAATAAAAAACTTTAAATATTTTATCTAGCTTGAGTGGAAACTAATGTCAGTCTAATGACTTTGTTGTAAGTATAAATTAAGCAGACTAATTCTGAGAATATTTAGCACTATTTTTCTTGATGTTGTCATTCAGAATAAGACGTATATGTAACATGAGCTGGTAAATTTACAGATAACTGCAGTCAATCAGCAGGCTAAGCATTCCAGCCTGCTTTTGTTCTGTTGAAAATTTTCCCTTCCAAGTTTTAGCAAATTACTAAAGAAAGAAAAGGTTGTTTGGGGTCAGAATTCAGTAAAGTATTTGAATATTTAGACTGGTAAATTAATGAGACTTAAACATGTCTTTAAAATTAAATTCATGTATAAAGCATTGCAAAGTTCACTGGAGCAGAAGGACTGAGAGAAAATATCTCTTTTAGTGATAATCCATTCTTTAACTGGCTCATTCTTCCCGGTTTGATTGTGTTTATGGGAGTTTATGAATCTGATGCTTGCTTTGAGCTCACTGACATGGTATAATCAGCTGGAATGGTACCAGCTTGTGTGTCTAAGTCTTGAGTTCCTGAGGCTGAATTTTCTACTGAAGTCAACTGGCTAGAGATGCTGCATTGCAAAAATGTGTTGGAGTAGAGATATAACATTTTCATCATGTAATGTAGAGCAAAGAGTGAAAATAATGCTATAGCCTTCAGAGCTATTTAATGGTCAATTACATCACTTCACAGTCAATTTTACATATTAGTAAGTGGTTTCTACATACATATTTTTCTGTTCAGGTCAACTTCTATGTGAGGGTGAAAGCAATTTATACCCTTGGACACAGCGTATCTCTGATTGCTCTTACAACAGGAAGTATAATTCTTTGCCTTTTCAGGTATGTATTTTTCATGAGTAAACTAACAATGATAAGATGGCTTTAACTATTGTCTGATTGCTTATATATTTAGCAAATGCCTTGATTTTACACTTTTGTCAGTTAAAGAGCTGACAATAATGTAAGCTGACAATAAAGCTGACTTGATTTTTGCTAGCACTGATAATATTAAAAAGTCTCAAAGCACTTTACAAATTTACAGGCATTGCAGCTGATTCAAGAAAGAATAGTCATTTAGGAATTGATTATATAAAGCACTTTCTATTTGATTATTAAAATCAACACCTTGAATTGCTCTTGAGAATCAGTAGGATGCCAGGCACAACACTGGACAAGTGGGCAGTGGGATTTTGCAGAAGCTTCTGAGTAGTCTCCAGGGTTACTGTAATCAAGGTAATGGTTAATTTATCCAAGTGGGGTTGTAAATCACAGAATCACCTTCCAAGATCATCTAGTCTAGCAGTCAACCTAGCAACCTTATCAATCATCCCTAAACCATGTGTGCATGTACCACATCCAGGCTCATCCTGAACACTTCCAGAGACAGATTCCACCCTGGAGAACTTATTCTAATACCTGACTGTTCTTGCAGTGAAAAGAGAAATTCAGATATCTAATCTAAACCTCCCCTGTTGCAGCTTAAAGCCATTGCTCTAATCCTTTCTCTTGAGCCATGGCAGAAGAGGCTGAGCCCCAATCACTGCAAACAAAGCGTCATATGTAGGGTACAGCGTGTTGTTTGCCAGAGCCTCATTCCCCTGATGAACTATTCCTATGGCAAGTTCTGTAAGCATTTCAATCCGACACCAAATTTTCTCAATATTTAAATATTCATAGACTATTCAGAGCAGATATGCAACCCATAATTATATTTGGAATACCTCTGAAAAACATTGAGTCACTCGTGGTTATATTCTACCAGCAAATGTTACTGGCAGAACGTGCATTTTCAAAATTGCTAAAACCTATCAGTGCATTTAATACAGACCATTACAGACACCTGAACATTGCCCATCACCAGAAGTCAGTTGTAATACACAGATCAAGAATTTAGGAGGTGAACTCAAGACCTTCAGCTTCAGTTTAAGTATCCAACTTGAGAACTCCCCAGTCTCCTTGCTGAGTCAGTGAAAAGAGAGATTTTTTCAGAGAAGAACACTGGGTCTTCTAACCCCCCACACACTTCGAGAAGCCTGTTTCTCTGTTATCTGCAGGGAATGTAGGGTCACCTAACATAGTGAGTTGATTTAGGAACCCAAATAAGTTGTAAAAATGTCCTGTTAAGTATCCCAAGCACACATCAAGAAGCCAATTGTGGAAGGCTACAGCTGAGGCAGTTGTAAATGAAATAATAGAAGTGAATGCAAATGGTTGTGTGTGTAAGTCTGTCTGTCTCTCAAACATGTTGTATCATTACATCACAGTAATTTTTAAGGACAAAGTTTGGAAAATAAGAATGTGTCTCTAAGTTTTAACTTTTCTCTACTCAGCTGGTAACATCTCCTATCCAAAAAAAAATATAATTTGCCATGAAATGTTCAGAGGTTCTATATAAATAATGCCAATACACTGTTTATAAAAATCAGTCACTCACCCCTGAGACACATTCACCTTTGAATTTAACTAGCAAACGTTCACCTTGCTGTCATTAAAAGCAGAGGAAAGTTCTCCTCTAAGTGAAACCATCTAAAAGAGATTTGGAAGTTAAGAAGTGAGTTAAAACTCAGAAGTTGCTAATGCATTAGGGTTGTCAAAATCCTGACTTCATCCAGCAGGATTAGGGTTTGAACTCTGGATATTAGTAACAGAAGAAGTTATTAAAATTTTGCATTACTGGATTTGTATGTGTATGCTTTACATTACACTAAATTTAATCCTAAATACCTACAGTATTTTCAATGCACAAAAACATGGAATAATGGGGAGTTTAATTGTAGGTAGAGTGTTCATGGAAAGGAAGTGGAAATTAATTTTTAGGAATTGATTTCTGCCGTCCATTATATATGGACTGTCTGGTAGAAGAGCCACAGTCTCAGGGTTTTGCAGGTGTTCACAATACCAGCCTCAAGCACATGAAAGGCAAAAACGGTGTGTCAGGAAAGAAGTGTTGTTTCTTAAAGTTTCCAGGCACTTGCAATATTTTGTTTTGCATATTTTTACAAAGAACTGGACTTGATTTTAACTTTTAGAGATATACTATATGGGTTCACACTCTTAGTATCTGTAAATTACACACCTACAAGCTTTTTAGAAGGTAAAGATTTTATGTCTGGCTACTCTTATAATCTCAAAACAAAGACATAAAATGTGAATATCTATAAATACCTTAACAAACTAAGCTAACAAATTGAGTTAGTATGCTGCCACTCCCCACATGGTACTCTATGTACTTATTGTAATTAAAGTTAACTGGTAACTTTCTACCTCAGCATTTTTCTGTTGGAGGTTGCCCATTGGTCAGGTACATTCATACTTCTGCAAACTCAATTTATAAACAGGAAAGCTAATAATTTTGGTTTAGTCAAAAGAAGTTGCTTTAACCTTCTTAGTATGAAAGTTTCTATTTCTTCATTTTAAGTGTTTAAGAATTAATATATCATAAAGTTCTAGAAATGTGTAAATTGAAATTTTTGAAAATAAATAGTATTTTTAGATATTTTAAAGAAGGTTGGTTTGTTAAGCTCAGTCCTGTTAAACAAAACCCTGAAAAAAGTCAATTTCTCTGATGTGTATTTCTTAACAAGGAGAAAAATGTGAATCTCTGTCATTTCTGTCAGATGTGCTGTCATGTGCATCTGCTGTCTGTAAATGTTCCTCACATGGTAGTTCTGTATTGCAAGGTAATCATATCAAATTAATAAGCATGATAGCTTTTGTTTCAGTTACAGAACATAATTTCTTTGTTATTCTGGAGCATCATACATATCCCAAATAATATTACTTTTTGCCCCCTACCTCCAAAATATCCGTTTGATAGCCTTGTATATATCCAGCATTTATTATTTCAGCTGCTGAATGGGATGAATAACTAATCATCTACATTAGTTACTCAAGAAAAATGCTTTCCTCCCATTTGCAGTTTTCATGTATCTCTGAAATCCATAGGAACGTATGATGCAATCTGACATAATAGTGGTATTTCAGTTTTTCTCAGAACCTGTTTCAGCATGGCCACAGCAATCACTGGACTTTTGGCAACTGCTTCAAGTTCAGCCTGGCATTATTCAGCCTGGTTGTCTTTTGCCAAAGTGGGGAATAGAAAGGTGGATCTGTTATTTATTTCCCTACACTCACTGTAACTATCCTTGGTTTAGTAGTTTCAGAATAGATTATAGAGTGTTTTGTAGAAATCAGAACTGGGAGACTACTTGGAAGTTGCCAGTTCACACTGCCAGAACATCCTGTTGCATCTTCATTCTTTCGCTGCTTGCTAAAATGCCTTGGCTTCTGGCCTGTTTCCAGGTGGAGATCAGGGTGCTGGTTTTGACCACAAAAACCTCTTAGCAGTTTTCTTTCTGGGGATTTGCTTTAAAAAGGATCTTTTAAATGGGAAGATCTTGAAGGGAATGTATTTTAAGTGAAAAGCCCTCAACTTATAGCTTGCTTCCCCTGAGCACTCCTTCACTGATTTGGAATATTTAATCTGTTGTTTGTTTATCAGGCTTTCACATGGCTGATGAATTAAAGAAGAGAAGTTTTACATCTCACTGGATAGAAAAGATAGGAGATCAAAGTTTTGAATACATTCTTAATTGTTCCTGCATATGCTCTCATCCTAGGATGAAAAACCATTACATAGGGAAATACAGGGGTTAAATAAAAGAACTAGAATATAATCAGGAGTTAAATTAAAAAAAAAAAAGAAAAAATAATATGTGAGAGCATGTATCCAAGAGAATAAAACTTTTATTTTTGAGAAAAATACTGTAAAGAATGCACACATACAGAAGGGTATAATAATCTATGTTTATCTCCATCTTATGTTAAAATGTGGGAGAAATACCACTGGGATCTTGGAGTCTGTGATACTGCAGACAGGAGGAGTAAGAGATTAAAAAACTATCAAGGTAGCACTGATAAAATGACAGAGAAGAAAAGGGTAGGCTCTTACTCAGGGTTCATATTACTAAGAAATGTTTGCAGAGGAATAGATCTGTTCAGCAGTTTCTGCATCATAATTTAAAATGCCTGTTTTTAAATCTCTTTGTAGAAAACTTCATTGTACTCGGAACTACATCCATCTGAACCTGTTCCTCTCTTTCATTCTAAGAGCAATCTCTGTTCTAGTCAAGGATGATATTCTCTATTCCAGCTCCAACACAGCTCACTGTCCAGAGGATCAAACTTCATGGGTAAGAAACCTCATTTGCTACCTGGTGTAATATTATATTGTCACTACATTTTATTCCTTTTAAATATTTAGGAATACCAAGCTGTCAGTGTAGACAATTCTGTTAGAAGCAGACAGAGAAAGAAGGTTGCAGCACAAGTAGGAGACATTAATGTTGTTTGCATATCCATGAAGGGAACAAGTCATCTGCCAAGACAAATCATAACCGTCTATAGTGCAGAATAAATATGGTCACTGCATTAATCAGCTGGGAGAGCTGAAGACAAACAGGAGTGGCATCAGCTGGGAGTGATTAAAGGCAGCTGGCCTGGAAGTGTTCCAGCAGCTTTATCAAGGGTGCAGGAATTGGACAGGTATCAATGGAGGGAGAGAAATAACTCAGGAAATTAAATATTTGCAGGAGGTGTCTTCATTAACTCTTCTGTACTTTCAGGCTATGACAGAAGTGTTGTCATCTGCATTCTTAGCAAGCTAATATGTGTACTGCATTTTCATGCACAGAGATTAAAAAATCTCAAGTCTTGCTGTTAAAAAAATGACCACTATATGATATTCTCCATTCTCTGTCCCTGTTGTTTCAGTCAATAATACCTTCTGATTTTAATGTACTGCAATTTAAGCTTGTGAGAAAAAGATGGAAGAAGATATTTTTGTCTTGATGAAGCCATTTTGTCTCAAAATGTGAAGTTCTTAACAGGACATATATACAACATACCAAGCTGTATGTAGAAATTCATAATCTGGGATATTTCTAATGGAAAAAAATAGAAACTGAGTTGGTAGACCCCAAGCAGGCAAGGTTGTTCATAGACAGACTGCCAGGGGTAATCAGAAGTTCTTAGGTCCTTGAAAGATTATTCGATGGTCTACCAGAATACTACTTGATTTCTGCAATTTCATTTATTGTCCAGTTGTTCTTGGCTGCAAAGCCTCATTGCTTGCTATTCGAATATGTCCAATTTTGTGGACTCTTGAATAATTTCTGTTGCTTTATACGTGGGATGATCTGACACAGCTTGGCAAGGCTGTTCTGTCTGGCACTGGCTGGCTGCTGCCTTTCATACATAACAGCACATGGGGTTTGCCCCCTTTGTCACATGTAGGTGATGTTCCACAGCTCTGCTGCATGCACAGATGTCCAAAAAGCACACATTTCGTAGTGCATTGTAACTATCTCCTGGTTCTGAATTACATGGAGTATTAATTTTGGCTAATTTCACCGTTCAGCATCTGCAAATACAGTTGTTCTAGTATGTTAATGGAGAATGTAATACAAGGAACTATTAGAATTTATAAGACATTACAAAACTTTTAGACTTTGCTAATCTGGCTGTAAGCAGTCATAAGCATAAAAGTAAATTTCATCTTGCATTTTGAAATGTTTAATTTTATCCACGTTACATTTTCTGGCCCATTACTGGTCTGCAATGCAGACCCCTTCAGTGGATACAAAGTCCAGAGAGATAAGATCAGTCTTACCAAACAAAATGACTGAACTAAGCTGTTTCTCCAGGCTTCTGTCTTTCTCACAGGACAGTTCATCTCATCTACTTTAAGACTTTCTCTGGACTGGCCTGTCTCTCTTCATGAGCTGTATAAGGAGGTAGTTGGCTAGTAGGCAGCTGGTTTTCACCAGAAACCTTACTTGTAGGCAGCTAAAATTAGGTGAGATGAATTCAAGCCTTTGGGCTGCTACGTAGTTGTTTCTATAGGCATGTTCACAGGCATAAATAAGGGCATGAATGTTACTTGAGATGCACTGAGATATCTGAGACACCACAAGGTGCTGCATATGAGGAAGTACTTCTAATGAGGTCTGTGCCCTTCTGGCTTAGCAACTGGGGACTGCATCTCACTTCTTAGTAGACATCAATGTATAGGGAGAGGAATCAGACGCTAAATGAGTAAGTTTACCTGCTTAGGCATCAGCTGTACTTGGAATTTTAACAGAAAACTGGAAGTATGTAGAGTGTTTAAAATGGAGAAGTGAGTAAAGCTAGGAGATTTTATTTTGTCCTGTTTGTTTAGTCTGCTACTTTTACCATATAGTCACATTTCTCAGCACATTCTCAGTAGAAGTATTTTCACATTCAATTCTCACATCCCAGATTCCTGCTGGAAAGTGCCAAAGTAACAGCAACCAGCACTGTGGAACATCAGCAGCACAGATATCTGAAAATTAATTCTGAAAAGCAGCACACAGACTATAAGTATCATTTTATGATACAAGCCTACAGTTGTTGTTGATTAAGAAACACTAAAGCATTTTCTAAAAGGAAAACATAATTTTTAGATGTCCAGTCAACTTCTTCTTCTATTTAGACTATTCATCATATAAAGTTATATTTTTCACTGTTTTCCATTTAGCTTTGAAAAATTCATAAAGCAGTTTCTTTGTTAATTTTTACTGTGTTGAGGAGCCAGCTGGGATTAGAATACATTTATTAGCCTCCTAATAGATGATCATTTAATCTAATAGCCATTCATTAATGAACTGTTGCAAATACATGCATTTATTTATAACCAACATATTTTTCAATATTTATGCTATGAAATGTCAACATTTCTGAGCTAATTTACAATGAGAGTCATCTAAATATTTACTTAATAATTAATTTTTATATATATATATAGTAACATTTACTATGTACCAATTCAATTAACTGAAGAAAAAAAATTCTACTGGACCTGGATTACTAATATTACACAAAGAGCTGAGACCTATAGGCTATATTAATAACAGGATAATACAGCATCTTTCCTGCAACAAAACTGATCCCTATTCTCGTATTTCAGGTGGGCTGCAAGGCAATTTTGGTATTTTTTCAGTATGGTGTCATGGCAAACTTTTACTGGCTCTTAGTTGAAGGACTTTACCTCCACATCCTCCTTGTGCTAATATTCTCCCCCAACAGACACTTCACAATCTACCTGCTGATAGGATGGGGTAAGAACTTAAGTCTCATCCAAGAATGGTTTTTTTTCTATATGTCTGTATTATTCAGGTTCAATATTCATCCCAAGGTAGTCCTGCTGTTTCTCTTGGGTAACTCCTCAGACTCCCAAATTCCTCAGTTCAACTCCAGCACAGGTTACAGCCAGGAGACAGCAGGCACAAAACTGCTGGAGCACAACTGCTGGCTTCTCCCTGGCACAGTTCTGACCTCTGCCACTCTGCACCATGCCCAAGGGTTGCTCAGGATATAGTTTGGTGCAAGGGCTGCCACAAGAAAACAAGTGATTCAACTCTCCTGGTTCAGAAGGAAAAATAAAATTTAGCTGCAAAGCTGTGAGCTATACTACACTACTTGCCATTTTGAAAAGCTCAGAAATACTGTTCATCTGGTTTTAAATACATGTATTCCTTTCACTAAAAGAAGGTGCAATGATATCTATATGGAGCACTTTAAAGCTTCCAGTAATAGTTGGTCATAAAATATTTAGATGTTGCTGGGAAATGGGAATAAACCAATGTGTGGACAAGGTTCCTTATGAAATGATTTATACTTTGATTTTATATTGCAGTCCTTGGAAGTGCATTGATAATGCATAACTTGTATCTGTCTCCCTGTAAGTCACTCTGAAAGCTTGCAAGAAACCTAAGAAAGGCATAGGGTTTGTGTATTAGTCATTATGGCTGCATTTTTGTAAGAAATAAATCCACTTCCCTGCAGCCTTTGTTTGTAATACTTTGCTGACATCATGTAGCTCGCCAGATGTGCCTCTCCCTCCATTCAATGCACTGTTTATATATGCTGTGTATTTGTGGAATAATTGATTTCTAGCAGGCTGAACTTTTTGTTTAGTGAACTTGCATTTTTGTGATCATGGCTCTTTGGCATTTTTCAGGAATTCCTACCATATTCATTATTACGTGGACAGTGACACGGATCATTTTAGAGGACACTGGGTAAGTGCCTGTGGGAGACAAAGCTTAAAGCCTCCACCTGTGCCAGTACAATCCTTGCCTTGGATACAATGTTCTTCACACAAAGGTGGTTTGCTGTTCTGAGGGGGACGAGCACAGAACTGACATTTCAGAGATGGCAATAAAGGGACAGGTGTTTGGGAGCTCTTCAGTGTGGGTTTATTTGAAAAACTCAGAAGGGCAGAGAGGTAGAGATAGGTTAGGATTAATGTTAGCCCTTGACATCCCCATTTAAAGTTGTATGCTTAGGAAATCAAAGGAATAATATTCAAAATGGCAGGGGGGGTCCTTGTGTTCAGTGCTGCAACACAGTGCAGTGAGGCACTGGGCATTCTGATTTGCTAACTAGCAGCTCAAAAGGTTGAAGTCTAGATAACTTCATGTATATCTAAATTACGTTCCCAGAAGTGAAGTGATGTGATGTAAACTTATGTAAGATACACATGATCAGGCAAAACTCTAGCTAACTAGAGCTAGGTCTGGATCCTGTCAAGGGAAGGGGAACTGAGATAAGAATTTTGTGGGAAGATCAGACTTGATGCTTCTGCTGGCCCCAAGGAATGGGACAGCATTCCTAGCTGATGAGGCAAACAGTTTTCACAGTCATGTTTTGCCAGACTAACTAATATTTTGCAACTGATTCTGTAATTAAACTGAAAACCCATGTCCTACCTAATTTCAAGCCTCTCTTTTCAAGACCTCTAACATGTAAACCAAAAGCAAACTCCTTTTTCCTTTGTCATTATGATTACAGAGGAACTCTGAAGGGTAATAAATCTTTAATATGACTAACCTTTCAGAGCACTGTGAGTATTTGGATCAAAAGTGCTGAGCCCACAGTGAAAATTAAATATTCAGCTTTTCAGCTGAAGCTTCAGGTTCAGTCTCACATTTTCCTAAAGCAGTTCTAACCATCTGTAACCTAAATATCCCACAAGAAATCAAGTCATTTCAGTTGTACCTGTCAGCTGCTTTAGATCTTCCTGCCACCCAGAAACCAGAGTTAAATGTATATTGAAAAAGTGTCCTTACACAGAGTGAAACTGAGCTTGGTGTCCTCAAAGGCCAATGTCCTCCACGATGTCTAATGGTACAGCCCAGCGTGCCTGATGTTTTAGCTGATTTCATAGAACCATAGGATGGTTTGAGTTGGAAGGGACCTTCAAGACCATCTAGTTTCAACTCCCCCTGCCATGGCCCACTAGACTGGGTTACATCCAGTCTGGCCTTAACACTTCCAGGGATGGGGCATCCACAATTTCTCTGAGCAACTGTTCCAGTGTCTCGATGCCCTTGGAGTAATGCACCTTGAGTAGCATGTCCAGTTCTGGGCCCATCACTTCAAGAAAGACATTGAGGTGCCAGAGTTTGTCCAGAGAAGGGTAATGAAGCTGGTGAAGGTTCTAGAGAGTAAGTCCCATGAGGAGCATTTGAGGGAGCTGGGGGTGTTTAGCCTGGAGGAAAGGAGGGTCAGGAGAGACCTTATTGCTCTCTACAACTCCCTGAAAGAAGTTTGTAGGTAGGTGGGGGGTGATCTCCCCTCACAGGTAACAAGCAACAGGATGAGAAGGACATAGTCTCAAGCTGCACCAGGAGAGCTTCAAATCAGACATGAGAGAGAATTTCTTCATAGAAAGGGTTTTCAAGCATCGGAATGAACTGCCCAGGGAGGTGGTGGAGTCACCATCTCTGGAGATGTTCAAGACATGACTGAATGTGGCACTTAGTGCCACGGTCTAGTTGAAAAGATGGTGTTCTAAGGTTGGACTCGATGATCTTGGAGGTCTTATCCAACCTAAATGATTCTGCGATTCTGTGGATAAAGGATTTCTTCTTAACATCTAAATCTCTCCTCTTTTATTTTAAAACCATTCCCCCTTGTCCTATCACTACGTGCTCTGGTAAAAGGTCGCTCTCCCTGGTCCCTCTTCCTCTCTTTTAAAAGCCACCCTTAAGTTCTGAAAGCTCACAATGAGGTCTCTCCAGAGCCTTTTCCTCTCCAGGTTGAACAGTCCCTAGGTCTTTCAACCTGTCTTTGTAGGAGAGGTACTTCAGCTCTCTGAACACCTTCATGGCCTCCTCTGGACCAATTCTAACAGGTCCACATCTCTCTTATTCTGAGGCCTCCACACCTGGCTGCAGTGTTTCAAGTGGAGGAATGGAGTTTGCATATTAAAACAAGAAATAACATTAAAAGCAGGAAACTATTGAATGCCAAATTCTAGGCTAGAACAAGCATAATTTTAGTGTGCTTTGACTTGTATATAAGAAATAATTCTCCTCATAGGTCTTGCTTGCCAGATGATATTAATGTCAACATCTTTTTCCCTCTGTTTTTTTTTGTAGTTGCTGGGATACAAATGAGCATGGTGGTCCCTGGTGGGTTATACGAATACCAATTTTAATTTCTATTATAGTAAGTAAACTTTGAAGTGTGAATTATAGATCTGCTCAGCATTCTGCAGTGCATATAGCCATTATTCTTTACAACTAGTTACAGATAGGCAAGAATTCTGCTTTAATGAAAAGAAATTGTGCTGTAGGAGAAATGTTAAACAGATGCCAAGGCCATTAAAATTTGTTGCCTTCAAAATTTATCTGCCTTCTATTAAATGAGCAGTTGCTTTTATTTGTATGTTGTTCTTCCTTTAGCATCTCTCCTGTTTATGAGCCTAGAGGAAGTAAAAATCTAATTATACTTTTCAATGAATTGCAGATTTGATTTTGTGTGTAAATAGATAGTTCTGCAGTTGAGAATCTGATATTATTGCAGTCATAAAAAACTGTGGCTGTGTATATCTTTCTTTAATTGGTAGCCTACTGAAATATATATTGAACATTAAGTATTTGCAAAATAATACCATTTGAGAAAGTTTCACAGGGCTTTTCCTGTGTGGAGCTCATTAGAATTACTGGGGTAGTATAATGATATTCCTGTTCAGTTTAATGATTGCGTAATTAACTTTGGGCATAATATACTATGAATACATGTCCATTTCTGAAAACAACCAGAGTGCAAATTGATATATTTTAGGTATACTTTCCTCATTTTTGACATTGTAGGCAGTAAAACTAGGGGTTTGTTAGATTACACAAGATTTCAGAAATTCACATTACACTTGGGCTTGTCTTTGAACCTGTGCCTGCTGAAAATCCTTTTGAGAGAACTACCTATCATCTTCATCAGAGCGAATTCTGCAGTTTAAAGTGAAAGCAGAGTAGGGATATGTGTGCAATAACATAAGGTAAGGACTCCCAGAAAAGGTATTCTATGTTATGAAGAAATGGACATTCAACAGCATGAAGAGAATACCTGTACCACAGAGGAGCTGGAAAATGGGGTATGATCCAGAGTGAAGAAAATATGCTGAAAGATAAAAGCAAAACAAACCACCTGGTGTTTACAGAAAGATGAAAGTCTGCTTGTTCTCTGGATGCTCAGTTTAAAGAGCAATATGGTAAAGAGCTGAGACTTCGTGTGCCAGAAAGCAGCGTTTCTCCAAAGGAGAGCTAGACCTGGAAAGGGAAGTTATGCCAGGGCACACTGGCAGGCCTGAACTGAGGATGGAGCTTAGCAAAGACTGGGGAATGACTTTGGAATTAAGTCAGCTAAAGTCCAATCTATCCAACAGTACTGTGAGAGCCAGCTCTGGTACCATTTGCAAGGTGCCAATGGCTCCAGTTAATTCAGTGTATCAGAAACCTTCCGTGACATCTCCTCATGACAATTTTGGCTTCAGAATGGTTTGGCAGACTTTCATGCTTCATGCTGTACCCACTTCAGAGTTATCAGTTGGGGGTGAATATTCCAAATTAATGTGCTCTTACCCACATTCTCCATTCAACAAATGCCTCCACAGCTGCCTTCTCCATAGTTCCATCTCCATAAACTGCTCTCCTTAGGGAAGGAGTGGTGTTTGTGTGGAAACAGTACTTCTGTCCCAACAAAGTAAATGAGAAATGTTTTTCTTGTTATGTCACATTTCAGGTAGGGTAAGGGACTAAATAGAAAGAAAGCAGCAACATGAAGCCAGTTTAAATGATACATGCTCACACAATGTGTTTAGACTCAAAAACATTGTCAGAAGTAGAACAGGGTATAAGCAGCATCTTGCTGTTACTCCACTAAAGAGCCATCATTTGTCTGTCTTGTAGTTTTTCTACATTCTCATTAATTTCTCATGTTCCTGTTCTTAGATCTTCATTGAACAGTATCCATATTCTATGTTATTTAAAGGCATTATGCTCAAATGATTTTATGGGACTAAAAAGCTACAACACTAAAATTCCTGGGCACTACTTGTTTCATATTTTATTGAAAAATACTCTTCTAAATCATACTCATGCTTCAAAGGATTTTTAAATCTATGAATTCAATGAAATCCTAGATAAATTAATTTCATCCACTGTAATAAGTCAGTGGAAGTTGCCCCTGTTAGATCTTAATATCCAGTTTCAGTTAGCTGGATTTGCAGGCTCAGTAGTAGTAACAAGGACTGTTACAGTCTCCAAACAGGAATGTAAGCTTTTCATTAATCCAAAATTGTGCTTACAGACAGTAAAGAATGTGTTTGAAAAAAGAATGTAATACATGAATGTCAGTCAAGAATGTGAGTCACCTGAGTGCAGTTCTGCAGCTGATGTCATACCTCAGAAACCAAGGGGATAACATATTATTCTGTTACACTAGAAACCAGGGATGCCTGTGAAGAACAAGAAATTATTCTGTCATTCCCTTTGTAAACACAGAATAAAGATTTTTTTCTTCTCCTATTTTGTGGCTAACAAATATACAATAAAATGAAAGCTCTCTCCTTGTCCGCTAATTCTGGCTCCTGTGTGTATGACAAATTATATATCCCTTGGTGTGTACACTCTGATGCAATGTCAGTAGATACAATCTGCAATAACAGGCTTCTACCTGTTACCTTTATAGGAGACTTGCATCAAAGAAACAATCTAAGTAATCATGTGCCTGAAAAATGCATGTTAAGCTCAGCAAAAGCCAGCTTTTTCTAATATTTCTTTCTTATTCTTCTTTAAAAACAACAAACAAACAAACAAACTAGATATAATTTTCCCAAATTTTTAGTTCATCCCTGTCAGTTCCTATCACTTCCCTTCACCTGTCATTTCAAACTAAATGTTAAGTACAGAGGGACATGTATTGGTTTGATTGTGGTTTATTTATTAACATCCCAAATTGTACAGGTTGTGCCAGAGAAGATACAAAAATTCATTAAACTTGAAAAGCTTACAGCCAAACTATTAGGACTGGAAAAAGGAAAGTTCCACTGATACATGGAGACAGAGATTTATAGCAGGGAGACAGGCACTGTCTGGTTGGGTACCCCACCTCTAGATTTTGGGCTAGATTAATTTATTCTGAGATGAGTCCATTTGATGCAGCTGTTTATGTAGCTGTACCTGCAGTTTTCAGTGCACTTTGTTGCTGTGAAGGTGGGAATCCAAGTGTTCCCTTACTTTAGTATGGACATGCTATAATAGTGTGAGGTTTTCTTGACTGCACCAAAAAATCCAGCACCAGAAGGGCTGGTGACCACAAGATACCAAAAACCAAGGCTGAAGAAATAATGGCAGTGAGACTTAGGATCTACTGAGTTTTATACTTTGATTTTCTAGGCTGATCATAATCTGGTCATAACTTTTTTTATGCAAGTGCCTTTCTGTGAAAGACAATATGAAATAAAATATGAAATAAAATAATATTACTGTTGTGCCTTAGAGGGCTATCATGAGAATTGGACTGCAGGGATTCAGCTGAGGCTTGGATTACATGACCTCCAGAGTTCCCTTCCAACTCTGACTATTTTGTGATTCCTTCAGTCATAATGTCTGCATCAATATCCAAGGCAAACAGATACTTGTGAAAGACCCTTTTTGTGTTTGATTAGAGCAGGTAGATGAGCTGTGTAACAATCTTCTCTTCCCCTAATTCAGACAGAAAATACTGAAAGTCAAGACAAGGAGCAAGAGAGGTCCAAAACTCTCTCTGGGGTTCTGGTTGTGAATCCACGTGGCAATTTAGGACAGTGTTTGACTGCAGCAAATCACATTCAGCACCCCATCCTGCTAGGAAACTTGTCTTCATCTACACTTTTGGAAGGAGGGTATTTCTGACAACTGGGGCTTTCAGAGACTTTTACCAACCCGACCAGAACCCGTGGGCATGCAGAGGTGCTCTGACATGACAAACCAAGTGTGACCCAAAACAGACAATAGGTTGGACAGTGCAGAGCTTGATTTGTTCTGGTAGGAGTACCACAGCTTACTCCTGGGTTGACTTGTCTGACTTGATGAACATTTCTTTGTGCTGCATATTGAGTGGAGAAGTCAGAAATCACCATTCTATTTGTTTTCTTTGCAGGTCAATTTTATACTTTTCATTAGTATCATAAGAATCTTATTGCAGAAGTTGAGATCTCCAGATGTTGGAGGAAATGACCAATCACAGTACAAGTGAGTCACATTTTCAGATATTATAAACAGAATTAAAATAATCTCTATAAGGTTTCATCTGCTGAAATATTCTAACAATTGCTGTGATACTGTAATTACATTTAATTTAGAACTACTTTTAGATGTGGTTTGAAAAAGGTTATCACTGTGCTGAAATAGAGAAGAATATATTTTTTGTCTAACAATAAGTTGAATAAAAAATATTCACTTTCATAAAGATCAACAAGCTATTCTTGATTTTGGGTTTAATCCATAATTGAACAGGTTGATATAAAATATATGGAGAGTATTATCTTTCTTTTGATATATAAATATTTAATTTTGACATAACAAAAGTTTCAAGTTCAAAACATTTTTCTTCTACCTCCTTAAAAACTTTTTTTAATTTTTCATTTCTAAAATACTTTTTTAATAATATTTACATACATTTTAAGAGCTGAAAAGAAGTTATATTGTTCCCAGAAAGTTAAAAGTTAAGTATAATGTTTGATATTGATTTAAAATACCATCTGTATTTTTCTCTAGGAAAACAGTTGTGTCTGATCTAGATCAATTTCATTTGTGTTTAGACTTCTTTTATGTTTTAGTTTGAATCAGGGAATGTTGAGGGAATATTCAAATACATTGCTAAAATTGATTTTGTTTTTTATTCTATTGTTGTATCACTTGTTGTTGTTTGTTATAATACCTGCTGGATACTGTAATCCACAATCAAGGGTCTGTGGTAGTAGGTCTTATTTTAAAGCCCAGATACAGACATTGAGTTTGATGTTTCAGGATGTCATTATGATGCTTCAGTGACAAAACCTAACATGAACACTGAAAATTCAAAACCATGCAAGTGGCCTTTGAAAATGTGTTCCTCGATAACACCTTTATTTAAAAAATACAGAATTCCTGTCCTCAAAGCTGATAAAACACAGTATGCTGAAGTAAAGGAATAACTTTAAAGCTGAGGGAAATAGAACCTTATGTCTTTCTTAAACAATGTGGTACATTTGATGCCGAAAATGAATATCTGATGGGCCACAGAAGAATCAACATGACTAGACTGACTTTCAGTTCTGTAATTTTCCACAGTTTTCTATAGCACTTTATAAGATGAAATGTTCTCACTAGTAACAACCTTGTCCTTTATTATTCAGTCCTGTGAATTCTTTGCTGTTAGCATTTCATTGCCTGGTTAAGTTTGGATTGTGTGGTCTTGAGCTGATACCCATGGAAAAGTAGATTAACCTCCCCAAGAGACAGTGCATCTACAGAGCAAATTAAAGGTCTGGAAAGCTCGTTCTTACAATTGCAAATGCATTTTTTTAAAATGCAGAGAAGAATAAGGCTAATTTGTCTCTCCATTTCCTTCACTGAAATGTAAGTGAAGTATACAGAAAGTAACATCAGCTAGACAAAAATCATTGAAAAAACAATGGAGTGAAATATGAATCTAAAATGTATACCACTCATTCAAGTCACCATTTTTCTTCCCTTCTTCTGAACCTGCTTGTACCTGGTTCCATCTTTTTTTTTTTGCTCACTTTACTTTTGCAGTGGGTAAGGTTAAGTTCAAATAAAATCAGTTTTCCATTTGACTTGGGAAACCAGAAAATTTGCTGCCAGTGTCATTTCCTCCAGCTGTAAATGAATTTCTTCTGCTAAGGAAATCCTTTTTGTCCCACTTACTGGTGGCATCCTTAGATGTGAGGGTTTTGGTATTCTTGAGAAACTGCTGTCAGAACTGATCATTTCCACATAAACAGATGCAGCCTCTGGGACATTATGAACAAAGGAAGGCCACGAAGACTGACACAGAAAAAAATAAAACTGCTTGAAATACCTTGAATTTTCTGTTGAAATACGTGAATTCACAACAGCAGCCTTTCAATGTTGAATTAAGTTATATTCATCAAGACACTGATGAATTATGGAACTCAACATCGTAACTTCTTGAATTTTATCTGATACCAGACATCCATAATCGTGCATGACTGGCCTTGTATAATATATAAAACTGACGTTATTAGAGTGAAGTAAGTGACAGATAAGATATAATTAGCAATTCATCATTTCAGTAGTTTCACAGGCAGTTTGTCAGAGCTGCTCTGCTTAGTAATTTAAAGTTCTCCTTCCTTAACTTCCATAGTGTCTTCTGCTAAAATATGTTACATGATTGACAACATTGAAAATTAGTTAATGGTATATGCTTAAAACCACCAGTAAGGCTATGAAGTTTTAGTACTTGTGGGTAAATCTGAAGTTGCTCATGAAAATCTCACAGCTGAGATTATTCTGGATTACATTTCCTGGGTATTGTTTGCATGTTGTGCATGTGCAATGTACAGACTTACCATGAAGTTGCACATTTTAAAAAAAATTAACAGCAATTAACTTCAAAAGAGGGATGTTACCCTCCATACATGAGGATCTGTCAGTATGACTTTGTAGGAAGGCATCATTCCTTTCAACTCTGAACTTTTCGTGCCAAGTGAAAAATATCTCAAGAGGTTTGATGTCAGCTCATAACACATTGTTGAACGTGGTCCTGTGGAATAATGCAGTAAATCCCACACCCAAAAAACGTGCCATGGAGCCAGGCTGGGAGGTGGCTGTTGGTCAAACAACCACAGCAGAGAATGGGTCCTACACCCCACTGCTGCACAGAGGGCACCTGGAAAAGGGACTTATGGTTTAGAGAGGCCCTGCAGCCTTTCACCAGCTTTTGGAAGAGTGCAAGAGTCAGCAAGATCAAGTATATTATGGAATTTGATATGTCAGTTTGTGAGGTGACTATGGGACTAATCTCATAGCATACCTGAAAGGAAAACAATTTCTAATAAATTACTCTTACTGTTTATAAATCTGAAGTCATACGAGACGTAAGTAAACAACATTGCATCGTATTCTTATCCCAGTAAAACAAGAGCTTATCATTAAATTTCAGTTTTTTCTCTCTTATTTGCCCAGGAGACTTGCAAAATCCACGTTGTTGCTTATTCCGTTATTTGGAGTTCACTACACAGTGTTTGCTCTATTTCCTGACCGCAGTTCCAATAATTATAAAATAATCTTTGAGCTGTGTTTGGGATCTTTTCAGGTAAATTTTACAGTTTTTATTCAAAAGAAGTTTTATTGCCCTAGGTTTGCAGTGCCTACTAACTGAGAAATATTGTCTCTTTCCAGGGTTTGATTGTTGCAGTCCTGTATTGTTTTTTGAACAGTGAAGTAAGTCTCACCTTTCCTACTGAGAATGTTAAATGTTGTTTTCAGTAAATATATAAGTGCCCCTCTAATTCTACTTTGATACATGGAGCTGTTTTAGGGGTTTGCATTTGTATTTAAAGAATCTATATATGACAGTTCTGATGCAACAGGAGAAATTAGTGTATTTGAGTGAAGAGTTTTAAGAACTATGTACATCTAATTCCTTGCAAACTGAGGTCTTGGTGTTGTCAGTTATTTAACATGATCTGATCTAGCTCTGTTAGAAGCAATGTGGACTCTGCAAGTGAGGTGCAACAAGTGTAGAAATTTACCCAAGACTTGAAACACCATTTAGTAAGTATTATGGGGAAATCTTCTGACAGTATCTAACCCCTAGACCAGCAGCAGATTTTTCAGAAATATTAAGCATGTGGCAGCTTTCCTAATCTCACCTGAGAAGGATGCAAGGAATTCTTTTTGATGTCAGCCACCAAGCAGTACCTGACAGGAAGAAGACACCTGCCTGCACAGGGAATCGCCATTCAGCTTTCCTGAGTGTTATTCTAATCTTTCACATTCATGAGATGCCTGATTTTGGGGATAATCATTTGATTCTATGCTTTAAGGACATGTGATTAATAGCTAGATACCAAAAGCTAATGTTGCAGCACAAGTCATAAAAAACTGATTTTGAAAGTGGCCTTGGGGAATCTCCTCACAGTGTAGATACAGTCTTCAGTTCTGTAAACTTTGTAAAAAGTGATTTTATACTCTAGAGGGAAGGGATGCCATCCAGAGGGACCACGACAGGCTTGTGGAGTGGGCCCATGGGATAAGTGCAAGGCCCTGTACCTGGGTCAGTGCAGTGCTGGCTGTGGGATGAAGGGATTGAGAGGAGTCTGGACTTGGGGATACTGGGGAAAATGGGACATGAGCTGGCAACGTGCACTTGCAGCCCAGAAAGCCATCTATATTCTGCATCAAAGAGGCATGGCCAGCAGGTTGGGAGAGGAGACTTTCATCAGTACAAAGAAGACACAGACCTGCTGGAGTGAGTCCAGAGGAGGGCCACAAAAATCTTCAGCAGGCTGGAATACCTCTCATATGAAGATAGGGTGAGGGAGCAGGGATTGTTCAGCCTGGAGAAGAGAAGACTCTGGGGAGACTTTATGGGAGCTTTCTAGTACCTACAGGGGTTATTATAAAGAAGAGGGTGAAAGACTTTTTAGCAGGGCCTGTAGAGACAGGACAAGGGGTAACAATTTTAAACTGAAATGTGGTGGATTTAGATTGCATGTAAGGAAGAAATCTTTTCCCTGAGGGTAGTGGAGATACTGGAACAGGGATGCTCCATTGCTGGATGTATTCAAGGCCAGTTTGGATGGGGCTTGGAGCAACTTAGTCTAGTGAAGAGTTTCCCTGCCCATGGCGGGGGGTTGGAACAAGATGAACTTTAAGGCCCCTTCCAACCCAAACCATTCAATGATTCTACTCCTAGAGGTCCTCATTTGACCACCAATACATGGGGAAAAGTTCCTCACATAAAGAACATTTTCAGCTCATATTACGCATTTTCTTTCTAACACAGGTGCAGGGGGAGCTGAAAAGAAAATGGCGTAGTTTGTGTTGGAAGCAGACGGCAGGACGGGATTACAGACTCCACAGCTCTTCGATTTCTCGAAATGGATCAGAAAGTGTTTCTCAGCTCCACCGGAATTCAAGGGCTCACTCATTCATGCAGACAGAGACCACCATGATATAAATGAGCTAGGTCCCTCAAAACGTGAAAAACTGTGGAATATATCATTCATTATGCAGCTTGATGTGACATTTTATAAAATGTACAGTTTAGTGCTTTGCTTTTCTACATGTTGGAATTTGGGAAATTGGTTTGTGCAGCCGACCTGTTAATAATAGAGAAACCTGCCCCATGGATGCTTCCTGTTTTGTTTAAATGGTGTTCATATTAATTCTGATGTTCTCTTGCAGTTTACTGGCCATAAGAATTCAGAAGCTCATTTTCCATAATGATCCCTTTACCCTCCAGTGTGGTTCCAAGACTGATGCATGGTATCCTGCTCAGTGCAGACTGCTTTGGCACATGTTGTAAGGGTTAAGATGGGAAGCAGGAAAATTTCTTACACTTTGTTTATACTTAAGGAACATTTATTTCCTTAAGGATAAGGGTATTCTTTTTTAAGTATGGAAAGTACAATAAAAATAAAGAAATCTAAGACTATAATTAACCACAGTGGGAGTTCAGGGTGCTAATCCAGGAAATCATGAACATTATTTATATAGAGAGTAAAAGGCAGTACTTCTTGGCTAATTATACAAATTTCAGAGATTACTTTCTACAGAATTTGATTCTAACCCTGTGGTTACTTTCAGAAGTGCCTAGTTTTAAGTTTAGGTGCAGAAAGTAGGGCTACCTTTGCAGTCCTACAGAAAAGATGACTATAATAATTTTGATTAAAACTTCGGCAGTTTCCAGTAGTGATGTTCCAATCACCAGTTGTTCTCTTCTGTTTAATGTCAGAGGTTTCTGTCTATCTTTCATTATGCAATTTTCTAAAGAGGTGTTTTATTGCTCAAGCAGCCTCACATAGGAATTACAGCCTTGGATAGCATATTAACCATTGAAAATACCATTTTTATATAGTATTTTCATTAAAATATGTCTCTAGACCTACATAATTGGCAGCTAAAACAAGGAATATTGCAATGACATTACAACTCCTATTTAAGGAATAAAGTAAATTCTTTTCATTTTATTTAATTCTCTATCTATCTGAGATGATTTAAAATTTAGTCCTGACCAAATTCTAGACCAAAAAAATTAGGCAGAATCCCTAAAAATTACCATAAAAGGCATAAAGAAGAAATTCTTAACAATACCAAGCCTTTATGCAGCCACTTTTTTTTTTTAAAGAGATAGAACTCGCAAAGTATTACAAAAATACCCAGAACATTTACACTCTTTAAAAGGAATAATCCAAATGACGTTTATTTCTCATGTTACTTTTAACCATGACCACCCTTCATAACATGTGGGAATAATACATATTTGCATGAGTGCCTCCATAAAAGCAATTGCCCTTTTATTTCAGACAACAGATTTTACGGAGCTGGCAGAATTTAAGGTCCTGACAGATAAAGGCAAGAACATCATCAAGGGCATGTCTTGGCAGGCATACATGTACATTTTTGAAAATATTACCAGCACTGGGAATATTGTCAGCAGCTGTCAAAGTGTCCCTACAGCTCTGATTTAATCTAGCTATTTATCAGTCAAACACAATTTATTTTCATGGGATTACCCTGGAGAAATACAAAGTTTTGTTGGACCAAAGACAGGAAAGGCCTCATGACTCTCACGAGTTCTGAAGAACAGGTAATGTAGTAAAATCGCATGACACCAGCCTTTACCCAGTATCCTATGAGTTAAAAAAAACCCTGCTTGATGAATTGCCACTTTGCCAAACTTGACTTTAAAGAAGCTATCAATCACCTCCAGTCATTCAGAGTGTTTTCTGCTGTCAACTGGTGAAGTAGCTGTGAGACTCTAGATGGAAATGGGCTGCACAAGGGCAGTCCCATGGAGGTCTAAAGATAAACCTCTACTATATATTTAAACTAAAAATATTCCCAAAGGCTTTATACTCAGAAACCATTGCTTAACTTTAGTAATTTTCCTGGTTCTCTGAACTACCTTATCACAAACTCTTAATTGCAAATATATTAAGATCCATTGGAACTTTAGGGGTTGCTTCCATACCTAAATTAAACATATCTGTGCACTTCAGGCGTCTTTGTCTGAAGTGACATTGTGGCTGCCCAGCTCCCTGAGGTGTGATGTGCAGGATGTTCTTTTTTTCCCCAGATTTCAAGGGTAGAAGAGCACATGTGACAAGCATTCAAAAGTGCTCATCTTTTTGCTCCAGTGAGGTTATATGAGTGAGTTGACACACAGACAGAATGATGGTGTAGAAACAGAGGTTTCAAGCAATCATTTCCATCAGTCTGTTCTGCATGATGCATCACCAATTACACGTGTTTACAATACATTGTATCCTAGAGAAAACCATCTTTGTTCTAATTAGGTGAGCATGGAGAAAATCTGCATTTAATTATTTCTGGATTATAAAACAGAAAAGCCTTAATAAGAAAACACATCCTAAGTTGCAACGAAACAGCATTGTGTCCTTTAACAGGTTGCAGATCCATTTGGACTTGATTCTACTTTTCACGTAGGGTGTAATGCCATATGAGACAAGTTGCACCAGTGGGAGAACATAGATGGTATCACAAAGTTTGAAAAGGACTATATGGATGTGCAAAGAATGGCACACAGGGAAGAGAGGTGCTGCAGACATTTTCCTTTCACACCAGTGAAAGGTATAGGACTCTGTAAAGCCTCATCCCTCTACTGATAATCTAAATACAGAAAAGATGCTTTCTGAAAGACAGTAACTTCATAGTGCTTTGTGGAAGCATTATCATGGCAGTAAAGGCCCAGAGGGCACTGTGCTCACTTGTTTTTACTCCTCAAAAATTTCCGATTTCCAAACAATTTTATGCAAAGTTACATCAACCCTATCATCACCTGTTTGACTTTCAGCTACCTTTTCATGCACAGCTACACATCATATTGAAATGTATGTAAAAGGTGCAGAACAGTTTGAGAAATCTAGAACTTGGTAAGTATTTTGCATCTTTACAACAACCAGAACAACACAGCTTCTCATAGCTTTGTCTTTCACTGCATTTTGCACAGGAGTATGGAACTAAATACTTTTGCTCTGTGCTATGGTGACTCTTAAGAGTCAAAAGAACAATGCAAGGAAACATCATTTGGCTTTCTGTCATCCCCAAATCTAGATCGTGCTCATTTCCAGAAGCATCAGGGGAGGAAGCAGAGGCAGTAAAGAAGAATATCCTTTCTCTGCACAACCTTGGCCCATAATTTTCCTTCCTTTCTTTATTCCTTTACCTCCTTTCCCCCTTTGGTTGCATCAAGGTCCAAGCTGAGTTGTAAAGTTTTCAGAGCAGGAAACCTGGGGTTTTTTTTTTCCCTACTGAAAAGCCAGTAGCACACCTCATAGTTCTGAACAAGGATGATAATACAGCTCACTCTCTGGTACTGTGGTTAATTGCACTTTACCTTCCTTGGAGGTGCCACTCATTATGAGTGATTTCTGTCAGCATTAACTGCTGCTGGTGCCTGAGGAGCACAGCAACAGTTTGCTCTCTAGTTACCAACCATGATTAAAATCTAAATATATAGCATTGACTTCAGTTTTCCTCTGCTGAGTCTGTTTCAGCCAGGTGCTCCATAAATGCAGGTGAAATTCATCTGCCATGGTTTCGGTATCTGAAAGCTGGATATCTGTCTCTGAGTTAAAGATTCCTTTTAAGTGCCTTCCATAGTCATCTTAAGGAAATAGGCACTAGTTGAAGATTATTCATTCCACATTCAGCAGGGTATCTAAGGTGGGTAAGCTGGATCACCTTTTTTCCTGTATCCACTATAAAATGAGCCCAGGGCATCTGGCTAGTACTTAAATTAATCACTCTACATCTAAAATGAGGCAAGATGAATCTCTCCAGAAGAGATCATTCAGTTGTCTTGGTAATAGTGCCCAGATACTCCTTTTTAAGCCACTAACTTGGGTTGGCCAAAGTTATCCTCCAAGAAATGTGCAGTGTAATTCAAAATTTCAGGCAACGGAAGATCCCACCAGCAGTGCTGTTTTTCACAAAATTTTAAGAATTTGACATCTTTAGGAAGTGCTCTGTGCTGGAGTGCATGAGAACCCAACACACTGCCCCTGAAGGGCATGGTGATGGGTCCTGGGGGTAGCCAGCTGAAGAACTACCCAGTTTAAGCATGTATTGGGACTGTACTGCAGCAGCAATACCCAAATGGTAGTGAATATCATTACAAAAAACTTTCTATGGTCAAGCTGGAGGCAGCCCACCCCATTCAAAAGCATCTGCTTCATGTCTCGATTCAGCCCAGGCAGCTTCCCTTTGCCTTTAACCTGGTGAAAGGGAAAGCAGCAGACACAGACCCTTAGCAAACCAGAGACTCTCTGGGACAGATTTATGAAATAAAGCATTGGCAGGTGCATGTGTCACACACTCTATGTGTAATGACTGAGATGAATCATCTGCATCATTTGCCTCCTATTTTTGTAAGTTCTAAAAAACATCTTCTGTTGACTGTGAATTTACCCAGTTCAGCAAAGCAAAGGGGGGTAAAGTCCACATTCACTATATACGGATTTTTTTCAGACAACCCTAATGAAAAATCAAGGAATAAATATGTCTGATAAAAAGGAAGAACCAGCAAGTAACCTGCAGAGAAATCTGCTGTGTGTAGGAGGGTTATTGTCCAAGCAGTTACTGTCCGTGCATAGTCATACAGGAAATACTTTTACTAACAAAAATACCTTCATGTTACCATGAGTGCCTATACAAGCCCTGGACTCTCAGTACTACCCTGACGTGACCAAATAGCAGAAGTTCGTATGCAGTGCTATTCTATTGATGAAAAATAAAATAACAAAAGGTGTTCTAACATGTATGTTACAAGAGTACATCAGGATAACATTTAAAAGGAGCATTCTGTAGTATGGTTTAAGCACTCTGTGTTGAATCTGCTTCTGCCCAGTGATAACAGTAAATAGTTCAATCTAAGTCAGTAACATTTCCATTGTCAGCTAGAACAGTGACTGAAATGTCCCAATCCCCTCTATTGCCCTAAGCACTGTAACAAGTTTATGATATCCTGCAGCTTTTTTTGTCATGGTACATTAGTATTACTTTGCAATTCTCTTTTGTCGTCTTTGTTGATACCTTTTTAGCTGTCAAGTATGGTAAAAATTAAAAATTATGTAAATGAATGTGATTATTTTTTACAAAATGTACAGACTATGATGTTGTATAGATTAATGTGTGTAAATAGATTTCATACTATAATTCACTATACTTTTCTTCTGGTTTTGCTCTTATTTTCTTTTCTGGTTTCAGTTTTTAATGTCACATACCTAACAGCCTTCTCTGAAATGTTATATATAAAGCTGTGAACAAATAAGTGTTTACATCTTTATGCTATTAGAGATAATAGTTAATAACACCATAATGGACTGAAGAGGAATCAGAGAATAAAACTTTTAAAAGTTTTGCACAAAGCTTCTGTTATTTATGTTTTAAAAAAAAATATTCTGTAAAAAGATGCAGTTTTCTTATTGACTCAGTGGGTCAGGGCCACGCTGAAGAATGTGGATAAGTTAATATTTCACTTTTTAACCCAGCAGCTCTAAGGCACACGTTACAGAAAAGGTAAGCAGAGACTGTACCATGTAATAAGTATCTTCCAGCAACCTAGATGTGCTTACAGGGGCATGAGAATGGCACAAACACAAAGCAGATCCAGGTGTTGTGTATGTCAACATCTCTGTGGTCAGCAGCTGTTTTTTACTTATTATGGCTTGCTTAAAAACTGATTGCTCAGTTATCTCTCAGAAGCGCAGTTATCTGTCTGATATTAGAGTATAATGGAGCTGGAACAAAGGAAAGCTATGAAGTCTCTCCTGTAAAGGCAACACCATATATCACATTTTTCTCTCCTAAAAGTAATGGGAATGGGCACAGGGAAGAGACTGGCAGTGGTGCATTGCTGGTGGGGTCAGAGAGAGTGAGTACATGTGCAGGAGGATGTGGAACCTCATGGGGCAGTGCCTGCCCTGGCAGCAACATCGAGGAGGGAAGTGGACCAGAGAGTCTGTTCCTTTCTGTGTGTACCTGCGTATCACAGAAGCTACACCACACAGAGGGCTCTTCTGACCCTTTGGGACCATTCTCTCCCACTTTATGTGTGCACTTGTATGAGCTGCATCAGTGTGGACCCTTCTGCAATCAATAGCATGTCTGCAGAGCCCTTCAGTGTCCTCACCCACATGAACGTCCCGTGTTCCTCATTGCTAAAGGGGCAGCCCCAGATCACCCTGATGTCTGCAGGTGAGCTGCTCTACAGCTGAGGAGTCTAAATGTGCAGGAGAGCCAGGGTGCAGATGAGCAGGGGCATTGGCAACAGGACTGACTCCCATCAGTTCTGGTAACAGCGCCTGCAGGTTTCCATGGCAAGTTTGAGTCCTGCCAAATGCAGAAAATTGATCCCTTGCAGAAGTTCTGCATAGTAGCTAGAGAAAGTGTTATCTCCAGAATAAAAACAAAAGTCACTGTGGTGGGGAGGGGGAGAGTAAGGGAGCCTGCATTGCAGACACAGCTTAAAGAAGTAACACACTTCTGTGACAACTTCAGCGTGGTCACACCCAGCAGTACTGACTGCAGGAGCCTCTTAGCTCTGTACTCACAAACACTGACCCACAGGAGGTGTGGATATGGCACAAAGCTCTGTTTTCTCTGATTGCATCAAGGAGCTTCTAACTGGGATGTTTGAAAAGGTAAAGGAGATCAGTGGCTGGGATGGTGAAAAAATCAGAAAGACTATCTTGTCTTCATCTCTGTAAGAGAGCTGAACCAAAGATCTACAGCAGACAGCAAGAGAAAAGCTACTGCAAACTCTGTGTGTGTTCATGTGGGTGAGTTTGGGTGTGGACTGTAGAACAATGCTGCTTTTATAGGACATCTTATTTTCCCCTGGAAGTGTGTAAACCAAATCCCCACCTATCTCCCAATTCCAACAGTGTTTACAGTGCTGTTCCCAGTTGGCATTTAGGTGACAGAGGGACAGTCTAAAAGGGAATTTACACAGTGAACAAAGAGGAACAGAGCACTCAATGAGAGGCCTGAGAGCCTGTGCTCAGGAAAAGCAGTCACCTACCCCACAGTCTCAGTCTCCTGCACGAAGGCAGAGTTTTACTGAGGTGACTCTGAGAGGATAAAGGTCATTCCAGTGTGCAAAGGAGGTTCCTTGGGCTGCACAGTGCTATGAGTTAATATAAAGTTCTAAATAATCAGACTCTATGTGTCCAACTGAATGAAACAAAATCCTGTTTGTTAATTTAGTGCTATTATTTATAACTGATTGTATTTTAGTATCGTTAACATAGACTGGGACATATTTTGAGCTAGATGATGGGCAATTTAGGCTAACTATTGGATCAAATCATTTAATAAGTAGGTATATGTTGCATCAAACCATTAGACAAGTATATGTTGTATCAAACTAGTTATAGGTTTTTCACACAGGACAAATTAATATTTTTTTCTAGTAGCATCCTACAGAATATAGTCAGTACCCCAGGATATTCCATTAAATATGAATATTGGATTTGGAAGACAAGAGAAATTTAAACAAAGAGCTGTGCTTTATGTTGAAGCTCTTCTGTATTTCTGAGCTGGTGCCTTTGTAAATGAGGCTGCTTTTCAACACAATCCTGTTAAGCTGTGAAATTCTCTGTTCAGAAAGGCTTTATTTAGCAATAGCCTTTGGCCACTGCTTATCCCTGGTTTCCTGCTTACATTCTTTACCTGCTCTTAATTATTGCCTTGGGCTTTGCCTGCCTGTCTCTGTAGGATATGAAAAAATACTCTGCAAATAATGAGGGAATCAGCAAGCAAGTTTATAACTGTATAATTAATAATGGATCCTGACTACTGGGGGACATTTTGTTATACAGAACTGCATTCGTGAGAAGCAATTTGAAAATTAAAATATAATCTGAGTAATACACAAAATTGTGCTGTAGGGGATGATTGTGCCTTAGCCAGGTGATAAATTAGACAATTTAATCATTCCTGTAGATTATAGCTTCTGTTATTCAAATAAAAACCAAAATCATATGGCCTTATGGTTTTAAAAAACGCTTAACTTGACCTTATTACTCAACAATAAAAACATGAAGAAAAAAACTGTTTCCCTCAAATAGGCAACATCTTTAAAAAATCATTTTCATTTTGCCTATAAAGACCATAACATCCTGTTTCTTGGATTAGGGCAATAATAAATCAATTTAGTCACTTGAAAGTACCATTTTGCCTGGAAACATATGGAGTTAATATTGTTAATAAGCTTCTTAAAAAATCCTTTCCTTTAAAAAGCCAAGCATACCCTGTTCAGGGTATAGCTCTGGTTACCTGTGCTGATGCAGCAAACACCGAGTGAGGCTTGAAAGACAGGAGCAATATTAGGATTCTTTTGTCATTTTGGCCTAGTTAATTTCTATCTAACTTCAACCATCTCAATTTAAGTGTTCCATTTGTAATTTGCCTTTTTGACTGAATGCAAAGCCAAAAATCCAGCCCAAGTACTGCTCCTGCTTCTGGGATGTTCCATGTCCTGCCCCAGTGGAGGCCTTACCTTGTTCCCGTAGAGGGCTCACCAAGTCGTGGCAGTGCTGCTGCTCCTCATGCACAATTTCCTCCTCACTGACAGCCTGGCAGGGCTGTGCTATAGGCATGGTGAGCTTTTCCCACTCTTTCCTCTGCTTATGAAATCCTAGTTTAAACAGAGTGATCCCTGGTTTTATTGTCCCACTCCCACAATATTCAGTAGGAAGGCACTTACTTTACAACACTTTGTGGGGTTCACTGCAGTGAAATATTGAATTTATACCTTTGAAACATCTTAGTGAGGAGGGAGAGAGTTTAATTTGAATGGATTAAAGCTGAGTAACAACTGTTCTTGGATGCACAAAAATCAACAGGAGGAGATTTCTATGGTTCTGCTACCTATTAGAATTTACATACAAGAATAAGTCAAACATTGACTGGCATCACATAAAATGAAGCTGGAAGTTAGGAAGTTGTTTGCAATCACTGAGGGAGTGAGGTTTTGAAAAAGTCTCACGGCATGCAAGGAAAATTCCACTTTTAGATTCCTGTTTATATGGCTTAGGGAGAGTAATGTGGTATGAATCTAAACCAGTAAGGGTTTGGATTAGATATCATGACCCACACACTTATACTTCCTACACTCACATCAGACCATGGGATCTTAACTGCATTAATATGTCCAAAGTTTTGGAAAGAAATAGGGAAAGTTAGAAAAAAAAGTTACAAATTATTACAAATCTGAGAGTTTAGACAGAAGAATTAGTCACAAAAATCATTAGGTTTTTGTCTGTTGTCAATTGCTATCATAAAACTCGCTATTAATGCTATTTCAGTCACTTATTTCAGCTGTAGATTCAGTCTGATGTGGCTCCATTGTGCCTGGATGAATGGAAACTGCTGTGACGTAGATACTTTGAAAGAAATGTGAGCACTACAAAGAGAATTTTAGTCTCAGTTCATCTTCTCCCTCTATTGTGCTCTGTATTCATCCCAAGAGTAGAAAAGTTCTTCCAATTACCTATTCATATACTGATCTGTGAATAGTACAACTGTACTTCTATATATGTTCTCCAAATGTCTGGGCTGAATAGTTTATTTCGTCTGAGTTGTAATTATTCATCTCAGCATTTGGCAATGTTTTCAAGTGGTTTTAACTTTCCTGATTCAATGTGTCATCAGGTTTAAAAAATAGAGATTTCTTTGGACAATCTGGATACTGAAAAATTTGGTTGGCTCACTGGGTGGAAAATGGCTTCTGACCTTCACAACTAACTTGTAGTCAACTACTTTAGAACATTTTAAAAATTCAGGTTAATGTGAAGTAATAAAATAAAAGAAAAACGTAAAGAGAACGGATGTGAAGTTGGGAAATAAATTGAGGTCAAAGCTAGGATCTTACTTTGAAGAAATACAATTACACTCTAGAAGGATAGAAGTGGGAAGGGAAGGTTGGTTTGGGGAGGCCACATGTAGAATAAAGTGGGTAGAAAAAGGGTTGTAATAGAAAGCCAAGAGATCTGTTGAAGATCTCATTTGAGTCAATCACTACCTGAGGACCATTTTCATGAACTGTGAATGATCTTCCAAAATATTTTCCATTGTGTGTATATGAATCTAAACTAGAACCTAAATTTTTAAAATGTGCACTGCACATAAAACCTGAGCAGTTTTGCTCCGGTTTTTGTATCTAAGATATACAGTCTGAAAAAAATCAAGTGTTCAGGTACAATCCACCTGTCATTGATAGTCTACATTTCTCTCCTCCTACCCAGAAATTTTACACATTTTTTGATGACATGAAGGACTTTTTTTGCTTTCTGTGTATGAAAAAATGAAAACATTTCTGAGTAAATAATTTCTGAGAAAATTTCTGAGTAACTTTTCTGAGAAGCACTGATTGAACTTCTAAGACAGAAAAGGCAAGAGGCTTTCACACCATCAGATCAAGAAAGCATTTTCACACCAATAAGCCAATAAGGCAATACATTTGGGAGGTTTTAAATATAAATCATGGTCTCATTACCAAACTTAAACACTCTGGCATTAGCTGTGTCAGCTGATGGATTATATTAGCTGTGATTCACAAAGCCAAAATAATATTCTCTATACTTTCATATGGCTTGAAGTATTTCCCCTGTATCAGAGATTTATTTCTATTTAGACCCAGCATAGCTTTATTCTGCGATTCTCCCAAACCAAAGCACAGCAATTTTGGATCTCATTCTTTCACTGGTGTCCATTTTGTACCTGTTTAATTGCAAACGATTCACTAACACTGCAATCCCAGTAGCCAGCAGGCTGCTAAACAGCAAAATACAGCTCAAAACCAGCTAAGTGGAATGCCAGTTCTTCAGGATGACTCATTAATTTGCCTTTCAGTTTTCTACTTGAAAATAGATAACATTTTGTTTCTTTGTTGATACAGCCTAACGTTTGCCATCTGCCTATGTGAAGTCATAAATTTCAGACATGCTGAGTCAAATTCCTGCAAGGTAACCTGTGACCTATTCGAGTCTCAACTATGTCCCTGCTATTCCTGACAGCTTCATTCAATCTGTACACCACGTCCCTCAGCAACAGTCTGAGGCAATCTTAACAGGGCAAAAGTCCTGTCAGGGAAGATGTTTGTCACGAGCTGTGGCTGGTGAAAGACCTACGCTTTGTGTACAATTCTTCCTCAAGTGGGATTCACACATGTCATGGTATCATAGTAGTGCTTTGCAGGAAAATAGTTGCTGCTCTAAATAAGTCTTCTGTGGTATGTTTTAGTTCATGTCCTGCAATTAAAAAAAAACACAAAAGCATCTAGACATCTCTTTACCATAAAGTTATACTGCTTTAAATATTCACATTTTTGACTTTTGTGTTGTTGTATCTGCTGGGGGTGTACAAGTGTCAGTTTGGTAGCAGCTACAAATATGTGCCCATCTCCTACAAAGGAACCACTTTCTCTCAGGCCCATTCAGGTATCTAGTTGAGCACATTTCAAGCTTTAAGCATATATATAAGCACTAAAACATCAACAGAACTTAAGATGCTGTTTTTGCTGATCATAAACATAGTTTAGAGCATCAGCGCTTGTTCTTCCCTGCTTGTACTTCATGATTTTCATTGTGTAAATTATATATGATCTTGAGAACTCCTTATCAATACTTACCCATCTTATAGCATGTTTGTAACTCATCTTTTGTATCTCCCCAGGACGTAGTTTCTTCTTTTGCAACACTGTGAATATTTTATGATGTTGTAAATATTTCCCTGTAATTTATGTGGACATGTTTGCTGACAATGGTCTGCACCTTATTATGGCCTCTTGATACATTTTCAGAATCGTTATGGCAGGAGGAAAACAAGATCAGAGCTACAGCTGAGACAAGGCAGTCTTGATACCCCTCAGGGAAGAAAACAGACTGGAACACTAAGCTAAGAGGGCAAGTGCCAAGGCAGGGAGCTGGAAGACCAAAGCATGTCAGCATGCAGCAGAAATGAGCCTTGAACACCCACACTGCCATGGGCAGAGCCAAGGAGATTCCTCCAGAGCCTCCCACAGAACGGTCTGAAAGCCTTTCCTAGTGATCTTGGTATTGACATAAATTGACACCCTGCTAGGAGAGCATAAGGGGAGGGCTTGGATCAGCTACACCAGTGCTAAGGGAGCTCTTTTTGAAGGCTTTAGTTGACTTATTTCAGTGGGTGATTAAAACCACAGCAATCTCATCTGGGGCCATTGGACAGCAGTGCAGCCAGCTCCAGACTTGCAGTATGACCTTCCAGTTATGGGTTCCAGCAGGACCTCTGGCTCACACATCAGAAAGTCTCTCTATCATTGCTCAAGTTTTCTGTTTATTCTTTCACATAACTCCTTGAAAATGTTTGTTTGAAATCCTGTTATGGTATTTCAAGTACTGATCTGATATATGGCTTGAGAATATCATGGGAGTTACTTAAATCAAGATGGTTTTTATCATAGTTAGTTAATTACTAAGAACTTGAACTTGAGAGATTTGATGTAGCATTAATTGGAATAGTCCTACCAGGCCTATGACTATGCTACAGTGGAAGAAGAGAGCTAAAGTAAATTAAAAACAGTCTTAGATTTTGAGGATACAGGACCAGCCAAGATGCAGATGTCCAGTAGGCCTGATTTTATTTCTTCTTTTCTTGGTGAATAATAACTTGGAGCAAGCTTCTAGATGAGTTTCAACTGACAGTAAACAAGTAAAAACACAAGTCCATCTAGGTCCCAGTATCACTTAGCATTCTTGAAAAATCAGCCATTCTAATGTAGATGAGGAGTTCAAGCAGAGGGAGGAGCCCACTAGACTTTCCTTGTAACCTCCAATGCAGACCTACTTTTTAAAACTTAAATGTTATGGATGGACAATAACCATAGTAATCCATAGCACTACTTGCACAGAAGAGTAATTCTGAATGACATTTACCTTAATTCCTGTTTCTTTCTGCAGCCTTGTTTCCCATGCACAGTTTTTTCCATCTTTTTCTCCACCCCCACCCTCCATCCCCAGCTATATTGTTTGATATATGACATGCTGTTTTAGTACCAAATTAACAAACCCCAGAGATGATGCCTGGACACTGAAAAATAGAATGTAATTTACTGCCACAGGACATTGAATTAGTGCAGAAGTTTCTATGAAATAATGATTGTACTTGAGAGTGGTACAGTGTACTTAAACTACTTAAGGATCTCTACTGAATCTCACACCATCCAAATGAGATAAGTGTTGCTAAAGTCTTTCATGGGGAAAATAAGAAAGCTAGAAGTTATGATTTTCCCAAGTCAACAACAATAGCAGTGTGGGAACAACACAGATTTTCCTACAGATAAAATTAATGTTCCAGAAATAGACAACTACATGGGCTTAAAAGTGAGAGGTTGACTTTCCATCTGTCTGTATAGTGTCAGATTCTCATAAAGTTACTTCAAATACCATTTTACTCCAAGAGTCATTCAACTGGATTCTATGAGACGTCCCACAAAGGGAAACAATTTGTGTCAAATTGGGATAAAGACTACAACTACCTGTTATAAACTGAGGATTGTGTACATTTGCTAATTTTCAAGAGAGCTTTTTGTTTGGTTGGGGTTTTTTTTATTATTTATCTATTTAGAAACATTTCTAAATGCATTACTGCATCACAGATATGGCACAGCGTGCCATACTAAATCAAATCAATGATCTCACAGTCACCTATGTGAAATGCTTCAGGAAAAACACACATTGCTACTCTACAACCTCTGCTTGGTTTCTTTCTAACCCAAAGAATTCACGACTCACACCTGTAACACATGCAACACCCACCTCCTTGTGTTGCAGTTTAGCTATTCCATAACACTCCTCCAAGATTGATTTTCTTTTTTTGCCATTCCTACCCCACTGTAGACTGTCTTTTCTAAAGGGTAAATTTCTTTTCAGCTATTTTTATTGAGCTGACTAGTGCATTTCTGAAGTGCAATGTTTCTATGCTGTATAATACAATACTTGTATTAGTCTGAAGTGCCAAGTCTAAGACATGGGCTTCTAGCCTCCAGGCTGAAAGGTTGCTCTGTGTTGCTCCATACGGCACACCAAGACATTTTCTTACTATAGCTGGTGGCTGGAAGAAGTTCCTTCCCTTCCCCAGTCTCTTCAGATAGAACTTTCCAGGCTGCTTACACAGATGAAAACACTTCGATGTACTGATGCTTTTCTTTGGGATTTCTACTCCCAGAAGAACAAAAAGCTTCATTACACATCAAATGTCTCCGACTCTTCTGTTTCAGAAACACTACAGATTTGCAAGAACAAATAAAATAGCAAAATATCAGTTGACTGTATTTAATTACAAAAGCTTTATTTGGTTCCTTCATCCCAACTAATTGTGATTTTAAGATGGAATTTTAAGATTGTCCAAAGCAGCAAGCTTCTTCCTGCCTTCCCTTGCTTTTAGCCCTCTGCAAAACAGGATTCAAAAGCCAGAATGTCTGTGTGTCCACACAAGTTGAAAGCTTTGTTCTGCCCATTTGTTTGTTACAAACCTTTACTTCTTTGTTTCTTGCTCTTGCCTTATGATACTTCTTTTCCCAATAAGGAAAATTTTTTTCCTTGAAATTGTGCACTGTTTTCCAGTTTCATATTTTTATTCATTTCTTTTGCTTTCATATGCCATGTCCTTTTGAAAATGGTTAGTCACAGCTTTTGTATCATCATATGAATAATTTTCAAAACACATTTTTTACCAGATTCAGAGCTGTTTTCTCCCTGTGAGGTTGTAAAATGATCTAAGGACATCACAGGTGGTGAGAATGAAACAAAGCTTCTTTATCCCTTTCCTTAACACATAGTGTTTAGGTCCCCATTGCATTACTATGCTATTCTGTTCATGAATAAATCATAGGCATATCGGCTGGGTTTCAGCTCACAGTATTTATTTCTGAGGGTGACATCCAGAATTTAAATAATGTGGCATACCCCATGTATTACCAGCTCTGAGGGATTCTGTGAAAAGAGCAGCTTAGTGCTGGATGGAGCTGGAAAGGGCAATTGAACCGGTTCTGTTGGAAAGGAGTACGACTGTGATCAGGCAGTTAATTAAGCAATCAAACTGTTTTGTTAATGATACTGCAGGGGCTGTCAATTCACATTATCTGTTAGATTAGTTTCACAGCAGTGGAGCTGAAAACCAGCAGCAGATAGCTGGTGCAGAGCAATCTCCTCCACAACTTCCTGGGACAGAGGGCGAGGGAAGGGAATGGCAGCATTTTAGCACAGGCACAAAGTGTGGTGATGATCAATCTGACCTTCTCTGTGATACCTTGGCAAAGGCAGGATTCTGTCTGTGGATATTTTTTCCCAAAAGAAAATCACCCTGCAAAATATGGTTATTTTTACCTTAGAGCAGTTCTGGGCTCTGTTTCATCAGGTTACCCTGCAAATTGTTAATTTGGCACACGGGGAGTTGTTGCAGACAAAGGAATGGGGGTAGGAAAAGGGAGTCAGAGGCTGCTTAAATCAAAAAGAAAGACCTGCCCCTCTGTGCCCATGTGTGGGATAGTATAAAGACCTACCTGTGGCCTTTCAGAGGAGCTGCAAGTTGAATCTCCACAGAACAGGAGCAATCAGTAAAGTATGAATGAAGGGAAATCTTAGTAGCTTCAAGAGTAAGGGCTAAAGAATGAACGATGATGAGAGAAATAAAAGAAAATTAATTTTACTGAGTGAAAGATAAGATTATACTAGTATTTCATGGTAAAAATCTGCAGTGCATGAATAATTTAGACTTCTACCAAGAAGCAGAGTAAGTTCCAGGTGTAGACACCCAGCTATGCACAGTGATGAAATATAATTTATATCAATCTTTTGGGGCTCTATACTGTCTCAAACCAGCGTGTTACAGTACTTGAAAAATATCAGTTAATAAATTCTCCCAGTGTATTACCATGATAGAACTAATCACATTTTTCCTAGGAGGAAAACAGAATAATTCTGATATGCTTAGATCATACAGGAAGTCTGTGGCAGTCCAGGATATAATCCAGATCTTCTGAAACCTAGACTTGCTATTTAGCTATAACTTCAGCTCTCCTTAAACTCCACTTGTTTTGAGTAATATCTTGTACTCTAAAATAGCCTCTTTCTCCTTCTTCCCCCCACCCCATCCTCATTCCCCCAAAAATAAAAAAATCTTACTCTATTCCTTCCTTACCTGCCATCAGATTATCATCGTGATGAAGTCTCTCAAATTCTACATTATTCAGAGCTTTGGAAGAAAAGTAAGAACATACCATTGCCATGTATCTTAAAGCCCAGACTGAAGCCACCCCAGAATCCCTTCTACATTAGGTTTCTTGATAATTCACTCCTACCTCACATTTTTTTCAAATCTTAGTTTAATTTATTTTCTGGTAAAGCTTGATATTGTGTTTAAAATCTCAAAAAATAGTTTGTGTTTTATGATACACTTCCTACAGTTCAAAGGTTTAGGCAGACACTTCCCAAATCCTGGCTGACTCCTAGTCTTATCCTGCTCTTTTAGCACATTTTAAAGTTAAAATGAATCTTTCCTGAGCACAGGTCACTACAGCAGTATAAAGTATCCCACTCAGAAACCCAAATTTTCTTAAATCACTTCCTATTTCTATAAGAAATAACTTCCCAAAGACCTTCTGGGACTGCAAAATCTTCCTCAGAATAACAATGGCAGGTCATGGTCCATGATGTGACAAATACAACCATTTTTTGTTCTCACATTTGTTCTCACAGAAACATAGAAATGTGGTTGGAAAAGATCTCTGGATCCCTAGTTCAGTTCTCCTCTCAGAGAGAAACCAATTGCCAGCTTGCATGATGACAGCTTTAGCTTTGTCTAGCCAAGCCTTGGAGCCTCCAAGGATGGCACTTCATAGCCAAAATTTACAGTAACAGCCCTTTTGCTTAATGGGCTGCCATCTCACGTTATGTTTAATCCTTTTTCTAACATTTTGATCCTCAAGTGCCATGTAACTATATCTTCTTTACATCATAAATCCCTCTATGTGGATGATTTTTCTTGTCTTTGTGTTATCAGCAGGTTTCATTAGTAAATTCCTACATTTCTGGACCAAGGCCTTATGGATTTAATTCATAAGTGCTTTTAAATAAGATTAGTCTCAACACTGATTCCTGAGGAATTCCTCTGATATCTCCTTCCACCCTAAATGGGATTGCCTGCCATTTTAAGTTTTTTCCTACATTGCTTATATTAGTCCCCATCTTCTGCTGTCTAACTCACATTTTTAGTTGTCACCTTTGATGGCAAGGGACACTCTGAACATGGACTGACTTCCATGCTGATGAAATATTTTTGCCAATTTAATGCAGTTAGTCAAATCTCTTTCTCAGAAACACGTATGGCTACATGCTGTTAACTCTTTCAATTACTAGAAATGCACCTGTGGGCTTTTTTTCTGGCCACAAAGGGGCCATTCTTTATGTCTCTCCAAATTGTTTATAGAAAGCAGTGGAGATGTCCCTGAAATGTGTGCCATTGCAAATGAGGGCAGAGTTGGCTCAGCAGTTCCCATGCAGTATGGCAGTGGGAGCATTTTGCTGGAACACTTGAAGTGTGAGCTTTGAGTGAGCTGCACACCACATACATCATGGTCCAGAGTCATGTCCAGAGTCATCCAGAGCCATCACTGTCCAGAGTCAGAGAACATTCCATATGTGCTGTGTAAGTAAAAAGGAGATACCAAAATCATGTGAATGGGTGAGACTACAGCTTCCATGCCTTCCCAACTTGAGGACTTCTGGAGTTCTATGACTACATCATGACTAGTCCCACTGGCTGTGACAGGTTCATTTCCTCCCAAAGTCCACTCAGTTTCTTTACCAGCCCTCCTGGCAGTGCCACGGGACTGCCCTGACACGAAAACCCACTCAAATGATTTGCTGAGTGAGTGCAGCTTGAGAGCAGTCACCATCATTTTTGAAAGTTCTGGTTATCATTTTAAAAGTTAATTGAAATAATATTTGAATGTCGGCTTCTTTTCTGGTTGCTTTAAGTGGGAGATACACAGAGCTCTACCTGTCTCCAAAAGCAGCACAGCCAAAGCAATGTACAACTGGAAGGATAGCTGAAGTGTACACCTAGCACAATTGTCCATGACAGCACAACCTTGCAAGGCAGAGTGGGGGAAGTTGCAGGACACCACAGCATCAGAACTCATCAAGGTACCCCTTGTGAACCTCTCAGAACCTCCTTTGCCCTCTTGGTCCCAGTTCCTTTTCTCTGCTGGTCACAGCTGACCTTCCCAGCTGTGCTGGACTGGAAGTGCAGTGCACAGGACCTGGCAAGCTGCCTGGGAAAGGGATGCACTCCAGCCCAAGGAAAACAGGGTTTTATCATTAAAGACTTCATAAATAATGATCTGCTCATAAAGAACAAAAATGAAGTAGAATAGCTTAGAAACTCATGAGTATTTTAAATGGCAGAAGCAATGTTACCAGCATCTGAAATACATTTAAATTGCTAAAAATGCTGTGGATCAAGGGTGACTAAATTGCATACTGGAAGGATACCAGTGATATAAAAAGTAATGAAAAAACACAGAACTGAACATTAGTAATCTTCTTCATAAAAAAACCAAATTTCCATGACTCATTCATATACTATCAATTACATGTGTTTAGAGGCTGAATTTTAAGATTAAAATAGTCGACTAAATTTAACTGTACCATTATCTTTATATTCTTGCAGAACTGTTTTCCCTGGCAATTGCAGAGAGTAACAAGGCGATTGTGAGCACAAGGTTATGATAACATCCATCCATAACCTACATTTATTGCTTACATAAATGTGTGGATAGCATTGAGGATTTTTTCCGTTCTTCTAAATATTTGCTTGCCAAGGTGACACTGTTTAATTCACATCTTCAAAGAGCCTTATTTTTACAGATGCATTTTCAGTCTTTTCATTTATGTGCAATGTGAACTGAACTCCCTAAGGCTCTGGAGAGTGATGTTTAGGGATGGCTGCAGACACACTGACTCTGCCAGGGATGATGATTTTCACTTCCTCAGTCTTGGTTTGTGTTCATTTGTTAATAACTTCTTGGAGAATAAGAACATAAATGTCATATTGTACCAATCCAGAGATCAGCCCAGGTGATTAGTCTATGTCTGGCAGGAATTTCTGGTAGATGCAGGGGCAAAAGCGATGGGAAGAAAACGATGCATAAAAATATTCTTTCCTGTCTGTTCTCCCAGTTTCCAGCTTATTATAAACCTGGGAGCACCCTGAGTCAAAGTTGCATCCAGAAACTGCTTAATACCCAGTGTTAGACTTGTCCTTCATTAACTGAACCAAACACAATTACATCTTTTTGACTGCAACAGCATGCTCCAAGTCTGAGTACTGCAATTTCACTGTGTGTTGTCTGAAAAAGAAATTATTTTTATCTTAATGCTGTAACAATAATTTAATTGAGCATCCCTTAAGTTTTCTATTGAGGGAAGTCATGAACAACATTACCCTTGTTGCCCCACACTTGAGTTGGCTCTAGAGCACCTCTCTGCAGTCATCACTCTTCTAAACCAGTGCTGGGATGCTGTCCTGGATTTGGCTGAGATTGAGTTAATTCTCTTCATAGCAGGATGTTGTTTTGAACTCGTGACCAAAACAGTGTTGAGAACACAGGGATGTTTTAGCTGTTGCTGAGCAGCCCTTACACAATGTCAAGGCCTTATCTGCTTCTCAAGTTCCCCTCCAGCAAGGGCTGGGGATGCACAAGAAATTGTGAGAGGGCACAGCCAGGACAGCTGATCCCAACTGACCAAAGGGATGTCCCACATCGTATGAGACCGTGCTCAGCAATAAAAGCTGAGGGAAGAAGCGGGAAGGGGGAACTTTTGGAGTGGTGTTGTTCGTCTTGCCAAGTCACTGTTACGTGTGATGGAACCCTGCTTTCCTGGGGATGGCCTGCCCATGGGAAGTGGTGGATGAATTCATTGTTTTGCTGCTTGTGTGTGTGGCTTCTACTTTACCTGTTAAACTGTCTTTATCTGAACCCACAAGTTCTCTCACTTTCACCCTTCTATTTCCTTCCCTTTCACAGTAAGGGAGAGTAAGTGAGTGGCTGTGTGGGACTGAGCTGCCTGTTGGGGTTAACCCACAGCAGCTATTTAATCTGTCTCAGTACTGTAGAGGTTCTGTCCCTCTGATTGTGTTCTTCTTCCCACTTTGGATAACCTCTGGATTTGCTGCACCTCTTTTCCAACAGGAACCAGAGATGCACACAGTGATAAAGAAGTGGCTCCTCCATTGATTCCTACAATGATAATTTCTGTTTGTTAAGAAATACATATTAAGGGATATGAAGTAAAGATCCTTGTTTAATATTTAATATTTTCTTTGACCATCACTGAGCAGTAAGATACCATTTTCCCAAAATTATCTAAAGGTACCTTTCTGTGTGACTATGGTGCATGTCTACGTGTCTCATTTGATGCCACACATACCTACAGCTAGGTACAGGGGTTTACTGCCCATCTGCAGTCTTTTGAAAGGCATATGTCCCAGAATAAAACTGAATTAAAGCAAAATGAACCTCAGTAAAGGATACATCAGGAACCTCATTCATAATGCATTCAATTCCTTCCTTTCAGAACACCCCACCTTGGAAGCTTTACAGCACAGAAGTCCTGTGGATTTACATGAAATAGTTGAGCAAAGATGACTTATTGAACATGAATTTAAATCCTTCTGTCAGCAGAATATTCTTTTCTGTAACATTTGGTTTCTCTTTTTATTACATGACATAGCAGAAGTACTTTGAGTTGATTGAAAAGTAATTTATAATCAGTGGAAAACAGAATGTAGAAACTTGTATATAAAATCCATTTCTTTTCACAACCTTCTCCTGATAAGCCTCTCACTTCTTTCTCCTCACATAATTTTTGCCTTTCTTAGGAAATACTGCAATTAGAGTTGAGTAAAATCAATGCAACCCTTGAGTAAATTGATTCCTAGGGAAATGAAAATAGAAAACCAAACTAAACTAGCCAACCAAACAAAAAAACACCAACCCAAACCCAATCACTAAAAACAGTTACTTCAACTACAGATTTCTGGTATGGCTGTGTTTGGAGAGCTTGTAACAGAAAGCCTCTTCCTTTAATAGAAATGGTTTTATCTAAAGAAATTTAAAAATTCTAATTCTCAACTATTGTCCAAAACTCCTTTTCACTAGCCATTGTGACCAGACACAGTAAGGGAATTTCAGTTAGAAGTAAGTGATGATTATTAGTTTACCATGGATTATCAGAACAGCTTATAAAATTGAAAAATATGAGCAGGTGAATAATCTCATGGAATTTGTTTTAGTTAAATCACATGAATAATAATAATAAAAAAAAAATCTCATGAAAGAATTTTCTAAAGAGACACATGGTAAATGGTGAGGTGTTTTAAACCAAACTGAAATACTACTATTTTTCTTTTTGTAAATATGTAATTATTAGCAACAGCTAAAAAGATGAGGCAATGTCTCATCCTCAGGAACATCTGTGAGCCTAAAGCAAGGCTTCCCAAACTCAGTTTAACTGAATGCCATGACCAAATTATAAAAAATATTTTGGTAGATGAGTGTCTGTGGTTGCTTCCCTCTCTACCCAACCTCAATGGGTCTTGAGCAACAGCTGCCTTTGGAGCCACTGACCTGCAAAAGCCCACAGTGATGAGGTGAAGAGATACCTCTTTAATCACTGTTATTTTGACTAGCCAGTGTCCATCTTTCCAAGTCCTCCCAAAGTCTGCTTTAATAATGAAAATAATGTTTTTTCCATTCTGATTCTCTCTTTACCCTTTCTTCCATATGACAGATTCTTTCCTTGTTCTTTGTTTTTGGTGTTTTTTTCCTATATCTAATATTGATCGGATGATTGTTCCAGCACACACTTCCTATAGCTATTCTGATTTTGGCTCTCTCACCTTTGCAGTTCACATGCAATTATGACACTTCATAATTTCAGAACTTTGGAAAAACAAACCTGAAGTGATGGAAAGGTCATCTTCTGCAGAAATGCTGAGAGGGAGGAATATAGACTTTAAATTCCACTCTTTATATAATTGGCTTAACAGTTCATATTACTTTATTTGGGGACACTTCAGTCATTTCTTGCTGCTGTTTAAGCGTTTGTTGTGTATTTTTCCATTGCACTTACAGTGATACAACTTTAAGGAAATTTTTGTACCATATGCTCAAGTGTCTTTAAGTTCTCTGACACAAAACATTCTATTACTTTTTCTGTGTTTTTGCAATAAATATTTCTTACAAAACCTTCTATTTGTGGAGATAATGGATTACCTTTCTCTAGAGTATTTCCCAGTACAGGGATAGGAAGTATGGCACTCAGAACAGCATTTCTCAGAGGAATTGTGTCTTCCTTGCAGGCCCTGAAGGACTTTACTTCATACCACACTATTGCCATGAAAGTGTTTAGCACTGGACTCATCTCAGTCATAAAGGTTTTGTTGCTTTCAGTGAAGCAGGGTTGTGATTTTCCCACAATCGACCATTCTATACTGCCTTCATCATTGTAATGAAAATCCTCAAAGCAACTTTAAACTCTGAGTTTTAATTTGTATCTTTCAGTCACTTGACTATCTGAGGTTCTTCTCTCATTTCTGCAGGGTTCAGCAGCAGCTGAGTTATTTGTGAAACAAATCAGAATGTTATACTAATATATTAAATAAAATGTGGTGGTCTGCAATTCTCTGGCACTCTTAGTCCTCTCCACAGAATCATGGGATCATAGAACATCATGAGTTGGAAGGGACACACAAGGATCATAGAATCCATCTCCTGGCCCTGCTCAGGACCACCCCAAAAACACACCCTGTGCCTGAGAGTATTGTCCAAACAATTCTTGAACTCTATGGGGCTTGGTGCTGTGACCACTGTAACCACTTGGAGCCTGTTACTGTTCCCAGCAACCTTCTGAGAAGAACCTTTTTCCAGTATCTAACCTAAACCTCCCCTAAATCAGCTTCATGCTGTTCCCTTGAGTCCTGACACTGATCCCCAGAGAGAAGGGACCAGTGTCTGCCCCTCCACTGCCCCTCCACTTCCCCCTGTGAGGAAGCTGTAGATCACAATGAAGCTTCTCCTCAGTCTCTTCTTCTCCAGGCTGGACAACCCAAGCGACCTCAGCCATTCCTTATATGACTTCCCCCTATGCCCTTCACCATTCTTCTTTGTCCTCCTTTGGGCACTTTCCAGTATTTTTTCCTTCTTGTATTGTGATGCCCAAAACTGCACACAGTGCTTGAGGTGAGGCTGCACCAGCACCGAGCAGAGTGGACAATCACCTCCTTCCATCAACCAGTGATCCTGAGCCTGATGTGTCTCAGGTTATATTTGGCTCTTTAGGACAATTTGTGTCTACTTCTTAGATAAAGCCTTTAAATCTTGAAAAGCATCACCAAAAAACACTGTTTCTTCCTACCTGCCCATGCAGGCTCAGTCTGCAGGTCAGTGCCATGCAGTCTGACAGCTCCCTGTGGGAGGGTTTGGGGGTGCAGGAATGCCTGGACAGGCAGCATAGGCAGGACAGGTAGAGTCTGGCAGGACAAGCAGAGTCTGGCAGGACAGGCAGGGTCCATCCTGGTCCCAGCCTGGACACCTGGGAAGCAGCAGTAGCAGCCTCAGCCCTGGGCATTGGCCACCTCTTCAGGGCTGGGGAGAGCCAGGAGCCTGACCCCACAGCCCATGGACAGGGACACCTACAGCCCTGGGCAGCAGCAGAACCTCTGACACAGGGCTGCTCTCAGAGCCATGACAGCCTTTTTTTCTGGATTTAGTAAAGATTGTTCTTGAACAATACCAGATAATAATTTTCCCTCTTAATATAAATTATTTGTACCCTTCCTCATTAAGAACCCCTCACAGCATTCAAGGCCCATTCTCAGTTGTCCATTAATCACGTATTATGCCATGGCAAGAGCTCCCATGAGTAGGTTTGCTTGATGAAGGTTTCCATCAAAATTCATCATGAACATATTTTCAACAGACATTTATCTATGAATATTTACAAGTGGCTATTCCAAAAGTAATCTACAAAACATCTCATCTGCTGAGTAGTTCAGTGAACTAAGTCAAGGCATAAATTGTCAAAGTAAATAAATCTGTTCTGATAAATCCAAGTCTGACTGCTCTGACAGTCTTTAAACAAAACCTGTAATTGTGCTATGTCTCGTGGTTTGCAGTAGTGTTTACTGTGTGCCATTTGTAGAGCTGGTTATCAAATTGCTTCATGGATAGTCTGAAAATTTGCTCAACGTTTAAAACAGAGCTTGGTTTTATGACTATTTCATATCTCAGCATTTAATAAGATTACTGTGAGATAAAACATCAAGGGAAGAAAAGCCATAATTAATTTTTCAAAATTATTTTATTAGCTACCCAAAGAAAACAAGTGGAAAATTTGGACTGTTAATCTCACAGTCAGTGGCTCATATGTTGACAAATGCACCCCATTAATAAAAGTCCCAGTAAAACACATCAGATTGTGGTGACACCAAGGAAAATGAATTAAGAAGATCTTTGCAATGCCAGCTGAGTTGCTGCCAGGTTGCTACAGAGCTATTTAAGTTAATTTAATGTCACAGTATCCCTGGTTCTGGGTATTCAGTGAATTAGTATTGAACTTGTTCAAGTTACAAGGAAGTGCTTTAAAAGCCAAGCAAGACAAGATAATTACCATTATGTGCTGACAGGATAATTTCTTTTTTTCCATCGACCTTGACTAAGCAAATCACTCGTGTGCCTGCTTTGCTGGCAGAACATTTGTTTTTGATGAAGAATCGCATGAACATGAAGCATGTGCCCAAGACACAGTATGACCAGTCATCACCTGATTTTCAGGAGATTTAAATAGACTTTGGATCAAGTCCCAGACTGCAGCGGCCTAGTTCCTTACAACAAACACTGTCCTAACTGGTAAGAACTTGAAAAGGTCTTGAAATTTTATTTTATAAAAGCTACATAAGAGCAAAGAATGGGCACACAACACTCCATATGGTTAGGTATTTGAGGTCCTGCAAATATTATCATATATTGCTAAAATATTACCTTCCAATTCTTGATGCCCATGGTTTGGCACTGAAAATAACACAGGAGAACAGGCTGAAGGATTTGCTTCATTGAGTGTTGAAGGCCTTTGAAAATGTCAGAGCCTAAAATGAATAAGTATCAGAGAGTCTTACAGAATTACATCAACAGCTTTTCTCTAGCAGTAACTGTGTATTGTGTTTCTACCACAGTCAAATAACAAATGCAAGAGCCAATCCCTTTGTTATCCTTCATGTGAGATATGCTGCAAACACCATGCCGAGTGCATGTGTGAAACAAATCAAGTCACTTCACACAGAGCAGTCATGTAAGTGTTCATTTATTTAATCTTGGGAAGTACAACCCATTTCCTTACAGTGCTGAATTAAATTATCCCTTTTGTCTGTTTATCTTGATGGTTTTAGGTTTGAGCTTTTTTCCCGTCACAGAGATGGATGTCTTTAGTGCCCACATATATGTCAGCAATAGCATAAGAATTACTAAACAAAGAATATCAGAAGTTAATTTCCTCCAAATTTTGTATAAAGAGTTAATTGAAAATGTTTGATATATTGTTAGTAAAGACTTATCTATATAGTAAAAGCTTCTTTAGTCAGCTCTGGTCTTTTTTATTTATCTTATGAGGCTGTCAACTCTTGTTAACATCAACACTAAAGGTTTGTATGTCTTAGTTTTGAAGTTTTATAATTTACAGGGAAAAAGGACCTCTGCCATTCGTTTCTACAGAATGGACTATAACCAAACAAGATGAGCAGTAAATCTTAATGAAATATAGTTATATTCAGCTTTAAATGCCTTTTGGCTAATATGTTAACTAGCACGCCATGCAGTCTTAGAACAGAGAGAGAAAAGACATTTGTATCCATAGCAGCAATTCACAATAACCAGTCTCTGGTTTTCCTTATGTCTGCTGTAAGAAAACTGTGTAAAATGGTCTCCTCAGCAGGGAGGAAAGAAACAAGAATCCCATTTACTGCCTTTGTTAATAGGAAAGCAGAGTGATTAATCATTAAAGAACAGAGTGTAATTCATATGTTTTGTGGTAACGATAATATCAGTAAAAGCAACATAAAAGGCACCTACACGAGTAACAAATAAAACAATGTTGGGGATTATGGCATTTGGGATAAAAATCAAGAGTGAGTTCCTAGTAGTTTTCAAACCTGTTAACATATTTCAGTTTTCCAACTCCTATGTAAGTGTTTTCATGTACAAAGAACATCTTCTACCACCTCTGCAATCAAACCCTTGAACATATTTCAGCAATATTTATTCTCACTTTAAAAGAGTAGCTTCACCCTGCAAAATCACAATGTTCAAATATCCTGGGCTGCATCAAAAGAAGTGTGACCTGGGTCACGGGGGCTGAAGCACCTCTGCTATGGAGACAAGCTGAGAGAGTTGGGCTTGTTCAGCCTGGAGAAGAGAAGAGAAGAGAAGACTCCAGGGACACCTTAGAGTACCTTCTGGTACCTAAATGGGGCTACTCGAGAGAGCTGGAGAGGGACTTTACAAGGGCATGGAGGCACAGGACAAGGGGGAATGGCTTTAAACCAAAAGGGAGCAGGTTCAGATTAGATATTGAGAAGAAATATTTACTGTGAGGATGGTGAGGTGCTGGAACAGGTTGCCCAGAGAAGCTGTGGCTGCCCCATCCCAGGAAGTGTTCAAGGCCAGATTGGATGGAGCTTTAAGCAACTGTGGTGAGTGGAAGGTGTCCCAGGGGCCTTGGAACTACATAATCTTTAAGGTGCCTTCCATCCCAACCTATTCCATGACTTACTCAAGCTGTTCAATCCTAGAATTGTATTTCAATACCATCATTTTAACGTGTCCTTTGGTTTCCTTTTCATTAGTTCTTTCCAACAGACAAAGTGTTCTGTGATTATCTCTACAATGGCAGATCAAACACACAAAACCAACAGGCACTCAGAGAAGAAGCAGATGAGAGCCAAGATGATAACTTTTAGTGCAAGAATCCAGATTTTTCATTTAGTTGGAATCATAGTGATAGGCCAATGCTTCCTTATTCTCTAACCTAAACTGGAGACTGGATATGAATCACCTTCTGAAAAGCTGTTTTCAAAAAACTATCTAGAGAGAGGGATAGGCTTTCTCATTTTCTAGAAGGGAATTTTCTCATGTCCTTTTGTGAGGCACAAATATAGGAATTAGAAAACATGAGAAAATAAGATGGGCACTGATGTTTTAGAAGTTATCAGGGCTCCAGTCCTGACTTCCTCTGCTGCTCATGTGTTTTATACTAAAGACCATTAACTAAAATACGTAGGTGATTGGCTGTTGCTATACCCCAAGCCCTTGTTCCCAGAAAGACTGCTCACCAACAAGCAGCACTTTGGTTCCTGTTTTGTGACTCTCCCTATTTCAGTCTAATATCTTAGCTTGACTAGGAGGGACAAAGGGTTGCCATATTCTGTAATCTGGTGTTAGCATTTAAGCAAAAGAATGACAGCACTTATGCATGTTACTGAGTTGTCTACATAATTTTTTCATTAAAATGAGGTTGTTAGATTTTCTCAGTGTTGCACAGTTGCATATTGGCCCCTGTAGTTGACCAGGAACAGGAATAACAGGAATACTGTGATTCTAGGACTATGTCTTTTCTGTTGTCCTCATGAGAACAGGAATCCCTGGACCCATATTTTTCTTCATGGAACCTTATAGATCTTCAAATAAATTCTCCTTTTATAATATGCTTTGGACAAAGTTCCACCCTCCAATTTTAATTTTACACTCAGGGCCATCATGTCCTTGGGTACTGACATCCAAAATTGGATAGAACACGTCACAGGGTTTAAAGCAATTACCAGCTTGACAGGTATTCTTCCTTTCCTAGAAACCACTGGCTTTGGAATCTCCAAAGCACGGGAAGACATCAGGGATATCTATTCACTACACTGAGCTGATGCATGCTTAAGAGATGAGTTTAAATTCTAGCAGTCTGGGAACTGGTCATGTTATCTATCTGAAAAGACAGAATAGTGTCAGTAAGTTTACAATGGAACAGATATATCATAGTTGTAATATTCTCTGAGAAAGTACTTCAAAGAGCTAATTCCTGGAAGAAGAGCACGAAGTCACAGGCGATAAATCCAACTAATGTTTATAAAATATGTAGAGTTTTGAAACTACTGAATAAAATATGCTCACAGAAAATCAAACACAAAGAAGACCTTTTGTTCTTGGCCTTAGGGTTGTTTGGCAGTCCAAATGAAATGTGGGGTGAGGGAAACTCCCACTGTACCAAGGGCAGGAGGTAAACAGGTCACTAGTGGAGGAATTGTATGACCAGAGTCATGTCTAGGCTATAGAGGGAATAGGGCTACAGTTGATGAGGGAATGAATATCTGGGGTTTTTTTCAGAGGCCCATAGCATTTTGCACTGGTCCTGAGTAAATCATATGCACCAGGTCCTTTCTGAAGATGCAGATATTCCTAAGGATTTTCCATTAATTAAAGTTCAGAGCCAGAGTTGGGTCTACCTGAAGACTCTCTGCCCATGTGGAATTGCAGACTGAGATGTGGCACGCCCAAAAGGAGTGGGAGATCATCAAAAGGTGCTGCCCAATGAACCAAAACCCAAAGAGGGCTAAACCAGGTTTTTTTTTCCAAAATACTTCTATACTGGATATATGGAACCAAAACACTGGGCCATAACTGTAAGATACTGGCCAGGGGAATGTTTCTCATTGCAATCTCTTATAGGGATGTCTTTTCTGCAGGTCTTTTTATTTGACTCTGAGGATCTTAGGAAGTGGTCAGGTTTTAAAATCACTGTTTCACCATGTTGTTTATTTTGTTGGTTTGTTTTTAACTGTAAAAAAACTTTATGCTTCTTAATAACCTGAAAATAACAATTGTGTTTGGTCACTACCAGGCAAGTCACATCTTCTGGTGAGAAGCTGCAGCTTCTCAGCAAGTCTGTTGATCAAGCCATTTGGCAAGGAGTCTGATACTGTGATCTTGGAGAAACATAAATATGTTGTCAGATGCCACTGGATGACTGGGACACGAGAGAAAAAACTCACCCTTCCAGATACATCAGTACCACTGATGCCACAAAGACACTTTAGAACAGAGAGCAGCTGTGTACTAAATTACAAAAATAAAAAATCTGATGGAATCCTTAACTGCAATGACTATGCTGCAGTGAACTCCAAACTGCACTGCTCCAATCCCTGCCTCCTTTTTTTCCCAGAACATACAACAGTCAACTCATGTGCCCTACCTGAATCAGGACATCCCACACTCAGCAAGGATGTTACAGCACATACCCCGTATTGATGGGATAAAGTCTGTTATTAATTAGGGCCATGCAAATTTCTGTGCATTTAAGTATTAATATCTGAAATATAATTTTCATAAGCAGCTACAGAAATATCAGCCTTTAAACTGCTGCTGCAGGAGGCTGTTCTAGTTTCATTTATCTATATATATGTTGTATATTCATAATATACACATATACACTTCCTTTAACATCAGAAAAACACTACCTACATGCAACAGATGGTTTCTTGATTCTTTTTTGTATAGTAAAATATCTCTTTAAGGAAATAGTAAAGCCATAATTTAAAAAACTAATAAAATAATGCAGCCTTGTTAATGGCAGAAAAAGAATTGAGCATAATAATCAGTTGTAATTAAATGAAGGGCCACACAGGAGATTTTGTCTTGGAAATAATTTTCACATGGAAAACAGAATAAGATAAGAAATAAAAGGGAAGAGAAACTCTACATAACTCACAATTCAAGAATATTTTCTGCAGTAATCAGTGACAAATTTTTTTCAGAGGTATCTGTCTCTGCAGGAGGGAAAAAACATCTAATGAAATACATGCTGCTGTACAGAAAATTAATTAATAAATTCACTGAGTAGAGAATATGGCATACGTAAAATTAATCAGATACAGGTACATCAGCATCATGATATTTGGATTGAAATATATATATATATATATATACAAGAAAAGAAAGATGATTTCTCAGTGATATCCATGCTGAATTTAAAACAAACAAACAAACAAACAAACAGAAACCCAAACAGAAAGATTATTAGAAAATCTGTTCCAGTTCTAGAGAGTTCTGCCTTGTACATTTTTTTAATCTTAATTTAACTGGTTTTGTAAATAGATCATGGAATCAAGAAACCCCCAATCTTCTGTAAGAGACCTCAAGAAATTAACTGACTTGCAACCTCTGTCCTCAAGGGTCAGCCTAATCTAAACCATTAGTTCAGCATTTTTGTGGAGTGAAGACTGAAGGACCTCTCCTGATAAACCTTGCTAAACAATTTCTGAAACACGTAGCTTCATCTGTATTAAACATCTTCCATCAACAGAAAGTCATAGAATCACTGGGCAACATCCTTAGCAGCCCATTTCTTTTTATTCTGAAACATTCAATAACTTTCAGGGGAGTGGTCCCCTCATAAATTATTTTCTTCTCTAATAGACATAGCAGTTTACACTGAGAAGTGAATGTGTGCCATTAAATTACATTTAGGGATCCAGTGTACAGTTCATTTATACTACATTCTGAATTTTTACAGAAACACCACGAGGCAACTGCAATAGAAACCCTTTCTTAAATCACGTCCCATTGTTATCCCAAAATTTCCCAGGACATTATAGTTCTGCTTGCTTTTAAAAATCCCCATAGAAGAGGGAAAAGGGAAACAAATTATACCATCTTAAATTTCTCACTGCTTAATTACTTTCACTGACATTTACATGGCAACACTTTTCATATATTTCAGTTTCCTCAATACAGGACTGTTTGAGAAAATCACTTAAGTAATCTTTAAATCATTACCAGCATTCAGAGAGAAAGCATTTAAAGTGTCATCACACTGCTTAGCCCATAAATAAAGCACTCAAAAACTGAGTACAGTTTTATGAGGGCCAAGCAGCATTTTGCAGTTAATAACTTTTCTGACAACGAAATATAAAGGGACAGCCCTGTTACAGTCAGAGATGGGTTCATCTTTTATAGGAATATGAACTGTATCACTGCCACAGCTTGACTATCCTCTAGTTTAAATTAAAGTAGTCGGTGCCTTCTTAATGACCATTCTCTGTTGTATTTTACAGCTTGCTCTTGGCTCTAACAAATATATCTTATATCCACTACAGCACTTGAAGGAATACTACACTTCCCATGCAATTTTCCAGAGTACACGGCTCTGTAGCCAGGAGATGAGAACACTACTGCCTTTTTTGTTCACTTCTCTTAATTTTGAGGATTTCCCTCCAGAGGTGGAGCTCGTGCAGCAGGTACTACCAACTCACCCACGGGCTTCTCCTCTTCATTGAAAACACTCCAGGGATTTGCTGCCCCATGTTCGTTACAATGGCATTTCACACTGATTGCCAAGTCAGCTGGTTAATCCGTGAAAAATTGCTCCACCAGGCAGCATTTACTATCATTTCAAGTAGTACTAAACAATAATTTCTATTTTGTTCTCTTCCTCTGTTTTTCTCTCATACACTTTTTTAAAGAGATGATAAAAGAAATAACACTCATATGACAGCGTCCAACATTTTTCACGGCTGATGGTAGAAAGCAAAGAGACCTTTACATTTATGCATTTTGGCTACCACAGAGAGCACAAAGACACATCTGCATTGCTGGTGAGAGCTGAGTTGATTTCAGCTGGCTCTGACACCAGCCTCTGACTGCCCACGCTGCTGCTGGTCCCTCTGACACCAGGGCTGGACAGGGGTTACCATGATCCACGCTCAGGGTCACGCTCTGTGGTTGGGGCAATCTCAGCTCTCAGCATTTTCTCCCAGCTCAGAGTGCAAAAGCCCAGGCCCAACCTGACAAACCTGGCACACACAGCAGTATCCTCCTGAGTGCCCTGGGTCTTAGACTAAATCTGAACCTCAGCGTGCATTTGCAGGCTAATGATGTGAATGTTTAAGGGGACTGGGCTTTAGAGCAGGTTTGGACACACATTTAACCAGTGGTGTATGTGGGAGAGGAAGAGGAGCAGAGAGTCTGGTCAGAGGAAGTTTGAACACAATGCAAACAAGATAGCTGCAGTCTGGAATGAGAAAGCATTAAAGAATTCTTTTTCAGAGATAGAGTCACGCTCATTTCGCTCAGAAGTTTTAATTTTTTTTCCCTTTTATCTACTAAGGTGATAATTACTTGGGATGGCTATCAGAAAAGCAGCACCAATTGTTTTTAGATCGTGCTCAGTCTCAGGAAAGGAGCTGCATCCACCCCAGCAGCACACTGCAGTGTCATTAAGGACGAGGATCAGCTAGAAATGACTGTTCTGCCTCGTAACAAATCTTCCATTTCCTTTGTTATCCAGACAGCCTCATTCCACTGTGGCCAAGGACTGTGTGTTCAGCCATCAACACACAGTGCAGGCCTGCAGGAAGGGGGAGATGCATAACTTGTGCTGTGAGCCAGGACAGTGTCTCGCACACTTTAAAACAAGCACTTCCTATTTCATGGCTTGGGCCAATTCCACAGCTGGAGATGGCTTCTGTCCCACTGCACATAAGCCTCCTTTGCATATTTCAAAGTCTTAGTCCTAGAGCAGATTTTCTGTATTTAAAGAGAAATAAAAATTTCCTTCACACTATCTCAAGCTAAATTATTTTTTTTCCTTTCCAGGCAGATGAAGAGAATAAGTGCTAGCTACCCTTTGTTCCAGGTACAAATTCTAATGATTGGAGAAATTCTGTCCTCATCTGCAACAGCAATTACTCTTTGGGAGGACATAAGCATTTGATTTTCCCTGTTGCTCTGTTAGACCAGGTGTCACTCCAGCCCCCAGCAATGGTGTGTGTCACAGTGAAGCCAGTAAGGATGTGAGCCTGATCACCCAGTGAAAGGCATGCAGATATTAAAATGCAGATGTGTTGCATTTCCATCCTGGAAAGGCCATGAAACCTTAAAGGTGCTGTCAGTACCTAGGGCAGAAATAAATCAGGATTCAATGGTAGGCGGCATAACTGAAAGACTGGTCCTTTTTCCCTCTGCAGCAGCCAAATAGCACCACCCAAACTGATGCCATGAAAGTTTCTTGCTGGAAGGGAACGGTAAAAAGGTAGACAAAAACCAGGACAATTATTTTATGCATCATCTTTTAAAGAATAATGTATTAAGTGGTGCTGTATTCCAGGCAGTTGGTCAGTCAATGACAGATTTTCTTTGCTTAGTGAAAGTTGTGATAGAAATAGTTAATGGCATTTTGAAATAATTTTAAGTGCAAGTCCTTCTACATTTTCATTCCCTTTATACAAGTCATACATCACCATAGACACCCTTTTCATGCCTTTCTGTTGCTTAAAAAAGCAGCCCAACTACTCCTCTAAATTGTGGTAGGCTATCTCAGAAAGTTAAAACTGAAACCTTACCACCACTTGAATTTGATGGGAATTTTTCCACTAGCTTTAGCAGAACTAAGGTTTTCCTCTCACATCAAGGCTAAATGATTTCCAGAATGGAGGACATTTAGCTGGGAACTATCTACAATAATTCTATCCCTTTCAGCTGTGGCAACACAGCCTTGCTTTAAACTAAATGAATAATCTGACTCTCTGTAGTCTGTAAAAGCTCATTTGACCAGACATGACAGCTGTGAACTATTTTCACTGCTTGAGATAGGGAATACTGGGCTTGTGCACTGCTGAGAAGGCAGACTAATATTGTATTTTTTGTTCACCGTTCTCAGCAATATTTTACTGACTCATTTTCACATTTAAGCTTTCTATGGTCTACACGTATTGTAACTAGAGTTTCTTCTGTGCCATTTCACCTCTTAACTTCTGCCTACACTGGTATGTCTGCAGACAGTGATTCACACTTTAATCATCCTAACTTTCCTTTTCCATTACTTCTTATTGTGCATTAAGATGTTCATAGCATTATTCTCTTTAATAGCTCTCCTTAAAGTCTACTTCCACTATTATTGCTACAGACAATTTAACAGCAGTTTTATAGATAGAGTCACCATATGTTACTTATAAATTGCTGTTCTAATACTTTGAGGTACAGGCTCTTTATGAGGTATGAGATCCTATTTTTACAAAGAACTCTGATAAATATTCAAAGGCAAAATAGGCAGCTTGGCAAAATAGTGTCTTGATGATGGAAATCACTTAACAGAAATGCATTAAATCAAAGAAAAACAAGTTGAGATGAAACTGTAAACTGCAGTTTGACAGATAAAAACCATCCAGGGTTGTAGTAGAAATACCAGTGGTAGAACAAAGCAGGAGGAGCAGAAACTGAGCCAAGTTAAGAGGAAAGTGCTGCTGTTGATGCTGCCTATTAACAATAGATTTGAGAAACCTCAATAAAGGTATTTTTAAAATAGCTAGACACAAACCAATAGCATAGAAAGGATTTTTCATTTCAAAAAAGGTTTTTGAATTACAAAATAATAAAAAGAAAATTTCCTGAAGCAAGATATTGCAGGACACTTATGAGTTATGAGCTCACCTGTTTCTTAATCAAAACCTGAGAATTCCAGAAAATAAGCAAACTCATTAAACAAAATTTACCTAGCCTTCCCATCCTTTTGCTGTAACAAGAATTGAATCACTAAGAGAAAAAGTTACTGAATTTGCACACCCCACTGCTTCAGATTTCTCTGCTTAACCTTACTGCATTATCCTCTGGGATGTTCTGTAATCATCAGAATCTGAGCTACTCAATAATACTCCATCCATCTTCACAGAATTACTGAGCCACCACCTGCTTTTTATTTACCTTAACTGCAAAGTGCAACGAGTTAGCTGAAACCACCTGACTTGTGTCATCACGTTTGGGACAGTCCCAAAGTCAGTAAACAACCACCTACAGAAGCTGAAATTTGCTTTGCTGCTTGCAGCTGAGGATGTAACGTGAATAGTTCCAGTGCAAGGACTGTCCACATGCTCAGCATTTATGTCTTCTCATACTTGTTGGACAAGAAGCAGGTGCTTAGGCTATTTTTATGTAGGTGAGCTCCTTTATGTTTAACCTTTCATCCCACCTGTGAGAGTTAGACAGTATTGCTTCTCCTGGGAACAGTCCACACAAATTGCCACCATGGTTACCAACCATAAAGAGAGGAATCTTATCAGTGGACTTTAGTGTGTGCAGGATTATACCCCGTAAACTGGTCTGTTCTGTCATGCTGAAGCACAACCAGGTTTGCACTCTGGTATCCTCACTGTTGTCCATGCAAAGCATGTGCTGGCTCATGTTCAGGCTCCTCTCTGATACAGGGCAGACAGCTTGAGGCAGGGAAATGGAACTGGAACTGGAGGTTGGACCTTTCATAGATTTCTACTATACATAAGGTAGAGTATGACTGGTCACCAATGCACAAGAGCAGTTATGCTCTCTTGAGTGGAGAAAAGGATCAAACTCACCTGGCAGAGACTTGCGGCATTTGGCAGAGATTTACTTCTTAAACTGTGGAGAAAAAGCAATGATTCAATCAGGCACTGCAGCACGTACTTGCTTTTCAGGGGAATGCTGAAACTCACCCTTAGCCAACAAAATCTGAGTACACCAAGGCTATGGTGAATCTTTACCTAAATTAACGCCAAAGGGAGCCAGCTTGACTCTGAGGTCTCAGAAGGAGCTGGAGAAAAATGCTTCTACCATTTGCTTCTACCCACACTAATGCCCTGCACTTTAAAAAAGCAATTGAAGTGTTGCACAGAGCAATCCCAGCCAGATATTGTTTGTGAAAAGCAAACACTGACATGCAGACATTCAGGATTTAGCTATATCTCAAATTGTAACAATGATCAGTGATGCTACAAACCATGAAAAACCCCACCTGAAAGGATGTGTGTGCAAACTGTCCACAGAAGAGCCAGCCAAAGCAAACAGAGCTTAACTTCACCCCCTGACTCTGCAGTGAGTTCATACTTAACAGCTCATGTTGAACTTTTGCAGTCTTTCTTTCTCCTACAATAACTCCAATCTCCAACAGCAGCTGATGGGATTGTGAACTTTGCTGGAGTATTTGGGCTATTCTGCTCTGCCACACATTGCACTCTGTGCCAGCTCCTCGCTCCTGGGAGTCTGTGGGCCAGAGGAAGACAACAGACAGCAGTTCAAGCAACAGCAAGAAGCAGGAGCACCATGCTATGCTCTTAATAGCATGTGTCAAAAGACATTTAAAAGGATACTTCATTGCAGCTTGTACTATGGGACGGTGAAAAGCCATGAGCTGAAAATGAGAGGGCTGACCTGTGTGTTGTTTTTCGCAGAGGGAAGAATTTCAGCACTCAGCAGTGTATCAAGCAGCAGCTCTGTGTGATAGGTGGGTGCAGCATATCATGGCCAAGAGGAATGGTGATGACATGAGCAAAATAAGTGCATTTATGGCTTCAGTCTATCAGCAAGTGCTGTTCCCAGAGATGAGCAAGTGGCACACTCGCTGGCAGCAAATCGTGTACATGCAAGCAGAGGTTACTCACTCCACTTAACCCCACTTTTCCAGAGGAAAAAACCTTTCTGAGTTTCAGTGGAGCTGAATTCAGAGCTGCACATCACCACGATTTGGGTGTGAGAAGTGAGATTAGCTGCATTTAGCCACCGCTCTCTAAAAGTGGCCTCCTTTCCTGTGCTCAGCTCCAGAGCTGCTCCCCCATGACCAGACACCAAGTCAGGCACTGCCTTTCACCATCCTCTGTCCTTTCAGAGAAATAAACCTAATCACAACCTCACTGCTGGAAATCTCACACAATGCTGCTGAAAATCTCTGGAATTTACTTCAGGTTCCACCTCTGGACTTCTGAGTTCTTTCCAGCATACTTGGTTTGCTGCATTTTTAGAAAAACTAGAAAAAAAATCCTTCCTTTTCGTCTGTCTCTTAGAAATCTTGTGCCCATATTGATGTGACCCTGGGGTGACACCTGCTTGGTGGGAGCTTCATGAAACAGGGTGCACACTGACCTCAGTGCAGCAGCCATGTGATAGTCCTAACCTGTAGTTTCTCTTGATGTTGATGTTCACTTAGTGAGACTATTTTACAACCTGTGCAAAGCTGTTAAGTAGCATTCTGGCAATTTAGGGGTACATCCTCATTCTTTTTTGTGTTATCTTGGCAATTTGGTTTGCATGAAGGTACTGAAAAAAATGAAATAAATGTAGTTTGTCAGTAAAAGTTTGTCCATACTTACAGATTTTCACAGATGCAACCCTGCCTCTGTAGGGGAGACTCTGATTTCACCCATCTGAGACAAGAGAAGTTTTGACAGTCAGCATGGAGATGTGAGGGGACAGTTTATACTGCCTTAAGAGAAGTGTTGAAGGTACCTCCTCCCTTCCTCGCTTCACTTAACAGGATCAGTTTGATCCATGTCTGCTGGAAAGGTCTTTTTTGCAGTGCTTTGTTCCACCTGACAGTCGAGCTGCTCCAAGTGTCACAGTTCCACCCAAGAGCAAATGATGCAAGCTGAGAAAATTGTTATAATCTCTTCATGGCTCACCCTAAAATGAGCCCTTTACCTCCTAAATCCACACCACACACTTTTCAAGGATTATAAGCTAAAAAATACTATTTTAGGCAATCCAAGCATAACTGCTGCTGCTGTTTACCCTCCAGATCCATCTGGAAATCTGCATGCAGCTATAAATAATGCCTTTGCTGCTGCAGCAGCACCATCACTCAGGCACAATATACAGTAGCCTGGAAGGAATCCAGAACTCTCATCTGGGGCTCACAGGGACTGAGAACAAGGCAGCCTTCCAGCTTACACCTGGTAGTGTTTGCATGAACACATTTATTTTTAGAAACAGACATAAAGAGATGTTCTCACTATTAAAAATAAAATATTTTAAAAGTAAAGTAAAATAAAGTAGCTAGAGCATTTCAATTTCAAAAGCATTTTCAATAGAATGTTCCAAACAGCTAAAATTCTCCTCCTTAGCCCTGACTGTCCCCTTCCTATTTTATCTTAGGCAGCAGAAAAATAGTTTGTTCTGTTTAGTTGTTTGAAGGAGCAGGGCATTATAAAGTGTGTGCACTATAAATTGAACAGTAACTTTTAACTTATCAAAGTATCAGCAATATCTATTGTAGAATATTACCATTTATTTAAGACTATTATCACTTATGCTTGCATTTTCTCCCCTTATTTTTCCTCTTGTTTACAGTGATATCTTCAGACACAACTCATATAACAGACCAAATCTCTGGGATTTGGTTCACTTTGGCATGCAATCCCTCCCTGTGGTTATGATGCTCAGAGGAAAGTCCTGTACCCTTCAGTCTTTGAATGGAAGTACAAAAGGCTGGTGCAGAGGTGATGGGGGTTAGGGAGAGCCAATCTCAAAATTCAGCTCTCTTAACTGTTACCATAAATCAATTGCTTTTTTTTTTTTCCCATATTTTAGCAATATTTGGCTTTGCAGGAGGGTAAGGGATGAGTGATGTCCCCTCCCACTAAGCTTTGGGCCAAAGTGAGTTTTGCACCCACTGGAGTTTTGCTGATGTCAGTGGATGCTACAATCCCTGCAGTTCCTTCTCTTGGCAATCCTGCAGCTATAAACTCCTTGTTTCAAATGCCAGACAGATTTCACCATGACATAGGTGCAACCAAGACATGGCACAACGGCATTTTACAAGTTTTGAAAGCGAAACTTGAAGAGGAACAAGAAAGAACGAGTTCTACAGGTCCAGTAGAAAATACTATTTGGTGACTGTTGGCAACTTGACAGGTCTGCACACCTCTTATGATCTTCTAAGCACCGGTGGCACATTTCAAATGGACAAAATTCACTGAAATGCTTTTGAAATTCCTACCTCTTTTCACCTGCCCACCTCTTCTGCTTACCCCTGTTCAAGGAAAATACTTTTTTGTGTCTCTCTCCAATTTATTACAACTTTTTTTCAGTCTCAAGGTCATTAAATGAAAGATAGTTGTCTTAAATATTGAATTATAAATGTGTTCTGCTGGCTCTGTTGTCAGTGGCTGCTCCAGAGCTGCACTCAGTGCTCACTCTTGCTAAAACAGAAATAAATGGCAATAATCCAAGCAAAGTCACTGCAGGAGGCACCACAGGAGCTGGCATCCATCCACTCCCAGAGAATGGCTTCTCTGCCAGCAGGCATCATGCTGGCCCCTCCACCCCCTCGAAACATCTCCATTCTCGAGCATTTGAGAAGCACGTAATAAACATTAATGAGCACTGTCAACCGGCTTCCTTCCTCCTCAAGTCAGCTGGCATGGTATTGAAAATATTTTGAGGTAATTTCATCATAACGACACGTTTGATTACTTGAGACATTTTGGAGTGTGGGTTTCAGCACAATTAATTGTTCTCCATTATTCCAGTTATTCATGACGGTGACACAGTTTTGGGAGGTAAAAGGTTCTTAATCACAGTTTATTAGGTAGGCAAGTGCAAAGAAAGAGCAGCTGTCATTGGAAAAAGGGAAGCACAAAGGCTGCCTGTCTGGGATTGCAGATGAAGCAAGACACACGTATGAACTCATTGTGAAATAGCCCCTCTTCACCTGCATGTGCTGCTCCTCCCCACCATGGCCCACCCCAAGACCATGGGAGGAAGACACCCATCCAAGGGGAGTTTTCCTGCATTCGGCTCTTCCCCTGTGTGTTCTCTGATGGCTGAAGCAGTGCTGGCTCCAGGAGCTAAAGACAGGTTTGCTGTGAGGGCAGATAAGGGATAAAAGCATTCTTTAACAATCTTGACATTAAAAGCAGGTCATGAGTGCCAGGGTAAACCAGGCCTGGTGCATTTGAATAGATGATGTCATTTCTTTGCTCTCCCTGCTGCCCCTGTCACCTTATGTGCATGGAAGCACTGCTCTTCAGTTCCCTCTGAGCTGCCTCCATAGTTCCTTCTTGCCTCCTTTCTGGCCCTCAGGAGGCACAGGCTGTCTTTTAGACAGCAATAGCTGAGGCTGAGAAGCTGCTCTCCACCCATAGGAACACACACACCACAGTATGCACTTTTCCCACAGCTCCAGCTTTCCCCACAATGCACACTTAGAATCATAGAATCATAGAATCAGCTGGGTTGGAAAGGACCTCTGAGATCATCAAGTCCAATCCTTGATCCAGCACAGCCATGGTTACCAGACCATGGCACTCAGTGCCACATCCAGTCTCTTCTTAAAAACCTCCAGGGATGGGGAATCCACCACTTCCCTGGGTAGCCCGTTCCAGTGCCTGTAAAGAATTTCTTCCTTACATCCAACCAAAATCTCCCCTTGCAGAGCTTAAGACCATGCCCTCTTGTCTTACTGAGAGTTGCCTGGGAGAAGAGAACAACCCCCACCTGACTACACAACCTCCTCTCAGGGAATTGTAGAGAGTGGTGAGGTCTCCCCTGAGCCTTCTCTTCTCCAGGCTGAACAACCCCAGCTCCCTCAGCCTCTCCTTGTAGGGCTTGTGTTCAAGTCCCTTCACCAGCCTGGTTGCTCTTCTCTGGACCTGCTCCAGCACCTCAATATCCTTCCTGAACTGAGGGGCCCAGAGCTGGACACAGCACTTGAGGTGCAGCCTCACCAGTGCAGAGTACAGGGGAAGGATCACTTCCCTGCTCCTGCTGCCACACCGTTCCTGATCCAGGCCAGGATGCCATTGGCCTTCTTGGCCACCTGGGCACACTGCTGGCTCATGTTCAGCTTCCTGTCAATCCAAACTCCCAGGTCCCTTTCCACCTGGCTGCTCTCCAGCCACTCTGTGCCCAGCCTGTAGCGCTGCAGGGGGTTGTTGTGGCCAAAGTGCAGGACCCGGCACTTGGCCTTGTTGAACCCTCATCCTGTTGGAGTCAGCCCATCTCTCCAGCTTGTCCATGTCCCTCTGCAGAGCCCTCCTGCCTTCCAGCTGATCGACACTCCCCCAGCTTGGTGTCATCTGCAAATTTACTAATGATGGACTCAATCCCCTCATCTAAATCATTGATAAAGATGTTAAACAGGACTGGACCCAGCACTGACCCCTGGGGGACACCACTGGTGACCGGCTGCCAGCTGGATCAGCCCCGTTCACCAGCACTCTCTGGGCCTGGCCCTCCAGCCAGTTCTTAACCCAGCACAGAGTGAATTACTTACAATTCATCTTTCCAGGAACCTTATGAAGGGTTGTTGATTAGGCTTTCTTTTCTCTTAATGTCTCAAGAAATGAATTGGATAAAAGCACACAGACATGTGCCAATTTTGATTTTAATTTATTTATTGCCTGTCGAGACTCAGGTTTTCCTGTGAAGTTTAATGTCCCCTGCAATTGAACTTATTCCTTACATTTTTCACTGGAATATTTATCTCAATCAGCTCACAAAGTATTATTTCATTGCTTCTATCACCAGTAAGTGTCTATCTCCTGGTCAAGACTGTGCACTTGCTCTTTGATTATGTTTTTCCTCCGTTTGCACAGATAGAAAGCTGAACTGACTACCTCAGTTTGGCTTCTCTCTTTGCCCAAATAAAACTGATCAAAGAAAATGGAATGAAAACCCCAGTGACTGTCTCTTGTCCCTGAAAATCCTACAGGGATAGAGAAGAAAGGATAGCAAGGCAATTGGGGTTGAGTACAAAAGGTATTTCCATAGCCTTACATCCAAAGCCTTGCATCCTTTCCATGGGATGGACATGCAGGCAAAACTGGCATGGTCCATCATCCAAGGATGCCCAGGTGGGTAATGTAGCACCAGTGGGTGCTTTCATGCAGATTGAGTGGAAAAAGGTCAAGAAGAGCTGCAGCACTGATACGACATTGGATTGTGGGACTCTTTTACCTTTACAGCCATCCCGATGTTTTTGATCTTTTATTAGCATTTTAATACATGCAAATGATGCAAACACAGGCAAACTCACAGGTATTAGGCAGGAATTTTTATAGAAGGAGCCCTTAATCCTGATGATATCTGTGTGACATCCATAATGTCTGTACCTCCCGGGGCTGTAGCGCTGAGCTGGCAAGAGCCAGCCTTTTGCATGAGGAACCCATTGCTTACTAATTCCATTCCAACTTGGAGTATCCCAGCAGAGGTTTTCCTGTGGCAGAGCAGCAGCCCATGCCAGCCTTCACTCAATGCTGCTGGACATTATGGAGGAGAAAACTAACAGGATACTGTGAATTTCAAACAAAAGTCACGTTCAAGCTTGGTTCAATGGCCCAGATGCAAAAGGCTGCCACCATTGCTAGCCCAGAGGCACAGATAAACAAGCAGATATGAGGGAGGACATCCCTCTTACTCCAGAGCAGGGTGCTTGTGAGCCTGTGTGGATGCTTGAAAGGCAGATATCTGTAATCTCAGGGTAAAAGCAAAAAGGTACTTAGGGCTCTAAAAGCATAGCAGAGACTACATGACATCAAACCCCAGGCAGGAGGAAGGTGAGACTCAAATTCCATACCTTTTTTCTCCTAAAATTTAGTAGGACTGGCTGTGTCTCTGGTTCCTAATTCATTGCAAAGTAAATCGGTGTCACAGCTGAAAATCAGACAAATGAAACATCGTGTGTGTTTTGCACAGCAAAAAGGCTCCCAGATTCTACTCCAACCTGCCTGTTCTCCAAGCCAGTCCCTCACATGAGGGTTGCACATCCTGTAGTTCATTCTTCTATTGTCTAGCAGATAAACAAGTGTCATTTTGGAGAACAGTACAATCGTTCTCTTCATTACTTTCTAATCTCTGCCAACTGACTGTATCAGACAGACTGTTACCATCTTTTATGGTATCAGTAATCTTAAGCTTTTCTTTAGCTCTTAACATAAATCTTTATAGCCAAAGATTTTAGACTGAGATAATAAAATGCTGAAGATTCAAGGTTTTCCAAACACTGTCTCTGCCAGAGGCTATCACTCTTTTGGTTGTGTTTGTTTGTTTGTTTTGTTTTGTTTTGTTTTGAAGAACTGATTCTCTTTAAGAATAAAACTATATTTGACCCCCTAATTTCAGGCAGGTGTGCACATCCACCACCCTCTTCTTACAGGAATAAAAGATGTTGCATTGGAGTGGGTCTTCTAGTAATTGCTAAAGTCTCCATGGCTGGTATGTACTACTGGTAACATTTTACAAGTGCTAAGGGGATTGTGAGATACTGTGTTTGGGGATGAGAAAGTGTCAGAAAACTGAAAATTTCAAAGAATCGCTGAGCATCAACACTCTAATATTTGGAAAATTCTGGATTTGCTCATGATTCATAGGGAGACATAGAGGTGTTATCTTTACACCTGGGTTTTGAAAACACTCATCACTTATCATGGAATTCAGCAGCAGGCTGAAAGCACCAACTTTTCATTAGGGTGAAAACCCCAAAAATTGTCCATTTTCCATTTGAAAATCAGAATGGCAAGTTCAGGTTGCTTTATTTCTCCCTTTTTATACTGTCAGAAATTATTTACCTCACAAATGTTGCATCATTCAAATTCTCAGGAACACTTCTCCTGTTTCAGGACAACTTCATTCATTCATCTATTGATTTTTACTGAGGTCAAAGTAATGGGAATTCAAATAACCAAGATCCAAAATAGAGAGAGGATAGACTATTTTCACTGTAGCTGTATGAAAGAAGAGGACAGATCATATCTTAGAGGGTTGTTGGACTCATTTAATTTGTGAAGGTGGTTGGAGGATGCTGAGGAAAGACAACTGCCAGGTTTGCAGCCAGCCTGGTAGGAAGGATGGTGGTACACAAAGAGCTGGTGCAAGAAGGGGAATGAGGGAATGAAAGGTGGGACAAAGCCAAAAAAAGGAGGCAAAACTATGAGTGTGAACAAAGAAAACTGCTGTCCAGATGAGAGAATAATAGATACCAGCCCATAATGATATGCTGAGGAAGTGAACAAAGAGCTGAATTATGCCAAACCCAGCACCAGCCCCTCTCAGACCTTGTGTCTCTCAAGGCCACCAACAGCCATAGATCCTGATCTGTCAGTGCCTCCCACCTTGTCTTGTCCCTTGCATTCATGCAGAACCAGAGGAAGAGAGACTGGTAGAATTTTATGCTTATTTTCTACTTATTTGTAGTATTTTATACTTATTTTCCACAGGTGTACATTGTTACAGCAGCGAAGTCATGTTGCTCTCACATCTGGGCTTAATTATTTTCCCAGGCTCACAACTGGATGGTCATGGTGGAAAAATGGATTCAATCAGCAGGGATGACTGTGCTGTTCTGAATAAGTCTTTTAAGGCAGCTGTTTCCATGGTGCTTAAGCATTAAATATAGTAAGTGAGATGCCTTGCAAGGCAGCTGGGCAGTCACTGAGCTAGGGGTTGAAAACATAAGGACTTTCCTTCAGATCATTGTCAGAAGTTTATAAGGCAAATGGAAAACAAATGCTATCAAATCCGTGATGTTCCTATGCAAGATCCAGCACTGCAGAGTGTTTAGGCTATGTGTATCTCAGTACACATTTGGATCTATCTGCCTCTCCTTGAAACAACTTGGATAAAATATTTCCCTTTTCTTTCCTTCCTTCTGCTGATGTTTTTATTCTATGTTAGACGCGTTTTTTGAACAAAGATGTTAAGCGATGTTATTGCTACCATTGCAAATTGATAGATGTGCCCTAATGCAAAAACCCTGTGAGAAAGTCCCTGTGCTCCTGACAACATTTTCAAGGCGATCACAGTGATTGTTAAGTAGGCCATTACGGGTGTTCAAGTTTTTTAAAATGTATTGATTTAAATTATGTATGTTAATGCACCTATCAACATTACAAATGTAGTTTGCAGCAAACTGCTTATAATATATGAATGATAAGCCATAAATAATAACTGTGGCTGTAAATTAAATTACTTGATTAAACTGCAAAGATGCACTCTAATTTGGAACAGAAAATTACTTTGAAGTGATTTCAGCAGCTGATAATCCTTTTAGAGTAGCAGAGTTTTATGAGCCATAGTCATCTTTAAGTCAAGCATCAAACTTCCAGATGGATTTTACCCACTAGCCTGGTTGGTTGGGGATTGCTATGCCCTGAATGCAATGGATAAGACAGATTGGCAAAATAATGAGTGAAGACATTTGTTAAACAAAATATAGAAGTGCTTTAATGAATTCTTTTTTGATAGAATTTGAACAACTTTGGTTTGAGAATCAGCAAGAGCTAAGCCCTTAGGAGGACCTGAATTTCAAGAGACAGCAGAAACCCATTGCCTCTAAAGGCAATACTTTGGAATTTTTGAATATGCAAAAGAAACCAAAACCTGGAGCAGAATTTAATATGAGGCTCTGAAATACAAGCTGAGCTGAAATGCAATGCTTAAGCTCTACTGCCATCATGTCTTACATTGCTAGTATAGTAGATTAGATTCTGGACAAGTTTCAATAAATAAGATAACCCAAAATAACTTACCAAACATGGACTACTGTACCCAAAGTCTGTTTTGATGGTTTGCACATACCTAAATGGAAAGGGGTGAAGCTGTGGGAAAGCACTGGAGAGCTTGTGTTCAAGGAGTCTCTCCTGTATATCCCAAGTGAAGCACTGCACCTGCCTCAGAATCACAGGGGGGCATTGTGAAGGCACTTGTGATTGCTCAAGGCTTCCCTGGAGCTCAGGGCAGTGGCAGCACTGCTGTGTATCCATAAAGAGACTCCTTCTCAGACCCTCTTGGTCCTAAGGACTCCCCAGACACTTGCTGGGGAATGTGGATCCCTTGGGGATTGTAACTTGTGAGCTTCAACTTTAGGGTCACCGCTAATACGTCCCAGGTCAGGGCACACCAGCAGAGATCCATCTGGGCTGGATGAACAATCAGATTTCTCATTGCAAAGTGACAACAAAGAGACACTGATAAACAAAATATAAAAACAATTTCACTTTAAGACCAGCTTATTTTTTGATAATCCAGTATCTCTAAATGTCCCACCCATTGTAACTGGGGTTTGGGGGCCACCTTTTCCTTCTGAGTTCTCACAATAGATCTCAACTTGTACATTTGTTGCTCTGAAGCCCATTTCTAGACACTTTGAGCATTGGTTTGGATTTTTTCCCCTTTTCTACAACAAATGCAAATGCTGGAAGATGGTGAGATCATGTATCACAGGATGATGAAGCATGCAAAAGTGTTTTGAGTAAAGGGAACTTAATTGTTTGATTTCTCAGCCTGATATTACAAATCATTCAACAGCAAGATTTGCTTTTTTAATTACATTTTGATTTCTCCTCTGCAGAATCTGGTTGGGCAGCATTGGTTCTACAAAGGAAGAAATGAGAAATTTGAAAAGCTTCATCAGTTAACCATTTGTGGGCTTCAGTTTGGGCAGTTAACAGACACCTGTGGCCCCAGCAACCAACCTGCTGTCCTGAGGCTCCCCTCCAAAAGTAGCATTATTTCAGGCAGTGGTTTCAGAGGAGAGCTGAGCCAGATGTCTCAATGAGGTGTTTAGTCTCCAGTGAGATTCTGATTCAAACACCCCAAATCTGTGCTCATTTTTTCTTCTGCTCCTGGGACACAGTAGCACCACTTCCCTCCCGTGTCATGCTCCACAAAATCTATGTTTTTCAATGCAGTCTCTCAGACTAGTGTTGAGGGTGAGGAAAATAAAGATTTCAAAGCCACATTTGCTCGAGGGCAGACATTTATGAAATATGTGTACCTGCCAATTTTGCCTTGCTGTTTAATTTCATTTGAATTGTGTCACTTTGACTGGAAACTTTTCAGGACCATTCTTGGCCATGAGACACGGAGATCCCCTGGGAGAGCTTGTTTAAAGTCTCAGCTGCTGAATTATGCAAGTTTTAGAAATGTTGCAAGTGATTCTGATATCAACAAACAGATCTGCATAAGCCTGACACTGCAGATTTTCCTTAGGTCGGCTGTCAGCCTTTTAGATGCCTCACAGCCTGTTTGCTATAAATACCTGGGCTTTGGCACAGGTTACGGCAGAGAGGTGACCAGCTGCACAGTCCCTTTGGGGCAGCGTCAATTGCTCTACGCTGCAATATTTACATATTTTATCTCCAAGGAATACATTGCAGAGAAACAATTAAAACGATGTTTCAGAAACTTCAGTTTCAACAGCTTTCTGCAATGAAATTTTTGTTGCAGAGCCTGGTGTCTTGGCTCTGTTTTCTGAGATCTGGAGGTAAACTATACTGTTATAATGAAACACATCTATGTCAGATTGATGATGGGTTGAGGAGAGTAGGTTTCATATCCACAGTGACAAAGATGAAGACATTTGAGAGATTTACAGTGACTAGCATTGTTTCAGTCTCTCTTAATTTCATTTGAACTGTGTCAATTTTACCATGCCACAAAAAGCTCCAAGAAATTTCATGGAGAAATATTTTTCTCCCTCTGTGAAATGCATCACCCTGGAATCCATTATCTTGGGACATCCCAGGAAACTAAGAGAAGGCTGAATCCTAAATCTGACTTGTTTTGCTGTTACTCATAAGTGACACCTCTTGCCTGGCAGAGACACCTGGAATGCCTGTCCCTGGCTCAGGATTGAAGTTCCTTGGTAAGGCAAAGCTTGCCTGCAAGAGGAAGTAATGGCCACAAAACAGCTGATAGCTCCACTTACAAACCAGCTTTTAAATCTAAATCTAAGCATCTTTGTCTATATTAGGTCTCTACCTAAATCTAGAGATGAGGTGTCTAAGTTTTGGATACAGAGAAATATATATATGTTTCTGTTATTCAATTAACATTTATATTTAAAACTTTCATTGGCTGATATTTCTGATATTCCTTTCTCATGTCAGTATTTTACAAGCGTATTTGAAAGCGTGTTCTAAAAGCAAGATAATCATCTATTGTCTTTGGTTCTGTCTTGGGAATTGAATGATGTCTCGATTCTCCATGAGCTTTTGACTTTGAGGATCAATATTGATCAATACCAATCAGTAAACAATGTTTTTTTCCTACAAATTCCTTACAAACTGGTTAAGAGATAGTTCAATGCAATAGCTGCCAGCTGCTGACAGGTTACACGCTGGCTCACTCTCATGGTCTAATTTCCACCTGACAGGATTCAAAATGTTAATATTATGGATCAAACAAATATTATTTACATTAAAAGATGCCTACTGACATCTGATTAAGATAATTAATGATAAATCTTTCTAGCAGTCAGGGAAGCAGTCAGCACCTCAGCCAAAGGCGTCCATTCTTCAACACATGAGCCTTGCTGGGTGCATGTGCAGCTCTGCCGAAAAACCATTAGGAATCAGAAGAACCTGGAGTTTGTCTGTCTCTGAGGTGTGTGTGGATTTGGATCCTGTAATTTAGAGTTTACAAGGCCAAAGTTTCCCCTGGATAACAGGACAGCTGTTCTTTGCCAGGTTCTAAGGATTGCAACCCCTCCACTCACCTCAGTGGCTGCTTGTCCTGCCCCAGCTGCTCTGCTTTGGCAATCTGCAGCCTCTCAGTGAAAACCCCCTTTCTCATTTCTCTGGGGAGATCAGGCTGGTTCACCTACCACATCACTACTCTGATCCTATGCCAAAATACAGATTCTTATTTCAGAAAGTGCTCACTTTAAGAATAATGATGTAGTCCACTACAGCCATTTACTGGAGTCAAATAGGCTACAGATACACTGTGCAAGGGCTGAGGCTCCCAGGCTCTGCTTGAGGCTAATTTCAACACACATCTACTTTCCTTATCTAAACAAATGTCCTTGGAGCAGGGTCTGATGCAATTTACTGATATTCCCAGGTGTAGCTGTTACAGAAAACACCTCTGTAGCTGAAAGTGAGATGTTGGACCCTATATCATGCTCTAAATGCAACTCACCTCAACACAGAGGTGAAAATTTGGAAGAGTTTCTCTATGATGAGTGATAAATAGACAGGTAGTATGGAAAAGAGTAATTTCCCTGTTTATTTCCCAGCCAAAGTTTCCCTTTTCATGTAATACAAGATGTAGGACTTAATGAACTGGTCAGTCGGTAGGCTTAGAATAGAAATATTTATTTATCCAGTGTAATTTTTTGCTGAAACATATTGTCACAAAATTTCAGCAGCCATAATAAAAATAGTTTTTGAAAGCTTTTGGATGAAGTACTGGGAAAAAAATTCCTGCCTTTCTCTTAAATGCTGTGATCTGCTACCATCTGAGTCAGAAAATTCCTGTGGCACAGATTGCCAGAGGCTTGGAGGACGGGCCATACTTGGAAGAAAAGTGTCATTGCGTGCTCCCTCTGTTACTCTGTATTTCTTTTCTTCAGCATTTGCTGTCGGCCTGTGTGGAGGAGGTAAGATCAACCTGCTACCTGAACATGGCCATTTTCATGTGTGGATACATTTTTTGAAAAATCTTATAATTCAGAGATCAGTAAAGACACTAAAGAAGTTTTTTTTGTTTTTAAAAGACACGGATGCAAAGATATGAAATGCAGTATATTGTGAAATCCTTATCTTTGTAAAATATGAAAAGAATGCAAAACAGAGCTTAAACAAGTGTAAACTACTCTTAATGTCTTTGAAGACTGTGGATAGGTAGTTTTCAGTTGGACCTCATGCAGTACCCACATAATTAGTAATGTATGTGCTCAGTGAATTGACCTCGCTGAACTGCCAAAATGCAAAGTATTGAGCAAATAAACTAAAATCCCAAGGGAATTTAGGGAATCTACAGCAATGAAGAGTCTTTCTGTAACCGATGTCCTGCATTCCAACTCAAAAACCCCAGTGAAGGAATTTCATCATTTTGGGTGAATTAATCTTTAAATGAGGCCCTTTGACACTGTCTTAATAACATGAAAAATATCTGGAGATCTAAAGTAACCTAAGTAATCATTAATTTTCTAAATGAAGGTTAGAAGGGCAGTTTCAGATCCATTTTTTCCTTTATCCTACTTTTCTGGTATTAATCAGCCTGTCCTTTGGCTCAACTGCGTGGGCATTAAGAGTATCCTATTACCATTGCAAGTAAATGGAGCAATCAAAAAAAAAATCTTTTCTACCTACAACATATAAGCTCTGTGAGAAAAAGGCTCTTTTTTTGGTCCCTTATTTCAACAGCACAATAGAACTTGATTCCCAAATGGTTGACAAAAATTATTCTAGGTGAGGAAAGTTTATTAAGTTTTTCTCTTATTGCTTTGTCCTTAAGATATGCCAGTGGAAATCTACAGCACTGAGTGCAGGCACAGTAATTCACATCTTTATTGTAAGGGTTCAGTGTTTGCCTCTGCTATTTCAAAATTGTAGCAAATATCTGATTATACACTTCTGGATTGTTGTCCAAGCCTCTGGAAGAGTCTCTCTATGTCCCTAAGTGATACTTTTTTTTACCCAGCTCTCTCATCTTCTCTCTCCAAAAAGTGCCAAGTGGATTAAAAATGGGCTCTTAAGATATGTGCCTAATGAATTGCTGTGTTATGTCGCCTTTTTTTTTTTTTTTTTTTCTGTAAAAGAAAAAAACCAAATATTGCCGTTTGAGGCAAGTTCTGAAATCCCTGATGTGCAACAACTGTGGTCTAAATGAGTTGAATGACTTCACCTGGTCACAAGACAGAAAACATAAAAGAGGAATAGCAGTAAAATGATCAGCTGGTGAAGCAGAGCTTTTGGCTAAGAGGAAAGATCTCTTTAGAGAACATTGCAGCACCTCAAGGTTTGACTAAAAAGACTAATATTATAGTCTATATGCTTTTCATTTATCATATTAAACCTGTTCAGCAGGCACAGATTGTCTGACCTGTGCGTGGGATTAGTTTCAGATGGAGCTGTTATATTTCAGATGCCTAAAAGCAAAACCCACTTGACATCTGGGAGGAAAGGGCAGCAAATATATTACGAAATTTCATTAGTTCAATAGAAGTAAGGGTTCAACTGAAGGTGAAAAATAATCATGTTTTAAATGTCAATGGCTAGTATAGGTTATTACAGCGTTACTTTACTCCTGCTTTTAATAGGGTATCACTGCTATTTTCAATTGGGTTGCACCAGTGTAACCTAGAAACAGAGCCCTTAGGCTGCTTTAATTTATAGTAGGATATAAATTATTTGGAGATGAAATTCCATCAGTTTAATGGCACAGTGTCAAAAAGTTTAAGCAGCATCCATGAAAAATACAGATTTTTCTAACTATGTACAAATGTTGGTGCTTTTATTCAAGTTTGTATTTCACACTATGTCAGGAAGCCCATCAATGCTATCAAACAATTCTCATCTGCCTTCCTCCTCTCAGCTGAGGAGGCTCAGAAGCACATGGAAAAACAAGCAATTGTCTATAAATAGAATATCATAGAAGCTAGTAACGAGAATACGGCTCATTAGCCATTTTCCTGTCCCAGTATCTTCACAACCTTTCCTGGTTTGGATTTCACAACTGATGTTTTACATAGGTTTATTCCAACAATCTGTGTAATTCAATGACACTTTAGTATTTGCTTTAGTCCAGCCAGTTCCTACACCAAGAACAGACCTAGATGGACTTTCCAACTCCTCTATGATTTCAATGTGTTCAGGTAAAAATCATCAGCTAGCAGAATATTCTCTCATTGCTATTGAGGCTACAGTGCTTCTGTGTCATTCTTCAGTCTCAACTAAATGACAGCAGTAATTAATTAAGGCAAAATTGCATTGAGTAGGATGGTCACTTTCAGTACAATTAAAAAGAAATGTTCTGGTACAAATCAAGAGTCGTGCTATTCCTGCTCTCTCAAGACCTGCTGCAAATATAGGCTGACAGGTTAATAAAAGCATTTCTAAACAGTTGTAAGAAATCAGCCATCCAGTTCCAGAATTCTGTTCCTCAGTTAACTTATGATTCAGCTACTGGAAACTTCAGTTTCCCATCTGTGAGACAACAAAATTGAATGAAAACAATATTAATATTTATGTTCTAAATAGAAAAGGCTTTCAAAGCATGTTCATGAAGTGGAAAATAAAAGCAGAAGTTTATCCAGAACTTTCTGGCATTTTGCATATTTAAAATTTATCAGCCTTGCTGCCAGGATTTGTTGGCTGGAGAGCAGGAGATTGTGTTTTATAAAAGTTGTAAATATGGGTGGATGGTAATTTAACTTTTATATAATTTGAATGGTGTCTCTATTATGTGGGTCAGTTAATTTTAGCTACAGTTCACCCTGTTAAGAATATGTATTCCAAAATTGCCCACAGGTGAGGAAAAAATGTCTTTACTTGGTCTGGTTGAAATGTTTCACGATGGCAGTGTTTATGTCCTACATAAAGATCATTCAACAGAATGTGTGTGCACGTGCACACGTAGCAGAGGTACTGGTTAAAATTCTATGGATATGTAAATACAGTGAACTTTTTTTTTCTAATTAATCTTGTTGCTCTCTTATGCATAAAATCCAAGATGTGATGTTAACAATATAAACTTGACAATCATTAGAAATAGCTGATGGATTTTTAAACATTTAAACATCGATACATCCAACTGCTAAGGTGGCATGAAGCATTACTCTAAAGCCCCTCATTTACCCAGTGAGATAACATGCAAAAAAAGAGCAGCTTCAACACATTTTTTTCCTCCCATTCTCATGACAGCACAGGATAAACTCATCTTATTACATTAATTTGCAGTTCAAGAGAGAAAACTCATCCTTTAGGCAAGAAGCATCAGCCCAGTACAGGAACTGACTCTCCAGGCAGTACAAGCATAACTGGCTGAAATACTTGGACAATTTGAATTCAAGCATCCCTACCAACACCAAATCTAAAGTAGTGACAGATACTTCTATGTTAAAGCTGACACTATTTTTTCCTTTTTGCATGTTGAAAAAACTCACCACCGCTGCACAAGGTGGCAACAAGGTAGAAAAAATCCCAACTGTTTACTTCCAGCTTCCATGTCCAGAACTGGGTGCAGTGGAGAAAATTCAGGATGGGAAGTCCTGACGAAAAGGATGAAATGATAATAGATTTCTTTCAAAAGATTAGTATAGTTTCAATACTTAATTTTGATCTTATATTGGGGGGAAGGAATGGTGGAGTGTGTGGAGTGTCAGTCTCTTGCTTTGGGGTGGAAAGAGTGAGAGATTTGGGTTTGCTTTTTGACTGTGTTACAGTAGTGATGCTCTGCTACCTTACTGGAAAAAGGAACTGCCCTTTCTTCTTTATCTGGATTACTAAAGGCATTCTAATTTAACTTGTAGTGTATATGACTGCTGTATAAATCCAACAGTGAAGTTAAGAAGGGTCACTTGTGTTTATGGACATTAAAAAAAAAAAATCCCATGGATAAGCAGGGAACTAGGATTGCAGAAATTATTTCTGCAATATGCATTTCTCCAACAGTTCATCTCTGGATATGTGCAGTGGACAACAACAGACTCACTCCCTAAGTGGTGGATGTTGTTTTTATAAGGTGCTCATTTGTTTTACTGCTGTGACTTGGCACCATCATGTGGCCACTTTTGAGTTTGCTCAATTTAAGTAACAACTTAAACAGAAAAACGTTTGGAATTAATTAATTCGAATTTACAAATATTTCAGTCTATTTTATATGGAAATACTAAATACTTTAAATATATATGATCACTAAATACTAAAATAATTGTCTTGCAATTGTGCTTTTTTTCACTGAATCTGTTTGTTTAATCAAGGTTTTCCTCATGATCTTTAAGCCAGAAGTTGTTAGGTTACAAAAGACATTTTCATTGCTTGGTTTTGATCGAAACTTAATCAATAGTGTACAAAAATTAGTATTGTATGATAAACAGCTATGCTCTTCCTCTGTACAAGAGCTTTGGAAATCATTTGCAGGCTTAAACAGGTCAGTATTTTCTGGTTTACATCAGAAATCCCAGAGGATTTGGAATGTCAGTAAATCTCCCAAGCATATTGTTCACATTGTGTGATCCAAGCAGGTAGTGTACATCTCAGAACTCGAGTTAATCAGGTATTCCTTTTGCAAAGCTTCAGGGTCAAAATCAGAAGTAAGATATTTGTGATGTAAATTTGTATTCTGATATGTTGGCATAACATCTTTAGGTAGGTATGAGAAGGTTTTACGAAGCATTAGTGTTCAAAAGGCCCAGAGCTGGAAAACTCCTTAAATTCAGTTTGTACAGAGGCACAACTTTATGCTTGTTAAAGGATTGTTGTGATTTAGTCGAGTGGAGTAATGAGAAACAGCCATGCAATTTATAAGAACACGTTTTCGCTATTTTTAAAAGACACATATACATTTAGAGTACTCTCAATAATGAAAAGCATTTCAAATTTCTGAGTACAATAATGGTAAATTTTATTCTGACATTTTTATGATAAAAAATATTGTTTCCATTGAAATATTGTATTGATATTCTTTAAAGTATATACAAGTAATATACAAATATAAAATTACAAATATTTTAATTGCAGACAAAAATAATCTAGAAATTTTGCAATAAATTGTACAAGCCTCTTTCTAAAAAGACTGCAGTAAAATAGAATGCAGTTTGTCAAATTCCTTAGGCTGAGGTGATGCCCACTTCTTCTTTACATACTGAATGTCTATCTGGCCAGGTTCCTTGGCCAGCACGATGCCCAACAATCCATTTGCTTTTTCTGGTTCTCCCAGTAGAGCCATAGCTACAACCCTGAAATCAAAAGAACAGGAGAGGTTTTAAATGAGGCAAAATTAATAGAAATTGGTGCTTTCAAACATGTTTATGCCAGGTTACTTGCAGTCAACTGAATGATTCCTTTTTTTCTGCTCAAGTCCCAGCATATTCTTCAGCTTTTCACCACTTGCAATCATTTCATGTAAATATAACATGCAATTCTTTTCCCACGGATTCCACTATCAATTTCTAATCATGACTTGAAAGTTATTTCAAGCTTGTAAAAGTGAATGTTTTATGGCATTTTCCAGTACAGTGTAACAAGTTTTAAAACCGTACTGTTTTCTCCCCAAACCAGCAGCACTTTGCTATAGGGAAACTTTCAGTCAGAGGGACATTCACCAAGGGTAACTTGAGCCCAGGGAAGACAGAGTCCCCCAGCAGGACACTCATCAGGAAGGAAGGAGAATCTTCAGTGCTTTAATTCAGTAAGGTTGAACAAAGCTGCTGTTGGGCATCAACCTACAGGTGACCAGGTCTCTACCCTGGCTCCAGGAACAGCACTGTGGGATGACCCTGGTGTTCTCAGTGGGGAATATGTGCCAGGCAAAAATATTCTTGTTTACTCTGTGACAACCATCACAATGTATTTCTTTAGGTTGGTAACCATACCATATAAAGGCATTTTAAAATGTTGTCCAACATCTTGCCTATTTTGAACTTAAATGAACTTAAAATCCAGCGATTTTAGTGGGAGCAAATTTTTTCTCTTCATATAAGCAGCAGCAGCAGCTGCTCCCTCTACAGACTGTCCCGACTGGTAACACTATACCTGATTTTGATTTCTACTAACAGAACTTCTCCTTTATCAGACTGCATAAAATAATAAGTAAATAAACTAAAATTTAGCCCTCTGTAGTTTCACACCTTCAGTACTTTACAAAACACAGTTAGAAAAGCCAACACTAATGAACATTTAATGTCAAGCAAAAAAACTCCATGTAATAAAATTAATATTTTGTTAAAAAGAGAGCAATGCAATGCACTTACTTCTCTGATGGAACAGTCTCCTTTGCCACAGGAAACAAATCATTTTCCAGAAGATCCCAAATGTAAATGTTGGATGATGCATCCAGGGCAAAGAACACAGCAGGTCTTGTTAAAGCCCACTGCAGGGCAATAACTGGCTGGCCATTTGTGCTGTAATTCCACTGCATGACAGGATACTCTGATGTCATCTGGTGTAATCTAATGCTTCCATCAGAACAGCCAACCTGTATCACAGTCAAAAAGAAAATACCTTCTGGAATAAAACAAACTAAGCAAGATAACAACTGCTGTTCAACTCCTGAGAATAGCAAGCATATAAATAAAATCAGATCTCTGACTCAAGTGGCACATGTCTCTCACATCTCACTCTATGGACTATGTGGATTTTAGCTGTTGTATTTATGTATCAATATGTAACTCTGAGTTCAAAAGCAGTCCCTCTGTACTGCTGTATGTATACCAGAGTATCCACTAATCCTGGGTTAAAGTCCCAATTTCCTGTTTTACAAGAAGTTCTCCAACTTCACTAATACCATCATCCAGCACAAGTTGACAGCAATCTGAACTGGGGCAGGGTCTGCTTAGTGCCACATGTACTCTGTAAAACCAAGGTTGGGTTTAACACTATAATAATATTAAATTGATAAACTAAATCCAAAGAGAGGCAGATACCACTGCTTCCAGTTATTTTCTGATAACCTTTGTCTAACATTTACAAGTTTGCTCTAACCCATGTACAAAAAAAGCTATTCTGTGAAAACAGAAAATGACCTCTTCTTACAATCCTGGGTTACCTCTACCTCTAGGAAGACTTCCTAGAATTTTCAAATTATTAATAAATTCTTACAGTGACTCTGTGATTAGTGCTTACATTTAAAATCTTCATGGCAGATTTGAATTAGTGATGTAAATCAATTATCACATCTAGTTAAATATGTCAAATTAGAAATACTCCCTCAGCAAGTAATTAAAAAATGAAACTTCTATTAAAACTTTTTCATACCAAAAATAGTGGCTTTCCAAAAGGGAAGAAATCAATTGCAGTGATGCTTATTGATCTCAGTCCACTCTCCTGGGGCCTGAATAGCTTTGGAACAACTTTTAAATCATGTCTTGTACCGTGGCCTACCAGACCCTATGAATGATAAAAAGAAAATTAATTAAACAAAAAATCTGAAAATTTGCATTATAGGTATTACAAGAGGAAGTTAAATAATTCACAGAGTTGTTGCCTAAAAGATCCTTACTAGCTAACAAATTTTAATAGCTAACAGATTTTAACAATAGGCTCAAATTATAAATTTTATATACAGCCTACTGGTGAAATTCCAACTAACTGGGACTCTTCCAAAACAAAAATAAAAGTGAGATGAATTTCAGCACATTACTCACTATGTTTGTCCCAACAACGAAATGATTGGGATTAGAAGACAGAAATTTAATAGTCAGTGTCTGTGGCATTCTCTGGCGAACATCCTTTGGGAAAAGGCTGCAAAATCATTAAGGGAAAAGATGACTTTAATGCAGGAAATTGTCTCCAAAAGCTATGCAAGTACATACAGAAACTCTTGATTTAAAATATCTATGGCTAGCTCTAGGAAGAAATGTGTATTAAAAAACCCCTGAAAAACAACTAATGAAAATAATGTTAAATATGTCTTATATAACAGCAAATAAATAAAGTATAGGGGGAATTAGCTTTGTGAGATACACATGTAAAATAGAAATGTCCCAGTGTTCTTACCTGTTATTCAGTTCCATAGTAGAACTATGTACTAACTTCACTTTCCCTCCAGGAACTAAACCTAAAATTATATAAAATTATTATTTAAAGCACTTTGCATTAAAAAGTGTAATCATTAAACTGAATCCTAAGGTGGTAAGTAAAAGGATATTTCATAATTAAATTGTTTACTGTGCATACAGTTTTTGATATGTAAGAATCTTCCATCATTTACAACTTTTTACTTCAGAATCCAAATCTGAAGAGTTGTCATTTTTGACAGAAATTGGAAACATGATTACATGTTTGTTTTAGTTTATCAGCATGAATATAACATCCTGTAATATCACTCCATAAAACCCAATTCTAGCAATGCTTAAAATGTACATTTGAGTCACTTGCATCTTTGACAATGAATTTTAGTAATGAGAAACTGTAATAATGCTTCCACAAAGTTGGTCTATTTTGCTTGTTAGTAGAGAATAGCATAAATAATTAAAATCCTTCAAAGACAAAAATGTTTTCGCAAAGGAAAAAAATGAAAGCTGGTCACAGTAAAACTGTGACAAGACATGATCACAGCTTTAAAATGTACCTCTCCACAGACATAATACCCAGCTTTAGCTGCTTAATATAGCCTGACATTGAACACAAGCCTATAGAAAACTGATCAAAAATTCTGGTTTGTTGGCATGACTTCATTGTTTATTTATGTATTTTCAAAAATATCAGGATTTTAATCACAGCCTTTTCCAGTTAGGCAAGTATGTAAGTCTTAAGTTTGTTTAAAGAGCAAAAAATGGATTTTGCTTTATTCACGTAACTCAAAAAGGGTTGAATGGACTTGGTTCTTTACTTTTTCATGGAAACCTTTTTCTCACAGTAAATTAAGTACCTTACCCAAAAGAGAACTTTTAGGATAATTACCAAATGGAGATTCAGGCAACAGCGAAAGAATTGTAACAGATTTGTTAAAACTAAAGAAAGGAGAACCAAAGACATAGAATCTTATATTCTTCGAAAATAAAGCTTAGGGATATGGAAAACTGCTATGATATTATAAGAAATGTGGTTGTTTAGTGGCAATTACCAATACAGAATTAGCAGATGAGATTCAGATAGCAGTGAAAATAATTCTTATTATGCCTAACCAATAACCCCAAACATCAGATATGTACTGTTCAGAATCAATCTTTTCCTCAGTAATTTTTCCTTCTTCTAAACTACTGCTTGGCATCACTGACTCTCTCTCTTCTAACATCATAGTGTCAAAACTGGAGCATTTTATTCTACCTTTAATGTACAGTACTCACCTAAATCAGTTTGTGAACCAGCTAAATCCACTTTTTGCAATTCAACAACTACCTGAAAAGTCAATATTTACATTAATAAACAATCAATATTTACCAGACTTCAAAGTTTTTTAACTAGTTGTAATAATGGATGACATAACTCTAAAGGAACATTTAGAGAGACAGGTTTAACACTACAGTGATTTCAGGTGGATTCTCTAATCCCTGTCAACCTCTGCAATTCCAGAAATAGCTTCCCATGCCTGCTGGAAAAAAAGACTGAAAACATCTGATAGAAAGAAGAGTTGTCAGGACAGTAATTAAGAGTAACAGACCTCGTGCCTTCCTGGTCATCATATTTTAGGCAAGGCAATCTTAACCACTGATTTTCACTTTTTGTCTCTTGAACATTTGTTTTATATAAATTATGAATGCAATTTCTCCCCTACATTCAGTACAGTCTCTGACACCACTGTGATTCCAAAACAAAGCAGGGTGAAAGAGGACTGAGGTCTGTTATTCCATTAATAGAAATATGTGAACATATTCCTATGACATAAAGCTACTGATTGCCTGTATTCACGAATTCATGTACCTGTTGATAGTTTTTCCTAAGGACAACATTAGGGAGTCAGGTCAACAATTTTAAGGAGAATTCCAAGAGAATGGCTAATGCTGCTGTACTTTTCAGGGAGGAAATTCTCATCAGAAAGTCTGAATTTGAGTTGCTATATTTGAAGTATTTTATTGCTCCAACACATTATACTCTTCATACATACATTACTCACCCACATATTGAGGATTCCATTTTCATCCATTGAAGCTATCTGAAATAGAGGGCCTGACACTTCTATGGAAGGAATGGCAACAATTTATATTTGTACATTGACCTTCGTGCTGAACAATATCAGGGAATTTAAAACATTTCCTACATTAATACATTCTCTGAAACTTCTACAATCCTCTCAGCTGCCTATAAAGGGCAAGTGCTCTAATTCTACCAAGGCAAAATAAAGGTATGAAACTTTCTTTACTGAGAGAGTGGTCAAACATTGGAACAGGCCTCCTAGAGAGGTGGTCAATGCCCCAAGCCTGTCAGTGTTTAGGGGGCATTTGGGCAATGCCTTTACCGTGTTTGAACCTGGTCAGCCCCAGACTGCTCAGGCAGTCGGACTGGATGGCCCTTGTAGGTCCCTTCCAACTCCAACAGTCTGTTCTATATCTCTATCTATTCTAAAATGTGCAGTTTGTCCTACCAGAAAGGCAGATGATCTCTGTTTGCATCTTTTAAAAATGTCTGGATTCTGCATGGACTTTGAAAAGGAACATAAAGGGCAACAGATGAAATGTTGTAAAACCTGCAACATGAAGCACATTTTTTTAACCACTACAGATTTCAAAGTACAAATCTGAAATGGAAGTAATAATGCCTCCTCCAGCACACTGTCTGAGAATTTGAGGACATGAGGATTAGAATGTTTTTTGCCGAGGTTGGTCATAAAAAACCAGGCAAAAGGTACAGGAAAAACCACCAAGTACAGTCACACATTTTATGTGCTTTCAGATATGAGCAAGTTGCTTCACTTACTCAGACAGAGATTTTTTTTCAGGCATTATAGAAGCATTAAGACTTTTCTAAAGGCAGTTTTTGAGTGATAACCAGTTTTATCATGGAATAAAACATTGTCTGGAAAGCAGACATTATAGCAAGCATGCACCCACATCTGATGTGAAACTGCACTGAATGAACATTACCTAAAATTGAGGGCAGAAAACAAGCATGGATTTGTGTGCAGTTGATACTACAGACAAGAGGCAAAGCAGGATTATAAACTGACTTTTGACTGTGAAATATTTGCTTCACTAGATCCTGAAGAAAGACTCAGATGGACTGATGCTCTGATGAGTAGCTTACATACCCTCCTGAGAAGAGAGGCTTGAGAGCCCAAAACTGCGATCGGTGTCTAGAGAGGTTGAGACAGGTTCCACTGCAAGTACAGGAGAGGTGTGGTTCACTGAGTTTAGAATGCCATCTGTAATTATGGACAATGAGAGTTAAACATGATATTGCTTTCAACAAAAACCAGCAACAAAACCTTAATCACTTTTCAGCTTATGGGAGAATGATAACATAAAAAGAATGGTAAATAATGGACTTCATAAAGAATATCTTTGCAAAAGTCTCCAAGAAAATACTGCAAACTGTTTCCTAAACTAACAAAATACTACTAGGATAAATCAATGTTTCAATATTTCTGTTTACTTCTCATTTTCCAAATGACTGCTGCACCGTTAATGCCACTGTACCAGACACTGCATTAAAGTCTTCCATTTCAGGGTTAGCATGAAAACAATTATGATAATGTCAAGCTTCATAAAAAATAGTGGTAGAAATAAATCACTGCTTAACATAAAAAAAGAAAAAATCAAAGAAAAATTACTCTTAATAAAAATTAACTACCCTGAAACAAAGAATTCGCCCTGAGAAAATATGTATTTACCCTTTAAGAACGTTTTAAACTAAATGTGTATTTAGAGCAATTTTAATAAGTGTTCTTTGTCAGATACTCATGATTTCTGGACTTTTCCTGTGCACTGAACTTAATTTCACTTAAGACTAAAAGCATAAAGCTTTCTAAGTATACAGCATTAAACCTGCCTGTTTATATAAGCAATTACATGAAACTGTACCCATACATTTGCCTACCAGCCCAGTGTGCAACATAAAACCAAGCATTTTTGACCTACTAAAAAAATTAGGGCTGTCAACAACAAACTACTGTTTATTTTTACAAGGCTCCTGCAATTAGATACACTTGTGAAGAAAAGAGGATTTTGTGAATGTGTTTAAGTCAAACCAGAGAAATCTTAATATATGTATTTGATGTAGATCAAAAAATGTAGGTTATATTATGGGACACAATATATTGAAAACTGACTAAGCTAATGATTTCAGATGAGGTACTGGTTGAGCAGTCCATTTGAGTATTCCAATGCTCCTTAGGTTTTATAGCCGGTCCACCTCTCTGTTCCCACTGCTTGATGCACACTGAGTTGGCTTACATTTCTGTACAGCTATTAATTACTGACAATTTGTATGAGACTAAATATAAATCTTGAACTTGCTAAAGTGGGAATTATTTCACTGCACCCAAAATGACTAACCAGGATGCACAGATACTAACCTGTGGAAAATGTTGGAACTCTAAATGTCCAGTCAGTTCCACTCATCATCACATGAGGGTGCATTCTTGAGTCTTCTCGAAGATCCCAGACCAGCAATGAGCCATCTATTGTTCCAGCAAAAACTAATGTTGTTTTACTGGGGCTAAAGCAGCAACATAACACCTGTTAAACAGTAAAAACATGCATGGTTGGTATTATGATATAGGGAAATGATATGACAGGCCTGAAATACATTTGTACTTCCTAGTGTCATTCCTATAGAGGTTACACGTGTTCATGGCAAAAGGGCAATTTATTTTAAAAGGGGATGTAGGACAGAAGACTTTCAGTAGGCCTTGCCTTTTCAAGACAATTGTTTTGTAATCTGCATCTACTACCAAAACACTGAAGGGGTGACTCAGCTGGGTGACAGTGATGGGTAGAGAGAAGTCCTGACAACATCTAAACCAGATGTTTTACTTTCATTCACTCTTCAAACATGAAGTAGAGTCCAAGTAAACAACCAAAACAACAAAACACCATGACCATCACTACAACTTTGTTCTGGAGCACAAAATAGAATGAGAAGAGTGTTTAATTCACTAGGCCCTGATGTGTTTCTCAAAAGATGTCATATCTTGCAGCAAGACAAAACCCCCCAAAATTTACATTAGAAAGCTTTTCTTTTTGATGGGTTATATATATAACATAACCCCTATATACAATGGGTATATACAATATATACAACATTATTAAAACGTACCTCTGAGTCACATATTAAAACTTTCTGAGGACTGGAGGGCTGCCAGATGTTCCAAACACATATGAGGCTCTTTCTGTTCAGTAAGTCCACACCAGCCTTTTCAGGTAATCCATGAACAGAAAGTAGTGTCTGTCTCTGAACTTGAGAGACATATAGGCAGGATATTTTTCGGTCTAAACCATTAAGAAAAAGTCAAGAAACAGAAGCAATAAATAAAAAAGCAAACTCACTGCAGATGAAAAAGCACATTTAGCTGCTATAGCAACAAACAAAGGAACTAAGATGCAATTATGAAGAATATTTCTATTAGGAGTGGGTTGCTTTTGAAGCTATGCAATAAAAAAGGAGGGACTAGAGAAGGATTCCAAAATATCATAAGTGAGTAGAAAACAAAAAGCAAGGCAGTCAGGAAGTTAATAGAATAATTATTCTGGGCATAAGCAAGCCAATCTGATCTGACGTCAGTCTGTATACTGAAAATGAAGCTGAGCCTCAAACAGGAAACAGCACAGGCCAGGTTTTTGCTGGGTCATCTCATGTGTTCATGTTAGATTAGGTGTGTCATAGGCCTTCCTAACACAATTACAGATGCTCTATTTTTCATTTTTATTTTCCTCTGAACAGCTACTGTTTATATGGGGAAGATATAATTTCTTTTCCAATATATCAGGTGGTATTCTCCCTGCTCAATAACCTGCCTTTATTTACAATTTGGGCCCTACTGTCAGCATAAAGAGCCCAAACAAAATTACACCCCTTGGGATGGCCCCTCAACAACAGGGGCAAGAAATTACATGCATCATGCTAATTGCTGGCTATATTTCTGATAGGGATAGCTGGAAAATATTTCTTGCAGGATGCTCTGATGTTACCTACGTGAAACCCATCTGCACAGTCACAGCAGGATTAGTGCAATTAAAAGAAAAGTGGGGTTTACATCATCTGTATATCCTGATATGTGCTGTTTGCACAGTTATGACAAAGAGCATGATATTTTGCAAAGAAAGAAGAGTTCACTCTGTACACTAAAAGGTGTAGAATAAAGTTCCCTTACCATGGAGGAATGGCTGGTTAGTGTTTAACTGGAAACAGCTATCACTAATAGACAGACTGGCTTGTCCAGATCTCAGTTTCCTGGGTTGTGTTGCAACTTGATCTTCCTCTAGCAAAACAGCAATCACCTTTCAAACATAATTACATTTATAGAAGTAAAAGGGTCATCTTATCTTTCAGCTTTGCTATTTTTAGCTTTTCCAAAGCCACGTGGATAAATTTAATAAACCTTTATCAACTCTTGTTAATTTTGTATCTTTGTAAATACATCTTTACAGACACAGAAGTTGCACAGCTCTGATTCCATTCCTTTGCAGAGAGATGAATCTCATTGATAATGAGTATTATTTAAGTAATTTACACAAATTAGTCAGAACAAGAGCTGTAAGGGATCTATCACAATGTATATTTATGTACACAGCTCACAAGGGATATTAAGGACACAAAAGTACCTGGCAGGCAGACCGGAGGAAATTTGCTAATCTTTGTGAATCAATTTTAGGTGTTAGAGCTCCATTCACTGACATATCCTGGCTGTTTCTTGGACCTACAGAAAACCAAGAAAAAATAAACAACCAAACTTGAGGCTTCAAAAGGGAATCGGTTAAGGGAAGTGGAAGAACAATTTAATTTTTAAGCAAGAGGAGAGTGGTAGGAGTCAGCTTTTCTTCAGCAGGAATAGTAGTGTTGAAGACAGTACTGGGGAATCATTTTTGCTGCCAACAGAAACAGCAAGCCAGAAGGAAGAATTGTTTCTGCCACTTGTTCTTCACCCCCCTCCCCATGGGGATTCAAAATGCCTCTGGCAGTTTGGTATCAGTGCAGCCTGACACACTACACATTCTGACAATTAATGCACAAAAAAGAGAAAGTTTACATGACACAAACACATCCATAAACGAGTAAGATTAAAATGTTCTTCACCTCCAGATACAAGAGAACTTTCTCCTGGATGCTGTGTCCATTTCTCCAATGTCTCAACTTCCTCAGTCTGAATGTCTCTATCGAGATTGTCCTCGTTGCACTGAACGTACGCCTAAGGTAGAAAGAGATCAGTGAATGGGTGACACAGCTAAGAATGACAGCACATAACTGAACAGGACTTTGTAATTTTAAAACTGATGGGCTCAGCCTCTTCTGTTTGTAAATTCAGACCTAAGCATACTGACACACTGTTCCTATTTTGTGCATGCACATTTCACCACATTTCACACAAGAGTGCAAAATTACAAAATGTCTCACGTGATGCATAAACACCAAGCCAGCATATCTGGGGACACTGAGCCACAGACAGTCAGAAAGCCCTTTAGAAAATGGGGAAGGAAAATGAGAGAGTCCTCTTCTAACACAGAAAGGAAATGGTCTGCCTGGTCAAAAGTTTTGACATTGGTGCTTTATGGTAATTAGGGTTTAGAGATGAAAATTATTAATTGATTACTCTACTGTTCTATTAGCTTTAGGAACTTTCTTTTTAAGGAAAATTATTTTCAAAATGAGCATCAGCACTTTCAGGATTTAAGTATCACTGTACATTTGTTACGCACCTGCTTAGTGTTCATTTTACCAAAATTCCTGATATACATGTCGTACTCATTTACAGGGGGCAAATCCAGTAATGAGAAACTAACTGAGAAATCCAGGTCAATTAGTGGGAGAAGTTCTGAACTCCGTTTTCTTTAGAATTAATTACAAGAGAGAAAAAAAAACAGTTAAGACCAAGTATTTGGTATTCCAAAAGAAAAGCAACGTGATTTTGTACAGTACCAGAGATCTAACAATCCTTTAATCTGTGTGAATTGTACAAAAATTAATTAGCAGATCAAAATATATCAATAGAAGTATATAGAATATCATTATGAGTTTTCATATTTCATAATGATCATATTTGAAAACACAATCCAGACTGTAAATGGCAAACCTGGTTTATTATTAAACCCACACTGTCAAAAGCCCAGTAGATTATCTTTTCTAAGTATTCAGAAGCTGTTCTGTGAGGTAAGAGATGAATTTCTCTTCCACTAGTTAGGATGGTGGCTAATTCTCCTAAACTCCTTTTATTAACTTACATCACTTGTATATGTACATGCTTTATAAAGTTCCTCTCTAATATCCTGGCTTTGTTAGAGACCTGCAAATGTATCTTGAATGACCTCCACTTGCAATAGAACAAACTGCCTGAATTTGTACCTCTTTGCATCATTAGGGAAACAAATAACAGTAGCAGTTTATCAATCCTGAAATATATTTTAAATATACAAATGCAATTTATTGCTGATTCCAAACCCGTGGCCATGAATACTGACCTCTTGCCCTAAAAGCAGGCCTCCAAAAAACTTCAGTTACTGGAGTGTTGGATTTGATCTAAACTGTATGAAAACAAGTATTCGAGATTGAGGGAGACTGTGTATTTTTCCACTTGCATTTTTAGTTTTGAGTAAGATTAGCACCTTGTACAGGATTTGAGATACCTGGATCTCTTTGTCCTATGGAACACCAAATCTTTCCATCTTCCTAAATTCTCTTGCTGGAATGATAAAAAAATAACTCAACTGCCTTATCCATCTTCCCTCAATCCTTTTATTTTCTGCCTATCTTAACTTTTATTCTTTTTCATCTTTACTCACAAATAAAACTATAGTTTGATTCTTAACTGGGAAACAAGTCTACCTTCATATACTGTATCTTACTCTGTAAAGTGAAAAACCACATTTATATGACATTATTATCATCAACTACAAAGAGATTCCTATCACTCAACTTGTGTGGGATGTGTGGATAATGAAAAGACTGACAATCTTTGTCACAATTCATATGACTATCTACCTGCTGTAATGACATAAAGCTGTTAAGATATATCATTTTAAGAGAGAACTGCTTGAATTACATGCAGATGTCAGTTTACAAGTTAATTCCAGGCTCTTCCTATAGTGCAAATCCCTTGACAACGAGAAAATTTTTGCAGTCTCCCTGTCTCTCTCTTGCACTTTCAGGTTTTTTTCTCATGTACTTAAAAACTATAAATAAATACAAACCAGATACATCTCTTTTTTTGCTACTTGATGACATTTTCTTACACAAATTTTATTTTAACTTGTGCTTCTTAATATATCACCTCTTCACAAATGTGGGCACAGATTGCTAAGATCTTACTCAAATACCCAAAAGTTGCTTCCTAATTGCAAATCTGAGTGATACATGCACACAAATCCTTAAAATAAACTAATAAGCTCATATTATTTCTTACAACTCCAAAATGCCACAGCTCATTTAAGGGAAGCTTTCAGCCTATTTACTGGTAGTAATGTGTTATCACAGCATTAAATTCCACAACTCCTTTCTCTCTCCCTCAAAAGGCTTTGTATCTTCACAAGCTATTTATGTTGTCAGCATGCACACAGAGTTATATACATAGCCATGATCAGTCATAGCACACAATCACTAGAGGTTGAAAAACATTCCAGCAGGTCGTTCTTCAGACATGCCTTCCTGAGTTTCCTAATCCATCTCCACCATCTAGAGAGGAAGCCCAGACAATGACCTTGCGTAAAATTTGGGCACATAAATTTAGGCAAGGTGAATTAGACAGTTTATACAATAAAATTCTCCCTATGTGAAGATTAGTCACTGATGTGCAGCCATGAAACAGCAGAATCTGTTATTAACAATAACATTTAATAATCCTGCTTTATGCATCCAAGTACTGCAACAGAAAATTGGAGGCAGATACAGAGCTTCAGATAAACCTGGAGCTCCTGGCAAGTCCCACAAAAACCAAGCATCAATTTGTTTCTTTAAAATAGAGGGATGTCTTAGATATCTCAAATCTAGATCAATTTTAGATCAGTAATAACATGTTTTTACACCAACTGGTGTTATCCCTGAAAAGAAACATGCTATTTTGGCAACAGTATGCACTAAAAAGTGTCTTGATTATTTCAAGGAATCACTGTTCTGCAGAGACCCAACAGCAGCTAAAGGCTTCTCTTTAGTACTTTAGGTCAATATCTAATTAAGTGACTGAAGAATTATGATGCACATAAACTGACACATAGATAAATTTCTGTTACAAAATTTTATGTAGCAAAGCCTGCCCATTACACTTACATAAGAACTAATTACTGTTAGCCAACAAAATAATATTTGATTCTATAAGCCTCAAGTTTATAAAGTTCACATATTTCAAATACAATGAAAAAATGTACATCTCACACAGTGAGCTGCCATTTTGTGTGGATTATTTAGAATACACTTACATCTGCTTACTGGCCATCCTTCGGCTACTTTGTCGTTGGTTTGCCATTTGAAAATCCATGAATATTCCACAAAAAGAGTTTCTGACAGTTTCTGACTGGTTTTCTGTGATATTATACAACATTGTTAGTGTTACAGTACACACTTTACAGTGCATGAAAATGTAAAGCAGTAAGTCTGAAAAGCAACAGATTTATTACAACACAGCGACCAAAACTGACTCATTTGCAGGCTACACAAAGGGCTCCATCACAGCTTTCAGTATAATGAGCTTCACTTCAGCAATGGGCCAGGATATGCCCCTTATTATGGTCTTTTATCAATCAATTCAAAATGACTGGCCATAGCAATTTTTGTTTTAGAAGACTGTGATGCAGAGAGGGCCTCTTTCTTTCTCTTGCCACTAGCAGGTCCCTTGTTCCCCCATGCACAGTAAAATGCCCTATGATCAATTCTAAAAATCCTACCAAATTCACACAGACTTCCCCCTCCAAATGAGAATTCATCACTAGGGGTAGTGGAGAACCCCATCAGCAAAAACTTAACTAATGTCCTTGGATGAATAAGGAAAACACTGAAAACTGTTCTTCAAAAGCCACAGTTAATAGACCAGCTACAATAACTGTTGTCATGTCTATTTTACTCCCTTTTCAGGCTAAGTGGTAGCTAATTGACCTTAATATCCAACTTCCAGTCAGGACTAATGGTGTTTCACTTCCTCAAAGGAAGACTGCCTTTTTAGGCAATACTTGTAATATGCTTTTAAACTTCTAAAAATAAGTACCAGAATGAGCAACAACCATTTTAAGCAAATGAGGTCGAAACTTGGTCAAAAAAAGATGTGTTGTGTAAATCAGAATAAAGTACCAATTTCTGAAACAAATTCTGAAATTTTAAAATCTGATTCTATATTAGAATGTTGCCCTGTTCATTAATGTCCTAATATCCTGTCCTATAGCATTAATGGAAAAAATTTATTGATTCCATAATGCTTATTAGAAAAATAATAATTGCATAAATCTTCTGCAAGAAGAAATTCACATTACTAGTACTGACTGCAATGACTTTTTTACTAAACCGAAAATCTATTGACAGAATCATAGAATTGTTCAAGGCAGGAAAAGACCTCTGAGAGATACCGTAAAGACTCACAGAAACTCCATGCTATTTTTCCATGGCTGTACTAACAGTGTATGAACCAGACTAAAAAGCTATTTACTGTTCTTTAGCACAGTGATTATATACAGTCATTCACATGAGTGTGGAGGGCAAAGGGGAACCACAACTGTAGGAAAATAAGTAGCTCTGGCACTCCCAGGTGTCAGATCAACTGAATGCAAGATAACACTGCAGAAAGAGCCTGCATTTAAAAGCTATGTAGGACCAGATATCTCAGTAGTATCGATGCTTCTCTCACCTTCCCACCCAGAGCAGAGGCTTCAACTTTGCTTAAAAGAAAAAGGTGATTTAATGCCAGCGGAAGCCCCGAACTGTTCTAACACTCCTCCAGTTTTCAAAATCCAGACTCTTATATCCTCTCCTCTTACCCAAAATAAGATGTACTAAATGTCAGTCTGTACATTTTTATGCTTCACATTTTAGATGATTAGTAATGCCTCTGAATCATTCTTTGGTAATGTGGAAGTTGCAGTGCTTACCCACAAACCTCAGTGACTCACTCAGAGCACCAGACTTTGTCTTTAAGCAGACTTCTAGAAAAAGTGGCCTGTTTACTCCTAAGTTGTACGTGTTACTCATATATTTTACAAAAAAGATTGGTATCTAGTCACATACCCATGATTGGTTCCTTTCTTTCATCTTCAAGTTTCTTCAGCGGTGAATTAAAAATTCTATCATTTTCTGCACTAATTGCTCTTTGAATTTCTTCAATTTCCGATGTTCTGGAAAATGGTATCTCCCTTAGGTTTTCTTCTACATCTCTTTCTTCACCACTTTTGTCTTCATCATCTTCAAAATCATCTTCATAATCCTTGAAAAGTAACAGAACTTTCAATAACTAATAAACATGGATTAAAGATGCATTTTTTCAAGATCTTTTAAAGAAATTATAAAATGCTGTCAAAATAAAAATCTCATGCAGATGGCTATAAATCCTCTGACTGAAAGGCATTCTAAAATAGTTGTTTGATAGAAATGCAATGGCATCTCTTGATTGTACAGTAATTTTAAGCAAGACAAGACAATCCCCTAGTGTTGTCCTTCAGTGCCCAGAATAGTCTTTCTTAATATCCTAGAGTAGAATCTATATATTTAAGTGAATTATGTGTTCATAATTCTTAAAGAGATGAAATGATGATGTTGAGTGGCATAAATGCTTCAGGGATGTATGAAGTCATTGATATGATAGTTTTAATTCAAGCTGCCCTTTAATGGCAAGTTCAAATTTACTAAACTGCCACACTATCTGTTTGCAAGTCCATGCACAAGGCTCATACTTTAATAATTCTATTAACTAAGACAATTTATCTCATGCCAATCCCATGTTCATATCACCAGTGATATGAACAAGTCCTTAATGTGCTCATTTCTCTCCACTGAATGGTAAAGGGCTACTGATGAAAGCTAAATAAATATATAGCAGAGAATTTCTACATAACATTTTAATTCCTCATTACCTACTGTTAGCCAAGTTAAAGGTCACTGTCACAAAAAAACCCTAAACTAAAATCTATGTAATATCCTGCAATTTTTATTTCTCTGAGCAGTTATTCACTACTCTGATACTCAAGAATTACTTCACAGACAACTGTATGCTTTTACTTACTTCAAAATCATCTTCATAATTTGCTGCAAAGTCATCAAGTCCTGTGTCTGAATTATAGACATGTGTATCTTTCATTTCCTGAATGAGAAAAATAAGTGAAGCTGTTAAATAATCTTACAAAAAATATCTTTATCTCCCAAACCCTAGCATAAAATAGGTTAATAGTTGTTGTTCTCGGATATTTCTGTATTTTCAACCAAACATACACCATAGAGTTTATAAATATAATAAGTGTATTAACAAGGGTAATTAATTACTTAAATGAATAGTCCAGGAAGAAAAACATAACTCAACCTTATCTTGTGAAGACCAACTGTTTTTCCACCAGTATTTTTACTGGAAAAGACATAAAAACTGCTGTGTTGCCTAGAATTTCCACGATGGTGTAACAACAAAATAATACTGCTCTACTTTTTTGAGTATTAGACAAAATTACCCCTTATCCTTAAATTTTACTGGGGGACTCATACTGTTAATAAAATAGTGCAGATGTTGAAACCAGGAAAACAGAGACATGGATACCACAGGAAAATCATATATTTTTATACATAAATGACTCTGTTAACATTGAATCCTCTACTTTATTTACATGGAACAAAATCTATGGTATCCCTGAAATAACTTCAAAGAAATTTCCTTTCTCTAGCTTATTAACTTGATTAAAATAATGCCATTTATTTACCCAAACATGTCCCTCAAACAAACGAGAAGCTTAAAATGACACATACTGATCTCTATCCAACCTTTAAGCAGCTTTTTTCCTCAATGGCATCTTCAAAATCAGGGATTAAACTATTCACATATCAGGGCTTTCAACAGGTTGCAAAATGGAAATAAATGTGAGGTTTTATGAAAATTATCCAGCACAACAGCACAGCTTATTACCTGGTTCTACATTTACAGCTGGTTGTCAAGTTAGACACAGCTTTGATCCTTCTGTGACTTCCCAAAAGCTACAGCCAACTAGTTTTCCCAGGATGTAGCAGTTACACAAGTATTAAGGACATTATACAGCAGTGAGTAGCTTCTACAAATACCTTACTTTTCAGAACTATCAGACTCCTGGAAGTAGGATTAGGACCATAGTACCTCTAGTTGCCACTTTTTGTCATTTCTCAACTCAACCTTTGGATCAACAATAAATTCTATAAGTCAAATTGTCCATCTGGGCAAAACTTCTCCAATTTGTTCTGCCTGTGAGGTTGCAGGTACTCAGCAATAACTAATTCATATAGTATAATTCATGTCATTTTAAAAAAAATCCTTATTCCCTTTAGTAACACACTCATAAAGATGGTTATAGTCCTTATTACCTTACTGTAATCATCTCAGAATTATTCCTACAGAGCAGTCATTTTTATTAATAACACAGTTGCTTTTTAACCTTCCATCTTAAACCTTTTTTTTCCACACACTATAAACCTCCCCCTGTCAGCATTTGTCTGGGGTCCTACTTTAAAGTATAAATGGAGAATATATTGTCAGTACCAAGCAGGATTAGGAAGTCATGCTGGAACACCTGGATGGCTGTGGCACTTGGAGTAACAAACATACAAAGAAAATCAACAGCTTAAATTGTAAACCCCTGGAATTTGATTTAATTCTCCCTGTTGAGAAGATACTGAAATACAGTTGAATAGATGGCTACCTACAATGTTTAACAAATTTATACAGAAGAAATAAATTTTCTAATGCTGTATCCAGGAAGGCAGATTAGGAGATGCCTGAATACCAGTATATAAATCTCACGTTATCTTTGAATGTATTATATTGAAACACAAATCTTAATTGTTCTTCATCTCAATACAAACGGACCATTCTAAGTTTTCAAAACCAAATAGTTTTACCTCTTCTCTTGTGTCCTTTTCCTCTTTTTCAATGAGTTTTCCTTTATCTTTTACAGTCCTATTGCAAAAGAAGAGAATATCAATTTTATTGGTTAACTCAGAAGTTCTGTTTTGGTTTTGTCTTCTGGGGGTTTTGTTTGTTTTGGGGAAAAAAAAGTCTTTTTTCATGAAAAGGAAAAAAACACTTGAAAATTTTGAATAAACTGAAGTATTTCTACTAATATTTCTATAGATCTCTATTACACAGAATTATAATAAAACATCCAAGTGAATAGTCAGCTAAGAACTGCAAAAATGTTGTCCAAATTTAACACCTATAATTGCATCAAAATGGAAGAAAAAGTAAGGAGGAAAAACACCTATGAAACCCACACATTTATGGCTTGTATTAATGTCTACAGTGAACTGGAGATCAAGAGCAGGTTGGTGCAATGTGCTTAAAGCCATAAACCACAGACTGACTTCAAACCTGTGCTTTCATTCAGGAGTTTTATTCATGAGGAAAATGCAATCAGGGTCAGAGAGCAGGAGAAAACTAACAACCCACTCTGCTCCTTAATAACCTATTTGATTATTTTACGAGTATCAGACTTCAAGAAGAGAATGTTTTGACTTATTGAGTATTCATATATACTGCTGTTGGGACTGATAAACACAGGAAAAAGCAAGAATAAAAATTAAAATTTGGCTGGATCCCATCATAACAAATTAGAATGATTCAACATTAACAGTGTTTGAAGCTGAACCAGGGATTTGGGACATCCCTCTGAATCAGATTGCCTTCCTTGCCATTCAGGAATGGTTCACTCCCTTTTCCCAGCTGTGCACAAACAGTGACTCGCCCACAACATCCCATCAGCAACAGCTTCAAAACACTGCCTGAACACTCAGCACTGCTGACACAGTTGAGCGCTGCTGCCAGGGAACATCCCAACATGTGTATTCTGAAACCTGTCATGGTTTTCTTTTGTACAGAAATACACTTCAGCAGTGACAATTTCACTGGAACCAAAGGGATCTGTGCCACCCTTAACATTACTAATAATCAACAGTGGCAGTGACTTCATTGTCTGCCAGTGTCCCCAGCAGCCACCACACCAGACTTCTACTGAGTCAGGAACCTAAACAAGGGTTTAAGAATGACAATTGCAACTAACAACATTCCCGGAGAGTTAAGATTTCAGAAAGTTGTATAGGAATGTCACATGGCCCGAGAATTAAAGAATGCAGAGAGAACTGGAATGTACAGGAAACTTCTGTAAGATTTTATATTTGCTGGTAATAAAACTAGGACACATAATCCTGAAATTCTACTGAGGATGACTTGGACTTTCATATAAAACTGCAAAATTGTGATATATATATCCAATGTTTTATATACTATCCAAGAGAAGAACTAAGTGTAGATATTCAAATTAAAACAAACAACATAAGGGAGTCTTATATAGTTTATCATGAATCTTACATGTGTCCACGTGACTGTATCATGAATTTCCAGATGGTAAAATACACCATTTCTGTCTCCCAAACTAAGTGCCCAGATTAACATATATATATATATATAGCTTGCAAGGATTGCAAAATAACTCTTGCTACCCTGGGATACAAAAAAAAATAAATAAATGGAATACAAAGACATACATTTTTATCTGAATCACCTTAGGGGCAAAATTGCTACTGTATTAGGCCTGTGAAAAAACATTATATTCACCCCAGATATTTGAGATCAAGAATTCATGCTTATTGGTTTGGTGGTAAATGAATGTTAGTGGATACTGCCTAGTATCCAGTAGTCTTCACTTATTTTAAATCTCTGAATTTACCTTAAATGCTGATGGATTGTTTCCTCTTGAATCCTCTCCTCCTTTTTGTATTCACTGTTCTGTAAAAGAAGCCACAATATTCACATGTCAGAAATGTTGGGAGGAAATATGTATATGAACCTGTATTAGTAGCAGTGTTATCAAACAGTAAGAAAGGTTTCTAATCAATGACATATTATTTTTTATTTCAGTCATTACTTGTAAGATGTTCTGAAAAACTGGCTAGGGACAACGGGCCTGTTCTGAAGGGATTTTAACAGTTTGTACTCCAACTATTTACACAAATTGGACCCAGGGATCAGGGAAACAGACTCAGGCACTTTCAATACCCAGTATAGAGACTTGACTCTTAAATTCTGTATTATGAAGGTCTCCCTAAATTTGGAAATGTATTCAATAGGTTGTTTAGCACAAAAGTGCTTGTCTGTACTCATGAACTTCAGAAAACAAAGCACAACTCTGGGACAGAAGCATCATCGTGTATGTTCTGTAACAGCTACTTAAATAAATTTCTAAGGAAGACAAACCTTGAGCAAGCTCCTGGCTAGACTTTTGTTCCCTGCTGCAGGGATCATTTATGGTGGGCCCCTACACTCAGGATGACTAATATTTTCACTAGAAAATATATTTCTGAAATTTTATTTGAGAACCTTGTACATCTTCACTCTTTAGGCACTAGCCTAGACCATCTCAATGGTAATACGTTCCATAAAACTTATCTGATTTTAAGAGTTACAGATTACTAGACACTTCTTCTCTCATTCTTGCAGAATGCTTATAAAAACCAGTAAAAAATGTCAAGGTTTTGATGAAGTCTTTAGGAAACAACATCATGCTCTATATTAGAAACATAAAAGATGTGCTTCAGAGGTAGAGGCAAACCCCACGAGTATGAAGGGTCTGCATTCACATGCCTACTTGTGAGTTAGATGGATGTGCTCCCTTTATAGACAACATGGAAAATAGCTTCTATTAAAATCATATTTTTTTATAGAGGCAGCCAACACACTTTAATGGACCTCAAGCCTAATGGCAGCTTCTCTTCAAGGTGTTTGTAAAAATTTCAAAAGTCATAGCAATAAAGAATTTTATAAGTAAAAGGTGTTTCTAACATCAGCGAGTTTCTTGATTAAATTTAATGGAAAGAATCAGCTCTGGATTAGGATACTTAAATACAGATGTAGTCTTTCAATCTACCACTTTAGCCTCCAATTTCAGAAAATGCTGATTTACAATCCCAGTATTTTTATTATTTTCCTATCTATGCTGCATCAAGAATTACAGTAAACTATAATGTTTTGACAAAACCTACCTTTAGATCATGCTTCTTTCTTTCATTGTCTCTGCTTTTTATTCTCTCATTAACTTCTGCTGCTTGTCCTTCTCTGTCGCCATGGGAAGATTCCTCTTTAGACCTCCTTGATTTATGTTTTTCTTCCTCTTCCTTTCTATGCCGTTTGTGACTTCTTTCTTTTGAAAGCTTTTCTTTTTCTGGCCCAACAGAATGTTCTTTTTTTTCTCTGTGTCTTCTTTCTCCCTCTTTATCCAACTCTTGATCTCTCTCTGACTTGTGTACACGGTCATCTTCAACTTTGTAGGCTAAAAATTTGTCCATTTTCCTTCTTGCATCATTATCCTGGAAAGAGAAAAACAACATTAAAGGGTTAGAAAGTTCTCCAGAACTATTTTATCTTCACAAATCTATCAATTTTTGACCATTACAATGATGTATTTATAAGTACTTAATCTTTCTGTCACATGGATCTTCCAATCACTTTTTTTTAATTTCCTACAATAGCAAGTTTGAAATTATGATAGCACTTCAGATTCTGACATTTCTTCTGGGACATTACATATTTTGCTACAGAAAATTCTTTGGACTACATATTCTTCACACAGAAATTTAATTCTTTTTTACTAGCTGGAATAAAATAAAGTAGGATGTATCAATTACCCTTCTAATAAAGTCATAAATAGCAAATGGAAAATTTTGATGTAACTGTACAAAAAATGAAGCACTGTTTGCTCTGAAAATTTTATTTCATGTTTAGTTTAAGAAAAATAAAGCATGTCCCTAGAATAGTTGAGATATATTTTTGTGTGTTTTGTACACTTGTGAGCACCTTACTATGTATGCACCTCTAGGATTTCTTGGAAATGGAGTCTGATCCAGTTTCTTCATTATTCTACAAATTTATCATATTCTGTTATGAAACACTCCACTACTTTCCCTTCCTTTACCTTTTTTTCTTTATGTCTTCTCTCTCGCTCTTCACTTCTTGTTTTCTCCTCCTCTAGAAAACAGATGTATAAATTAAGGAACAAACTTTGTAATACTCAAATGTGTACATAATTAACTCCAGCATATAGAAAATAGTATTTCGGTGGCATGTGTTTTCTCTAACACAAAAGCTTTCCAAAAAGAAATGAATATTCTGTTGAAATTATCTCTCCAAAGCTGGTTACTCCTTCTTCTTTCCTAATGAATCCCTTTGTTCTCAATTGTCTTGTGGAATGGTAGGAATAATGGCACATGCTACTAACTTCAGCAGTCACGCTGCAGGTTGGGGATCCAAAGGGATCACTCAGTGGAGAATGTCTGGGCAGGAAGGTTCTTGTTCTCTACAAGTCAACTGACCAACAAAACCAGTGACATCCATCCTCAGTTCAGAGGAAGGGAAACAAGCATCACTTTTTTTTTTATTTTTTTTTTTAAAGCACCTAAACTAGGTTACCAAAAGGTTCTATAAAGATACATGTCAGTAGGCATTCTCACCTACCTGTCTCGATCCTCTCCGTACAGATGGGGTATGGATTCAGAGCATTCCTATCTAAATATCAAATATTTCCAAGGACAAAAGCAACCTAAAGCAACTTACCCAAATGATGCCTGCTTTCTCTTCTTCTGTGATGTTTTTTATCTCCTTCTTCAAATGATTTCAGATTATTTTCTGTATCTGTTTGCTTTATCTCATGTCTCTTATGCTTTTTGTCTCCTTCTCTATCACTCTCCCTATCTTTATGTTTGTGAACACTGTATCTTTCCTTCTCCAAATGGGACTCTTGGAGCTTATCTTTGTATCTCTCTCCGTCTCCTCTCTGGTGTTCTTTTCCCCTTTCCCTCATTTTATCCCTGTCTCTCTCACTGGATTTAAGCCTCTCTCTTTCTCTTGTTCTTTCCTTGCTCTTCCCTCTGTCTCTTCGTTCATGTCTATGAGTGTCTGTGTCGAGAACAGACCTATCTTTCAGCAGTTTCTTTTCTCTGTGCTTTTGGTCTTCATTTTGACTATCTGGTTGTGATGCCTGAAATTAAAAAAAAAAAAAAAAATCTATTATTATAATTCAGCAATCTATTTTGATATTAGTACACTCATGTGGAAAAAAATAATTGGTGGGTTGCTAAATGTTTATTTGATTTCCCAAATCTCATTAAAATGTGATCTATTTCTAGGCTTACTTTGTAAAATTACTAACATTATGTCTGTGGTTACTGTAAAAAAGGACTAATAAATAAAATAATAATAAGATAGATATTAGAAAGAAGTTTTTAAAAAATACAAAAAGAACCTAATATGAAAATCGATGGTGTAGCTGACTGAAGCCTGAATGCCTATTTGACCAGCAGATAATGTAATTACCCAGTTTAAAAATGCATGACAAACATGATAGATAATGAAAATAAATACAATAGATAATATATGTATAGGAATAATATATACATATAGGAATGTGAGTAGACACAAAGCAAATTCCACTGCTGTAAGGTAACAACATCAAGACTACTAGAAATAAAATAAAATCACCTTAAGATGTTTCCTAAGTTCTTCTGATTTCCAAGTATCTTCTTTAGTTCTTCTCTAGAGTAGAAAACACAGAAGAGCCTGAGTAATTAATTTGCAGGGAGGACAATATTTCAAAGGAAAGGATCAAGGTGTATATGGCAAGTATCACTGAGTTTTTTCATGCAAACAGTAATTTGATTTAGCCCTAAGATCTATTTACAGTAAAGCTGACCTGACTGGGCCTAGAAGAGGCCTAAAGTTCAGATTACATGTGTAAGTTCACTGCCACATGAAATATTTGTATGCAGCACTGAAGAAAAAAGCAAAAAGACAATGAAACCAATCAAAGCACACATGAGGGCTGTTTCACAGGAGTGCTCCCTAGGTCATATTTCTTCTATCCTCATTCGCAGAGTTCCTGCTCTCGATTGCTTGGCTGCTGCTACAAAGACTAAACTAAAAAAATCATCTTGTTTGGGATCACTAAGGCAGGGGAGGAATTTTAATCTATTGAATCTTCTAACTAGTTCATTGGAGGATGATGACTATATCCAAAGTGACGTGATCAGGCTAGCCTTATTCTCAAATTTAGACTTAACTGGTTACCAAAGATGACCATTTTCCTAAGTGAAGCATCAACAAAGCCTGAAAAACTCAACAGAACTTGTGTGAGGGTACCCTAGATGGGAAGAGAACAGAATGCTGTATTAAAGCCTCAAATAGTAACCTATTATAAATCTCTAACATATATGATCATGTTTTGGTTTTAGACAATATTCAGTTATATATCAGCAAAGAAAGAAAGAATGCTAATGATGTTAACAGCTTAAAACCAGCATAACCAACAGACAACATCAGACAAGGTTCTGAGATTTATTTCAAAGCTGAGGCAAAAAGCACTCAGCAAACATTCAGAGCTGATTCTCTGGCACCCAATAATATGCATTTGCCAGTTTTCTGGGGTGTGAAGATTTCACCTTCCCCTTCCCCCCACCAGTATCTGTTGCTTTTATATATGATGGTGTTTCACTTAAATCTCTGCTTTTGCAGGAGACTAATAAACACACAGAAAAAGACAGATATTTTATAAAGTTTAAAGAAACAATACCTTTGAGACTACTGTAAGTAAACGTACACATACAAAAATGTTTAAAATAAGCTTTCAAAGGATTTATTGACGTTTCTCACCTGTCTGCTAATTCAGAAGTACTTACATATGTACCTATATACTCATTAAACAGATTAAGATTAGTTATTTCAATGACACAGAGGTTTAACTTCATTCATCAGCCTGAGAGCATTCAGCTCACATAAAATACCACAGATTTACTGAACTCAAAACATGCTGTGAAAATTTTTACCATTTAAGAATCCATGCTTTAATCTAAACAGAAACCAGTCAGTGGAACAAGAAACCTTGCTACTTCAGAGAAACTCCTCAAAGGAGATCAAAAGGCGTTTCTCCATTTACAGGTAGAAAGACTAGAGGTTTTCAGAATGTAATCTTTAGTTTTGAACTAATTTAAGAACTCAGTTTACTACAGTTCTAAAGAAAAAGAAACTCGAAGAGCAGTAAGAGAAATTTCTGTAGCTTTTAAAACAGAGAAAAATTCTTTATTTTTTACATACAAATATTTATCTTTCTTATTTCCAATATGAGCTGCCAATTCGAGAGCCCTCAACTAGGTAAGGAGCACGAGTGATAGAAGAGAAACAGCACAAGGAGGGTTCCTCCTACAGCGTGGCTGTTGGTGCCACTGCCTCTGGCTCTGAAAAATATCAGATCAGAGTTTACCTTCCCATCACAACTCATTAGCTTACCCCCTTTCACTCAAGCGGTGACTGATGTACCACAGTTACTGAAGCTGGATCTAAAATTTTCCAGAGGGATACTAATGCTCCACTTCCCACCCCCTGCCCAGCCACTCTATTCCTACTGCATTTTCTGTCCAGCACGACCGCAAATTAATTAGTTGCAAAATCCAGATTCACACAACAGCAACAAAACCGACTTGACACTTCTGCTTTTTCAAGTGAAAACGTGACACAGTAATTGATGTTCGCGCGGGCACGTGGTTTTGTTTCCTTTACTCTGGAGCTCTACAAACTTTCCATATTTTAACACCTTAATGCGAAAGCGATGCGGGTTCCTGGCAATGAGAGGTCAGGTGGGTATTAAACCGAGAATTAAACATACAATGTGAAGCATGGGGGGTTTCCCAAAGCACCTATCGCCTTCTGCAGGAAGCTGTGTGGCTGGTGCAGCCTCATCCCTGTGCTGGAGGGATAAGGAATTCCTTACGGCCGCTCTTGGCTGGGCGATTCCCGGGACAAACCGGTCCCAGCAGAGCCGCGGGGTTCTCGGGGCCGGCACAGGGCACACCGGCGCTGTGTCCTGCCCTCGCCCCCGGCATTCCCGGCTCGCCGCTTCCCCTCACCTTGTCCCCCTCCATGTGGGGGGTCCGGAGGCCGCGTCCGGCCGGGCCGGGATCGGGAACAGGGATCGGGATTAGGGATCCCGGCGGCGCGTCCGGGCCCGCCTGGCAACCAGGGGGAGCAGCCGCTGGCCGAGCGATGGATGGCGCGGCCTGGGAACGCCGATACGGCTGCGGAGGGGCTCCCTCCCACGGGGAGCCCCTGCGGCCGAGCCGGGATCCCGGGATGCGTCTGGAAGGGCGTTGCCAGCAGATCGAGGGAGCTGATCCTGCCCCTCTGCTCAGCCCGGGTGAGGCCGCATCTGGAGTGCTCTGTCTGGGCTCCTCCGTCTGGGCGGGAGAGACGTGGAGCTGCCGCAGCGGGTCAGCGCAGGGAGCCAGGGGGATGAGGAACTGGAGCATCTCTCTTGTGAGGAAAGGCTGAGGGAGCTGGGCCTGTTCAGCCTCGAGAAGAGAGGACCGAGAGGGGCCCTCATCAATGTGTGTAAACGTCTAAAGGGGGGTGCCAAGGGGCTGGATTCAGGCTCTTCTTGGTGCCAAGAAATAGGACAAGACGCACTGGGCAGAAACTGATGCACAGGAAGTTCCATCTGAACACGAGGAAGAACCTCTTTACTGTGCAGTGACCATACACTGGGACAGATTGTCCTGAGGGGGTGTGGAGGCTCCCTCACTGGAGATACTCCAGAACTGTCTGGACAAATCCTGTGCTATGTGCTCTGGGACAACCCTCCTTGAGCAGGGAGGTTGGACAAGATGACCCAACTCTTATATTCTAATGCCAGTAACTGTGGTACATCAATCACCTCTTTATTGAAAAGAGGCGAGTAAGTAAACTGTGAAGGGAAGACCAGATGACCCACTCTGCCCCCCTCCAACCTGACCCATTCTGTGATTCTGAGCTGGGTTTCTGCAATTGGAGGGCTTGGACCTGGTGAGGTGGGGATGGGGCACACAGCCCGGCAGCCTTCAAGCACTGTTGTTCTCTTCAGGACCAAACTTTTATTAATTGTATCATGAAACCATCCCTCATCATGGCTGACTCACTTTTAGTAAAGTCGTGCACAATTACTGCAGGGAAAACAATCAAAAAAAAATGAACAGGAAAAGAGTGAAATGCTGAATCTGCCATTCACCCAGATGCTGGGCAGAGGCAGGTATGGAGAACACCTGTAGAAATAAATAAAAATGTTAATAATACTCCCCCAGTGACAATAGCAGAGCTGATCTCTGCAGCAAAGCACAAGTGGCAACTGACCAAAGACACCTGGCAGGAGCTCAATCGTTGCCTGCAGGAAAGGTGTGTTCCATTTCACAGCAAGTATTTACGACCTATTAACACCCGTGATTTAAAAGACCAGATGAAAATTCCTCTGGGTGCTTTTAACTTTGTTGTCCATTTTAAGATTGTAAAAAAAAAAAAAAAAAAGAAAAAGAAAAAGTTAATATGTAACTGCTACTGCTAATATTATTGTTTGTAGAAAACTGACTACTGAGGGGGAAAATAGCAAAGGAAGTGGCATTTTTGTATTTGAGAAACATTCTTGCCATAGTTCAGGGGAAGTTTATCATGCTGCCTTCAAAAGATAAAATTTAACTCCCTATACTTGGCCTTACATAGTCAGTTGACAAGTACATACAAACCCGTGGTACCTTGCTTTGTATTCATGTTTCTAGAATACATTAAAAATGCTGTAAAAGTTGCCTCACAGTCTGAACTGTGAAATACTTTCTCACGTAGGAGAAAAGCAAATCAAGCTCGTAATTATAAGGAAAAGGAAAAAACCCACCTAAAACAAAAAAAAAACCCCTCAATATTTTATTTAGCAAAAAAACCCCAAACCACAAACAAACAAAAACACACACAAAAGCCCAACCAAACAAAAAATAACTGCCAAACACACCACTGACTGCAAGTATGACTTTTAGGGGCTAAATTACATCCACTAAGTATAAACATATATGGATACTAAACTATTTATAAACCTTCTTATGAATTATTTATCTGGTTTTGGCAGAACAATAATAATCTATAAGCAGCTGGGTTGGGGCAATCCCCAGTTATCAACACAGGCTGGAGAACGAACAGATCAAGAGCAGCCCTGCTGAGAAGGACTTGGGAGTGCTGGTGGACAAGAGGCTGGACATGACCCAGCAATGAAAGCCACCAGCCCAGAAAGCCACTAGGTGTGTCCTGGGCTGCATCCAAAGCAGGGTGGGCAGCAGGTCGAGGGAGGGGCTCCTGTCCCTCTGCTCTGCTCTGGGCAGACCCCACCTGCAGAGCTGCCTCCAGCCCTGGGGGCTCAGCACAGGAGTGAGATCCACCTGTTGGAGAGTCCAGAGGAGGCCACCAAGATGATCAGAGGGATGGAGCACCTCTCCTAGGAGGAAAGGCTGAGAGAATTGGGATTGTTCAGCTTAGACAAGAGAAGGCTTTGGGGTGATCTAATTGTGGCCTTCCAGTACCTGAAGGGAGCCTGCAAGAAAGATGGACTTTTTACAAGAGCATGTGTTGACAGAACAAGGGGAATGGATTCAAACTAAAAGAGAGCAGATTTAGATTAGATATTGGAAAAAATTCTTTACTGTGACAGCGGTGAGTCACTGGAACAGGTTGCTCACAGAAGTTGTGGATGCCCCATAGCTGGAAGTGTTTAAGGCCAGGTTGGATGGAGCCCTCAGCAGCCTGGTCAGTGGAAGGTGTCCCTGCCCATGGCAGCAGGGTTAGAATTAGATGATCTCTAAGTTCCCTTCCAACCCAATCCTTCTATGATTCTATGACTTTAAATCTGCTTCCCTGAACAAATAAAAATAGACTTATAAGCCTTCTTGAAGTAATTCAGCGAGCTCTTTAGCTCTATTAGAGTACACTAGTTGGGCAGCTTTGAGAGGAGAATTACAGATGTGGCAAAGTGCCACTAGGGGGTTTGAAAAGAACTTTTCAAAACTTAAACCCTGGGATCAAACTGAAATTAACCTGCTGCATCATAACACAAGCTGGAATAACACCTTTGGAATAACAGTACTAAAATTTGTGCGTGTTTAAATGTTTCCACCACGTATTAAAATAAAGTTGCTCACTAGTGCAGTGGGAAAAGTTAATTAATCAGTAGTTTTACTGTTTTTATAAAAATGGGTGTAAGAGTCCAGGAATACAGGCAATAAAATGACACAAACCTGTTGTATAAAAGGACAGCATAAAAGGATGCCCTAGATTTTCTTTCCAAGGCAAGTGTTGTAAAGAAGGGGTTTGGCAGCCCTGGGAGTTTTAATACAATTTTATCTTCTACATGTTCTTCTCTTGTCTGGTTTGGTACATACATGTTCTTCTCCACCTGCACTGTTATCTGGAAACTGGGAATATAAAATAACTTAGATTTTTATGTTATGTAGTAATATGCTTTTCTTTTTTTCTCTCCTTTTTTGTCTGTGGATGTTTCTCTAAGTCTGTGAAGCAAGGTTGCTTTTTTTCTCACCTCTGTATGGAATGACAAATGACAGCATTACACCAGAAACTTACTGGAAATATCACCCCTCAGAGGGACAACATGGCAGTGCTCCAGGATACCTAAAAGTCATGATTTTTTTAATGATAAAAAAAGAAAACAAATCTTTTTGTATGAAAGAAGAAATTTGTTAGGATCTAGGCTTTGTAGCTTTTTCTCCCCCTTTTCTTAACCAATTTCTGCTGAGGCTTTTTGAAGATGAGAAGAAAACTCAACTACTATCAGCAGCAGTGCATAGATGACCTCTTGCAAAGTGTCTAAAATGCTTCTGTTAGTCCTCCACATTCATAAATAGAAACAGAAAAAAACACGGATCTCTGAGGTAAAGTTTGTGTCTCTAGTTTAGAACTGAAACTTGGAAGAATCCCATAAGAAGGAAAAAAAAAAAAAAGGAGACTATAATTATTGTGAAAACGAACTAAGAAACACATCTTAGTGGAAAATATTTTTGTCTCCAGGAACAATAAATATTTGAGGATCTTGTCTGAAGAGTAGAATTTATGCATTCAGTGAAACTGATGCCAGACTGGGTGATACCAGAGATCAAGCATTTATGGTTTTGCTTCAAACAACAGAAGCTCAGGTATTGTAGAGTCCTTTGACTCTTCTTTGTGCTATATATTAGATAATTTGAAGCAGACAGAAAATATTTTTGCTCTATACTAGATAATCTGAAGCAGGTTGGGACAGCTGGATAAAATCAAACACAGAAGTAGAAAGTATTCCATCATGAGAATCTACCAGGATGAAACTCCCCGTAAACTATGCTTTCATTAATAATTCAATTTTTAATTTTATTTTTATTTTAGGAAAAAACTCCTGAGGAAACATTTCTATTCCATAAAGATTTCAATAGCTAAAAACCTCTAGAGAGAACCATTAGACTGAAACAATGCTGCTGGGTAAAATAAGGTATAATACCAAATACTGTGCTTCAGGAAGATTAACTGTTACTGAAAATAGTCCAGAAGTATCAATTAAAATCGCTTCCAAAACATGTTTTTTTGTCTGAAATCTAAAGGAGTAGTGGTTTTCTTTTTCATCATATAAATTGAATGTTGCCAGTTTTTCCCATCCTGAAAAACCCAGATGTACAAACGAGTTATTCTTCAGAATAACTTCTTTTGGGAAGTTATTCTAAAAAACAGTGCCAGTACTTACTGGGAAAAAAATTATGATGGCAAAGTGGTGTGATGCAAGAGGAAGATAAATGTAGGATGACACTGCTTTGACTGCAACAAAAGCTACTGAGTTTGAAAACGCAAAAATGAATCCATTAAAAAGGAGAAACAAACACATATGCCTAAGAATGGATATAAAGGAATACTGCAAGCAAAAAGTATTAATTAAAATTCTAATAAGGCAAAAGACCTACAAAAGGAGGATATGAAAAGAATAAATATTATCTAAATAAGTTAAATATAATCAGCTCTGTAGCTGATACAATTCACTAGTAGGAAAGTCAGAGTAGTCTCTGGGCCATAAGTGATTGTCTTCAAGAGTTCCTGATGCACTGAAGACTATCGTAAATATTTAAAAATAGGATCAGGAATCATGTGAATTAACAATTCCAAGATTCTTGTGCAAATTATTAGACAATTTATTAGCACCAAAAAGATTAGAATAAACAAATAACTTGTGTTTACCCAGAACATTTTATGAAAAACTTCATAAAGGAGTAACTGGCCCTAATTTATCCCCTGGCAGCAGAGTTTATATCTTGATTTTAACAAGGCTCTTTTGTGTCTATTATAACACTGGGTATGCTAATTTCATACCACCCAGTTGCTTCATCCAAGCACTGTGTGGGCCCAAGTGACTTATCTACATAAGTTCTAAGAAGTCAGTGGTTACCTCTTTATCAGAACTTTCTATTGATGTTACAGATAAATGTTATCAAATTCATGCTACAGGATCTTGCTTCTGTTTTCCTATTTGATTGGCACATTGTCACCCACCTTTAGTTCTGATTAATCAAACTTGCATATAAATTAATGAATTACTCTGCCCAGTATCATTGCTAGGCTCTCAGACCTACAATTATATGTTTGTTATCCTAATGCTACTACAAGATTAATACTCTTCCTGGAGTGTTTCCCCAGTGTATTAAATCTGATTGTATGGGGTACTCCTCTGAACTCTATATCCACTTCATTCGCAGAATACACACTGGACATACAGGAGAGCAGAATAAGATGCAGCATATAGCAAAGTGTTAGTTGGCAAATGTCATGTTAATTCTTCTTTTTTTTTTTCTCACTTGGAATTTTCATTTTGGTTTGTGGTACAGTTTGTATTCTGATTGAGCTACTGTGAAGCCAGATAGGGAAGTAAAATGGAGCAATGGAGTCCAAGGCTGAGAACAAAGAGCTTGAAAAATGAGAAAATATTAATAGTATTGGTTGTAATGGAGGGAGCCAACATATATTTTGTCCATTTATACCAGATGTTACTGAAGCTCAGGAGGGAGGAGTTCACATTAAAGTTTATGGAAGCAAAATAAGAAGAGGAATTCAATAAATGCAAAAATGACATTAGATTTACAGTAACCTGATATTATTGGTGTCCAAAGGGGTCACAGCATCATACTTGATACCCCCAGTTTAAGATAACGAGCTTTTAGAGAGTCTTATGATGCTCTTCGCTCCTCTTACTGTAACAGCCTGTAGGTGTTTTGAGCTCACAAGAAGGCCCAAAGTAAGTAAATTGTAATTTCAAAGCTTGGATTTCCACGTAGTTGTAAATCTTTGGTTTTGTTACTCGTTTTTGTATCATTTGGTTGGTCTGAATTTTCATGTTGAGTAACCTAAATACACAGGTGGAGAACATACACTGTCAATAGCAAAGAGAAAGTAAAGAAGAGCAACATGAGTCTCTGGACAGAAATTATTTTTGCTTAGAGTGGTGCACTGTGTCTTGTTGCAGGCATGGAGGGAATTTGGAAGGATGAGAAAACAGAGCAGCATGTTCAGTCATCAAGATATGTATTCTTTTTCCAACTCTGCTGTGAAGCATCAAGCAAACAACTTTTCCTTTTGTGCTGTTGCCTTTTGATTTTCCATTTCCCTGGATAACTGAGATGAGGCTGCTTTCACTTCTTAAGGAAATGCAGATTATGCAGCTTTCCTATTTGTCCGTTTGTATGTTTTCATAACTTTTCAGCCTATTGGCTAAATTCATCCTCCCCTTTTCCCTGCAGGCAAATACTGAGTCTCAAAGTCCGACAAATTTTGTGAAAATTGGCAGCTGAAGAGAGGAGAAAAAGGAAACCCCAAACAAAACCCCAACAAACTCCTAGTAAATGCTGAGTTTAATCAGTGAGCACGTACCAGCAAACTGATTAGACACAGCTAAGGACAAGCGACAGCTGCCCCTTACAGAAGTGGTGGCTAAAATAAAGTTATTAAAAACATAAAGGAATGATAGGAGGAATGATATGGGAACCAGGTGCTATTATGTAAAAGGGACACAGGACACAAGCCTGTTATAAAATCACCTCTTTCTGTTTAAGATGTAAGGGCTTACAAATCCCAAGATTGACAGTGCCACCCTCAGTACTCGTGTGCGCTAACAAGATGACAGAGGAGGCAGCTTTATGTGAGGATATGCGAGCAGACCTTCAGGAAACACCTGTTGAGACTAAGACGCGGGGTGACCTGCCCCTGGCTCCTCTGAGTTACCGATCAGTCGATCCTTTAGTAATACCCCTCAATAGGGAACAGAGAGAAACACGAAGGGTCACCGGGGCGTGTGACAGGTAGAAATCATCCAGCCGCAATACCTGAGTGAAGAGAATGGTGTGGTTTGCCCGTGAGGGAGCGCGCACACGCACACAGACACACACACAGACACAGATAGATACATTCACACACATACACACACACACACACACTCCCCTTGGCGCGGTGCTCCTGCTCCCGCCACCCAGGAGGAGCCCATTTCCTCGCGGCGGCCCCCGGGGCCGCGCTCCCCTCCCCGCACTCCCGGAGGCCGCGCAGCCCCTGGGCGGAGAGGTCTGATCCGGACCGGTGTCCCGCGAACCCGCGCTTCCCCGGACAGGCCTGGAGGGAGGGATGAGCGAGCGGCGGCGGGGAGGGAGCCGCGGCCGCCCGGGGCGGGGGAGGTGTCGGGGCAGAGGCGTTCGTGCGGCGGCGGCGCCAATAGCGGCGGCCGGGGCCGGGCCGCCTCCTCCCGGCGGCGGCGGCGGCGGCCGGGCCGGCAGAGCCCGGAAGCGGCGGCGGGCGGTGCCGGAGCGCGGTGAGCGGGGCCGGGCGCGGGATGCGAGGAGGCGCCGCCGCCGCCCTGCCCCCTGCCCGCTCGCAGCCAGCGCCCCGGCAGGAGGAGGAGGAGCGGCGGGAGGAGCGGCAGCAGCAGTAGGAGCCGCCGCTGCGGGAGCATGAGCGGGGCCGCCGCTAAGCAGCCCCCCGGCGCGGGGTCCGCCGCGGATCCCCCCGCGGAGAAAGCGGCGGCTGCGGAGCCGGTGCAGGAGCCGCCGCCGCTGCTGAGCGTGGACGTGACGGGCTTGGTGTCGCAGTTCGCGAGGAGCTTCGTGCTGATCTTCCCCGTGTATGTGCTGGGCTACCTGGGGCTGAGCTTCAGCTGGGTGCTCATCGCCCTGTGCGGGCTCTTCTGGATCCGCAGGCACCGCGGCGGCAAGAGCTCCCGCCTGGGCCGGGCGCTCGCCTTCCTGGAGGACGAGGAGGAGGCGGTGCGGCTCAGCGTCTCCTCCGCGGATCTGCCTGCGTGGGTGAGTGGCCAACACCCCTCTGCGCTGCCGGGAGCACCCGCCGGGCCGGGCCCTGCTCCCTCCCCGCGGCGGTGCCCCCTCCCCGGGTTGCGCCACAGGCCGGAGGCCGGAGCCCCAGAGCCGGCCTGGCGGGGAGGGAGGGAGCGATGCGGTGAGGACATGGCATCTCCCGCGCCCCGCGGCTGCTCGGCCCGGTTCGCCAGCCTCTCCCGAGACTCGGTGCCCAGCCGCGGGAGCGGGCGGGCAGTGTCGCTTCCCTCCCTCCTTCCCTCCGCCGGGGTGGCCTGTCCCCGTCCCCGCCGCCGCTCCGTCAGCCCCGCGGCGCTGCCGGGCGGTGACAGCCCGAGCCTGCCATGGCCGGGGTTTCCCTCGCAGAAATAAACTTTACCGCAGGATTTGGGTTTCTCTCCCCTCGGGTGCCAAGCGACGCGCACGGCTTGGCCGTGGCGAGGTCTCTACAGCGCTCGGATGTCGCGGCTCGGGCCGTTTCTTGCAAAGTTGAGATGAGAGACAAGGCAGACCTGGGTTTTAACGCTGTCAGTGTTTTCAATAAAGCGTTACCTAATGGGGAGTGATACAGAAATGAGGTGGTGTTTCTGAAAGGTTTCGGGGCTGTAACGTGAGGACTGAGGTGCAGGGGCTGCAGTCACTTTAGTTGTGCATTTATGTGGTGAGGTTTTTAAAAGGCTTTCTCTGAATCTTCCCCTGAAAGTTTTAGGCTTTCTAATAAGTCTTCAGAATTACCGTTTTTTTTTTTTTTAAGCTGAAATCGGGCTCCTCAGTTGAAGTCCTTTGCTTTGTAAATCTTCCTTTGGAGGATTAACAGTGTTTTGGGTAGGGCTGACAGCCCAGTGCCAGTGCGCATCCAGGCCTCCCTGTGCCCTGCACCGGCCCTGGGATGGGCTGTGTGGAGCTTGCTGCTCGCATCCTTTTCTTACCTGAAGCCTTGAGGGTTTCTGTCAATTCTTTCTGTGCTTTGTTGAGTACTTTCTGCTCCTCAGCTCTGGCCATCAACATCTCTGCCAGGGACTGTTCTTCACAGTGACTGTGCCTCGGGCACCATTGAGGTAATAAGAACCCAGGTAGCTGTTTTCATGCTATCATATTGCAATGCCTGATGTGACCTGTCCTACCTCTACTGAGGAAGTTACAGAATAGAATGTAGTGGGCAGGTGTCAGACGGGAGTCTTTTACTCCTGGTTTTCATATCTTTCACCAAAGTTCGAGTGGAAGATCACGATAAAAATGAGGATAGTGTGCAAGAGAGATTAAACGGTTTTACCACTTGAAGATGTGAGTCTCAAATAATGCAGGTAAAAGCTCTTATGTTAGCTCTGTGTTGTGTTTGGTTTCCTTCCCTGTAATCACGCAGCAATGTAGTGAAAGTGTTCTGACTTGATGCATTTAAAATGAATTAGCTGTATCTAGATTTGTTGTGGAGGGCTGTATATAGTAACTATCTGCTGGTAACTAAGCCGTAGATATTCAAGCTTAGTGCTGCACATAAGTTTTATTTCCAGACGCAGTTTTTTACCTTTGATAAAATGTCAATTAATTCCTGTGTTGAGTTGTCCAAATAACTAAATATTAAGGGGCCTCTTGACTGAAGTCAGAGGCAAAAAAATGGTAGAGAGGAATGAGTGCTGGCTGCAAGCACCTGCATATAGTGTGGCATTGTGAGGAAGCAGCTGATCAATATGTAGGGTTTCCCCAAAAGTGTGAACTTCTCACACACCAGCTGGCAGAGATACTGTAAATCATCATTGGTTGGTTTTGGGTATAGGGTGGGTTTTGTTATTTTTTCCTTACTCTTTATTCATCTTTTTAAATTTTAAATGTCATGGTTCTTTGTTTCTGCTGACACATATGCTGTATTCTGGAAGCATCCAAATAAATGTAGCTTCCAGATTAAATGCAGTCTGGAAAAGGAAGAGTTCTGAACCCTGAAGGCCCACTTAAATCGAAAGTAGTCTTCAGTGTCCGCTGTCAGAGTCATTAAAGTTTTTATGAGTCTTTTTGCTGCTTCTGTATCTTGAAAAACTGCTGTTTTTCTTCCTTCTGCAATAGCGTGTTGTCTTGGAGATTCATGGATTTTGTATTTCCAGTAAGAGCTAATGGATGGTATATGGAGCATTACATCTCTTTAATAGGTATCTACTTTATCCACCTTAATGCAAACTCCACACTGAAGTGTGTTCCCTTGGTTTCTGGTCAGGGAAATAAACTTCAAATTACTTGAGTAGGACAGTGCTGTGTTTTAAATATTGGAAACTAATCTTACTCTTCTGAGACAGAAACTGAGATGTAATAAACCATTTTTCAACTAAAATTATGTGACATCTCAAACATTTATTTGGCACGTGGTATCTTTCTGAGTTCTTGATTGGAAAAGAGCTTTAGCTTTATGTGTGATTTCCTCCCCACCCCACCTACCTTGGGATTGGCTGCTGCTTTAGTGGTTCATGTTAAGTACTCAGTAATACTGCATTGAGTTATTTATTTTTAGGAGAGTGAGTATTTCAGGAGAATTTTTTTTCTGCTGGCAATATGCTCAGTTGCAATTTGAAAGTGATACTGTTGTGCTATCACACTGGAGTTTGTAATGTTAATTATTAGTTTCCTAAATTAGATCTATTTCTTCCATTACCAGGTGGTTATACAGTAGGAATATTCTGTACTGTGCATGTAAAATGAATTAATTCAACATGAGTACAAGTTACATATTTTAAAATGTCAGCACTGAATTATCTAAAAAAAATGTACATGCAAAAAGATGTTGCAGTTACTGTCTTATTTTTTTAAGATCTGTGCCAATAGACTTGCTAACATAGTTAAAACTGCTGCATTTTTGGAAGATGTCATGGATTATATGGGGTTGGAGGGAGCAGAGGTGGGTGCTTTTCTAAATAATTTAAAGCTAGGCAGCTGAACTTACAATGAGAAAGAATTGGAGATCAAAGTGGTCTTTCAGTAAAGACATTTTAAGACATGAAAAGGTCTTTAAATGAAGACATTTCCCCTTTTCTTAGCAACATTTTAATGCACCTGATGTATTTTATACTGAAATGTATGTAATTTAGATGCAGACATATAAGAAAAGTGGCACTTTAGGTATTGCCGCTTACAGGATTGAAGATAGGAAACCTGGGCTCTAAATTTTTAAAGGCCGGGTATCATGTTGCTTTTTAAGACAGTAATGAAATTTCATAATCTAAATGATACAACAAATTTACTTCATTCTTTCTCAGAACAACCAAAAAAGTTAATCTGATTTTGCTATTTTAGAGGTTTTGGTTACTTAATGTGAGTTTTATCACATGCCAACATATCGTGTTCGACATGTTTTTGGGTTAGGGAAACTTTGACTCCTGTTTCTTCAACATACAGATAAAAAGCTGTGCTGCATTTGTTTTCCCCAGATTAAATGTAAATTTGGCCTGGGACCAGGAGCTGTATCTCTGTGCAGTCTGTCAGCAATCAGCAGGCGACCAAAATAGGAACAAATCTTAGTATTTTTAAAAAATTGATTCTGAAAACAGATTTAGACAATTTTCTTCGTATCCCTAAGCATGTATTATTCAGGAACTGAAATAGTGGACATGTTTATAGTAAAAGTACTGCCATATTAAAACATTAACCACAAGTCTGCTGTGGCATTTTGGGTCCTATGGATTTGCCTAAGTTTCTGCGCTAGATTGGAGTGATTTGTAGTTCTTTTCCCCACTTGTTTTGTTTTGTCATCTATTTAAAAAAAGGAAAGAGCCTTCCTAAACCTAAATAGATGTCTGCTCACCTTTTTAGCTAAACTGATACAGAGTCCTGTTGTTAAGAAATTTGGTGAATCTTCCTTCTCTTGGGAAGTTGTATGAAATTCTTCCAAACCATGAGTATTGTAGGTTACCACTGAACTGCTGTCCCATCACTACCACTCGAGGGAGGAGGTAATGTCAGCATATATCCTTTTTATGTGATGCTGATATATAACTGCATAATCAATACAATAATTAGCACCCCATGTTTTGTTGAGTGGTTTTGTGTTGGTGGTGTCCAGTAAAGCACGACTTGAGTGGTCGTTGGGTGTTTCTTAGTTGAATGTTGAACCAACTGCAAGTGTTTAAGGGGTGGGAAGGCATTCTGACTAAAACCAGGCTTCAGAAAGCATGTGTGAAAAAGGAAATTGGGATTTATAACTGTAAAAATTATTTGTATTTAGGCTTGTGTTAGAATAAAATATGGATACGTACTTTTCTCCCTGCACCAAACCGTTCCATGAGCTTCCTGACAGATGCTCCGATTTTATGGTTAGAGCAACAAAAACTGGTTTTTATGGGTATTGGGAAGGCAGAGCCAGTGTTTGTGGAAGAAAAATGGTTAGGTAGCTCTAATTATAGGATCACACCTGTACTGAGTGACATTTGCAGAGAGGGTTGAGGTGATGATGCTCTTATGTGTATTTGATATGAAGATTTCTGACTGATTTAGAATCAAGCTTGCTAACTGGATCTTAGATAGATGGTTCAGGACAGGAATCTCCAAAGAATCCCCTCTGATGGACATTAAGTATGTACTCAGTAAATCTGATAACGAAGTGGACTTCTGCAATACAGTGTGTGTTTTTATTTGCCATAGAACAAAAATATGTTCCTCTTAACTTCTAATTATACCTTTGGTTAATGGTGCTATTGCTGTAGCTGTAAGAACTGTGGGCTGGGTTTTTATACAACATACTGAAATATGAAGACACTGAGGCACTGGGATATGTTCCTCTGATCCTTTTCCAACTGTTAGTTGAGTGTGCTAGATTGAACTTACCAAGGGGGGATTTATAAGAAAAATTATTCCCAGGTACAGTTATTTAATGCCAGGCAGGATCTAATCAGTTTTGATGGGGAGCAGACGTGTGCTCTGGACTGCCGGCCTGCATCTGGGAAGTATGAAGAGGAGTGAGTAAGAACAGAATAACAACTTGTGAGTACTTAACAACCGAAGTCCGTGTCCTCCTTCTGCCTGATTATTTTTCATTTTACACTGCCTTCTGTTCTAGGGGATTCATAGTGCACGAATACATACAGTTGTGTGTGTGTTTGTGGTTAGGTTTTGTTTTTAAAGGAAGAAGTTTAACTTGGTTCAGTGTTACTGCAGTTAAGGTAACATGGGTGACTTCCTAAGAGTACCCCATAGTTAGGAGACCTGTGAGTGATGGCTCTGGGAATGGAGAACCAGAGGGAAAGAAGGCATGTTGGACAATGGATCATATCTCCCTGTTTCTCAAAGTTTTCAAAATGAGTGTGTTAAAGCTGTGCAGAGATGGTGCCTGTCCCAGAACACCTTCTCTCACGTAGTACTGTTGTAAGAGCCACGATGTGACTCATGTAAAGATCCCTTTCCAGAACATTTCTGGTCGAAAGCCACATGCTGAGTTGATGTTTATGAACATGGTATCAAACTATTAAAGAAAAATATTACACTGAAAGTATTATTATGCCTCTTCAACTGTTTGTAGGTGCCACAGGCCTTCTAAATATATATGTATCCTACATTGTTTTCTCATATAACGAAGTAGTGTTACATAAAAATTATTACTGAGTTTTGGGACTACTGCAAAAGTGTTCTTTAAATCTACAGATTTTCTGAATAACCGAGGAAGATGCATACAAGTGTTTTTAGGTTTCTGTTATTGTTTGGGTTTTTTGATTTTTTTTTGGTGTTTTTTAATTTTGCATTTTAGTTTGCTAGTGTTTTTTTCATACCTGAGCAGTTTTGCTTATAAGGGCTGGCCCCACTTTTACCGTATTTGAAAATGTGGGAGTCATAAAGATCTGATCTGTAAAGACTGAATTTTTATGGAGGGGAAAAAATCCAGAGTTAGAGTCAACCTCTGCTGCCTCCTTTACAAGATTTTTCTCACTGTAAATTACTACTCTGTTTTGAGATTGCTGGCACACCACAGCGTAGTTGGATATGCATTCTAAGATATTTTTAATTTGTTGGGTTTTTTACATGAGAACCTGCTGGGAAATAAAGTTTAATCAGAGTTATTGTGAAAACATTTTCATTGTAGTTTAGTTTAATGAAAGCCTGTTTTATAAATTTGAAGTATTCAAAACAATTATTTGGTGTCCTGTTCTTGTTCTTGAAAATGAAACAAGAGGCAGCATTTTGTTTCTGGTAAAATAAAATTATTTGACTTAAATAATTTGGTTTATATTAAAGTTTATCTCCCATTTATTGAATCATTCCCTAGTTCTCTAGTTGCTAAAATTGCCTCCAGCATAACTTCTTTTAAGCTTAGCAACAGTTTTATGCTGACCATATGCCTGTACTGAATCTAAGGTGTGGGTTTGTGGAAACTGTTTTTAAAACAATACCAAGTTTCGAAAGAATGCTAATTTTTAAATATCCTCTGTAGTGTCTGAAACCAGTTCATCAGAGCCTTACAGTAGTACCTCAGACTCTGAAAGTAGCAGTTACTGATTGTGAATGAACCTCTGCCGTTGCTTTAGTGTGTCTCAATATGTAGTTAAAAGGAAATCAGTGAAAGATTGTGATTCTTCTGGGTGGATTACAGATGATAGGTTTGGTATGAGGCATTACTAGTTTCCATACAGAGTGTCTCTGACCTGTGGTGTCTTCCTCTTTGCTTTTCCTTATTCTTGGACAATAAAAATTAAGTCCAATAGTACCCTTTCCTAAGGAAGTTTAGAATGGACACCCCACCAGCAGCTTTGGAGCTCTTCTGTGGGCCAGCAGAGGCCAACTTCCAAAGTTTCTGTACCAGGGTTGAAAGGCCAGCAGAATTTCAAATGCAGTATGACTAGAGCTGCTTTTGCATATTTGGGGTAAATACTGCACCACTTCAAAGAAGAAAGTTAAGTCCTTATCTTTGGCTGGTGTTTGTGAACACTTAATGAAAATAAAGGATATACAGAGCTGGAGTATTCAACATAGAAATAAATGTGAAAAAGAATGGTGGGAAAACAGGATTTTGATAAGAAGAGGGGAGAGCATTTTTATTTTAAACAACTGTTTGAATTCAGTACATTGTGAAACTGAACTATTTGGAGAGGTCTGGCATTTTTTCATTTGTATGACTTTTGAATCATGTGGCACTTTGATATTTCTGGGTAAGTTTTGTTTCAGTTGAATGAGAAGAGAATTCTGTGAAGTTTGGAAAGAAACTGTTGGATGAGAAATAAGAGGGACAAATTAAATCAGGAATTTGCTGAAAGTGACTGTGTGTGAAATGGTGGAAGCCAGATGCCAGATTTATGTGTTTGACAGAGTTTTTAATTTGTCCAAGATGGCATGAACTGACCCAGGACCCCTCTTTGGTCCCATCTGTTGTGCACTAAATGCTTTTCTCATTTTTGTAAGAAAAACAAGAAAGGATTGGACTACACTTGCATTTCTTAGACAGTCTTAACAAGTCTTTTGAGGAGGCCTTGACTTCTCACTGGATGAGACCAAAATTCAGTTGGGGCGATGATAGCATAATTAAAGATGTATGCGGTTTTTTTTTTAAATAATCAACTTATTTTTTTTCTAACGTGTGCAACTTTCTCTTTGTTTTGATTTCACAGAAGTTCATTTTATTATGTTTTTAGTGTATGTTTTGTGACTTTTCTTAGCTGACAATAATGGATTGTCAGGCCTGGAAAGTGAGGTTGTACAAACTTGCCTCATCAATTAGTGAAGTAGCTGATAGTAGATTTCTTCTACTTGACTAGAATTAGTCCATATTTAACTTCCTTTATAAGGAAGTCCCATTACAAAAGTGAGGTTCAGGAATTTAGGGATGTGTTTTAAACCAGCTGGCTAGCCTTGCCAAGTCTGTTCCACTTACCTCAGCTTTTCAAGGTACTTCTTGATGCTTTGTTCCTTGATACAGTCCTGTACAATCCTCATCCCAATGTCAGGGCTCAGGTGAGAAGCTGTGTCCCATCTCCTCTTGAATCCCTTGGATATGGTGCCTGGGAGAGGGAGGAGAAGAGGTGCTTCTCAGCCTTCTTGCACAGTCATCTGATCTCAATCCCCAACCTACTTGTAGTTTTTTATTCTCAATAGCTGTTACCAGGCTTTGTGTACCAGTCTTTATTAGATTGCTGGAGTTCTTTTCTTTGCAGCTTAAAAGGTGTGGCCTTTTGTTTGTTTGTTTTGTTTGTTTTGGTTTTTTGTTTGGTTTTGTTCCCTCTGTGTTTCCTGTGATACGGTTAAAAGTTAGAGGAGCAGTGAGAATTTTAAAGCTTTTCCTACTGATGGTTCTTTCTTCATGAGAATGTAAATTTTGTTGGTAGGCTTTCCTCTGCACTCATGTGTTCTTGTTGCCGAGAGAATCAGGATGGGGGTAGTGAAAGGACTGATCCTGCAGTTTCAAAATGAAGTAAATGGGCACTCCCAACAGAAGGATATTCTGCATCCAATTGCACTTTCCCAATGCCCCCTTGTGCCAGCATTAGAATTTCCTTGCCAAGTAATTGTAAGTTTTCTACCAAGTTTGGTATTCAGCTGGATCAATTTCATGAGTTTACTGTGCAACCACACAAGTGCCAGTGCCTGCAAAAGGGAGGAGCTGGAAGCTGTGGTCAGGTTTAAACTGAGATGGGACAATGGGCTGCATAAACAGGCCCTTCTTAGACAGAGGTGGCAAATAAAGGTGCTGAGATGTCTTTGTGGGGAACCAAAGTTTGAACTTGAGCTGTTTATAATGTCAAATTGCATATCTAACTTCTTTTATAATGTTTCAACAGACCTGTTAACATATCTAATCATCAAGCATATAAATTCTCAGTGTTTTGATACAGCTTAAAAGTTGGCCCTGTTTTTAGTGCGTTGTTGGGTTGGATGAGTTCCTTCCAACCTGCGTTACTCTATCATTTTTCTTTTTGTTTTAAGCTGTCATTTAAATTAGCTTTCAGTCTCCAGTTGTGGCTTACAAATGATAAGACATCTTTTCTGCATTGAATACCATTATTTGCTTAAATATTAAATATACTAATAAAAATATTTAAAAAGGCTATCTTTAGAGAGCTGTTTTGTGGGAGATGGTGAGACTTCTTAAGTCATTCAGATGCCTCTCAACTAAATAGTTAGTATTAAAATTCTGTGCAGAAAATTGCTAAAACACACAATTTTTGAAATGAAACTCCTGTTATATAATTAACCTTTAGAAGACAAGCATTCCCATATAATGAGTCATTGCACAAAGTTTTGTCTGCTACACCCTGAGACGACTACAGAATTCTCCTTAGGAGCTGAAAATCTGAGACAGGACTAGTGGTTTTCTGCTGGAGCAGTCTGGAATGATGTACCAAGAAGTTGTTACTATACTAGAAATACTAAACTAGTTTTACTTGGCTGAAAATATCTGTCATATGACAGACAAGCCTTGCATTGTCATTTGGCTGTCCTTATCGTATAGCAGCATGGGGCGAGTTTACATTAGTTCAGTTGCAGCACTTTCACCTGAGAGATTAATATTTGCAGTGTAAATTGCGTAACTTTTCTCATCTCCCTGCCTGAAAACTGTATTTGAGAGAGTCTGGTACAGACTCTTGCGCTGTTGTTTTCATGACCTTTGTTTGCGTTCCTTTAGTTAGATACCGGCTCACGTGCATTATCCAAACCGACTGAAATAGTCTCCTTTGGGGAAATTTTGAAAGATGCACCACCAAATGTAAAATTAAATGTAGTGACGATGCATTGCCTTCTGTTCTGTCACTGCCAACCTTAGCAGGAAGGTGGGAAGAAAGCGAGTGAATGTCTGAGAGTGTGGTGTCTTCCTGTTTCATTTTTATAAGTAAGCACAGGATATGTTGAGGCACGAAGGTGGCTATAAAACCTTGATTGTTCCGATTTCAATTAATTAGGCAGTGTTACGACCCACACTTCTGCTCTCAAAGTTTGTAAGGGACCTTTTTTGAAATAGGTTACTAAAAAAAAAAAATGGATTGTGGGGAGGAAAACATTGCAGGGAAAACTGAAAGAGAACTTCCCAGCTCAGGAAGCTCCCAGTTGGCTTTGTAGTTAAGCATTATTGCTGCTGCTTTGTACCACATGGTTCTTTATGCCTTATTGCAGATCTGCAAACCTTGATAGAACAAAAACTCTGTATCTGTGCTTTCTCAGGTACTCTTCTTCACATCACATATTCTGTAAACTAGTGAATAAGTTTACAGCTTTATATCCCAAAACTCGACAAGAACTCTTGTGGCTTTTTTCTGCAGAGTATTAAAAGACGTGCTCTGATCTGTGAGTTTTTGTGCAGGCTTATAGGGCAAACCCTCAGGACTTGTTGGTAGTTAGCATGTTTGAGCTGTCTGCGTGTTTCAAGCAGACTGTTAATGTGATGAATCTATGATACTTCAAATGAGGAAATGTCTTTTCCTAATTTGTTAATTTTTCGTAGTGCAATAAGCTTGCTGGTCCAGAATTTTGAAAACTTGTAATTTGTTTTGATGCAAGACTTCCTTCCTCCCCCAGGCTGTTGATTCATCTTGTTAATTGTTGAACTAGAACGCTAAATTCTCTTGTAAGTGTGGCTAGGAAGTTGTCTTAGTCTAGTAATTAATTTTATGCTGCAGACTAAATTTATGTTTTAAAATGCGGTGTTCCTTGCCCAGTGACTTTCTCCTAAAATACTTGAACTAGAAAAAGAACACTTTTCCACCCACCCACCCTCTGCCAGTTAAATATCAAATGGCAGCCAGGAAGTGATAAGAGAGTGTTTCATGGAGGGAAAAAAACCCAGTGTTCAGTCATCTGACTTGTGCGTGTTATAAGAATATTCAGTGGTGATTGATAAGTTAGTTTAAATTGTAGTAATTTCTTGTTCTCTATTTGTTCATGATAATCTATATATTGGTTTATATTTTAGGGAAAATATTTGGACTTTTGAAACCGTTTGTGTTTCGTTTTTCTCTTTAGGATGTGTTACCTGTGAGTACTGTGTTGATATGAATGTGCCTAAACTGTCCATGGTCACTTGATAAAATCAGTTTTCTTGCCTCTGTCACATTCATGTAAGTCTTTATAATAGGAATTAATTTCTATTAAATTTGGCTATGTATAAAGCATTTTAAAAAGTTGCATATAATATGTGCTTGTTTTATTTTCAGGTCTTGACATAGATGTCTGATAACAGAAAACATTTGCCAACAGTTGTTTCTCAGTTCCTTTGTGTTTTGGAAGTTTGTAATTGTGGTTAAAGTTTCTTTCTCTTAAGGGTCCTACCTTTCATGAGTTCAAGTGAACAACCAAAATGTTACCTTTCTGTTCACTTTGTCACTTTGATTCACCAAAAAAGCCCTAATGAAGTTTTGGTCTTCTAAGCTCGTTAGACACAGAGACATTACACACAGAGACACAGTAACAGCCTGACAGTAGAGCTAGTTTGGGAGTCACTTACTTTACAAGTGAATTTCTTATATAGGAATACAGACTTTCATTTTTCTATTTGAGAGATAAGGAAGTACAGAAGTGTTCTTTTAAACAATACTTCAGGGTTTACTGATTTGCTTCCAGCACACACACTGGTTTACCTGCTTCCTTTTTACTGAACTTTCTCATTTTCCGGCACGGCTACTAAGGAAGTCTGTTGTACCAGTAACACCATAACAATAAATCTAACAAAGCTTTGAATGGAAGTACAGGTTTACATGTCTGAAATTAGGTGGTTTCCCTCTTTTTTTTTTTTTTTTTTTTTTTTTGCTAATGCTTAAACCTTTTGTAGTTGGCAGTTCTTGTTTGAGGTCTAACTGTTGGGCACTTTTTGAAGATGTTCAAATGTTTACCTGGGAAATAAGAATAGGAAAACTTGATAGGATACTGGGAGACAGTCTGTATTGGCTCAGGGGGAAACATCTAAACTTTAATCTTCACCTCAAGTGAGTTTAGTATTTGGGGTGTAGAATATTTGGTGGATATTTTGTAAAACTTTTTTAGGGTGAGAAGGGGAGGTATTTGTGCTAAAGGTGTGTCACTAAAGTGAACTCTGCTAAAGGGATAGAAGTGACTGTAGATTTACTTAGAGTTGCTTTAAAGTGTTTGTCCTTGACTGAAATAACATTGATTTGCACCTCTGTCCTCAGGGAGCAAGCTGACAAACTGTAGAGTATCATTTAAGCTTCAATTTATTGTAAAGAAGTGAAAATGTATCCACTTGCCAGAGAGAGATCAGTGTTCCTAAATTAATGCGTTTTAAGCTCTGACAAACCACTTTGGAATTTCCTTTGCTGTAAAGTTCTGATTCTTGATTCCCATGTAACACACAAGCTTCTAGTTTAGTTGTAACCTGTAAGAACGTACAAGGTCATTTGCTTTCTTGCTGCAGACTTGCAGTGCTTGGGGAAATGGTTTCTCTTTTTGTCAACCCCAGTTGTCTTGTGGGTTTTAATTTGTTCTAGTTTCTTCTTCCAGCAAAGTGATGAACTCCAGCTCTGCTTTCTGCTGCTGTGGTTGTTTGCATTGCCAGCCACATGGAAATAGCATTCCTGTCTGTCATATTCCAGTGGGGAATGCAGTGCATAAGTAAAGTTGTTCCATTAAGATCTCCTTCTGACTAAGTAAAACGGAAAAAACTCTGGTTTGGTGCAGTTCAGATTAGTCTGTGACAAGGGATTTGAGATGTCAATGTTTTAAAAGAAAGTAACTATATGAGCTCAAGACAATAAAAGAGAACATTTGGAGATGAAACACTGAAATGCATATCTTAAAGAACTTTTATTTTCTTTCCAACATAGTTTACAAGTTAATTTTGATTGTGGTGGTTTGACCCTGGCTGGATGTCAGGTGCCCACCAATGCCTCTCTGTCACACCCTTCCTCAACTGGACACAACATGAGTCCTTCCCATGGGCTACAGTTCTTCCCAAACTGCTCCAGCGTGGGTCCCTTCCACAGGGTCACAAGTCCTACCACTGAACCTGCTCCAGTGTGGGCTCCTCTCTACACAAGGCTGCAGGTCCTGCCAGGACCCTGCTCCAGTGCAGGTTTCCCACGGGGTCACGGCCTCCTTTGGGCATCCATTGGTTGTATCAGATGCAGCAAATCATATATGGCAACAGGAATGGTGGACTTGACTTTGACATCCATTTGATGTTGAAAAGAAATAAAATTCTGGGTTTTTTTTTTTCTCCTCAGAGGCTAGTTGTACATGGAAAAACCTTTATCAAATTCTTGAAAATACTTTTTCAGCAGGAAAACTGTAGTTGCAGATTAGCTGCTATTTATGCAGATTTCTGAAAATAACTGTGGCATTTTACTCAAGGGGTTGATTTCATTTTAACTGTCATCACTGCATTCTTCTAAACTCAAGTGATGTCTTTTGCAAGAAAGCTATTACATGTGATTAAGAGCTGCATACAGACCTTAGACTGCTGGAAATATCTGTGAGCTGTACAGGGCCGGGAGTCAGGCCTAAAACTACACAGCCAACAGTAAAAGCTGTAAAAGAATCAATTGCCCATTAGCACACAATGAAGTTTGGTGTAGCAAACTGAAATTTAGATACTGAACTTGGGCACATCATTTCAGAGATGCAGGTCTCTCTCTGCCACCCATCTTCAGTGAATGGGAAAGGGGTGAGTGGAGCTCTTTGCAGAAGGTCCCTTTTCTCTGTATGGTAAGAACCTACAGTAATGAGGCCGTAACTTCACTGCTACTTTTTGCATGCTTAAATTTAGCAAGGAATAATTTGGGCCACAGCTGTTAGATTTTAATTAATGTGCGTAGTAAATATTCTGTTGTAGAACTCCTAAAAAAATGATTAGCATCTGTGGTAAAATCTGCTGAGAGTTTGGAAGCTGGCAGTGACTTGGCTGCACGTATTACTCCCTGCATGAGCACAGGCAGTAACCTCTCCTTCAGGAGACATGCAGGCTAAGGGAGACTCTGCTTAGGAGCAGGCAAATAAAGTGGCATTGGCACGGGCAAGATTTCTTGAAGCTGCATTGTAGGCAGCTGACTGACTGTGGGGTTGCTGGCAGTTCACGTGGTTGTCTTACAAGTGACAGAAGTTTCTTCTCTCTCGCAGAATTAATATTCCGTTTGGCTTTAGGCATTGGATGTTTGGTTTCTGCTTAGAGCTACAATTTGCTGAACCTCAGTATAAACATATAGATCCAAATTAATTGGAGTTTGTCTTTTTGATCAGTACAGGCATCTCCAGAGGATTGTATCTGATCATAAGAGAATTTTCAAGGCATCAGTAATATCTGTCCAGAGACCCTTATTTCTCTTTATTCATGATAAAGCAGGTGTAGAGTGACTTGTTTGTTCTTGGACATGTTAAAGACAGAATTTTGAAAATTAGAGAAGAGTAATGCAGCAGTTGCAATTGCCTACTGATTAATAATATTTGAATCTTAAAAACTGGAAGCCTTTGAAATCGCTGTTATGCAATATATACATACGTATGTTAAGCCATAGGTAGGTGAAAGGGGTTGCTGAGATGTAAAAATAATCTTCCCATTGTCTTAAACGGCAGCCAGATCTAGTGGGTATGGTCTGATTATCACAGTTCCAGCTATGGACCATGCAAGGATCTGAAGTGGGACAGTAGATGAAGGTTAAAATGCAGAAATTGTGAGCTTAAGTACCAGTTATAAACAGTCTATAAAGACTCTTGCGTGCTTAACGTTACGATTCGATTGTAGGCAGTATGTTTATAAAGTGACTGACTATTGCTGTCAGTCATTAAAGTGTTGCTGATTTATGATGGCTAAATGGGGAGATGAAGGAATACAGCATGTTGGTAATGACTGAGTTAGGGGCAAACTTTCTTTCCCTCTTTGTTATGATGGAAAAGCTCTTTAACAGAGTCTCAAGAATGTTTTGATGCAGAGCATTGCAAGACAACTATTTCAAAAGACAGGGTTAGTGTTAGTTTGCAGTCATAAAACGAGAGAAAGTGTCTGTGTCTGTAGGAAGCTGGAATCTTGGGGGATGTTTCCTGGAACCAGGGCCTGAAGGAATTTTGATAGGGTGAATGCAAACTCCCTGGGCTTTTAAGTTTTATTTAGTATTTAGTATTTTTGTATTTAGTACTTAAAAGATTTCTTAAAAGATGTCATCTTCTTGAAACCTGGTTGTTAATTTATTTGGTTTTCTAAAAGGCTAAAATGTTGATTTTACACTCCATATTTATTACATGTTGGCATTATTTCTTTTCCCCTGGCTTTGTTGATTTGTAAAGACTTGCGTGGAAGGACAAGTGACTGAACAAATGTTGCTGTGTACACAATAGGACTGTCAAATATCTAGGTGTATTTTAGCTAAAATATTGCAACATATAGTAGTGTGTTGAATAAAAGGTACTGCCTGCCCCTAGGTGCTCATTTACTCATTAGCTTCAATTCCGCTTGAGGGGCTTCATCTTCCTTTTTGCTGCGTGTGGACTTTAATATGTTGGAAACTTGATGTGTCTGGCAGGCAGTGTTCATGTGCAGTGCTGTGGATGGTGTATTTTGGTATCGAATTCACTTTCTGATGAAAATGATGGTGCAGTTCTGTGCAGACACTGCAGGTGTGGGAGATGTGCAGCTTGCTGGGTATTACTCTGGACAGATGCCGTGTGTGCCAGCCCAGCAGCACAGAGACAAATGTTTTCCTTGGAGGATGCAGTTCCAGTAGTGTCCTTTCCTTCTGCAGGATTTGATTTAAGTACACTTACTCTGCTTTTTCTAAAATAGCTTCTTGGATAAGAGGTGCTAAGCTCAGTCATGGGACAGATATTCCAGCTGGAAGATAGGCTGTCGAAACAGATCCTGTGATTTGTGTGAATGCAAGAATTACAGGCTGTGGGCACAGATTGAAAACATGCTTATAAAATCTTCTCAGTACATAATGAAATTACCTTTTGTGCTTCAAAACCGAGTGATATTACTGGGTGGAGATTTGGGAGGGATTTTTATTTATGTTAAACATCTGTCATTTGCTGAGGACTTTTTTCCTCTAAAGTATCTTTTGTTAGCATATAGAGTAAGACTGATATTTAAGGATGAGAATTAAGTTAATTTAGGTGGGAGGCAATCTGGCTTTTGGTTCCACCTTGTAACTCTAACAAATGATGTCGCATTCCTAAGTTTAGAAATCTGATTTAGCAGGGAGTTCTTCTGTATCTTTCCTTAGCAACTCAGCCTAGCAAAACACACTAGAGATGCCCTTCCTGCTCTGTACTAAGGAACGGTAGCAAACTCCATGGTTTTAAGGTGGAGTTTATAAACAGAAACAGGATAATAGGTCTGCAATTGTAGGGAGTTGAATTCAGTGGTCAGAGTATTTTCCAGTTACGTATTTCATTGGTCTTGTGTTTCTGGCATGATCCTACAGGAGGATAAGGGCTGTACTAAAACTCTAGAGCATCAGTTTTGCATTAAGCAAACTTAAATGGTACAAGGGAGTTTATAAAATGGAATTGTTTGGGGTTTCTTGTTTGGTTTGGGTTTTTTTGAGGGGCTGAGCATTTTCCGAAGTGGCAGGGGTGAAGCAGTAGGATAGTAGCTGCTGAGGGTTACAGCCATCCTTTGCAGAGGCTCAGAGGATATTCGGGGAAGGATAACTCCATAGTGCTATTTTGGTTTTGAGTTTTCCTTAGACATCACTTCTGATTGCTGTGTTAGCTGGACCTTTGATCTCACCCAGTGCAGAAGTTTGTGTGTTATGTGTTGCCAGTGAAATGTGTGAGATATTTTGCATATGTTTTTCTAACAAATAACACTGTTGTGTATTCTGTGCTGAAATGCAGTCCACTGAGGGGGACAGAATTGTTTTAGAGAGGACAGAGAATGAATCTCATGAGCCTTAGAAATTTTAGTCTGTACTGATTATTAGAAATACTGAGCTATAAGAACTTGGTATAAGAATTTGGTTAAATGCTTGAAGGGAAGAACCAGAAAGAGTTACACGTGTAAGCTTGTCATGCAATACCTGATGCTATCAGGTTAACGAGGGCCTTCCTCCCCACCATTTGTTGTCACTATGTTAACTGAGACCCAACTTAAACATTGCTGCTCTTTATGGTTTCACTTTATTAGAATGTTCTGCTTTCTGTTACTTTCTCAGTGGAGTTTTATAGTTTCAGAGATGGTTAATCACTGGGTATTTTCAGGTTCCACAAAACTGCCAGACCGTCGGTCTGTACTCTTTATACGCTCTGGATTTTATGTAGTGAGTTTCTAGTGTTTCAGCTGGAAATGATACAGGGGGATTTTAAAATGCCTATTATATCTTGCACGATTTCTGATTATGTTTAAAAAAGCTTTTATTACTAAGAGTAAGCTCTGGCTGGATAGTACTGGTTGCAGTGCAGTACGTGGAAGTTACACACTTTGCTGCTGTTGGGAGTCAGGTTCAGTCAAAACAAGAGTGTGCTCTTATTTTTTTTTTTTTTTTTTTTTAGTGTAAGTACTATGTAATAAGCATATAAGTGCTAACTAATGAGTGTATTCTACAGAGTTGTTTGACTTCTTAGGATGCAGGTTAACCCAGCTTAAATTTGCATGCCCTGATACTGCATTTTCAGCTTGGGTATCACAAAAAAATTAAGCTCTCCATTTTACTCTTTTGTATTTTCAAAGAAAAATTTGCAGTTTGCTCATTCCCAAAACAATAAAAAGGGAATGATACTTGTCATAGTTCATACAGATTTGTTTCAAATGTGTTGAGAGCTGTGGGTTACATTAAAAAATTAAAAGCTTAGCTTATAAAAATTGGGCTTCAGTACATGGAGATTTTTCATGCTAAAGACAGAGAGGAAGATTTAATCTGTCTGTGAAAGAGGAGTCTTGCAGAAGTGGTCATTACTTTGCACACTTACCTTTCCTGAAAGCTGATGCCCATCTTAGGCCTCGCAGACAGCCTGGTTGGTTCCCTCAGGGAGATGAGCTGTGAGATCCTGCAAGTGTTAACAGGAGGGAGCTCTCCCTGCTGAGGGAACCTCAGTCCCAGTGAATCAGCTCCTGACTGCAGGGTGAGGAAAGCGGGTAGTGGGTCAGTGGAGTAAAAGGCGAAGAAACCTTCAGTGTTTCAGTCGAGATAGCAACAAGGGTGGCTGACAATTTGGTGCAGAGCCCAGCACTTCTTTTCAGAGCTGTAGACAGTTCAAAGGAGAGTCAGTTGTGCTGGGACACTGGTTGTATAAGCTATTTCGAAAGCCAATGTTTAGCAGTCCAGAGAGGGAAATTTTTCTTCTGTTGATTGTGTTGAGAATAAGACACTCTGGCATGCAGTGGAGTGGGAACATGCCTGGATTCTCAAGGGAACTGAAAAGGAATTTGTTATAGAGACTTAAAAGTATAAAAGAGGTCATGTTTTTGAAATGTGACAAATTGAAAATAAGGTGCTAGTGCCTTTATAATTTTATTTTAAAACTCATAAGCTGGAATTTCAAGGTTTTAAGACTTTATTTGGAGAAGAAGAAATTAAATTACTCCTAAGAATAAAAGGGTAAAGTCAATGCCAAAAAGGAGTACTGTGGAAGGTTTTTCAAGTTGTAAAATTTGGTGAGTCCTTAGAGCTATGGTTCATCCTACGCTTTTCAGCAGTTTAAACATTTAAAATCTGGGTCTCTGCTTTCAGTAATGATTGCAGTGCTTGTGGGAATTTGGAGATGTGCTAATGTGGAGCTGTCATTAAATGTTTCATTTTGTAAACCTTGCATTAGTTGTCTTTAACCCGATGTGAAAGCAAGACTTTTATCAGTATAAATCTAGTTCTTGATATTTTGCTTGTGTAGAGTGTTTTGCTATTCATTTTTCTGACTTATTTTTTTAAATTTTTTTTAGTCTGCTTGTCCCGGCCTTTAGTTGGACATCAGTATTTAAAATATAATTGTGAATGCCTGTTGAAGGGGATACTGGAAAAGGGCATCCTCCTGTCCTAAGAGTTTATAATGAATTCTGGTCCTGTGAATGAGGAAGTAGAGTAGATAAAAACACTGTTGTAAATGTGGGTAGTAAGCAATCAGAATGTTAAACCTAAGTTGTTATAGTTGCCTCACTCTAAGAAGTGCTCAACAACTCTGTGAAAATGTGAAAAATATGTATCAGTCTTTTGTCAGAGGTTCTGGGTGTTGATCCCACAGAAATAGAAGCCATTAAAATGTTCCTGCAATTCTAATGCCCCCTTATACCTTCTACTTTATTATTATTATTTTTACTGTCCTGTTGCAGTCCAAACTGAGCCCTGAAAACTTAAAGTCTTTTTTGAGCTGGAAAGTAGAAAATAAATATGAACACAGAGATCCAGGAAAAATTACAAGATACTAAACTGCAGTGAAAATAAAGTAGTTTGGTTACAGAGCTGACTTCATCTCTATATTGAAGCCTGTGTTTTGATATATGTATTATTATACTAGTACTTAAAGATTATTCTGAAATTAAGCTGCTCTAGAAGATGAACATCTAGTAGAGGACTGAAGGCTTCAGGTTTTCTGTTTAGAAGGAGGTAACAGCTGAGCAAAGAAAACCTACATGGTCCCTCCCTCTGGCACACATATTGTGCTGTGCTTGGGGTAGATTCTACATCCAGATATAACAGAAACCTATGCCAATGTAATTCCAGGTGCTTGGAAGGAAACTGTGTAACTTCTAGTGGTAAAGCAAGAGATTTTTGTTTCATGTTCTTCAGGTGATTAAGCCAGGATGCTTCTGGAAGTTAATGATGATCAGGTTTTAATTTCTAGGCTGAACCCTTTTCCTCAAGTTGGGGCTGCAGAGGCTGAGTGTCAGGCTAGAAGTAGGATTTCCCAGTTCCCTTCCTAGCAGCCTACTGTTCTGTCACTCTTCCAGAGCAGCTGCTTATAATGCCTATCCCGGAGGATTTTGTTATGGAAAGCTGCTGCTAAGTAGGAGGTTTCTGGGTGACTTTGTATTGTGGCGTGCCTGTTCCATCTCTGCAAAAATAGCAGCACTTAGGCAAATTTTTCCAGTTTTTTGTACTGGTGAGCCAAATTGTTGAAAAGTAATGCAGTTCTTACAAGCCTCGCTGCCACTGTGAGTGAAGCATATTTAATAGATGTTGAAGAGAAAGATATGTATGGAAAAATGAAACTGCTGTGCTTGAAACGGCTCAGCATCCTTCAGTTCTAAATTGCAGGACTTGCTTCTGGGCTGCTGTTTCATATCAGAGCTCTGGAGCCTCTTTTAGATAGTTTTTCTTTTGCAAATACAGCATTATTTTGCATTGCCAAAGACATTATTTTCCATAGAAATTGGGGGGACTGTCCAAGTGAGAATATATTGGTGGTGTTGCAGGGCTGCAGAGGGATGGATTCTGAATCCTCAGCTGTCAAAACTTTAAGCTAACCAGGTTTCTTTGGGCTGATAGCAAAAATTGGAGGATTGTTAATTTTCTAAATGCCATCCCTGTGAATTCTCTGATGAGAAGGAAAACAGAGGGACAACTTTCTCAATTACAGTCTTACGTATGTATTTAGTATATATTTTTTAAAACAACCTAAGCAAAGTAGCATCTTTGTATTATTTAAATGAGAAATATAGGTATGTTTGTAGTCATTGGTAAAATGTAAAAAAGCATTAAGTATTTTGAATTTATTTTATGCTTTAATTCTAGCACAGCAGAAAGGCTGGATGTGGGATCTGTCTGTGTAGTTTGGGCTTTACTGAGGTTGAAATGGTGTGTGTGGGTAGTGGTGGCTCTTCTTACAGTGCTGCTGCCATTGGCAGCATTTTAGAAAGGCCTGTTTTGGGCTAGTTTAGCCTGACTTTAAGAGACACAGCCTGTGTGCTGCTAGTAATTTTCCTTGTCTCCCAGATATGGTATCTATGAGTGTATGTTAGGAAATAGGTCCTTCAGGACATGCCAGGATGCTGAAGTGTCCTGTGAACTGCTCAGTATATTAGGCCTTTCTCGTAGATCTGTAGATAGCAAGGGAGAGAAACAGAGGTAACAGAAGGCTGCAAGGAAATAAAACTTTCAATACCATATAAAGAATCTCAGTTTTATTACTTGAGGTGTATTAATTTAATTGTAGTAGCTTTCCTGTGTTAGCACTGAACCCCGGAGGGGTTGAAAAGCCGTTTGTTCTAGAGTTTCTACAAGCACCAGCTTGTTTGGTGTTTAATTGCTGTGTTGGTGAAGAAATTACTTTTCACCTTGGTGCTCACAGTGACTCTGAGGCAGATAGCTCGGGAGGCAGTGAGGAATACGGCAGTGATCACACTGGAAAATTTGTTCTGAAAGCCATCTGTAATTTGTTGTGGCACCTCACGGGACTCGCTGAACTGATAGAGGCAGCTCACGTGGGACGGCAGTGTTTGTGCTGTGCAGTGTTTTGGGAACATTTGGTGAGATACCAAGTATGTGCTTCCAGTGCCACTCTGTCTTTAGGTGCAAATCTGACTCGAAGGGCACATAATTACTTTTTTTTTGTAAAGGATTATTTTGTTTTCCAGTGTGTTGTCCAAGCACTTAAATGGCTTATGTTCCAGTTATAAATAAATACAGTCCTTAACCTTGCTTGGCATTAAAGCTGTTTCTTCCATTTAAGTATGTTTCCACTTTTTCCGATTTGTTTTGAGGGTTTAAAATGATCAGAGAGCCATGGCAAAAACTCTGGGGCCCTTCCCCACTTCCTTCATTGATGTATCTTTGTGTGCGTGTGTGCAGGTCACCTGTAATGATTCTCAGGGAAACTGCTTCAAGAGTTGTTGCTTAATCCCCATACTGAAAACGTACAGCTTTTGTAATGCTGATCATGAATTTTGCTGTGCAAAGGCTAGTCATTGTCAATATATTTAAAACTGCAAACACAAAAAATGCATCCCAAGGCATGCTAAACAGAAACAGAGTCAGGTTACCAGAAGTAATGGAAACAGCAGTTGTTTGTTAATTTAGTAGCAAGGGCCTGTGGTTAACTGTAGGATTTTTTGAGGAACCCTCATTATTAGCATTTACCCTCCTCTTCAGAGTAATGAATCCTGCAGTTCTACAACAGTAAATATTTTTGGGGATTTTCCTTGTAATTCAGGAGATGAGAGCTGGAGTATTTCTGGCATTGGTAAAAGTTAGGAAAATTGCTAGGATGACCCTGGAGGTGAATTACTGAAGTGACAGGAGACAGCCCGGCTGCTCTGCTTTTCCTTCCAGCCCCTCTTCTTTACCTCCTGTCAGGAAGGAGCAGCCATCCCCCAGTGTGTGTTTCTGGTTAAGCCTCTTCAGGTTGTGTCAAGTAGCAGAAGACTCTGCATCGATTCCTCTGTGGAAAGGAACAAATAGTTCACCTACTGCTGCTCCTTGTTTTTTCAGAGAGAGAGGGCATTGCTGGCTGGAATTCATGGGATTGAGCCATTAGCCCAGCTCAGCTCTGTTTTACCTAAAATGTCCTTAGGCCAGCCTGCTTTACCAACTGGAAAACACTGGAGTGAGTAGCTGTTAAATTGAGCTTGAATGTCACTATATGATGCTATTTATTCTGCACATGCTGGGATTCTTCCTAATTCTTTTACTGAATTTCTCTGGCCTTTTTGAGTTACATGTGCAGTGAATTTAGACAAATTAAGCTGTCAGGTATAATTCAAAGGATAATTTAATTTTAGTGTCTGTTTTTCCTTCACCACACCACCTGGTTTTAGGCTCAATAATTAAATAACTGCTTATGCTGTGCATTCAGAACAGGGTTTAGAGCACCCAAGTTGGACTTCTCTCCTGAATTTCCTTCTGTGGGATACTTTCCCCATCCACTGATGATGCATGAAGAGATTATGAAAATTTATTGTGATACCCTTTGATATTTTTACTTTTAATCTAGACAAATATGCTTTTCATAGAGGGGAGGATTTTTGTATGTAATTTAGCTCTCCAAAATAAGCAGAAGGGATTGGTATCTAATATGAGAGATATTTGTGAAATAACTGGAAAACCATCCAGGAGTGCTTAGCTGCGTTTATCTGTATCAAGGAACTTGGTTATACTGTGTGACCTTATCATTAATCCAAAAGTTATTGGTATAGTTTCTTTAAGATTTACATCTGGAATAATAAGTGCAAATGGAAGGAATGAGACATAACGCTGACCCAGATAAGTATCTGTTAAACATGGCTATTAGAACACGTTTTTTTCATGTAGAATATACTGAGTTGGAAGGGACCCATTTGGATCATAGAGTCCAACTCCTGCCCCTACACAGGACACCCCAAGAATTACACCATGGGCCTGAGAGTGTTGGAATTCTTACTTTTAATCCTTTGGGTGGCGGAAGGGGAAAAACCCTGGTATACAATGGTGTGGGAGTTTTGTTTGGGTTTCTTTATTTGTTATTTTCTTTAAATGTAATCTGCTGTTATTGCTTCCTTTTCTTACATAGCTGTAATACCCAATTCACGAGAAAGTGGTTGGTTTGTAGCAAAATAAGTTTCCATTTTATGGAATGCTCCGGTCGCTACCAGTAGTATTTTGTGTCTAGCCTTGTTTCCTTACAAAGTTGCAGTTGGTAGTCTGGGCAGAAATCTGAGTCAATGTAGCCAATATGAAGAGTGGGTACAGGGTGTGAAAAATAAAATAGTTGTGGGTAAGAAATGTTTCTGCTGTTATTATGGTTATTGTTCTGGGGTTTTTTGCCCCTGTTTTGTTTTATTATCTTCCAGGACAGAACAAGGAACTGCATTCCTTGGACTTTTTCTGGTATTTTATTGATCATTACCAAAAATTATGTGTTCTGAATTGAGTCTTTGACAGCGTAGGATATGAACATGTCAGAAATAGGAAGTAAACATGAGAGTTGTTTAGAGTTGAGCACGAGCAGTTGGGTGAGAAAGCCCAAACGTGTATTTTTAATGTGCATCTTTTGAGCGCTTCCAAGTATTTTGCAAGATAATGCTTAATAGTAGAACATTCCTGGAACATGTAATAGTATGATGTCTTTGGTGTTGAACATGGTCATTAGGGTATTTCTTGCAACAGTTCTCTCTTGTCATATTTTGCTTTGAATAATAAATTACTGTACCAGGTGGTTGAAATGGGACAGCACTTGCCAAATCTGCATGAGCAATTTCATAGCAGAAGCCAAGTGGAAAATATTTTCAGTCTTTAACTGCCTTTGCTGAAATCTTGACTTCTGTCTCTTTCTGTCATGCTTGTCAATAGATTTTATACAAGAATTAACAGATTTTGCACATCAGTTAGTCTGATTATTGCTTCTGGCAATAAAATGTTTGTGTAGTTACCTTGATGCTCTTGTGTCACTCCTGACTGATCCAGAGGACCAACTTCCAGGCTTTCTCCTGTTGTCTGTGAATAAGATTGTGTTTGGTATCAGAAACTCTTAAAGCGAAATATAATTTTGCCACTAATATTTTGATCTCATGTAGCAGGCTAAAAATTTATGGAATTGGGAGATTAATAAATATTTACTCTTTGTTTTCAGACAAATTGGTTTTAGAGCATCTACAGATTAAATAAAGTTCAACTTCTGATTCAAGGTTGACTGGACTGAAAATTTCAGTCTTGAAGATGGAAAGTCGTGTTCTCTGCTCTGTGTTTTGAGTGTCAGAGTAGGCACTGAGTAAAAGTGAGTTATGTTAAAACTTGAGTGAGCAGAAAAGCAAGGGTGAAAAAGGGATGAGAAACAGAAATGGAAGATATAATTCACTGTATTATTTGTTGCCTGTTGTCACACTGAACTGCAGAAGCAAACTAGGTTTATATAATTAAGGAGTTGGCTGAGTACCAACTCACATAACAGTAAGATAATGATAGGTGTGGCACAATAATGGACAAGTGATTATTAAATCTGTGGAAAAATTAAGAACCATGTCCTGTTAAGCAAGGTTAATAAAGACTGTACAGTAGATAAAATTCAAAATTAATAAATTAGCATATATGGCTAGATATTAGTATCTGTCGCCTCCTGCTTGTTTCTCAACCTGTTTCAAGTGTTTCTGCATAATTCTGGATTGAAGGGTGCTTGATAGGTGCAAGAGAGAGATGCTACTTCTTTTTCCCATTCCAGACGGATGTCCTGGATGTCAGCTGTGTGCATGGCACAGGGAACGTGGCCTGTGCCTTGGGGAGTTTATAATCTGAATATGGGGAGTTGGATCACCCGGTGGAGGAAAGTGAATTTCATCTGGGCTGAGGTTATATTTAGAGTGGGAAGCCTCTCTCAGTCTAGTGTGTCTCTTCTCTTGAATGTCAACTGGATACTTGTACAGAAGACTAAAAATGAATTGTGAACATGACAACTGTTATATCTTGCATTACTCACAGCAGGCAGGTTTGCTTTTGGTATTTTCATGAATTTCCTTTTCCTTTCCTCATCTGTGTGTTTAGTTTGTTGTTTCTTTTATTTTTGTTGCTGTTCATTACAATGGCTGTAGAATCACAGAATCATTTATGTTGGAAAAGACCTCTAAGAACATCAAGTGTGATCATTAATCTAGTACTGCCAGCTCCACCACTAAACCATGTTCCTAAGTCCCACAGCTGCACTTTTTTTTTTTTTCAGTGCCTCCAGGGATGGTGACTCTACCACTTCCCTGGGCAGCCTGTTTCAATGCTTGATAACCCTTTCCATGAAAAAACATTTCCTAGTATCCAGTCTAAACCTCTCCTGGTGCAACTTGAGGCCATTTCCTCTCATCCTGTCACTTTTTATTTGTGAGGAGAGACCAACCCTCACCTGGCTACAACCTCCTCTCAGGTAGGTGTAGAGAGCATTGAGATCTCTGCTGAGTCTCCTCCAGGCTAAACAATCCCAGCTCCATTGGCTGCTCCTCCTAATATTTGGGCTCCAGACCCTTCCCCAGCTTTGCTGCCCTTCTCTGGACACACTCCAGCCCCTCATTGTCCTTCTTGAAGTGAGGGACTCAAAACTGAACACAGGATTTGAGTTGCAGCCTCACCAGGGCCGAGTGCAGGGGGACAATCACTGCCCTGGTCCTGCTGGCCACACTATTCCTGATACACAGGCCAGGGTGCCTTTGGCCTTCCTGGCCACCTTGGGCACACTCTGGCTCACATTCAGTGCTGTTGACCAGCACCCCCAGGTCCTTTTCCACAGGGCTGCTTTCCAGCTGCTCTTCCCCCGGTCTGTAGACCTGCAGGGGATTGTTGTGACCCAAGTGCAGGACAGAGCACTTGGCCTTGTTGAACCTCAGCCCCCTGGCGTGAGGCCATCTATCCAGCCTGTCCAGATCCCTCTGTAGGGCCTTCCCACCCTCCAGCAGATTAACACTCCCACCCAACTTGGTGTCATCTGCAAACTGACTGACAGTGCCCTCATTCCCCTCACCTAGCTCTCTGATAAAGACATTAAACAGGACTGAGCCCTGGGGAACACACTTGTGACTGGTCACCAGCTGGATGTAATTCCATTCACAGCCACTCTCTGGGCCTAGCTATCCAGCCAGGTTTTACCCAGCAAAGGGTGCACCTGACCAAGCCATGAGCAGCGAGTTTCTCCAGGAGAATGCTGTGGGAAATGGTGGCAAAGGCTTTACTAAAGTCTGGGTAGGCACATCCACAGCCTTTCTCTCATCCACTAAGCAGGTCACACTGTCACAAGAGGAGATCAGCTCTGTGACCTTCCCTGGCAGCAGGGTCAGAGTGACAGGCCTGTAATTTCCTGGATCCTCATTCTGGCCCTTCTCATAGATGGTAGTTACATTTGCTCACTTCCAGTTAACTGGGACCTCCCCAGTTAGCCAGGACAGCTGGTAAATGATGGAAGGTGGCTCTGTGAGCACTTCCACCGGCTCCCTCAGTACCCTTGGGTGAATCCCATCCAGGCACAGAGACTTGTGCTTGTCTAAGTGTGTAACAGGTTGCTGACATTTCTTCTTGCGTTACATAATTCTTGGTTCTCCTCTGTGTGGAACAGCTCTTCAGTTCCCACCCTGTGAACATCACTGCTCACTCTCCTAAGCAAATCAGAATGAAATATTCATATTGGTCCAACATCATGCATAAGTGATAAGTCATTACTGAGAACTGGCACATCTTCTGTCTGCAGATTCAGAAGGAAAACATTTTAGAAAATCAAAATGTTACCTATTAGCACTGGAGTTAACAGTGTTGGTTCTTTTTGTTCCTTTAACTTTTTGACCACTGGAAGCAACTTGAGAACCCTGCAAGACAAAAACTGAGGTGTAAGCTCTGTTTAGCTATAAGTTCATGTACATACAGTACCTGCTTGTGTTGCAAATGCAAAAAATTGTTTTGTTTTAAAAAAAGCAAAAAAAAGTCCGCAAGACCCTTTAAATACAGAGTTCTGACATTCTACCCACTGTAATTTTCTAGGAAATTATTCTAAATAAATAAAATATAATAATATTGTTCCCAAACTGCTTCATCTGTTATTAATAATTCTATTCTTTGAACCTACTAAGTAAAATAAATCATACTGGTTTTTGTTACAATGAAGCAGATCATTGGATGGTTTTGCTTCACTTTTAATGGTTTTGGTGGATATGTGATATACTTGAAAAGTGTAATTTGAAAAGATGCCAAGACCCTCTCTTGACAGTGGAAGACAACATAATTTGTAATTCTTTAAAAATCTGTAAAAACATAGGACTTTGTTATGAACTTGGGAATACTGGGAAAAAAACAGGCTAGAGGAATAACTGACAATATTGATAATGCTGCAAGGGTCAATCCTCCAGCATAGCTAAAAATGTGGAGGCTTAGATGAAATTAAGTACTGCTTTGATGGTAACTTGAATATATGAAGAGTATGTTAGTGCTGACTGTTAATGCAAGAACTGAATAAAAACTGAAAAATGAAGTCATTAATGGAGCTTGCTTTCAAATTTGTCGTGTTTATATAATATATATATTATATATTATTAGATATTAGATATTAGATATAATATATATTATACATTATATATATTATATATGTTATATATATAATATATTTTATATAATATAATACAGTTTAAAAAGGAGGTATTTCACTGACTGTCCACATTTGGGATATGCATAATAAAAATAACTACTGTTAAAGCCAGTGGTACAATCTGTTATGCTGTGAAGAGATTAGGACTTGGCAATTCAGTTAAGTAGGGACATCGCTTCACCAAAGTCACTATATGTAGGTCATGGGTTTTTAGTGTGTTCAAAGGCCCTTTGTGCTTGAGGAGTGTGATCTGCATCTCATTCTAGAAGCTGTTTCTAAAGGAATGGTTTTTACTACTGAACTTCAGGTTTTGGTTTGTTTTTTTTTTTTTTTTTGTATGTGTGAAATGTAAAACTACTACTGTGCTCTCCTTCTGTGTCTGGAAAACTGCATCGGTTCTTCCATCATTTAACTGATGTTTTTCTATTGAGATGGGTACTGTCTGTCCTGTGTATATCCTGTCACACTGCTGTCTCTTACTGGTTTCTGCAGTTGTTTAAGAAAAAAAAAAAATCACTAAAAACATCTCTTGAAGGTCTTGGGAACTTAAATCCATATTACTGAACTTCAGCTTCACTGATGAAATATTTCTAGCCATGATTTATTGATATTGCAGAAGATGTGGCACGAATGGAAGGAAGTAGACAATTCTGTCACTTGTGTGTGTCATGCTAAAAGCCCCTGAAAAGGATGTGTTAAATTTGGTTAACACAAGCTGTATCAGCTCGACTTGCTTTTGCTTTTTTTTCCTTTTTTTTTTAGTTTGTTTATGATGTTACAGCAATACTTTGTTCCAGATGCTACTGTTAGGTACAAGTCCAAACATATATTTATGTAGTTAAGAAATGAGTTCATATTTTAATATGCTTTAATTCTAATACTCAAGAATGTAAACTGCTTAATATGTTGTTTACTGTTTCCATTGCTTGGGGAGATGCCTGAGCTTTCCTGTATTCTAAATGTCTGGGCACTGTTAACTAAAAAGTGGTTTGTATTTGTATTAATTTTTTTGTGTGTTTGTGTTTGGTGTTTTAGGTCCATTTTCCAGACACAGAGAGGGCAGAATGGCTCAACAAGGTAAGGGGTTAGACATTAGCATTGCTTCCAAATGGGAAGAGGCAGGAGGGAAATCTGAGATTAAAATAAAAAGTGAGTCAATAATCAGAGAACAGAGTAGTTTTAACTTTATGCGCTCTTTATACGCTTGAAGTTTCTGGTTGCTGATCCAGTTAGTCACAGGAAAGATTAAATCTATTTTCATGCTCTTGAAATTGTGAGTTTTGTAAATGATTTTAAGTAGCATTACAGTAATGACAGCTATAATTGTGTGGAAGTCATAGCAGCTGTAAACACAGTCTTTAATTTTCTACTTGTCTGGGATACTTTCCAGTTACTGTAGGTTCCTAACCTCCAATCTAAAAATAAATGAAATTTGCAGTTTTGTTTTGTGTGTGTGTGATAATCTGAGATAGAGATCTATGTAGCTTGGGTTTTTTTAAATTGCCCTTCATTCAAAGTGCATAGAAGAACAAGAGTCGATTAAAAAATAGTGAGAAAAAATAAGCAATGCAGACTTTTCAGATATGTCAGGGTTTTAAATATATAGACCTTACGGATGTAGTTAAGAGCTGTGCTTAATGCATTTCCTATTCCTTTTTACATGCAAATAAACTTAACCCTCTATATCCTTCTGCTGAACATCCAGCGTCAGTGCTGAATGCGTATGGGTTTGTGGAATAAAAGAAGAAAATTCATAACGTTGTTTTCCTCCTCTTCCTGTGCTTCAGATTTGTGCAAATGTATAAAATACACAAATTGAGAATTCCTAAAGGTTTCCTGCATGTAAAAAGGAACGAGTTTTGATGTCTGTAATGAAATCTGTCAAAATCTCCTATGTTTAAAATATATACAAAATTTCTTACATAAAGAATACTCTTTCCTTTTTCCTTATGGGTGAAATTGTGTTCCATGTAGTTTTGTTTTTTTCTCTCCTTAGACTGTAAAACAGATGTGGCCTTTTATTTGCCAATTCATCGAGAAACTCTTCAGAGAGACCATAGAACCAGCAGTGAGAGGAGCAAACAACCACCTCAGCACCTTCAGCTTTACCAAGATTGATATTGGTCATCAGGTCAGTGTCTGGGGAAGTTTTTCTGAGAGACCCTGTTGTTCATACCATTTTCATGTAGCCTGTTCAAATCTACACAGAAATATTTCCCCCCCACACTCTCAAATGTTAGGAAGCCTGAAGTTAAGTTTCAGGTGTGATAGAGGGGAATTGTTTTTCTCTCTTCATGGCTCTATTTCACATATATTGCAGTCCATTATACTTTACTGCGCCTTTTGTGTGTTGGGGATTTTTATTATTCTTTTTCAATTGTAAATTCTTTTTCACAGTGCCTCTGTCCTGCCCTAGATATCACTTGTATCACAGACTGTAGCATGCATTCCTTTGAAGTCATACTAGTGTTTAAATTAGCTCCCACACCTCTGTATCCTTCTGCAGCTGGACAGAGTTATCTCGGGCATGACAAACAGCTCTTCTTACTTTATATTGCAGCCTTCACTGAGCTGCATCCTGTGAGCTGCACAGCCCCAACACAGTGGGAATCTGGCAGTACTGAGAGTTTGATTTTACTTAAATTACTAAGAAGGTGTAAATAGAAATATGATGATTTTTCCAGAAAGGAAGAACTCACAAGTGAGGTCACCAGTCATCCTCTCCTGCCTTGAGTTTGATGAATGTTCAAGGCTTGGGAATGTTTGATTTATATGTGTTGCTTCTATATGAGGAAGGGAGAGTAGAAACACATGATTTAGAGAAAGAACACAAAGTGGCTGACACAACTTCTTGTGGGAATTACCAGTTCTTTTCTATCCATTCTCACTAAATTCCACTTACGGCAACTACATTTTTGGGAATTAAATTTAGCTTCTTGTTTTAGTTGCACAGAAAAGAATGTTTTGGGAGTATTTGACATACACTTGTACAGAGAAATTAGATGTTTATTGAGGGAATAGGGAAAGCTTGATATTAAACATTTTGTAAATCTTGAGATTTACCCAGGGTCATTGTCAGAACAGTTGTGGTTAAGTGGATCCCAGCAAGATAATTTTTACCCTTGAAATAACAGTGTGAACTAAATTGATAGCTTTGCTTCACACCTTTTAACAATGCTTATAGTAGATTCTTAACTTCAGGCATGAATGTTTCTATATTCGTCTTTATTTCAAAGTTAAAAGCTTAATATGCTATAATTAGTAGAAGAATCCAACCTTTCCTTGCTTCATTGTTTCAGCCTCTGCGGATAAATGGCGTAAAAGTCTACACTGAAAATGTGGACAAAAGGCAGATCATTTTGGATCTTCAAATCAGGTAAACTTTATTACTGTATTGCAGTGGTGTCCAAGCTTTATAATATGTGCTTTGTTTGATTTGTCAGTTATGTTGGCCTGAAAGGAGAATTGCTTCATTTCACAGATGTAGTTAGTTCTAATTGTGTATGATTGGAGGAAGGAACTGCATACTGTAAATAGCATTTATCTGAGGGAAATGGAATATCAACTCAGTGGGACTGCATCATTGAAGTCACGTTGGTTAATAAAAAAATACTTTCCAAAGATAAAGCACTATCTTTGATACTTTTTTGAAATGTATTAAAACTTTGCCATCAAATTTAGTCTAAAATTCAGGATACAAGATTTTTGCTTTTTTTTTTTTTTTTACTTTTCTCAGTTACTTAAATTTTTTATAAACAGAATATTAGAAAATACGATAGCTACAGAAGTACTTTTGCTCATACCACTAACCAAATAAATGTGTGTATCATAAAATGTCAGAATGACTGTTCTCCGTCGCTTTGGGTTTCTTTGCTACTTCATCATGACCCTTTTATGTAGGGGACCCTTTCTGAGTAGATCTACCCTACATTTGCCCCAGAGTGACAAAGAGAAGATGCTGCTGGGTCTTTCCTTGTGTTTCAGAGGTGGCTGGGGCAGGGCCCAGTCTTTTCTGAAGTGGATCACTTTATTTCTCTAGGCAAAAGACAGCTATCCAAATCAGGGGTTGATGGTGCTGGACAAAATAGGATTGACTCTTGAGAGCTTCTTTCTCTGGATGGATGTGTTAGCCCTAATGGAGACATTTCCTTCAGTTTTCTCTTTGCCACTTCTGGCAGCAGCTGTGAGAGCAGCCTCACCTCTTCAGAACTAAACCCTCTGGAAAACAATCTGACCACTGTGGACACAGTGCAAAGAAATTGGTTTTGAGAAGCTGTTTTTGAGACATTTGGGAGGCCAAATCTTCTGAGACCATTTCTGCCCTTTAAGGCAGAATTATTCCCACAGGAGGACAGGGTAAATCTAGTACTTTTTTTTTTTTTTACCTCCTGCTCATCTTCATGAAGTAGAAGGCCAGTAGGTTTGTACAAAAATTTCAGGAATAATGTCCCATTACCTAGACCTGTCTCATTGCAACCTACTTAGGGAAGTGGTGAAGAGCTGCAGTAGAATCCAATCTAAAAGGCTGTAATAAGTTCCTTGAAGTGGTTTAAATAACAATAATAGTGCTGAGCCCATTTAGCCCAACAGCCTGTCCCTGCTGCTGGCAGCATAGGCTTCCAGGGAGAGAATGGAAACAAGAGCTATGGAGTGACTGTCGTAGCTTCCAGGAATTAAGGCTTAGACAAAACCATCATCAAAGGAAGTCCTGTTTCATATTTAAGCCTTCTCCTTGACACCTCGTTTGGAAAGGGCTCTTTTTCAAAGGATTTACTATGCAAGTTTAAGGCAGAGAGCACCTCAGTATCAATTGTTACTGTTTGATGTTTGGGGTTTTTGAATATTTTATTTTATGTATCCTCCACTGGTCCATTACTGGGATTGTTTCAGTAGTAACAGGAAGAATAAGTGTCTCTGTAATAAGTGTTCTTGGCACAGAGTTATGTACAGATACCAACCCTGAACTGTGTCTTAGGGAATCAACATCATTGCAGTTTTGCAAGATTATAAAGAACACTTTCACTGCTGGAGAAAAATCCATCCTTTGGAGTATTTATCCTTGTAGATTTTAATCTCCAGTTAAAGAATTTTGTTATAATTTTAATTTATTTATTAGTTTAAAATTAGGAGCTTTCTATAAACTCTTCATTCCCTAAATAGAGTTGAGAAGGAAAACAGTTTCTAAGCATTCGTTAGAATAGCTGTAGGAAGCCAGACTCTGTGGGGAGTGTGGCAGGGGAAGGAAGGAAAGATTTTATTTTATTTATATTTCAATTTTGGTTTTAAGTACATTAATTCTTTTAATAATTCCCTTTTATCCTGCCATTTCACTGTTGTGGCTTCCTGTAGTCCTTTCTACTGTCAATTGTTTGTGGTGGGGTATGAGCATTTGCTTTGGACCTTCTATACAGTACATTTAAGTAGTTTGCAAGTGTCTCCAAAACACCTGAGGATTTTTTTACATTATCCTTGAGGGGTTTTTGTTTTTTTTTTTTTTTTTTTTGTTCTGCTTTTAATTTTAATTGCAAAAGGAGTGTGTTTTGGTTTAATTTTTATTGTTTCTGCAAGGATATTGAGTGTATTATGATCCTTGCTTTAGAGTATTTTTCAGAACCTTTTGAAACAGGTCCTGTTCATCGCTCAGGATCCAATTAAGAACTTCACTCTTCTAAGCAGCTCAAATGGCTAATCCACAAAATACTCATTGGAAAATGTATTTAAAGGTTCAATTTCAGGACAATGTTTGCAAAAGGAACACTTTGGCTTTCTCTTACTGTGGAGTTTGTACTAAAAAATTCACAGAATCACAGAATTAACTAGGTTGGAAAAGTCCTCTGAGATCATCAAGTCCAGCCTATGACCCAACATGACCGTGTCAACTGGACCACAGCACCGAGTGCCACATCCAGTCTTTGCTTAAACACCTCCAGGGATGGTGACTCCACCACCTCCCTGGGCAGCCCATTCCAATGTCTAATCATCCTTTCTGTGATGAAATTCCTCGTAATGTCCAACCTAAACCTCCCTTCGCCCAGCTTGAGACTGTGTCCTCATATCCTGTTGCTGATTGCCTGGAAGAAAAGACCGACCCCGACTTGGCTACACCCTCCTGTCAGGCACTTGAGAGACCAGTAAGGTCCCCCTGAGCCTCCTTTTCTCCAGGCTAAACATCCCCAGCTCCTTCAGCTGCTCCTCATGGGACTTGAGCTCCAGACCCTTCACCAACTTCTCTGCCCTTCTCTGGACCTGCTCCAGCACCTCAATGTCCTTCCTGAACTGAGGGGCCCTGAACTGGACACAGCGCTGGAGGTTTGGCCTCACGGTGCCAAGTACAGGGAGGAACAATTGTCAAAACTCATGTTACAGTTTAAAAGTCTGGTTCTTGGTGACAAAGACAGGCAAGGCAAATAATTTTAACTACTTGAGCAAACGAAGATAAAGTCTAAATAAAATGTTAATTTGCTAAAGTGCATGAATGTAGTAAATACTTGGGGAAGGTTAAAGGTTATCTTTTTTTCTGTTGACCCCTAAACTCTGTAAAATTAAATGTGAACTGTAGTAAAGAAAGTGAAAAAAGATTGAGAGACTGAAGAAATGGTTGTTAATAGCTTATAACTGAGCTTTTTCACCTTCTCATGACACAAAAAATTTCAGGCACTGAAACAGTTTTATGCTGGAAATGTTTTTTTTTCCTGTGGCATACTTGAATGGAGAAACTCACTACCATTGTAGTGACAGAAGACAGATGTAAAAATAGGGTCTAAAGACCTTCTAAAAATAATTACGTAAGATAGTCCACTGTACAGAATCACATATCATTGTAATAGGGAATATTACAGGAAATAATTTTGTCCTAATCATTGCTTTTTGGTGGTTTTTTAACTTTTTTTTTCTTCTTGTTTTGTTTTTTTTTCTCTTCTGTGTATCTTCCATGAGCTACAATGGCCAGATGAAGTATTTTGTGCTTCTGGTTTGATTCAGTACAGCTGCTGTTATATTCCTATGAGAGTGTCCTCATTAAACTGTAATCTATCTCAGTGATCTGTACCTTAATAGGGACCATAAATATTCCTGGGATATTAGGATCTGAATGTACAGAATTTGCTTACTAAATGAGCCTTCAAGTTGTATGTTATGTTTCAGTGGAATTGTGTACGGTATCGACCGTTCATGGACCCAGCCGAGTATCTTAGGGGTTAAAACCATATTTAGTTTTATTATAAGGTTAAAAGTTGTTGACTTATTACCCTCAAAGGCAGTTTGTTGCTATTTTTACTTCAATTTGTCATCATGTTGTTATGGATTTCCAAACGAGCTTCCCGGTGTTCATAACACAAATAGTTCCGATGCTACAGAGTGTCGGGATTGAGGTTTCAGTTGCAGGTTTTAGTTGACCTTGCTTCTCTGTGTCATGTTGTTATGCAATTATACCTATTTATGTGGGATTGTATTTATATATATCTTTACTATCTCTATATATAGTTAGATGGGTTAAAAATAGAAATTACATCGCTTTAAATGGTGCATTAAAAATTATATACCTATTTTTAAACTGTACAGTCACATTACATTCTTTCCAAGGAAAGCAACTGTCAGCTTCTTTTGACATAGACCCCATCGTGCTGTTGTCTTCCTGTTCCCCAAACTGGTCATTGAACAAAGAAGATTTGGCATAGTGTTATCTTTTGAATAGTCAAAACCAAGTTTTTAGAAGAAAATCTTGGTGCTATTACTTATTTTTGTGTAAGGGATTGATAAGATTTGTATCTGTTGAAATCCCACAAGACAGCACCAGCACACACACAGCAGAGGAGGCTACAGGTGATTTGGATGATGGATATCTTAAATGCAGCAACTCTCACCTTTGTTTTCTTCTGGTAGTTCCTCATGGCCATCAGTTGTCAGGGGGAGGGAATGGGAGTCCTGCTGTACTGCTTTTGCTGTCAGAGTAGGTGATGTCTTGACTTGATCCTAAAATGGCCCATGGGGAGAGAAACTCCATTTTGTTCACAATTCCACAGACATTTTTGTAATAAGGTTCCCTCATCCTCCTAAACACGACTGAACAGTGTTTCATTTGATGGGCTGGGCCTGAGGATCCTCATGTGCAGAAACCTGGGCTCTGCTGCAGACTCTGGAACGGGATGCCCTGCAGAAGAAACAACTTCCTCCTTCCAGCAATGTCTGGCTTAGTTTAGGCTGCCTTATCTCCATCCCACTTGGTTCTTTCTTCCATTTTCTCTAACTGGGCAGTCTGTTCAGAAAGCTTTTCAGATTTTATTTGTTCGTCTGTTATGACCTGTGTCTTCTTCACTAGTCTGGTCATCCAGCTCATCTCTCCCTAACTGTAGCATGGTATTGAATCTGCTGGGTTTTGGTTTTAGTTCTCATCCTGTGGAATCATTGACCAGTTCCCTTGTTAAATCAGTCTCAGGCTTTCTTCCTGAATTCCTTGTTGAGTCTCAGAATTTGTTTGTTTTCAGAACCAATGTGTCTCACAGCACCAGCAGTTCTTGGGAAAAAAGTTGCTCAATTCTGCTTGTACATGCTTGACCTGCATGGAGCTTCAGAAAAAGCAGCTAAAAATCCAAGCCTGAGCTGTGTGCAAATCATCTTGTAGCCTTGTAGCATGATCAAAGTAGATGGAACTTCTTTTTACCATCTTCTACAAATCTGAGATACAGGGCAGCATCTGCCAAATGTCAGTCATTTGACCTTTCATGCCCTAAAATGGGATGCAAGAACTATTCAAGGAAAACCTTGCATCATTTTTAGTGTATTATTCCCTAATTTGCTTCCTGCCTTCTCTCCCTTCAGAAAGGATTCAACTTTCTTTTGCTTAAAACTTGCTTAAAGGATCGTTCAGCTCAGCATTCCCAGCTCACTGAAATTCTAAATATGACTGTGTTTGCAAGTCTATGAATATTTCAGACAACTTTCATTTTCAGCATAATCTCTGTCTAGTGCTTCTCATGATGATGTTAGATGAGAGTGGATTTGGGTACATGTCCTATCAGTGATATCTATGGAGAGTTTTCCTGAAATGGAGCAGGAATTCTGTGTCCATTATTTCCCAGAAGTAAGGCCACTTGTGTGTTTTCTCTTGTGCATTTTTCTGGAGATGATAACTGGCCTAGGTATTAATTGGAGCGATTTTGATGGCAGTGGTGACACTTTGAAGGGGGTGTTTTTACAAACTTGACTTTGTTCTATGTTCTGATGTTCCAACATGCATTTTTTATGCATAGACTGAGATACAAAATACGTTGTCATGACAGTGCAAAACAGAGATAATAGTGTATTTTAGTCCATAAAAGTGAAATCTATACTTTCTATTTTGGTTTAGTTTTGTTGGAAACTGTGAAATTGATTTGGAGATCAAGAGATACTTCTGCAGAGCTGGTGTGAAAAGTATACAGGTAAAATTAAAATTTTTGATATTGATATCACTGAATCATTATTTTCTAATGAAATAATTTATAAGAAAGAATGAGTAATTGTGTAGTTTTGTTGCTTACTATTTTTTTCTCAGTTGAATAGTATTGATATTGCATAATAATTTCAGTAACATGACTTGGGGAAAGGATACATTTCTCTAAGATGTAGAGTTATTTTAAATATGTAACCTACAGGAAAAGCTGGAGATAATTTCACATCAAACCAATATTCATGTCATGTGGCAGTTCATAAAGGGACCATGGAGCTTAAAATTTTTATTTTACTTAATAGTTCAGTATTAGATGCAATTATTAGTAGGTACTATTAGTATTAGTAGCCTTGCCTTCTGACATTGTTTTTGAAATTTTCTTAGCTTTCTGGTAACAGATGTCTCTCTAATGAGGAAAATTAGTTTGTTCTTTTGCATGTGTGTGCCTTGACACATCTATAACCATTTACCTGCTTTTGTTCTATTACCTGTGGATGCTATTTCTTGTTTCTTTTGGCAGGTTTGTTTACATTGAGCTTTATAAACAATCTACTTCATAGTTTTAGCAAAATTACCACTAATGTGACACAGCAGCATGCAGATGAATGTAATGAATTTGTAAACCCAACTGTTAAGTGCTTGTGTGAAGTTTTTTTGGTTTGGATGACATGTAAAGCTATACAAACATATAGTTCATCCATAAGCCAGAATTTAATTAGAAGTGTGAGCATTGTCAGCAGATAAGTTTTATTTGAAACTTGAACTAAAGTCAGTTCTATTGTCTTTTTTTCCCTCCTCTTCCACAGATCCATGGCACCATGAGGGTTATCCTGGAGCCACTAATTGGAGACATGCCCCTAATTGGAGCACTATCCCTCTTTTTCCTTAGGAAACCTGTAAGTACTTTTGCCTCTCTCTCCACTCTCTTTAGAGTGCTGATGACAGTAGTCAGAAGATGATGGAGCAAGAACTGAGCAGCAAAAGGAAAGAACTTGGGAAATTAACCATTTGGTTAAACTTTCCTTGATAAATACTGGACAAATTTTATTAATACCAGAAAAAAACAATATGGTTAGTAATTACCTTGGAATTTGGAAATGTGTTTTGTCAAAGCTGTCAAACTTTTCTTACAAGTCTTTTGGATAAGGAAATATCAATACAAATACAATATCTAGATTTGTTATAAAAAAAGCTTTTGTTACTGTTCTTACGACAGTCTGCAGGTAGTCATGGTCTAAGTTAAGATTGACAAAATCTGTGCAAGATTGTTTTGAGAACCATGCTGGTGTTAGCACAGATTAAATTTAGAATGGGTTTTTTGAAATTACTCACCCACTTTGAAGTTTTTTGTCCCAGGTAGCAGGGGGGCAATTTCCATTACATTTACCAATGACCCCAAGTATGAGGATGGATAAAGCACATAGTGGGATGGAACTGGAATTTAGGAGTTCAGAAGCTGAAAGGAGAGAGAATGTCATGTAATTCAACTGGAATATGTGCTAGGGCAAAGGGCACATTTGGGAATAACAGTGAAACAAAGGTGAACCAACAAGGTCTTGCTGGTATGGAAATGATACAGCCAGGTTGGAGAGTGTAAACAAGAGGACAACCCGCAAATGCTTTCAGTTTTAGGCACAGCAGTTCAACAGATCTTGTTTTATAAAAATACAAAGAAGAAAATAAGACAAATTGCACTCTTGCTGGTGGAAAATTCTTTGATGTTGTAGCTGTGTCTCAGGCAGTTTCAGCAATTGCAAGTTTAGTACTGCTCATAATAAGGATCGGTAAGAGAGATCAATAGAAAATGTCTCTGTAGCGTAAGAATTTCCATGATCTTCACATCTTTAAAGAAATTAATTGTTTCCATCTCTTGGAATTATATTATCCATTGGAAGCTTTTGTTTCTTGGATATGTCCTAATTAAACATTGAAATGTATGATGCCAAGATTTAACAGTTCCAGACTGCTAGGTCACAAATTACAAGTATATGGGTTTAGACACTTTGAAGCATCTCAGATTGATCATCTTGGTTCCTCAGCAGTCTGCAACTCTGAAAAGTTTGTTTACTTTTCAGGGTTTGGGGGGGTGGGAGTGAATTCTTTACTTCAACAGCTTTAGAAGGTATGTTGTTATTTTGTTGAAGGAAATCACATTCCTGTAACACAGTTCTTTAGACCAAGTGTCCTATGATAAATTTTTTGCTAACTTGTTGGAAAGATAGGTTTGTGTGGGTGTTTCTGTATGGCCTGGGAAAAACTTGTGGTGTCACTTGTGTCATTTATGTGCCTTGTTTCATCTGTCTAGAGAAACCATGTGTGCTTGGGTAGAGGGACTGTAGACTTAAATATAAGTAAAGTATGCAAGAATTTGGAAATATTTTGTGGCTAATTTAGTGAGGTTTTTTGTAAAAGTGAATCAGTTCATGCAAAGCTGATAAAACATCAGTGGTCTTGTTTGGAAATAATTGTTGGGGAAGTACATTGGGATGAACCAAATTTGGATTTCCACACATTTCTTTGAAGTGAGTTAAAACATTAGGAGATCTCTGCTTAAGTTTCCTCTCGTTTTTACCCTCTGGCTGAGCAGTGTGAGTGCAGGGCATCTGTTACTGTTCATGTTTATACTGCAGACTAAGCACAGCCCTGACAAGGATTGAATGCTGACTGATGCTGGTTTGCACTATGTAATTGTTAATGTTCTCTCTGATATTATTATTTTGCTATTTAGTGCTCTTCTAAACAATTTCCAGACTCAGTACAGTGCCCAGCTCATTGCATGGACAATCCAATAAACAACTTCAATGCAAACATTCTGTTTTAGAGGAGCAGGGAGAAGAGGTTAGCTTTGTGGACAGAGGCTGGCTTTTTATCTTTCTTTTTTTTTTTTCCCTATGAGAACAACCTTTCTTCAAGTTCTAGATGTGGTTTATGTTGTCTCTCTCAGTTCTGTTTTGTATTGACTGACAAAGTGAATACAGAGCACAGTCCTTCTGCAGAAGCCATTCTGACACTCAGTGCTGGAGTCACTTCCTTGGGGTACCTCCCACAGCTACTCCTGCTTTGGTGCTTTCTGGGGGAGAGGTAGGAAAGCTGGCAGTGGATGGGGAGGGAGGAATCAGCAGCAGCCTTGCTTGTAAGGCAGCTCCAGACACTTCTCTGCTTCCCAGCATGGTGCTGTGGCAGCTTGGATCCAAACCTTACACTTGTGGTACTCCCAGAGACCCCTCCAGCAGATTTTGGCTCCGCACTGTGCCCAGTCCTTTCTCTCCCTGATGTTCTCTAAGTGTTGTGCATCTGCAGAGTGCTTAATTAGGACAACTAGCACCTGAGTTAATAAACTGAAAATACATCAAATGAAACACATCTCCTTTGTGGTCAGTGTCTGACCTTTGGGAAATACTTTGTCCATAGTAATTTTATCCTTACTCCATGACATGTTATTAGGGGTTTGACTGACCTAGTGGGACAAAAAAGAACGGGAAGTAGACTGGAGTATCAGTTTGGACTATTAAAAGTCAAGCCTCTCCCCCCAATGTATTCAATTACAAAAATATTAAAAGTATTTTTCACCCTCCTTCCATTTAAAAACTAAGCTAGAGGTCAAGGTCCAAGCAAATGTTAAGGGTGAATGGTCCAAAAGATAATTAAGTTATTCCATAATTTTGACAGTTATACATGGCTGTTCAGCTTTTTCCAAGCAGACTTCTCCCCACACTGCAGTGTGTTTTCTTAGTGTTTATTTTTCTAACTTCTGTAGAAAAATGCAAAATAATGCTTATTATAGCAATACCCAAATTCTGCTCTCTTATTAGAGAGCAAGTGGCTGCAGCCAAGGAAAGCTTTTCTTAAATATTTTTGTTAGAAGAGAAGAGGAATGAGTTGGCAACTAGCATTAGATTTTGTTCTCATATTTTCCAGCCTAAAGTAACTGGCAACAATTCCTCTTGCTTTGTATCATCTGTTTGCTGGCCTTAATGACTATATAAGGCAACATGGCCTAAATTAATAGTTCTGAGCATACTTGTTTAATGAGTTTACCACTCTCATTCTTCTGAGTAATGCATGGGGTTTGATGCTTCCAAGAGTTCTAACACTGTATGAAACTTCTTATATACTGTATTTTGTGGTTCTTGTGAAAAAGGTACTAGAAGTTTCATAATCTTCATATGTCCAAATATGTAGGAGATTTCAAGGGAAAGAAATATGTGTATTCTAATGTTTGAAGTAGTCTTTTAAATCTCTGAGTGTCAGTGCTAGAGAGAAGGTAGCAGTGTGTAAATAGTCAGGATTTGTAAGGCTGTTTACATACTTCTCCTTATGTTAACATTATGATAGTTACCAGATATTTGGCTTCTCGAAGTTTCTGTTATCTTTTACTTTTTAGGCCAAACCAGTACATAGTTACTTTGGTTTTTGGTTCAGTTATAGAAGTGTATATGGCTTACAGTTGTACTGCAAACTGGTAATTTTCAAAAGCTAGTTCAGTGACACACTGAATATTGAAGGTGTGTCCTAACCCAACCTTTTTCTCTTAAAAAAAACCCTACCCTCCCAACAAAATAAACGTATGAAAATACTAATACTATTGTTCCAAAAAGAACAATGGCTGGAAAACAGGATGTCTTCCAGGAAAAGTGGGCAGCTTTTCCAAAGCTCTCATTTTTAGATTCACAGTTTTGCCTTCCTACTTGCTGACTTAAGCACTACTCTCCCTCTACTCACTTTACAGATTAGTTCTGTCCTGTAGTTTTATTTTAATATTGGTTTAGGTTCATTTAATATTGGCTGCCTTTGGAAAATTGGCTGGATGTGACTTTCAAAATTGTAAGTATTGATGAATATTAAATTCAAAAGAAGTGCTTGTAGGAAGAATGAGTCCTAGTGAAATGGCTGGAAAAACCACAAAGTGGTTATGTAGAATGCAGAAGAATGTTGTTTTGGTTTGCTTTTAGTTGATCAAAAATGCCTTTACAACATATAAGACTAATGTTCAAAATTCTATAACCTCTTTTAAAGGGGTTTGTGAAGCACCTGGATAAATGCTGATGTGCAGGTAATATTTGATAAGAATTAGTCTTGTTTCTTATAAAGTGAGAGTGATTTGCACTGTTACTCAACATACTTGTAATTTGCTATACTTACATTTTTTCAGTGATTTCAAATTTTCATAGCTTATGGGATGTTTCAGGGGCCATCACAGTTGGTGCTTCCACAGTACCATATTCTTTCCTCCCTGTGCCCTCCCATTCAATGTTATTGTCTCTCCTAAACTAGTGTGGAAACTTCTGCTCCTGGAGGAAGCTGGTTAAGGGACATAAACTGGCAGGATATTAAACACAACAAGAAGTGTCCTGTTTGCTGCCCTTCAGGTGTATTTTAGCATCCTGAGCTGGCTCACTACAGAATCAGGAGATTCTCAGGACTAGTGTGAGGGTGTGAATCGAAATGCAGATTGGTAGAAAGGCAGAAAGTGGAGAGAATTGGCTCGAACTGAAGCTGTGAGGAGCTGACACTGGGGAACAGCAGGTGCCCTGGGCTTGTGTAAAGTCAGCTGGATCCTTCTGGTCACTTCAACTCAAAACTTGTCTGCTCTGTCTCTAACCTCCCTACTACACATCTTATCTCTCTTACCTCACTTAAATCTTCTGAGAGTTACAACTGAAAAGCTCAGTACTGCTAAACACAGTTCCTGAGCAGAGATGTGCTGTGTTTTCCATAGCAGTGATGAAAGACTTTCTGTAGTATTGTGTAGTCAAACCTCATTTGAGAGCCTGAGTTTATTATATATTTGCTGAGGAGATAAACTGGATAATGCTACATATTAAATTATTATAATAATATTAGCACTGAGCCCTGTAGTGATAATGGGCTGTGCTCTGTTAACAGGCAAATTGTACCGTGTCTCTGCATGACCATTCACAAGCAACAGAAAAGGGCATGTTAGTCCCCTCCTTGTAATAAATTTCTGAGAAGAATCACAATTTATCCCATGGAATTGTATCATTGGGCCCTGTAATAGAGCTTAAATTTTTCCTACAGAAGTCTTACCCTTCCATAACTTGATTAAGAGGAAGTTGTTAATCAGCATTTTAAAAATACTCTGTGGCTTCTCTTCTGAGAGTCAGTAGTGCTTATGGCAGCCAAATCAAGCCACAAGGTTGGCAGTGTTAGAAGCTGCCTTTTGTGTGGCTGTGAACTTTATTTATGGCCCTGTGTATTGTACATTCCAGTACATCTTTTTCCCTTTGTAAAGGTTTCTGGGGTATTGAGAACACCCAGTATGTTCAAAGCTCATCAGATTTTAGCCTTTTCTTATGTGCTGCAGGGCTTTATTTTTTGTATTTCTTTTAAACTCTACTGCGTTTATGTGTTGCGTTAGTTCTCGGTACAGAGCCTTGGTAAGACATGAATTCCTTGGTTTTCAGGGAGGAAACATAATTTGTTTTCACTCCTCTGAGCAGAGGAAGAATTGAGAGAGCTTTGAGTAACAAGACACACGTTCTACTTGGTTGGAAAGTGTAACTGGTGTCTGAAATCCCGCTCCAGGCCAGTGAGGTGGCTGGGAAGAGTCTCTGCAAGGCTTAGCACCTCTCTCACTTGCAATGTGTTGTGGAAAGACACTACATCATTTCTGGCTTCTGGCAGAATTTCACTTGGTGACAAATCCTGAACGCAGTCTTTCCAGTGCCCTGTTTTTTCTGCTGCAGAGAACCAGCTGGCATTCCCTGAATTTAGCTAAACTAAGAGAACCATGCATTGCTCAAAGCAGTGACAGAGAAGGAAATGAGATTGTTTAGCTATTTTTTAAATATAGAAGTTTTTTATATTCAGTGCTTCATAAAAGATTCATCAGTCTTTTGCTTACTCCCTTTTTCTCTGTAGGGCTCTTCAGTTAGTTAGGATGGTGATGTTGCTTTAACCTGCCCTCAGGTTAGGGAGATTTGCCTCTCTTAGTCTACTATGAGTTTGTCTGCTGCCAGTGTTATTTCTTTACTACTGCAGGTATAAGATGTTTTTTTGTCTGACCTAGTGTTGATGTGTGGAAAACTCTTTGTTTTCTTACATTACAAAAGATGTATCTTATGCTGGTCTGATTATGTTAGAAAGCCAAGTGCAGAGTTTAAACAACCTCATTGAAAGGAATGTCAGGGTGATGGGCAGGGAGAGATAGAACACTAAAATTAAAAAAAAAACAAACCAAACAAAAACCAGAAGAAAACCGTTTGTCACTTATACCTGTAGACATAAAATTAAAGTGTGTGTTCTTGCTGGTAGAACTGGAAAGGAGGCTCTGTGGTGGGCAAATGTAACAAATCTCATCTGCAAGGAGAACTTACCTTCAAAGCCCACATAGCGAAAGCTTGATTGATGCCAGGAAGGCTCATGTTCCTTCCCAAATGTTTAATGGCTTAAGATTTATTTGCAAAGCTTTTCTAATAATCCTGTAAAGTGCTTAGCCTTAGTAATGTTTTTTTAATTTCTGAGCTTCAACTTTGACTGAAAAAGATTTGTCTTTAACATTTCTGAAATTGGCCTTTGTCTTCGTATTTATTCCTGTGGATGAGGAGAATTTCTGATATTATATGTCCTGATTGCATTTCTTGTCTATATGGCCACTCTTAGTGGCACTGTTTTTTTGTGATTTTTGTGTAATTATTTTATACATTCTTCATGCTCTAAGGACTGGTGACAGAATGAATTGGTAGCCTTGTGTTTGAGAAGAGATGTGTAATAATCAAAGTACTGACAGTGACATTGTATCATAGGCACTGTATGTGTTTCATATGCTGCTGCAACCTTTTGAAATGCTTTTTAGTCACATCAGTGGAAAATATTTCAGTTCTCAGTGGCATGTCTTAGGTTGTTCTTCGTTTTGGTTTGGATTGTGGCAGTTAATACAGAAACCACTATGACACGAGTTGCAGTTGAGCGTAGGAGATGTTTGGCAATGCTGAATTTCAGCATGCATTGTGTTGCTCAATGCATTTATTGGGTTAAGTCTATTTAGGAGACAGCACAGGACTCTGCTGTGTTAACTGTCATGGTAATACACGAAACAAAACAGGAAAAGAACAGGAAATGCAGATATTTTCTCATTTGCTATTTAGTCTGAAAACATAATTATGTAAAACTGTTAAATATGGGATGCAGGTACAAGCACCTTCGGGTAGGGACCACTTTTTGGAGGTATTTATGGGTGTGCATTTGCCTTACATTTCACCTAGGATAATGAAAAAATAATTAATCATATAATAAACTGGGTTCTTTGTCTTAAAGCAGTATCAAATTATTTCTTCCAGATCCTTGGTAGGCTACATAGATTTTTAAAGTGTCACATAATGTACAGTTAAAGCTTGTGTTTAGAACAAGAGAATTAGTCTGAAAACTCAAGTTGTGGTTAGTCTCATCAGCTCGTACAGCCCAGCCCAGCGTTAGCCTTGTTTGTGGCAAGGGCATGTTGCTGACTCATGTAGATTCTTGCAATACATCCCATGATATGTCTTGCCTTTTGTTTTGAAATACCTGGTTATTACATCTTATTACCTTTTTCATTGAAAGGATAATGATTTTTTTTTTCAGCTTAATTGTTTGCTACAGGTAGGCCAGGTAATGTTTTTTATAGGTAACGTTGCTGAAATATTTTGCCAGCATTACAAAAGTATATTAAGTAACAGCGCTTCTTATGTGAGTAAATGTGTTGTATTATCTTTAGTGGAAGTATTCACAAAGGAAATCACTAATTAAACTATTAATAGACCTTTTGTAAAAGAGAGGTATGTGCTATTTTTTTAAAAAAGAAAGTGAGTGTAGGGTGATGATTCCTGTCTGTGGAAATATGCAACATATATTGTTGTAGAGGTCTGTTGTTTTGTTTCAGCTTTTAGCTGAACCACCACAATCAGTCTTTTAACTGAGGAATCTCAAAATCCTTTTATCATGCAGTTATGCTTAGATGAGGTTATTTAGGTTTGGTAATTGGGTGAGTTTGGATTTGTTTGTTGCCTGTATAGTCGGTTAAGTTCTATGCAGTTAATAGAAAGCACTCAGTGGGAAGGGAAATAAGGAAACTCGGGTCTGTTGGTTTTGTTATCTAGAAATAGAATATTATAGGATTGAAAAGGACATTTTACATTAGTTGTTGATGCCAACAGTCCTGAAACAGAATAGGTGCCTTTATACAGCATAATATTCTGTAAAGATTTTCGGTGAAGAAAGTATATATAATCTAGTAATGAGTGACCACGTTAATTATTTCTGAGGATTTTTTCACTTTCATACTTAATCCTGTTGATACCTATTTTCTTTACTGCATCAGTGCTAGAATGAATTTGTCTCTTTGTCATTGAAAACAGCCTTCTCTATGTTTGCAAGCTGTTGTCATGTCCTCCTTCCATCTTCTTAATTCCAGTCCTTCATTCTTTCTGTGGGTCATGTCTTCTAGATCTCTTATTTTGCTGCTCTCACACGGGATTCTTCTTCAACTTATTATACTTTTGCAAATTTATGTTGGTGACTGTAACAGGTCTATGGTGAATCCAAAAATATTTCTCCAGAAAATGAGACCACATTTCATTATTCTGTATTGGTTGTATGGAGTAGATCCTGTGTACCTGTGTATGTTGGGTGTGTGTGTAAGGGTGGATAAGAGGATGGTGAGTTTTTGTAACTGTTTTAAAAGAAGTGTCTGAAAATTCCTTAGAATGGAAGAGACTCGTTTTGTTTGTATAAGAAAATCCTGGAAACTAGTTATTAAATCTCCACAGATCAGCATCTATAGCAATAGGGTTTATTCCCTCAGTGTTATGAATTCTAAGTCACTTTTCTTTTTTTTTTCTTCCCCTCCCTCCTCCTTTTCTCTGTAATTCACAGCTTTTGGAAATTAACTGGACTGGACTGACCAATCTTCTGGATGTTCCGGGACTGAAGTGAGTATACCTAGAGCAGTGTTTGTTATATCTGCACCCTTAGCAAGCCTCAGAAAACCTGAAGACCGTCAATTAAATCATATTTAGGTTAGCTGACTCTGAGCAGTTACCTCATAATGTAGAATTCTATGAAACTGCTCAGTTTGCAGAAGGCAGTGATTTCACCACAAGTCAAAGGACATCAAAAGTGTATCTCGTAGGCCTTGTTAACAGTATTTTGAAAATATCATTTTTAATCTGCATTTTTAAGTGTTCTCAGCCTTTCCAGACTTCCAGAATCTTGTGAGTTTCCTATCTGCCATGTCCTAAGACAGCAGAAAGACCAAGACCCCTTTTTTTGCGCCAGTGGGTTCACAACATCTTGGCTCCTGGCTTTGTGTGCCAGTCCATCTCTGTTTGCTTGTGTAAAGGTAGTTTGAAATACCTTAAGACTCTACTCAAACTAAGTAAACTTTCTAATCTCTTTAAGTGCCTACTTTTAAAGCTTTCAGTTTATTATGTGAAGATCAAGTGGAGTAGCAGAAATATTGACCATATATAGCTGTAAAAAATGCTTAGCTTTTTAGAGCTTTTCCTAATACCACATGATAAAAACCCCAAAGAAGAGAGCATCAATAGAGGTGAAAACCAAGCTGCTTTGAATCATTGCAACCCTGATAAAGCTAATTCCATGAATATATTCATAATTATGAAGTTGTAATAGATACCCAGGGGCTTTTTAATATTCAGACAATGGCTAAGGAGATAATGGTGGATCTGATACACGCCTGTATTTTGTGACTACTCCTTTCATTAGCTCCCATACCCTCAACAGTTGGCTGACTGCAGAATTATTTCTTATTGTTTAAAAACAGGGTTTGAATTTAGGTATTAAATTAATCCTTTAGAGCTCAATTTTGTGAGTGAAGCAGGTTTTGCTTTACTTAGACACGTGAAGCCATTGCGTGGAATCCCAGCTGAACAGTTTGAAATTAGAACTTGCATTAAGTAGGTTAATGGCTGCAAGAATTGCTCATATTCCAAGCCTGCTTAAGGCTGCCTCTGAGGAAAGAGATTTTCTTCATGAGTGAGAGAAAATGGCTTCCAGAATACAGCTCCTGAGGAATATTTCGCTCTTTTGACATAACAGGACTAAATTTACATTTAGCTCTTAAGCCTACGAGGCTCCTGAGATTCATATCCTGGTGCATATTTGCCTGACTGCAAACACAAAGCCTCAGATGTAAACAAAGTCTCGCTAAATAACTCAAGTTTATGGTTTCCAGAGCAACCAAACTTGGCCACACGTGCACAAACTGGTGCCATCTAGATGTGGTATAGTTTCTATAGTAACTGTAACTGAGGTGACTCATGTTCCTCTACTCTCTTCCTTGCCAAGAGGTTTCTTTAGCGCTGTATTTGTTTTTCTTATCTGTATAGATAAGGTGAATATTTTGGTATGACAACGTGACATATTGTAGTTGTCATAAACAATGATGAACAAGAGATTACTGCTGCCACAGGTACCTTTTTAGTGCTGCAGCTGTTGGCTCCACACTGAACTACTACTTTGTAATCTGTTTGCAAATGTCTTCTACTAATTGAATTTCTGCATTTGCTGCTGGAAGCTTCCCTGTCAACTGTTAACAACTTCCATTGCTCTTCCTATATGACTTCCCCAAGGAGAAAGATACAAAAGTGATTCATATTCCATCGTTAGGATAGCTTAGAAGTGGAATTAAAATTTCCCTGTGAGGAGGAGCCAGGCTGTGAGAATACTCAAGTGCTGTCAGGAGAGGGTGTGGATGATGGGAAGATGTTGTGGTTGTTTGAGATACAGTAAAAACTCTGTGGAGTGAGAGATGTGCTGTGTCTGCAGTACAAATAAAGGCAGTGCAGGAAAAATACATAGCTGCCTATTCTATGATACAAATTAGGTAGAGCTAAATATAGAGCAATACAAAAGGGAGGTAACTGCCAATTATTTTTCTGCAATGAAACTGAGCTTTTGAAGAACAGTCTAATAAACTCTGTGAAACATTTCAGACTTCTCTCGTTTTTATGAAATGAAAAAATAATTGTACTTAGAACCAATAACTAGAGTCTTATGATCTTAGGAAGCTGTTTATCAGTGATGCATCAACGTAAGGGTTAAAATTGTTACATCTTTCTTTGTTGCCTGATCAGTGTTTTGTCTCTATTATCCATAGATCAGACCTCTTATTTTAAGGAACAAAACAGTGAAAAACATTGTCATTTTTGCCTTGTATTCATGAAGAATGCTTGTATCTGGGAGCATTCCAATTGGCTAATACTAGATAAGTTTTAAACAGCTTGAAACCATCATGTTGTTTTAGAATTCATTTAGTCCATTAGTTAGTTATGATCTTCAGTGTTCTTATTCAGCTCCACATATTTGAAGACAGGGTATCTGTTACCTCCTAGGAGTCCAGTTTCTCTGTGTAACAGTGAAATTTCATTAATGCTGGCTCTTTTCCTCAGGTGTTTTAGTGAAATTCAAGCATTTATGTTGGGATAAAATTATGAGATTGACTTTGGAATCACAGTTGGGGTTTGGTCCTAGCATAAAGGATTGTCAATCCTCCCAGTGACCGGGCTGTGTTGTGCTTCTGGCTGTTTCTTTCTCTTCTTCAAGGAGATTTGCTGTAGCTCTATTTGAACATTAGTCAACCTCTGAACCTTTTGCTAGTCTAGAGTCCCTTTATTTATGCCTGTAGCTAATTTCATAATGTCTGTGGTCTTAACTAAATACTAGAGAAGAGCACGATAACCTTTCTTTCAAGCTGCCTTTCTCGCACTGCTCCTTTGCTTTCTCTGACCTAGGTCAGTTTGTTTTCTCCATTAATCATCTGTCCTAAAGGCACTGAGCATAAAGGCAGAGCTTTCTCTTCTTGCCAGGTAGAGATACTAACAAAAGCAGGAACAAATCAAATTTATCTGATCTTTCCATTGAAGTTTTGCCATCAGACTTGTATTTTGAAAAGTTGCTTGTGAAGTTACCAACACCTCAGCCTTTTTTTCCCTTTTAATGTTAAGACTGGTTGAGATGTTTATCTTCAGTGTTTATGTCAACTCTAACAAAATAATGACTTCTATTTTCTTGGCTCATTTCAGAGAAAGTTTAGCACACATAAATTGAAAAGTAGATGTTTAGCAAAATGGAGCTGAAAAAGTCTGAAAAGCAGCACGTTAAAATGATGGCTAAAGTAAGCTACTTTTCAGATAACATGATTATCTTCTGGTAGTAGTTGTCTTAAGAATTACTGAAACTATGAATTTCTAGGGTTCATGTAGAATGCAAATCTTTGTAAATATGATTGAATAGGCTCTGCATGACGGGAAGGGAAATGAAGACTCCTCTTTAGGGCAGATGTGAATTAACTCACAGAAGGGGAGAGGAAACATTTCCTCTGAGCAGTATCTTAACCTCATCCAATGTTGCTTCGATCTAGCCACGAGTCTGCACAGACCTGTCCATTGATCTTGGTACAGCCTGGAGCTCCTTCTGTTCCTGTTGTACAGGAGACCATAAAAAATTAAGCCATGTTCTCTCAAATATGATAGTTCCTCTGGATTTACAGTGGAAGTGGGCAGCCAGGAGGATGCAGGCTGTGCAGGTTGCAAATCTCTGGCATGAAAGATCAACATGCATTTCTAATGGGTGGGATTGCATTAAATGGGTTCCTTCTGTTACCCTTCTCTAGCATAATGGTTATTGCTCACCACAAATTTTTCTTCTGAAATGAAAATGTAGCATGTCTACATTTCACACTGCAGCACTTCTGGTTTTATGTGCTACCTCCTGAGTCAGAGCTGCTCCCAGCTGCAGATTCAGTCTTGGGAAAACTTCACAAGGTGCTTACACACAAGTGCTTCATCTGAAAAATGTTCTAAGTTATCAGACATTATCTGCATCTTGACTGCCCAAAGATTAAAAAGGGAATCGTGAAGTGTATTTAGGAGGAGAAGTTGTTCATCCCTGAAGCAGCTCCACCAGCTTTAGTGAGAGTGCACCTGCAGTTCAGAGTATCTCAGGCGTTTTTATCATTTTCTCTCTGAACCTTTGCACAGACTCCTGAGATCTCCCTGGGTGCTGGTGTTCCACGGGGCTCTGTAGCACTCCAGTTCTGCCTATTGTCCGTGTAGGCAGTGTGTGGAACCAGTGCTGTGGGGTCTGACAGCAAACTGATCTGCTGTCAGTTCAGACCCAAACTGGGTGAACTTGTATTGTTCTTTTTTCTGTGTTTGTGGAAGGGTGAGGGCTTGGGTTTTTAAATGATTCATCACCAGTGTGATTGCACTGCCACTCCCTTTTCACAGAACAAAACCTGTTTTGCTTCCCTAGGCTACGTTTTACTCAGCCACGAGGTTTTTTTTCAGTGTCTCTGGTGTAAATGACGGTCCTCCCAGCTCAAAAGGACAATTGGTTTCATAACAATACAGGAACGAGTAGCCAAACTTCCAGGGACAGTTAAATCATGGTTGAAATTCAAAAGTAAATAAACAGTTACCATCTGCTTGGTTATATGCAATGTAGGCAGGAAAACTTATGCAATAGCCTTTTACCCTGGCTAGTTTTTAAAGCCGGTGGTGAGGGGGGAATTGGCTGTGGAGGGAAATGGGAACTTTATGTTCATCCCTGTGGCATCTGCTATTTAGTGTCAGCTGCTTCCACCTGGTGGCCATTTGGGCAAGAATCCTTTATTTAAAAAAGAAAAAGTGTTAAAAAACCAGATGTGTTTTCTACCCCCCCAGAAAGGCAAATATTTTCTCCACTTCGGTTTTTAGGTGGCAAAAAGATTATGTTGGTGTGGCATAGCACCTTTAATTCTGATGAAGTAACTGAGGATTCTTTTCTCCAACAGTGGCTTATCAGATACAATAATATTGGATATAATATCCAACTACTTGGTCCTTCCAAATAGAATCACAGTCCCCCTTGTCAGTGAAGTGCAGATTGCTCAGCTGCGGTTTCCTATACCAAAGGTAAGCATGTTTCTGGTAATATTAATAATTTGGCATTTAGGTTTTTTTCTGCAGTAGTAACTCTTAAGGACACATGTGTGAATTCCTAAATATGGTTACTGCAGTAATACAAGTTACTGTGAATCCAGTCACTGCAAAGAAGTGATTTAATTAATAAGCAATTTCTGTGGAGTTAATGTTTCATAAGAACACCAAGAAGGATTTTTTTCAGTTTTGATAGAACCTTAAACTGAGTAGACTAAAAATTAAGTATTGTATGGTTTATATTATCCCTGTAAATTACAGTTAATGTGCTTCACCTAAAAGTTGTTACTATTTATTGCTACTCACTTCCAATAGCATGGTATTTCTTGACATAACTGATGTGTTTCTGATGGTTAATGACAGTTTTTCTTGCCAGGAATCTCTTGAGTGCTAAGTCTGTTGTGTGTTGGGATCATCACTGATATCCCTCTATTTACAGTGTGCCCAAACTAAGTTGCATGTTAAGGAAATTGCAGTGGAAATTATAAAACATCCATTACATAAATTGTGATGACCTGGAAGCTTTCAGATTACTACACAGGCTCATCTTTTCCTTTTTCAGGGTGTTCTAAGGATACACTTTATTGAAGCTCAGGACCTGGAGGGGAAAGATACTTACCTAAAAGGGATTGTCAAAGGAAAGTCAGATCCTTATGGAATCATCCGTGTGGGCAACCAGATTTTCCAAAGCAAGGTCATCAAAGAAAATCTCAATCCGAAATGGAATGAAGTTTATGAGGTATAACCAATTAAAATACCGTGCTGTACATCCTGTAAAGTTGTCTTCTAAAGTTTCTTTTGTTGAAGAAGATACTCTGGGAATGTCCTCAAGGAGCCAAAAAAGCCCAGAGTTCTGTGACAAAACCCAGAAATGCCCCATTGATGTATATACTTTTTTTTTTTGTCTAGACTAAGCACCAGTAATTCTGAAAAGCAGTTTAGAGTCTTAGAGCCAACATCAGCAAATCTCATCTGAAAAGCTCTCATACTTGCTGTACCCCTTAAATTGCATTTTTTTAAAGCATTTACTTACTGACATATTTTATTACACAAAGGCACTGCAGTCACTGTTTTACTGTCCAACTGACAGAGCCATCTCACTGTACTTCCAGGCCTTAGTCTATGAACATCCAGGACAGGAGCTGGAGATTGAGCTCTTTGATGAAGACCCAGATAAAGATGACTTCCTGGGAAGGTAAATGTTATGGAGAATGTGTTTGTGCGTGTTGAAAAGAGATGAAATAATGTGATGTAGTCTTTTAATTACTTTTATTTTGTTGCAGTTGTGGCTTGGCTATATAACTATTTATAAATCAATTATCTTTTCAAAACTATGGTACTAAGTAGTTCCCTAATTGCTTCATGTATGTAAATATATTTATATTAAAATGTGCTTGTGTGTTTATACACATATCTATATGTTTATATCTTTTTTTAAAAATAAGGTAAGTATTGTGGGTACACAGAATTGTGCCCTGGGTGTTTAATGTTTGTCAGCTAGCACTAAGTCTTAATTATTTCTTCAGGCAAAGTTAATACAGTTTTATAACTGTGTATATTCTTCATCATCGTAGCTTTTAAATGACTCTCAAGTTTATTTTTCTCTAAGAGCTGATCTTAACTGTTTGATCAAAGAAAAAATTTTTCTGTATTGCTTTTGCAAACATGAGTCACTCGTAGATTCCACAGGCCACAGGTGTTTAGCCATAAACATTTCAGGGTTTCAGTCACCTTCTTTCTCCAGTAATTTGTCAGCTTTATTTCTTGCAGAGTTTTGGAGCTTCCCATTGTTGCTTTCCATGCAGAGTAGCACTCCTTTATTTTTCCAGCTCCTTCTCTTTTAACAGGAGCAACAGTACTTACTTCTCCTTAAATTAAAGAAGTAGGCAGTACAAAGCCTTGTTTCCTTTGCACTTCGCTAATCTTACACCGAGGTGGTAGTGGGGGAAGTGACAGAATGTACATCAGTACTAATACAGTAAAAAGCCAGACAAATGTTCATGCAGTTGTCTGCCCTGTTTGATTTTTGGCAGATTCGTTCCCTGGCACATTTTTAGCTTGTGTGAACCAGCACTCTGCCAGACACTGCCCGAGCATGAGTTTGGTCACAGAACACGTCCAGGTGCTGTTTGCAGAGGGCAGTTTGGACATGGTCTGTGCTTTGAGATTTTGGTCATATCTGTGTGAGCCATACTGTGCCAGTTGCTCTTGTAGCTGCAAAATGGGCTCCAGCATAGGCACATTTTCTGTTATCCTGCACTCATCTCTGTTCAAACATTTCATTCCCTACTTTTCTTGCTCTTAGGGGCTAAAAGAAGAGCATTCTGCTCTTTAGATCTCAGTGGAAGCCTGGAAGCACAGGGGGAGCTGAGTTCTGCATTAAATCTTTTGTTTCTTGGCTAAAATGCTATATTTTTTTTCCTTTTTTTCTAGTTTGATGATAGATTTAATTGAAGTTGAAAAGGAGCGTCTTCTAGATGAGGTAAATTCAGTGAGTTTTGGTTTAAAAAGACCCATATGTTGTATATATAGCTGTTCTTGGATTATTTTTCCTGGTATTTTTCCATTTAGTGGTTCGTGTATATGCAAAAATAACTTTCATGGTATAGAAATAGATCCCCTGATGACCAGTACAGTGGTTTAAGGAATATCTTAACTGGTGAAATCTGAAAAATAATGCCATTCTTTGTCTGTCTTGGGGTTTCAAGGTTACTACTCTATAAATGCAAAAAATAGCAACTTATATTTGGTGAGAGTTTTTCCTTGCAAGAGAATAGTTAATTACCCAGTTTAACTATTATTAGACTTAGAAGACTAATTTTTTTCGTGTATGTAAGAGAGGCTTTTATAGCAACATTATGCAGGGTTTGTATTCCCAGAACACCTTTACAGAACTTAAAGAATTCTCTTGGTATTTTAAAGATGCTTTTCCTATATAATGTAGTTACCTAGTTAGGCTTGTCTGGCTGTTTTTGTTATGTTATTTTTTGTTACTTGTGTTGTAATTTTTGATGTGAATTTTGAACGAGTCAGATTTTTTCAGTTTATGCAGACCTCAGCTTTAAGAGATGTCCGGTAGAGCTTAGTGTTTCATAAATTGCATAAATTGCAGTCATATATTTGTTTGGTGTCAGATTATTTCCCATTACTCTGCTTAATTTTCAGTGGTTTACTTTGGATGAAGTGTCCAAAGGAAAGTTGCATTTAAAATTGGAATGGCTCACATTGATGCCAACTGCTGACAATCTAGACAAGGTATTAAAGGAGCACATTACTTCTAATTTTAATTGTTGTGGGGTGATTTTGTTGTGATTTTTTTGTTTGTTAAGTACATAACTAATTTAATTCTCTAGCTGTTGTGCAGTTGGATAAACCTGTGACTTTATTCCAAGCTATCTGTCTACAGAAATCTCAAACTGTCAATGTACTATTGTGACATGGGATTTAAAAATCCTTTTGTCATTCTGTTCTTTTCCCTTAATGCTGTCGTTTGAGAACAGCAACTAACATTGCATTAGCCTGGGATATAAAGCTGGATATATTATAATCTGTCCAATCTAACAAAAATAATTAAAAAATGCAGTAAGAAATTTCCATAAAAATGGAAGTAGAAATCTAATAAAAATCAATACGAGTCTTGAAAACTTACTTTTTGTGCTTCGTGGGGTGAATTTGTGAACGTTTGTGTTTTGGGAGATGTTTTTAAAATATTCTTCAGGAATGGGACAGAAATAGTAGTACCTGATTTTCAGGAAGGCTCACAGGGTGGTTTTGCTTTAGGTGCTAACAAGCATTAGAGCTGACAAAGACCAAGCCAACGATGGGCTCTCATCTGCATTGCTTATCCTCTACCTGGACTCCGCCAGAAACCTGCCCGTAAGTCACAGCCGCTGGGCACCCTTTTGTCACGGGTGTGTCCTGAGCCCTTGCAGCATGTCCTGCCTGGCAGTGTGCCACACTGCTTTACTAACACTCACTGGGCCAGGGAGTCTTTACTTTCTCTCCTGTCAAAAACGTGTAATGTAAGGTCCACCTTTTTAGTAGTATAGTGTTATAGCTCTGTTTAATAAAACATGACTCTGTAATCAGTTTGATTTTTCTTTAAAAATGCTCCTTTCCTGGACTTGAAAGGCTGCATGCTTTTATTACACAGTGTTTTCTATAAAAAGAGTGGGATCAGCATGAGGAATTTTAAGGAACTAACTGGGAGAAAAGACCCACTTCCTTGAGTTCAGGTGAACTTGCTTGCCTTGGCTCAGGGTATTGCTGCAGGTTTGAAGGTACTGAAGTCTTCATCATGAAATGAATACTGTGCAGTCGATGTTACAGTGGCAGAACACTTGTAGGAGATTGTTTGTCAGACTTTTTTTTGAGAATTGTTTATTTGCTTGTGCAAAACATTAAAAAAAATGATTCTGTCACTCTATGGATTATCCTATGGGACTGTAAAATAGCTTGGTTTGGAATTTATTTCAGGTTAGTAAAGTACTGCTCCTGGTTGTAACTGATAGCAGTATTAAAGTAAACCCTGTTATAAAGATATGTGAAGATTACCATTGAGTTTTGCAGTTTTTCAGCATTGCTATTAGATGAGAAGTTCTGGAAGTGATGACTGAAGTACTAACCAGGGAATATAGTTTTCAAGCCTTGGATTTTTTTTTTTTGCATGCATTTTGCAAATTTATCTGCTCAATTGTAAGTTAAAATGCTGTCTCATTGCGGTGACAAATGAAATCTTAGTAGCCCAAACAGTTTACATCACTGACTAGTGATTACATGGTTGTTCCAGGCTGTAGAGAGCAGAGTTTGGAAGTAGTATTTTGAAGCTATCTTAAAAGCTAAAAAGACTCATTTGGAATAGATCCCCACATTATCTTTTTAACAATGTATTGAATTCAGGCAAACTGTGTAACTTAGCAGAAAAAGAAAATAATTACTTCAGTACAGAAGAAGCAGTAATAGAATAGAATTATGATGTGCTCAGCATCAGTGTCAAAATACTGCAAGACTCAGAAAGTCTGTCTGCCATCTCTTTTGTGCACTAAATTCAACAGAACCCATATCTACATTTCCTTGTTCTACTACCAAATAACCAAATTGAATATATTTCTTAAAAGACACGAAAGCCTCTTACATGACTCAGAGTTCTCTCATCCACACTTTCCAATCTTTTCCATACAGTTCTGCTTCTCTGTGTTGGATTAGCTTCTCCAGCAAATACTCAGAGGCTTTGCCATAAGTTAATTTTTTACCTTCCTGTTTTAAACAAACACTCTCTAACACTGTCTCTAAAGTAGGCAATCTAAACTGTAGGGCACAGAAAGGGGAAGTGCCTTTCACAAAGCTGACCAGTTGGGGAATTTGGAAACAGAATCCCAAAAAAGTAGTTGCTACAAATGACTCTGTATTTAACTTCAAGTCATTTTCTTTCCAGTATTATAAAGAATGTAATAGAAAGTAACGTGAAACACTTGAAAGTGTTCAAGTTTTGTGTACAAGTTTACAGCAATAAAATAATATGGTACTGTGTTAAATTAAAGTTCTCCAAAACCAAAAAGGCTTCAGAGTTAGGTGGGGGAAATACCATAGGAAGACTTCTTCATGGAGGAGAACTGAAAAGACTCCTGTACATTCTATAAAGACAACATCATGGAGCTGCTACATAAACTGCAGTGAATTACAGTAAATACAGCTTTTTTATGGGCATAGGATTCTAATCTGGAACAATATTTACAAGACTTAAACATGAAAGTCCACTGGTTTCTCATGTTTTGTTCATATTCAGTGATGGGGTTATGTAGAATAACAGCAAAAAAATCACTCTCTTGAGTTGCTTGTATTTACGGGGAAGAGAAAATTGCAAGAGAATGAAGGGTTAAAATGACACTGACCCTTATTAATAGTTTGGAAGACTTTTGTGCACAACTTTAATGTTATAGCTGAAATCTTTTCTAGATCAATAAGTACTTTTAATTACCTTGAAAATTGCTTTAAGTTGATGCTTATCACCAGTACACTTTAGATCATGTCATCAGCCTTGTTTTGTTGGAGTTACAGGCATTTCTTTTGCTGGGGGGGCATCACAGCTGTGAGCTTCTGAGACATGGGGATGGTTTATCTGAAAAAGAAATAGAAATGGTGTAGAAGGCTGGTCTCTTAAGTTTCATTAGTGGGATCTGCCATATAAATCTCAACTACCAGGAGTGAACTTGGAAAGTGGGTTAATATATTTGAATAATTAATACAAAATAAAATTCAAAAAGCATTTCATGTTGCTGTGCTACGGAAAGTCATGTAACAGATGAAACTATTTGTAATGACAAATATTTACTTCTTGTTATCTGCTGTTTTCTCTGGAATCCTTTGACTGTTTTCCTTAACTTTTTTGTGTAGTAAAGCTGCTTATGCATTCATTCTGCCACAATCCCATCACTCTGCTTTCTCCTTCCATTTCCATCTTCCTAAGAGTATCTACGAGGGAAACTTTGGGTGTGGATACTTAAAAGAGAGGAGAGCATCGGGACTAGTCTTTTGTGAAAACACTACCTCACTCTATAGAGCACTATTTGTGAGTTCTCTGGTATTGCTTGTATTGTACCTTTTCTCTGCCAGAGTGTGGATTAGTGCTACTAAAGCCACTCACTCTAGTGGAATGAGAGCATGCAATTTGTTTTCCTGCATGGTTTCAACAAGTGTGCATTGTTTTTGTGCTATTTTTATTGCATTTTAAAGGCTACTTAAATTTCATTGATCAGCATATCATTGGGTAAGTAATTAACCTTTTACGATAAAAACCCAAGATAAGTTTGTTGTAAAAGCTCTGACATTTAACCTAAGTTGCTGATTCATTGAGAAATCAAATGCATACTGTACTAGCACACTGTGTGCTGGTGAATCGTTGGCTGCAGAGAAATTAAACTAATGAATGTTGCAGCCAACATCCCTGTAGTTTCTTTAAAAGGTGATGCACTCAATGTTTGTAAGAACTTGCAACCTCTCCACACTGGTTCAAGTGTTGCTTTAAAAATGGGAGTAGTTTTTTCTGCTCCCCAAACTATTAATTCCCTTGTAAATTCTATTTCACTCCATGATGCTCCTTGTTCTGCAAATTCCCAAACTCCTTTTCTTTTTTTCAATTTAGTCTCCAGTCAGGAAAATCCAGGCTAGGGTGAACCACCAAGTAATATTTTTTTGCTTGAATTTAATGTTACAAAATTATTACAAACTGATGACCCTCTGAATGCCTAACACCTAAATCTGTAAACCCAACCCTGGTATCTTCAAAAAGCCTGAGAATGTGTTCAGAGTAAGAACTCTTTTCCCAGAGAGAGGTGGGTATGCCTTTGTAGATTGTGCAGATAAATTTTCTCCTGGCTGCCTACATAATCCTTGATTTAAAAACACCCTTTTCCCTGCTCTGCCTCCCTCACCCTGCACCCCCAAATTGCAGCAAACCCCTTTTCTGTGGCCCTTTCCCTTAGTTTCTGTGTAGAGTTTAATTTTAAAGTATCCGAAAACTTACATCTGGTATCAAATCTTGTTAAAATTTAATGAGTAAGGAATGCTGGTCATAAGCTATGGTTCAGTCCCCTTGGTGTTAAAATTAATAAGTAGTTACTGTTTCTTTCAGTTTTACAAATAACTAGGTACATCTTAAAAATAACTGTAATTAAAATTAAGGGTGTAGCCCTGAGCATCTTTAAACACAAGGCATTATGCAAACATTCACACCTACAAGTTCAATATCTAATTAACATGTAACATGAGCTACCAGGGAGAGTGTTAAAAATTGAAAAAGGAAGCTCACTTTATATGGGGAGAGGAAAATCCCAAGTGCTCCCAGTTCCTTTTTAGATAGTTTGACAGCTGCAAATCTACATTTGAGACACCAAATTCAGACACATACCCATCTAAATCTGATTTGTCTGAAGTTCAGGAGTATGAATAGTCTTCTTAATATAATCTCTGAAAGTAACACTAGTTTTATGATAGTACATAACAATTTTGGTGTCTATATAACATGTAAATTATTCATATTTAAAATTAGCTGTTACAGATCAGTGTCTTCTGGTTATCAGTTGAGGATGCACTCATGGATTTAGAAGCTTCTAAAGCTCCATTTTAATTCCAAGGAACACTTAGTGAGTCAATAGAACTAATGAGTTGTACTCTAAAGGGCATTGAATTAGGAGCTGGCTTAATAACAAACCAGTTTGTTGTATAACTTATGGGTTTGTTATTAGGATTTACTGCAAATGTCACCAGCTATTAGAGAATTCCATGTGTCAGTTGTCACTACACTTCTTGGATACCTGTCCTCTTTTCCTGCAGCTGGGGAGATGCTCAGAACCATAGCAGGACTATTTTGTCACCCAAGGCAAGACCTTTCCTTGGCTTTTTATACTGAATATTCCCAGTCTCCTCCCTCCCAGCTTTTCAGCCACCATCCTCATGGACCTGCAGCTCCTTCCCTTAAAACCTGAAGTCTGCCTTAAACATATTTGCCCCAGCTGATGCTCCTCTTGGCCCATCCTTGCTATGATTCCAGAGGAATTGAGACATGTGTGATATCCAGGAATCATTGGTTGCCTGCCTTTATGATTGATCACATAGGTTTGGCTTTGGCTTTTAAAATTCTCTGAAATAAAAATGTAGGGGGAAAGGGATCTGTGTTGAACATACAGGTGCAAATGTGGAGGAAAAACGTCCAGTAAGCTGAGGGGCAGTTTAAGATTCAAAACGATTTGATGAGTTGCAGATGCCATCTGAGAAAATAGAGGACAGTCACTGCATCCTTATAAATGTGGGATGGAAATAGCTGTCTGAAGGAAAGCCCTACAGAAATAGATGTGTAGGCAGGCTGTATCAGACTGTTATAAAAAACAACACTGTAGGATGTAGGAACTAATCCTCCTGTTCCACTGAGCCATTGCTGAGGCCCTGGGTTTGGCCAAGCAGTTTAAGATCTGGAGGACAGCACTGGTGACAGTGAGAAAGCTGGTAAATGTGACCAGGAGAGGAAGGGAGTTCAGCCTTAGGAAAAAAATCATAGAACCATAGAATGGTTTGGGTTGGAAGGAACCTTAAAGACTTTCCAGTTCCAACCCCCTGCCATGGGCAGGGACACCTTCCACTAGCCCAGGTGCTCAAAACCCCATCCAGGCTGCCCTTGAACCCTGCCAGGGATGGGGCAGCCACAGCTACTAAAGGAGTGGATGGAAGTGCTACAAGACTGCTGCAAAGTTCCCTGAAAACAGGGAACAGTGCTTAAACTCCAGCAAAGAATGCACCTGTTGGGCATTTAAAAATTTTCTAATGAAAAATAGTCGAGCATTAGGTTTGATGTGTCCAGGGATAATGTGCTGTCTCTGTCTTTGAAATTCAATATTTAGTTCCTGATGTATCAGAGAATTAATCATGGACAATTCCTTAATTTTACTTTACTTTAGGAAAAAATAACATTTAAGAAAAATATCCCACAAAACTAGCCAAACCTTATTTCTAGTTCTGTCCAGCTTAATCATATTCTATGCTCACTCTGAAATAGTAATTTTCAATCAGGATTCCAGGAATCTTGTGGAATATATTGGCCAACTTGAGGATGTGATATCCCAAAAGAAAATGTAAACCAGTACTTCTGCTTAAAGGTTAAATCTCTTTTCAAATCTTAGTCACTTGGATTTTCATTTCAGAAAGGCATTTCTTTTGGCAGAGCATTAATAATATCAGTTCCTATTCATAAACCAGCATGTTTTAAAAGTCAATTTTGCAGGTTTTTTATTGCTACACACTACAGCTTTTAAAGCAGAATTCTCTTGAAACAAAAATGTGTACTTGAAGAAAAAGCCAGCCATAAGTATACTAACTTGAAGTCTCTTTTATTTCAAAATCTTACTTCCTGAAATTATTTCTTATGAGTTGAATGCAAATTTTCTTTGACATTATTGTACTTTACACATTTCACTTAAAAAGCAATATATTAATTTTAAAATAAGATTTTAAAATTTGCTTAATTAGTGGAAAGTAGTCTGAAGTTTTGTCCTGCTAAGTCAGTTTGAATTCCTACTGTGGGTGTATTTGCATGTCTTGATTGACAATTGAGTAAAGCAGTAGATCTTCATTCTAGTTAGCATGCAGTGTTTGCATTACTGTCTGAAGAGGCTTAAAGAACTTGGACTTTTATAATGATCCAAGTCCCTGTCAATGGGGTTGTCATTTCTCCCATAAATTCACATAATTACTTGACTTATCATCAGAGAAACTTCTGTGTTGTGGGAATATGCTTAACCAGATTTTAAAAAGGTTCATTCAGAAGGCAGTTCACAGGGCATCAGGCATGAAATAAAACTTTTTTTTGTGAATTACCTTTCTTATGGTTAAAAAACCACTACAAGGAAAATAATAGGCGGACTGAAAGTTGGGTATATTAGTTTTAAAGCAAAATATAAACATTAAGAGGAGAAGAGGAAAAAAAAAGTTTTGTCAGGTGTTGTTGTTGTGGTGCTTCATTGTTTTGTTTGAAAGATGTTGAGTTTGTTTTAGGTTGATTTTTTTTTCCCCCCTGCTTTGTCCTATGTTGTCATGTCATAATTAATTAACCTAGTGAAATTGCTTCATTGCATGACTTATTAACCCTTCCTATGTTCATTCTCTCCTGACTTAAAAGAATAATCCATTAGAATTTAATCCTGATGGCTTGAAGAAGGCTGCTGTTCAGAAAGCCCTAAAGGTAAAACTAATATAGTTGTCCATTTAAGGTCACAAAAGTAATTGGAAGTGCACAAATGCCTGCAACACTTCTCTTCAAACACTGGATGGAATTTCTGTTGCCAAATATGTATTTAGTGCAATTACATTTTACTTAAACTTGATTTCAGTACCGTGTCAAGACATTGGTAAAATAGGGTGGTGTGTGGTGGTTTGGAGTTTAGATCAGTTCAGTGCAGTACAGGCTGCTTTAGAACACCGGGGAAAAATCACGCTGAGAATTAATTTGTAGCTGTAACTGAAGAATAAAGCTGACCTGAAAGTTAACACATCTTTTATGTACTGAGGGGTATGTATCAGTCGGCTCTGAATGACTGTTCTGCAATAATCTCGCTCGTGCCAGATGTTTTTAGAAGGTTTACATCTTTTATATAAATGTTAAAAAAGTTTAGCTCAGCTTTTTGATGGGCAGAGTTGGACGGCACAATCCCAATCCTCAGCTGGAGGAACCTGGACAAGGGGCAGTCTTTAAACAGACTGTCAACGAGTCTGTCAGTAGCAGCTGTTAGAGGGGCATTATATGTGTGTGTACACATTGCTGCCTATTTAGCATGAATTAAAATGGTTTATATTTCCATATCGGCACAAGCAACAGGGTCTGGTCTCTTTGTCAGCTCCTGTAGTTTCATCGTTTTATGAAGAAAAGAAAGTTTCAGGCACTGTTTTATGGACAAAGAAAAAAATGAAACACGTGTCACTTACTATTTTAAAACGTCATCAGTTGTAGTGTAATATGACTTTCTTTCTGTTCTGTAAACCTTTGTATTCTGTTTTCCTGGAGAGCTAAACATTTTTTTATTAGAAATCATGAAAGATAAATGCGGCATTCATCCAAGAAAGGATGCTTTATTTCTAAAGGAAAGGATGGTTATCAGCAGGATGTCACATTAAAGTCGAGTAATATTAGTGAAAGTATGATGTCCAAAATGTAAGTTCAGATCCCAAAAATATCTAAATTATGCACTTTCTTGATTCAAAAGTATAAAATATTTGAATCACTTGGTTATAATTGTGACCTTACATGCATTAAGTAGACTTTAACTAACTTTGTGTTGCCATACCTGACCTGTACATTTCCTACAGGGTAGAACTCAGAGTATATTATTAACCATGTATCCTACATTTTCTAGGCCTTTTAAACTGCATTAACAACTGCCTGAAATGATTAACTTTCATGTCTAAATTTTCTTTCTGACTTAAATTTTTGTTAGGTGAAATTTGTGAAAGAAATGTAGTTGGGAATTTTCCTTTGCATATATGACTTGTTTCTAAACTGATGTTTATTTTCACAATTTGATGTAATATTATACAGCTGGTGAGCAAGGCTCAGATATGGCAGATGGTTGATTCTCTATTAAAGAGTATTTGGTAAACTGTAGAAATATCCCTCACATACATTAGAATGCATCTTCTTTCTCCCCAAACTGCAAAGGAGGGAATATCAGTGTTCTGGTATCACATCTAATTTAACAGTACTGCAGCAATGTACATAAAGCTCCTGAGTTTGTGCTTTCTTCATATCTCCCATCTGCATGAAACTCATTTTGCAGTTTTAACTATGCTTCATTAGCTTTGGGTGTTGTAATGTTCATTAAAAGATAAGAATTTGCACCTTACCAGGTTCATTCAAAGAAAATGAAAAGGAGTCTAAAGCTCCTGCTGATTTGTGGGGTTTTGCTTCAGCATATTCAGGGTAGTTGGATGCCTTCATGTGGACCTGTTCACCAGTTACAGCCAGTCTGCCATTCAAGCCAGTTGAATAAAATACTGAGAATGATTGATACATAAACATACAATAGAATACTTATGATTTGAATTTTTAAGATGCAATCAGTAAGTTTCAGAGGAGAGAGGCTTCCTTTTAATCTGAAGGCAAAGTTTTTGCTTTTTCTTTACCAGTCAGGAAAGAAAATAAACAGCAATCCCAACCCACTTGTTTTGCTGTCAGTTGGACACAAGGCACAGGAAAGTAAGGTGAGTTCCTGCTCTTTATTCTTGGCTCTGTCTTCAAACACTGGGTGGCTCCATGGGCTTGGCATTTGGCTGCCAGGCCATGGAGCACATGCCCTGCTCTGTGACCCCCCTACAGAAACTGCCACCAAACCGGCAGAGATCGAACGGGTGCTTAATCAGTTTGAACTGTCTGTTGGTAGAGATGGGATTTCCAGTCATTTGGAGCAGTCCTTCCACAATGGTGCTTTCCTAGAAAACATGAGAGTAGTTGAAGCTCTTGGTGAGAACCTTGTTCTTCAGACCTGAGACAGGTTTTCAGACCTGAGTTGTCAGGTGGCATCGTCCATGTCTCGTTCCTAACTGAGTGGCTTGTAACAGATTGCAGGCATGAGACTGATCTTGATGGTGATCCCCCAATTCTGACCGAAGGAATTCAGCACACCTGCCCATAACTGACCTCTGTGCAGTAAAACACCTCATGCAAATAAAACAGCAACGGCAAAGCAGATTTTTAATTTTTTTTTAAAGTAGACGTGTCAGTGAGCCAAAGGGAGAGGACGTCTAATTTGGCTTCTTCATGTCACAAATCCTAAAGAAGATCTCTTGTACAGTCTTAGTTATGATATGTATTGGAGAGTGGAGATAAAAATCCAAGTCCTTTGCTCCTGTAGATGGCTTTTTCAATGGGCACCTATTTCTCTCTCCCCCTCTGCTTCCCCTTGCATTATTGATTTGCTGAAAATAGTGAGATTTGGCAGTGAAATTTTCCACATGGTTAAGTGGGGATAAGAAGGAAAATACTATTTTCTAGGAGTTTCACTGACTTTATTTAAGCACTTAGCAAGGAGTATGTGGAGATAGAACATGCTAGTCTGAAGACCTTGCATTTGTTCATTGCCTGGTGTGAAGTTCATGCAAAGCATATTCTACTACATGTCCTCTGTGTAATTTTATATGTGATACTGTATATGCTGTGGGTGGGTACATCCCACTGGCCTTTGTTAAAATATGTCAAGTTTCAGACATAAATTTTGCAACACCAAGATGAAAAATGTGCTCAACTCTTGACACTGACTTTAAACTGTTTCATAATTTGTGTGCTTCCTGCTCTCTGACTTCAGATTCGATACAAGACCAATGAACCAGTATGGGAGGAAAACTTTACTTTCTTTGTACACAATCCCAAAAGACAAGATCTTGAAGTTGAGGTATGTTGTCTCCCTCTCACACTTTCTTTCCTAAGACGTTGCAGTACTAACATTCAGACATTTAAAGCTGTTATGAAAGGAGACTTATTGTGAACACCCTGAAAATTATACTTTGTGTGTGGGTTTTTTTAAGACTAGGCTATGAAATGTTTATTTCCATTTACTACTAAAAGAAGGAAAGACTATAACCAGACTCTCACTAGAAGTACATAGTTAATGGTTGTCTTCTCTAAAAAAACCCACACCAAAACAAAACAAAAAAACCAAAACACAAAAAACCCAAACCCCAAAAAACAAGTAAATTATGGATACGTGTTTTGAACTAGCAATCTTAATTGCTAGCAGAAATTGCTGTTGATTTTATTCCTCTCTAATACTAAGGAAGTATTTGCTTTATCCAAATACTGTATCCTTTTACACTGCTGACATGTCATTTACATAGTTCAAAGCAACTGAAGTGTAAATGAGGGCTGTCTTAGTTACTCTTCCTCTGACAGTTGTGGGAATGCATTTTCACACAGAGTTTGGAAACCATGTACTTGTGATTGTAGACGTAATGGTTATCCCTCTGTTTTGCTTTTGCTGTAGAAGGTAGGTTTGAAGGAACTAGGCATTGAGTGTTTTTGCCTTCATCAGTGTAAAGTAATCTTTAAATCAAGGAAATTGGGTTTAAGAACAAACTGTAGTATTGTTTGAATTTTATTTTTTTTTAAATAAAAATGTAATTTCCTTTTTTTTCTCTTCAATTCTTACAAAAGCAGATGATGCAAAATAATGGCTTTTCTGTTACTTCAGGTGAGGGATGAACAGCACCAGTGTTCTTTGGGGAACTTCAAGCTGCCTCTAAGCCAGTTGCTAGAGAGTGAAGACTTAACTATGCATCAGCGGTTCCACCTGAGCAACTCTGGTCCAAACAGCACTATAAACATGAAGATTGCACTCAGGGTACTCTAAAACTTTTTTCCCATTGTAAATATCGGAATATTTAAGGCTGTTGTGGCTCCTGGTGTGCCGGCTTTTTGAAGGAGTTAATGGTACATTTCCTTTGACGTCACATGCCAGATGTCCTTAGTTGTTCAGTGTTACCAGTACACAGAGATAACCTTTAATTTAAATACGTTCTATGTCAAAATCAGACAATGCTGCAAACAAAACACTGTCAGTTGTGTTAATTAAAACTGAGGTTCCCCTGGTTTTATGTTCAGAAATCCCATTTGGAATTTGGATTCCTTCAAATCTCCTATGACTCATTAGGGTACAGATCAGAAATCACCTTTATCTAGATATGGAACTGAGGTCTTGATGGTTTAAAAGAATAAAGTTTATGGGGAAAAGAAGTATGTTCATAGTACTAGAAAAATTCAAACCATCTTTCAAGCAAATTGGAGTTTTGGAGACAAAACTTGCATACTTGAAAGTTGGTTTTCTTTTTCCCCAGATAAATTATTTGATTTAATAAGGTAGTATATCTCTTTGCAAACACCTATTTTTTCTTTTCTAAAGCACTTTGTTGTTTACATGTCAATAATAAATTGATAATTAATAAATATGAAAGAGAAAGTAAGGACAATGAGTGAGAAGAAATTGTGATGTAAGATTCAATTTCAAAAAACTAGAAATAAAAAATAGAATAGGTTTCCAGATAGCTAGAGCTACAAATTAAATAGCATTTGCACCAGAAACACATACAATATGGGAAAGGAATAATGAGAATAATTCTAAATTAATGGAGAAGTTCACACTCTTTCAAAGTTATTGCAGTTGCCATGAAGAAGGTGGAGCTGTGTTTTGCCATGCAAAACATTTCCTGTTATAGAGTGAATAAATGTGAATATTTTGATTCTGCTTTAGCATCTGAACTTTACAACTTGTCACCAACCAGTACTCTTGTAGAAACACATTTAATCCTTTTTTTTTATACTGAAAATAGTAATCTTATCTGTATTTCTCCTGTATCTAGGTCCTTTCTCTTGAAAAACAAGCGAGATCTCCAGATCATCAACACTCAGCCCAAGTGAAAAGGCCATCTGTTTCCAAAGATGCAAGAAAATCATCTTTTAAGCCTCAGGTCCCCATCTCGCCTACACCTGATTCGAACAAGCCTGTTCCAGGTTCCCCAGTGACTGACAGTGATAAAAAGACTGATGCAGCTGAGAAAGGCCAGGCTCCCAATGCCAGCCCGCAGTGGCCCACAGATCTGAGCAGAAGCTCCTCCAGTCTCCACGCCTCCAACTTCTCCTGCTCTCCCAGCCACCTCTCGGTCAAGGAGCCCACGCCCAGCATCGCCTCAGACATTTCCCTGCCCATCGCCACGCAGGAGCTGCGCCAGAGGCTCCGACAGCTCGAGAAGTAGGGCCTGAATTACTTGGGTTTGCAGCACATCTAAGCTGATTTACAAAACATGTCTCCAGTGCAGCCAAAGGAGGAGTGCTCAGTTCTCACTGCAGTCGTATTTTTCCACTGTTCTGTGATTTTTTGCTTGTTCCCGGTACCTCAGTTAAGGCAGATGCTGCAGTTAGAAGTTACCGTGGCCGTGGTCACCTGCAAGATAAAGTCCACCTAGTTCTCACAGCTGCACTCTGTACTTCCATGCAATAGTTGCCTGTTTTCACCACTGAGTCCTATTAGCATTAATTTAGCTAATTAAGGTTGAATATAGCTGGTATTTTTTAATTACTCAGAGGGATAGTTGACTACAAAGTCTGTTAAATGAATAGTCAGTTACTATTCAGTCAGTGAGGATTGCTGCAGCCGTGCTTCCTTAAATTCTTGATTTTTATTTTTTTACTTGCCTCAATGAGCAGCCATACATACCAAGCACAAACAGCTGAGCAGCAGTTCTGCTCTGAATGGGAGAGGGAAACCATTCCTTCTCTGTGCATGTAGCTTCTCTGTGAATCTAATTAGAAAGATTTTATTTTTTTATTTGTAAGAGATTGAACTGATTAATCTTTTTCTCTCTGTGTTCACAAAATCAATACAATAATATAGGTTGGATTGAACCTCTGGAGGTCAGTCAGCCCTCTGCTCAAAGCAAATTTCTCTTCGAAGTTAGATCAGGTTTCTTGGGCCTTGTCCAAACAAGTTTTGAATATCTCCAAGGATGGAGATTCTAAAAACCTTCTCAGCCACTCTGGTGCTTAACCACTCCACTGTGAAAACATTTCTCATTCCTATTGAAATTTGTCTTGCTGCAAGTTGTGTGTGACCTCTTGTTATTTTGCTGTGTACAGCCATGAGGAGTCAGACTTGGTCTTCTCTAGAATGTCTGTTTTAAGCAGTGAGAGGCTGCAACTGAGTCTGCTGTTGGCTGTCTCTTCAATTTGTACAAATACACCACCTGCTTGAGCTCCAGACCCCCATTTATCTTTGTGGTCCTCTGCTGACTTGTCTTCACTTTGCCAGTCTCTCTTCTGGCTTAAAACTGGGTTAGACCTTGTTAATTATGATAAATATTGAAATACTACTCCTTATTTTGTACACAAATGTCATAATTTGTCATTTTACCATAAGAATGGTAAAGCTCCTGGTAAAGAGGTCATTTATTGCAAGCCACAAGTTTTTAGGTGCTCTGATTATTTTTTATCTTTTTGAACTAAGAAAATACTGAAATTAAATGCTTCATTCTAATTTTTAAAGTGAATGACCTTGGAATTTTAGTGGAGCAGTCACTCTGTAGTAGGTATTCACAAGAGGCACACCTCTCCTTTGAAGTTAAGACACCCTTCAGGTGACTGAAAAATGCCAAATATGCCATATACTGTCCTGTGCAATATGGAAAATACTCACAGTAAGTACTTACAGAAACTAAAATGAGCATTTCATGGAGATGAGGAAGCTCTGCAAACATTGACCGTTCTTAAAAAATTCTTAAACATGGTGCTTGCTTTTTATTTAGGCATGACCTGTATTTGTAAGTGTAAATTGTTTCTAATCTTACTTTCATTGTGATATTAGCTATAGAAGAGTGAAGTGGTTGTGTTTATACTGTGATTTGAGCTTTAAGACAGTAAGTGGGTTTAAGGATCACCATCTTAATCCCAAGAATATCCCTATTGTTATGACTGGCTCCAGGCCATAGTAAGAGTAGCCCATTGCTGAGGTTTTCACTGCAGTTTGCACCACTGTTCTCTCCAATTTCCTAGGCGTTGCTTTAATGTTTATTTTAGGGTAAGCAAGTTCTTTACTGATAATGGTTTTCAACATGCTGAGGAGCAGCTGAGCTCTAAACTGGCAAGAATACCTGGCTCATTTTGGAGAGCAGAGCTGTTGGACAAGGAACATGATATGCTCACATGCCTATGTGTGCTCTCTTTCACATTGGTTTAGAGAAAAATTAAATGGATAATACGTGATTACTGGGAAAACTACCTGGCATATCTTTCAGTCAGGTCTTACTTTTAATACACATTTTAAAAACTAAGATTAATGTTCTGCTTTTTCCTGCAGTGGAACAACCCTGGGGCAGTCTCCACTAGGACAGATTCAGCTAACAATTCGTCACAGTTCACAAAGAAACAAACTGATTGTGGTGGTGCATTCCTGCAGGTGAGCACAAAATACCCAAGTTCATTTCATGTTTCTTTGTAAATTTTTCATAGCTTGAGACTGGTTGTCTGGTTGATCTTTGATATTTTTAAGGTAACATATCTGTAAACATAAAAACATACAGAGCTATGCTCAGAATCACTAAAAACTTTGTCGAAGATTTTGCTGTGATTTTTGTAGTTGTCTGTTATGCCTCTGTGAGATTTTAAATGAAAATGACCTGTAGATTTTTATCAGCAGTGTCTGAAAGTTGTCCCTAAGAGACTGAATTTTGCACAAACACATGATTTTTGAGAAGCCATATCAGAACTTTGAATTGGAATTTAGGAAACATTGTATTCCCACCTCTGCTGTCTGCTTACCATTTCTCTGGTGTTGAACAAGTCACTGCTTGGCATTTTCTTTAGTTTTTGTTTTCCACTGCTGTTACCTATGTGCTGTATCCTGCACATTTACTTTGTGCAGGATGTTCCAGAACTGCTTCATGTGCTAAATTAAATGATAGTAGTGCAGACACTTACATTCAGCAATGTCCTGTTGATTTTCTAAGTGCTTTTCCTCGTTTCTCGTGGCCACAGAAATCTGATTGCGTTCTCAGAAGAAGGATCTGATCCATACGTGCGAATGTATTTGCTGCCCGATAAGAGACGATCAGGAAGAAGAAAAACACACGTATCAAAGAAGACATTAAACCCAGTGTTTGATCAAATGTATGTTCTAAACTATGTGTAGCAGTTTTATGGCATGTAATTACAAAGCTGTCAAATCAAGGTTTCGGAGCTTTCCTAAACAGAGGAACTGTTGGAGCTCCTTGTTGTCACCATCAGACTTGATCATACCTTTCTCTTCTGCTATAATAGCTCTTCCCATCCCTCTGTTCCCTGTTTTCACTACTCCCTTCTTGCTGTTCCCAGCCACTTCTCTCCTTCCTGCCTTACCCTGCCCCAGTTCCATCTCCCCTGTGCTGGTAGCCAAGCAGCAGCGTGCACTCTGCTGGCAGGAGACAGAACACGAGTGCCTTTGTCTGCCCAGTGCTGTTGGTGTCCCTTCCCGCCAGGAATCATGTCTGGCTGATTGCCTGGCTGGTGCTGCCTTCTCAGGGGGACTGGCCAGCCAGTATCTCTTCACAGTCAAATTGCTCACTCTACTTGGTAGCACTTCTCAGCATCCAGGGAGCCAGGAAATTTCCTCATAGATTATGTCCTGGCCCATATGTTGGAAGTTTTACAAGCTTGTGCAACATTATAATGCAGAAAAAGACTTAGCCTTGAACTCTGCTTTTTGATGGTAGTTTCCCTCACACGTCTGCCCCTTAGTCTCCCACCCATCACTTTTCGATTAAGACCTTTCTCTACAGACAGAAAATTAACTCCAGAAAAGCAACACTTCATTCCCTCTGTCCAAGGGATATCTGTAAATTGTTACTTAGAGGCTCTGGTAGGTTTTCCTGGTAGTGCAGGATGCTATCTCCTGTTCATTCCAGGTAACAGATTTATTTTACTGTGCCTTTCCAAGTAAAAAGTATTGCAAAGCAGTAAAGCTGTTTAGGAACTGTAGTGACAAATCGATGTAGGTTGTGATATAACCTTGTCCTCACTTTCTCAAAGTTTCAGCTCTAGCAAACAAAATGCACTCTTCCTTAAAAGTGGATGTGTTTCCTTAGTGTGGCAGAAAAGAAAAGGAGCTCTGGTTATCAAGTACCAAGGATCAGTAAGACTGACCAGTCTTTCCTTTTTGGAGAATACTGATGCTGAGCTGTCAGAGTAGTAGGATTCCACATTCTCTTCTCTTTGGAGTCAGTGCTTGACTTTTCCCTTGTTTTGTTTTGTGTGTTCTGTTCTACCAATGCCTTCTAGAGATCAAAAGTAACAGAAGTCTCGAACATTTGATGTTTATATTGATCATAGTAGTGAAGGAAAATTTATTTGGGGAAGGGGGTGCTTGGTTGTGATTTGAATTGCTGTTTAGCTGTAGGAGCTGAACTTGCACCTCGGGTACAGGATTCTCTCTAAAGCATCACTTTGCCTACCAGGTTTGATTTCAGTGTTTCCCTGCCTGAAGTACAGAGAAGAACACTGGATGTAGCAGTGAAGAACAGTGGTGGATTCTTGTCCAAAGATAAAGGGCTGCTTGGCAAAGTAAGTTGACAATAAGTAAATTCTGTTAATACAGCATGTTATTATATAAAACTGAAATCCTCTTGAGATATGAGCTTGTTAGTGTTGATTGAAGCACCTGAGTCAGATATGAGGCTTTCAAAAATTACAGATGCTTCATATACCAAGCTTTAGTGAGGGAAGGAACAAACTGCAGAGCAGACATAAAACGAGGCAGTAATCTCTTCTAGAGAGCATTAAGTTCACAGTAACAAAAGAAATGTGCTTGTCTGACTTAATAATCATATCATCAGAGAGAGGAAGTAACCAGGAGAAACCAGGTGATAGCTCAGAAAATGTTGAGACAAAACTGGAAAGACAAGCAAGAGTACTTAGAGAAACGCACAAGAAATGAAAATTCCAGTTTGTAAAATCCATGAGAAAGAACTGCTGCTGGAGACATTCCCAGTAGCAACACCAGTGTTTATAACTTCAGTGTTCTGTAGGCACAAACTAAATCACCCCAGTCCCTACCCATGTGATTTGGAGCATGAAAGAGGAATAGTAAATTCTTACACCCTTGAAAATTGCCATATTTACCCTCTGAAGAGGAGGACAGATTCACAATCATGGTGAGTTCATGGTGAAGAGTGGCCTCAATTTCCCTGTTTCCCAGGAAGGCTGTCAGTTTGGCCATTGTCATGCTGTGAGGTGCTCTGGGACTGTGCCTCGGAAGGGTGTGGATTTGGAGGTCAAAACCAGCAACTTGAAACTTTCCTAAAAGTCAGGCAGGTAGCAGAGAGCTGTGATGACGAGGATGTAAAATACATTGTTTACTAATGGTGTTGCTTACACTGGAGTTGACAGGATTGTCAGATGTGATCTTTAAAAGGCACGCACAATGCACTGATTGGTAATTTAACTTTCCACAGTTATTAATACCTCTGGCATCTGAAGAACTTGCTAAAGGCTGGACCCAGTGGTAAGTATAATATTTCCTTTAGTAATAAAAAATACTACATACCAATAACTGCTGTGTTAATAATAGTTTTAATAATACACTAAATGTAAAAAATATTCTTTTTTTTTTTTTCTTTTGCTTTCTCAGGTATGATTTGACAGAAGATGGTACAAGGCCACATGGTGCAAGTTAGGCCCATGGATACCGGGAATTCCTCAAGCATAATTTTGCCAACCTTTATACATTTTTAATGCGTTGTTTTCACAGATGTACCAATATTATTTTTATAGCTTTACTGATTTAGTTCTTAGACACATCCCCAATAATTTTATAACACTTGGTCATTTTATGTAGACATAGCCTTTCTCATTGTTAAACTTCGTATTTTATTTTGCTAAACAGTTCTGTGTGTTACTGTAATGTGCAATAGTACAGTAAAGTAACCTTTTGTGTTTAAATTGATCTTTTTGATGGCTGTACCTAATAGAAAGTGAAAAGAATATGTTCTGCTGTTTTCCTGCCTTGTTTTATATCTCACCAAGGTATACTGTACCATGTAAATATATACTATTTTTTTATAATTCTTTCATGCTGGTTTGAATTCAGAAGAAAATCAGATAAAGGATATAGTTATTTTCTTCTAAATGCATGTTAATTTCTTCAGATGAATCTCTTTTGTCTTTGCAGCACAATGGTCTTAATCATTTTGTGATACTCTGCAAAAACAAACTGCAGAAAAACATTTTTACTTTATTGTGTTTCTGGCCCGGTGTGGCTGGCTTAAAATGTACAAAACATAAACATTTTAATATTTATATATAAATGTATTATTGGAAAATCATGCTATAGAATATTATAAATAAAAATGAGAATTCTATAAATATTGTATAAATAGAGGATGAGGTCCACGAATCAATTTCTAAATCTGAGTTTTCATTTCATGGAGTAAACATAACAAAGAGTACAGTTTTATTATACAGGTTCACTTAGATTTTGTTATTTATTCCTGTACTCTAGAGTACTAGACATGTGACCTTTTGAAGGTTTGAGGACATGGGTTTTTCTGTATTATAAAGGAAATCTCTAACCACTTTGAGCTGTCCTTACCACCATATTTCACTGATTTATAAGGTAGACAAATCAGCTTGCAGTGTAAGTTCATACAGCAGGCATATGTACAGGACATATGTTACTTTTCTTAGACAGTACTATGCTAAAATAGTATCTTATGCCATACCTTCTGTAATACTCCAATGAACAGCAACAGAAATGGGAAAAGAGAGAGGAAACTGAGATGAAACTGACTTTTCCAGTTGCTTCATTGCTACTCAGTTTGGTGCACGACCAAAATGCACTTCAGTGGCCCACGCAGCTTTCCTGAGAAATACTGGCACTGTCCTGAAGCGCTGCCGTGGGCTGGGCCAGACTGCAGCAGTGACACCCTGAGCACTGAGTGATGGGAGCAGGGAGTTGGGAGCTGAAGGGGGAGTATCAGCCCAAACAGCTGAGCTCATAACTCTAATTTTACGAATTATGGGGAATTTTTTTTGTATTCAGAGCTGATTTTTCTTTTTTTGGTAAGTTTTCTTGACTGTTAGAAAAATGTGCATTAAGAATCCAAGAGAACAGTTTGGCTCTTTCAGAGCCAATGCCCTCATCCTTGGATAAGTATGCAATTAGACAAAGCATATTATTTAGCTAAGATTCTAGAATGATCTCTCAGCCAAGAAAGAATTTTAAAGCAGAATGATGAACTCCTGAAATTAGCTTTATCGTAAGACTACTGACAGAACCTTAACTCTAGGTGTAGAATATGCCTACATTACTAGATGTACCAAAGTGCCTACCATAGATGTAGCTTTTTGGTTTTCTCAAGTCTAAGAATTTCAGTATGTCTAAATTCAGTTTAACGTGAACATTTGTCATGGCTGTGTGTGACACACACCATACACCTCTATACAGTGATGGCCTTCTCATTGCCACGTTTCATACAGGACAGTTTTATCAAACAGCCCTGGCACTGTAAATTGTACTGTTAGTGCTGTTACTGGATTGGGCAATAGGGAGAGATTCCTTGTAAGAAAACACTTCCATTTGAAGGCTTCACTCTATATTGGAATGTATGAGTATCTCAATGTATTCACTCACCTACTCATATAAAATATAATATTTTATGAAATACATATTTTGTTAGTTTTCCATTAAAAAACTGTTAAGAATGGAAAGACAGAGAATGTTAATGCCATGAAAATGCAGAACCTGAAACCTGATCTAAATAAAGGAGGTCTAAGAGCAGCAGCTCAGCATAATTGTCTTTTGCCTTGGTTCAGTCCAAGGTGGAAGGACTTTTGCTGTATATCCTGGCCAGGGACTCCACAGAGTTTGATCTGTAGCCAACAACTAGGCTGTTAAATTAATTTGGTGTTTCAAGTCTTAAGTGAAGTACAGGGACAGAAAACTCTACACTTGAACAATGAAAAAGTGGACATTCTGTCATTCAAAGTTTCAAGGTGGAACATAATGCCATGTTTGGGTAAATGTGAAATGATAGCACAAAGTGAGTAACTGAATAAAGTTTTCAAAATAGGTTTGACAAGACTTTCCAAAATAGCTCACTACCTAAAATTAGTGATAGGCTCTTAGACTAGAGTCCACTTTGCATTCAGGAATCTGAAATGAAGAGATTGAATTGTCACTGCAATTCAGCAACAGTAATTCCTGTTGTTTGTAATCAGTCCTGGATGTCAGACTCTTTAGAAACGTCCTCCTGAGTGAATTTGGATCAGCCTATGACTGCCTAGATGAGATTGATTCGTTTGATAGTAGATGCAACTTCTGTATTAAACTTACCAAATTCCAGTTATTCTGTTTATATGGAAGTAGGAAGGACAATTTTGCCTCTGGGCAAAAATTGCACCTCATTATCAAGTCATTTATTCATTATCAACTGATAGCTTTTCATGTAGTTCTTGTTTATCCTGTGCCTTAAAATATGAACATATGAAGATGTTAAAGAAATGGTTAAAAATAAGCTTTGTTACCTGTATGTACCAACACATGTTCTCTACTATTGAAACTGTTTTTAGAATTACTCTGCTTCACTGACAGGAAAACCAGCTTTCTGAACTCTAGCAGGGTTGTAACCCGGACTCAAATCAGCATGCATATCACTTGGAGTTGGACTAAACAAGTTTTAATTTTCTGTCTTGAATCCTCTATCAGAGCTGCAGCAAATGGTGAGAGTTGAAATGAGAACAAAGGGTAATCAATTTTGTACAGATTGCCTTTTTTGCTCATGTAATTCTACATTCTGATGCATGTATTTATTCAATAAATGGTTCGTATGGAAGTCGATGTGTTGCTTCCCTCTACACACACACTCCCTTTTCCTCACTTTTGCATATCCCTGTCCTAAAGGGTAATAGGATGAGGTGAATTTTTAAAATAGTTATGTATGCTGACTCCTCTAACCTGGGGAGCCTTATTGTAAGGTCTGTAGGCAGGTTTTTGGGTCTGACATGAGAGAAAACAGTGCAGGATACTTTATGGGGAATTCTGTGCTTGTTTTTCTGGAACAGATTCACACATAAGAATTAGTTGGTCCTTCGTTCAACTTCAGTGTCTAAGTTTTTTCTTCTCCTAAATGGATTGATTTAGTAAATTGTCATGATTCTAGCACTTGCTAATCATCATTAATTGTGTTCTAAAACTGCCTTAGATTTAGAGTGAGCAGATTTCTACCTGCAGCATTTTTTCCTGTCCTGTCAGCTGCTTGGTAAGGCAGATATTGATGGAAAATGATGTACTGCATAAATAAGGGGTATTGGAGCCTCTATTACAGAAAAACTCCCATAGAAATTATGCTGTTTGCATTAAACATTAATTTATAATTCATTATGATACTGTAATTAATTATGATAGCTCTTCCCTTAAACAGCTACAACTTTTCTAAATTCCTAATAGTCAATTTGCATCAACCATAAATAAAAGCTGCAGAAGTTCATCACCCATTTAGAAGGGACCCCACTAGATAATCTTCATGATACCAACTACAAAATTATGTTCAGTTTTGGTTTATTTGGGTTTTTTTCCTAGTGGAGATAAGGCCCTTTTTTTAGCAGAATAAAGGGTTTCTAGTAATCAGTGGGAAGGCAGCTAAAGCCAAGTAAAAGCTCATCTCCATAACTGCCTCATGGCAAGGTGTTTCTGGATGGCACAATTCCTGGCAGTGCCTCTACTGATCAGGTGTCAGCATTTTCCTGACTTGGGTCAAAATCAAACCTTTGATTCAGTCCTACAAGGAAGGTGGTACCAGAACAGCACTGCCTGTGCATTCACAAGAACTTGTTAGAGAGCAGAAATAACTTTGCAAGACACTCTTCCAGATGACTTTTATATTAATTTGATTGTTTCACCCAAGCCTTGCTTTTTCCTAGTATTTGCTATACTGTTTAGACTGGTTTGGGCTTTTAGTTCATCCAGGCTTCTTCCAGGAGTGTTTGCCAATTCGGTTACCAACGTGGCCGTTTTCAGTATTTTCTCATCTAAAAGCTGCATACAAAATTGGTTTGCTATGAATTACCGATTTTAATCAATTTAATTATTTATATTCTCCCCCAAACAAACTCTGAATGTTGGATGATACCTTTGATGTTTGGTGGAAAGAACCAAGGCTTCAGATGGTCCCAGCCTTATTTGTGGTTGTAGCTGGTAGCTGAAGGGGTCAGGCTATTTAATCCCAAATGATGTTTTTATCTGTGTCTAACTGTTGTATGCTCTTCTACTGATTTCTAAGGCAGTCAGGCTCTCAACAATGTTCTCAGCCACCTTCTGAAATGTGTTTTATGAAAAACGCAAAAATCCACTTGTATTTCTTGCAGTGCTGTGCAGTGAATTAGGCTGCCAGAGTAGATGGCAGCTCTGGGAGGCAAGTTCTCTGATCTGTATCCATGTGATAGAGGTGATGCTCTCTGTTCTCACTCTCTGCAGGGAATATTGCTTGCCAGTCACCTATGCTGGAATCAATTTGAGAGGCTCCTGCATCCCTGTCTCCTCACACACCACCAAAGTGAGGACAACCTGTCTTCCACTTTTCTTAATCTTCGAATCCTCCATATTTGTAAACTTTATAGCAAAGGAATTAAGGCCTAATAGCGATCATTCTTCCCTTTAAGATCCGCATAGAAACAGGTCCAAGGAAAAACAAAGCCAGGCAAGATTCCAAGTTTCCACTCCCAGGCTGTTTTGTGGCTGATTCCAGGTTTGTGGGCTGGAGACAACGTGGTCCATTCCTGCCAGAACTTGGTAACCCAGCTGGGCACGGAGCTGGGAATGGAGCACCTCAACCTCCACACAGGGAAGGACGTACAGGACACAGTTGGGATGTCCCAGCAGCCAGCTCTGATTTCACTCATGACTGTGTGGTAAGAATCTAATTGCTGATCAATTTTATTTATGAATTACCTAAGCAGAGTAGCTCCTGTCTGCAGCAGGTGGCACTAGATGACCTGCTGAGGTCCTTTCCAACCTGAATTGTTCTATGACTGAAGTGTGGGGTTTTTTAAACATTAAGGTGAGCTCAGGAAGTGTACTCAGGAAATGGAGCCCTGTGCACTCTTGGGGCTGTGCAGGTCTTCCTGGGCATTTTGCTCCCTGAGCCCAAGTTCTCAGGGATGGGCATGTGGCAACTCTGGCTGGGCTGAAAAAAGGAGGCACAGAGCTGGAAGCTGAAAGCTTTAAGTCAGGATCCAAAAATTTAACAGGAATTAAAAATACGGTAATCTATGCATAGAAGTTGAGTTGTAATGTAGCAAAGTGATAATTGTCTGCAGGTACTGAATGAAAGGCCATTCATTTTACTGGAAAACGAGAATGAGATTCCTAAAGCAAAAAATGGTGCTCACATTTCATGGATGTTGTTTCCAGCATGGAATTTCAAATAAGTTTTTTTATTCTTCAGTTGAATTTGCAAGCTAGTGTGTTATTCTGCAAACTCCCAGAGACTGACAACTGCAGCTTACCAAGCATTTCACAATTAGTAATAATTTAACAAAGAATATTCTGCAAGACAGTTCCATGCAAATTTTAGCATGGGAGAAATGCTTCAGCTAATAGGTTGGAATCCCTGGCATATTTTGTGTGTTTGTCATTGCTGTGTGTGGGTTTAGTTGAAGTTGCTGTGTTGCAATGTTTTCCACCTAGAATTTATAGGAATGTTCACCTAGGTTTGCATGAATCATGAAATGCTCTCTGAGCTAAAGTAACTGTGATAACCACTGAATGGGATCTCTGTTGGGATTTCCAGCCCAGAGTCCACCTGGATACGTTTGATGAATTGACAGCAGCATCCAAAAAAAGAATCTGGATCATCTCTAGATCTGTCATTCATCCATGGGATGACAACAAAATGAAAGGTAAAAAAGGGTTAATGGAAATGGAGGTTCATGACTTGGGAATGGTATTGGTAGCAATGCCGGTTCTTTGTTTTATTTGGTAAATCATTAATTAATTTGCATGTAAAATAAGTTAGCACTGAAAATTTTAAATGTAAGATGAGCTTTCTGAAAAGAGGTGTCAACCTTGAAGTTTTAGGCAACTTTGTTCTAGGTCATATTTTTTCATTTAATATGCTTTTTCAAGTTCATATTATCAGAGATGTAAAAACTGACTTTTAATGTTTTTATGAAGAATATTAATTTTGCTTTTCTTGTCATTCACAATGAGACTTTAAAGTTTTTGGATTTGTAGTCATTACTGCCCAGTTTTTTATTTCTGAAGGCACTGTTCTATTCCACTAGATGGTAGTGCAGACCCTGTTCTCAAAATCCTTTTCTGCTGCCTGTGCATTTTGTTTCTTGTCCAATAAAGAGGTGCTCTGGATTCAAGGCATTTTCGGGAGTGGAGCCTCAAGTCATCCTGGTTTAAAAGCAGTGAACAACGGGCACGGTCCCCACTGTGCTCTGCTCTCCCCCTGTGCTCTGAGGGGCTGGTGATGCCAAAAGAATTGAGTTTCATAATGGGGGATTCAATTGGCCAAAACGATTCACTAAAAGTATTTAGTCATGAGGCACAGGAGAAAAAAACTGGTCCATGATGTGAGGAAACATGAAAGTTCTGGAAGATTAAGGTTCTAAGTTCACCAGAAATTTAGCATAGCATTGTCAGCAGTTTGCCACAGCTGTTTTGTGCTTTAGGTACCAAATTAGATTTGATTCTAGAACTGCCTCGAGTTGCTGACAAAACTTTAGTAAGATTAGGTGCAAAAAGCTGAAATTAATCAGAGGCAGGCAGAAGTGAAATTACAGTTTAAGACACAGAAAAGGGCCTTGACCAGCACATTTGAGACATCACTATGCTTTAAGTATTTGCTGCTGATTCAAGCATAGAGATAGAAACTCAGGATATATAACAATGAAAGCTGTCGTGGCACAGAACAATAAACACAGAGGTAAAGGGGGCACAGATCAAATTCTATTAGAAAAAATAACTTACAAATCAATTTTCCCTTGTTTAAGGATATGATCTGAAAATATTTGCCAAATATTCTTATCTCATGATAAGAAAACTGTTTGATGCCCAGAACAGGAGTAAATGACAGTTATGTCTAAACTGTGAATCTTTAAGCACTCACAAGTGCCTGACTTCAAATATCCCCCAGCCTGATACTGCGCTGAGCAAGTACCTCACTGTTGTTAATTTTTCGTGAAGGAAGCAGGTCGTGCAGCCTGGAAGAAAAGCAAATGAGTCATCAGCACTCCCGTCTTTCACACTTGTGGATACATTCTTCTCCTAGGATAATAGTACCACAGTCTAAATTAGTAGGCATATTTGGGGAGAAAAGGTGGATACCAAAATCTTTGTGTAACCCTGGACAGATGTACATAAACATATATATATATGTATGTATAAACAAATATGGATGACCAAATCATGTCCATTCTGATACTTATACAGTATTTTCATGTGTCATACTAGACAGATGGAACAGATATGGTGTCAGATCTAGATGATGCACGTCTATCACAATGAAACCTCTAAGAGCACTTGTAAAATTAACAATAACAGCATTTTTGTAGTTTAGAAACAGTTCTTCTCCTAAAGACTAAAATAGAATTAAAGCTGCAAGGAGATAGAACACTTAAAAGAGCTGTAAATCTCTATCAGAATGTAACATTTAATAGGGTTAAAGTAATATAGACATGGCATTTGTAACTGGAGTGGTTTATATCTGAAACAAATTAACTGACAAACTAGTTTTATAGATTTATTCAGTGATACATAATATTCTGAAAGATGATGACTTTAGAAAATGTTTGCTGTAGTTATCATGAAAAATTATACTCCTTTTATTTACAGTGGGACAGATTCATCTATGCAAATAATGTTACTGTAATTTCTTTTTGGGAGCATTTTATAGCATTTCAGAAATCTTTCCATTTTCATGGTACTAATAGTGAGCAGAGAAAATTACTGTGATTTGTAACACTGTCTATAAGGAAGGGGTGATAACAGTAAGAGCACGATAACACAGAAAATAATAATCATAGTATCATAGAATTGTTTGGGTTGGAAGGGACTCTGAAGATCATCTCATTCCTTTCCCCGTGCCATATGCAGGGACACCTTCCACTAGACCAGGTTGCTCAAAGCCCCATCCAGCCTGGCCTTGGACACTTCCAGGGATGGGGCATCCACAGCTTCTGTGGGCAAGCTGTGCCTGTGCCTCAGCACACTCACCATAAAGAATTTCTTCCTAACATTTAATCTAAACCTGCCTTCTTTCAGTTTAAAGCCATTCCCTCTTGTCCTGTCACTCCATGGTCTTGTGAAAAGTCTCTCTGCAGCTCTCCTGTTGCCCTTTTTAGGCACTGAACACCCCCAACTCTCTCAGCCTGTCTCCATGCCAGAGGTGCTCCAGCCCTGAGATCGACTTCTTGATATAATAAATAAGTATTTTATCATAAAACATAATAACAAAGACAAAAAAAAACCAACAAAAAAAAAAGCAGCACTGTTTTCTCAGCTTAAATTCCCCTGGGTGTGGATCCCTGCAGACCCCGGCAGTACCGAGCAGCTCCCACGGGGCGGCAGTTCAGGACTTTGGTAACATCCGCAGCCACTCCAGGGAGTGGCTCTCCAGAACAGCTTTTGCCTTCCCTCTGCGCATTTCATTCCCTTATTTTTGTGCGAGTTAACAAGGATAAATTTGATTTCTTATGTAGTGAATTTTTTTCTACCTAATCTCTTAAACTCTAAAATTGATTCGTGTTAATATTAATAATTTAAGGGAAATAAGCTGTTTCATGGTCTAATCACACCAGCACCGAGAAGTGACAGTTGCCTGTGAATAAAGGATGGCATGATTGGCAGGATTACCTTCAGGCAAGGGGAGATCTGGAGAAGTGGAATAGTGTGAAACTTCATCCCTCTCCCATGCTGTTCGGATTATTTATCAAAGTATGTGAAGATCAAAAAAAAAAAAATCAAGGGAAATGCATGCATGTAAATTATTAACAGCCTGCCTCAGAGGATGAGCAGATTTTGTTCATACTGCATTAACTATAACAAATTTTATTACACATTCAAAGAAAAAAAATCTAGGAGTTACAATTCTAACATGCTAGTAGATAATGTGTACAATAATCTCATCAGAAACTATTATCTAGAAAATAACACTGTAAATATATTAAAAAAAATAAGTGTCACGAAAGCATCTGACATTCGGGGAATTACTTGTTTATTTTTTATTTATCATGTTGACTTCTGGAGGTTAAAATGGAATACTTGCTCTAGCCCAAACAGTATTCTGGTGTGAGCCATTTGTAATAGAGATCTCTCATAGAGGCCACCAACAAGAATAAAGACCAGTTCAGGAAGCAGTAGCACAAAAGCAAATCTTTATTTGCTGTTGCTCAGCAACCATGTGTGAAAGGCCCATTTTTCATTTTTGCCTTAACTTGACTTGACAGGAAAATGATAATAAATATGAGATTATTATCACAGGGTATAGATTATTTTGAACAGATGAACAGATATGTCAAAGAGAGGCATGTAATTTAGTACTATTGAAAGGGAGAACATTAGAGAAACTGAAAATAGAGTTGTAGGTTCATTACCAGCTTGCAGTTCATGCATAATTCTTGAAAAAACCTACAAAATGTTATTCTGCCTCTCTGGTTTCTCTGTGTGGTCCTTTAAAATGAATCATTTGGTGTTATTCAGCCTGTTGTTATCTGTGTCAACTTCTAGTTTCAATACTATGAAAAAAATCATTCTGTGGTTGCCATGCAACAGAAATTAAAAGCTAAAATATGTTTTAGTTCGTTTGCTAAATGGATATGTGCCTGACTAAATAAACAGTAACCAGGTGACTAATGTAGCTCTAATTAAAAGACTAATCAAGGTATTAATGGAATATTCAGTCTACTCATGATAAATAAATCCATCAGTTTGAATCGAAAATGGCAAAGATTTTTAATATATGCAGACATTTTTTAATATAGGCAGTCATTAGCACAACGTATAAATGCCTTTTTAGTTTTTTACTTTTTTATTTGCTTTTACTATTCTAGAGGTGTGCTGATTGGCTTCAGGTGGAGACAAGGAGTGGCACCGAGCTGCTGATGCACAGTGATGTTGCCCAAGAAGATGAGGTTTTGGCTGCCAAGTCGTTCTCCCACATTGTCACCTGCCTCAGGGCATGTGACCACCTCAGTCACAAATTGGAAGGAATGGAACCCATCCTCCTGCTTTGCTCTCAGTACTTTCTTTGTGGCACGTTTGTTTTAAAACCCAGTTATTTCAGAAGTTTCACATGGACTCAGTTGATGATTCAGGAATTGAAACAGTTTTTTAGTTTTGTCTTCAGGAACTTTAGTCCTGTTATGTAACATTTTTAAGCAATACAGAATAGCATTATTTATATAGGATAAGCCCATAATAAACTATTTTTCCTCCTGTAGTCTTCCAACTGTATAAAACCCATGAAAAATAGTTTACCTGAGAATTTTAAAAAGTAAATTAGGAAAAGTCTGTAAGTCAAATACAGATGGCAGAAAATGAGACAAGTCCTAATTTTTAATATAAACCAATACTGTGAAATGTAGGACGATTAAAGAAGACTCTATGTTAAAAATTAAAATATTGGCAGAAGACATAAATACTACTTTAAAAGGAGTGATTTTTTTTTGTATATGCTATTAAATAAAATCTGAAATACATCGTAATTTTTTTAATTAAAATCCTGAAAAGTCCAGCCAGCTGTGAGAACTTGTATGGAAATTACAGTTGGTTTTGTGTTTGTTTGCACAGTGAGGCAGCACATGCTGTACTGCTTCCACAGACTGACAGCAAATGACTCAGTCACGCACCTCACTCTTCTGAACAGCCAGCAACACTGAGAAATATTATGCTACTGCAAATGCAAAATGGAAAGATACAAATTAACAAGACACGTTGACTGGTCTTGGTTTGTAGAAGAGCTCAAACAAACTGAGTGGGGAACATCAGAGAATTCAAGAACCTGAGTCCAACTATTTCCAAACACTGCAAATTGAGAAACAGGGAGAAGCACTTGCTAATACATTAAAAAATATATATATAATCCTGTGTTACCAAAGTGTAAATATAATCTGGACTACAGAGTCTCATAAATTCTGGTGAGTAGCCTGTTTTGCTCTTGATCGCTTTGGCAGGAGAGAGTGAAATGCACGTGCTGTTCATCAGGACTGTGGGTAAAGGCTTTGCTGTCAGCACTGGCAACAAAAACATGAGTGAAAAAAGCCACCAGTGTCATCAAATGAGTGATGGTTTCGTAAGAGCAGTATGTGCACATTACCAGAGATCCCTAAGAGCCGTATCGTTCCTTAAGACTGAACGTGAATTTAACTGAGCGTGTCTTACTCTAGTTTAAGGCACAGAGACCTTTGAGTCGCTACAGAAAGGGCACGGAGAGCTGTGAGGAGCCGCTGAGGGGCCTGGGCGTGTTTAGCCTGGAGAAAAGGAGTCTCGGGGAGAACTTACCCCTCTCTGCACCTCCCTGGAGGGTGTAGCCAGGGGGGGTCGGGCTCTTCTCCCCGGCAACCAGCGGCAGGATGAGAGGACTCAGTCTTGAGCTGTGCCAGGGGAGGTTAGGTTGGACATTAGACGGAATTTCTTCACAGAGAGGGCGATTAGACATTGGAACGGGCTGCCCAGTCACCGTCCCTGGAGGTGTTTAAGGAAAGACGGGACGTGGCACTTGGTGGAATGATCGAATTGTCGTGGCGGTGCTGTTCGGCCACAGGTTGGACTCGATGGTCTCAGAGGTCCTTTCCCACCCAACTGACTGTGATTCCGTGATTTTTTTTAGCACCGTCCCGTGCGGGGCGCTGGACCCGCCACCCGCGCCCTCAGCGGGGCCGCGCGCGTGAGGGGGGCGGCCTGGGAGGGGGAAATGTCGGCCGAACTCTCGCGAGACGAGGCGGGAGCTTCGCCCGCGCCTTCAGCGCCGCGCGCGGGAGGATTCGAAAAGCGGCGGGTGAGGGGGGGCCGGGGCCGTCCACGGGGGAGGGGGGGTCGGAGGCGTCCCGGGCTGTCCACGCGTGTCCCCTCCCTGCGGTCCCGGGGCGCTGCCCCCTCTCCCGCGCGCGGTTCCCCGCTGGAAGCCCACCCCGCGGGGCCGTGAGGGTGCCGCCGCCGCTCTGAGGGAGCCCGAGGTAAGAGCGGCCTGTCCGGCTTCCCGCTCGTTTCTGTGGCGGGAGCCCCCGCGGGAGCCGGGACGGGCCCAGGATAGGACGCCCCCCGCGCTGTCCTGTGGCCCAGCGGGCAGGGATGGGGGAAGCACGCCGGGAATCACCCGGGATGGAGGGAATGCTTAGGTTATGCGCAAGTAAAGCTCTTGGCACCAAAAGGTGGCCTAACCCGTTTCCCAAAGTTTTCACTTGACAGGAGGGAAAATGACAGGCTATTTTACTACCCCTCAGTACTTTTCATGCAAGTAAATGCTGTTTGTCGGGACCGATGGCCAGCTTATATCGAGGGTATGTGCTGGAAACTGTGCTTTTTAAAAAAATATCCATCGAAAATTACCCATTAAAAGCTCTGCTTTAAGACATAGTTAGTAAAAAAAAAAAATTAAAAAGAAAGTTTGCAAACCCTGCAGCCTGGTGAATGTTGTGACTCTAAATGCTGATTCAGTATTTTGGAGGGGAAAATTTGTATAACTATGTAAAATATATGCATATAACTACTGTAATATATAATATATATATAATTGCTATATATATAACTAATATAAAACTGTAACTGGGACCAAAATGATCTTAGTTTGAGATACAGTACCTTGTCTAATGTTTTGTTTATAGGGCAAAGAAAGAACAATTCATGATGAAACGTGAAGCATTTTTGCAAGTTGTGTCTAAAGAGTCAATTGAAGAGTTCCTGAGTTACACTCGGAATCCTGTGAGTAACCCAGTGTGCACTTGTATGTAGAGTGACAAACCTATGAAATCGTAAGGCTGTTATTGATGCAGAAATTGTGTGACATAAGGACAGAAGGTGTTTGTCTGGTACTTGCAGATGTGAAGGATGTAAACTTAAGGGAACATAGGCTGAAAAAGTTGTAGAAGCTGAAATGTTGCTGTTTATAAACCAAGTAATTTTTCAGACGTTTGGTTGTTCCATGTACAGTTTAGTTTTTAAAAAAATAAATTACTAGTACTGTGGTAATACTAAAAAAAGGTCAACTGATTGCAGTGTTGTGGTTTTTAAATTTCAACCTATGAAAGAGTTTGTTGTTCTGTCATGAATAGGAGTTAATTTACAAACATAGCAGAGGCATGTTTCACGGGTATGTGTTCATTCATGTAATAGTTTTGGCTGTCCGTTTGTTCTTTGGTCTATGTTTAATTGTACCTTAATAGTTCATTTTGTCACTGAATGCTTCCAAGAAGGGGCAGATTGCTCTCTCTAAATAAGAGTGTGGAGAGAAGTGAGAGGAACGACAAAAGAAATCCCCTGAAGTCTACTGTTAAAAGTTCATTGTCACTTTGTGTGTATGATATTGCATAATAATGACAGATAATTGCATTGTGGTGTTTTCCACTAAGCTTCAGTCAGATATTAAGGTATTCAGTTCAGGTATTAGGATATACCTGATTTCTTCTAAGCATCTTTTGCTCATCTTCATAAATGGTATTGCCAAGTTGGTTTCCTAAGCTTTCTAATCAGTATTTTCCTACTATTTATCTATATCAGGGTACAGCAAGTGGATCAGTTGACCCCTGTGTCTAAAGAGGCCTGAGCTAATTTACTAATGCAGCAAATGTATTAAACCCACAACCACATTCTGTATAATAAGCTTGGAAAAGTTCATCTCCCAAACATCATTGAATCTCTCCAAGAAATTTGTTATTTCTTCCTACTGCATGCCTGTATGTAGTTACAGATGACAATTTTATTACCAGGTTTCCTGTGGTTAAAGTCTCCTTTCCATTTTTCCCCAAATCTGAACACTTTAACAAGAAACTCTTCAGTTTAGGATAACAAACGGTGCTTGCAGTGTTTCCTTTTCAGTCGATTTGGTTGTGTTGTTTCTGCCATCTGCATTCAGTAATTCATCTTAATATATCTTAGCCTATTTGGATTGAAAATGGTTTTCTTTTCATCCTTTTATTTTTCATCACCAATTCACAGGAGTTCTCTTGCAACAGTTTTCAGCTGTTGCCAATATCTCTGGAAACTTTGTCAACAGCCATAATGAGAATATTGATTAAAGCTGTTTTCATGCCTTTGTAGCATAAGGGAACATGAATATCCAGATTATTTTTTGGTGTCCAAGAGACCAGACCTGAGTTATTTTATTAATTTCCTTTTGAAACCCTGAGATGGAGGGTGTGCGTATCTTAGGATGAGGATGTTCCTTTTAGGATCTCCCTTGAGAAATTCTTGCCTGTTTTTCTGGAGGAGGCTGTGGTTGTCTATTCTACCCTTTAGAAGTGGATATATAAATGTAGAAAGAAGCAGAAAGTGTGGTTAGAGCCTCACTGCTTTCCTTAGTTTTTGTATTACACTTGCCATGCTTTTTTTACTTTCTTGGTGCTTTAGCCTCAGAATTTGTCTTTTAAACTTTTTTTTAAAGTTCTATTCTTTGCATCCAACTTCTTTCAATGTCTGATTTCTAAATACACGCACACACACACCACCCCTTGAAATTTTCTTTGCCTTCTTGTCAATGTTTTGTTTAATTTGCATCTTCTAAAATTCCTGGAGTTTGCTAATTTTCCTTCAAGGTTTGTCATGGGCTTTTCACTTCTCTTTCTTAGTAATCTTTAAAAATATTATCACAATGTGGTGCTGCTTATTGAGGTCTTTATCAGGTTCTGTTTTTTCCCACTAAATCCTGTTCCAATTCAAGAAAATACATTATTAGACAGAAAAATAGGAGTCACAGATATGACTGCCATTCAGTGTCATCCTTTTGCCTTATAGATTTTGGAACAATTCTATCTCATATCCCAAAGAAAGATTAGAAAGCTCTAGTGTTACTATGAATTCATTCTTTTTATTCAAAACAGTACAATCTTAATATCCTGTCTTTTGGGTTTGTTTGAAGGAGAGGGCTGCAGAACTCCCTGTGAGGCCTTTGCTTTATTGTATTTGTTTCTAGCTGTACAATAGGATAGAAATTCTCTTATAAATATGTAACAGGATCTTCTCATGCCCTTCTGGGAACTTTCTAATACTTAGTACTGCTTCTTTCATTTTTTTTCTAATTTTCTTTTTACCTTCGATTTTTTCATTTTGACTCCTGTTTCTTAGGAAAAATATTTTTATTTCAAGATCATAGACATTCTCCCTCTTTCCTCTGAAGTGTTTTTGAAACAGTAAACCTTCCATTTCAGTATTGCAAATTACATCTCAAAAATCATCTGTACTTCCTCTTGGCTGTGCCCAGTTTTCCTTCTCACCTTTTCTCTGCGTATTCCTTTTCCCATCAGCTTTCCTACACTTCTTTGATGCCAACAGAGCTGAAGAGGAGAGTGGGGGGGTGATGTGCTCAGGAGTGGGGTGTGATGAGGGGCTTTAAACCAGTGCAGTGTACAGGGCACAGACACAGAATCATAAAATCAGCTGGGTTGGAAAGGACCTCTGAGATCATCAAGTCCAACCCTCGGTCCACTACCCCCACAGTTACCAGACCATGGCACTCAGTGCCACATCCAATCTCTTCTGAAAAACCTCCAGGGATGGAGAATCCACCACTTCCCTGGGCAGCCCATTCCAATGCCTGATTACCCTCTCTGCAAAGAATTTCTTCCTTACATCCAACCTAAACCTCCCCTGACAGAGCTTAAGCCCCTGCCGTCTTGTCCTATTGCTGATTGCCTGGGAGAAGAGACCAACCCCCACCTGGCTACAACCTCCTCTCAGGGAGTTGTAGAGAGTGATGAGGTCTCCCCTGAGCCTTCTCTTCTCCAGACTGAACAACCCCAGCTCCCTCAGCCTCTCCTCACAGGACATGTGCTCAAGTCCCTTCCCCAGCCTGGTTGCTCTTCTCTGGACCTGCTCCAGCACCTCATTGTCTTTCCTGATGTGCAGATCCTTCCCCTGAATCCGTAGTGCTGTGTCCTGTGGATGTACTGACTGTTACATTTCTAGTCCTTGCCTAAGGGGTTTCTTTCAAAAGGCACCATCAGTCTATATTTAAGATAGCAAAGATATGATCAGGGACTTTAATTCTGTGCAGTTTTGAGCTTCTTAGCTAAGGTATGGAATTGTCTCCATTGATATCAAGGGCTTTTGTCTCAAGAGCAGCACTCGTGCTTCATGATAAAGAGTCAAGTAGTAGGAATTTCTTATGCTATTTTTTAAAAAATATAACTTCTATAACTGCAAGTTAATCTTTAATGTAAAAAAACCTGTTAATTTTAGAAAATATGATGATGAAATATAAGCCACTTCACTGATGTGGAATTGTGTGGTATCTTCTGACCATTCACAGAAAAATACAGTTGATCATTTTGACTTGAACGAACTCCTTCAAGAATTGTCACGAAAGCAAAAGGAAGTGCTATGGGAGAGACTGACACAGCTGCTGACAGAGAGCTTGAGGGAGAACCCTGTGGAAACGTGCCCGAGGACTGGAGATGAGAAAAGTGATGATCATATGGTAGTCGAGATAACTCCAGAAATTGTAAGGATCTTGTAAAATGAAAATAGGATGAGTATTTCATATTTTTGCAGAAATAAAAGGAAATATTTCCATAGCATCTGGAAACATGCAAGTCTTATCAAGTAAGATCAGTTCCAAACATCACCTCCTGGCCCATTTTTAACTGACTCAGTTTATGCTCGGGTTAAGCTGAACTTATGATTGGCCTATACTATAAAAGACTAGATCTGCTGATAATTTTAATTATGAAAGATTTGACTCAGTTTTCTCAGTAGAGTGGAATGGGCTTTTTTGTTTGTCTTACTTCAGTAAGTGAATGTTGATATTGCAAATGTTCCTTAAGTATCTGGCATATACTATAAGAAATTCACTGCCTGATTTGTTAGGCCATTTTTTTGAATGAAGATCATGAAATCTAGATTAGAATGTCCCTTCCACAGTTGTAGCCTATATAGAATTTCTCTGGCTCAGACCCTCATATACTTTTCTGCTGTAGTCTAGGTTGTCTTGAGAATCTCGTGCAAAAGGGTTATTTAATTTTGGAGAAGAAAAATGTACTGGGGAAACCATTAGGGAGACCTGGAGGCTTGTAGAAAATCAGTCATACATTCAAAGCCCTACAGAATCATGGACCTGGATCCAAAGGGAGCACATCTACACATTCCTGAGTTGCACGAGGCCCTGCTAGTTAAGGTTTCTTTAGCTCTGAAATGGATGTGTTTGGGTGGGTTTGTTGCAGATGAGGTTTTTGGTGGAGGAATGGATACACGTGTACAGTCACAGTTATCTACTAGCTGCAGCTGAAAGCCCTCTTCAAACTTTTTGAAGCAGATATACTTTAAAAATATATTCCTTTACCTGTTATTTCATAGATTATGGGTGCCAGTATACTCCTTCTTCAAAGTGGAAGCATAATAATGACTGAGCTTTGCTCTCTGTTGCCAGGGTTTATTTCTTGCTGAAATTATCTTCTGAGTCCAAAGCAAACTGCAGAAGTGTTTCCTCAACATTGCTTTCTTTCAGAAACAAACTGTAGCAGTGATCCAAGGGGTGACAGCTGTTGTGACTGCTTCCATACCTGAAGTGGATGAAAATGTAAACTACAAAGCTCTTCTAGAATGTGTTTTTATATTAAATGGTGAGTACTTATCTGTACAGAAGGCAGCATTTCACAAATGTGTTTAGTGGGCTGTTTGTGTGATCTGACTGAAATCCAACTGTCCTGTGAGACAGAATTCACAGCTTTTCTCCTGAGAATTGATGTGAACTCTTACTGAGACAAAGTTAAGGCAGCGTTTACTTAAGAATCAGCTGCACTAATTAGAAGTTGGAACTTTAAATAGTTTTCTTTCTCCCAGCTGTTCACTCGATGAGAGGTAACTTTGATTATCCTGTGGCTTGTATTATTTTAAAGGCAAAACTTAAGATTCCATTATCACTGATCGAAAAACCTGGCCAGACCCTGAGAGTTCATAAAGCTGCCTAAATACCTGCAGTGAGAATAAGTCATTAAGGTGTGTAAATAAACCATTAAGGTTTATTTATTTATTTATTACACTAATACAGTTAGTGTACTAACAGGCTACTGTTTTACAGGAATAACTTGGTTCATTGCAGTAAATAATTATTTTATTGCTGTTATAGATATTCTTCCTGCGTTACCTGCATCTGAAAAAATCCTCCAGGATGCTATCCAACGTGTATGTGAAATGTGGTGGCAGAAGGGACTGGAAGGCAAGGAGGTTCTGGGGAAGACTCTGTTCATCATTCTGCTTAGAAAAAGCCTGCATAAAGCTGCTGTGGTATGCTGAAGCTATATTGACTTTCAGATTATTTTTTAATAACTCAAGAAAGATAATCCCTCCCATGAAATATTGCTTTCTCTAGAACAAACTTTAAAGATTTTTGGCATCAGTTTCACAAGTGAACTGGTGTTCTTTTTTGCATTCTTTTATATCTTTTCGTTCTTTTGTCCAGTACAATGACCAAAGTTTCAATAGCAATTAACTCTCTTAGGTAATCCAGGATTTAAGTACTGTATTCAGTTACTCATAGAGACAAGTTTTGTGGGAAGCTTCATTTTATGTTACTCTTTATCTTTCTGCAAATAATTTTCCTTCTCTATTATTGGACTGAAATTGATTTTTTTTTCTTAAATGCATGAGTTACTTGAACTATTGTGATATACATCTTTTGCACTAACCCAGTAGATCTATCCTTTAGTTATTTATTTCTTCTCTTTTTTCCCTAATAACTATGTTTTCTTCTGGTTTTCCCTGTTAACTGTATGAATTTTCAAAAGTGGAATAATCTGGTTTTAATGTATTTTGCATGAAATGGCAGATTTCTTTCAGTACTTCAGCATGTCTTCGTTTGGTGGAAGTCAGTATTTCTGCACTTACGCATATTTTTTTTCCCAGTGATGTGATGAAATTAATGCTCATAATTTTACAATCTAAAAATCTTCTGCCTAACAATGCGTTTCAAATTCATTATTTAAAATCCTTTAAATGTGTTTGTGCATTAAAGCAATATCTTCTTCACTATAATGGAGTTGCTTCTTTCCTGTCAGGGTGCAGATATAGTTCGTCTGTGGAATCTGCATCAGGGATTACTTTGTTTTGATTATGATTCAGAGGAGAGTAATGAAATCAAGGACTTGTTGCTTCAGTGTTTTATGAGTGTAAAACACATTAAGAAAGAAGAGGTAAGCAAATTTTTATCTTTCTGTGATTTTGTGCCAGTGAGATTTGGCTGCTTGTAATAGTTTTGCATTAAGTCTTTTTTTACAGTACAGTAGGTAGCAACATGAGGCAAATCAGCTCTGACTCCAGGCTATGAATGGTTGATATTCTGTTTCATTTGGAAAAACCTTTATTTCTATTCCACACTAAAGTGTGAAAATATATGTCTAAATCATCAGTCTGCTTCTTGTATCTTGAGGTAATGAGAACCAAGTGCTTTGCTTTCAGTGCATGTCCCTCAATACTTAAAACCATTCCCTGGTATAATTCTCTTCTTTTATGGCAGTTTTTTCTTTTATTGGAGACAGATAACTGTAGCAAAATAATTTTCCTTCTAAATGATTCCATTTAGAAGATTGCAATGCCATAGCCTGTGTTGGAAGTAGCATAAAAAGAACCGAACTTTACAGCAAAATGAGAATTATTTTATTTGACTACATACATTTCTCTCAGTGAGCAACTGCTGTTTTGGAGTTTTTAGATTGTGCTTGTGCACCAGGATGGTGGTATCCAAACCTTTTTTTCTGGTTAGGTGACCAGACCACCTGGCATTGTCTCTGAAGGTCCAACTCCTCCTTGCATGTTTAAAATATATATCTTCCATTTCATGGAATATACGAACCTTTGTCATAAAACCACGACAAGGAGGTAGCTGGTTTTTTCATAGTAAGATTATTTTTCAAACAGATTAACTGCCTGGACTGGTTGATCATATGCAAAGCTGAAGGGAAGGGTCAGGAATGTTCTAAACATCCTGGTTCTAAATCAGATTAAACAGATACAGAATTGCAGTTACACTTTGTTGCAAGGTCAAGGAGTTCAGTGTTTCTGCCTTCCCAGGCTGTGCTATTCAACTCTGAGTAATATTTCTCAGAGGCTCCTCAGGCTGCATTAGTGGAGTGATCCTGTGTGATGTGTATATATATATATATATATATGTATATATATATATATTAGATCACCAAAGTAGGAAATAGTAAGTTTTTTCTTTTCCTCTCTCTTGAAATAGAAGCAACTCTCATTGACAAAAGGAAGGATTCCATCAGACCTGTAGACAAGGATCTTGATGTATTTAGCATTTAGGTCTTGATTTTTATGATCTTCTGAATTACTTCTTGATCCAAAGGCATTTAAGCTGTCAATTCCACTAAAGGGTAGTTTCCAACTACGTGCTTCCTTCCCTCCCCCCTACTCTGGGATATTCCAACTCCGAGTGTGACTGGCATTCTATTTTCTAAGTTTTGTCATAGGTGTGAATGCAACTGTTGGTCCAGTTCTCAGTGGAAGTGCCTCTGAACTCCTGCTAATTGTTCAGTGACCCTTTTGCACTTCTGCCAATCTGCTCTTTACTGTTGCACTTCCTTAGTAATATTCCTGATTTATTTTTGGCTAGAAAGCTGACAGGTACAAAGGGCCCTTACAGCTGGCTGACTCACCCTGATGTCTGATGCAGCATTTTAAAGTCTCAGAAGCTGAGTGCCTTCACTTCCTCTGTAAGATGAACCAGGAGTGGGGCTACCTGTGCAGATACTTTGTAAGGCTCCAATTCCATGGGCAGATCTTGCTGATTCTGGAAAAGCAGTGGCTTTTTTCCTTCATCCACAGCCTTTCATTGCCTTTACTTGCAAAAATTCTGTTGCATGTCAGACTTGTCGTCATTGTTTCTGACTTGCTGAAGTGAAAGACAACTAATTTGAGAAAAAAAGTGTTTCTGTTCTCATGAGTGAAAGCAACTCCAGGAGGTTTGCAATATTACCTTTCATGCAGTAACAAAGGAACTGTCCTTGCTAATCAGAACATTTACTGTCCTCAGTGGCCCAGCTGTTCCCTGTGGCTTTGTTCAAAAACATTTCCATATCCAGTGCTGGTAGAGTTGTTGTGGTGTTTTATTTGTGCCTTCACTGTCCCTGGCACGACTCTGCACTTGGCAGAGCCCTGGTGTTCTGGCCTTAATGAGGGTCCTGAGTTGCACAGTCCTTTATGATTATGGAATACCAATGGAAGTCATGCCAAAACAGACTGGACACTGAGAAAGTGCAGGCAGATGTGTAATCCACGTGTCCATTTGGTTTGTGTTTTCTTTACAGTGTAAGTGAGAGTAACGCTTGAATTCTGTCTAAAAATTAAAAATCTTTAATTTTTTTCCATTTCACCTACACTTTTAAAATTAAAGGTGTAATTTCTTTTGATCTTTAAGCTCTGTATTTACTGATTTTTGAGGTATCTCTTAAAGTGGGAATTCCTCTTAGGTTTGACTTCTCTTTGTTCTTTATTTTTTTTTCCTCTTTTCCTCTCCCCACAGGGAAGAAGATTCCTGAGTTTTTTGTTCAGCTGGAATATAAACTTCATTAAGATGATCCATGGTACTGTTAAAAACCAATTACAGTTCTTTCCAAGGTATGCATCACACTTAGAGTACTTAATGATGGTTAAGAGCTTGGCTGAAATCTTGTTTGTTTCACTCTATAAAAATACCCAGTGTATTGATAAATATATCAGAGCCCAGAAACCTTCAGATCTGCTGACTGTGACTGCCATGTGCTTTCAGCAACTTCATTTAATAGTTCTCTGACATGCCTTGGGGTACAGTTATAGGCACACTAAAATGCTTCTTTGGCCATAGCTAAAGCAAATCACTGATAGAAATTGGGCTGGGTTACTTGCAGTGCCTGTAGGTCCATCCTACAATCCCAGGCCCGTTTCTTCTTTTGTAAGTGGTTTCTGGTTTTTCCTATGAGCACCCTCTGATTTAATTTGGTAGGATTCTGCATACAGATGTGCTCACATGAAGTGATTTTCAGGACCAGTCATAGTCTGAGAACTTGACCTGACCAATGGATGAAAAAAATGGATTTTTTCTTTAATTATTCCAGTGAAATATTACAGAATTAACTATTCATATTAAAATCAGAGGCTTTCTAATGCTTTCAGTTAGAATAATATATACCTGTACATCTGTATAAAGAATTTAAGGCTTTCACTGTGGGATAAATGATAAAATATCTGTGCCAGTGTTTTGAGTCTCCTCCCATAAGAGATATTTCCTGTGTTATGTAATAGTGCTTGGGTTCATTAATTAACAGTTATTTTGTAATGATCATTATAGACTTGAAAAGGTAGTTTCATCTCAATAATGTTGATGCACAGAATTAAGGATACTATTGGTGCTTATAAAAAACTTCATGAATTGTACATAGATATGGTTGGGATGCTTGTTTGAAAGTGTTTCCCATGTGTCAATACAGATCCTTGGTGGAATACATTTCAGAAATTTACTTCAGGGCCTGGAAGAAGATGTCAGGAGAATTCATAGAGGTAACACCGTGCTTGAAATTTCTTTTGTGTAATTTTGAATTTCGAGGTGGGGAAGATAAATGACTTTTCCGCTAATGAGGGTTCCTAAACAAACTTTAAGGAACTATTTCCCTAAGGAAAAGGCATCTTCAGCATTGCCCATTGTGATCAGCTTGGCTGCATTTAAACACCTGTAATTCTGCAGCTGAAGTATTGTTTGCACAGCTATGCACACACCCCATGTTTTTCATAGACACACTAGTTATCTGAGTTAGGGAAGCTTTTATTCAGTATGTGCAAGTCTGCACAGCTGATTGCTCAAGTATTTTTATCTAGTTTTTGTGGATTTCCATGGAGATGATCAAAAGCGTAATCACAGCATCACAATTCTAGAGCAAAATTTTAGGTACAAAAAAACTTCTTTCTTACCATGTGGGGGTGCTTTTAGGTTCTGAGAGTTGGATTAATTGTATATTCTGAAATTCTGAAAATCAGTTTAAGAAGACAGGCCTCCAGCTTGGAAAAGTTTGTGCTAAGCAGAAGACAAGTAAGAAATACATCAAAGACTGTTTTCAGTTGCTTGTTTTAGAGAATAATATAGTTGCTGCACAGCTACAGTACTTACTGTGTAACAGTAGCATGTCTGTGTTCTTACTGTAGGTACTGGAACATGACTGCATCCAGGATTTTGTGTATCATGGAATTCATCTTCCCAGAAGTTCCTCTTTTCATTCCAAAGTTAGAGAGGTGAGTTCCTGTAAAGCAGAGCAGTGCTCACATGGTGTCAAGGCTTCCTCTTCCCCACTGTTTCCCTAGGGAGTAGGCTGTGGATGAGGAAGTTGGGAGGGTCACAGCTGAAACAGCTGATCCAAATTGACCAAAAGGATATTACACACCATATAACCATCATACTCAGCAATAAAAACAGGGAAAGTGGATTTTGGGGAGGTAGTCCTTGCTTGGAGAGTGGCTGAGTATTGGTCTGCTTGTGGGAGGTGGTGAGTGATTGCATTTGCATCACTTGTTTGGGGATTTTTTTGGTCCTCTTTCCTTCATTTATTAAACTGTCCTTGTCTTGAGCCACGACTTTCTTGCTTTTCTCTTCCAGTTCTCTTCCCACCCCACAGGGCTGGAGTGAGTGAAGGGCTGTGGGTGCTTAGCTGGTGGCTGTGGCCAACACACCACAAATACATAACAAATAGCATGTTCTGAGAAACAGTATTAGAACAAATCTGAGGTGGAAACTCCTTGTAGTTTTGCACTAGATTTGTCTTTAGTGCTCAAAAATAGACTTATAAGGGGATTTTCCAGATTACCAAAATAATTTTTGCTGTCTGCTGTCTAAGCTTTCTTCACCTGGAGAATTGACCTTTCCAGAGATCACAGGGACAAAAAGTCACAACCTTCTTGAGGCAAATTTAGTAGATAGGTCTGAAATGAAACTTGTTTTTTTCCTTTTTATTATATAAAGGGGGTTTTATACATGTTTACAGGGACAGGCTTTGATTCAGTTAGAGATTCTAGTTGTCTGTCTGTGGCTTTTATTCATGAGCAAAAACATTTGAAGCAGAATGGGAAGTGCCCAAAGCTTTTTGAGACAAGGCATTTGCATTTGATCAATGCCCCTTCACCTCCCGTGCTTTCCTCAAAATACACAAACATTAGAGTGCAATATATATATCTTGACAAATCAGCATACAGTGCTATATTGGCTCTTTGGTTTGGTTTTTTGAGGGATTTGTTCTGTTTTGTTTTCTCACGTCTGTAGGATTTCCTCGTCCTGTGATTCCTGATGGATGGAATACACCTTTGACGGATCATTTCATGTTTTTTTAGGCTCAGAAGTTTCTGATCTTGAAAGAGGACAGTGAATAAATCTGTCTTTGGGTTGCGAGTAGAGTGAGTGTCAGAATAAATGTGAATGATGTGTTCTTTTTCAGTAGGCAGGAATTTGGTTTAAAATGGTCCTTGAGAATCCAGAAGTTCCTGTAGCAGCTGGGAGAGTAACCAACCACAGTCACTCACTTGAGCAAAGTTTGGGCTACCTGTTTATTGAAAGAGAGGTGAAGGAGGGGAGAGCAGCACATGTAACTCTCCCTTCTGGATTCAAAGTTCTGGCTGTAACACAAATGTTCATATTGATTGCAAATATTTACTACTCACTTGTTCTGAGGAAATCTATTACAAAACAGGATTGATTTGCCATTAATCCTGGGTTAGATCCCTCATTACTATGTAGAAGCAAGGGCTACATAGTCTCTTACAAATTGTACCATGTCTTTACTGCAGTGTATTCAAAACCCAGAGAAAAGCTGTTCTTTCCCTGGAGTGTCATTTCTGGGGATGTTATTTCCAGGCTTCCCCATCCAGCTGTAGCTGTGAATACTTGCAGTACCGACCACTAGAGGGTTAACTTCTTTTCAAACTGACCAGTGTTTTGGGTGGAAGAATTACTTCATACATATGAAGTTACTTGATGTTCTTTCTCATATTCTGCTCTGTCTTCCACTTTCCTTTTCTGTGTCATTTAGATACAAAAAGAAGAGGATCTTTAGAGAACTAGACAGGGTTTTGAGTCCCAAGGAGTGCCAATACTTGGTTTTCATCAATGCAATGTTTGTTTGTGTTTCTTTAGATGCTGAGTTATTTTCATAAACAAAGTCGAGTTCGTCAAGGAGTAGAAGAAATGCTCTATAGGTTGTATCAACCTATCCTTTGGAGAGCATTGAAGGTAATTATGCTTTTCAGAAAATGGGACTGTTTTTCTCCAGCTGCTAAATTTTGGGTCCCTCCCACATCTTCTGGTTTTATTAGTTGCTCTTAAAATGAAATGGCTACAAAAAACAAAATCAGTGTTTCACATCTCGGATGTAGCTGAGTATCTTTGCAGGTTGTAATTAGGCAGAGTATGCACAACAATATTCTGATTTGTTCATATGTTTTACTTCTATAATTCACAGTTTTGTTCACAGACACCTGGAGTGCTTTCCAGGATTGCATCTCCTCAAACTGGAAATTTTGTGTATGTTGTATTCTGTTTTCCGAGTCCTTTAGGGAATTTTTGGTGCTCTATTGATCAAAGCCAAAGATGTTCAGAGGAGGATTCCTTCTCACCCTCTGATTACATACCAGCCTTAGAATATAACTCAATGAATATTAGAGTATTAGAAAACCTTTTATTCCACTTTGATTGTACGTACAGACATTCATGCCATGGATATGCTTTTAATCACGTGTTTGGAATGAAATGTATTCAACTTTTACAGTGTTTGTGTCTTTATTGCATGCACAGACTAAAGGGGACCCACTGCAGTTTGCCCTCTCAGTTACACTCTGATTAGGATAAGCCAAGATTCCTTCTTTGGGAACAGCTTTTATTTGTCTGAGGTTATGGAATCCCTGATTGTGGGAGCACACACATCCCATTTGTTACAGCCAAGTCAAGTGCTGGTAAACATTTAAAGTTTCATTTGCTGATTGGTCATACAGCATCTTCTGTAGTAGTGGGAGAAGTGTTTGAAATTCTTACAGTTGCAAGTATTTAATATCAACAGGTGTTTAAAATGGATTTAATGAGTTCCAGGAAGGAGTTGAGAGCTGTTTGGTTTCTAAAGAACCTTGTGATAGAGGTGAGAAGATGAACAGGCTCACTGCTAGCCCCGTGTGTTGTTTGGTCTTACATTCACGGTTGGATTCCATCCTTTTGGAATTTACATAAACAAGGAACCTTCTGGGTGAAACATCTATGTTCCTAGTGCAAGAGAATATTAGCTACAAAGCATGACTTCCTTTAGTTTCTACTCTTTTTGTCCCTAAAAAGAATAGGGGGTTTAATTGATCTTTGGGATGGCAAAATTCTTGACTACTGTCTCAGAAACAATTTCGGAGTGGTTTGCAAAATGGTGTTCCATTCTTAGGGGAATTGCTATCTGTAAATGGAGGTTAGTGGTCACTTTGCAGAGCCCAGAACTCAAGTGTAAGATTTCAGTATTTTGGAGGAATATTCTTACTAAATCTGCACAGATTTATTTAGGCAAATGTAACAGAAAGGTATGTCATGAGGGGAAAAAAGTTTAATTAATTTGCAACAAGACAGTGGGAGAATTCCACTGATTCCAGAAGTAGTTGAAATTTTTAACAGCTGCTATTCTTAATTTTCACATCACTAGTGGTTCCATTGCTGCAGCAAATCATACAGTACTGCTGAAGTGTTTGGTGTTTTGAAGTAACTGTTGCTGTGACTCAGAATCACCAGTAGTTTAAGATGCAGAGCTGAGAAGGGAAGCTTATAATTGTCCTTACTGGATCCTCATGGATTCTACTGCAAAGCTTGAAATGCCAGTTTAATTTTAGCTAACCAGTGTGATGCTCCTATTTTAGCCAAGTCCCTCATTTCATATAGTGAAGAACAAATCTCGTTCTAGAGCAGTGGTTACGAAACAAGGGACGTGTTTGGAATCTTTACCCTGAGAATGTGCATTTGTAATGCAGAGTTCTCTGTGTCTTCCTAAATATCTTGTTTTACAAATGCTTAGTTCACACAAGCTTCTGTTGGGGCTCCTACCTACCCTTATTTTTATAAGCCTTTATGCAGCTTGAAGTTTTTATAATAGAAGCCCATATGTGACTTGTTCATCTTTTTCATGTCTTTATTATGAAAAGTAGGTGTCATGCAAACATTAGAGATGGTTTTGCAGTAATTGGTTATTAGTATAAGAAGCTATATGGATATAAAATTATGGATATTTAGTAGTGATTAAGCTATTTCTTATCAAGCTCAAAAAGTCAAGAATCACTCCTCCAGGAATTCAAGCTGTTGAAGGAAGTGAGTCCTTTAAAGTGGTGTGTTTGGTTGTCTTTTTTTTTTTTTTTTTTTTAACATCCCACACTTTTAAACTAAAATGTACTGGGGAAACAGTGCTTTAAATAATTGGAAGTGGATTTTAGGATCTTTAAGACCAGATGCAATTTAAAAGAAAGCTCTGAAAATTAAATGAAGGAAAAAATTAAAGTATTGTTTAAAAGAGGTTCTGAAAGTTCCTCAGAATAGTACAAGCATAAATATAAAAAAATATCAGTCATTTAAATAACTGCAGGCTGTTGTGTGGAAAAGTCATTGTGGTTTAAAACAGGATATGAATTTAAAGTCCTAGGTTCTACCTCTGTGAAGACATTTACTCTACTGCAAGCTTGAATATGCAAATACATTTGGGATAAATTCCAGTTAATTAAAGGCAGGAATTTGAACTGTGGGTACTCAGTTCAGAATTAAAGTGAGCTTAATGGAATTCAGTGTAATGCACTTAGAAAGTTTATGGAAATTAACTTTCTGGAATGGCCACGGTAGACAAGGTCTAGGTTATTGCACAGAAACACATTTGAATTAATTTTCACATGCAATGTTAGTGCAGAAGAGCTATTTCACCCTGAATTCACATGTTAGCTTCTTATGTGTTAATTCTTAAGTGTAGACAAGCTCAAAGTTAAAGGATTTTCTACAGCTTTATAGGATAGAATTAAGAATTATATGATCTTTCCACCTTTAAACTGTTTGCATTATCCATGATAAATAAATAAAACACAAGTAAGTCCCTAGCTAAAGAATGCATGTATGTGGCTTTTTGCCTTTGTAGGATTTAATTTAGAATTGCTATTAATTTTTGTTGACTTGAAGAATTTGGAATGTTCTGGTTCTACCCAGAGATGTGATCCACCATATCAGGATTGGTCCAGGAGAGAAATACAAAATAGACTGTAAAGGAAGTAATTGTTACTTGTTTCTTTGGTGTCTTTATGGTTTTATTTGTCATTAGTTTATTTAAGTCTAAATATTACAGGGTTATCATCATGTTTCTTTTCCCTGCCTTTGATCTGAATGTTCTTTATGACAAGGGAAGAAGAAAATTGGATTATTAGAATAGTCAGGAGGTTCCCTGAACTGTCTCGTCTTGCTGTTAGAATTAAGCCTGCTTTGCTTGTTTTGTTATTGTTTTATTATTGCTCTTTTTCTGTCCTTTAAGAGTCCACAAGGTTAATTATCTTTCACTGAATGAGTGTCTAAATATCCACCTTTTTCATTTTTTTTTTGCATTTGGGGCTCTACAACCAGTGAAATGTACGTTGGAGTGCACTGAAAACTGTTACACATGGGACAATGTCTGAGGGTTGTGAGGCTTGCCATAGATTGTTGATTTTTGATGAGCCACCTGGAGCTCAGAACACGGTCCTGTTCCTTCTGTGCACGGATGCAGAACTGAATATGTTTGTGCTGGATAAGTTGCTCTCCAGGCTTTCTGATGCTTAGTTACTAAATACTGTTTTCTAGAAGAAATAGGCTTGAGCTTTTCAGTTAAATCACCTGTCTCTTGACAGGCAAGTTAATTAATTCTGTAATTTAATCTGCTTGAATTCAAGATTCTTCTGCCCCAAAGAGGAGCTTTAAGGCAACCAAGAGAAACTCCAATTGCTTTTAATTTATTCAGCGCTACAGAAAGCAGAAGGGCTCTGCCTATGACTCTTCAGGGTCACTGAAGTTGATATTCTTTGAAAGCTGATTGTAACAATAACTCAGGTGTTACTGAACAGGCAGAAATGTAAAGTGAAACGTTAAAACTCATATGTGATCTTAAGTTCTCCCATGCACTTACAAATTCTGCTCTTCCATCTCCTTAGTTAAAAACACTAACTTGCTAAAAGTGTTGGGAGAGCAGTATTTGATAGGATATGCCTCTGGATTTTAACAGTCTGTCCTTATTTAAAAACGTGTTTTCCTCCACTGTAACAGGTCAGAAACTCAGAAGTTCGAGCAAACGCAGCGTTTTTGTTTGTTGATGCTTTTCCTCTTCGTGATCCCAACTTTAATGCCGAAGAGATGGACAATGAAATTCAGAGACAGTTTGAAGAGCTTTTTGTAAGTTTTCATGAAACCAAAATGTTAAAAATTAAACTTTCATCAAAGCTAACTCAAAAAGAAGTTGTTGATGTGATTAAAACTTCTGGAAATTCTGGATAGTATTTGCAGGGAAGTACAGGTCTTTGTTGCAAAAAATGCAAAAATAAACTAGTATTTTAAATTTCCATAGTATGTTCATAGCAGATGACACACAGCATTTTCAGGTCTGAAAAGGAAACATTTGGGTTTGTTATTCATTAATCTGTGAATAAGAGATGCTTTGGAAAGACTAGACCTAGGATTGGTGAAGAGAGCAAGCTAACATAGAGACATTCAATGAACCTTGAGTATTGTATTTCTAAATGCTTCTGAAATTAAGTATAATAGAGATAAGAACCTATAAAATGCCTTAACAGTCTAGATGGGTGAGAATGGGCATAGTATTTTCATTAAGAAAATATTTTAGGAATCCTGAGTAAACTTCAGGTAGTTGAATGGATTTCAAAGTTTTTATGTTGCTGCATAGCAGCAGTGATCAGTGGAAACTCATATTAGTAAAAGTCTAAATATTCCTAATTAAATCACAAATATAAGATTTAATACGATATATTAAAAAATAACTTCAAAAATCCAATTTAAAAAGTTGACCAATAGGTGTCTTAATTTTGCATCTGATTTGTTGCTTAGTTTGCTTTATAATTAAATGCCTTGAAGGACTACTAATATTACGATTCCTTTATTGTTGGACAATTTGCATAATGATCAAAAGGTAACGGATGGAATGCTTCTTGTTTGTGATAGGTTGATGTCAAACAGCAATACAGTCACAATAATGCATACACTCACATTGTTCTTCTGCTTGTTTTAGAGACTCTTGGATGATCCTCATCCTGTTGTCCGCTCCACAGGGATACTGGGAGTTACTCAGATAACATCCAGATACTGGGAGATGATTCCTTCAGTAATTGTTGCTGATCTCTTAAAGAAGATAACTGGGGAGCTGGCATATGATGTGTCATCTGCTGATGTTCGATGCTCTGTTTTTAAAGTAAAGAACTTTTCTACATTAAGAATAATTTTGGTCATTTTATATTTTGTTTGATGTGCAGGTTTCTGGTATCATTTAAGTCACGGAAATAACTTGCCCTGCAAAATAACTTGGGCAATAAAATTCTTAAAACATTGAAGTTTTACATGCTTTATAGAAGCCACGCATTTGGAATACACAAATGCCTCTTAAAATAGTAATTGATGGGCTTTCTGACCCTCAGCTGCTTTGCATTTCCAATCTTGCACACGTTGTTTGGACCTGATAATTTGGTTATTTTAGCTACTAGAAATGATGCTTAGACTTGACATCATCTGCAGACAGGTTCCAGCATGTTTCCATGTCACTGGTCTTAGCATGTCCCAAGACGTGCACAGTTGGGATTTTGTACCCCACTTTGTGTTTCTGAGCTTTGGATGGATGGAATTCCACACTATTTCTCTGGTAATGCCTTCAGTATATTAGAAATAGTTCATCTACATCTTTCTGACATATGGTAAATAACTGATGGCTTGGACAGGAAAATGAACTCCCTGAGCAGTATTTTTACTTGAAGATTTTGTGTCTGTATCAGTTCAGCCTTAAATTGGAGCAATCTTCATGCTAATCCTCACTTGCTCCTCTGCAGCTGCATGGGGGCTATACTGGACAAGCAGAAAGTGCTAATTTAGAAACAAATTGGAAAAAAGTATGTATTTTTAATTTGAAATCAGCAGAGTTTAGGGAGCTGGTATTGCTACCACAAAAAACACTTGATAGTGTGCTCTCAGGTAGAAGGCAAGACCGTGGCTCCAGTGAAGATCTGAAGCTCCTTCAGCTGAAATGAGTTCACTGAACAGTTCACTGGAAACTTGAAATAACCGAAGCAATTTTTGCTAAAGAATATTATGAGAAAAATATGCAAGTGCAATGTCTGTCCCTGCTTCATTTAACCTTAGAAGGGTCATGGTCCAGTTCAACAATTTTTACCTAGATATTTTTTCAAACCTACTCTTTCTGGTTTTGTTTTTGTTTTATTTTTTAGTGCCTACCAATAATTTTGGACAACAACCTAAGCCATCCATTACTGGAACACCTCCTGCCAGTGACCAAATACAGCCTTCGTGACAACTCGGAGAAAGTGCGAGTGGCTTTTGTCGACATGCTGCTCAAAGTTAAGGCTACCAAGGCTGCCAAGGTAGGATATGTGATGCTTGATAAGTAGCAAGGAGATAAAATCGAGGCATTTATTTAAAAATAAAAAAGAAGTACATTTTGAGACTACTGCAGTATTCCTAAAGGGAAAGAAATACGTGCTTTGCTGTAGTAATACTCTTAATGCTGGTGGTATCCGAGTGCTCCCAACCTGTGTGATGGGAGATGGATGGCTTGGTTTACTCAATCAGCAGAAACAGAAGATCACAGAACCTGTTCTGAAAGTGTTGGACCCTGAAATCTTAATCATGGTTTCTGTGGTATTCTTGTGTTATTATTTATTATTTTAAAAATGCTCAGCAAGCATAATCCCCTAACATCTTATGATCTTCCTGTTGGTTTTTCAGCATTCATTTCTACATCTCTCTGTAACCTCACAGGTACTCAGCACTTCTTCTGGTGCTGGGTTTTAACTCTTCATAAGATATGATATAGCAGTGTGATTTGGTTGAAGGACTGGCACTTGCAGTCATGACTCCATCCCTTAGTATCAGTTATCTGTATAGTAAAATACAGTCGAGCGTTTTTTCACTTGTATTGAATATCAATAATGCTTTATATTGATTATTTAATGTTGTTACTTTGTGTATACAGTCTCTGAAAAAACAAAGTATCCATGCTGCTGTTAATTGTATTAAAAAATTCTTGTTTTAAAGTTATTTGTCATTCAGTATGGAAATTCAAACAAATTATCTCTGAATTATTCTGAATATGCTGCTATTAAAGACAGAGGAAAAAGATAATCCTCAGCTTCAGGGATTTTTTCAAGGAAGGAAGGATCTTTACATAAAAGAAAAAAATCATCATGTTAGATGTTTTTCAGTAATTTCCTATTTTTTAAAAACTGTAATATGTATCTCTGGTAAGTCCTGGGATCACTTTAATACTTATTACAAGGGCCTTCTTCTTATGACAGTTCTAGTAGGGATGCCCATAGTTTGAACTCACAGGGTAATTAGCTGCTGCAAGTATTTCTACTCAAGAAGAAAATAATTTTTTTCAGTGCCAAGAAACCTTTCTTGTTTTTCTGTTATTTTAATCTGAAACGCACAGAATAATTAATTCAGAATATTTAAAAAAAATTGCAGGTGTGAGTAGTGTTACTGGTGGCATAACAAACTGTGTATTCTTTTGGGATTTCACAGCCTTTGATTTCTGTGTACAAATAAACCAGAGCTCTGCTAAGGATGGGATGCACTTGTGGTTTGGGATGGATGTGGAAAGGGTGGTGCTCTATACAGGATTTTAGGGTGTATACAGTCCCGATAGGTAGTTTGGTCCTATGATGTGAATATGTAACATGGCACATAATGACAAATAATTGTATCTTGTGTTGATATCTTTGGAGAGTAAATAATTCTTTCCTGTATCTATGGAACTGCGTTAGCATTGCAGCTGTACTGAGCTGGAATTGCTTGACCCAGAATTTTATCAGTATGTCAGAGACACCAGGAGATTTGGAGGTGCATCAGAACACCAAAGCAGCGTTGCTGCAGCAGAATGTGACCCCAGTACATGCTGGTGGTTGATAAAAATAAAAACTGCTCATGCTTTCCTGGTAAATGCTGCTCATATTTGTTGAGACTGTTGACGTGGAAAAGACTTAATGAAGGGGATTGTTTTTCCTCTGTCTTTTTTAACTCCTTTGATATCTTTCCTTCAAAAAGTTCTGGAATATCTGTCCCATGGAGGATATTCTGGCTCGTCTTGAGGTGGATTCACGGCCCGTGTCCCGGCGCATCGTGAACCTCCTGTTCAACTCCTTCTTCCCCGTTAACCAACCCGAGGATGTGTGGTGTGAGCGCTGTGTCACTCTGATCCAGATGAATCCAGCAGCAGCCAGAAAGTTCTATCAGTATGCTTATGAATATACTTCCCCCACCAATATAGGTAAAGTACAAAACCTTAGGAGCTTTCAAAGCTTTTCATTTCTGCTCTTGGGTGCAGTACTGTACACTCCAGCCAGGTCCCTGTTCCCCATTCTCCTCACAAGTAGCTTACAACTATCTCAGTTGATATCTAGAAATAATGTAACAAAATGCCCCAGTGCCCTAAGTGATTTGAGATCTTCATGTGAAAGATCCTGTAGAAGCTGAAAAATAGTTATGTCTGGTAATCTGAATATCTGGGATTTTTGTGGATCAGTATTTTCAAGTTGCTCAGAGAAAATCTGGAAAGCCATCCTTTCTATTAAAAGCTCCAGAAAGTTTCAGAGAGAAGGGCATGCACTGCACAGAATGTTGCTGCTTTTCAGAAAAGTGCTGTTGAACCAAGTAAAAATTGGGAAAATGCTGTTTCAGAGGAGTTCTGATAAAAACCAAGTAGTCAGCATGGAGTGATTGGGTGAAATGTCCAAGCTGTGTCTTCTTGACTGATTACCTTGGTAGGGGAGTTAGGAATCCCATGACTATGAAATCAGCTGGTTGTACTTTCACCAGGGTGGGCACAACCCTTTGACTTTATCTGGAGCTGAGCTCCTGCTTCAGGAGGGCAATGGTTGGGCTGCTGCATCTCTTCCAAATAGTGGGAATTGCCATAGGATGGGATGTGTTCTCAAATGCAGGGCATTACATTAACAGCTACGCCAGATGACTGTAGGAGTTGTGGGAGCTTCCTCTGGTCTGGATTTGATAAGGTGGTGGTTGGTTTTGGGGTGGTTTTTTTTAGTATATTTTTTGACCCGTAAAATTATAGAACCTGATGATAATGTTGCCACTTCTTGTTCATACTTGAGGATATAAAACATGCTCACATTTTTCCATTTCTTTCACAAGGAATTTTTCTCCTTTTTTCCCCACTTATTTCTGGTTCTGCTGCCTGCTTTTTCATACTGGCTTTCCAGCTTTATAATTAGAAGCAGTTATTAGCAACACTGTTAAAAATAGTAAATTTCTAATTTATTCTTCTTCTATTTAAAATGTAGCTAAACTGATGCTCACTATTCGGCGCTGCTTGAACGCCTGCATCCAGAAAGCAAGCAAGTGTGACAGTGGTGAGGATAACGATGATGAAAGCGAAAAGGAGAACACAAGTGTAAGAAAGTCCACTTTAATCTAAGTTCTAGTAACATTTTTTTCTGTGGTGCTTCATCTGAGACACAGGTGGTTAGTGATACAACAGGAATCTAAGGGAAAACCATCTGTGCAATTAGAAGGGCAGAACTGCCATTATCACGTTTTCATGTCCTGCAATAGCAGAAATTTGGTGAAGTAGGTAGGGTAAAACAGAACAAATATGAACCACCCTAATTCCAGTACTAATTATAAATTGGTTTGATTTTGTAATTTTTAACGCAGTAATGGCTATTGCAATTTCTTGCAATAACCACTGCAAGATATGTGAAGTTAGAGAGAGAGAGAGTAAAACTAAATTGTGGAGTTCATGTTCTACAGCAACCACAATGCCTTTGTAAAATGAAAAGAAGGATTTTCAGGGCTTTTTTGAAACCTTGTTTTAACTTAAATTTATATTTAAGAATATAATAGGTAATATAGGTAATATCATCTAAGTGTTTGTATTTCAGGTGTTGGATAATGTGTTGTCCCTCAGTGATGTGGCCAGCATGGCAAGTTTGTTGGAGGTTATTGTAATTCTCTGGAGAAGTATCTACAAAGCACTCGATCACAATGAAGAGGTCAAAGATTATGCTATCAGGAAATTTGCTTCTGTACTTCCTGAATATTTTAAAGTATTTAAGGTAAAGAAAGACAAGGTTTTCTTGCATTTTCTGTACTATTTTCTTCAGATGCTTTCATGTTTTATATCTTTTATCTACTTTTATAGGATGAAATTTGCTTTTTCATTGTTGCTATAAACCATAAACAATAGCAAGTTTCTTAGAATTCTGCAAATGGGTAGAAGCTATTCTCCAAATGCAGTGTCTGACTGATGAACCATTATCTAAATAGTCAGCTCAGAAATACCTATGCAATAAATTGCTCTCCTTGTAAGGTTTTCTTAGATTCTATTATTTTGAATGTTTTTAGAACTTTTGGAAAACAGTAAATGAAAATGTGCCATTGCAGTATAAATACTCAGCATGTATGTGAGAGTCACATGTTTTTCTGCCGACTGCCCCTCAGACTCTTCCACCACCACTTGTTGTCCCAGCTGCTGGTACAGACACCTGAAGCAGCTGAGGCTCCTTTTTCACTGGACATGACCCAGCAATGTGCACTCACAGCCCAGAAAGCCACCAGTTGTGTCCTGGGCTGCATCCAAAGCAGGGTGGGCAGCAGGTCGAGGGAGGGGCTCCTGTCCCTCTGCTCTGCTCTGGGCAGACCCCACCTGCAGAGCTGCCTCCAGCCCTGGGGGCTCAGCACAGGAGTGAGATCCACCTGTGGGAGAGAGTCCAGAGGAGGCCACCAAGATGATCAGAGGGGTTGAACCCCTCTCCTGGGAGGAAAGGCTGAGAGATCTGGGATTGTTCAGCCTGGAGAAGAGAAGGCTTTGGGGTGACCTAATTGTGGCCTTCCAGTACCTGAAGGGAGCCTGCAAGAAAGATGGAGATGTGCAACAGAACGTAGTGGCAAGACAAGGGGGAATGGCCTTAAACTGACGGAGAATAGGTTTAGATGAAATATTGGAAGAAATTTTTTACTGTGAGGGTGGTGAGACGTTTGCACAGGTTGCCCAGAGAAGCTGTGGCTGCCCCATCCCTGGAAGTGTTCAAGGCCAGGCTGGATGGGGCTTTGAGCAACCTGGTCAAGTGGGAGGTGTCTCTGCCCATGGCCAGGGGTTTGTAACTAGATGACCTTTAAGGTCCCTTCCAACCCAAACCATTCTATGATTCTGTGGTTTCTGCTAATTTGAATCTACTCCCTAATAATCTGTTGATACATTTATTTATTGTTTGGGTTTGATATAGGCAATTATTTAAAATCAGTCACTTTCAACTTTTCAGTCTCCTTTCTCTATGTAACTGTTTTAGTGTTATTCTTGAGGAGGATACTGTCTTTCGAGAGTGGCTAATGGTGTCTGCTGCGCCTGGAGTGCATTTGGAAGGATTACTTGTTGGATGTCTGTTTTTTAGTTGGTGGCTTTTGTACTGAATATACTGAGTGATGTTGGCTGTTATACTTCAACTTTGCATTAGATAATCAGGGAGTGAAAAGCAGTTCATTGCTACATAATATTCTGCAGCATAGATACACCAAGTGTTTTGTTAAAATTATGAGCTTTGAAAAGGTTTTAGAACTTGGAATGTGGAAGTAGGTAATAATTTCATTTGACTGTTTTCATGAAGCTTGGACATACAGATGCACAATTTTTGAAGAGTCTTTAACATAGATTGGTTTCTGTATAACCTGAATGAGATTATGTCATGGCCTAGACCATGTGTTATGACATGTTGTAATGAATAGTAGTGCATTTAACATTACCATTGTTGTATAAACACTCTTTCCTTTAGAGTATTTTAATAAATTTGCCATGTGAATGAATATTCATTTAAGGCACTGGTTCCTTGAGAGGAGTTAGGTGGTGTTGTGGTTGTGCAATTAAACTTTAGTCAGTGCTGGAAAAAAATGTAAGGTTATTGCAATGGTTATTAATCTACCAGACCCATAATTATTAATGGTAGTTATTCTGGCAGTTTTTCAAAAAGCTGAATGATAATTGATAATTGACCTGAGAATAGGACTCACACCTTTTGATTGCAAGCCACATATTGTTATGAGCTTCTTTCAGTTCCTTTTATAATGAAAAGAAGGAAATTCTTAATTTGAGAAAATGCAATCATAGTTTTTCAGCACTCTCTTTTTTTCTGTCTGTCTGGGTGTACCTGGACATGCACATCATACAGAGTCCTTTCTTTATCCTAGGATGAGCGTTGCATGGCTCCATTGGTTATTCTGGCATCCTTTATGCCCATTGCTGCTGTTCCTACATTCAGGTACTATTTTGAAATACAAATTATGAATTACATGAAATTTCTTGTTGACTGTATTTGCTAATGTTTCACAGCCTGTTGTATTAATTGGATAAATTCATCCACTAAAAAATGCAGTGAGTTATTAAAATCTGTGCTGTGCAAGTACCAGTCTGAGCCACTGGTGAATCTTTTTTTTTTTTTTTTGGTACACTAATTGATTTTCTTTGGATTTCTCTGCACTTATGGATGTAAAGCCAATGCATCTCTTTTTGTTTGTTTTCTTTTAAGCTGTGGTGTGATTTCCAGACTCAGAAATATTGACTGTGGAGCTGACCAAAGCAAATATTCTACCCTGATCGACTGCATGTGTCGCTGGGGTCAAGTGGGGCACATTATGGAATTAGCCTGTGATTGGCTGTCTGACACACTGACCCCAAGGCTGGTACGCATATGCATCTGTCAAAGAATTCAGGAATTACCAGATTACATAAAGGCATCTATTTTTAATAGAATAAGTCATTAGAAATGTTTCTCTGCTTTGAAATTTGTAGTAAAGTACTAACTTATATAAATAAATAAATAAACGTAAAGTACTAACAACTGTTTGTAGTAAAAACACTGACAGTATTGCACCGGTTTTGTGCTTCCTTCTTCTTTAGAATGTTAAAAGGTCTGGGCGCCGAGTGCGTATCAACGTAACCCAGGAATCGAAGCCAGGCTTGGCAGTTGATTACATTGACTATTTGTTGACTCATCCTGTCAATCGGGACTGCCTGCTTTCTGTTCCTAAAAAGAAACTGAAGAAACTTTTGAAAATCCTCAGTGCTGCAAAGGTAAGGTAGTGTTCTCCTGGCCATAAACAGTGCTTACAAAAGAATGCTGGACATCATATATTGCCTGAGTCAAATTAAAAGCCTACAAGAATAAATAAATAACATTTGTCATCCCCTCTCCCTCTGTAACAAAGTTTTCCTTTTGCTTTGCATTTCAAAAAATTTTCTAAACTAGAAGTGTACTAGTTGAGAGTTGTTTATAGATTTTAACCAGCTTGTCAGTTTGAGGTGTCTCAACACTTTTATGATCTAGTGATTAGTGTTTTTAAGGGACCTTAGTTTTGGAATATATATATATAAGTAATAGCCTGAAAATCAGTTATGGCGTTGCAAAGTGGAATGGTGGAAAGTAAGCTTGTTGCTTTTTTGTGGGTTTGGTGATTTCTTGTTCTTATTATTTTCTTGTGTGGTTTTTTTTTTTTTAATAATTTTTTAAAGCTGTTGAGAAAAGAAACATTTGAAAGGATTTTCTGAAAAGTATAAACACAAACTTTTATATTTCAGGGAGTTCTTGTCTCAATCCTTAAAGGAACTAATGCAGATTCTGGTAGCTGGGATCAAGCAACTAGCCTGAGAGCCTTCAGCCTCTTTTGCAGGTTGAGTATTCATCTTCAGCACAAGGTATGGTTGTAGCTGTCGGAATAAGCTGGAAATTCCAAAATAACTGAAAAAAACCAATTGGTAAATCTTTTTTTTTCTTTTTTTTTTTTTTCCCCAGTTTTGTGAGGAAGGAGATTGCCTCTCACTTTTGAAGGAGACAGGTGCTTGGATAGAAGATCAAGTTGTACCTTTTATACTATCAAGTGATCAAGAGGATGGTATTTCAAAACACAGTAATGTTTCTGAATTAATTATCCAGGTTAGAGGATTCTTATAACATAAATCAAATGCCTGCCAATCTGAAAAGCCACAAGTGTAGCAATTCATGTGCTGACAAACAGGGCACTGGCATTTGTGCAGCCCAGCAAGTGCAAGAGCTAATGAAACACAGTCCTGTTTGTTCTGAGGCTACAGTTTTGTGCTTTTGCTATTTCCTTTGTGCTTAAATCACACACGTTTTTTTTTTTAAGTCACTTTGAGTTATAACCTTTATATTTTCCAAATACATTATTTAGCATATCTTAGCAATTAAATCAAGTAGTTGGTGTCAGCAATACCTTGTTCTTACCTAGATGTTTATTCATCTCCCAGTGCATAATAGATATTCTCATCATATCTGTTGAATTGAGGATGGAACAAGTTTGATGTTTTACACCTGTGTAAATGCCCACTCAAGAAATTTGTAGCACATCGTGTGCTTTAACCTGAATGCCCCAAATTTTACATTTCTAACAAGTAATTCTTGTCTTCAGTCTCTTATGCCCCATAAAGGTCTTTTCCAAACTAACCTGTTTACTCTATGTTTGCTTCCTTGATTTCCTCCTTCCTTTCTTTCCTTTCTAACTTTCCCAAATGAAATAATTAAAACTATAGATCTGAGGAATTCAGTATGCTTCATTCTAGTGCTTTTAAAAGTTTGGAGGCACAGAACTCAACCTTATAGGAAGACAAGAAAAAAACAGGCAATCTTTACCAGCATTGCCAGAACGTTTATGATCAATTTCCAAGGTGTGACTAAAAAATGAAAACAAAACTTTACTGGGAAGCAATCAGATAGGCTGATGGTCACCTGTAGACCCATCTGACATATTGCTTGGCTAGCCAGCAATGAAACACAACCGTCTTTATTAGTGAATCTTAAAGTTTGTTTGCATCACTATTTCCAGAGGAGAGACTGAGTTGTAAGGACTGATGTGACTTGTCTGGAAGTCAAGAAGGGAATCCAGGCCTCTTGCATCTCCTGTAATAAGCCACGTGCCTGTTAAGCAGCTCCTATTTGCTTCTCACCTTGTATACTGTTTTTTATTGGAATTAGATATTGATTGTGCTTTTTAATTGTTTGGAGTGTATACTTAGTAGCAATGCTGGCATTAAAAGCAGACTTAGTTTTGCTCAGAAAATCCATATAACATACAATAATTACAGTTCCTTCTTTAATGTGAGAGGACCAGAGTGACACTTCTTTTTGCACCTGCATTTCTCTCTCACTTTCCCTGTGAGGTATCCCATTCTTCCCCATTTCACCCTCCTGATCTGCTCGGTTTGTGACTCAGTTTAGCACTTAGTGCTCTGGGCAGGTATCCACTGAGGGGCTGTTCTCTTCAGGCCACTGATTTGCTGATGTGTTGACAGTGGGGCTGATGGAACCTCTGACACAAACCCCAGTGTCATCACTTACAGCATCCCTTAGCCCTGAGCTTCATTTGCCCCTCACAGAAAGCTTTTGATGATATAATATGGGGGGCTTAGCTGGTTTTCAATTGTTTTCTGTTACATTCCTCCCACATACCACTTTATCTGTAGGGAAAAGTTCTTTTTGTATTCTGGTTTTTGCTGTCCAGGACAGGTAGAGGTGTCATATTCTGCCTCAGTAAATGTTAAGTATCAATGTCTTTGATTTGGGCCTGAGTAAAAAGAGGATTTACTGCCTTTTGAGAAACTGTTTACTGGAGGAAAGGGCAGTGGAAACATTTGGAGAACGGGCTGGAATTCCTGCTTTTCAACAAGTGGGAATGGATTAATCCAAGCAGATAAACCAGCTTTCAGGGAAACTTGGCTAAGAGTTTGTGGGTTTATTATTTTTAGTTTGTACTGAATGGTTACTTTATATAGATTTTGGGTTTCATATGATTCTGCATCTCTCTTCTAGGCCTACCTGACAGTATGTAAAGATGTCATAATGGTTGGCCTTGGAAATCTCACCTTTCAAGCACATGTTCTAGATTTGGCTCTTCCAATTATACAGACAGGTACCATATTTTGGACTAATAGCAACATTTTCATTGATGCTTAGCTGACTTTTCTTATATTAGCAATTTTATTCCCTAACCTCCAAGGATTGGAGGGAACACTGGATTCATACTTACAATATTAATTGTACTGTAGGAAAATTTCAGCTAAGAATGCTGAGAAATTCAATACATTGTCTCCACTTGTAAACCATCACTATTTGCTGTGTATAACTGAGTTTCATTCTAAGCTTGTACCTGAAGAATACTGCATTACAACGTTTATATTGTTGTATTTATCTCTTTCTCTAGAGAGAGGTGGCTTTTGTGCTCCAGTGTTACTGTGTGCTCTCAAAGAAATTGTTGAAGCTTCTTTAACTCAGAATACTGAGACAGATGAAGTGGCCAATCTTTTCCACACTGTACAGAACGTCTTGCAGAAAGTTTTGACATGTGTGACACATATACTCAAGAAACAGCAGGAAGAAGGGATTCAGGTATCATATTACAGTTAAAATTGGCCTCACTGTTACCTACTGTTTGAGTAGATGTGATTAAATTTTCAGTTACATTTTCTAACTTTTCTTGTTACTAGGGTTTTTTAATCCATTTTGGTTTTATGGTGACTGAAGAACTAGTAAATTGAAGAACAGTGTGTTCAGTTGCAAATTATTCTGCACTGTGCTAATCCTTCTAGGCTGTTAATCTTATCTGCAATTAAATGAACTTTCTCAATCCAGAACAAAGAATTTGTTTATGTATATTTTATGATCTTGGTAGTTATTATATTTATTTCTTTCAGCCTGAATGATACCCAGTTCAAAATATGTATGATGCCCTAAAAGTTTTCAAAATCTCACATCTTCACAGAAAAGCTTTTTTTTTTTTACAGCAGAGAGTAAATAGATCGCTCTGGAAAATCTGATGGTCTACTTTTCACGACTTCTGAAAAACATTCAATTCCTTTTTGCTACAACCATTGTTTTGTTCCTGTCTCTCAAATTATGAGTAGACTTCCCAAACATTTCTGATTCCTCCTCTGATCCCCAGTGACCACAAGATCTCAGAAGCTTTCAAGGTGTGGTCTGCACTTCTTCACAGAGAAGCTTGCTGAAATATTTCAGTTTATACTCAGGCAATCTGAAAAAAAAAGCTTTGTTTTTCTTTTTGGTTGCAGTTGATTCACTCTATTCAGATGCCTCTTGGAGAATTCATTCACGCACTGCAGTGCTGGCATTCATCATTCCCAGCAGTGCACCAGGGTGTACTCTCCACTCTCCAGGCTGCAGTAGTAACAGACATAAATTGTGTGCTACAGATGGTAAAGTTAATCCTGACTTTTTTTAATTTTCTTATTTTATACTTAATGCTTTTTGAACATTATGTTGGAACAACAGAGCTGTATTTAAAAGGTTGATCTTTGTGCTGCAGATGATGATTTGTGTGTGTTGGCATGGAGCAAACAGGAAGTTTTATTTGCCATAATTTCATATTACAGTTCATCTCTCAGATTTATGACTACAGCTGTGTGAGAACAGAGTTGTGCTGATACCTGGTTCACTCTCTTTGCCTCTGACAGAGGAATTTGGAAACTGGGCAGTGTTGGACATTAACGGTGTAGTTTTTGAGATCTCCCTTCCATGTGTTTTGTGCTGGGTCTGGCTGGGAAGGAGTCAGCTTTCCTCCCAGCAATCCCTGTGGTGTTGTGGTTTGCATGTGTGGCTAAATCACTGTTGAGAACACAGCACTTTGGGCTGTTGCTGAACAGTGCTTGCAGAATGTCAAGATTTCTCTGTTCCCTTCACCCTCATACTAAAAAAAAAAGGCAAACAGGTTGAGGATGGGCAAGAGGCTGAGAGGGGACACAGCCAAGGCAGTTCACCCAAACTGATCCAAGTTATTGCACACCATCCAATGCTGTGCTCAGCAATAACAGCTCAGGGAAAGGAGGAAGAGAACAGGAGGTTCTAAACGTACCTCACTTCGTCTCACCCAACATTAGGGGACTTAGGAAGTGAACCACTGATCTCTGACAGATTCTTGTTCCTTGGAACAGCCCCCTGAGGTTCAATAATCCTGTTCCAAAGCAGGCTGATATCCTGCTTGGCACTGATCACTTCTGTATTCTATGCTTCAAATCAGAGCCATTGCTCATACTGCATCCTTCCTTTGGTTCCTTTGGGTTTTGTCTAGATGATTTCCAAGTATCTGAGTTTCTTTGGAAAGTAAAGAAAGAATACACAGACAGAAGTTATTTTATTTATGTTCTGAAAGTCCAAGGAACCATTACTGTCCTTGAAGGAGAAGGGTGACATTCCCAATGCATTTCCTAACGCATGAAGTGTTAGGAGCAAATACAGTCAGTGAGATTGGAAGCTTTGAGAACTCAGAAGGAAATGCAGAGGCTCTGTAGCAGAGGCTGTAGTTTTGCTGTGCTTGCTGGATGTGTCAGAAATAGAGCAAGAAAGAGTTGCCAGAAAGTACTGAGTGCAAGAGAGCTGCTCCCAAGGTTCTGTGTTCAGAGGAGCTGAGCCAATAGCAGATGTTCACCTGCAAACATGAATGTATCAGCTGGGGGGCTGTGGGATGACAGGTGCTCTTTACAGATGATGCAGAGTAAACATTCATGGGCTTGAATGATACTGGAGATTCATACTCATAAATTATGAGTGTTCATTCCAGTCATTCACCTGGGCTGAGGTTTTCCCTGCCCCCAGGTTATTGTAATAGTAAATCAAAATTCAGTTCCAACTAAATATTTACCATGCTATTCAGAACTCGATACCAAAAAGAGCAGGGGTTCAGGAAATCACTGTCACCAAAGTTATTTCTAGAAATCAGGTATGCAGTCTTTATCTTGGAGCCCCAGAAGGTACTCAGTTGTGTTTAATAGGCTGTGCCTTTGTAGTTAAATGAAACTTCTAGTCAGGAAAAACTGCAGAGAATATTTGCCTTGGTACAAATACTGTTTATGTTGTTTAGTTTTAATTTAAATTAGTTTTGTTTATTTGGACACAACACAGTTGGATTAAAGCTTTCAAAGAGCACTTGTGAATATTCTAGTTATTTCAGGATAGGTCTTGGTTAGTGTAATTATTGAAACACAGGCTTGCTTCAGTGTTTTCTGCATACATATACTTCTTGATCTGCAAAAGTTGTTGACTTTTTTCTTTCCAGGCTTCCAGTGAAGAAGATGTCACTATACCAAAGACTATTTCAGACCTTCCCCCTCTTTCAAGCAGTTTAATGGCCATAATTATGAAGTCAGTTAATGTTGTCAGGTAAATGTTTCTATATTAATTTGTCCAAGATTGTTGCTAAGGTAGAACAGTTTATATGCTGTCAATAAAGTTTTAATTTATAAATTTTGAAGAACTAGTTGCTTACTAATTTTACCTGGACTACTTCATAATCCCTTTCTCTTGCCATATTGCCTGTAGGTATTGGTTGCTGGGGTTTTTTAACCAAGAATATTTCTTATTTACCAGATTGTTTATCCTAATGAGTTCTTTCATTGTACATCTTGGCTTGCTTCTTTCATAAGATGCATTATAAACATTAGTCCCCTCAGTACAGAGGTATTTAGATGAGATAAAATATTTGTCAGAAATAGAATTAATCCTTTAATTGAACATCTGCAATGAGGTGATGTATTAAAGTCACAATATTCAAAATAAAGTATCTCGAGTCTTAAAAGCCTCCAAAAGTAAGGCTAAACTTAAAGGACTGAGTTTTTTAATTGCTATATTTAGTGGGGGCCCTGAGTATGTTCTAAAATTGTCACAAGGAAATTAATTTTGCTTAATTTGTTCATATTCAATTTTTATTTACATGACTGTACACACTAGCTTTATTTCAAATGAGAAAGGGGCTTAGAAGTCCTCTCTTTCTCCCTGATTTACCACAACTAATTCCTATTCTTAACTTCCTAATCTGAGAGGTAGTGAATATCCCTGTCTCCTCTGTCATGAGATGTTTCTTTTCTTCTCAATCCTTCTCTAGTTCTACTTGATTTTGCAAAACAAAAGACTCCAGAGAGTCCAGCAACAGTCCAGCTAATTATCCAAACCTTGTTCTTCCATGAGGCATCAGCTGCCCATCAAGGTGTTCTCTTTGAGTGAAACAATTATTTTACACACCTCTTTTCCAAAGAGACGCAGAAAATCAGTTAATTCATCTGGAACTTTTTCTTGCAGTGGTCAAGGAGATTCTTGGCCATTCTTGATGTAGAAAACTGCAAGTTTGGACCAAATTGTTTCTATGAGTACTTTGAAAAACACATATCTACTAATATTCATCTTTTTGGTTCAAGTCTAGGTTAGGAGATAATTTCCATCTGTTTGTACTGGTGCCTCAAAATTGAGACTACTTTTAAGGCTGTATTCTTCTATAAATCTGTATTGACAGGCCATAATCAGAGTGCAATAATAAATCATTCAATATCTCAGAAATCTTGATGTCAGTGGGAAAGCCTTTGACGGGAGGAAATCTGCTGTGACCTTTAGTGTTGTGTGAGCACACCTGCTCTGAGTCCTGCAGCATCTGCTCTATCTTCAGAACTAATCAGTCAGCCTCTATCCCTGAATTTCAGTCCCCACAGCAGGGATAATACTGAGAGGTTTGGCAATATCTGGCCAATTGTGTGAGTGTTTTTCCAGGGAACTGTTTGTGTAGGAACCGCTTACTTACCTCTGTTGCTTATATGTATTTTTAAAGAGCTTGTTGTTCTGTTCTATCTGATCTTTGCCTGCAGGCTCCTGTGCCCCTTTTTCAGAGGGAGGTGGGGAAGGGCAGCTGCAGTGAATCTTATTACAGGTTAATGACATTACAGTGTTCCTTCATGGAGCTGCAGGGTGTGCCTAGTGACCCAAACAGTGATGACAGTGGAGTCAGGACTCTGATCCAAGGACTATCAGTTGCAATTTCAGAGCAATATGAAATGGATTCGGTGTTTGGTCAGATTGGTCCACAATGATACAATAAAACGGATGCAATACATGAGCCACTTCATAACGGTCATTTCTGAACCTAAAGAGTTCTCATCTTTTTCAGCTCTTAGAAGCAATATTTGAGCTTCTACAAAGCTCATTTGTAGAGCATTTTTTACTGCATTGGTTCTTAACTGCATATTTCATTTTGATATCTTAGCACAATAAAAACCTGAAGAACAATTGAAGTCAGAGCTGGCTATTTGTGGTGTTCCATTTTGGTAACAGATAATAATATTGGTAAAGTTATTTTGAAATATATTAGGGAAAATTATTACAACATTACTGCTCTCAGTTTCCCCCTTTATTCTTCACAGAGCATTTAGCTTTGTGTTCTGAGAAGTACCAGGATTACAGACCTTGTCCATCTCCTGCTTTATCCCTCTTGTTCTTTTATTTTTCTCTGGTTTTGAGAATTACTTCTGAGTTAAATTTGTTATTTTTACCATAAACACTAATGACCAATTAGTGTTTGCATTCTATGGTATTGTCTTATTCCATATTGCAATTTATTTTGGTTGCTGGACCCCTTCTGTGACTCCTTTGTTTCATTTTTCTTAGCTTGACATATGTCCCAAAACACCACCAGAGTTTGCTGGTAATTACTTTCACGTCTTGCTAAAAGTGAGTCTCTTAAGATACATATAGAGATACATCTTTATTTCAGATTTGGCAATGAACAGTTGTCATGGTTCTGTTATTCTGTCCATACTTTCAATAACTAAAATGTTATTTGGAAGTATTTCAGGGCTATACTTGGTTATAAATGATCTGCACTGGATTGTAATTGGAAATCCATCTATTTTAATACATTTTAAGTCAAAGTTAATTAAGCTTGAGTAGTTACTAACAAACCATTGGAGTCATAGAATGTATTTTTTTAAACTTTGGTTTAATTCAAATTAGAAATTTCAGTGCCAATTATGTGAGATAAATTTCAGCAGAAATTTCAGTAGTTTTTTCATGGATTGACTTTCCTAAAATGTACCATGAGCTCTTAATTTATTTTAACAGCTACTTTCTGTTTACAAACCCTTTAATTTTCTTCCCAAGCGATTCACCACTCTGCTGACTCTGATATTACCAGTTACCCCATCACCACTGCTTTGTCCTGCATGGTGTCTTTGAAGCTCTGGTGGCAGGGGAGCATAATTACAAACATGTTCTGTTCAGTTCTGGTTTGAAACAAACTTGGATTATAATGTATTTTCGTGCTTTTTTTCCCTTAGGTCATTTTTAAATGAATTAATGGAAGGCATTCTCTCTGAAAAAATTAAAGGGATTTTTAATCTAACAGCTACTGTCAGCATTGTGATGATAATTAAAGGTCAGTCAAAGCATTTTATCCTTTTTGTATGTTACATTTTAAAAGCTGAGTTCTCTCAGGATTTAAGGTTGTATCACTTGTAAATTATGTTTACAACCGTCTAGAAACTCATCAGGTTCCTCTTTTTATCCTCAATTGCTGAAATGCACAGGACAGTGAAAATCTAATTTAATACCTAATATTTCATTAAACGATCTTTTATGTTAAAAATATTCTATTAAAATATACAGGGGTGGGGGGTGTTGTTTAGTTTGGGCTTTTCTTTTGGATAAATCGTTATTTTTGTCCAACCTTTCAACAAAACCCTATTTCAAATAGGTAAGCACAAAGCTGCACTCCTAAAGGATATTGCACCTGCCCTTCGAGGGAAACTGGTGACGTGCAGTGAGGCCACCGAAGGGTCCAGCGGCACTGAAAGGTAACTGTGCTGTGGGACACGAACACCAATCTCTGCTGTCCCCTCTGCAGTAACTGCCTCTGTCCTGTGCTCACACAACTGCTGGAGCATTCTGAGTGATTGATTGCAAGGTTTCAAACTCGGGGGGTGGAAATAGTGGGGTGTTGAGCCCAGCACAGCATCAAATCTCCTGTCCTTCCATCTGCTGGGATTGCAATCTCCACGTACTGAGCTGGGGTTTTGTTGGTTGAATTTGAATGTGTTATATCTCAACCCTGTAAATTGCAGCATTCGGTTCTGAAGTCCAGGTCTGTTACAGCTGGTGCAGAACATGCAAAGAGTCTGGTTACTGTTTCTTATTTCTAGAGGATTTTTCTCCCACACTTTGGCATTAGGCATATGAATCCAAAGCTATGCAGATGGTAAAAATTGAACTGAATATAACAGTGATTTTGAGACCTTTCCACAGGTGATTTTATTTTACTCTTTTGGGGGGTATTTCAGTGTCACACCGGGTGTCTCTCTTGTGATAAGTTTTTTGAAAGTGATTGGCTACATTGTATTTACAATCATTTATCTCAGACCTGCCCAAGGCAAGAGAATCATGACAAATGTTTTAGTCTTTAAGTGTCCCAAACTTGCTTAAGTCTTGAAATTTGTGGACGTTTGATTTCTGCCTAACTATTGAACTGCCCATGGAATTAAACAGCGTGCAAAGGACATGTTATAAGCACAAACAGAGAATGCGAAGAAAACAGACTGTGGTTGTGGGCATTCATCCAAAACTACTGAGAAGGTTTGTAATGCACCACAGTGGCCTAAACATGCTGAGATCCTTGTAGTCTTTCGTTCTTCAAATTGATGATCCTTACTATTCTGTCAAACAGTGGATATAGACTAGATAGGCTTTAGAATAAAAAACCAAAACTAAAAACAAAAAATACAAACAAGCCAAAAAGCTTCATTTACTCAGCAGTTTCTTACACAGCCTTCCCAACCTGAGCACACTTCCCCTCTTCTGATGGATCCCTGGCCTGAGGCACGTTGTTCTCTGGCATTTGCCATGGGCCTTTGGTGGCTGAGCTGTGACTCCATGCAGAGGACAGAGCGCTGGGATCTGTTCCACTGCCTAAAAGAGACCTACAAGAAAGCTGAATTGTTGCTTGGCTGCGAACAAATGTCCTTTGGTTAGGGCTAGCTTAGAAACAAAACCAAACACAAATAAACAAAACTCAGTTTTCTTCCCAATGAGATCATTTAATGTTGGATTGCCAACTGTCCTAGTTGAATATTTTTTAAAATAATAATAATTATCTGGAAAAGAAAGCAGGGTATTATGATTCAGTTTGCGCTCCTTGTAATCAAGACAGTAGAAAACACTGAGAAATTAAAGTGAATCTTAACATGATTAAATAAATGGGCACATTAAAATGAATAATTGCTGCCACTTGAGAGCACTACTAACTATAAATTAAAGTGAGAACACAGATAATTGTTTATGAATCTATATTATCATCTCTGCCCAGTGAACAGGGACAAATCAACCTAGATGTTGGGGCAGATGAAGAGCATCAGATGCTACACAGTGTTTTAATTTCCTGATATATGAGTGGCTACCTTTGTGTAATACAAACCCAAGAGATAGTTACAGACAAAATCCAGAGGTTAGGAACATGAGCATAATAATGGGATGATTTTTTAACAAGAATCAGAATTGTAATACGATGACAAAGTTCAGAAGCTATCACACAGCTTTGCGGAATTTGGGAGGATTCTTATTTGTCCAGGCTTGTTGTGGATTTTGTCTCTCCAGAAGGGTAAAACAATTCATGCTGGAAAGAGGTTTGGAGGAAGTTCTGCAGTGATTGGGTTTGCATGATGAATTAAAGTGTGTTTGCAGTTTCTCAGCTACATGGAATGTCAGACCAGGCTGGGCCTCTGGTGGCTTCTGACACACCATTTGTAGTGCTCTGCTACTCATGTGCTAATGTACAACTAAAATGTGATTATACACAGTCTGAAATGTGCCCTGTTGTTCGTAAACTATTTTATCATCCTACTCCAGTTAGCAAACACCAAAATTTTAGTAATGGTATGCTGCAAGCGAGATCTCTGGTCATTAATTTGCAGACAGTCCTGTAGCACACGGTGCTGTGCTGCTGTGTGCTAAAATACATTACTGGGCTTTAACTCGGACTTAATACTGTTATTATTTTTTGCTTCTGAATGCATTATCTCATAATAACTCCTTGAGGGATTATTTTATTTAATACCCAGGTATAGCAGGAAATGGTGACATTCTCTAATTTCCCAGGAGACTTGGCATTCTGTGCCAGCGTCTTAAATTTAGACTTAGGCACTTCTATTACATATTAGCAATGAGAGAAAAAAGTAAAAAAAAACCTGTCTGGTGTAGTAATTAAAGTGCTGCCCTTATACGAAGAATTGTTGCACTAATTTGGAAGCAAAAGTTTCTATTGTAATTTAGTCTTCCCACTTCAGCTGAGTTAGTGGTTTCAGATGGCCCAGTGGGTCTATTATTTTAAAAATGCTGTTCAGTGCATTTAAAAATCCTGGACGACATATTGAACATTGAGAGAATTTCCTCAAGAGTAATGGCACACGCATTAGTTCAGTTTATAAAATGCAGCTACTTATGCCTAGCAAAAAAATGCAGATACAGCTGTCAATGCAGTCATTTGGAGGCAAGAGAAAAATGTCCCATCCTCTATAAAACCAAATGTGCTAGGATAATAACTTTTTACTTAATACTGTGTATTTACATTAATTAGCATTTTGATATATGGGAATTAGAATTAGAATTAGCTAATGGCTGTGCTGAAGGATATTCCTTTAGCATTACAATTTAGCTAGCTCTCAAACTCTTAATTGTGCTCCCATTGCATCTGTAAATAATGACTCTTGAATTGTTTTGGTGTATAACTCTGGGTTTGATTTCTCTGCCACCCACCTCAAAGTTCCCTGGAAAGGTACCTGGTGAGACTTTCTTAAACTTGTCTGTCTGGGGAGTGCACAGTTATCCCAAAGGACGACTCTTTGTCCAGTGTGCCACAGGTACATGGTCCCACATCACCAGTCTATTGTTTTATTAGCCTTAAATTGTAAGAAAATAAAATTTGTACAAAGTAGTATTACACCTAAACCCACGGTACTTAACTCATTATCCTAATTTTATAGTACATTGTAAATTGGTTTCCTTTCACATGGAGTTTCATCATGGCTTAAACACTGTAGCACCATAGAGAGGAGCACTTAACAGCACTGGGAATTTGGGGAACCCTGACAGCCACCAGTCTGCTGTGGAAATGCAGAGCTGCCTCCTGCATGTCAGCTCTGTGTCTGGTGCTGAATGCCCTGGCCTGTCATGGTTTAATGACTGACTAGCCTGGCTTATTGGGGACATCAGTCCAGGGGTATGATAAAAACACGGAGAAATAAATGCTTCAGAAGTCCAAGTGACAGAATCTCTTACACAAATAACATGAAGGGTCATGGTTAGGGTTGTTAACAGCAAAATAATGTTTTCACAGAAGACCAAAGTGCCAAATGTTGTCTTTTGAGGGTATTTTAGAGCAGGTTAGAAGACGTTGCATGAGAACACAACTGTGATGATGGGTGAGTGACGTGTCAGGGAATACCAGGAAAAAGCTGCCCTTTGGGATGGTTTAGAAAATCCTGTGAGACAAAAGAGTCAGAAAGGGACTAAGGGGGGTGCGCAGGCAGCTGAGGGAAGCAGTTGCTAATAAGAATAAGATAGAGACCTCAGGCTTGGAGAAAAGTTGACCAGGTACGGAGAAAAAAGACAAAGACTGAAGAGGGAAAGGAAGAAAGTAAAAGAGTGAGAAGTGGTCAGTAAGGGACTTCACTGTGTTTGAAGAAAAGTAACAATGCTGTGAAGGAAATGAGTGGGTTCTTGAAATAGATGATGAAATATTAGAAAATGTGCTTGAATTGACATAGTAATTTAAACTGGGCTGCTGATGGTTATGCTATAGACAGAGATGATCAGCAGAAAAATGGAAAAGTTGAAAGAAAATTAATCCAGCTATTTCAAAAGCAATTTGTAAAGGCATTTTTAATATTTAAACTAATATGGACTAACTGGTCAAAGAAATCATGCAGTAGCTGTACTCTGAGAACCAAATAGTTGAGGATTGATTTGGCATTTAGCGTTTCTAATCCTGTTATGCATTTTTTTATGCCATTTCAGATTTCTGTGTGAATCATCTCTGAAAATTTTGGATGAATTTTTAAATCCTTGTCCACGCCATACAAATTAAAGGAAGGAAGACGTATTGCTTTTTAAAAAAGATCTTGTAAAATTATGAATAAGTAAAGTTTATTTTCTGCTATGCTGTACATTTAAAGCAAGGAAAAATGTATAAAAGTGTATATAAATATTATGAAACAGTAAAGATTTTTTCAAAAGCTGCAAAGAAGTTATTCTGTATAAAAATGTCTTTGTGGGAGGAATGTAAAATCAGTATTTTTGTATCTTTGTTTTTGAAAAACAAAATTAATTGTATCATAGATATTCTGAGAGTGAGGTATTGTCTCAGTCCCTGGGAAGACTGCAAAGCATACTCCTAGAGGTTTTGGAAATGAGTTTTATTTCAAGACACGTGTAGGACAAAATGGTGATTGGGAATAGCTATTCTGCCTAACCAGCCAAATTTCCCTCCCTTTTGTGGAAGAAGAGAGAGCAGAGAATGCCATGTTTCATGTCCTTAGCAAAGACTTTTACACAACCTTATGAGTGTACACAACCTTACAGCCAAATTGGAGAAAGATGGGATGGATGTACAGACATAGAAGGTGGGTGGAAAACATGCTGGATCAATGGACTTGAAGGATAATACTGGCCTGGAGTGAGATTTAAAGCTGGTGTCTGTGGCATTCCTCAGCGTTCCACTGCTACTGAACACTTCCATGAAGAGCTTGGGCACTGGGATGAACTGTGACCTTGGAGCATTGGCAGGTGACACCGGCTTGGGAGCAGTGGCTGATCCCCAGGGGCAGGGCTATTCCACTCAGGGGATCCTGACAGGCTGTCTCCTGATGTGCAGCAAAGAGATGTGCTCTCCCACCCACAGGGGCTCATCCTGCACACCGGTGAAGGCACAGGGGACAGGGCAGCTCGTTGTGTCTGCACCTGCCTGCATGGGGACTAAGAAACGACTTTTCCCAGAGGTGCACATGAAGAGAATATGAGGAACTGGAACATCTTGCAGCAAGAGAATTTCCTGTTGGATGTTTACATTGATTATGAGAATGAATTTAAACTGGAAATGGAACTGTAACAGGTTACTCAGAAAGGCTGTGGAATACCCATCTATGGGGGGATTCATCCTTGGAGAAGTGCAGAACTTGACTGACAAGGAGGGCTCTGACCACGCATTGTGGCCAAAAAACCCCATGGAGCACTCCAGGCTGGGCACAGAGTGGCTGCAGAGTGGCCAGGCAGAAAAGGAGCTGGAGTACTGACTGACAGCAGCTGAACGTGAGCCAGCAGTGTGCCCAGGTGGCCAAGAAGGCCAATGGCATCCTGGCCTGGATCAGGAACAGTGTGGCAGCAGGAGCAGGGCAGTGATCCTTCTCCTGTACTCAGCGCTGGTGAGGCCACACCTGGAGTGCTGTGTCCAGTTCTGGGCCCCTCAGCTCAGGAAGGATATTGAGGTGCTGGAGTGTGTCCAAAGAAGGGCTACAAGGCTGGTGAAGGGACTGGAGCACAAGTCCTATGAGGAGAGGCTGAGGGAGCTGGGGGAGCTCAGCCTGGAGAAGAGGAAGCTCAGGGGAGACCTCGTCACTCTCTACAACTACCTGAGAGGAGGCTGTAGCCAACTAGGGGTTGGTCTCTTCTCCCAGGTAACCAGCAATAGGACAAGAGGACACAGTCTTAAAACGTGCCAGGGAATGTTTAAGTTGGACATTAGAAGAAATTTCTTTACGGAAAGAGTGACTGGGCACTGGAATGGGCTGCCCAGGGAAGTGGTGGAGTCACCGTCCCTGGAGGTGTTTAAGAAAATCCAGGATGTGGCACTCAGTGCCGTGGTGTAGTTGACAAGGTGGTGTTGGGTTATAGGTTGCACTCGATGATCTCAGAGGTCTTTTCCAACTTAAGTGATTCTGTGATTCTCTGTCATAGCTTTGGAATTAGCCCTGCTTTAGCTGGGGATTGGACCAGATTCTCTCCTGAGCTTCCTCCCAGCTTGAATATTTGTGATTCAGTGCCCTGTACAGCGGAGGGGAAATGCCCTAGCTATCAAACATAGTCTTGACTAATATATAAATTGCTTTATATTTAGCTATTTTTATAAATTATAGATATTTTTATAAATTAATACTAATGATGCAGCTAATCAGACATCTAAGCCAGTTATTTAATTTTCTTCATGAAACCAGATGCTCTCCTAAGACCGAATGCCGATCGCACGATGTTATTTTGTCTTAACAGAGATAGATATAAATAACCTGTCTGAGCTCCTGGGGTGGTCCAACCCCAGCCAGGCACCACCCAGCTGCTCCCTCGCTGCCACCACCCCTCCTGGGATGGGGGCAGGACTGTAGGGATGAAAGTCAGAAACAAACTCGTGGGTTGAGATAAAAATAGTTCAATGATTAAGGAAAAATAATACTATTTTTTTTAAATTATAAGGAAAAGAGAGGAAAAAAGGGAAATAAAACCACCCTAAACAATGGCTAAACTATAAACAGTGGCTCCCCTGCAACTTCACCTCTGGTTTATTGCTGAGTGTGATGTCACATGGTGTGGGGCATTGCTTGGGTGAGGTGGGGTCAGCTGTCCTGGCTCTGTCCCCTCCCAACTCCTTGTGCACCCCCAGGCTCCTTGGGGTGCTTGAGAACCATAGAAAGCCATGGTGCTGTGTGACCAAAACATCCCTGTGTTGTCAGTCCTGTTTCCAGCACAAATCCAAAACACAGCCCCGTAGCAGCTACCGTGAAGAAATTTGTCTCAGCCAGAAGCAGCTCAGCTCCCAGTGCTGTGGTTTTGTGTGTTTTAGAAGTAGATTTAATAGGAATCTCCAGAAAACAATTGAGCTGCAGATTGAAATAGCATTTGGTGACCAGCTTAGACCTGGACATGTAACACTTGGTTACCTACAATTAAGTGACGTGGTTCTCAGTGTGGGCCTGTGCAAATGGATCTTGAGGTCTCCAGCGTTACTGAGTGGCACTGAAACAGGAGTTAACCAGCTTGGCCAAATGAAGACAGGCTCCTCATCCTTGATTAAGATCAGTGCACAGAGCTGTACCCCCTGTCAGTCTAACTAGGCATTTACTGAGCTGCTTTTCTTTCTCTGCTAAGAGAGTGTAAGATTTTTTTCAGGAATCTGCTCTGTCAAGTGCAATGAACTACCTGCATCCTGCATTACATCAGATCCATACTTGACCTTGGTACATAAAACTTCCCCACTTGATATTTAACTGGAATGTTGATATTTAAAAGCAATAAAGTTCTTAATAAACAACTGGTCAAGCTTTACAACAGGTCAATCAGTATGTGCATGGATTCACGAGTTCCAGATTTACCTCATCCACAACAGTGGCCTGACCAAAAGGACTAATCCTGCCCCAGCAGGAAGCTGCAGATCTGCCAACTGTTTATCTATCAACATCTTTATAAAAACTGTGTTCCTTGGCCTTCATTCTTCTACATCTGTTAACAGGCAGGTGTTCCGGTAATGACCTTTTAAATCTTCTGATTATACAAATTACTTAATGAATATGTAAATAAGTTCCTTTTTTTTTCTGCTTCTCAGTCTCTCAGTATTTGCTCATATTATTAGATAAGAATCCAAAATTACTGCCTTGTTTTTCCTCAGTGTATAATTTTTCTTTTTCAGTTTTCATGGAATTCATGTACAGATGTAACATCCCTGCATCTGAAAGAAATAAAGGTCATTCTACCAACATCAGAAATATGCAGATTTCTGCTGAATAACTCAGAGGTGATACTGCTAGGAAGGGTAAGAAAATTTAAGGATAAGCCTTTGTCCTCCTAGAGACTGGTACTCAAGTGGTTCTCAAGAGTGTTGAAATAATTTTCTGTTAGTCTTGCAGCTGGAGTACAGATTTCAGCTCAGTCTCTAGTCCAGCTCTACTATAACTGTTCTGACAAGGAAAAACATTGGCTTTCTACTACACAAATAATGGTGTTCTTGGAATTCCTTGAGCCAAGGTCTGTCAGGGCTTTCTCCTTAGGCTTTTGTGGGAAATTTCACAAGAATGCCATAGCAGTTCTAGGTTTTACTTGCAGTTCTCATTGCAAACTTTAATCTTGCAAAATTTTAAATCTTCACACTTCACTTCTGCTTGGAAGGTATAAATAAATAGGATGTTTCTTAAGATGAGTTGTCTTTTGTAATCTATAGAACAGAATTATTTCATCTTGTTAATCAAAAGTGCTGTTGGGGAAGAGGTGTTGTTCTTTTGGGTTTTGTTATAGGATAACCTTGGCATTCAGCCACACAATCCCAACTGTACATCTGAAAACTTCCCATAATCTCAAGACAGGCTGGGATCTCTTCAACTATTTCAAGAATTTGAACCTGACTTTGATTAATAAAATTACTTGAAAGGTGGGCAGGAAAACACCATTCTAAGATACTCCTTTGAGCAACTGGCATTGGCAGTCACTGGTAACAGGGAGCCACCTCAAGAATAAATGTTCTAGTCACAGTTGTACCCAAAAATGGTCCCTTTGTGCATATACATTCAGTATAAATGATACTGAAGAAAGCAATAGCTTTAAATTACTTGCAGTAATCAACATGATCTGTAAGGACTTGGGCCCTTTTTCTTTTTGATGACAATGTTCATTTGCTCTGTTGTCTGGCTGGGAAACAAAGCCCAGCAACTGCCATCTATCACAGCTCCAACTTGTGAGCTAAGGAAAAACCAGGAGAAACTCTCAAGCCTCTTCCTTAGCAAGTAAGTGTCTTCAGGTATGTACCCAAGCACACAAACCTTCAGATTTGCCAAGGAAATGAAAAAATATCCACCTTGCACCTGCTGTTTACTCCATGAGAGCTGCAACTCACTTTGCATTTCAACTCCCATGTGCCGCTGCTCTCGAGTGCTTTGAGGTCTTCTGACTTACAGAAGATGCTTAGTTAAGGACACTTCTGTTAATGACTGTGATGTGAAATCACCAGGCACACCAGCAACCTTCTCATATTTGCTGATCTACGGCAGCGTTGTGTGAACCAAGGCCGACCAACAGTGTCCAGCGGTGCCTGTGCCAGGAGCACCTGTGCTGGCAGCTGCCCATTCTGGAGAGGAGAGCTTGGCTTAGCACTGGCACCTTGACAAGTAGCTGGCCAAGGGCAGCTGCAGGAACAGCTGCAGAACTTCCCACAGGTGGACAGCAGTCCTTCAGTTCATTAAGCCCTTGCAGATAGGGACAGGTCTTGCCTAATCTACTTCAGATAAGAGCTCTGCCTGGTTCTGTGTAGCTGTGTGGCTGCTTGTCTGAGCACGACCCTATGCACAGTTCCCAGGAGCCAAACAGTGATGGATTTTTAGCTTTCATCAATCACTAAGGTTTTTTCACTGGGTTAGGGTGTTCAGCATAGATGTGTTCTTGGTCTTCTCTAATCAAAGCGAGTCATTTGTCTGTCCAGTTCCACATCATGGTTCTGGAAAAGCTGCAGAAATGGTGTGCACTAGCACTGAGGAAACCGTAGCAGTGGAAATCCCCTCTCTGTTTTATCAGTCATCGTTTTTTGTAACAGTATGGCAGGAGGGGTTCTGTTACCATCATTTCCTTACTGCTCATGGCTCTAGGAAGTAGAGGCTGTCACTGACCTGTTTCTCCTGTGTCATTATTTTGAAACAGAGGACCACCTTGTTCTTTGTTTAATTTTTGTACTGTCTTTAATGAAAATATTAAATAAGATGCTGTTCCAGAACATCATTAGTAATTCCTTTTCAGCCTAATCTAGTTCCCTCTTCCGTTCAGTTAGTTCCTTGCCCATCTTACACCTATAATAAATCCTTCTCTTGGGTTAATACATTTTTATTATGCTGCAGTAGCAGATGCTTTGCTTTACATTTTAAGCAGGTCCATTTTAGCAGTTCTTGCTGGAAGGTATGTGAATCCTGTGTGGCCACATCAAAGGACACAGAGGGTAGAGCCAGCCCAGCCTCTTCTGGAGTTCTTTACCATGTTCTTTGACAAGTGCTTCCTGCCTTTTGGGGCAATAATTAAACCCTTAGATAAACTGTTTGTGTTAGCTCAACTTTCATCTAATAAAAGAATATTGATTTGCCTTTTTTTCCTTTTTTTCCTACTGTAGCCATCCTTACTTACCCATTGCCCAAAATGGTACTGGACCACCGGAAGAAATTTATGCTTCGTGCACTGACCTTTCTGAAATCTTGCAACAATTATTAAAAATACGCAAATATTGGCAAGTATTAGCAAATTTATTTTTACAGAACAGCATCTAAAGGAAAAATACAACATCTCTAAGAGCCTATGAATTCAATTAGGCCAGTCTAGGAGAGTCTTTAAAAACATAACCAGACAAAACCAAACCCCAGGTGACTCTAGTTCCTGCTCTGGGCTGTTTAATGACTGTGTGAGTGAAGTCCTCCCACAGCTCCATTGAAGGAAAAGCTCCTTTGAGTCAGCTCATTTTCCTGATCCCAGTGGCAGATGCTGATTCCTTTCTTACACCGTTCTCTATGGCTGGACACCACTAATACATGGCATAAAGAAAAGGCTTTTACTCTCAGTATTTTCTCAGTTCTGCACAAAGGGGAGTTCTAAGGCTTGTCCTTTATTTAAAAGCAGTTCTTTATTAAAAGGAACAGTCCTTCCTGACAAAAACAGCTACCTTTCTCTCATCTTCTGTCCCCAGATTCCCTCTCATGGGCTGTTCTCTTCCCTGCAGGATGGTTGTTTTCATGGGGCTGTCAACCCACGACGTGTAAAACACTGCTTTGCCAGTGAAAGCTGTTTCTGTCAAGTGCCTGAGCTGGTCACTGGGCTCAGCAGATGAGTCTGCCTTGTGTACAGGAGCTGCTGGGGAATGCACAGTGACCACAACAGCCTGGATTCCAACTCAAGGACAGTAGCTAACATGTCTAAGATGTGCACTGTGTGGTGCACTCTGTGTCCCAAGAATAGGGTTTTTAAATTAAAGAAGTTAAAGGTGCCTTTACCAACTGCCAGTGTTTAGAGGATTTTTTTCCCTTTTTCAGGTGTCTGCTGTTGTCAGAACTTAAAAAGTTAAGGTTATTCTAGGAGTGAAAAAGAAGGATGTGCAATGAAATCGATAGCTGTTTGATGCAAGAAAATGAGAGAACTTATGAAGGGATCTGATTGCAGCTTCCTGAGTCCATGAGTGGATCTACGCTGGAATCGACAGCAATATTTGGCTCCTGAGCCACCCATCACAGGTCAACCAGCCTCTGGGGGATTCTTATCTTCCCAGTTGAGATCACAGAGCCTTAAATTACCTGGGCAGCACGTAGAGATCAGGGAATCTGGCTTGCAGTTCTTAATTTATCAGCGGATCATGATGCATTGATTGAATGCTTAAAAGCAGGCCTGTTTCAGCGTGATCTAATATTAGAAAGTACTCTGTGCTATCTGAGAGACTCTCCTGTGCAATTAGCACATCTGAACAGGTGTGACGCTTTTGGCTCTGGAAATACATTGACTTTGTGGAAAAAAAATAAGGAAACAGTTGTAATTTTTTAGAGGGGGAAGCAAAGAATTCTTTTTTCACAAACCTATTGTGAAGACCATCTTCGTCCTCTTGGCTCTCAACCTTCCCGTTGCAGTTCCAGTTTAGGACAGCTCTTTTATCTCTAATTTTACTCATCTGCTAATGAAAGAAAATGCCAGTTATTTTTGTCCTAGTATTTTTCCTCTGGCTGGGCTTAATATAATTCCTGCCAGTAAAATTTTATGCCTTTACCACTTTTTCACCATGATACTCCTTTTTTTCATTGGCAATATAGGAGATCAAATGATAGAATACTAAATACCCCATCACACACCTCACAGCAAGAACCTTGTTCATCTGTCTTATGATCATCTGGAGAAATTCCTTTTTCACAGGGTGGAGTTTCCACCCCTGCCAGTGGGTTTCTTTCAAGCACAGTGGGGCCCAGGCTCCAGGCAGTCCCTGGTGAGGCACACAGGGGACCTGTGAGGGCAGGAGCTCTCCTTGACAGCCCCAGCTCTGACTGCCCTCCCTGCTCCTCTCCAGGCCCCCTCTGTGTGGCTGCTGCTGCTCAGCCCTCTCATCCCTTCGCTCACTGGGTGGGACCCCAGCACAGATCTTTGCTTTACCCCCTTCCTTTTTTTAAAAAAATCTTTTACAGGGCAGGGGCTTCCAACCTCATCATAACTCTCTCACACTAGAGAGGCTGCCTGTGGGTTAGGATGGCGTAAGGAGATATGAATTTTTAAACAGGAAGAGTTTTTAGTCATGGCCTGCCCTTTCCAAGCTGGCAGCCACTCCTTGGCTTTCCTGAGTGCAGTGTGTCCACATTCATACACACTTCTGCATGAGAATTCTGTGTGACTCAGCCCACTTAGTTGTGTACAGTGGAAGCTCCGTTACACAGAGCAGAAAAGTTCACGGGAAATGCTCAGCCTAGGAGGGAGATTCCCTTGAGAAGTAAAGTAGGTGTTTTTGTTTGGTCTTTCAGGCTCAATTGGAACACTCTGAACTACAACAGAGAGCAACGGGAAGGCTTTTAAAGTAGTGATTCAGAACATAAAAAGAGCATCCTCTCTCTTCTACTATTCAACTTTTAATAGTTTCACCAAAACCCATGACTGTTCTCAACATAATCTTGTACTTACAGAGACACATAATGTAATTTCAGTGTAGTCCAAACAATGTTCCTCTCCCCAGCTGTCATTACCATGAACTTACCCTCTTTTTTCCTCTGATCACAGCATACCCTCAGTGACCTTCCTCTAAAAGAAACACATCGTAGACAATGGTCCAAGCAGTCCTGTGCTCTGAGATATCAAAATGCCTTGAGCAAGACTTTCTAACTTTTTATACTAGAAATTATGTGCTTAATTTATGTTTTATTAAATTTTTTTCCTGCTCAAAGTAACCTGTGTCAATAAGTATTAAGCTATAAAACTGGAGTGAAAAGGATCTGAGCTCAGGTGCTCTTGCTCTGTTCTGAGTTGCTATAAAACACATTGTTCAATTCTAGATTTCCTCCCAGCAGACTGGGATGAATATGTACTCAATGATACTCCAAGTTTATGGTCACACAACAACTGTGGCAAATATTCTAACTTCTAGGTCATCACCAGGTTTGCTTCTGAGTTTTACAGTAGGCAGGACAGTGTTTCCCAGATAGAACATAGGAAGCAGCTGAGCTTATCCCAAAAGCACATTATCTCTTCAGCAACAGCAGCCAAAGTGAGAGAGAAATGCTGAAGAAAATAATAGAGAGGAATACACGGGTGGCTTCCTCACTGCTTCCTGTCCCACACTTCCTCTCACCACCCCAGCAAGGAGCTGGAAAATCCAAGAATCTGCACTTTGCACTTTGTGAAACCAGATCCTGCCTCTTCTGTTTTCAGGATGAGAGGAAATGGCCTCAAGCTGTGCCAGGAGATTGGATATTAGATTGGATTGCTTTAGATAGGATATTAGGAACAATTTTCTCACTGAAGGTGTGGTCAAGCATTGGAACAGGCTGCCCAGGGAAGTGATGAAATCACTGTCCCTGGAAGGGTTGAAAAGATGTGTGGATATGTCACCTGGCGATATGGTTTAGTGCTGAACACGGTGGTGTCGGGTTAACAGTTGGATTCAATGATCCTGGAGGTCTTTTCCAGCTTTAAAGATTCCATGATTCCATGTGACACATAAAAACATGGTTTAAGAACATTATTAGAGCTGAAAAGTCAGGCACTCAAAAGTCAAGTGGTATCAAAATGAAGACGTGCAGAGCTTTAATCTCTCCTTTGATTATGCGTTGAATGACACGATGTCTTTAATCACATTAGGAGAAGTTGCTTATTCCACACAAACTGTTCCCTGTATCTGCTCTACAGATGATGCAAACCCTTCACTGTTGACAAGACAGCAAACAGTCAGTGCTGGTTTTTTTCCACTGGTGGTTCACCACACAGCTCTGCACTTGGTGTGCTGCAAGCTGTTCACACCCAGCTCTGAGCACAGCACTGTCACTTCTGCACTGGCGTTACTGTGGCACTACTCGCTGCAGCCCCAGAATTTCACCAAGGTTCATGGATCTTTCCAGCTCCTTGTAGGTTTACTTATCACCATCTTACAAATGCACAGTGAGACTAAGGTAAAAAATGTCTGTGAATTTTGGGAACTCGGTGTGAGATGTCAGATTATAACACTTGTCACCTCAAGGCACTCATTTCCAGCTGCAGCTGTGGGTGCTCAGCACCTGAACCAAACTGTCCCTAAGTCAGGCACAGCAAGTGAGGGACATGTAACCAGAGCTTCCCCAGTGGTTTAATCAACTACAAGCCTATTCTTTCAGGATGACAAAGTGCAGTAATCTCATTCATCCTTTAATTGAGCACAAGAGGAGTGGATATCTCAGGGGATTAGTTATTGGTTGTAAAATCCATTCACCAAGCATCAAGTCTTACAGATTAGCAAAGATGGATGAAAATAGAATTTTTAAACTGTTTCTGAACTCCTTCCCATTAAAAGCACCTAATTAATTTTAAGATTTGCCTTCCTATTGACATTTCAAATCAATTGTGATCAATGGTAGCCGAATCTAATTATTCATTGCACACCTCAGGGTTTCAAGCTGGTTTTCAAGAACAAGAACCCATTCTCAAAAAGCACTTACAAGTGTCTAATCCTTTGATTTGGTTAGCCCATCGTGGTGTGCTCAGACTATGTTTTTCAGCTGTGCTGAGAACCCTAACTGCCCGTAAAAATCAGTAGGAATTCAAGTGGATTTGATTTTGAAATCTGTCTCTAATGACAAGGCAAGTCACAGTTCAGCCTCTGTGTTGATCTGAGGTGATGGTGGGTATTTAGCAAGAAATTGAGCCTTTCCCAGTCAAAAGGAGCCTGCTCTGGAGCACATCAGTGACCTGTGCTTGCTCTCACAGCGGCCATCGCTCTCCCAGTAAAGCCCTAATTCCCTTTTATAGCCTGACACCAGGTATAAAGATGCCAGAAGCGGCCTCAGAGTCCGATTCATCAGTTACTGTATCCCTGTCTTGAGGCACCGGGGGTCTGTTCTTCACAGCTTCTGAACATCCAGCCAGGGTTGCTTCATGCCACCTTTTCCTTCTCTTCCACCAGCTTTACATCAAACACAGCTTCAGCACCCTGCTGCCTGGAGGTATTACATAAGTGGTATTTGAACAAGTCAGCTAGAATTTGAAATGAATCTTAAACGACTTTGGGTTCAGTCCAGACCTGCAAATGCTGGCATTTACAGAAGCTACTCTCTCCAACATCCCTGCAAAGCATCAGGAGAGATTATGGAAATCTTCCTCACAGTCCCAAACTGCCATGCACACCCAAGTGGTGGTCTGGTACCAAAGGTTCCTACAGCCCTACAGGTCAGCTCAAAACACAGAACCCTAAACACTTGAATGCAGAGATGTTCGGTCCTCAGTTAATGTCAGTCACATCTCCTGTTATTCTCACAGGTAATTTTCTCTCGCTGCGTTTCATCTCTTAGGCCCTGAACATTCCACTTTAGGCTCCTTTCCAGCAACACATAAAAACCATTATCATTCAGCTGCAGCACAGGGAATAAAAGACTGGCTCACAGCTTACCAGTCATAACTAAAATCAACCTACTTTTTTTTTTCTTTTCCTTTTTAAAATTCTATCAGTTGTACAGTTGCACAGTTCTCAAGGACTTCTTCTGTCTTTTTTCCTCCTGTTCTTCAGTGATGCTGAAATATCTAGAGTAAAACTTCTAGAGTGCACCAGAGTAAAGACATTTTCTAATACAATTTCGGAAACAAGAAAAAAAGCTTAGAAAGAGCTGAAATCAACCATACATTAAAACATCCCTCTTAGATACAACTGAATTGCTGTGATATTCATAAAGTTAATTGTACCACACTCTTTCATCAAGCAATCTGATATCTTCTAAACCCTGCAAATATTTATTTTCATGCTAAACTGAATTCAGTATGAATTAATTTAAAAAATGTCAAAGGCTCTGCTAGTTTTATAGATATCAAATGAAAACTACTGAAAATAGACTATTTTATACTCTGAAATATTGAATCAGTGAAAAATAAAGAGCACAAGCACTGCTGATGTGACCTGGGGCTACACTTCTTTCACACCAGTTAAAGATTTTTTCCCTTTAGGAACTTTCTATTTCTTTAATAAACTTAGTTCCTGAATGCAGAGTACAACCACCAAATTGAAATTTAGGTGAGTATTTGTACTGCTCTGGAGAGAGTGGTATGAATTTACCTCTCGAGTGACCCAGGCTTCTGTAGAGCTTCTCATCCTCTAACCAATCTTCATGTCCCAGGCACTTGAGGGCTTTTTAGATATATTGTTAGTCACTCTTGCAGGGTAAAGTCCTTCCTTCTTAACTGCCTTAAAATATTAACTATTTTAATTCTTTATTTTTGTACATGGAATAAGTGACATATTTTCTCTTAATGAAAGGATAAAATACACAGAGCTATATGTACTGCATGTACTTTTTCAACGTACATGACTAAAAGAAACTCCTTGTGAGTGCACAGTGCAAAATTTCTGTTAAATATTTTGGTAGTTTTTAATACAGGGGTCAATACAGCCTCTGCAACACAGTTGCAATATCCCCCTCCCGTAATTTAAATATAAATCTTGTCACTTCAAACTTTCCATCAACAGCCAAAATATTGCAGTCACTGTTTGAGTGTCTTTGCCAGATCACCCTGGAGAGAGCCCAGTGCTTGTCAAGCTGCTAAAGCAGAGTCTGTGACTGCTCACACCAACAAAGTGCAAAGTGGTGCTGCTCCTCTTGTAACCACGGTGCTCCAAGAGGTGGCTCTAGAGATGTTTTTTTCTGGCCTCATTTTTCACAGCCTTGTGAAAGGAGTCCTCAACTCACAAGCAAAGTGCAGGAACCTTCCTGCTGCCCAACCAGCTCTTTGTGCCCTCGGAAAAGTGTGGTGAAGGTTACGTGGGCAGCAGAGCCTGCAAAGTCTCCATTTGTGGCTGTAGATACATCTGCAGGCTTTGAATATTTTACCTATGTCCTTTTAAGCCACAAAATGTAAATAATAGAATTGTATAAATTCTGTCTGGGCATGGATATAGCACAAGCCTCTGTATCTCTTTCTCTCCTTTTTTACCCATCACAGCCCCCCAGTACATCTTAAAGCTCTGTCAAGGGATCTAGGGTACTGAAACTTAGATAAACTGCCTGAAAGGTGTTGTTCCCTGTGGACTTTGGACCAGTTAACAGGACAAATGATCTGCAATAACGTGTTCAGAAGTCTTGATATGGGGAAGGGCGGACAAGGGAGACAGGGGATGAGAGAGAGAAAGAAAATGAAGAAGGTAATTTTAATGTGGGGTTTTTTTCTTTAAGGGCTTGTTTGTCTGTGCAGATAGAGAGTCTTTAGCATTGCTGGAACTGACCTTTTGTTCAGGCTCTTCTTTATACTTGGATAAATTGGCAAATAGACCAAACGTGCAGTTCTGTCCTGTACAAATACGCAATTTCTACAATCACACAGATGTACCTGTGCTTATATTTATATAATTCCCACTTGTCATTAAAAAGCAGACCTGCAAAAGCTTTCAAACATGACCTCAGTATCTAAATACACAGTAAGACCTTTGTGGTATTCTTACACTTACCCTTTAACTATCCTGTATTATTTTAATCCTGTTTACAACATTTTATTTGTATCACAATTACTTATATAAGTATTAAGAGCATTTTCCATTTGCAGATCTTCATGCCTAAATGATTCTCTGGCAACGTTCTACTTTAACAGAATTCTGTGTTTTTCTTCTTTTTTACACCCATCCAATTTTTGGTCTGTGTAATTTTGACACCTTTTGTTTTTACATCTCTAAACAATTCTATCAATAATTCAATTCCCACCTTATTAATGCCCCATGCCTAATATTTAATTCTAAACAGTATTAACTCAACAAAATAAATCCTATACTCATCCTCTTGCCTCTTGCATGCTAAACTACTGCCTGCTAAGGTCTTCTCTAACAGGGCCTTTGGCTTTTAATACAATCTTGAACGGCCCAGTGAAATTGAGATGGAGGCTGACCTAAATATCCAATGGTTAGTTCATGTCTTTGAATCAACCTGAGCAAAAATTTGAACCTTTAAAATCTGGCCACACTGGGCTAATTGTTCTGGCTACTGGGCTAATTAGGCATTCTGGGATCTTTTCTGGCCCCTTCCAGATCTTTTTTTCTCACCCTTACTAGTGGATTTTTGATTAAAACACATATATTTCTCCTGAAAAACCTTAGTCAGATAACACAGCATTTTCAAAGAGAAAAATGTTTCCTTGAAAAACTCCTGTTCAGCTGTGGTTACCATGGATAAGGATGTAAATCTTTCATATGCATAATATCATATAGATTATCCAGCTCTTCTTTCACTCTGCCTAGCATGTTTTCCACATCTAAATGGGTATCATAAAAAGACTCAGCTCCAGCAATTAAGGACATGCTAAACTTCAATATGTTATTCACTGTGCTGAAATTTGCAGATCTATAATTTCCAATGTCATTCTTTCATACAGCATCACATTCACCTCCAGACACATTACCAAGAGAGAGCTGATATTTTACGCTCTTGGCCACCACTCAATATCTTTGCTAGTTTAGAATCCTTTACCAAAAAGATTTTAATATGCCCTTCCAGAAATAACTTGCTGATACCCTCTTCTATCCCTTTTTCAAAACTGTCAGGTCCTATAGTTCTTTTTCAGCCTCATAACAGCCCTGACTTCAGGAATAGAGTAATTTTTTCTAGTCTTTCTAGTAATCTTCACATATGAGTTGCACCCTTTAGGATTTCTTTTTCCACAGTTTGGAAACTTATTGAAAACATGATAAGAAAAACCACAATCAGAACAACCTCACAAGGTTGGTAGACCTAAACATGAATGCTTAATTTATTATACAAACTATTAAAAACCTTGGCACTGAGTAATGTCTTGAAAACGACTGTGAACCAGCAAGTAGCTTGCATGTGACATGTTATTTACACTGTGATACTGTTATTAATCTAATTTGCACACAGACTCAAGTCTTGCAGTTTTTACACATCATTAACAAAATTCATTATACCTAATACCACTGACTTCAATCTGCCTGCTCCTGGGGCTCTAAGACAGCTTTGTGTATCTTTCTGAGGTGCAGCCTCCTATAAAACTGTAAAATACAACCAGGTGGGAAATGCTTTACACTCTCCAATCCTGAGACTTGCTACTTGAGTTATTTCCAAATGCTTAATTCACCTACCAATTGACTCTTTACTCTTTCCTTGACACTCGACTCACACTGTCTTTACTAAATCTGTATACTCAAGGATTTCTTCCCGTCTTCGATGAATGCCCTTTCTGCCTTGATTTTTCACATTGCTTCACGTGCTTTTGTACAAATGTCATTATTTTGCTAATCCTCTGCACAGAGTGGCTATGAGAATTTTAATTTCCTTTTAAAATCTGCATAGTATTTGATCATAAATTCACAGGAGCTATGCAAATCATTCCTTGCAGAGCTGCAGTGACTTCCAGTAATATCCCTGCTATTTTGTGTTTTGACGTACAACTTGTTCTCTCGCTGTGCCTGCCATTTGCTCCTTTCTTACCTTCGGTTGTTTTGCAGTTCTCTGCTAATTCCAGTGACCTTTTTCCTACTACTAGCTTTTAAAGCCAGATGGTTTGCATAACCCATGAGAATATACTAATTTATGTTTCAGCAGTTTCGTTTCTCATCTTGTCCTTTCCATAGAATGCTTTTCCCTCCTTTTCTGTTTCTCCCCTTTCAGCGCTCAGATTTCTTTCAGAGTCGTCAAAATTGATTTTCCTGAGGTAAAGAGACCTTTTGGCTTAGTGAAACCACTCCCCTGCAAGACGTAAGCAGTCATGTAACAGAGCTCAAGGACAGAAATGCTTGAAAAGACCATCCAGTATCAATAGATTTCTTTTTTTTAAAATTTCTGTTTTCCGAATCACATGTAGCCCCTTTTTTGCATCTGATTCGCCATCCTTAACCACAGAGGGAAGGAGGTGACTTTGCACCAGCTCTAGAAGCCATGACTCCTTTTCCCCAACACAGAGGCTCAGGCTTTTCCCACAGAGCAAAACTGAGAGAGAAAGAGAAGTCAGCAACTGCCTGTCAGGGCACCAGGAGCCGTAAGTGCCCCTTTTGTGCCCCCCACGAGCTCCCTCCCAGCCCCCCTACCCCAAGCCTGGGGCAAAGCACCGACTGGGCCCCCAGGCATGGCTGATACGCTGTGACAGATCTCAGCTGGCCCCATCCTGGTGGCGGGACTTGTGTCCACTCTGGCCTGGATCTGTTGGTGTTGTAGTCTCTGCCACCTTTGAGGCGAGCAAGGAGGAATGCCTGTGCTCTTCCAGGGTTAGTCCATTCTGTGGGCTTTTGTTATTTACTTTTTTTGGTCTATGGCAAAGCTAGTTCATGTATTACAACTTTTAGTCCCTGAGTACTTTTACTTAGCTTGAGCCTGAATCTGTCATGACTGTCCCTGATTAAAGCCAGGGCTGGAGCATGTCAGGTATGGTTAGAGCTGTTTGCCTGAAGTAATGAAGAAGGTTGGGAGAATCTGAAACTTCAGGGAGGAATAAAGCAGGTGTTTGGTTGACAGAGGGAGCTGGGACCAGCCATCACTCAGTGTAGCACAGACCTGGTTATCCCAGTCAAAAACACATCCCCTACCAGGAGACACAGCACCTGTGCTGTTCCACCTCAGTGGCTGTGACTGCTGAGTTAATGGCTAAGTATTGTTACAAGGACTTTGTGAGAAAAGGAGAACCTGTGAACCAGGAGAAAGTCCATGGGTTTGTGCCTGAGTCTCCTGATCTCTCCTGGCAGCCTGGACTGGTGCTCCCACTCACGTGGAGTGAATTGGGAACAGGAGATGGATGATAAACAGATCACCCATGTGGACGCCTCCCAGGCAAACTCACAGAGTTGTTTACCTGAGGGGGTCATAAAATCCTTCAGGATGGCCAGTAATTCTCTGTGGAGAAAGCATTGGTAAGTAAACCACTTCTGAGGAGGCCACAGGGACGATCCACCCAGGTGCCACATGTTTCAGGACAAAACTTTGACAGGCTCAGCTGGTTTCACAGAATCACAGCAATGTTAAGGTTGGAAAGGACCTCTGGAGACCATTTAGTCCAGCCTCCCTGCCAAGGCAGGGTCACCTGGAGTGGGTGACACAGGAATGCGTGCAGGTGGGTCTGGAATGTCTCCAGGGAGGGAGACTCCATGACCTCCCTGGGCAGCCTGTCCCAGTGCTCTGCCACCCTCAGCGTCAAGAAGTTCTTTCTCACGCTGAGGTGAAACTTCTTATGTTTCAGTTTTTGGCCATTGCTCCTGCACGGCTCCATTGTTTCCTGCACAGGTGTGCGGAACAAGCACATTTAGCAACTCCCTTCGCAACCCCAGCCATCTTTACGGTGGATGCGAGCGAACCGCCCTTCTGGCGGGCAGGATCCCATCCCGGCCTCCGCCAGGGCCAGGAACGCTGTGGGGCCGGGGGGAGCCGCAGCGCTGCCCGTGCCCGGGGGAGTCCCAGCCCTGTCCGTGTCCGGGGGAGCCCCAGCCCTGTCCGTGCCCGGGGAAGCCCCAGCGCTGGCCGTGCCCGGGGGAGCCCCAGCCCTGCCCTGCCCGGGGAGCCCCAGCGCTGCCCGTGCCCGGGGGAGCCCCAGCCCTGCCCGTGCCCGGGGGAGCCCCAGCCCTGTCCGTGCCCGGGAGAGCCCCAGCGCTGCCCGTGCCGGGCGGAGCCGCCTCCCGCGGTCCCGGCGGGGCGGGCGGAGCGGGCAGCCGGAGCGCTCCCCGCCGCGGGGCCGGGCGGGCCGGGCCGGGGCGGGGCCGGGGGCGGGCGGGCGGTGCCGGTCGCTGTCCTGGGTGTTGAATCTGCTGCGGCTGCCGGAGCCGAGGAGCGGCCGCTGGAGGCACCGGGCGGGCTGGGCGGCAATGGAGTGAGGGCTGGCGGCGGCGGGCAGGGGAGCGGGGCGTGCGATGGGCCAGGCATGATGGGCGCGCTCGGCTCCGTCCTCCCGCTGCTGCTGCTGCTGCTGCTGCCGCCGCCGCCGCCGCTGCAGGTGCTCGCCGCCGCCCCGCGCGTCCAGCCGCCCTCCGCCGGGGCCGCCGCCGAGGCGCGGATCGGTGAGTGGGGCGAGGGGCGGGGGCGCGGGGCTGGCGGGGAGCGCGGCCGCGCCGGACCCGCGTCCTCCGCTGGAGCCCGGGGGGCTTCCCCGCAGGCGGCTCGGCAGGGCCCCGGCGGCCGCGCCCGCACCGCGGACCGTGAGGGGCCCGTCCTCCGGTCCCTCATCACTGGCTCTGGCTGACTGTCCCCGTTCTGCGGTCCCTCACCGCCTGCTCCGGATGAGGGGCCCCGTCCTCCAGTCCCTCCCTCATCACCATCTCCCGCTGACTGTCCCCGTCGCCCGGTTCTTCCCGACCGGCTCCCAGCCCCTCAAACCTCCAGCTCCCCCCGCGCTCCCTGTCCCGGAGGGATCCCGGGGCTCCCTCAGCGGGGCCGCTCCGACCCTCCGTCCCCACACGCCGAAAACTTCCTCCGAGGCTCACGGGGCCCCCGGAGTCGAGGTGCGCCGGTGCCGAGTCCCCGAAAACGCTTCCAGCTTCCAGGTATTTAACCCTTCCCCCAGTTTATTGGATTCAGCCCGCTGAACTGCACTTGTATTTAGAAAAGACCAAAAATCTCCGGGCTAAACCCCCCCAGATGCAGCTTTTGCTGGTGTGCCCTCCCCCATCTCGTTCTACTGGAGGTGGAAGTCAGCACTGGCTCCGAGTAAAGGTTCTTTTAGAGCTGTCAAAAAATCCCCAGTGTAGACCATCAAACAGCCTCTTTCTGTTGAGACATTCTCGGCCAACCCCTTCCTCTTTTAGAATGTACCATCTGCGCTGAACATCCCCACCTGCGAAATGACCCACACTAGCTCGAAGGGATCCTGAAAACAAACTCTGTGTGTTTAAGATCGATGCGATTCTCCTGTGACACTCTCCTTGGCAGTCCTTTCCTTGCAGTGAGACACTCAGGACTGTATGCTCATCCGAAATGTCTATTAATATTAATATCTATTAATACAGTCCATCGTAATTCACTTATAGTATCTTCCCGAAGCTCACTTTAAGTCAGGAAGGTCATAACTTAAAGAATTTTGTATTTTTCCCCAGTTTAATATCTACATTGCATGGTTGTGGAGGTCACAGAATGAGAGCTAAACAAGTTGTCCCTGAGAAATCTTTTTCTAAGATAGAAAAATGAAATTACTTTAAAAACAAAGGAAACCTACCACAGGGGCATCAGTGCAGTCTTCCTCATAGACATTCTGTTTATTAAGAAGGAATTAAAATCAGCTGGCCATGTTTGTAATGAGGTTTCAGTCAAGTAGCAATAAAAATGAGCTATTATGGTACTGAGAAGGTAGTGATGCAAGGTTTTAAGCAGAAATGGTCTGGACTGGATTTATCCCTCCCTCCTCTCTCCTGGTTGCTATAGATATAGACTGTTTCTTCTAATCTGCTAAAGAGAAAGCTTGCATAAAAATATTGAAAGCAATAGCTGTAATTTTCACCTGTAATAATGCAATAGGCTGTACACTGTGCCTTCAAACTAGTCAGGTTTTGCTTCTCTCTCTCTAAACACGAACTGCAAATCAGTCTGGGTCACAGGGTATTTTTCAGCTTGTTGTAGCTACCAAACAATGTTTGTGTGTTTGTAGCTTCCCTGTGCTTCTGCCTGCCTGTCTGCCAGTTAAGGCTGTCCTTGCCTGGAAGGGAACGGGGGAAGAGCAGGCTTGATTTTACCAAGGGAATCCAGTGGAATTTCTGGAAAGAAACACCGAGGGGTATTTCAACCCTGGCAAAACAAGCTGAGCCTTTCCCCCTCCTGCGAGGTTTGAGACCAAAGTGATATCTCACAGATCTCCATGAAAGATGGGAAAGGATTGATTGTCTTTGACAAGATGCAGGAAAATGTTTGCATTGCTGGAAGTGAAACAGTTTTAGCTGTCTCTTCCATTAGAGTTCCTTTATTTCTTTTATTGACCAGTGCCTCAGACCTCATTAATCTTGAGTTCAAACTATTTATTATATTAGATTCTGTTCCATTTTAGAGTGCAATTTTTAGACACGATCGGGAGACACAACTGTAATTTTACAATCAAAGTTTTGGGGTAATTTGTGGTTATAGGTGGAATATACTCATTTGGTTTCTTTTTGTCCCACCTTCCTTAATCAAAAACTGAACATAGATGCATTATCAAACCTCTATAATGTGTGCTGGAAACTGTCTTAAAAGCCAAGTAATTATGGAAACAGGTTTTTATGATTTTTTTCCTATTATTTCAAAAATAGGATGTTTTCATCCAATTTCATCATTCTCCTCTTTTTCATGGTCACCTTTGTCTGTGCTTTCCAATATAGTATCAATTTCCAAATGGTGACCTGTTTATTTTGTAACATACTTACAAACTGTGTTTAAGAAATTAGAAGACTTGAAAGTTACAGATAAATAAGATACAGCATCTGGATTTGTGCTGCTTCAGCCTATCTAATTCATGAGGCTTTGTAAGTTGTTCCTGTGTGGGAAGGTGTTTTTCTAAGGTGCTATTACCAACAAGCGGAGCCCCTGGTGGTCTAGTAGTAAAGGCGCCGCGCTATCACCGCGGAGACCCGGGTTCGATTCCCGGTCAGGGCCACTCCCGGGCAGGTGGGGCTCGTTAGCCCTTAAAGGCAACCCACCTACGTCCTAAGGACCTCGCTGCCACCGTCCAAGCTCGCTTGGCCCCGGCAGATGAACCTTAGGATTAAAGGGTGGGCTCAGTTCCGCGCACACTGTGTCTCACCTAAAAAATCCAATGCGCAGGCTGGAAGGTGGAAAGACCTTCCCGGGATCTTTGCTCGCGAAGACTGGCCATTATTATTATTATTATCAACAAAAGCACATATTCTTCCATTTCTTGACATTTATCCTTCATCATTCATCATTCCATGATGATTTATAGTAGCATTTTATATGTGAAAAAGTGAGGAAAAGTACAGCCTTTTCGCTTTGTCTTTTTCTTGCCCAGGCCTAGGCCAGGAGAGAGATTCTTTTCTTTGCCACTGAGTATGTAGTAGTATTAATTATTCTTTAATGAAACAATGGAGCTGGGACTTTAATATTCTAAAGAAATCTTTATTCATTTTTGAGACACAGTCCACTGAAGATTGTGGAACTTCTTTTTAAGTGTTTTACAAAGTAATCATCTGTGAAAAATGTATCCTGATCAGGTTTTCTACATTCCACAGATTTGGGTTATTCCATTCTTGTGTTAATGGTCACAATTCTAAGCAGCACCTTCATTGAAAAGGGCAGCTCCAGCTCTTGGAGTATTTTTGTTGTCTGGCTTTTTAAGTGGACTAATTGATTCAGAAACTTGCAGTGGTACTTTATTTTCATGTAAGATAGACTGGGTGAGATGGAGAACTTGCTAACAAAGTAAACTGTGAACATCTCAATCGTGTTCTTTCATTAGTAGGAGAACACTGATGCTTTACAGGGAAGTTGTCCTCATATATATCAGAAGAGAGTACGTGTGCTTGCTGCAGTGCCTTCATTTTGACCTCTAATGTGTAAAATGATGCTTATAACCTTCAGTGAATATAATTTTGCAATATAATTTGATCTTTTGTGCTGTGTGCAATTCCATTTTTCAGTCTGCATTTTCTTCTTCAATGAGTATAATGATATGCTGTGGAAATTTCTGGAAACATTTGTTCCACACACAGTGCAAATTTGTTCCATGCACAGTGTAAAAGTTCCTTCAAAGTTGTATTCAGATAATCACAAGCAAAAATTTTGTTTGTAAAATGCCTGTGACTTTAGTTTTTAACTAAATAACAAAAAGACCAGTCAGTCACACTTCAGCTTCTAAACATGAAATGTGCTCCTAAACCTGTAGCTGTGAATTTCGTGACACTTACAGTGAGCAAAGACAGTGTCTTAGACTTCACCAGGGTTTCAGTGTAACTGAGGATAGAAACTTAAAGGCTTTTAAAAATGTTGCATGTTAATAGTAGTACTTTCACAAGGTGCTGTGTGCATGTTTAACTGGTGGAAAAATATTCCAGAGATGGACTAGGAGCTCCAATTGATTAAAGTTAATCAGAATTAAGAAACTGCAGGAGTGGGGAATTCATTTGCTATTGGTGGAAAGCATTTCTCCAGCGTTGATTCTTAAATTGGAAGAGAATGAAATTAACCAGTAGGAGAGATGGAAAAAATAAACTTTTTTTTGGCTTTTCAGTCAGTGTTTCAAACATAGGAGAGATTTTGTCTATGGGTGTTTCACGGGGAATAGAAAAGAAGTATTTCTTAGTCTAGTTGTAGTTGGACAGAGTTACCATAACAAAATGAACATTGCTGTTGTTCTCAGACACCCTTGTCAACTGTCTTGAAGATCCATGAGGGCTGAAATGTTGCAGTTCTGTGCTGAGCTGAAGCCCATTCAAGTCAATGTCAACCTTCCCATGGACTTCAGTAACATTTGGATCCAAATTTTGGTTGAGGCTTGTAGCGAACTGGCTGGGAAAGTAGGAAAGTGTTACCATCTGTTCAGTAGAAAAAATGGCCTCACTTTCCAGTTAGATTAATTTGGAACTTCTCATAGGCACTCAGGTATTTCAATACTGTATTTATTTGATGCAGTTATTGATGATGGAGTGTAATTTATGATACAGTGCTAGAAATTAAAAATAGCGGCAAAAAAAAATTGAATTAAGACAAGTGTTCTGTGTGCTCAGAACATGAAGGATTCAGTGCAGGAAACTTCATTCTTCCCTTCATCAAAAATATTTTGCATATCCTAGAAATGTTTCTTAAGTAATCAGTTATGTTAGGGAGCAACTTGAAAGTAGCTTAATATCAAGGCATGTCCATGTGTTAGTTCCATTAAATTACAGGTAAGAACATTCACTGATATCTTTGGTATCATGTCATGGCTTTTCCATAATACCTTTTTTACAATCTAATTTATTTTTGTTGAAAGTTTCAAGTGGGCAGGAAGTGAATTATTTCTCTGTCAGTCAAAAGAAGTAATTGCAGGCGGCTCTAAAGGTTGTTCAAAGGAAGGGATTTCTAGAGAGATGGGTTTTTTTGTGTGTGTCTTCATGTTTGTCTTACTGATTAAGAGAAAACAGAGAGGTTCTTGGCAAGATAAACTTGTCTCTGCTTCCTACCTTAATGTACCCCAACATTTCTCTGTGTTTGGTGAAATCAAAGAGAATATCTCTGCCTGACTGCCTTCTTTTTTTTTTTTTTTACCAATGAGTAATACCAGTCCCAGAAACTTCACCATCCCACATCACTGTAACCATGACGTCAGTCAGCCTACTGACATAATTCCTAGTTGTTAGATCCTGGAAAATTTGGACAGCTCTGCTAAAATAGCAAAGTGTAGTTAACGTTGGCAGGCTAATGATACGTAGGCAGTTGCCTGTGTCCTTACAGTGACCAGCTTACAGACATCAGTGTGCCAACACTGCCACTGGTGAGAAAAGGACAACTGCAGTCCCTGAAGGTGCTGGAACTCATGGATAAGCAGGGAGCTGAGGTCTTCTGTGTCCTTCAGATTTCCATTGCCTGGAAAGAGAGCATAAGGACACCAGCTCAGATTTAGGTGGTTGCCATCAGACCTACATATCCAAATCCATGTGGAAGCCAAGAGGCAGTGTTTATTCCAGCTTCCCAGGAGTGACATTTATTTTGGCCTCATCTCACTTACAGCGCAGCCTAAAGCCAAACTAAAATCTCTGCAGTTATTCATCCAAGATTGGGATATCCAGTGTCTTGCTAAAATCTGGGTTGGTGTTTACAGGCAGGTTTGGGAGGACATTCAGTAACTGGAGGAAAGATCAGTTTGATTTTGGCCATAAAGTCGGCAGAGGATGGAAATTCTCCAAGAGGCAAAGTCCAGTGCTGGCTCCGTCACAGACAGGACGCTGAGCTGGATGTGTGTTTGGTTGGGCTCAGCACGGCCATTATTAAGAAATCTAGGAAGGCAGTGAGTAATATTGTTCCTGGTCAAACAGTTTTATGTTTGCAAATGAGGAGTAAGCAGGTGAAGATGCAGATTAAGAAGAGTGTGTTTGGAGGGCAACAAGCATAAGAGAAGCAAAGGAATAGAGGCATGTTGGGAATGTGGACGTTTAAAAGACAGAATGAGAAATTAAATCTTTAGTAGAAGTAAAATTACTGTAACTGGAGGTCAGAGATGGAGATTAGTGAGTTGTGTATGATCTGTAGAGATGTAAATTTAAGATTAAATGGAGTTACTATTTCTCTCTAAAGAGACAGTCAAACACTGTAGCAAAACTGAGATGTTCGATGGACCACTTTGAGGCTTTGGAAAATGAGGGAAGGTGACAAGAAGGAGAAGGGATTCACAAAATAGAAATATAAACTCATTCATTCAGGCCAAAGCTGTGGCAAAAAACAGAGTGAAGAAATATGTGTAGACTGTGAGAAACTGCTCTGGGAATAGAAGGGATTTTTTTTCTTAATGTAAGGGGTGGGAATCATCTAACTAAATGTAATTAATTGAGCTAATCACTCTAGGCTCCTTTTAACCTATTTCTAGCTTATAAATTTCAATTAGTTTTACCCAACTGTACATATCTAACATAGGTCAGATAAGTGAGTGCAGTTATTGCTATTCACTTAGTATTATCTTAATACATTTCCCAGGCCAGGGTAAATATCTGTAAATATTTAAGTGATAGGTACTGAACCTTAACTCTTCAAAAATTAGGTGCTCAGGTTAAATTTGGGGAGGGGTAAACATGTTTGGAGATTGATTCACCTGTCTTTCCCCACTGAGGTGACACTAATGAAGTAGCTTAATCTAAACTTACGTTGGTTGAGGATCATCTACTGTGTTACTTCATCACTACATTCCTACTTTTTGAGATCTATAGTTCTTGCAAGCCAGCTGTTTAGGAAGGTTCTGTGAGTAGTCAGACAGGTTTGTCACATAAGGGACTGAAACATGTGAGGTGGCTGATGGATCTTTGTAATCCTGGAAAGAAATTTCTCTGAGGAAATCACCCTCTGGTAATTGCAAACAAATGAAGGTGACCTCTGAACGAGACAGGGGAGAAATGGGAGTAATGGAATGAGCAAGCAAAGGGCTAAAAGCAAAGAAATGAGCAGGAGGTCTGCAGGCAAGGCAGGGAAATGGTGGGGCAGTCTCATATTGGAGAGCTGAAGGAAGGGGATCATGAAAACATGAGTTTTGGACACTCAAGCGAAAGCATAAAGGGGGTAGATATTAATGCATCACAGGTTTAATGAGTTTTCTTGCATGAATTTTAGGGGCTTTCCTTGTGAAGGGAGAGAAAGGGCTCTATATCTACCCCAAACACTTCAGAGTGTCAATATACTACAGCATTCCCTGTAACAGTTTGCCATTCAGAGCATCTGTACTCATCAGACAACGAGAGACCTTTTTCTCTGAAAATATTAGAGGCACTTAACTTTATAGATTTTATTCCTTTTGAGAAGAAATTTTCTGTGAAGCAGCTTAGTAAGTTACTATGTGACTGTGTTTTCTTTCCCTATAGTTTGTCTGAGTGGAACATATTTAAATACCAAACATAGTTTGTTGATACACAGTCTCTCTGGACAGGGAGTGCTTAGCATTGCATGCTTATTTTGAGCCAAACTAACAGGTTGATTAAGACAGCTATTTTAGCCTGTAAAATCAGTAACCAGAAGTTTCATGGGAAGTACAGCTGGTTGTAGTGGGTGTAAGGTCTTTTCTTTCAGTCATAGCTCAACAGCAGGCAATGATGGTTACATAAGCCTGAAATCACAGCCAGCAAGCACAAGGTAATGTGCAGAAAAATATGTGCCTCCCAAAATGTCACATACTTCCAGATGTCCTCATGGAAAACAATGCAGTGGGGACCAAACACTCACTACATATTGTAATAAACTTACAGAGTTCAACAAAAAGTCAGGAAATATCTGGATACATGTAAACCCCCCTTTTTTACTCCCTCTCCTCACAATTTATCTTTGATCTCTCAGCTCTGAACCTCAGCATATTCTACAAAATGCCTTATGAAAATCAACCTTGGATGCTGAATGAGGTATTTTGGATTTCTGGCACACAGAAATCTTCTGCTCTCATTATTCTGCAGGACATAATTACCTGTCTGTCTGTTGCTGTCCTAAAAGGGCTAAAGATATTATAACCTCTTCTATTTTTAATATTCTACTCTGCACTAAGAAGGCTGTCCTTTCTCTGCAAGTTTTTTGCTTGGTTAATACAGTTCAGTTAAACTCAGAGCAGTTGTTTCAGGCAACAGCTTTACTTCACCTGGAAGGTCATGCCCCATCTTCAGGCCTGAGGAAAAGTTTGTGCATTAAGAAACTGTGGGTTTTTTTCAACTACTATCAGGCTGCAGCTTTGCAGTACAAAATGGCAATGACAAAAGTTCATGGTCTTTCTGACAGTGTGTTGATCTTACTTTTGTAAAGGGTTTTGGTTTGGCTGAAATAAATAAATAAATAAAATAGACTAAGCCACAGCCTGGCTCTCAAGCAGTGGATCCAGAGCTGGAATTCGTGCTGGTGTCCATGAAATGGCAACAGGGAGATGGGTTTGGGGACAGGATTAGTTTATGCCACTATTTCTTCTGAGCTCTCTGTGGCACGAAACTTTGGCTTTTGTCTGTATAAAAGTCTCCTATTAACCTGGCCTCTCTTACAGAATTGATTTGTAAGTCAGGCAATACATTGTATTTACTCTTCAGTGCTGAATTAAAAATGTGGCATCAAAGGTTATAAGCCTTGATTAATGCACATAAATCACCACTAAAGAATGTGAGTGTCTATTCTGTTTTTTCTTTTAAATGTATACATTATGTTTTATTCCTTGTGGCAAAATGCTTTGTTATAATTTTATTGCTATTGGGGAAAACCTTATATATAAAATATTTTTGTTTCAGCTTTATTTGATACCTAATATGATAGATGCTAACTATCAAATGTCTTCAGTGAGCTATTACTCAATAAATCCTCCTTCCTCCTCTAGATTTCAGCACAGCTCAGTAGTCTCAGTATGTAGTCAGTGCAATGCCTGACTTACACCAGCAAAATCTTACACCAAACCTGTTCTGTGACCTGGCTTCATCTCCCAGCCCAGCTTCTCACTAAGCACGGCTTCTTAATTTCATGGTATCACCCTGGGGATTGTGCAACTCCTTCCATTTGCTGGAGAGGGCTCCAGTCACTGCTGACTATCCCACTTCTTACTTACCTCCTAAAGGAAGAGAAAAAAAGAGGGGAAAGAGAAATTTGGTAATTATTCATCTGCCATGACTTTCTGGAAATAGCTGGGTATTAATGAAAACAAGATACCAAACTAAATACCATCCAGTATTTCGGTAGGTGAATGCACCTTGGAGTTAAAGACACAGTTGGCAGAGATAACTCTCCCCCAAAAATTCTTCAGCACAGAGTAGTCCTTTAAACTTTGATTTTGCTTCATCTATATTTAAGCAATACCTATTTGGTTGTATTTGGTTTGTTCTTTTTGTTTTACCCTTGAAATCTGAGGTCAGGTTCTGCAAATTTTTCTTTCCTCAATTCTAAAGTGAAATTTCAAAGTTGTTGAAGTATTGTTGGTACTACCTACCCGCAAGTTTATTTTACTTAAGTAGGCCAGCTCATAATTGCAGTTTACCAATACATGTTACATACAGAGAAAGAATTTCAAGGACAAAGAGCAGCTGTAAAGATTGTATATTCAGAATAAATGCAACAATGAAAACAGAAATTTCAAAGGAAAAAACAAAGTTAACTGATGCTATGTGGTGAATTTCCATCTAAAGAGCTGCAGAAAAATAAAACAATCATGTTCTCTGGGAGCAATCACTCACACTTCTAGACAATATGAAACTTATAATGCTATAATCAAATGGCAATTTAAAAGCAGAATGGGAAGGTTGTTTCAGTGCTATATATGCTTGGTTTTATGCCACCCCACAAAGATCCACAAATGAGGGCTGTTTTTTTTCTGTCCATTTGCTTTTGTTTGTCTGAGTAACACCTGCTGTAAAGGGTTTGTAATCTGAAAGTAAATAACTGAGAAGGGAGGAGGAAATGGACACAACACACAGGCTGGAGAATAAACAGCTGGCAAATGGCTGGTGCTTCGGAAAGTAGAACACAGAGCTTTGCTGAAGGATCTGATTCAGCTTGAATGAAGGAACTGATCACACCCAGTTGTCAAACTTTCCTAATTAAAGAATTGCTTGAGAGAACTTTAGAACGATGCTTTATCCTCTTCAGATTATGGAACTATTTTTTCACAGTTTAGCAGGTAGGGAAGAGCTCTGAAAGGATCAGCCACCCAGAGATGGGATGGCTACACAGGTTGTTAAAAGGAGAGTGGTTGTGCTTCTTTCTTTCAACATGCAGTTTAGGGAGGTTCATGCCAAAGAGACTAAATTAAATAGCACATGTAAAGGGTGATGATTTTCACCTAAATCTCTGCATGAAACTCCCAGAATCTGAATTTGTTTATAGAGATGTTTGGCCACCTAACATTCTTTCAATTGAATGGGCTTCTTGTCATTCACTATGTTTCTTTTTGTGCATCTGATATTAGAATAATACTAACTTGTTTTCGGGTGAAAGTTCATCCCTGCACAGAGAGACTCTACTATGAACAGAGGCATATAAAATACAACCTTTCATGAGTAGCTTCACCAGTTTTCCTGAAGCTGTTTCTGTGTTGGATGTAAATAAGAAGGGTTGTAGGTTCAGTTCCTTTAGATGTCACTGATATTAGTGCAGGGTTCCAGGATTTAAGGTGACTTAAGACATCAAATATTTAAACAGGGCTTACCTAGACCTGATTTTACAGAATATGTTTAAGATATTTCTATGTGCTGTTTAAGACAGAGAATTAGCAAATAAATATTTGAACAATTTCTTTCTAGTCAATTTTCCATTGTCTCTGTTGCAGTCTGAAAGATGGACTTGCTCAGGAGTTCCCGTTTTCCTTCTATTTGACAAAGATACTCTGCTTAATTCTTCTCAGTGGAGGGAATTCTTCTTTCCAAAGGATGGGCTTTGGTGGTTTGGTGGTGTACCTGGTCCTGTAGAGTGGGGTGTGAGTGTTCCCTTATTTGGGAATGTCACTCTGGAAAACTGAGGGCATAGTGTTCTGCCAGCCACACCTTTGTCACTCCTCAGGGTCAGGAAATGTTCATATTCAAATGAAAATCAAGTGCAGAGTTCAGTAAAGCAGCTGTTATTCATAGAAACAGGTGCAATTAAAGATCACACAACATTCTTCTACCTGTGATCCTGGTTTGGCTTCATCAGACTGTCAGACCAACCTAGTTATCAGGGTGCTTCATTAAATTCCCCAGACACAGATTATTTTTGGTCATCACCCTCCAAAATGGATACTGGCTTGCCATGAAGAACCCACCTTTCTGTTTGGAGAAGGCTCATTTATACCTGGGATCTTTTCCCCCTTCCAGTCCTTCCAGCTCCTCTCAGCTGTGCTAACAGAACTCTGACCAGCTTCATCCCTGCCATGGAACCTTTGGAAAGCCTTCCCAGTTGTACAGATGTCACTACACACCAGTTTGTGAAAAAAAGAAAAAGGAAAAAAGAAAACCCATAACCATTAGCAGACTGCCAACATGACACTTCTATTATCTGTTGTGCTGGGGTCAGTACACAGCTCTTTTTCCTGGTCCTTGTAAGTAAAAGTTGAACTGGCAGCACTGCTGGAAAAAGATTAATTTCACTACGGAGTTTCTTATTGCTTCTTCATTCCACAGTATTTTACATTATATTTCTTCAAATTTATTTTTAGTCACATTTCATTTGTGAATAAAGTATATCAGGTATCGTGATGATTTTTTTTTTCACTTCATAAATCACAGGAGACCTATTTCTGTAATAGTTTATTGCCTGAAAGCCATGATTAAGTCTGTCTTTAGTTTAATTGTGGTCCTGATTACCAATGCAAACAGTTAAACATGTGCCTAACTGTAGGTAAGTGCTGTTGACACTTAGTAAATGTGTCACCCTTTTTGTTTTCAGCATGGGAAAATATAGGTCACAGCAGGTTTGATTACTCCTTAAATTTTTGTAGAATCTGTACTTTTATTTCACTCAGTTCTCTGGTAATTGAGCACTTTGATGACATCAAAATTTTACACACTAAGAAATCTGTAATTCACACTGCATAGTACTGCCACCTGCACACATTTTTCGGGTTATTCAGAGAATTCATTGCATTTCCAAAGAAGATAGTTAGAACAGGGTTTTTAAAATGAAACTAGCTACAAATTCCTAAAATTGCCTTGAATCTGCTACTTGGAGTGCCTTCTGCAATAACAATACTCTGTGCGCTTCATTTAGTTTTTGAAAATGGATATGGCACATCACTTTAGGATGAGTGAGAAGGTTTGGGTTTCATTCTGCTCTGACGAGTAGGTATGTGCTGACATCTGGGAAGGACTGTAAAACCTACATTTGAGAAGATGCAAATGAACTGAATATTTCTCTGAAACCAGACAGGTGCCAAAAATCCACTAAGTGATGTTTTACAACTGCATGAAAACCAAAAGAGGTTGTTCCTCCTTTTCCAAAGATGATCCTCAGTGTGCATATTGCCAGCTACTCCCTAGAAGAATGACTTTGACTCTGGACTTCACCTTAAAGACCACACTGAGAGAACACCAAATATTGCATAATTATAGAAAAAATAAATATAAATTCCTGCTATAATGCCCAGGTGCCTCATGAATGAATTTTGTATTCAGTCTGCAATTTCTCAGTTCATATATTATCTATGTGTAGTTATTCTCCATATGTGACAAATTGGAAATAGCTTTTTATTCTTGGTCTCATCTCAGGAGGTGAAGACTTATTTCTGCAAATATATCTTTTTACAAATGTAAGCTTTTTTTTTTTTTTTTAATGAAGATGATAAGTTGCTCTAGGATAAAAAATTATTAGGAATTTTTCCTGAGAGACAGTTGAGAATTCTCTCCTCAGAAGAGAGACTACTGGGTAGCTAAGGGGAAAGAAAGTAGGACAGACCACAGCAAGTGAGAGAAGTCATTATGGAAATAGGTAAAAACTTTAGTTCACCTTTTCTGCTGCATTCTTACCCATGCTGAATCTGAACTGGAATCCTCTGAAGAGCTTGACTGTGCTTTGTAACTTGACCTAGAACTCTCTTAAGACACTATTTAAATTTAAAGGGCTTGTTAGGAAGATGTTACTGTAGCAACAGTAAAGTAATATTTTTCAGATTTGACAAAAAGCTTTAGTGTCTTTCTTGACTGAATCTTAGAGATTTCACAGTGTGATTTTTCCTCTTTTTTTTCCAATTCGTATTTGGTATTTGTGAAATGAATTACCAAAAAATAGTCAACTGGTTCAAAGACAAAAAGGGTGATTTCAGATAGTGATTTTTTTAAAGAATCTTATCTACACTAATATTTTGCCATCCCATTATATGAGGCTCTAAAATATTAGTAGAGTGATGATTCCCTTCTTCTGTGCATGTGCTGAGGGACTCACCTCTGCTGGTGGAGCAGCTTCCCGGGCTGGGATGAGGGTGATGGATCTGAGGGATTCTCCAGAGTGACAGAGGGGTGGCAAATGGCAAGGTCACCCCGAGATGAGTGTCCTGACACACTGCCCCATTCTGACCTTCTTTCCCTCAGCAAATGCTGCTGATTTCTGTCAGAGAAGTATTTTGGTCCAGTCTGATAAGGAATTTTGAGTGGTTTTCTCCTCTTGACCAGAGCCAAGCAAGCCCAAACAGCACCCCTGAATGATACCTGTGCTCCCCTACAGACTGATGGGGCTGAGACACTGCAGTGCTGAGGGTGTCCTGAACAATGATAGAACCCAGCTGATACAAGAGTTCTACTGGAGATATTCAGAAACTCTCCTTAAAAGAGAAAGATAGATATAGTTATAATAATTGTGAACCAAAAATTATGGTCGAACTTGCTCTTTAGGCCTTGAATGACTGATATTTTATAAGAAACAAAATCCCATGAGTTTGTGCTGGTAAACTGCCAATACAGTGCTAAGTATTTTTTGCCACTGTGGCCAGAAAATGCACCATGTTAAATGTGGTTTTTTCTAACTGTGTTCTGGCCAGAAGTCTCTATGTTAAAGTGCTCCCACTGGGTTCCTGTAGCCATGGAAATTACGGAACTAACTTTGTTGGAAGTACAAAACCTGTGCATTTGCACGATACTTTGGGTTTCAGTACAGATAAGGAAGTGTGAATGGAAAAACATCATATCAAGATAGAGCAGGCACGATATTATGGTCTGCTGAGCTGGATCATTGAACCCACCTAAGCCATGCCACCCTGCAGCCCCTCTGGCTGCTGCAGGAGGCAGCAATTTAAGGCTGTGTGGCAGTTCTGTGTGTAAGAGCAGCGTGGAAGAGTTGTTGAAATCAAGTTACATGGACTTTAGAGTAAACAAATGTAAGTGGGATTTGAGTGTGCCCTTCAGCTGCTTTCTTTGCTTTTGGCAATCACAAGGAACACAACAAGGATTTGTTTTACTTCTTGGGTGTGAAATAATAAAAGTGCACCATCGGGCATGAAACCTGTGTGAGAGGAGAGATTAAATTGCAAGCACACTGAATTTAAAGAGAAAATTGCTCCCCAGTGCACTCAGAAAACTTGTAATTGAATAAAGTAGAGAAAGGTACAGCAGGTGTATATTTCACTGATTTATCAAGACCTTATATCAAATTGGTGGATATTGTAACCTCAGCTGAGCACAGTTTCATCGCCTTGGTTTACTTTCACAAGGGAACAAAGTCTTAAAAAGCAGTCAGGTGTGGAGACAAGCAAACTAAAGATAACAGTGATGAGAAAGGCAACACAGCTTCAGGAAGATCCAGTACTATTCTGTAACCTTGAAGTCACACAGTTTAAGGAGGCATAACTTTTGAGAGCTGCTTTAAAGGAGGAAGGTGAAAGACTTGAAATAAAATGGAACAGCTTTGCTTCTTTTAATAGTACTTCTAGTTATCTCAATATGCAGTTTAAAACAGAAGAGTTCCTTGAATCTTCAAGCTCTCAGAGCAGGTTTGTTCTTCTAAAGCAAGCCTATAAATATATATTTATCACTTTCTCTAAAATCAAATAATGAAGGAAACATTTAACTCTTCACCAAAAATTACTACAGTGACAGAAAATGGCTGGTTTGGTTTTTTTTTCTAATCTCTGGCTGTTGTACATAGAATATTTGAGCAATGATTATGAGTTTTTATTTGAAGAGCAAGAGATCTCAGGTTGCTCCCAAGTGCAATATGACTACTACATACCATATAGCTGCTATATTTACCTTCTTGAGCCGCTAGTTTTGTGTGATCAGTGGATTAAAACTCTAAGAGTGGTACAGATACTGAAGTTACGATTTACAGGACCCAACGGAACAAGGAAGTAAATTATATTATGGGACAGTTTTGCCTGTATAATTTTGGGGTGTTTTTGTTTTCACTCCTTAATTGCAGCAGAGAGTGTTCCTTGAAGAGGTTTTAATTTTATCCGTTCAATATCTGGAATTTTTTCCTTATGGGAGCTTCTTGTATTTGTTTGGTTTTGCTCCATATCAGGACAAAAGAAAAAAATGCATTAATGGAATAAAACATTTTAAAATATTATTTTTGCAGAAGGCAAGGTACTGAAATATTTAAAAATTTGGGGTTTTTTTAAGGTAACGCTGGACTTTGTCAGCCTAAACTGCCAGGTTTGTCAGCCTGAGGGCACAGTGCAGAATTTGCCAGGAGGGACATTCCTGAGCTCCTGCTGTACAGCAGAGGGCCCACTCTGGTCACTGGGTGAGGCTTCCTTGTTCAACTCACCCTGAGGCACTGCCAGGCTTTAGAAGGGGCATTTGAACCCCCTGAAAGCAGTCACAGAATCACAGAACAGAACCACAGAATAGTTTGAGTTGGAAGGCACCTTTGAAAGGTCACCTGGTCCAAAATCCTGTGATAAGCAGGGACATTTTCAACTCAATCAGGTTGCTCAGAGCCTCATCCAACCTAACCTTGAATGATTCCAGCGATGGGGCATCCACCACCTCTCCAGGCAACATATTCCAGTGTTTCACCAACCTCACTGTAAAAACCTTCTTTCTTTCATCTGAAGTCCCACCATGCATGTCTGGCTCAGATGCATTATAGATTCTAAATTCTAAATTCTAAATTGACCCTAAAGTAAATATTTTGATTCAATTAACTGGAATACTTTTTACCCTTTATCCAACTTCATTATAAGTATCCTGTAAAACCTCTGTTTTTTGAAAACCACATTTTTATTTGAAAGGCTGTTGATGGTCTCCTTGAGCTTTAGTTTATATAAGGATCGGAATGCTCAGAAAAGTCAGTTGCTTTTTTTTAAACCTCCTCTCCCCCCCACCCCCAATAAAGCAATCTTTTAATTTTAATTATGTAAGAGCAGAATGTGAGTGCAGAATGGAAGTGGTATTTCTGTTTTTCCTTCTCCTTCCTGAGGTGTCTGCCACCTGGTCTGTTTTTTTATACCAGGAAAAGAAAACCTGTTTCTCAGCTGTCTTCAAAGAATGTGTTGCTTTCACTAAAATAGGTGTGTTTTTATGTGCTTTCAAAAGCTTTTTCAAAAGATGACAAAATGTGTAGATATCTGTCCAGCAGTGAGAATTACAGCAAAAATAGGTTCTGCTCAATTTTTCATTATTTTCTAATCCCAGATAGACTGGAAAGTGCACCTATTGATGACCCCATGAAAAACAGCAACATGCAGCAAATTCCCTTTCATCTCTAACAATTTAGTACTTTCTCAGGAATTAGACTGTGTTAGATTAGATATTTTAAAATCTGTTTTTTTAAACTTTTTTTTTTCCCTTTTGCTTAAATATGCTTTTGTTAAGAGAAACTCTACAACATTTTTTAATTGAGAAAACTTCTGCAGGATGGGGGTTTGTGGGGTCTGGGATTCATCTCATTTCAGTTGTCCACAACTGAGTCAGTCACTCTGTGTCCCATCTGTAGTCACTGAGGGGAAGGAGGCCCTTGTGGGACGTAACTGATCTGACCCAATTTACGTGTCTGCGTCAGACTGTGATGAGATGATGAGATGAGATGTTGAGATGAGATGAGTGGCACTCCAAAACATTTGGCAAAACTGCCTAAATTTCCACCAAGTGCAGAAGCACCACAGTGTGAGACAGAGAAGTTGTTGGACAGAGAAGTGCAGAGGAGTGTGAACTCCCATCCGAACTTTCTCATCCATCTCCATGAACTTTTTAAACTTGAGATCTGCACCTTAAGATCAAATGGGACGTTTCCAAACCCTGTATCTTAAGAGTATTTTATAATGCTCAAGTTTGTCATCTTTAGTGGTGCCTTTGTTGCACCTAAAACACATACTAGATAAAGGCAAATATGTTCTCATGCAAAGCTTTAAAACTGAGAGAACCATAATAACAGGAACTCTGTAGGGATAGCATGGTCTTCCTTGCCTTGAAGCACACTTTAGCTTTACATCAATGAAGTATATTATGGTTTGGGATTAAATGATGTTTTTTAAAAGTCAATTATTTTGATTTAAAAAAAAGTCTTATTTTTTATAAATTAATTCATAGTTTGAAATAAGCAATTAAAATATAACCATTTCCCAAGTAAATTCCAACCACTAACTTTAAAATGAAAAGATGCAGTTAAATTCCAGTTTGTTTCTCATCTCAAAAAAATTTTTGCCATGATATATAGTTATGCAAATGCACCAGTACAGACACACTTGACTGAAAATACATTCTTTCCTTCTTTTTCTACAGTGTAACAAGTTTCATGATTTCTGATGATTATTTGCTCATGCTCAGCAGAGTTTTTTATTTTCTCATAGTACTGACTTGGCTTGATACCGTGAAAATGTAGAGATACTTTTTAGGGATTTTTTTTCTCACCTGTACTCATTATAAAACAAGCCTGTCTTTACCTGTTATGCAGATTGCTTTACATATAGAAATGCTGCTGGTTTTTTTTCAAATACCTATAATGAACTATACATTGCTTATTTATCTTATGTTGCCGCTGAGTGTGTTGGAAATTTTAAGGATTGTTGTAAAGATGCACTTCCAGCTGGAGGGGCTGGATGAGTTAGGCAAGCCACAGGATTAATGCAAGGATTTAGAAGGTGCATAAGTTACCAGTAATACAAGGATGGTTAACAATGTGCTGTTTACATGAAGTGAATGTGACAGGGAAAGCTTTTCTGCAGTAAGAAGGAGAATGTTTAGCTCCCTGCAGTGAGAGCAAGATGTAGTCACTGTGCTGGCACCACAGCTGCACAGGACTGAGGGGCTGCAGGGTCTGGATGTGGGTGAGGACTGACAGCTGGTCACACATGGGGACGTCTTCTGGGATGGCCCACGACAGTCAGGAGGGACTGGGTTTTAAGGGGTTTTAAGCTGAGCATTAGTAAATAGAGGAGAGGCTGTAACTTGGTGCAGAATGGAAGGAAACAGTGAACAAGAATAAAACAGTGAACAAGAGTAAAAGAAGCTGGAGGGCTCGAGTTGTTTGACAGTTGGAACAGGTGGGGGGTGACGGGAGAAGAGAGAAATATTAGGAAGCAGATTATGAAGGGGTTTGAATGTCAAGTGGCCATACAACTGGATTTGATTTCTGTTTCCTGCTATGTGACATTAGGCAAATCATGACATTTCTCTGGTTTTTATGAGTAGAAAAAAGTGGATGAAGCTTGCATGCCAAGTAGCAAACTGTGGTGACAGCTCTGATCTTCATGCAATGTAAATGAGATATTTATACTAATTTCAAAAATTCTTAAATGAGCATGGTGATGTAAAAACATTACATTTACAGTTTCCTTGAACTTACACTTAATTTTTTTTTGTAGTATTCATTAACATATCTTGCTGTAATCAAGACTTCTGCAGAGCTTGATTTCTGTATACAAAGTTTTTATTTATGGAAAGCAAGTTTCTGCAAGGTGATTTTCCTTACAATCTGTCACCATATTGAATAGGTGATGAGGAACTGTCCTTCTTTTTGTACTTCATGATCCTAAACTTTTTCTTAAAATACCTAGGTAGGAGATTATACCGTGTCACTGTTAAAATTAATGTCCCTCTTCATTACATAAAAGAAATATGTGCAATACCATCGTCAACTGCAATCAGAAGCAATACTTGCAAGTATTGATTTTATTTCCAAATAAGATCTTACCACATAAGATATACTCAGAGTGCCACAGTTTGTAAAAGCCAAATAGAGTACAGCAGAGACACTACACTGTTTTGGAGGGCGTACTTTACATAGCCGTTTTACACAGCTGTTCCTTTTCTTGAGGGGGAAAAAACACCACGTATTCAATCTGTTTGAAGTTCAAGAATTGTTGTGATGTCCATGATGATTTCACATAATCCTATTTCTAAGAATCCCTATTTACCATGTCCAGCTGCAGTACCATGTCTCATGCTGGTAGGTGACAATCAGAGCTGGATTTTACACACTTTCACTGCTTCTCATCTGGATTTCACTGGGATAATTTACTGTGGTTTAAAGTTACTGTTTCCAGGGTAAGTAATCCAGAACACAGCACTGGATTTATTCAGCAGCACAGTTGGAGGTGAGTTGTTTTCTGCTCTCAACACTAGTTTCCTACAGATCAAGCTCAAAGCCTACAAGACACTCTGGCTGGCCAGATTCCTGATCTTCCAGTAGTCCAAGATATGTAATGGTTCCACCAGAGATGTAGGATGAGGACTGGTGACAAAACCTTTGCTTTTCAAAGGCAAATCTTGTTTGCACAGTGGAGAGGCTTTTGAGTAGCTGGAGACTTACAGAAAAAACTTGCAGCAAGACTAAGAAGCATCTGAGAACTGGGTCACATACACTCATACTGTGGGCTGGACTCTTTTATATTCTGTCTGCTAATACAGATACAGAGTACATATGCTCATGATTTGTAGGAGACAAATAAGCAACCCTCTGCCAAAATGAATACTAGAACTGAACACACAAAACTGGGAGAAATGCACACAGAGGGAGAAAAACAGAGAGAAAACTATTTCCAAAAGTTACATATTAGTCATGTCACTTGACATGCAGTGGAAAACAGTTGGACAAAACAGCGATCAAAATACACATAATGACAAAAAGTTCTTCATAAAAACACCATGGAGCTCACATTTGAAGATGTTAATAATTTTTTTGACATTTGAAAAGAACTTACGTTATCTCCTCTAAATCTAACATTTTCTGCAAAATGAGTGAGAGATCTGGGGAAAACCTGTTTCTGAATGAGTCAGTTTGTGGGTGTGTTGGTGGCTTAGGTAAATCAAAACAATTTTTCTTTCTGTCTGTATTTTGATGTTGCTCTCATCTAGAGTAAGTAAAATACTTGCAGTTCATATTACTTGTATTTTTATTAAAATTATACTTACTATTGATTATGACTAGGGGAACAAAGTGCTTCCCACTGTAAGCCAAGACCAAGTTCTTGGGGAATCTGAATGTATACAAGTCCATGGAACCTGATGAGATGCACCCCAGAATCCCTTGGGAATTGGCTGATGCAGCAGCCAAGCCACTCTCCATGATACTGGAAAAGTCATGGCAGTCAGGCAAAGTCCTAAGTGACTGGAAAATGGAAACATGGAACCCATCTTAAAAAAGGGTAGAAAGAAGGACCCTGGGAACTACCAAGCTGTTAGCCTCATCTGTGTGCCTGGGAAGATCATGGAACAGATCCTCCCAGCAGATGTGCTAAGGCAGGTGGAGGACAGGGATTTGATTCCATACAAGCAGCAAGGCTTCACCAAGGGCAAGTCCTGCCTGACCAACCAAGTGGCCTCTGTGATGGGGTGACTCCACCAGTGGACAAGGGAAGGGCTACAGGTGTCGTTTATCTGATTTCTGTAAAGTCTTTGACACGGTCCCCCCAAACATCCTTGTCTCCCAATAGGAGAGATTTGGGTTTAAAGGGTGGATTGTTCTGTGGATGAGAAATTGGTTGGATGCTCACATCCAGAGGGTAGTGGTCAGTGGCTCAATGGCCAAATGGAGATGGGTGATGAGTGGTGCCCCTCAGGGGTCTGTGCTGGGACCAGAGCTGTGTAATGTCTTCATCAGTGACATGGACAGTGGGACAGTGACCTCAGTGAGCTTACAGATGCCACCAAGCTGTGGGGTGTGCTTGACATACCCGAGGGATGGGATGCCATCCAGAGGGACCTGGAAAAGCTCTAGAAGTTGGCCCATAGGAATTTCATGAGGTTTAATAAGACCAAGTGTAAGGGAAGACCTCCAGTGCCAACAGACTGGGGGTGGGGGATGAACAGATACAGAGCAGAGAAGAAGTCTTTCCTGTTGAGAAAGACTTGTGGGTGCTGGTGGATGAGCACCAACATGGACATGACCCAGCAATGTGCATTCACAGTCCAGAAAGCCAAATGTGGCCTGGCCTGCAGCAAAAGCAGTGTGGGAAGCAGGTGATGGAGGGGATTCTGACCCTCTACTTGGCTCTGCTGAGATCCCACTAGAATATTGCATCCAGATCTGGGGCCCCAAATAGAAGAAGGACATGGGCCTGTTGGAGTGAGTGCAGAGGATGACCACAAAGATGGTCAGAGGAGTGGAGCACCTCTCCTATGAAGACAAGATGAAAAAGTTGGAGTTGTTCAGCTTCAGACTTTAAAGCAGCTTCCAGTACCTGAAGCAAGGCCTATGAGAAATCTGCAGAGGGACTTCTTCAAGGGTGTGTAGTGACAGGACAAGGGGGAATGACCTTAATCTGAAGGAGGGTGGATTGAGATTGGATACTAGGAAAAAATTCTTCACTGTGGCTGCCCCATCCCTGGCAGTGACCAAGGCCAGGCTGGACAGGGCTTTGAGCAACCTGGTCTAGTGGGTCTTCACTCTGTAATAAAGAGGGCTGAACAGAAAATATATTTTTTTCCCCTTTGCACTATTCTTAAATTGATTTTGAGGACTTGCTCCTGAAACCGAAGTCAATAGGAACAATATAAAATCCTAGAGCAGTAAGCCAAAGAAATTATTTCCTAAATAAACTGCCATCAGACTTTTTTCTCATTCTTGTTTTTCATCTGGGTAAGTCATGGACAAGACTGGATTCCTTCAAGGACGTCTTTTCTCTTGAAGTCACCAGAATTTTATAAGGTTGCTAAAGTCTTCCACGTATTTTGGGTGTATATCATGTATATGTTATTAATACTGAGGTCAAGCCCAGAGTTCTCATGCACTCATGTTCTGGTCCAGCACTGCTACTCCCTGTTTCCTTAGATATTCCCTGAGTTACAGACACCTCTGCACCGAGATCTTCAGCAATTCCTCACCAGTATCACAAAACATCAGAGCTACCTCTGGTTTCTTCTGCGCTTGTTGTTTAAGTTCCCTCAGCAGTGTTTGCAGTCAAACCATCCAAACCAGGCCAGCTGATTTTGTGGTTACTGGAAATGAAGGTACACAGAGGAAAAACTGACTAATCTGAATTTAAAACACAGCAATAATAGCTTTTGACTCCCAAAGCACTGCATGACTTTTTATCCTTTTGATGGAAAAAGGATCATGATTGGGTTTGGCCTGGTATTTTGCTGCAGTGCAGCTTTCTAGGCCTTCTTCTGCAGCCTTTTCTGGTGTGTTTCTCACTGAGGGAACAGAATGAGTCCTGTGACTTCAGGTCAGGGCAGGATCACGCCCCAGTGGGCACTTTATCACTGGCTCATTCTGAACTTTAGTCTTCTTACTTACTGCCAAACTCTACATCAAAGGAAAGGAAGCCAGCGGGTTTTCCACATATTGCATGTGGAGAAATGTATCTGAGCTTCCATCTTTTCCCATTTGGCAACTGCTGCAGAGATTTTTGAGGAACAAGAAGAGGCTGAAATTTGGTCATCTGTCAAAAATGAACAGAAAGTTTATTCAGATGCTACTCTGTCCTCTACTATTTTTTATGATTAGACAATAGAATTGTCTTATTTTTAGAAATGACTCCTAATGACTCACCTCCTGCTGCTGGCTTTACATTTCATACAAATGAGTGGAAAAACAACTGGTAGACAACACAGTAATAGTAAAAAAAAATACCCACAACCATAGCAACATGAAAGGATCCCACCTGCCCTTAGCTTGTTTGAAATAAAACCTTATATGCAACAACAAAAGCATACCTAGAAAAAAAACATGAAGTGTGTTTTTAAAGACATTTTCCTTGAAAACATCAGTGCTGTAAAGACAAATGGGATGTGAGTCATTAGGAGGTATGGTCTGATTGACATGCAGCTCCTGTTGTGTTTTGTAAGAATAGATTAAATGTTTTTCAGTAGCACTAAACTTTTCTTGTTGACAGCAGGAATTGTGGCTTGCATAATAACACCGGAGATATAAAATAATTTCACCGTATTTTGCTTCCGCTTTATGAGGTAGAAATTTGTGTAACTGAAAATGTCAATAAGGAGATAAATTACTGGCTTTCACCATGAAGAAATAATAGTATGATTTTCTCATGACAAAAGATACAGCAGGTATCTGTGGAAAAGTAAGACAAGAACAGCTATTTTTGAAGCCGCAGAGGTTTCTTTTATTCCGTATTCTTGCACCTATTTTTTCCTAGCTATTGAAATTTTTATTTCCTAGCAGTTGAATTAGCAAAGCTACTGAAATGTTTCCGCCCTCTCAAAATTATTAAGAGATATCTGTGGTAGTTAGGGGGAGTTTCAGCACAGTGTGACAGAGGATGGCTCTAGGTGATGACCCACTCTCATCCAAATACTGACACACCTCTGCTACTTTTGGTCAGACAACTTTGCTCTTGTTCTCTCTGGGAAAGATTATTTAATTTCAGCTAGTGAGACTGATTCTTTAATTTATTTTAAAATATTTCTTTTATTAAATTTTACCAGCAACATTAGAAATGACATTATTTAGAAATGCTTGCGTGCCTTTTGAATGGTCTGATGTTTTAGAAACTACCACAGGTCTCAGAGTGGTCTGTGCAACACAAGGCAGCTTTGCTGGCAGCTGTGTTTGATTCTGGTTCTGAGAATTCCTGAAGCAGTGAGGGAATTGCCTTGCTAGGAGTGAGGTGATTCAAGAGGTGGGAGATTTCCCCTCAGAATCATGGGGCAGTTTTAATGAAATTTTGCTGTTACATAGTGTACTGTCACAGCTCTCCAAGTGAAGGCCGGAGACACCATGTAGGGCAGTTTGGTGTAGGAAAGGAGACAAAATGTGAACGTTTTTTATGCTAAATTATGGATAAACTAAAATGTGGAGCATATGTGTATGCACCTATCTATATTCTTATGGACATTTGAAAACTTTCCCTATCCAGTGATTCTAGTTAATATTAGTGAATTAAATCCAAATTCCTGCAAGAAGTCCTTACCTATTTCCAGAATAAAACTACCCTGGCCATGCATCTACCTGTGATGCAAAGCCCACATTCTTGACAAGTTTGCCACTAATTTCTATGGAGATCTTTCTGTGAAGTTGAGTAACAACATCATTCAAAGTTATATCACTTTATGTAGAACCCAGGGTTACTGGGGTAGCAAAGTAAGATGTGAAGATGGGACATTATTAGATTAGAATCCTCTACATAAATTTGAGATATAAAATTCCTTTAACCTGACGCATAATGAAGGGCAGCGTGGCCAGAACAACATAAATTATTCAGGGGTAAATTGTGAAAAATTTATATTGTCCTGAAATTAAATAGTTTGATTTTCAAAGATGCCTTGTTAGATGCATTTTAAAGAAAAAAAAAACAAAAACAAAAACAAAAAAACCCCAACGGAACATTTTAGAAGTAAAAGCAAAAGAAGAACGGAAATGAAGAGCTGGAGTACCAAGAGGCTTTAGGCGTAATTTCCAAAATGGTAGAGATGGTGCTTTCTGCTTCTCTCACCAGCGTACTCAGCAGTTCCATTTCATTCTGAGCTCTAAAGGTAATCACAGGAGAGCTGGTCCTGTTCAGTCTGTTCCTGTGGCCTGCGTGAAAATAATCAGGTGTTACCCTTAGGAACAGTTGGTGGTTTGGATCATCCATGGAAATGGAGGTGCAGGGCTTTTGTTTCAGTGAGGTTGGAAGGATATTTTTGCTCAGATTCCTCACGTTGTCTTTGACAGACCTCACTGCCAGGGTGCAGCAGGGCAGAAAACACCAACCACGTTGGGTCTTCTCCATCAGGACTGTCAGTGATGTTCGTAAAGTGCTGAACCAGAGTTGGTCTTGTGAGGCTGAGGTTGCCTTGAAATTGCATCTTTGGTGAAGTAATCTTCAGTGAAACAGTTCACTAGGTCTAGTACTGAAGAATGAGGGGGAGTTTGTTTGTTTTACTTTTAAATTGAGGAAGAAATCCGTGCTTTTCATATAGGCAATGTTTCTGCCACGAGGTTCTTGGAGTACAGCCTGGGAATACTATTCAGATAAGACTGTAACAGTTCATTTTTTCCAGAAGAGGGAATTACAAGCAGCTATCATTACTAGAGGGAGATATTGCCATTTGTCCAAGTAGCAGCAGTATCTGTCTTTAATTGCTGATAGTTAACAACTCCATGGGAAATAGAAAAAACCTATAGCCATTAATTACAGCCGCTACAACCTTTCAGTCCTGGAGGATCTGCTAACAATGATGGACTCTGGCACTCCTGGATCATGCTGCATATTAGGTTAAACCTAGGGAGCTGTCAGGAAGGGGGGATATCGTGCCCAAGACAGGCAACCAGAGTAGGGCTACATATCAAAAAGTTTGCGAATTGCTGCTTTACACAGTCCTAGAGGCACAGATTGGAATGAGCTGTCAAATACAATTTTTCACAGGCTGTTGTGGAGGATATATAATGAGAAGGAACTTACCTGCAGAACAGGATGAAGAAAGAGAAGATTAAATGAGACATTGAGCTCCACTGGCTGATCTCTAGGACAGCAAGGAAAAAGCTGAATGAGAGTTTTATAGTTCAGGTGAAAACTCCATGTCTAGTTATTTTACAGGCTGGTTTACTAAATGTCTGAGGTTTTCGTTTGGGTTGGTTTGTTTGTTTTTTTTTTTTCCACAGCTTTTTATGATAAAAGGAGTAATTCAATAATGGGTTTTATTGAACAAGTTTCACCTTCTGCAGACACCTGTAGTTCTTTGATGAGCTGGTAGTCTGGACATAGCAATCTGTGACGTCCAAGACGAAATAAGTAGGTTTGCTTTATATTAAAGAGCAGGAACTTAATTGTATGAAAGTAGCATATGCATTTTTCCTCAGTAAATAGGGCTCTTTTAGCTTCCAAGAAAGATTTTACTACTCTTATAAATCTACTCATGCTTAGCTGCAATATTAATAGTGATTTACCATCCATGGAAAAACAGATGTCAGTTTTCCAAGTGTAAGCAGCTCAGGAGATACACAAGGAGAAAAATAGATGTACAGAGCCTGGCTGGAGGAGTTAATCAGTTGACTGATTCATTAATGTATACCAAAAGAATTTAACATGTGGCAGTCTGAATCAGTGATTTGTAAGACATGACAGATGTAGCCAGAAACACCTTACTAGCTGAGGACTGAACATGGTGTTTCTGACCATCTGAAGGTGGTGTTATAAATGTCAACTGCAGGCTATGTTTTCCTTCTGTTGAATATCTTTGTTCAGACAGTGTGTACTTGTCAGTTATTTTGATTTAGATAAAATTGCAAGTGCAATGTGGTTTCCTCTGCCTTCCTCTTCCTACAGGAATTCAAATGCTTCCTTTCATCTTGGAGTGAGAGACATTGATAAGATGTAGAAAGCCAGAATTAGCAGTTTTGGCCTATCCATTCTCTTTTGCTTAAGGAAGAAGATTTTTAGATGGATTTTGATACAGCTTTATGTTTTATGGAAGTGCAAAATACAGTCTGTTGTGGTGTGAGACCTAGTACAAAAGCAATGTGAGACAGGCTGCTTTGCATAGATTTTAGATTCCTGCTTGAAAGGCTGAAATACCCAGAAAGCCTCTTGTGAATTAGTTGTAACTAGTTGGCAGATGTTGAATGATCTCAGCAAGTGTCTTTGTTGCTGTTCCATAGTAAATATGTAGCAGACTGACTGTTTATAATCTCTGTAATAGGGGATTTGTCAGTCTTTCTTTATTACCTGGAAAATGGATTAGGAGAATAGTAAGACTGCACTGGTTCTCTTCTGAATGTAAGAGAGTTAAATGTCCATCCTTACCAGGGATTCTAATGAAAAATATACCTTCAGTGATTATAGTAAAAATAGCAAGACTACTGGCTCTGCTTTAGTCTTCTCTATTTCTCTTCAGCCAACTAGATCAGATACTCTCACAGTTTCCACCCTTTCCAAAATCACTGAGAAATTGCATTCATCTTTGGACAGAAAGTGCTGAGCATCTTACTAGACCAATTTCTGATTTAATTTCTGCTCTCAGTGATGCAGTGGTAATGAAGATGCAGATCTGCCTGGGCATTTAGAAAAAGTTTATTTTTCCACAGATGTAGGTTTTTCCATCTCTTATCTTTACTTTTTTTTTTTCCTTTTTTTTTTTTTTTTCTTTTTAGGCTTTATTAGCAATGGGTTGAAAAGATCAACATTGACATACGTGATGTGTCTGTGATTCCAAACTGGAAACCATTTCTAGCTTCCTTGCTGGGGAAGCACAGAACAACTGAGCTGAAAAAGCCCTTCAAATATGCCCAGTCAAATACAAAAGCAGCAGTTGCATGAGAAAATGTACATTTTAATGACTTGATTTTAAATCATCACATAGCAACTGGGAAAAAAACCCCCACACAATTTAAAATGAAAAATTAAAACTAAACTCCAAAGAGCCATTAGGCATTTCTGATCACTTAAAATGCACACATGCTGTGTTGGACTCAAAGTGTATACAAGTGAAAAAAATGAATGCACTGAAAATAAAGAACCTAATAGACCAGTGTGTATAAATCACATAGTTAATTATAAAAGATCCTCAAGATTCAGGTTTTAATTTAATCAATGTGAACAAATCATCCTCTGGTTCGCCTTTGGAATCTAAAACAGTTTGTCTTTCTTACCCACTACTGCTAATATGAAAAAATTGTGTGCATGAGTTAATTTATATGGCTTAGTAAGAGAGCAGAAGACAATAACAATGATTTATTAGAATTAATATGGTCTATTTTGCTCAGGAAATAGAGAGTTCCCAGTGAAACGCCAGGGTAAAAGCAGTGCTAAGACTGTCACACGAGTAAGGACACCCTGATTAACTGCTTTTCTGGGGAGATATTCACAGTTTCCCCTCTTCCAAAGCAGCAGCTAAATCCTGGTGCTGGTACATTGGTGTCTGGGAAGACAAAGCATGGCTGACAGCCATAGGAGGTAGAACATAAAACTCGTTTATTTACAGAGGTATTAAGCAAACTTCAGCAATCACTGTTAATGCTTTGGACCATATCCAAGGAGAAGACAGGAGTCCTGTTGGCTCAGGAGTACAAGGAAGCTTACTGGAAAATAGGAACCTTAATGAAAAGACTGCTTATCTTACATACCAGGACTTGAGCAAAAGACCAGAGCATCAGGTAGAAGTGCAGCAGCCTCTATTTTTTTTTCTGAAGGGGTCTGACTTTTTTTGGAATAAGACAGCGGAGGGCTGGCCCACACCTGCATATTTATAGCTTAAAAATAGGTGAGAACTTTTAAGTGTATTTGAATGGTTGTATAAAAATCAATCAAAAATATGCCTAGGAGAGAAATATATCACAGACGTATCCCCAACTTTGTCAACACTTTTATTATAGTTCAAGGTAAATCAGACTTCAGGATAAGGCAGGTAAAGGTGGTATCTGTAATAAAATGTGAGTGGATGGAGGGTTTTGTCAGTAATTTTCCACTTAAAAAAAAGAGAAAAACCTGAAAGCAAACAACTGCAAAATTAATCAAATTAGTGGCCAAGACTCATGTGAAAATCTTGGGAGTCCTATGTATTTTCCAGGCAGCCCAGAATGCTTAGAGATTTTGAGGGAAAATAGGAGATTTATAGCTTTATATGCACTAAAGTCACACAGGTCATTGAAATGATTTGTACAAAACGATTATGTGGGAATGCTGGATGGAAGGCAGCTCATGAACACAGTTTTGGTGCTACTTGTCTTGATGAATACTTCTCCTAAGTGCTCCTGGACCACAGAGAGATCATAGATATACCACTAATCTGAATTACACATGGATAAGTGGCTAAACTGGATAAAATGAGCACCATCCCTCCAGTAAAACTGGACTGGTTTAAAGTTTCATTCAGTTTTACCCAGCTGCCATAGAAATTTCTGGAGTGGATTTATATTATATTTAAATTAGTTGCCATCCACTTCAGTGAACAGAGTCTGCAAAATTCCTTTAGCTTAGAGAGGTTCAAAATCAATAAATGCTGCATGGTGAGCTCTGAGATCTTTACAAAATAAATGTGAATGAGGATTATGCTGGTACAAGCACAGTAATACCCAAACTACAAGTTCCCAAAGGAACTTTCATCGTAATCCTTTATTATTTTTAAGAAGATTTTTCTTGCTATCCTGTTGCTCTCATTCTGTTGCTTCTGTTATATTACATTTGTTTTTCAGTGAAGGATTTTGGCACTGCTATCAGGTACAGATTATTTGAAGGGTTGGAGTTTATACCCTCTGCTAAATCCAGCCACTTCCATGTGATACCCATTGCAAACACGGAGCTTCCTCACTCAGATGGGCTGCTTTGCTCCTTAAGCTGGAACGAATACTGTTCTCATATGTTGCTCCATTTCTGTTTAAAGTTTAATTAACAGTAAACCAAAAAAAAAAAAAAAAAAGCTTTTTACCTGCAGGTTTTAACGTGGATATTAACTGTGATTTAGAGTAATCTCCACATTTAGAGATATTAAAAGGTTAATTGGCAACTGTGTGCTAAGCTGCATGTTACAGTTGCATTTAGGCTAAATGATTTTTGTTAGTCCTTCCCACTGAACTATTCTATTCTATTCTATTCTATTCTATTCTATTCTATTCTATTCTATTCTATTCTATTCTATTCTATTCTATTCTTTGACTGTTGAATTTCCGTTTCAAGAATGTTACAGTCAACTTCAAGTAAAGCAAGTTGAGGAAGGACTGGTCAGAAAATGATGAGAGAGGGCAAGCTCAGAACAGCGACAATACAAAGAGGAGTGTGAGGGTAGAGGGAAAATAGTTTGAAAAAATCTAGTGAAAAAATATTAAGATTATCCTACTACTGGAAAACAAATAGAAAAATCTCCAAGTATTTAAGAAGAGAAATGTTGATGTGTATTGCAACATCACATTAAAATTGATAAGGAATATTTTTGCCTATGTGCTGTTTCCTAAAAAGAAGAAGTTTTTCTTGTTCATATTTTAGCAGTAATAGTATTACTGACACATTTCCTTCAGATACATGAGATACCATCTATTCTTAGCTGGAAGGCAAAGTCATTTATTTTCTTTGACCATACTGTTCAATAGGCAAGCTATCTCCTGAGCAAAATACACTGTTCTTAATTCACTAAAAATTAGGAAGGTATTTAATATTGAAACAGTTGTGGAAGTGAAGTAGGTGTCAAATGAAGTGTATTTCTCTGACTACAGAGAGAACAGAAGAGCAACATGGCGGAAAGGAAGAGTCAGTGGTAATTATCTGCTAACGACGAAATCCTGTGCAAAACCTGCAAGCCAGAGGAGTTACAGAATAATTGATACAAATGAAAGGTCTTCTGTATCTCATTAAATAAAAAACTGAAAATGAACTCTGAGAAACTGGTTCTGGAATATGCAGCAAAACAGTGATTAGAGTCTGCACTAATAAACCAAGTGTCTGACTCAGTGTCTGACCCACAGTGACAGACTATAGACAATTAAACCAGGATTTATTAACTTCTGTATTTCACAGAAAGGGCCATTCTCATTTTTGAAAGGAGCTCAGACTGATCACTGCATTGTGGAACAAATCCAATATAAAATCAAACTCTGAATAATTTATGGCAGTGCTTGTAAGCCTATATTAAAAAACTTCTCAAATACGCAAGTCCTCCAAAGGCCAGCAAAGAGTAATGAGTTTATATTTGTCTTATTTGTGCAGTGTAGACAGGCTCTTCAGCATATAGTGAGAGACTTCATGTCTTGAAATGACAGATATTACTTTTTAAAATATAAAATTGCAAAGTCTTTTCTTTTTTTTTCACAATATTCTTGTAATTTTTGTATTTTATCTGATAGGTTTTATATTTTTCTCCACCTTTGGGAAAATATTTTTCCCAGTTCCTTCTCCCCTTGTTGTATTCAGAAAACAACACATGATTTCTGCTTGGAGCTGACAAAGGTGAGGAACCCCTTGGGCTGGGTTAAGGGTTGTCCTCCTTTGCCTTCCTTTGCCCTCCTTTGGCTTCCTTTGCCCTCCTTTGCCCTGTATTTAATATGTAGAACATGAAAACGGTTGAAATATCAGAATAAGGAAGTAGAAGAGTAGAAGATGAAAAGAACGTACTGCATCCTCTGTTACTTTTGCTCATCAAGAAAACCTCTAATTTGTCACCAGGCTTATTTATTGCTCTGAAAAGTAGATGAAGGCTTTCAAATAATTTCCCCTTTGCATGTAGTAATAATTCTGGTGTTAAAGCTTAGATTTCTGTGATCAGAGGACTAACTTTTTCTAAACTGGATCCCAACTGACTTCTAAAACTCAAGAAAACCTTAAATTTCTTGTGTCATTTGTCACCCTATCGATGAGTTCTGGGAGCTTGCTGTACTGCACACATATATTTAATGTCTCTTTTATGGTAATACATCTTATGAGCCAAAATGTAATATAGACTTCTTAAATCCATTATTCAAAACTTGCATTTCTGTCACTGCAGTAGATTTGTGGTGACTAATTTCAGTACTTTGGAAAGTAGCCATGAGCTGAATGACTCAAAGGGTTTTACACAAATGCAGATCATAATGCTATAAATTCTTTCATAAAAAGATTGAATCACTGACAGTAAATGTTCTTAATAACTTTTTATTCCAAGGACCCAATTAACAGAAGATTTTTTTTATGCAACCTTTGTGTTGTGAAACACAGAACTTGTTTTAAAAAAAACCTAAAATTGCATGTGCTGTCTGATTGAATCCCATTTTTGCATAGGTATTCTGCATTCTCCAAAATAAACTTATGAAGGAGAATAATGTGTTCCTGGACATGAAAGGACAGGACGGGCTTTAGAGAACCACTGAAGCTTTCAGGGAGAGTAAACAACCAGATGCTTTCATCTGTTTGCCAACAGCATCCTGGGCTGCACCAACAGCAAAGTGACCAGCAGGGTGAGGGAGGGGATTGTGCCCCTCTACTGTGCCCTGTGAGATCCCACCTGCAGTGCTGCACCCAGCCCTGGGGAGCCCCAACCAACACAAAGGGGGACCTGCTGGAGGGCAGAAGAGGCCATAAAGGTGATCAGAGGGCTGGAGCACCTCTGCTGTGGAGACAGGCTGGGAAAGTTGGGGCTGGAGAAGAGAAGGCTCTGGGGAACCCCCATGTCACCTTCCAGTACCTAAAGGGGCTACAGGGGAGCTGGAGGGTGACTTGTCCAAGGGCATGCAGTGACAGGACAAGGGAGAATCACTGTAAGCTGAAGGAGGGCAAGTTTAGAGTAAATATTAGGAATAAATTTTGGCTGTGAGGGTCGTGAGACACTGGCACAGGGAAGCTGTTGATGCCCAATCCCTGGAAGTGTCCAAGACCAGGCTGGATGGAGCTCTGGTCTAGTGGGAGGTGGCCCTGCCCATGGCAGGGGGGTTGGAATGAGATGATCTTTAACATCCCTTCCAACCCAAACCATTCTGTGATTTTTATGAATCTGTGATCTAATATTTCCTTTTTTCTTTTTTTAATTAAAAATTTTGATAAGAATAGCAGAAGGGTGTGACAATGAAATGGCTTTTGCAACAAAGTTGGTGAACACACAGTCTTTTGAAAGGATGTTAAAGGGAATAGAAGTCATGGAAATAGCCTCAAAATGGTGAAAATATGGAAAAATGTAAAACCCAGGAGACAGAAAAGGATTTCTAACAGTAATAAATGACTGAACAGTTCCACCAAGTCCAGATCTCATAGTACATCTTCACATTTGAATTATAAGGGTGCAGATGTATAGAAAGTAACTTTTAAGTAGTAGTAAATACAGGTGACAATTGAACAAGACTAGGATTTTTCTAGTTTATGTTTGTGTTCAATTATTTGTCTCCATGGAATAGAGTCAATAGAACTTAATGAGGAAGAAATAGTAAAGATACTGTAGAAAAATTGGAAAGGCATATTTTCAAATTAATAATAGAAACTGTAACTTTGAAGAGGAAAGCCTCTTTAGGAAAGGCATGTGAAAGAAGGAATGCACTAAAAAGTGCTAAAAAGCAAATTGCTAGACTCTTGGGAGATGCCTGTTAATAAAAGAAAGAGATTGTAATCCTTGTATTTCCTGAAAGGTTGCTAAAAGAGAAAATAAATATTTGATTGTATGATTACAAAACCCAAACCTTCTGATACATAAAAGGTGAAATTGATACACACTATCTAAATAAAGTAGTTAAGTCAAGAACGATAATGAAAGAAGCAAGAGCTTTTCGAATGCATTTGTCTCTCAGATGATAAAAGCCAAGTGCCATTTCAGCAGCAGTAAAAGTCTGATTGAGAAATGGCTCAGGAAGAATGTGCCAGGGAGCAGCAAAGGCAGTCTGCTCCCTAAAGGAAAGCCAGCCAGGGGCTGGGGAGGGTCACACGGCTGGCAGGGGCAGCAGCCACAGTGACAAGGGCCCAGTGCCACCACAGCTGAGCAAGGCACGCAGGGCAGACTGGTGACCTCACCTGGGTTTAGCCACAGCAAGCCCATGGTGTGGAAAAAGCCCTGAGCTCAGGCTGGGCTATTAACCCTGAAGGTCTGGGTCAGGCTCTGTGTCGATGGGGTGCAGGCACTGGCACTGATGTGGTGGCAGCAGAGCTGCAGAAAGCCCAGGCTGGGGGACAAGGGTGGTCTCAACAGCAGCTCCCAAGGCACAGGGTGGGGATTCCCCAGTTACTGCAACCAGGGAGCTGGCCTGGAACTGCCCTGCTTCTCAGGAGGGGAGGGAGCTCAGAGCCCCAAGAACATCACAGCAAAAGGGTGGTTTGCATAAGAAAGAGTTCACATATAAAACACATGATTTGGGTATCTAAAGAAGATTGAGTGAAGGATAAAATCAGAATGAATGAAGGCAACAGCTGACTTTTCTAATGTATAGAAGAAGAGACAGATAACAAACCTAAGACAAGGAACCCCCAAAAAGTTAAAGGAAGAAGAGGTGAAAGGAAGGAGGTGAGATTAAGCAGCATGTTGTTTAAGGAATGATTGACAGTTTCAAGATGAGAGAGCTGAAACCAGAGAAATATGAAGGAATTGAGAATGAAAATAGCATAGGTAAAGTGGAAATTATATCTGAATTAGGCAAGAAAAGGCAGCAAAAATGTTGAGGTCCAAATCTGAAGAATTCAGTCACTGTTAGGACCATCTGTGCCAGAAATGCATATAAATTAAGCATTTGGCCAAGGAATTTTGGTTTAGGCAACAGAGCTTTCCAAACAAGGAACAAGAAGTTCCTGATGGAAATGGGATTCTTAAGACTGGAAATACACATCAGTAACTGGGAGTTGAGAAAAAGCAACAGTCTAAACTCTCTCCAATCTGGATTTGGTACCTGTCTCAAAGTTTTAGTTACTCTTCCAGGTAGTTGAGACTGTAGGTCTTCATTTTAACTTTGGCACTTGTACTGTGATGGTGAATGAAATAGACACCTCTCAAAATATTTTTGTTGAGGGGTTTGTTAAGGCTGTCTTATGGGACTCACACTGCCAATCCTCAGCACAGAGCGCCAGACACACTGAAGAGATGACTTAGTAATTTTTGAGTGATTTCTCCATTTTCAAAGAATTTCATTACATCTTCAGGCTAAGAAAGGACAGAGAAAGTTACTTCCCCAGGAAAGAATATAATTGCTCTGGGAAAAAAATAAATCTTCAGTGAAATGCACCCATCAGGAGTCTACTTCTTCTAACAGGTCCAGGCAAAAAAAGTCTGACTGTCACCCAAACTGCATCATCCTCTGGGAACACGAGGATATGTCCTTGTTAATAAACTAATCCTGGACAGAATCTGGGCCTGAGCACATACTGCTGAATTGCTAACGTGGTCATGTCCATGGCAGAGTTGGGAGTGTTAAATAAGCACTTTTTCAGACAGGCAAGTACTGGGATATATTATGGGCCAAAGACCACTGCAAAGAGGCAGGCAGGACCCAGCTGTCCTGTTTTGGAGGGAAAGGAGATAGAGCAGTGTGAAAGAAGTCAGCCAAATGGAAGTGAGCCACGCTGTGCTAATCAATATCAGGGTCAGAGAACTGTTGCTGGCCCATTTCATTTATTTTTAGAAGCAGCCTGAATGAACAAGTAGCAGCATCCCAGAGTTATCTCGACATTTGAAGTCATGTACTGAGGAACCGTAAGACTTGATAGCAAGGTTGTAATGGTACAGGCATCAGCTTTGGTCATGGTCAGGTAAGTAGCTCCTTGATTTAAAAACAGTCCTTTAAACCTTGCTTCGTGTCAGTGATTACCTGCTGTCTGCATTGAGCCAGGGCTGCAGAAGGTGAAAGCTTACAGGAGCAAGATAACAAGTTTCAAAGAGTTAAAAGCCCAGTTCCCAGTGACTTCTAATAAGAGCTCTAGGTCTCTTTGAAAATCCTATCTGAAAATAAAAATTGGATGAAGTGTAGGATTTATTGGCTCTGACTAAAAAAATGAATAGAAGCAGCAAGTTTTCAGACAAGCTGCAGACTGGAATAACAGGAGAGAAGTGATATGAATTTCCTAACAAGTCTCGTCGGTTTTCCTGTCCTTATTAAGAAGAACAGAACATCTGCAAATGGGGCGGACATGATCTTGAAAATAAGTCCTGAATCAATCAATTCAGCAGAGAACAATCTGTACACATGATTTTGGTTTTGGCAAATCATCAAACAGCTATTAACTGGAAAGCTAAATGGGGTCAGCAATTCAAGCCTGGCTGGAAGATAATAAAATCATAAAAGCATTATAATATGCATTACTTAAATATGAATAGTCAAGGCACATTTGAATTACATGGGGCTGGTTTCAGCTTTGGATGATGACGCCCATGTTTAGATGTCTCCATGTAGGTATCTATAATGGATTAGTTACCTAAGCTCCCATTACAGCCAACATGATCTGCCAAGGCCAGAGGGCCTTTGGGCTGATCAGATGTGGGGAGTTAAGTCAGAGTGAACTGAACAGCTATTGACTTTTGTGTCTACTGTGTCTACTGGTCACCCATCACAGCTACTCCATTCTTTGTCAGAATATGCCTTTTTTTGGTCAAATTCATCACAGGAAGCTTCTGCAATGTTTGTGTTATAAGGAAAGGATTTAAAATTATTCCCAAAATACCTCAGCCACCCTACTGACTATTTTCGAAAATCAAAATATAAATCCCTTCACTACGATATCTGTATCCAGCTGAACATCCATACCCACATGCCACAGAGGAATAGTACCTAGAACTGAATATCCCATGGAAACTCCTGTATCTATTTTTGGTTTATATTTTCTTCAGTTTAACCTTGGTCCTATTTTTAGCTGTGGAACATTGCTACCTGCCAGTGAACCTGCTAAGAGCTGTTCCAGGCCACGCTCAGCATCCACCCAGCCCATCCCTTCCCTCTTGCATTTAGCATTTGCCTGGATTACTGCTTGCCCATAGCATGTACCTAAAAGGGACCAAAAGGACAGGGCAAGCCCACAGTCACATTTCTCTGGAATGCTTTCCCAGCCTTCAGAAATTGTCAGTTCAGGGAGTCCTAAATCAAAGATTATATCACATTCTTGGGTACTATTTTTAGAATATTATAAGAGTAACTTTTTTTTTTAAAGTGTTCTTGTGTCTTGACAGGATGGTGAACTTAGTTCTTCATATTTATGTTTATGTTTTCCGTGCTACTTGGGAATTTTTAAGCCTTCTTTCTTACACGCTCCCTTCCTCCAGCTGGAGAACAAGCTGAATCCTTTCACTGGTTTTTCTGGGTTGACTTATTTGACTTATTTTATGGAACCTAGTAGCCCAAGTCTAAGATTTTGTTCCCTAGTCATAATACCTAGAAGGAGAAATGAATTTCTGTTCATCTAAACTCTGTGTTGGATAACAGCACTTATATTCCTCATTTAGTTAATCTACTCTTAGTTTGCCCTAATGTCAAATAAACTTCATAGGAAGCATGTCAATAAAAGCAGTTTTTCACAATAATTGTATTCTACCTTTTGGAATTTGCTGAAACTGAGAAATATTTTACAATTTTACCTTTTGTGTGGGGAAGAAAATTAAAGGTAACAAAGGTTTTCTAATCAATGGGAAACAGATATGGTTCCCATGAAAACTCCTGCACTGAAGCTTCTTCACTATCTTGTTCATAACGTTAAAGTAAATCAGCTTTAAAAATAAATAATGCTGTGGGGCAGAGGATATTGATTAACTGTCTGAGTTTGGAGGGCAGTTCTACCCAAATCCAATTTTATAGGTATCAAGATGAGTGGAAAATTTCAACTCATTTCAATGCTGGGAAGAAGACTTTTAAGACCATTTATACAAATTGAGCATGTTACTCTGCGGGGGTTTTTGTTTGGGTTTTTATTTTTATTTTTTTTGTTTAATTACTGCATTAGAGTAATAACAGAAGAGCAATTGTTCATGAGATTACACATAGATACTAATGCTAACGAAAAAGTGATGAATGGGATATACTCTGAAAAATTAAATTAGAAATTAATGAGATGATGTTCTTGCTTAAACTAGTGTGGTTCTAAATCTCCAGATTTGCTGATAATTGGAAAAAGTAGGAAACAGTAAGTGTGTGCTGCTTGAGTAGAATTTTATTAATTGCTGTAGGTTGGAAAAGCTTGACACAGACAGAAGGGCTGAGGTTAAAAAAGCTCATATAACCTGTGAGGCTTTTGAATGGAAGTGAACAGGAATACAGCTCTGGCAAAAGTTTAATCATAAAAAAGCTGGCTTTTTAAGTGTAAAGAAATACTATTACCATGAAAGTCATATTTTTCTTTGGAAATTCTAATTTTTTGTTTAATTATGCTTATGATTAGATTTAATAATGTGAATAATACATTTTCAATAACATTAATTGAATAACCATTTTAATTTTATTTTTATACTGAAAAATGTACAAAAATCTAGAAAACTGCTTCATTTATTTTCCAGAATATTGTGCTTCTCTTTCCAGGTTTAATTCATGTTGTTTTTTCTATTATTATTTTTCTTTCTTCAGTAGCTCATTGTTTCACATAGCCTGGAGCAGAGCTGCCAGCTTTGAAAGCAGAGGTTTTAACTATGCTGATCTGTACCAGTTGCTTCTGAAGTGAGGTTGTCTGGGATTTTTTTACCTCTCATTTTCAGCTCTGGGTGCAGTTTTATCACCCCAGAGAACATGACTGTGGCAGGATACCAGATGCTCTCAGTCCTCCTTACCTGTCCCAGCCCAAAGGATTCAGTTTTCTGCTCTGCAAGGTTCCCTTTCATCATCACAGGGCCTGAGCTTAAAGGAATAAAATGCCTTAATTACAAAGTAGTATAAATTTTGCACTTAGAAACTTTTTTCAAAGTGGAGATACATCCCAGTGAAAAGTAAGAGCAGATGAGAGGTAGTCGTTTAGAATAACTGATTCCTTCTTGGCAGAAAGAGCAGTGATTTACTGGTGAGAAAAATTCCTCCTCTGTTCCTCTGACAATCACCAATAATTTACTATGTCTTTTCACTAACTTTAAATATTTACAGGCATCCCAGGAGAAAAACGTATTCTTCATTCTCTGTACATACTTTCTGTGTCTTATATCATCCCTTAGTGAGGGGATTATGGCACAGTGCTATTTAGTATCTCTCAGAATCCACAGCTAGAAGACACCTCTGTCTTCTCTTCACCTGAATCACGAGTCAGGTGACATGTTTCTCCTTCTTTGAAATTTGTCCTGTGGATGTGTGATGTTTAGTTGTTGAATTTAATGGAAATACAGAGGTGAGGTAAAGCACTGCCCTCTTGCAGGAAGCAGTTATCATTCATCAGCAGTTTTGTGAATGTCACATTTGGGTACTGAGCGGCTTTTAAAGCAAAACTGCTCCAGACTCATCACTGAGATAAATCAGAGTGGGCAAAAGTAATTTCTTCTGTCTGCACACTGGGATTTTTGAGGTTTATAAATGTGCTAATGCTGCCACTCTAACTTGTTTACTCAGGTTTCTAGATTTGGAATAATGTTTAATTTTGACAGAAACTATGTGACCATTCTAAGATTGAATTTAGCATTTTAGTCCAAATTGAGGCCTAGGCTGTAATTCATTCTGTCATTCTGTTTCATTCAATGCTTGTTCCTCTAATCCTGAATTCTTTTTATGTGGCTGTAGTTATTCAATGTCCAGTTACTTTTCCCTTTGCTCCATACATCTTTTAGTCTTTACATTCTGCAATGCCATTAAAATAAATTCTTTAAATATTACCTACTTTTCCATGAAATAACTTTTAACCATAGTTTCCAAACAGAAATGGTATAGAGACTATGCCATGACATGTTAGGAATTCAGAAATTTCATTCAAATAAGTACAAAAGTAGAAATGAGGTAGCATCTTAAAATACTTAAATAGGATTGCAAATAGTATTGACTCAGTATTACAAAAATTGGAAATATTATGAGATGGTTTCAAAGTCATTTTTTATCTGCTCCCGATCGTGGTTTACAGATTTTTTTCTATAATCTTGAGCTGTGGTAGTTTATTGTTGTTAACTTACATTGTTTTGTGTCAGATCATGTCACATTTCATTGCTGGCAATAAGATCTGATGGCTTGGCTGCATTAGGAATCATCCTAGAACCATGGAATAATTTGGGTTGAAAGGGACTGTGAAGGCCATCTCATCCCACCCCCCTGCCATGGGCAACGACACTTCCCACTTGCCCAGGCTGCTCCACACCCCATCCAACCTGGCCATGAACACTGCCAGGGATGGGGCAGCCACAGCTGCTCTGAGCAACCTGTGCCAGTGTCTCAGCATCCTCACAGCCCAGAATTTATTCCTAATATCTAATCTCGACCTGCCCTCCTTCAGCTTCAGGCCATTCCCCCTTGTCCTGTCACTACATGCCCTTAAAAAAGTTCCTCCCCAGCTCTCTTTTAGCCCCTTTAGGTACTGGAAAGTCCTACAAGGGCTCCCCAGAGCCTTCTCTTCTCCAGGGTGAACAGCCCCAACCCTTTCTCCAGTTTCTTGTTTTTCCTGATTCAACCTAGGCTTCCTTAGATAACTGCCTTTTTTGCCTGTGTAATGTAAGCCAGTGTAACTTAAAAGATTTTTATCTCTCAAAAATAGTCAATTTTGAAATTTTTGACAAGGTTCTGTCTGAGCCAGGGAAGGTGCAAGGAGTTCTAGGCAAATTTTTTAAGAAACTTGAAACCAGATTTGTCCTCAGTTATTTGAAGCAGCAAAATTCATGCTACTTTGCAGAGTATATGTATGTTTGCTTTAACATGAAAGCCTATATTCTTTATATGTAGTACCAAACTTGACAAAACTACACAGAGTTATGAGAACACTTGGGACTAAGATTGATCATTATTTTGGATTGTCACTGTCTTGAAAGAGTAACAATATAGCAGCTAAACTAGACAAGGAATCACCCTGATTTGCAAATGGTCGTTGATTCAGTATTGCTTGATAACAATTTCTAAGTATAAGAGCTGGTCTGGAGTAAGAAATCTCTCCATGGGAACCCAGATCAGCCTGTGGCAAACAGCAGGAAGGCACAGGGCTTTCAGTAGTGATAGCAGTTTGGAACGAATACAGGTGCTGAGTTGAGCTTCAGTTTAAGTTTGGCCACAACCTGCAGTCAAAGTACTTGGAGTGGTACTTCTAAATCCCCTTCCTGTAGAATTCCAAGGTTTTATAGGAAGTGGACTACAGAACAAGATAGTACTCCTCAGTTTTGGCAACAGTACAAGTATTAACACAGCAGTTCCATGTGCATTTTAAGATAGCACAAAGTTCCCCTGATGCCAAACAAGCTGCCTGGTACATCTGCCTTCTCCTGAGCTGGAAATCATCTCTCCTGCTGGGCTGTCCTCATCCTGCCCTCTCCTCTGAGGCTGGGAGCACTAATCCCAGCTAGAGCTAGCCAGAGGTGAGAGGCAGGAATGAGTAGTCAGCTCATGCCACTTCATGCCAGTATTCAGTGCTCATGTTGTTGCCATTCTCCAGACTTTCTTTTCTTCTCTCTATCTCTGCAGATAATTATGTTCTCTTCTTCCTGAGACACAGCCACAGTCTAATCTCCTCAAGGCTACTCATCATCAAGGAGTGACTATATTCTAATGTCAGAGAAAGATTTGATCCAGGACAGGTATTTTTTCTCAGAAAATGAAAGTGGCTGGAGCTGGTAATGAGTTGCAAATGACTCTATTAACTTGTCAGATGTCAAGAGGTCATCAGATCTAGTCACAAGTTCTACCAGCTATGAATATTTTCTGCCAACACTGTTTAAGAATTTCTAAAATCCTTGATTACATATTATTATTGTCTAAAACTACTAGGATTATTTTTATTTTGCCCTCTGCCCTTTTATCTCTTGTTACCGCTTCATCCTTTTTAGGTTGCTCTGGTTCCTCACACATAGGAGTGTGTTTTCAGTTATTTGGACAATGCTCTCAGACATACACTGTGATTCTTGGGGTGTCCTGTGCTGGCTCAGGAGTTGGACTTCGATGATCCTTGGGAATCCCTTCCAGCTCAGGGTATTTGAAGGCAGAATGAAGGGAACAACCCAGCATGTATCACTTCAGCCCAGTGCCCACAGCTCCGGGGCTTTAAGAAAAAACTCCTCGACTTCAGAGCAGGGGTGCAGGGAAAATGGCACGAGAAAGCCAAGAAAACCAATGTTCAAACAGCCTCCTAGTGAGAATCACTGAGTCAATGATCCTGGATATCTTCTAACATTTTTGTGCTGAAAGTGGAGCCATGCACTCCTGTGCATCGTGCTGCATCTGTAGTGTATCCACGTCCCAGGGTGTCACATCAATTGGGGATTCGAAGAAAATGACAAGTAAAAGCAAGGAGTAACAATGTGATGGAATGTAAGTAACATTAGAGTGCCTTTTTTTTTTTTTTTTTTCCAACATGGTATTTAAGAGGTCTGTGCTTTGATGTATAATACAAAAGGGCACTCTTGGAGGGAAATGTGAAGGATGGGTGGGTGTCAGTGATGTGCAAAATAGCAAGCTTGCTCTTAAATGGCTTGGCAAAGAATTAGCTGTAAAAAATAAGGCACTGTTGACAACTTGGAATCCCCCTAAGTGTGATGTCCCTTCTCCTTGAGCTGTCTTAAAACTGAAATAGTGATATGCTTTTAGTTATGTGCATTTGCCTTCTCATTACTGAAAACGAGTTAGGAGAATTCATATTAACCAATGTAAGGAAAAGCTGAAGGAATGCTTTCAACTGGAAAATTATGCTTCTATTTTCAAATAATGAAGGTCTTTTCTTGACATGCATACCATTTAAAATAAAATAGGTTAGCAAATAAGGAGTATTTACTGTGACATTGTTTTATTCTTGTTGCAACATTTACCTGGTTAATATCTGGGCTGATCATCTCTCGCACTACCTGGCACATGCCTTTCATTTTGCTTTAGCCTAAATTCGTGTATGTATTTTTTAACTTGAGGTAGAAAATGTTTTTAAGAAATGTCCACAATTATGTGCTATTCAACATTTTTAAAACAACAGTACAAAACTGCTCTGCTACTTCAGTGTGTGGAATAATTATGCTGATGTAGTTAGAAATCTAAAGTTAGTTGAAGTAAATGTTTTGTTCTGAAAGTGTTACCACTTTTGTCTCCAAAATGGAATAACACCCAAGTGGAACTGCAGACAAGCTCTGCAGCAGTAACAGTCCTTACAGAAGGAAAGGCTGAAATCTGTTCAAGCACTATGAGGGGAAAGAATGGATTACTGGAAATTAATTCCCAGCTCAAGGTCAGCTTGAGGCAGTGCCAGGCTCTCAATCTTCTATTGCTCTTAGCAAAGGATGTGGCCCTACAGGCTGTGGTAGGGGCCTCTTTAGCTGCTGATACACACACAGGATCTGCTACACTTGCAGATAATTAGATTTTTTTTCCTTTAAAACAAGAGTAAAGAAAACACATCCCCCAAATACAAAAATCCTGCTGCTTAGGGTTTTTCTGCATGTGCATACAAAAACAAGATAACCTGAATTATTAAAAGTGTGAATTTAAAGAGGATTTGTTGTGCCACATTTGTTACACACCCACACTCTGTGGGGGCACTCTGAAGTAAAGTGATTTTCTTTGAGTTCAGTTTAACTGGTGAGTTAGCTTTTTTTTTTTTTTTTCACAGAATGGTTGAGGTTGGCAGGGAGCTCTTGAGATCCTCATGTCCAAGAGCAGGACTGCCTCAAGTCCAGGACCATGTCCAGTGGGCTTTTGAGTACCTCTAACAGGGGAGATGCCACAATCTCTCTGGGCAACCTGTGCTGGTGCTGCCTGGTGTTTCCTGATGTTCCTGTTGGTGCCCTTCACCTCTGGTCCTGTTTCTGAGCACCACTGAGAGGAGCCTGGCTCCATCTTTGCCCTCTCCCTGCAGATATTTATACATATTAATAAGATCTCCCCAAAGCCTTCTCCAGGCTTAACAGTCCCAGCTATCTCAGTTTTCCTCCCAGGAGAGATTCTGCAGTCCCTCCATCATCCCTGTGACTCTTGGTTGGACTCTCTGCCGTGTGTCCCTGTGCTGAGCACGGCACTGGGCCCAGTACTCCAGTGTGGTCTCACCAGTGCTGAGTGGAGAGGAAGGATCACCCCTTCAACCCACTGACAACACTCCCTAAATGCAGCTCAGGTTAACATCAACCTTCTTTGTGGAATAGTTCTTACATGTGGCAAGTCTTTGCCTGCAGCATTTGGCACTTTAAGATGGAAAAAAACACCTATTTTTAAATTTCTCCCTTTGCACACATACACTGTGATAGTGTTTTAATTATGTACTTGGAGACCATTTTCCCACAGATCTCTCCCTCAGTCTCTCTTCAGTGAATAAGATTTTATTTAAGGTTACATGGTCACATCTACCACTCTAACATTCAGAAGTGTGATTTAATAAATATCTGGAAATTAAATTTACAGAAATGCTAATGTATAATTAATATGTATATTCCCTGAGACACACTAGGAAGGGGCTCACTGTTACTGCATTATTCTCTGTATTGGAACTTCTGCACATTAATGGAAAAAATGACACACTCTTCAAAAGACTTCCTTCCTCTTTTCTGGCTTTGGGATCAGCCATCTGGTCTTCAGTCAAGTGCTGACTTCAGCCAGGCTGTGAGAACAGTAGGAGAACATTCCTGTCTGAACTGAAGCAATGGCAGTTACCTGCACTGCTGATAATTCAGTGCAGTTTAACCTCTCCAGCTTTCCCACACCGGTGTTCAGTAACAATCCCGAGGGCTGAGACCTGTGGGCTCCCTGGGGCCTGTGGTGATCCTTTGGGTTCATTCTGAGCGGGAATTACGAGCACCACTTCAGGTAGTGCTGTTTATTCCTGGAACCATGAGGGTCTGGGGAGGCTGCCCTTTCCTGTGCTGCAGAGTAGCCCAAGGGGGTGAGCCTGGATGCATTTTCTTGTTAATAGAGCAGAGGAGATTATTTGTCAGAACAATGGACGCTGTCTCAAAGCTGCCCTGGCCTGAAGCCTGGTGGTTACAGAGTTGTGGCAGCTGCCTGGGAGACAACACTTTTTTTGTTAATGTCTTAATTACTCTTCTTTCGTAGAAGAGTCACTAAAAACTGAGCTGTTGTTCATGAGGCTTCTGTTATTGAAGCCAATTGTCCTTACTGCTGACTTGTACATATTTATACATATGTAGATACTTTCTCTTCTAAAAAAGGAGGGGGTAGGCTTTGAGAAGACGTTGGTGTGCAGTCTACCTCCTGTTACTGTCCAAGAAACGTGAGTATAGGAGTTGCAGATGATTGTTCTTTTTATTTTCGATGATGCCATCACAACTCTGGGGCTTGCTGTTAGACAAAATTTCTTCCTTAAGGCAACCAGGCTGTCTCTAATGTATTCAGTCCATACCTACTCCATTTCCCTTGTACTCTGTTGTTTTAGGAGTTACACTCCAGGGTAATTTCAGTATTTTGAATATTGTTCTCCACTCTATGCAGTGAGAAGAATGGGAATAGGAAATTCAGTTAAGCATATAGTAGCTGAGGACTCACAAGGCCTCTCAAAGTCTTGGATACTCCGTTAACTCTTTCACATGACATGTTGATCCTCCTCTTCACGGATAAAAAGTGCTCTAATCAAATGCAGATATTACTGGGATTTGGGAGCAGTACATGTACCTGATAATGAAGTGCACAATTTGGGGTAATTTATCAGAATTCCAGTACACAATCCAGCACCAAAGAACTCACAAAAGAACTCACAGAAGGCATTTCTAGCCAATTAAGGTGATGGTGTTAAATGACATATGGCAAAGATGCCCTCTACATCCTTTTTTTCTGGAGGAAAAGATGTGTGCAGATGTTTTGCCACCTGGCAGTTTAAGAACTTTCTAGGGTGATTGGAGAAGTAATTTACACTTGGAGTGTAAATATTTTAAATAACCTTGAATTCATTAAGCATTTCTTTCTCTAGCAGAGCAGAGAATTTATCTCTTTATTTATATAGTAATTTTTCCCCTTGGCATGAAAACTGGTTGAATCTATGGTATTTAACTTCTTGCACACCTGAAAACTATACAGATTAATTAAATCAAGGTAAGCTTTAAACATTTCATTTACAAAAAAGCCTAGACTAGAAATTTTTCTTTCAAAAGTCTCCTTCCATGCCAAGATGATAGGGAAATGTATAGTGCACATTCAGTTTAAAGACAGAAACCCATGGTAAGACTCCTTGTGACTTGTGCTCGAAGTATGTGTATCATTTGTCATCCTCAGTGTTTTGTTTCTGCTATTCTTAGCATGTGGCTTTGTTTCATTCCAGTAGTATATTGTCTGCAAGGACTATTTAGGAGCAAACTGTAAAGGTAATGAAAATCTTTTTTAATTTTTATTTTAGAAGTCAAACTTTGGACTAAAAAAATACAAGACGCAAGCAATGCCCAACACAAAATTGCTTGCATTTTGGTTATATATTTATGAAGAAAAGAGTTACTAGAGTTCAGGTAAAATCTTCCACTTTTCTGTTGAGCATTTATGTCAGTTTTCACAAATGATGTGTGCCATGAAATGCAGCCAGTGTGCAGGAAAGTCTGGAGGTAATATAGCTGTAAGATGGAGATGGGATCCTCAGTGAAGTTTTTTTAACTGATAGCAAACTGAGTTCTGAATATTTCTTTTTTCATTCTCTAACAAGTATAAACAAATTAACTTTTTAAACATTTCCTAAAAATCATAAAATAAGCTGCTGTAACACTTAGGCTTCTTAAACACTGACAGTTTGACTCTTGGTTTCAAATTTCTGGGGTGATCATCCTTTCTCCCAAAGCACTGAAGAATACTCTTGCTTTAATTTAGCACTCTTCCAGACTCTGTTTTTTTTTTTTTTTTTACTGGCTAATTCTGACTTCAGCACAATCTTTTCTGCTTTGGTTTCTGATCACTTGCACAGAGGTATTACAGGCAAGGTAAACACGCAAAGTTTGTGTTCTCGTTCTGCAGAGCGAGGTTCTCTCCGGGTCTGTTTTGTTTCCTGTATTGTGGCTGTCACCTTCAGTTTGCTCACGCTGTGCTCTCTGTTCCATTTCTTGTTTGGCGACTGTCAGGAGCTCGGTGTTGTTCTCCTGGTGGGGATCCATGCTGCTGATTAATAGCACAAGCAGCTAAAAATAGGTGGAGTTTGAGCTGGCTGTGTTTGCTGATAATAAAATGTTATGCCTTTTATCCAGTGTTCTCAAACCTAATTCTAATCAGGTGACAAAATAACCACTGATCTCACAAAAGGAAGGAACTGATGTATCATTTTCCTAAAGTCATCCTCTGCAGAACGGGAATTACTTGTGAGTGGAGCGGGGAAGGCACAAACATTAATCAGTGTAAATGCTATCCACTGTTATTTTTCCATGGGTGAGAGGCTCCTGCTGAGGGAGGCTGTTGTGAGTGCTGTGAAAAGCACATTATGAATATATTTTATCCCTTTCCAAGGTGAGAATCTTGCTTGCTTCTTTAACTAAATATAGTAAGTTTGGTTGCATTTGAAGATCTGAAATCTATTGAGCAAACATAGGTGTAACAAAGATGCCAGTAATTATTTTATTGCTTAGCTGGAAATACCCATTTGTATACTTTTTTTTTCCCCCAATCCACATGTAAGTTGTAATTATTATTACAATGAATTTTACAGTTATAGTTGCCATTAACTGTCATGTGAAAAGCTGAACACAAGCAACTGCAGGCAACTCTCATACCCTTGGCATTTTACCTCAGTGCTGCTACAGCTAAGTGCATTGTGCTTTTGGTAGGATAAATTGTCTTTCCAAAAAGTGATAGACCTCTAGTGCACAATTATAAACATCGCGTGTTCTGCTTTAGATGTAAACCAGCAGTATTAATTAACCCTCAGATGTACTGAAAGGATTCTGCTCACATAAAATTTGCAAAGCAATGCAGAAGAAAACTGAGTGTTTTTATAGGAGAGCAGTTGACACTGGTTATGGGGGGAATATAAAAGGTTTGTTCTTGACCCCTTTTATCACATGCTGATACATTCCCAAAACTTTCATCTCCAGAGCTTAAACTGTGAGTTCTGTACTTCCAAGAGATTCATCTGCTTGGTAAAACTGTGGCAAGTCCTTTCAGATGTTTAAAATGGATGTATATGTTCTTGTATTTGCCTACTGGAAAGGAAAAGCCAGAAATTTTACAGTAGTTCAAAGAGCAGTAAAACTTTGTGTTTTCCTTTGGATACACGTTACTGCTTAGGTAAATGAAATCATAAAATTCTTGTTGGGTTTTTTTCACACACTCAAGTTGAAGACATTGTTTGTGCATAAGGGAAGAAAATTTCATTAGCATGAAAAATGCTGTTGGTTGCTATAATCTGTGTGTGTTTGCATACCTTTCCTCATTGGAGCACAAAATATCCTACCCTACCTAAATCTCCTTGGTATTTAGATCTCAGATGTTTGCCTTTGAAGTAAGTGCAAGTAGAAATTGCTGTTTAGAGGTGGAAAGATTAAATAACTGAAACCTGATTTCCAGCCTAGCCTGAACTGTAGTATTGTACTCTTTTATACCTTAGAACTCACTTATGACTGGAGAATGAGAAAATAATATATTCACTTTACTGATGAACTCGTTGGGCTGCAGTGAGGATGGCAATGCTTTCTGGCCTGTATGGTGGTTCATATCCTGCTGATGGCTTAAAAATAGGTCCAACTATTTTATGCTGGAAAGGTAGTGTAATGAGAAAGTAAGAGAAAAACGGGGAAGCATTTTGGGCTGATGGTGTTGTACCTGAAACAAGGAACCAGAAGGCCTAATGCATTAAAATAGAAGAAGAAGAAAGCAGTTACTTACTCCTGCATTTAAAAAACCAAACCAAAACAAATCCAAAACTTCTCCAAGTGTCAGGCTATACACTTTTCTGTTCTGCCAGAGTATTTTATGCCATCTGTCTAGACTGTAAGATCTTTAAGGCAAAATGAGATACACAAATGGCACATAGACCTCTGCTAGGACTGTTAATTGCTTAGTTTTCACAACATCTGGCACACATTATATAACACATTTTCTTCTGCCTGTTAAAAGCAGATAATATTTATTTACCTGACTGTCACTAGAGCTTTGAAAAGTCTCATGGAAACCAGAGGAGTAAATGAGCCCTGGAGGGGAATTGACACTTTTCAGCCATCACAGTCCAGACACAGCCTCTAACTCTAGGTTTTTGAACAGTGTCTTGCCTCTCACTGGAACAGTTTTCTGATGCTCTCTCCCTGAACATCTGCTGATGGCCACTTTCAGAGCCAGAATCCAGGTCCAGACAGAGCTCCCCTGAGTTCTTAAACTCAGCCTGATGTTCTCAAAGTTTGCATGCTGTTGTGGGACCAGTTAAATTTCATGCTGCTGGTTTTATTGTGCTATCGGTGCCACCTCAGTTGACCAAATGGCAACAGTCAGAAAAGGGGAACAAAAACATTCTGTCTGTTGCCTGTGTTTCCTTCTGCTGAAACGAGGAGATATAAAGAGCCCTTGGAGTATGGAAATTGAAAAGGTCTCAGCTGGAGATGGTTGACAGAGCTGCCTCCAACAGAGCAGAAGAACAGGAGACAAAATGGGAGCAAAAAGTTCACTGTGCGGGCATAGAATAGACAGTTAAACTTGAACTGGGTCACATAACAAGAATTTATTCTTTTTTTTTTTCCTTTCTCATTATTTCTTTAGGCTTTATTAAAAATGAAACCTCTTTGGTTAGTCATCATAAATTAGTCATCCACCAGTGTTTGAGGTATTGGCCCCAAATGAACTAGCCTGCTATAGTAAAGTACAATTCAGATCCTGGGTAGCCTTTTTTTTTTTTTGTGAACAGGGCAAACGAGCTTGGATGTGGTCTCTGTTTCTTTGTGCTTGGATTCCAGCTGCCATGACTGGTTATGGAGGGCTCCTGCCTTGCTGATCTCTATAACGACCTCACTGCAGAGAGGAACCTGCTGGTGCTGTGCTTACATCCCTCTGACTGCAGGAAACAGCCAGAGCCTATCTAGCCATATTTATCTGCATGAAGCTGCAGAAGCTAAAAGTCATCCCACGGTGTTTTAGCATATGTTGAAAAATGAAATACTGTCAAACTCCTACAGTACTTGAAATAGACTTGAAATAGCCTCTCAGTCCTGCTCCTCAGGCTTTTTCTCTAGAGATCATTCAGGGATTCAGATGCAGTGGGGCACAGAAAGAGAGAATGAATCTCTCACTTGTCCATCTGAAAATTAACCTTCCGAACTAAGTTCCTTTCAGATAACCAGAATCTCCTGTTTTATGTCTCCTTTCTGTGCTACACACTATTAGAGCCTCCTATTGCTCTGTGCAGAATGTATAGTTCAATAAGTGACACCCAAGTTTATATTTTGAAAAGAGAAATGTCTGGAAATTTTGTATGAATGAGATATTTCAATTTTTTAATAATCAATTTTTGATTATTACCAGCATAGGGGATGGTCTAAAAATATGCTAATTGTAATGCCATCATACCTATTCAGTGTGGCCACCAGAGAAATTTCATGTTCTTATCAGCAGTATAAATGTGCAAAAAACCATTCTTGGTGCCAGTTGCAACAAGTTTGCCATTAATTTTAAGGGAATTTGCCATTAATATTAAGGTGGCTAAATTTCATTGCTATGTGTACAGTTAAGACAACTTGGCAGATGGGAGAAGTACTGAACATCAATGCCTTCTCTTATCACATGTAATTATGAAGCCATCCATCCTGGTTTTGGGGTCACTGGTGATTTCCTGCTCGAATTTTGTAACTTATTTTCGTTTTCTTTTGTGTGTATATGTGCGTGCGTGTGCTTCTTCACAGACTGGTTTGTTACCCCATGATTTTACAGTGATTAAATAGCAATGCAAGGAAGATTGAAGTGTTAATTTCTTTTATCCCACTGTTCTTAAAGTGACCAGCATACGTAAACACAATTAAAACAGACAATAAAATAACTTCAGTTCTAATATTGACTGAACAAGTGCAGAATAATATTCTACCTTTCCATTGAGTTGAAAGGAGGAAAAAACCCCAAGATAAGGCTTCTAAATCATTACCTTACTTCCACAGATGGACATTTTCAAGTGGTAGATGAATGTTTCTGGAATCAAAAATCTTTGTGCCTCCAGGAGCATTTTGTTTTGTTTTGTTTTTCTAAACTGCCTTTAAATACTGTTTATCCATAGATAACATACACAACAAAAAGTGTAATCCCAAAAGCATAGTCTAGAGGCAGACTTCTGAAAAATGTTCTGGATTTTTTCATGTATACAATGATTATTTGAAGCCATTCCTGTCTGAGTCCTGGATGAATTTTAGGCTGCAGCTGTCTTGCTGAATATTCATTATGAAATCCTTATGTTTAAAAATAAACCCACTAGATTTGTTTTCATCTCACAAACTTGTCTTTCACTGTGTGCCAGTGACCTGGCATAGTGACTGCATCTCCGAGCCTTAGGTCTCTGTGGAAAATCTTCATGTTTTAGACCCCTTTTTGTAAAAATATTCAGCAATATTTAGCTAATTTCAAGTATTTTTAGGAATGGATCCTAGGCCCCCACCTCCACCATCATACTTCAGACTAAATGGTGTGCTTTTCAGCCTGGAGTTGCTGCTGATTCACGAACTTGCTTATAAATACCAGAAGGTATTCTGTGTGATTAGAACAAAATATAGGGAAGGGAAGGGAAAGCAAAATTCTTCTTTTTCAAGCAGAAAGAAAGGCTACTTCACTTTTCTATTCCTGATTTCTTGGAGGAACAGTATCTCTTCTGTAATGCAGCAAGAGCACTTGCCCAGTTTGCTTTAATTCCTGTCCCTGTCCTGAACATTTAGCATCCAGATTTTACACTTCAAAAGTCAGTGAAGGCTTGTCAGTGCCTATACCAGGAACAAGATATTCCCTTGGTGACTGTTTCACTCTGTATTGTGGAAATATGACCACCTGTGACACTGAAAAATGAGGCACAGAGGAGCAGACAAGCCAAGGTTACAATGTCAGCAGAACTGCTATCAAGCAGAGACATTCAGCAAACCTTGAAACCTCATGAAGCAGTTAAAGACAATGTGCAGTGCCTCCTTTTTAGTTCCTCCTTCCTCTTGAGTCCTTGTATCCTCTGAATGGGTATTTTTCAGAGGTACTTAAATGGTGGAGTCTCAACAAGATTACCAGTTTTGAAGAGGTAGACTTTTGATTTTTAACATCTCAAAGAAGACAGTAGAGGGGTCTCATCTCAGGTAACCCCGTTACTTATGCAGTTGACATTTAAGATCCCTACAGAGAAACCTGCAAGATCGTTTGACAAAAATAACAATTTTATGTCATGGCTCACCTAGAGCATATTAGAAAAGAAGTCTGGATTCAGTTGCCTACCAAGGGCACCTTGTGTTTGACGTGCTGTGGGTATTCTGCCTGATGTCCCTGAGTATTCTGCCTGATGTTCCTGACACTCTAGAAAGGACTGAATTTCCCCCAAGTCCTGTGCCATATCCCTCAGTGCTGTGTGAGCCTCTCAAATGGCACTAGATGCCAATGCTTTGGCAATAATTTTATTGTAATAATAGCAATAATAACAATAAAAATGAATATGTCCTTGAAACATGTATATCATATAAACACACTTAACATATGTGTATCCATACAGGTGTAATACAGATAGATATACCTGTAGCTTTCAAAGACAGCCATTGATTCTGTTTTGCAGAGTGCATGGCAGTGACTGAGGGTGGGAGAACTGAGGTGTAGCAGTTAGTCAGATTAGCAATCATCTTTGATCTGTAATTGCAGCGCTTGGTTCGTGCTTTTGTCTGCCGTGCCTCCCGCTGGTGCAGGCGCTGCACACCCAGGAGCCCTGCAAGGCAAAACATCATGTACGTTATTATTCTCACCAGAAAGGGAGGGTGGAAACTAAGAAGAAAATAACAAGAAACAAAAGCAAATTGCTTTTAGCTTCCCTTCATCATAAAGGGAAAAGAACACGGGAGGAAAATAGCTCCCATATTTTTAGGCATTTGTGAGTCACCCTAAATCTCTTAGGATATTTTAGTAAAAATTATATTAAAAAGCTTCTATGAAGCAATAAACTAGTAAGTTTTTTCTTCTGATGTATTTCAGTTGCTTTTTTTTAAAACTTCTTCAGGGTAACGAATCAGTTATCCATCTGGGAATGCAAATGTTGTGAAGTGAGCTGTGTGGAATGTAAGAGGAAAAAAAGACTGGGTAATCTTTCCCGAGGTTGGCTGTTAGGATCCTCTAGTTCTACACCAGAAAGAGAGGTGTTCACACATGTGGAAAGGTAGTGGCTGGTGGGATAACCCATGGCCTAAACTCACTGTCCTGCCTGTAAGGTCCGTACTGGTGAGCTGTGCAGTCCAGGAGGTTGGGCAGGCCAGGCAGGTGTGGTGGAGAGCACAGAGAACAGATTGGAGCAAAGTTACTGTGCTGTCAAAGGTTTTATGGACAGTGCAGGGAAAGGCTTGGGGAGTTTTTGGTTTGATAAAAGGCTCCAATACCCAGTTGTCATTTAAAAGCATGCAGATACTTTCATATCTCTTATGAAATAAAGCATTACAACTAAGAGCAAGAGCAAATGAGCAGCAATTACCTTTTATATGTGTTTTACCTTTAACCCAGAATTACACAAATTGTGTGTTATTAAATCATCATGCATCAGTGCACAGAGCTGGTGAGTGTAAGCAAAGTGAGGATTTCCTGGGAGGTTGGGAGGATGCAGATACTTCCACATGGTCAGCCACAAGCAGCTCCTTCCCATTCCATTGCAGTCCCTCCCCATCCTCATACTCTGTCTAAGCCAGGAAGATGAGTAGCTGGGTTGCTCTGATGCAATACTCCAGCAGACCTGGGCCACTCTGAGGACTGTTTTTCATGGAACCTACACACATGAACTTCATGGTTTTAGTTATGTAAATCTGCTAAAAAGCCTTTATGGTGATTACACAGGAAGTGGCACAAAGTGTTTTTTGATTTTGTTGTTCTGACATTACATTAATAGCTACAGGGAAATTGAACTGATAGACAAAACCTCTTAGCTATAAAAATCCTGAGCCTAACCCCAACCAAATTCCAGCCAGGAGTCTTTCAGTGCATGTTTTTCAACAGCAGAGTAACAATACAGCTCATATTCCATGAGCACCAGGTTTTTTCCCCACGTGCCCCTCTGTAAAATTATACAAAAGGAAGAGAACTGCATATACAGTGGTTGTTGTTCTGGTCCTTGACCTGAGACTTCCCAGATGTCTGTAGGGAATTAAAGTCACCTTCTCAAAAAAGGCCGGTGCTTGATGTGAATTTGATAGTTAAGTTTTATTCTTAACACAGGTAAAGGAAAAATAGCTGTGTGTTGTTTCCTTGTACAGATTAGTGTGTAATAACACATCACATTTTGCATTTTTTTGAGATACCATTAATGAAACAATTTCAGAGTTTCAGGCACTCTTGTTGCAGTCTCATGTTGTTTTGAAAGAACACTCCAAATGAGGTTGCACTGTAAAAAACCAACTCATTTACTCATCTGGGCATAATTTTAATATTCTTGTTCCTGTACTTCTGCTGCGTGATGCGTAGCTTGTAGAACAGAAGTCTAAGGTCACAAAGCTTTGTTTTTTTAGGATGATTTATTTGTTGCTTTTTTTTTTAAGTCTTATAATTAGGATTTTTTGTAAACACTGCATGGATGTACATAACACTGCATACACATTGTTCATTGCTGTCTGCAGAGTATTACATTCAGAAACAACACAAGATTAGATTTGTAATATATTCATCAAATAGAAAGTCTCCAAGTATACTTTTAAAGGTTATGGTTTAATGGTTTGGCTGAAGTTCAAATCCTGAAGGGAAAAAAAATATTTTTTTGAATAATATTGGTTCATTAAAATAATTTAAGAATTCTTAAGAGGGCTCCCATATGAGGTGCCAGACTGATTCTAAACCTCACTGAATATCATGTCTCACAGAATTATGCAAATGCTGGTCAACTCACAGTCAACTGTAGACTGAAGACTCATGTCTGGAACTTCATAAAATATTAATATCAAGGATTTTTTGAAGGGAAAAAAAAAAAATCCAGCCCTGAATTAATGAAGCTTGGGAATCAACCTGCAAAACTATCAATGGGATTATTGTAAAACAACTTCTGTTCTAAGGATGCCTCCAAAAAATGAGAGAACTCCCTTCTTCTAAACTCCCTGAAATCCTGAGGCAGCAGACTGTGAAATCAGTGTCACGTGCTAGCAGAAAATGAAGGGCTGTTCTTATCTCTGCCACTGGCTTATCTCTGTACTTTGGACTTTTTATCACTTTTAACACATCGTGCATTACAGACATTTATGTGGAGGTTATTCTCCTGCACTTCCCAAGACCCTCTGATTTTCTCCCATTTCCTCTTTTCTTGTACATTCTTCTGCAGGTGAAGTGTTCACGATTGCCTCTGTAAAACTTTGATTCTCTCCTCAGTGTTTCCTTCTAAATTTGTATGTCTTGCTGTTTCCATATTTCTAAGTTTCCTCTACAAACTTCATTCTCTGCATTTCCAAAAAAAAAAAAAAAAGGAAAAAAAAGAGAGAGAGAGAAAGAAACCTCCATCATTATCAGTGAGAGTCTGGATTCAGCAGACAGAGCCATCTCTGTAGCTCAGAGCAGCTTGGTGGAGCAGTGGAGGAAGCTGGGAGAAAGTTTGGTGAATAGCAACGTGAAACTCTCTGTTCCATTCCCTACTCCATTATGTGCCTCCTACCTGGTAATTCTCAGCAGCAAATAATATCCACAGCAGGTTAGGGAACGAGAACAAGGAGTGTGTAATAAGGAAATAAAGATTACAGTGGAAAAGTAACAAAGATAAAAAACTTCAACAACAACAACAAAAAGTGGGCATTTGGGCCCTAATTCACAAAACTGCTCAGACTCTTCAGTTCTGTCAAAATCCATGGGTGTTGGGGGCTCAGTTAATGAGAGTTGGTGACTATATGGTTACAACATAGCAATGACTTTTGGCTACTCTTAATAGTGAAAATTACCTGTATAAACTCCTGACAGACTTCAGGTTTTTTGTCATAAATAAATGAATTTTCTCCTGGGCAGTTCCTCCTTGTCATTTAAAGGACTGTAACAGATGAATTTCTAGAATCTGGGAGGTTTAGTCTTCTAATGATTTTTTTTTTTTCCAGAGAGAGAAAAATTGTGCATCTCGTCTACTGTTTAGGAAGGAAACAGAATATGAATTCTGGTGCTGCTCAGCATGCATCATATTTGTCATGTTTCAGAATTATCTCTAATTTTCTTGGCTTCCTCTCCCAATTGCTTTAATCGTTAGTCTTTTCCTTAACTACTTCTCTTGATGTGTGTCATTATGGTGGCTGCCTCTCAACAACTAGCTTGGGGAAAAAAGAACCATCTCCCAGGTCCCACAGGGCAGGCAGAGCTACTTCCCAGAGACAGCAGCAGGATGGATTCTGGGCCAGCTGGCTCTGCTGCCGGCCTGGGTACAGCAGGGTGAGTCAGGAGCAATTAGAGCACAATCGCTGGTCAAAATTAGGACCATTCACTCTCACTTCTTTCAAGTAGGTGTAATTTCACAAAAATAAGTAGAAATGGATCATTTTCTCTGGAATGAATTTAAGCATCTGTCTGGAAAGAGTTCTGAATCAATGCAGGATGGATTTAGTTCTTTATAAACATAACAAAGTATTGTCCTGATTCTGCCCCTTGTCATCATGACGCCCGTGTAGGCACTTCCATACACTACAGCCCAGCAGGACTTGAACAAAGCCACAAGGAGCTGCAGATTGATTGTATGTCAAGAGATAATTTGGATTGATTGGGGCAGCTGAATACTTGGTAGCTTTTAAAAAAATTCCAATATATAAACATTTTTACGATTTTTTTTTTTTTTCCTGTGGAAAGGGAAAAGTTTTTGGGCATCTTCAGTAAGTACTGTTAACTTTGACGTGCTACCAGTGTCCTTGTGGGACTCGTTTCTCATAACTCTGTCCCACACTGAAGAGTGCTGCAGCTTCATTCGCAATTCAAATTCCCAGGGTAAATTGTGTAGATAAATCTTGATGCCACGGTCCATTGAATTTTACCTAATATTATTCTTTTTCCCTCAAGAACTTCAAGAGACTATGACTTTCTTCATTGACTTTCATTAGTTTTCTCCAGCACATGAATAATTAATGTGGATTGCTCTGGACTGTTTAAACTCTTTATTAAAGAAATTGCCAAGTGTATATAGCAGTGTCTCTCTCATGAGCTGAACACAGGTGATTTCAGCACTCTAAATCAACATTATAATGGGATTCAGAAATGCACAATAAAGCTATGAAGCTGTTTTTCCAATCACTCTCCCAACAACAGCAATAAGAGCAATTTAAACCATTTTCAACATCTATCAGGCTTTAATATGGACACACAGAAACAGAGAGATTTAGGGTGGTGTTTGGGTCCTGTCTCCCTCTTTGGTGCTCATCTGTTAAGTGTAGTTCCCAAACCCATGTGTGGTGCTGTCCAGATCAGAATGACTTCACTGCAATAAATGACTGCGAACTATCCCCTTGCACTTCAGCCTTCTCTGAGTTATATGATTCTTTTTTTCCTTTCCAAGTTGCTTTTGCCAAGTCCACAAGATAATTTACCCAGCACAAATTAACTGTGAAATAGAGATGAAGCAAAAAGGAGAGGGATTTCTGAAAAGTCTGGGGAAGAGAAACAGAAGGGGTCCTGTGTGACAGGCACTGGTCATACTGCAGGCCTTGGCACAGGCACCATTGGTTAAAAGGTGCTGTGCTGTTTTCTAAGTAAAACAACAGAAAAGACAATACCAGAGAGGTCCTCTGCAAGAAATGTCTTTGAAGTCTGCTCAAGATGGTGTTAGAGAGGAACATTACCCTAAATACTGGGTAATTACTTACTTTTAGAGGCAATATAAGCGGATGGAAATTGCTGTGAATTCCAGTTATGTATTTTAGAGCACCAAGGAGATACTCCTTAAGAATGTCTGACAAATAATGAAAAGAAAATATTGGTGCTTGTTAGAGGAAAATGATAAACATACCTCTTTACTTGCCTTTAATCATGTACAAAATGGGAGCTTTCCCAAAACATGAGGCATGACTTTAAAGAATCATTTAAAAAACCCTACGTTGACCCCAAGTCTGGCTCTTGGAGATTGAATTTTTCAGATGATGTGACCAAAGCTTCTTTACCATGTAAGTGTTTTGGAATATTTTATCTGAAGGAGCTATCTTCCAAAGCCCATAACCCCCCAGGAGAGTTCCTGTTTCCTCCAGCTAATGGTTCATTACTTCTTTGACCCAGCTTGTCTCAGCCCTCACTGTGGAAGAACATCTAGAATTATGCTATAATTAGGGCTTAGAATTCACTCCTGTACTGCAATTTTGTAAAACAAGTATTCTGGAATAGACTGTCAGGTACTGATGATAAAATGAGGTTGACAGATATAATGATGACAGTAGCTCTTTCACTGAATAAATATTACAGAGAGCTCTGAACTGCAATATTTGCTGGTCTGTGTGCAGTGATCTTGAGGAAGGCATTGCTGGTAATGTCATTCTCTGCTGTTTGTTGGCTTCAGTCTTATGGTTGTGAACAATACTAGAAGGCTTTACTGCCAACAGATTTTGTGGGCAAGGATATTGAATAGGCAATAGCAGGTAAAAAAATTGGGCTTGTTGATGTATTTAAGCAGTGAAGTGGAATTATTAATTTAGGGTCAATGGTGTTCAGCCTTCAAATTCTCTGCTAAGTGCAAAAAAAAATGTTGGTTAGTCACAGTTGTAATTTCAGTGGGTGTTGGGTGATTTCAGTTTACTGCCCAGTAAGGAGTTTAATTTTAGCATCTGGTGACCAGAAGGTATTGAATCTCAGCTACTGAAGGCCTGCTCTGGATCTTTATGACATTTTGTCTACAAGTTGTGAGCACTCTAATTAACAATTTGTAATTTTGAAGGAACAACTCATACATTTTATATTGCAGAGACACTATTTTTTTTCTCAATATGGGACACCAACATGGCAAAGGTCTCTTGTCTCGGGGTGTGTTACTTGAGTAAATCACATTTGATCCCTACACAATTAAAGTGTGTAGGTCAAGGATTTCAGTCTTTATCCTAAGAGGTAATAATTGTAAAGTTTTAAAATTATCTTCTATTTATTCTCCAATAATGAGTTCTTTTTTTTTTTTTTTTTTGGAGAATTTGTTAGTGTTCAGTGTAACTAAGTATTAGTGGAGCAAGGTGTTTGCCAGGTTCTGTTTGTGCTCCCCATTTGCCTGTGAGCCAGTGGTGATCTTGGTAAAGAAACAGAGTAAAAAATGTACCATTGAGAGCACTGTAATATTTCAGAAGAGACAATGCAAGTTCTTTTAATATTTACTGTGAAAAAAGACTAAATGACACACCAAAACACACACTGCCCCTATGAGCCACTTTCCTCCTGGGCCCTGGGCAAATGCAAATGCTGTTCTGAAGCTTTCTCTGTCTGGGATGGCCTTTCAGTGGCTCTTCATGAGCTGTTATTACTGCTCACATCTTCAATTATTCTTAGCAGTGACCTTTCCTCAGTGGTACCCAGAAGAACAGCCCTACATCATCACAGCCGTGGAATTAGTCATCAGATAAGTTAATAGTATTTTCATCACAAAGCAATTCCTTTATTTAGTGGTGAACATGCTCAGACTGATTACATGGAAAGGAAAAGATGTAATTTTTTTTCCTCTAAGTGCAGAAAGGACAAAGTACAGCCTTGCATAGGGAGAAATAATAACACAGATCACAGCTTTCTTGTGCTATTTTGCCTGTTTAGTGCATCAATCCATACATGTTGAAGGGCAAGTGATGTAAAGAAGGTAATTGAAGTACTAATATGTACTGTCATTGAGGCTCCAGTGGCAAATCTCAGCTGTAAGTTTGGTACTGACAGTTTTCCTAGTGGAATTATTCCATAGTGGATTATTCTAGCCAGAGTAGTATTTCAGTACACAAAATCAGTGTGTATGAAAAAGGATTGAAAGATGAGGAAGTGTTAGCACCATATGGCAACACCTATGGGAAATCTTTCCAGACTTTACTTTGGAAACTTTCTGTGTAAAGGATTGCACAGTCCTCCAGGTAACCACTGCAGGGATTTCTTTTGTCATCTTTATGACTGTTGATTTGGATTAGAGTAAGGCCTGGGTTTTTCACCAGGGATCAGTGCTCCATTGTACCAGGCTTTGTACATGCACAAAATTAAAAAAAAAGAAAAAAAAAATTAAAAAATCAGCTCTCGAGAGTTTACAGTATTACAAAAACATCAGGTACCTATTACACTCCAAAAGGTGGAGCAAAGAAAGAAGATCAAAGCTTAGTACTTTTTATGTTGTCGTATATTTATCTTGCTTTCTCTCTTGGAAGAAAAGCCCCTTTAGTATTACATGCCACTTCAATATTATTTTTGACCACACTGATTTACTTTTCTCTCATAGTTAAATTACTATTCCAAGCAGTTGTTGATAAATCACCACAAGAGTTTGGAACAGAACAAAAGAGCAGAGGAGAAAGGGGTTAAGAAGGGGGATTTAAAAGATAGGGCTGGGGATTATCCAAATTTTTTATCACAGTGAATGTCAAAATGAAACTAAATAAAGAAACAGTGGCATTTTGACATGCAAGTGATAGGTTTTGCATAATGAATATATACTTGTACATGTGTGTACACCTACTCACCTGTGTAACCCCAGAGTCTGGAAACTGAGAGGAACTCTGCTTAAAACCTGAGATCAGCTTAAAGTACATTTTCCCCATCCGTTCTTGCAATTTTGTGTAATTCTAGATGTGCTAAGCACACACGTATGGCAGACAGCTGAGGGTGTGTTGGGTAGATCACAGCTTCAGCAGGCTGAGCACATTTATCTCACACCTCTATTAGTGAGAGGAGTGCCTCTCTCAATCTGATGACTTCTCCCGTCATTTTGTGCAGGAAACCTTGTTTGATTCTTCCTACCAATGAGTTCAGATTATCATTTGTTATTGTTGTCTTTTTTTTTTCAGTTAGAGCTATCCCAGTTTTGTGAGTTGAGCACTTTTAAAATGTAATTCTTGGGCAGTATTTCCTGATCCCATTAGAGGGAACTAAACATGTGCTCACTATTAAGAGTCATTCACAGCTGGGGCCAAAGACCCATCAAGGCCCAGCCTGTGCCCAGCATTGCCATGCCCAGCTGTTCCCTTGTTCCTTTCTCTCACCAGCAGAGGGTGAGACCCTTCAAGGCCTCCTTACCTGGCCTAGCAGCTGAATCTGAAAGAAACAGATAAATGTGGAGTGAACTTTCATTCTGGATTATTAAAAGTGTTAATGATCATCAGCTTTTGATTAAAGACACACACACACTGGCTGGAATTTTGTGATGGGGCAAGGTTGTTACGGGCTTCAAATGTGAGGAGATGGTAAGCACTTACATGAGAGGTGTAGGAAGAAAGTGAAAGGAGAGGCAGAGGACCCTCAACAACAGAATATATTTAGAAGGTTTGTATTTTCCCAGTTTCTGATTGAAAAGTTGATAAGTTCTTGCCTATTGTTAGTTTTCTTGTTTTGGTGGTTGTTGATACAGAGGGGTTATGAGCTACTTTTTAATTTTAATTGGGAAAAATGCTTAGAGACTTTTTGGCATTCTTGGAAGAGACGTTGAGTGTAAAATCATCACGAGTTGGTTAACTGGAGGAGTGGACAGAGAAATAAACATAATATCTATTTGAATGATTGTCAAGTTTTCAAAAAATATTTTCCTGGTAAGAGCTTTTTTCCAGCTTCTTGTAGATGAAGTTCAAGTGATTTCATCTGGTGCTTTGACTGTCCTAACCTTCAGAGGCAGCTCTCATAAATCCAAACAAGCAGTATATTCCAGTATGATTTAAAATTTCCTACTTTTTCTTTAGGAGAGCAGAACTGCTGTCTACCTGATGAAAAGAAGGAAGGGAGTAGTTTTATTAGTGTCTTACGAGAAGAATAACTTGACAAAGAGATTTAAATTTTTAGCTCCTGTACTTGCAACAGTATTTTGTGATTATGTAGTGCTGCCTGTCTGAGCAGCAGTACTGGAGATGGAGGGTAGAGGGAGAGGAAAGAGGCAGATGATTTTTCAAGGCCCTATGGAATCTCTTTTTTTTGGATATTTAATGATGTATCATGTAAATGTATTGTAATATACAATATATTGACCTGCTTTGCCACTACTCAGATGTGGGGATCATGCAAATGTTAGTGAAGAGGTGAATCTTCAATGCAAGTTAAGGAAGAAACCTCTTTGAATTCAACATTTAGCAAAGGAGTGTTGGATAATTATGTGGAGAACTTGTCTGTTCAGGGCTGCTGTGTAAAGTGAGATTGGGGATTTAGATTTGGCATGTTGTTGGTTTTTTTGTAGGTTTATTTTTTGGGGGAGGGAGTGTTTGAAAGTGTTGTAACAACAGTTTATGTGTGTTGGGAGATGATCTGTGACAGGGAGATTTTGATAGAAAATGCAAGGTAGTTTTGTTCCCATAAGGCATGAACTGAATTAAATGTATTTTGGAGGCGATACCACTTCACTCTTCAGTGGTGACTTATTGTCACCATTACTATTAGTAGGAAGATGATATTTAAAATGAAATATGGTGCTTATTGTCCCAGCAAATAAAAACAAGAGATAAATTAGTAGCTAAATTAGCATGTTGACTGGTTGGGTGAAATATGCATAACAATCAACTGTAGCAATAAATAACTTGAAACAAAATATTTTTCAAGGAGTTTTGGAGGTCCTTGTCTATTTTAGAGTAAACATGCATGGATACAGTTTGCCATCCATTGACTTTATTAATTTGCTCTCCAAGACAAGGAGAACAAAGGTTTACAAGTCTAATTGCATCAGATGCCTTGCTGCAAATCAAATAACAACTGTTATTAAAAGAGAAACTAAAACATGATAAAATCAGTTTTCTTTTGTGCTTTTCGTGGAAAACATATTCGTCAATAAAGCTAAATCAGAGTTCTGCATAGAGGTAGCTTGGCTGTTTATTTCTTTGTACGTAAACAGGTTCATTTTGTTGATCTCGTATCTGTATTTTTCTGCTCTGAGACTATCAGTATATTATGGGATGGCCTCATCAGGCAGGTTGCTGCAGGCAGCAGGTGGCTGTAATCCCAGCTCCCAGGTTCTTCAAAATTAGCAGAGTCTGGGTGAACCAGTCACTGTTCTAATAAACCACTCCACCTGAAATATTCCTGGCTGAAATTTGTCATCTGACACCTTTTGGATGTACAGCACGGCAGGATGAGAAATCAATTACAAAATTCTGCAGCACTGGACACACATATTTCAGACTTCTGGCTTTAACTTCTTTGTAATCTCTTGGGAAAACAAGGCAGAGAGATTTAACCAGGGATTTTTTCCTCATTATAAAAACTTTCCTTCAGAAGAGATAAATTCACATTTCTGAAAACAGGAGCACTGAAGTATACCTTTCATTTGTCTAGGTTACATTAGTGCTTCTTTACCTTGTTTTATTATCTTTCTTTTTTAAGTGATCACAACTATGTTTTTAGTCAGACTATGTGCTGTACTCTCTGAGGTGTTTTGGTCACTGCTTGTCATTCTCATCTGCTCTTTAGGAGTCAATGTGCAGTTAAAGCATCCTTCTGCTTTGCTGGCTCAGTCAGTACCAGGGCTGCAGTCAGACATCTTCAGGAGTTTTCAGACACTGTTTCAGGTCAAATGGTTGGTTGAGCAGACTTGTCTGGAGCAAAGTCCTACACATCTCAAAACCATGTTAGAAACCACAGTCTGTGTACTGTGTGGGCACGTGCCATTCTGCCACACTCTGCTTGCAGAAGCTTTCCCGGTCTGACACTTCCCTTTCAAAAGGTACCAAATGTATATCCATAGTTTGCTGGGTGAAAGGATGAGAGAATTCTCCTATTGGTGTTAATATTGTAAATCTTCTTAAGGTTGTGTGTTTGTGGTCTTTGCAGGCAGGTGTGGGATGAATGTAAGGGACTCTGCTGGTGCTCCAATATGTCTTGAGTTCGTGCAGCTGGGCTTGCCTCGCTCAGGCCTGGCACTGTGCTAATCAATCCTGCTGAGACACAGCTTATTAGCTCAGGCTTAATGATGTGCTAATACAGTTACCTGCTGGAAGGCTGTGCAGGCACACATAAGTCACTCTATCCTCCCCCCTCCCCAAACTTTTCTTTTAGCAGGGTTAGCAGCTAGGTAATTCACACTCAGAGAGTCTTGAACCTTTCAGTTCTTTTTATAAAAAAAGCTTACTTAATCCATTTGACTCTCTGATGTACTCTGTGCTCTCATGGAGATAGGACAGCTGTGGAGAGAGGCTTTGCTCATGTGTTTAGATGCGTGAAGCTCCTGGCTGTTTTGTCTTTTGATGCAAAAGTGTGAAACAGTTCAAGATTTTTTTATATCTCTAACTCTTTATAAACTACAGATATTTTCCTGAGAAGTTAAAAGGCTTAATTGTGAAAATGTATTCTCTAGGGCAGTTTCTGTGCTTAAAATGCAGCTTTATTCCATGGATTTTATCCAGTCCTAGCTCTTTATCTTTGTCAGAAAATAAAGAAACTGCTGGTTGTGTTAACCAAGTGTGTGCCCTCAAGAGTAGCAGGATATTTCAGGCTGCTGCTCTGCTTGGTCCTTGTCCCTGTGCCCCAGAGCAGGGACACATCTTGCCCACTTTTCTGCAGTCCTCACAAATATCAGCAGGAGTTGGTTTTGTCTAAGGGTAGAAGGGATGATCACTAGTGTGTCAGTACCTGCTCAGGTGGCACTAAGCACCAGGGGAACAGAACAGTTCATCTGTGAAGATGTGTGGAAGTGAACGAGCTGGGCTTGCCAACCTGGATGCAGTTTCTAGGGTGAGGGGTGGAGCTGGTGCAGCAGCATGTTTTGGAAAAAAATTCCTGCTTTAAATGGAAAAAATCCTAGGATCTTTTTTACAGACCTGTGCTGATTTTTCAGCTGTCTGTGAGGGATCATGTTGTTGGTAGGCATTGCTTAAATTTTAAGCTTTTCTCCAAGGAGTTAATACTTCTGATCAACTATGCATGGTCAGTGGTTGCTGTTACTAAATCCAAGCCTAATTTGAGCAATTTATACCTGATTTCTAGGCTTGTCTCACCTCAGTAGCAATGTCATTAGGAAGTTTCTGGTTTCTTGGAGTTTGTTTTTGTAGTGTGTTTTTGTTGCTGTGGTATAAAAATGTGTTAAAAATTAAGAGAACATAAAGTTTCTCAAATAAAAGAGAGAGACAAGCATAGAGAAAACTGAACCCTCAGTGGAGGAATGAGGGGAAGAGCAACACTAAAGATTATTCTGGATATAGCCTGTTAGTAAGTGCTGTTTAATCAGACCTGTTCTGGACTTTCTGTACTGCCCAATTTAGACTCCCAAGGCCAACCAAATGTCTGACTCTTGCTGAGCATTTACTAGGTCTTCAGTATGCACTAATTATCCACAGTTTGAAAGCTGTGTTAATTTTTACCTTTCTATTGTGTTTTTTAGGCTGCCTGTTTGAAGATGACCTTTGCAAATCTTTTGAAATCTGTGTAAATGGTAAGTCTTCAATATTTTGTTTGCTGATTACTCTGTCCTCCACTCCAGTTGGTACATGCTTGATTCAATAAACCAAATTTATATATGAATGAGAAGGAGAGGAAAGAATAGAAAAAGATATCAGGTATGACTCTTCTGGTCAGCAGTCGGGGGAAATTTAATAGATTTAAAAAATAGATAAATATTCTCTCAACCTTGAGCAACCTCATCTCCTTTTATGTGAAATAGACTGTAATTAAATTAAATACTCTGAGATATGGTAACATTTAGTTTGCCTTAATATGGATGAAAATAACTGTTTTGTTACCTTCAGGTTGTTCCTCTTTTTAGGGGATGATGTTGAGTAATTATCAGTCTCCTTTATCTTCAGAAGGTTATGAGTTATTGTACTAAAAAGAAGGTCTCAAAGGGAGACTATAGTTGTTCTTGATTATGCTGCTTCCTTTTTCTGTGATTTTTACTTGAATTATGCAAAAGCAGCTTTCTACTGCTCTCCTTTGCAATTCCTCTTCAGTGAGTCAAGAAAGCCAGCACAATGTATGAATGAGTCTAATGGAATAGTAGGAAAGACTTTTTCTAGTAATAGTTGAGCATTCTCAACTTGCTACATGAAAGCATTTAATTCCTGATGAAGGACAGAGTGTATTTAGAGAGAGAGTTTTGAACTGTTTTAAAATATGTAGATCTGCAATTAAGGGGTTTAATTTTATTTTTAAACTAAATATTGTATATGAAATTTCTTTGTGAGGGTGTGCCATGATGAAGTAGTTTTGTTTTCCATCAAACCCAGTAATACAGGTCTGTTATTTATCAGAAAAATTCCAACTTGTAAAAATTCTGTATTGAAGATTTCCATGCCTGACACCAGGAAGGGTGGTGACAGATTTCTACAGTGGTGCATTTTGCTGACTACCAGTATTTCCAAGTGCCTGTAGTCTTTCCCAGTGCAAGTATATTTAAGTAGGTTTTATGATAGGGTACTGTTATGTCTGGCAGCCGGTGCATAATGGGGAATTTATGCAACAGATTATAGCAATTTCTGTACTTTAACTGTTGAAGACTTTGCTTTTCCTATAAATGTTACTTCCTACTTCTTGCTCTACCAGTTTTCTTAGTTGAAGATGCAGTTTCTGAAGTCTTAATTTGACCCTCATTAGCATGCAAAATTAACGTATGCCATTGTATTTGAATTCAAAGGGACCTTTTCTGTAGATCTACTCTTATTTTGGCATAACTTGATGTCAGTAATAAATAAGCCAGTTGATCAGCAATCTTTCCTGATGTCTGATCTTTTTAAAAAAACAATACTTGCAGAGATTCTGTCAATGTGTTTAAGGTAACTGCGTAGTATTTCACATTTTTATTGCTGTAACTGGGCAAATGTTGTCTAGAGTGGATTTTAAATGCTGTCCTTGATGCAAATGAAAATACACAATTTTTGAGAAAATTAACAGGATCTTTGGAAGATCATAAAATTATTTTAGTGCTTTGGAAGCACTAAAATACCATCAGAATTTACTTTTTCATACATACCAGAAAGGAAGCAGGACCACTTACTCCTGAGCAGTCCTTCACATTTTTCCTGTCCAAACTGCTACTGATTCAACTGCATCTCTGAAGTGTTTCTGAAATCCTGATATGTTAAACTGTGAGTGCTTTGCTGGGTTGAAAGCTGAGGAACTGAAGTCTGTGGAGGTCTCTGTGCTCAGGACCAGAGCTCATTCTGTGCGTTCCGTGGTCATGAAAAGCTTTGCCTCCTTAGTTGTCACACGAGTGCATATTTCTGAAGTACAGGGTGAAAGTGGGTAAGAAACAGCAGCTCCTTTTCAGTAGCACCTTAGAAGTGCCTGTGATCTGCAGATCTGCTCCTGACTCCTGCAGGAAGGCTGAGTATTTTGATCTGTTTCTCCACCTCCAGCTGAGGCAACTGAACTTACCGTGTTTTCCAAACTAAACCTGGCTTTCCTGCTGGGGGCAGAAGTCACAGTATTTGCTGTCTCATGTCATGTCATCAGCTGGAGACTACGAGTGCATTTCGTGCATCAGACTTGTATGAGCATAACCAAAACACCAATAGCTGAGCTGTTTCATAGCTTAGAAAAATAAAGTACTGTTTAGTTATCCCTTCTTGTTTCTTCTGAAGGGAGACTGTGACTGAAAGGTTTTGATAAATGTTCCTTTGCATTAGTAAAAAAATTGGTGTTAAAAGAATTTTGTTTTATTTTTAAAAGCAATGTAAGGCAGGGGTAATATCTGAGATAAGCAGCATAACTGTTTACATGAAAGATAATAATTGCTTACATCTGTTTAGGTCACATGCCATTTTCACAGGACGAAGTACCTGCTGTAATAATGGTTGTTGACTTTTCTGCTCCTTTCCCTCATCATATAAAGGTGTTTTATGGCTTCAGTGATGGGTTCTCACTTATGTTTGTTTAATAGCTCCAGCAGCATTCATGCAATATTAATTTATTTTCACAAACCTTTTATCAGTTTTCTGAGCTGCTCTGACTCATCAAGTGGTTAAAAAGGAACATATTGTTTTATGTTTATTTTAATGGCATGAGGATAAACCAAAGGAAAAAAAACCCTGAGTTAGTTTTCCTGGACCCTTCCTTTGCAAAGCCAGAATTTTGACAGGTAAAGTGACTTAGATGTTATTTATTTATCTTCTGGTACGTCATTACCTCTGTATTACAGTTGGAGGAACTGACATTTTCCCCCATCTAAAATGCTTGAAGCTTGAGAGATTACAGCTAAAAAAACTTGATATGAAAGGTGAAGCTGTGAGCTGTGAGCTGCAGACCCTAGATAGAAAATCTGGCACACTGTGACTTTGGAAATGTTGGCTCCCCAATAAATGCTGAGAAGCTGTTACAGGTAGCACAGCAAGCAAATAATATCTTAATTAAGCAAGATATATAGAAGGAAAGTAACAATATAAGGAATAGGATTTGCAATGAGGGTGTGTGTAGTGACACAGCTGTGACTAAAGAGGGATATGGCATTCACACATTCATGTAAGTTTTGGCATCTGGGTTAGAAGTTTAAGCAAAAGAGTTTACCTGTGTGTGTATTTTTTCCTTGACAATTATGCCTAGAATGTGTTTGTATGAAAAAGGAAAGAACAAAACATCAGGAAGGAATTTTTAGGTGATCTCTAAGACAGAAATCCTTCACTTACTCTTGAACAGAGCTTGTATTTATATATTAAATGTAGCATGACTAGATAAGTGGGAATATGTCATATTTTGTTTTGCATTTTAAATGATAAGTAAAGCAGTTCATGTAAAACATCAGCTTGTATATCTTCCTTCTTGGAAGGTTTAAACAAAATGGCTTCTGAAAGCAGCAAACCAAAAAGACCAAGTTTTTATCCATTCTTGCGAAATCATGCTGTTGAATTCTAGCAGTGCCATGTGGTATAGATAAAAGCATTAATTTCAAAATAACCTTCACTTATTGGCCTCTTTCCTCCCTTTATTAAACTGTTTGAACTGCTCATTTAGAAGGGTGGCATTCTCTCCTTCAGGTTTAATCTCCAGATATTTAGCTCCAGTAAGCAGCTTTGTGCTGTGTTTTACCCGTGCGTGGATACCGGGATATCTGTGTTCCTATCAACAGAGCCTTTATAAAGCAGGGTGGGTTTATTTCTGAAAGCTGTGGCTGCAGGCCTCCTTCCCTCCTGAAACCACAATAGGGTTCAGGCAGGCACGATCAGATAGTAGAAAACAACTCTGTGAGGCCAAGCAAGAGGAGTTAATTAAATGCAGGCGTTGGCGCATCGTGCCTCGTTAAGCCAAGCCTCGCTGACAAACACCAACCTTCTCCTCGCAAGGCTCGGTCTGATGTCTGCAGCGGTGTTTGAAGATGCTGTGCTGCTGAAAGGCTGGGCAAGCAGCACTGCACAGCTGAGCCTGTTGCTTTATGTATGCAAGCTGCACTTGTAAGGAGGGACTGAGGTTAGCACAGTGTGTCAAAGGCATCCAAGCATTGCAGCACAAAGTCATGAGCCTTTCCACGTCTGGATGTCTCCAGGTAGTTCAGAATATTAAAGCGCTTTCTTCCTCGGCTACACAGCTCCTTGAACATTTGGAATGTAAGTGATTGTGCGTGCTGGTGATGAGCCATAAATGGTAAACATGTGCTACAGATGATAAGGGAGAGAAGTCAGAATCCCTGAAATGGTTTCTTGAACTTAATGTGTTACGCTTTGAGGTTTTCCAGATCATTGCCTGGTAGGATGGGGTTGCAGAGGGAGATACACCTCAGCATTGTTTAGCTAACAGATGTCTGCAGCTACCTCTGCATTTGCAAGGCATTGCTCTTCAAAAGCCATCAAATTTTTGTCAAATGACACTATAAATCTGAGCCTAAGCCTTCTGAACCTTTCCAGTGAACATCAGTGCTTCTTATAACGAAATTCAGACTTCTGAGGAGTAACACGAAGTGGTGCCTCTACATGCTCTTGCTTTATTGTGTGCTCAGGGAGTTTCTGTGCCTTCCAAGGGTATGGAAAGGTTATTCACAAATAACTTAAATCCTAATACCACCTGATGTCATTCCTAACCTCAGTTCTGAAGTTAATTGGAATTTGTGTATGTTTGGAGTAAAAAGCTGACCAATTGTTTAAATATAAGGATTTACTTCCTGTGGTTCTTCCATACCAGTCGCAGGAAATACTGATTTTTTTAGTCAGACACTTTACTTGTTCAAAGCATATTTTAAAACATTATGTCAGAAGAATGTCAGAATCTTGGTACTCAAGAAGGAGTAAAGTTTAAAATTTGCCACTGTGTAATGGTAGCCTGAAAACCCACATCTTTACAAGTATTTACACACTTCAACTGAAATCAAGAGTGAGTTAACACCTAAATACTCCTGACAATCTGTGGCTATGAGGATGGTGTTTTATTTATTAGGAATATTTTACATTTCTTAAAGAAATACTCCTTTTGAAAGATTTCTGTGGAAATAAACACCAGCATTCACTGAGAGGAGCACTTCCAACACTAATGTCGAATATTTCTGAGCTATTTGAAGTATTGAAGGTGAAAAATTAACATTTTAAGTTTTACCATGAGGTTAAAAATGTCAGTGCAGTGATGACTTCATCTACTTTACCTTGAAATATTGTTGTGGCTTTTTTTTTCCTTATTGAAGAAAATCATAGAATCATAGAATCAGCTCAGTTGGAAAGGACCTCTGAGATCATCAAGTCCAACCCTTGATCCACTACCCCCACAGTTACCAGACCATGGCACTCAGTGCCACATCCAATCTCTTCTTAAAAACCTCCAGGGACGATGAATCCACCACCTCTCTGGGCAGGCCATTCCAATGCCTGATTACCCTCTCTGTAAAGAATTTCTTCCTTACATCCAACCTAAACCTCCCCTTGCAGAGCTTAAGCCCCTGCCCTCTTGTCTTACTGATGGCTGCCTGGGAGAAGAGACCAACCCCCACCTGGCTACAACCTCCTTTCAGGTAGTTGTAGAGAGTGACGAGGTCTCCCCTGAGCCTCCTCTTCTCCAGACTAAACCCCAGCTCCCTCAGCCTCTCCTCACAGGACTTGTGCTCAAGTCCTTTCCCCAGCCTGGTTGCTCTTCTCTGGACCTGCTCCAGCACCTCAATGTCCTTCCTGAACTGAGGGGCCCAGAACTGGACACAGTAGGCCCATCTGTCTTCCAAACTGTATTTGTATCTCGTGTTTGCCTTGATGTGGTGTTAAAATAGCTACCTGTGTGACAGTGGGGTAGAAACGCCCAGCACAGCTGGCATTAGAACTAGAGGAGGGAGCAAGGGGAAGTTACACTCTTCTCCTTAGGGAAAGATGCTTAGCATGGTAATGCAACCATGGTTATCCACCACCCCAGCTGTCACTGAAAGCTTTATTGTGGGGTGTTGTCCATGGTGCAGAATCTCAAGGTGTAGCTCCTGCAGGGCAGAAAAGCATCACTCAGACTTCACTGACAGTGTGCTATTCAGCACCAGCTATGAGAGGCAGCTATAAATCTACCACCAGCCATAGGTAATCCTTTGTATCCTGCGTCCTGTGCCAGGAAATAAGTCTTGGATCTACTGGGTGCTGTATTTCATGTAGACAGACATCCTGTTTTTTGGAGCTCAGGCAAGAACACTGCTGTGTTGTCACATGGAAACTTTAATTTCTCTCTTTGTATTTTCTTGCTCTGAATATCAGCATTGGCTTTCACAGAACCAGGGCAAGCACTGTAAGGAAACTTGTTTGACCGGTGTGTTTTTGAGTGATTTTGGGTGAATTTTGGGGTTTGATTCAAGAAGTTTGATTAAAAGACCCCACCTCCCCACCTGCAGGTTGGAGGAGTGCAGGTCATATGTGTGGGATGGGACTATATCACTGGAGAGTAAACAGTTACCTGGTATCTCTCTCTCTTCAAAATTATACATCTATGGTGATAAGGTGGATGCTGGTTATGCCAGCATGCCAAATGTATCATGAAAATATATTTGATTATTAGAGATATTGTCTTTATCAGGTATCTTGTCAGCGAGTGGCTGACTCTTTTTTGGTAAGGTACCTGGTAGCTGTTGGCACATTCATTGGACATGTTCAGAGATGTTCCCTATTTCATTACTTAATTACACTGAAAAAAAAAAAATTACCCTTTGAGAGCCCATGGAAAAGTACAGCCTGTTTGATAAAGGCATTAGGGAGTCTCAGCAAGGTTTGTGCCTGATGAATCATGAAACGCGAGAGCCTGAAAAGGACAGTGTGGCCTGTAGAGAAGAAGGGAACACCAAGGGATAATGTTCTGGCAATGAGGTGGAAAGCAAATGAATCCTGGTTGGGAGTGACACTGCAGCAGTGTGCCTCTGCTCCAGATCCATCATACTTTGTCTTCTTTTGTCAAGGGACGGTCAGAAGTCTTGTGGTTTACTCCATGATTAAGATGTTTGAGTTATCACTTTTGAAGGACAGTTTTTTTTCTTTAAACTGTTCCCCCTTACCTAAAAGACCAAGCCAAAATACCAGCCAAAACAGTGCATAAAAATTCTTATGAAAAAAGAATTGTAATAAAAATTGTCAAAAGAGAGAAGATGGGAAATTGGTGAGTTGGCAGTGGCAGCTACACAGAAATACTGCAATTATGGAGCATCTTCAGGCTTGAATGAGATATGACTTTTTTTTTTTTCTTTTTTTCTGGTGTTAAAGGATTCCTTCTGCTCTTGCATTTGATTGCTTAAAAATGCGTGTTCCAAAAATGAAGTGCATAACTTCAGATCTACTTGCTTATTTTGGGTTTTATCTACTCTCTGTCAGACTTGAAACTGTGGTGTTTGCCTTTGTTATCCTAAATATCAGTAGGTGATCATTGTCTCAGCGTAGCAGTGGTTAGCTGGGTTAATTACATTAATTACTGAGGTACTTTGGTATTTAACAGAGGCATCGATGGGTGTGTCTAAACGAGGGCACACTGGAAAACTTTGAACCCATGCCCTGCCTGGGAAAATTGTGCTTTTTAAAATAGTCACGCTGCTTCTGTCCTTGTGAAAGCTTCAGTAGTCCTGTCTAGTAGCACATATGCTGAAGATGTGGTATCAGGAACCAAAGAATGTATTTCCAAAATGTACCAGTTTTTCAGGGTCATTAATGAACGACTTTTGACTGTTCACTCTGTGTTTTATTGGGTGTGTGGGAGGCAAAGTCGTAGATTTACTAAACGTCTCCTAAATAACATCCTTCTGGGTGATTCTTTACAGTTAAAAGGTTTCTTTGTTCAAAAGATTACTTTTTTTTTCCTTATTTTTCTATCTTTTTTTTTCTTCAAATGTTCTGTTAAAACCTTTCGCCCTATTTGCTGCCCAAACTGCACATCAGTTGAGTGCTGTTACATACCAATAATCATTTCATGAATACAGGTTTGTTTCTGACTTCGTAGCATTTGACAAGCACTTGTAGTTTTTTTACTCTCAGTATGCCTTTAGACAGTAAACACAATAGGAAAAAAAACATTTATGGCTTGCAGGGGGAAGATGTGGTCCTGGGGAAGCAACTTCTCAGAGAATATAGGAGGAATGAACTGCAAAACCCAATGGCCTGGATCACCTGGAAGTGTGTCTACCTCAGCAGAGCAAAAGTGATAGCAATCTTCACATGAAATAGGGACATACTTTTTGTCTGAAGACAACTTTTATGTAAAAAATATATGCAATACTTACTAACATCCATGATAACATGTAAGAAGTTAAGGAGGAGGGTCTTACTTTATAATATTCTAAATGAGATGCAAGTTTATGTGCACATGAAAACCATAAACATATAATATGCCAAAATACCTTTCAGTTACTATGATTGTTTTAAACAGATTAACAAAACATTTGCCTTTTTAAAAAATTATTTTTAAATAAAGAATGCAGAAGATTTATCCCGAGTTGTGTCCCTATTACTGGAAGTCCTTAATTTGGATTGCTTTGGTCCAAAGCAGAACGTTCATCTGAAGTGAACTAGAAAATATATACCTCTCTTTATTCTAATGCTTAGAGCTAATGCTTTGTAACAAAGAGCAGTGAGAGGCTTTTATTGTTGTATGTCCTCATTTAATAAATAAAAACAATCTGAAAGTGATCTAATCATAGCACTGTTGATTAACAGGTTAAGAAAAGTCATTCTCTATTATATGCCATTCCAAGACTTTAATTTAAACAGAATTTTCCTTCATGTCCCACAACCTCCATGGCAACGGCAACAAAAGTTTCTCTACAGGCAGACAGAACAATAAATATATTTCATGGCCCCAAACTATTTCTTGTAATTTGGTCCTTTACTGTAATAGCTTTGGCTGCTCCTCTGCGTAAGTTGAGAATATTTGGTTGCTTTTCCTGCTGCATCAGCATGTTCCTCTGTTGCCCTGTGGCAGGATCAGCGTGATTTAAGAAGGTTGGTAACAGCTGTAGGTGTCAGGGCCGAGCAAGGGAATACAACATTTAATGTTTGGACTCTTCACTCTTCAACGAACAATGTCTGTCAAATGGAAAATGTTTTCATTTTTAATGTAATGCAGTAAACGTTTGTGCTAATAATGAATTTGCAATATTATGATACAGTTGAAAATGTGTGCCTAATTTGCTCAATTTAATATTGACCCTTTTAAGATTTTATTTAGTCTTTCAACTGCATTATCTCACAGAGTCCTTCAGAGATTAGGCTACACCATCATATTTTTTTTTTTCCTGGAAGAAACAGGACAGGTATGATCATGAACAGCTGCACACTGTGCAATTTTTCAATGGCATAAATGACTACTTTTAGCCTTATCTATCTGTTATTGAACTGCAATTGATGCTTCCTCTATCATAAACTCTATAATAGATGAGAAAGAGGTCTATTATCCAACCAGAAACTATAGTGTGCTGGTCAAGAAATACAACTTGAGGGGAGTTGAAAACTAATGAGACCTTCCTTCAGATTTCTTCTTTGTCCTGTAGTCCTCTCTCTTTACATCATGCTGCTGTATCTCTATTCCTCTGAAGTTCAGATAGAAAGGGTGTTGAGGGACAATCAGATGGATGGACTCTTGGATGCTGACACTGCTAATAGTTTCATAGTTTATTGGACACTTATAGAAGGCAACCTGCAATACCCAGTCACGGTGGAAGCAGTTTAAAGGGCTTGTGGATTTACAAAATTAAATCAATTTGTTTCCTTTGGAGGTGGAGTGGTTTTAAGGGTGGCAGGTTTGTTTTTAAATTTTAATTCTTTTTCTAGCTTTAAGTAATAAACTACACTGCTACTTGTTTACTGTGACTTAAAAAAAACACAACAAAACCAAATCTTTCCAAATTATAATAGTCTTCTGCTAGTCTTCATATTTAATCTCTTATTCTAGATTGTTGTTTCACTTCCAAGCTAGAGATGTGTAGATTTAGTAGACTTCTACAATAATTAAGACTTCCTTCTTTGCTGACAGCCCACCTTCATATTAATGGAATTTTGCTCATGTCTTATGCTGAGTATTCAATGGAACAAACTGTTCTTTCAGTGACAGCAACTGTTAGAATAAGCTTCCTCTCAATTTTTACCTATAATTTTGATGGTTTGATGAAGGATTGTTTTGTAGATATTCGATTTTTTAAACTCTTCCACTTATTTCTTTCTTAGTTAAAAATTTTCTGTGGATAATAGTTGGGAAAAAAATGGATCAATATGTTCAATGAAAGATAATGTAGTATTGATACACAGTTAAGAAACACCAGTCCTATTCTGTCTCAAATTCTTTTTTTTTTTTTTTCATTTCAATTTTGTTATGGTAAATTTAACTTTAGATGTCAAACTTCCATGCAGTGTTTTTCTTACAAATGCTGAGGTTTAGTCTAATACTAAGATTTCTTTTCTGCATTTCAAATAGGGTCACTGCTTTTGCCTTGAATGTCCAGGGGATACTCTTTCTGCTCCTCCAGTTAGAGCTCACCCACTCAAACTCTGGAGCCAAAAATTACTGTAACTGAAGAAATGGAGAGCTCTGAAAGAAGTTTGGGCAGAAAAGAATCTCTCTTTCAGCACTGTTTGGCTGAAGGGTGGAGTTCTCAGTGGCAAAGGGTTGATGGACGTGTTTAAAGTTGCAATACAAATTACGAATCTGTGTTCACTACAAAGGGAAGCAGACAGTGCCCATTTCATGTCCCCAGATCTCTTGCCTTGCCAATTAGAATCACACCTTCCTGCTGGGCTTTATTTCAAGTATCTAAAGAGATTTATACTGGTCCCAAAATGTTGGTTGTTCCTTGCCCTGCCTGCTCCCCTCACCCTACCTCAAGGAATAAGGTCATTGAGTAAGATTATTTTCTTGTTTCATGAAATATTACCCTTCACACATGATGCCAAAAAGAGTTACTGTTTTCAATGTATTTTCTTGGCATGGTAATTGAAAATAAATTATGACTGGAATAGAGGTTAACAGCATATTTTAGAAGGGAAGACAGCTGGGGCTTCAAAAAGGCTATTTCATCTCAAAAAATCTGTCGAAAGAATCACTCTACCACAAAGAATCCTTTTTCTATCCCCAAGCATCTCTTGGCCAACACATTAACTAACTCTTAAGTTCTGAAGATGCCATACTGTGCTGCTTTGGGCTGGGCTAGAGTTAAATTTCTTTGTAGTAGCTGGTGTGGGGCTGTGTTTTGGACTTGTGCTGGAAACAGTGTTGATAAGAGGGACGTTTTAGTTGCTGCTGAGCAGCATTTGCACAGAGCCAAGGCCTCTTTTGCTTCTTATGGGACCCCACCAGTGAGGAGGCAGCAATAAAGGTTGGGAGACCACTGGAGTTTGGGAGGGGACAGAGCCGGGACAGCTGACCCCAACTGACCCAGGGGATGTCCCACATCACGTGGCATCACAGTCAGCAATAAACTGGAGGGGAAGCTGGTGGGGAGGCTGCTGCTCAGGGAGTGGCTGGGCACTGGTCAGTTGGTAGTGAGAGGTTATTTCCATGAGCATCGTCTCTCTTGGGTTTTATTTCTCTTGGGTTTGTACTTTTTCTTTTCGTTGCAATTTATTACTATTTTATTTCAATTATTAAACTGTTTTTATCTCAACCCATGAGTTTTCTCACTTTCACCCTTCCCATTCTCTTCCTCCTTGCTGGGAGGGTGGGCAGTGAGCAAGCAGATGTGTGGTGCTTAGTTGCTGGCTGAGTTAAACCATGGTATGATTTTCCAGGGAATTTCTATGGTTTGTGGAGTTAGTGTTATGGGTCCTTCCTGCTTTACTTAAACAAGATTCCCACAAATGCAGATCAGCTGGCTCAGATAGTACCTTGTGCTTTCTCCCCAGTTAAGGGAGGAATGGCATCATTAGTTCTTCCCAGACCAAAGGAAAGGATGGCTGAGAATTCGAGGGCTAAGGTTTCTCTTCATTTGTGTACTGCAGTACAGGAGTTTAAATATTTCCCTTTTTTGACTTGAATGTCTCTATATTAGATGTAAACAGGAAAGGGGCATTTGTTAATTAAGCTGCAGTAAGTGCAAATTTCAGTGCCACTGCAAACTGCCTTTTAAGAACCATGACAATGACATTAAACATTTGCTAAACAAAAGCTGCTCCTGTATGTCATGCAGTTCACATCCTGTTTGCTATTTAAAAGTTGTTGGCACAGGTAGAAAATGTTTTTTTTGAAAACAATGAATAAATAGAACTCTCTCGGCCTGAAATCAGCTATTTTCAGAAATACAGTTTTAGATGGAAAAACAAGAGGAGGGATAAATAATTTTTTCCTACCTTTTCTTGCCTTTTTTTTTTTTTTTTTTTTAATGAGCTGATGCATTTCCATCAGCTGTTAGGATTTTATGGAGCTGCAGCTCTTATCTGAACCTGCTTCTTCAGGCAGAAAAATACTTTATATTCACATGAAAATAAAATCTGTTCCCTTGTCACAAAGGAAGCTTTCAAGGAGCCATTTATAGAGGTCTCCTGCAGGACATTGGAGACCATGGTATTGAGTCTCTGTGTGCATCACAGAGGTGGAAATGTTAGTTCCTAGGACAGTGACCTGGAATAATCTCTGCCCTCCACATGGTAGCTGGTCATCTTGCAGTAACCAGGAGAAGAGCAGGAGTGGTTTTAGTCCAAATGAGTATCCCAAAGTTTAGGCAACAGGATGTCAGTACATATACTACAGAGAAAGCTTTTGGATTCGAATCCATACGCAATAGCAAATCCCCTGAGGTTCAAAATTGTACAAAAGTAATTGGCTATGAACTACCTCTTGTTTTCAAAGTTCTGCAAAACTTGGTGTCATCCTCGATTCATGTCCCCTAGATTGTTCTTCATGTTCTTTGAATTATGCAGGAATTGCTCTGCAGTCTGTGTGCCCCAAGCTTACTCTTTTGCTGGAAAAAAATTGCCTGTTACAGCTATATAATCAATGACATAGTCTAAAATCACCCCATTAAAGGAGAAAAAAGTGCAAACAATGTGAGAAAACTCATATATCTCTTGTATAGTAAGATGATTATGATGATGTGTGAGGTTTTCTTGGTGGAAAACACAAATTAATGCAGGTAATTTATTTCAAAAAGCATTATCCTTCGCTAGACAAGGAGATTTTGTAGGCAGTCTAACACACTTGCAGAGGAGCAGAGCCATATGTCACTGCAGCAGCGTTGTCCTTTGGCTTCAGTGAAATGAGAACGAGAAAGATTTTATTGCTTTGGGTGTTAATACCGGTCATAATCAAGATGAAACTGAATTATCCACAGTATCAACGTGTGAGATGCTGCAGTTCAAGTGGCAGCAATTTTGTGGGGGAGCAGATTGATTTGTTTGTGCAGTTTGCTGTCTGTGCCTGTGAGCTGTGCTGTCTGCGCCGCTGGGGTCGTGGTCGGGGGAGCCTCGAGTGCTGAGGGCTCCCTCTCCCCCCAGGAGCAGCTTCTGGGAAACATCTTCCACAATTACACTTGAAGAAACTGTGAAGAGTGTTGATTAGTGGCCATTTTTACAGGAGGTGGGGCTTTAACAACTCAGTTTTGTCTTTTGTTGTTAACAATGTCTTAATCAACTTCATACTCAACTGAAGAATGCAGCTCCTTCTGACAAAGGCCAAGATGATGATGATGAGATATTCTGACTTCAGTTGCCCTTGCAGCAGTTTTGGCACTGGGGACAAGGCCAGTAAAAGTTCTGGTTTGCTCTTTTCACCTGGGCTCTGTCCTCCAGAGCTCTTCAGCTCAGTGTTGTTCTGCATCCAGCCATGCTGTCCTTGCCTCATCAGAGCAAAGTCTGACTGTGACCTTCCACCTTTTCCCCTTGCCATAGGCTGGGATGCTCTCTGTAAGCAGCACTTGCTGCTTGAGGGAAGGGCAGCTTATTTTTTTTTTTTTTTTTAACAAATCAGGTGCAGGGATGCTGAAAATGGGATGAATGGGGGAAGAGAGATGCTTCAGGACTGTGGAGGGAGCCTGGAGGCACGAGATAGAGGGAGAAGTGAGGAATTCCAAAGGTCATAAAAGGCAGGGGACATCTTGGCTTTCCCCATCCCTCCTTCCCATAAACACCTTCACCCTTCCTTGCCAGGGTGTCACCAAAAATGAAATTCAGTTTTGCCTCCATAGCTGAGGGAACTCTGAAGCACTGCAAGAAGGCTCAGAGTTGGGTGAGGAGAAGACATGAAAAGGACATCTGTGGAGAAGGCCTGATGGTGGAGGGGAAGTGAAATCAGTGTAGATGACTTTTATTTTTCCTTCATCATGACTGGGATAAAGAAGCTGTTTCTGTTTCTCTCAGATTGACTGAACTGCTGCCTTCTGCAGCAGATAGTTGGGTCAAAAGCACAGCAATTGATTAACCCACCAGATCCCTTCCATTGACAGTCCCTTCCATCCCCATATCTGGAGGGTTAATTACTAACCCAAACTAATATTAATTTCAAATATTTGTTATTTACATTCAAAGGAGCCTTCCACACATCTTACTGTACTAGGTCTTGACTTCTGAGTCAAGGGTCAGGGTATATGTGTAGATTATAGGTCTCTAAAAGCTTATATGGACCTGAGAGATATGTAATGTTTAACAAAGCTACACCTCACCAGCAATTTCTAGGGGAAAACAGTAAAAAAATAGTACCTAATGAGGGTTATTGTATGTATTCCAAAATAAGATGTAAATACTCTTTTCTGTAGACAGCCTTTAAGTGTTTGTAATTTATGTTTGAATCAATCAATAATTTATTTTCATTTTAAAATACTGAGTATTTTATTTTCATGTTTTTACAAGGATATTTAATTTTAAAATGGGAAACTTGTCTTTTATGTGGGAAAAGCACAATGCTCTTGGGAAAAATAATTTATAGATTTGGTGCCTAATTTTATTCTGTGAGTCATTCATTTGCATCAAGAGTGCTTGTGTAAGGAAAGGGCTAAAAGTCTTGGTTTACTTGAGGACTGAGTTAACTTCCTTGCCAGAGATTCTGCAAGATCATATCCAAGATAGACACATAAGGAGAAGAAAGTTTCTTTTCCTGAATCTTCCATTGCTTTTGAGGCCTTGTTCTCAGAGAATAGGAAGTAGGAAAAAAAAGTGTCTGAAGTGAGAGCTTTCTCAAGAACACATCAGAAAATGCTGTAACACTCAGCAGTTGGATGGACATCCCTCCTGTTATGCAGGTGTGTTGAGAGGTCAGTTTGGCTTTTTTGTTTGGTTGGGTTTTTTCAGTCAGTCAACACAGGAAAAATTCTGCGATGGGAGGATGTGATTGTCTGTGTTTTAATAACTTTCACCTGACAGTTGTGAGCAGTTGAGAGTCTGTTCAGTGCTGGATAAAGCCAGTGGGCAGGCACAGCGGGTTCATTTCTCTGGCTGCCTCTACTCCTGTTTAGAAGGTGTGGTCTGTTATCATTGTTCTACCCCAACCAGCAGTGGTTCTGCAGCAACTAGATGAATTAGTTAATCTCTAAATCTCATTACCACCTCTGCCTGAGGCACCTGTGAGGTTGCAAGCAGGTACAGCTCTCAGCAGGACCAGCTGGATCAACAGCCCCACAACATCAGGGTCATCACAGAAACTGCTGCAAAGAGAATCGTGACTGGAGCAACATGACCTGTGATTCTGCAAAAAAACCCCAAACATTACTTAAGTAGTAACTTATTCTGTCAGGGCTGGTGTCAGTGTGGTATGTGGAGTGGTATGTGGATGGGTGCCATAAAGGCAGCTCCATTGTTATCATGGGAAATTCTGGATGAACGGATACAGCCAGATGACAAATTCTACTCCAGAATAACCTAACACACTTCTTTACCTGTCCACCATTGTTTCAGTGGCAGACAATATAGAACTGCTAAGAAAGAACATTGCAGGGGTCAATTTACTACTCTAACAAGTTTTAGACTCTTAGAAATACATTCTTTCTCTGAGGTGATCTTGAGTAGCAATAATATGGCTCCAAAAGTATATTTTAGTGCTGGGTTTCTAATACTTAATGTATGTTCTCTTTTCATTCCTGTGGAATAATTTTATTATCAGATATAGTGGCATTACTCCTGAAAGAAAGGAAACCCAAGGAAATTTTCTTGCTTGAGATTAGCCTGAGAGAGCTAGAGATGCTGGTTAATTTGCCATATATTCAGCCATGTACCTTTCCTGTTAAAATTAGTTGTCAGAGAATGGAAGAGAATGGGTGGAACTGGTGTGCAATAACAAGGAGTAATGACATAATGGGATGTGGAAAGCTGATGGATTCAGGTCTAGTTGTGGTAATAGGCAATAGAGGTAGCAAAGAATTTCACAGCTGCAGCAGATTCTGAGAATTTGATAGAACTGGCAGATACCGAAAAGAAGGAAGAACAAAACCATCAAGACTTAGATAAGCATTCAAGATGGCAAAGTTTTTATGTGAGCACTTGCAACTTTGCAAATTTTTTCTGTTTAGAATGATTCAGCATCAGCTGCAAGTGGCAGCAGTGACTGATACTTTATCAGTTGTTTAAAAGTATTCGGATTCTCTTTCTAAGGGCACCGTTATGTCAGCAAAAAGCTTATAAGTTTTCCGGTGTCTTAGAAATAACTTGTTGAAATGCTGTTTTTAATTTTTTCTTTGTGTGTGTATGTGTCCAGTTACAAGTCTTACAATAATGTTTATGCACCTGTGAGCAAAATAAACATGGTGATGTGCAAAAATTCTGAAAGAAAACTGGCATTGAGATGTTTTCCCATGATGGGCTGGGTCTATGCCAGGAACACTCTCTCCCTGTGCCACTCCAGACACATGGCAGGAGGGAGCACGATGTTCCCCCAGGCTTTCAGACTTTGGTGTTCATGAAATAAAGGTGGAATAAGACTGATTATTAGACTGGATTGTGCCTTCTTCTTAACCAGAGGCAGGTTAATGTGGCCATGTGATCTGCATGTGATCTTTGTGCCAATGGAAAGTGTCCCATGTGCTAATCTCAGAAATCTCTGAGCACAGAGCTAAGGTGATACTGGAATTTAAACTCAGTTTAAGAAGTGTCCTGTCCTTCACACAGCTCCACACCCCACTAAGGATCTTGCCCCATGATCAGAAAATCCATAAGCAGAAGCACAAATCCCCATTTTTGCTCCAAGGAAGGTCCTTCTTCCCTCCTGACCCAGCAGAGACCCAGACACAAAGCCCATCTCTGGCTATGAAAGCAGGTTTGCCAGGTTGGCCAGAATTTGGGCTGGGGGTCATGGAATTAATTTGGCTATTGAAGTTTCCCTGAGTTGTGCCTGATGCTTTGCTGCTGGTGGGAGGCATCTCCAAGCTTGGATGATGCCTACCAGGCCAGTGATGGGGCTTTGTGAAATCCTTCTGTGGCTGGAGATGAGCCCACAACACGAGGCCATTGTAGCCATGTTAAGAACAGAGCAGAAGTAATACTTTTCATATATATATATATATATATATATATATATATTTAAACCCCAAACTGAAAACCTTCAAAAAGACTTTTGCTGAATATGCTTTGGGAGCATAATTTGGATCATAACTCTAATTACTGATAGTCAGTCAATCATTTGTCCCTTATTTCAGAGATGTTCCCAGTACATACACAGGTTTATTTTGCTGTAATAATCATGGATGCAGAAACAAGGAATGATCCATTTTCAGACAGCCCAGGGGGATGCAGTGTTCACCTCCAAGAGTGTGGCTTTAACAAACTAATTGATTTTAAAAGGAAAAAATACATCAGTATTTGGTATCTGGAAAATGTAAAGCTAAAAGGACTTGTTTTATAATAATGGTGTATATGGCATAATGGTTATCTTGTATGTGATGACAGTACTGTCTGGGGAGCAGTCACAGCAGCAGAGCTGCCCTGTTTGCTTTGCAGTTCTCTGACCTGCTTATTAGAGGACATTCTTATTAAACAGATGCATTTATATGAGAGGTGTTTAGGGGGACTGTTGTTAAGGGTCTGTCAGCACTTTTCTTTGAATATATGCAAACTGTATTTTAAGTGGCTGCTCATCCTTGGTCAGTAATAGGCAGAATACAGCCTTATATCATCAAAATTTTATGTCTTATTTGCTATTTTATATGAGAAATAGTTGCAAAAAAAAGTAGGAAAAACCTTAAACTGCTGAAATACATCAAGTGCGTAATTTTATAGGTTTCAATATTTTTCTGGGTAGTAGTAGAGGGGAAATGAAATGTTTCAGCAAAATGCGATGTTTTGCATTATAATATAATCATTTAGTGGGGTTTTATTTCATGTTTTTTATTCTAAGATGACTACTTTTATTGAAAGGGAGTTTGTCTAGCAGTACTGTTGGATTGAAAAAAACCCAACAGTTTAATTTTGAAAGAAAATCCTTCCCATGAAATTTAAAATAGCAAACAGTATGTTCTCCCCCAGAAAGGACTGTTCTCTCTTCCTGTTCCCTTTCATTAGTCCCTCCTTGAGTCCTGACCTTTTATTTTCTGCATTAATGCAGCTCTGTCTCTTGGCTCCTCATCAGCCTTTCCCTCTGGTACCCTGCTGAGCCAGGCTTCCCTCAGGAGCAAGTGCAAGAGGAACACACAGGAGCCACAGCTGAAGGCCCAAATATGCCCTGGGAACGTCACTGAAGAGTGTCATGGTGGGTAGGGCTGTTTCAAAAGCAGAATTCACAGCCTGGGCCACTGTGGCAAATCCTGAAACTGTACAAGAAAAGGGAATTTTGAAGCTCGAGTTGTAAAAGCACAACAGACCAGGCACCTCTCCCCACAACTAATACAGCATCTTGGTTCAGTTATTCCAGAGAAGACTTGACCATTTCTGTTGTGTGCATGTTTTTTTGTTTGTTTGTTTGTTTTTAATAGAAAAAAACCTTATTAAAAGACTTTGGAGCTGAGTTCTTAAAACTGGGATTGCCACAGCATGACAGAAATGTAACTTACTTTAAGTGTTCAGTGGCACCTGGAGCAAATGTAGCTGGTAAATCCTCCTGTTGTGTGTGGTTGGCAGTTACTCGTGCAGTGTAGCAAGGGAAGTCTCCCAGAAATGCTTGTCCACCTTAGGAAGGCTGTAGATACATTCATCTTAGTACTGATGTGTTACTTATTGGTAAGTCAGCATGAATAGGTGTAAATTGCTTTGATGTCACATTTTGCTGACCCTGCTCATATCATAGATGAGCAGATGGTATGGAAAACATTTTGTACCTACGCCAGAGAAAGGCTTCGAGACTGAAAAGTAAACCTGGGCCTGAAAGGCTTGGGCACGATGAGCTCACTGTTACCATCTCTGATGAGCTGACTGGAGAACAGCCCAGGCATCACCACTGTGCAGCACCTTCCCTCAGGAGCAGCAAATCCTGCAGAAAGCACTGGCTTACAGGCCAAAAACGTTGGAAAACTGACAGTGAGCTCTGACTGATGTGTAATGTTGTGAGGAGGCTGTGAATTGCCACCCCATCAGTCAGTCACAAGTGCGAAAGGAGGAGTGGATTCAAAAGGGTAATGGGTCATTTTGGCCTTTCACTTGTTTACCACTGCTTTCCTTTTGTCTTCATTTAGCTGGATTTGGAGAAGCTGCAGGTGTGGTGCTGAGTGGGGAAGGTTTGATCATCCTAATGCCCTGATGCTGTAACTGGGTTTTCAGGTTTGGAGGTGAGGATCCAAGTTGGTGCTTTTTGTTAGCAGGGTGCAGGGCTAGAGATGCAGCTCTCTAACAGCAGTCAACTGCTAGGAAAGCAAAAATATAATACAGAAGTGAGTAATTTGATTCATGCCAGCACAAGCATGTAATGGGACAGGTTTCTGCAGTGCCTGTATGTGCATATCAAAAATTAGTTCAGGTGTATACCAGTACAAAGTTATACCAAGTGCATGTGATATAAATCAGCAGAAATAGCGTGTCATAACCATTAGACACCCAACTCAGACCTCACAGGAGACTCTTTACTGCTAAGGCTGTGGGAATTGTAACCCCTGCTTGCATGTGCTCATTTATGGCCGCATCTTGCACTTTATCTTAGATGCTATAGTGGAAATCCACAGGGAAATGCTACTTTTGAATTCACAAAAGTTTTATCCAGCAAGGAATCGATTCATGCCCTCTAGAGCCACATCAAGATGCCTAGTGATGAGCCTTCAACTAAACTATGACTAAGAAAATAGTTCTATAGGGATAAAATACTCTGTGTCATAACACACAGGTAGAAAGGACTGGGTTAAGGAGTGTGACCTGTATAAGTTTTATTCTTTTCTAAGTGTTTGACTGAGCATGTACAATTTTTAGGTGCAATGTTGTGTTTCTGAGAGATACTTTGAAGAGCAACAGCAGTCATACTGCCATCTATATAGTAAAGGCTTTGATTTGCAATGCTTGCTCTGTTAGCAAATAACACATTTGAACCAAATGTAAATGCCTCACAGGTAGTGTTTCCACCTTGCAACTTCCTGATTTGCTTCATGGATGTTCTTCCCTATGAGGATTATAAATTGGTTAATCATCTATGCACTGATGTTGACTGTTGATGTTTCTGTTGACTGGAGAGGATGGGAAGAGACGACAGTAAATAAAACCAGAGCTGTGCAGATCTCCAAATTCCTTAGATTGCAGCTGAAAACACCTGTTGGACAGGCAATTGGGATTATTGTATTGCATATGAAGAAGAAAACTGTAGAGCAGAAGTGAGGAGGTGGGTTGGACTTTTAGCATATATAATATACCTTTATGGAGTCTGGTAAATACCTTAACTGAAATAATGTCTTAGCTCAATCCATCTGAATCCATTCATCTTCATTTAAAATGAGGAAATGAATAGTGCCAAACACACAGCCACTTTTATGTCAAACTTAGATGTTCATTGGTTTTGGATTCTTTTTTGTCTGAACAGGAAAGTTAGAGTAGTGATTACCACAGAAGCATGTAAATTATTAATTCCCTGTCCATTTTATTTTGTAAGTGGCACAAAAATTGACCTAAGGAAACAATACACAGTGTAACATGAGAGGGAAATTAAAAATTAAACTCTTTGTAAGAATTCTGTCCATACTGTGCTACATCCACTAATTTCAGACTTTCTTTTAAAATTTACTATTTGCAAATTTACCTTTGCAAAGTAAGCACACCAAGCTATGTCTGCAACACACAAAACCTTTCTGTTGTTTGTTTTCCAGCAGAATGAAGCTGACTGCACAGGTCTTGAAACTGGAACCTGTGCAGCTGCATAATGCCATAGTGGTGTACTTGACAAAAGCAGCTCTTCCTGGGGGTGAATTTTAGGGTGCAGTTCAGCATTGGGGTGATTCCTGTCTCATCTTCCTCCCCAGCCCCAAGCACCTGCTGCTTTTCTTGTGCCAGAGCTGGTTCCTCTGGTTTCAGAGCCCTTTGAGTTCCAGCAAGTCCTCCTGGTGGATGAGGAACACGCCAATGTAGTTGTGCAAGGGAGGCACAGGCACCCAGAGCAGGCATTTTGGGGAACAGGGACCTGCTGTGTTTGCCATCAGCAATTTTGCCTTTCCTGTCATGCCAAGTGGCTTCCATAGTAGCTCAATTCCACTTCCAGAATTAATCTTCCACACTTTGTGGGCACTTCAGTTTGGCCCTCACTGCAGAGGCCTGGGCCTCTGCTCCCACAGTTCTGCAACCTCAGGTGAAATAATGGAGTTTAATGAACTTGTCCTCTGCATCGCAGTTCATGTGCTGCTGGGGGAAGTGTGGGGGTTGAAATGGTCTACTTTTCCACATTAGAAACTAAATAGTATAAGTGGATAGAAGGTCGAAATCAAATTAATTTAATTCTGGTATTTTTTCAGAGGTTGTAATTAAGAGAGACTTGAGCAATAAATCAAGTCTTTACCATCATTTATTAAATGGGTTTGAGTCAGCAACCTGAAACACAGTTGGGAACAAGTGGAAAAGCTCACCATTATCTGTAATAATAACGTATTTTGACTGGATTGCATTCTTCACAGAGTAAGAGTGTCTTTTTAATGACAGCATTAGGGAACAAGTAGTTGTACTATTAAGAAAAATCTAACTATTTCCAATGAGAGGAGCATTTGTCTAAAGTGGAAACAGAAAGCCTGCATTAAAATAAGCTGGAACTGTTATGCAAGAGTTGAACTCTTTTGTTTACAAACAAGGTACTGGGTTAAACTTTCTCTGCTTTGAGAAAATGTGGGTGTTTAATATTTCCTAGAAATAGACTTTGTTGTTGTTGTTTAGATTTGGAGTTAGGTATGCAAAGTGGAAGATACCCGAAATTCTTTTGAAATCCTTCACCTCACAAGTCTACTTGGTCCCAGAAGAAGACAGACCCAATGTGTTCTATCTGTGTGATCAGTGTTGGACTGGTGGCACAGCTTTGAAGGCTTTATGTGGCTTCCAATCTCTAAAAGTGGAACCTGCTTTTAAAGAGAAAATCCAAAGGTGTAATTAAATTACATAACCATTTTGTTGTGGTTGACTCACTGCAAGGTGTGCTGTGTAGGAGTGTGCAGCTACTTAGCTGACTACTTTTATCTTGCAGCAAATAGACTTGTAAAGGTGTAAGTCTAGTGCCTAAATGGAATTCCTGTGAATTGCAGCTTGTCCAGAGTTTGGGCAACAAAACAGGCCTGAAACTTCAGTAGTGTTGAAATATGTAAATATTTATTTTTAAACTGGATATGGTGGTTTCATTTGAATTTTCAAGAAAGCTTCTGGGACAGCGAGAAGACTCAGGCTATTTGGTAGGGTTGTGTTCAGCTGAGTGCCTTGTTCTGGGAATGAAAAGATAAATCAGTCTCTGTCCAGGCATTTCTGATCTCAGGGCTACTCAGAACTCTAGCTGGGATTTTTACATGTCCTGTGTGGGGGTTGATTGTTTCTGTCTCTTAAAGGTTGGACTGGACTCATCAGATCACTTTGCCATCAACCAACAGTCTTAATGGTAAAGGTTGCTAAGCCCCAGTACAATGATACAATCAAAAACTCCAGGTCCAGGTGTCCCAGTGTGGGAAGTGCCTTCCCCTCCTGATGCCTTTGGTAGGCTCTGGATTGCTTCTTAATGGCGCCAAAAATTAAATCTTGCATCTTGACAAGTATTTACAGGCTGGTAGTCATCAGGCTTCTTTGGAATTACCTGAGCTTTTCTGAAATTAAACCTGTAATAATATAATAAATAAAAACATCTTGCAGGTGATGCAGTGGGTAGCCATGCCAAAGCACAAACTTCTGGAGTAAAGGGTCAGCTTTTTCTCCCCTTGATTTTAATTTTTTTTTTTTTTTTTTTTTTTGAGAGGGATGCATTCTAGCAGCAGAAAGAAGTGCAGATGTACAGTATCATAATTACATTTAGCAAGATTTGCATATTGAATGACCAGGTGTGGGAAGCAAAAAATAAAGAACCAAACACCAAAACCTAAAAAACTCCAACAAACATATGTATAAACATACACATGTTTATGTAAAAATGAAGACATTTTTATTAAGGTATAGAAGCTAAAATTTAAAAAAAACCAATCTCCTTAGTCCTTATTTGTTCTTTCATTTTCAATGAATTAAGTTCCCATGTTGCAGCTTTATTTTGTTCCCAAACAGAGCAAAAGGCTGAGGATCACGCATAACTCAAGAAGGCAGGGATGACACTGAGCCAGAGCTTAGTTCTGCTTTATTCATAATAGAGCTGACAGATAGGAACAAATCTACAGGATGTAATTGCAAATCCTTTAACCAGGCAGCAAGCTGAACATCTGCAATGGAGTTGGCACCTAAATTTAAGTTAAGGCATTAGTTTAAGTTCTCAGAAAGCAAATTAGGAAGCTGACTAGATCTGTAATTGCAACAGAGATTGTAACTAACACAGAGCTGGACTTGGGAATGTTTTTCTTTTTTAATTCTCTAGTAAGTAATTGTAAAGATGTGAATTTGCAGGTATGGTTTATGTTTGTGTAAGTGAATACTCAACATATGCACACCTTGCATGTTTTCACTCTACAGCTAGAGTAGCAGGGAGCTCCAGAGGCAAGACAGGCAGAAGAGAAATGAGCTTCCTTGACTTCTTCCAATGGACATAAAAACCAAAAGGAGACAGACAGGGATAGTGAGGACGAGAAAAAGCATAAAGAAAACTAAGCAATAATAATCTAATATACAGAATAAAAGAAGAATGTGGGTCTATGAAGCTTTTGTTGATTTTTCTTCATTTTGACTTCTTTAGTACCTGGAAATATATTAATTACCTTAAATTAAAATAGCAATTACATTATTTAAATATATTATTGAAGTTAAATATATTTTTCCAGTTACGTAGAATGTAATTATCTTCTCACACTCTGGGCTCTCTCTTGCTTTCCAAGATCTCTTGTGAAGGAAAGAAAACCCATCTGTAATGTCACTGTTACCATTAAGAGAATAATAATTCCTTAAGAGATTTAAGGGCATAAATCTGGTATCACTACCGGGGAGGAAAAATTTAACCATGGTAAAAGTTCATTTAACAGGTAGATATCTGTTTTTCAAATAATGTCACAAAGCCAAAATATTTTGAAGTGAAGTTAGCAGAAAAAGTAGGAATATGGCTTGGTTGGTCTGGCCATGTTCTCAGCCAGAGCTGGCAATGCCAAACTCCTTATGAACCTATGGATTTTAAAGTAGCGTTCAGCTTTATTCAGTTTTTGCAAATGATTAGGAAAAATATATATAATTTCTTTCCTAAAAATAAGCAATTGTGAATGACCCAAGGAATGGGCAGAATGGGTTTTGATGAGGGCATGGCTGCTTTTGTGCTCCCAAGCACAAATAGGTTTGGTACCTCCAAATGTAAAGAGGTGCTTCTCAAAATGAAGAGTCCACCCTGGGCAAAGCAGGGCAGGACAGCCCCCTCAGGCAGGTCCTCAGTGATGGATGTGGGTGGAAAAGAGCTTGATATAGGATTTTACTCTGGTATCATGGCAAAAAAGGTGACAATTCATGATGTGAGAACAAAGAGTAACTTGGAGACTTGGGGTTTGGCTTTGATTTAACTTCCATCAAGCCTAATGGTAAGGCCACTATGGGAATGTTGCATAAAACTGTCACGACAGCATTTAAAATTATTGTCAAAAACCGGAATGGAGACAGATGAAAGTAGCCAGTAGAAATGATTCTAGGTTAGAGAAAGCATTAAACTACATAAAACTGAGTTTGTACAGTTTTTCAAAGAATATTGTCAAAGGAATTTGAGTTGCATGACTATTGTGTGATATTACTTTATTGCTCAGCAAAATAGATTATTTGTTGCTTGCCTGACTGTCTTTATCTTTCATATATATAGAGAGAGAGAGATATGAGTTGAATATGTTTTTTCTGCAATTTTGGGCAGTTGATATGAAGAGAGGAGTGAAGCTGAAGGCTGAGAGGCATGAGCAGATTGGTTAAATGGCCAAATGGTCTCTTCTGGCCTGAACTCTGGCTGTTCAATTTTTGCAAAGCAAAGGAGCACTTTGGGTCACTTGCTGTATCAGTGCATGGGAACACAGACTGCAATTCAGGAGAAAGGTTTCTGAAACTGCACTATGGACATTTGGAGCATTATTTGTGAACAAGGCAAATCTCGCTCTGCACTGTTTCTGGCCTGTTTCTGAACTGCATTCTAGTATGGGGACACAGCTTGTTGTGATGGAGTTTGAGCCATCACTGTCATTGTTAACATGGCCCTAATCAGATCTGACCACCTCAGATCTAAATAACCCAATTCCTAGGGCAGAGCCGTTTCATTAATCATAGCCTTGCCATTAACACCAGAGCTGCACTGTAGAATAATGAGAGTGGCAGAGGATTTTCATTAAAATACCCTGAGCAGGGAAGGTTTGAGAAAGACTGGGAGAATTCAGTCCTGGGTCACTTTCTAAATTAATTTTCTTAATTCACTTCTTGCTTTGTAGGGAACATTTCTTTCATGGCCAACAGTCTGGTGCTTCACTTTTGGAGACATTCTTGTCAGGTTTCTTAATTAATCTTTTCTATATAAATACTGTCTCAGAATAATTTATGGTTTTATTTCAACTTTCTTAGGCTTTTTAGAGCGTTAAAAAGTCTATGTTATCTATGATAGCCATTCCTAGCCTAGTCCATTCAATTATAAATCTTCCTGAAAAGAAATTGCCACTGAAGAGAATGTTGTTCTGAACATTGATGGTATCAGCAAGGTGCAATCTGACATTCGAATTTGAAAAACATCTTCTCTAACAGTTAGCCAAGTAGGTGTCTGCATGTTTAATTTCCTTTGCAAGACTACTGATGGGCTTTTGAAATTTTTCATCAGCTCTAATGGGTGAACTGTGCTCTTTTTTTTCCCCTTTGTGTACAATGTAAGGATTTAAATTTATGGCTGTACTGCAAGTTTGTGATAAGTACCTAGACTGTTCTGGTGATGAGAGTTACTTCAATTTGCTATTTAAATTAGTGAGAGCTGAGTAGGGAGTGAGATACGAGAAGTTTATTAGGTTTTGTCCAATGCTTGTTGAAGCTGAAATCTACCCCAAGCACTATGAAATAACTCAGTGTATTTGGGGGACTGGTTTGTCTTGTGCTTTGGCCCAAAGAAGGATTGTGGTCAGTATGTTTGTGTCAGCACATGGGAGCCCAAAGGATGAAGTCAGAGAAAGAGGCGTGGAGGGGAGTTCATCAGCCCTAACCTCAGATATTGGCAGTTTGGATGTCATCTCTGAGGTGGTTGTCCAAATGTTGCCATACAATTGAGAGCAAAATAGGCATTTTCAGGACATAACTGATCTAATATGCTTTAGATCTTTTCTGTAAGAGAAGATAAATTGTCCCCTGGACTACAGCTCTGTGAATGAAGTGGATACGATGACTAGGTCTGTGATATACATGAGACCTGCTTTTAACCACATGAATCCCATCCAAGCTGCCTTGGATAATGGCCAGGTTCTGGTACTGGCAAGCGAAACAAAAGATCTGGCAGGTTACAAAGTACCTAATGCTGTCAGCACTCCCCAGGATAACTCCTGTCTGCTTCCTTTCATTGTCTGAAAGGGAAATCGAAAACCTACCCCCTGTGAAGGAAACTTGCTCTAATTAGGTAGAGCACGTACCAGTCATGTTGGTGAAGTGAACAACAAAACACAGTGTAACCCTGGCCATGGGATCTGACACCACAACAACCAGGGAGAGCAGACCTTTGCTGGCATTAGTACCCGATGCCTTGCACCCTTCCCCTCTCAAACCATGGTTGATTAGACAAGCCAACAGTTTAAAAAGTGTCAGCAGGAATGCCCACAAGAAGAGTCTGAGATGGTATTAACTCCTAGGGGCAGCACAATAATTACTGAGCTACAGACTGCACGGAGCCAAGACTTCCCCTTTTGCTGAAGCCATTGTATAGAAAAGGAGAAAGATTTTCAGAGCTGGAAAAAGAAGGCAAGGGAACAGGATTGTACCCTCGTGGTTACGCTGTGATTGAGTCCTGTTTCCAAGATTATGTGAAATTTTCACTGAATAGCTACTTAATGTACAATACATTAACCATCTTGGAGCAGAAGCTGGAAGTGATAATTGCACTCTCTCCAGCTGAACATCCTATTAGGGTGCAGAGTTGTGCTTTTCCTTTTGCTCTCCTTCTGGCTCCATGCAGCTTTTCTATTCATTGGCATGGCTTCAGCAAAAAGGAGACTTGTCCCAACCCCTCTTAAAGTCTAATAATAGCTTGGGACTATCCTGTGATGTGGCAGATCAGTAAGTGAACCATCTTCAGACTGAAGACTGCAGATTTCTCATTTCCTGAGCACCAGTGCCAGTCAGGAGGCTATATATATCTGTGTATTATATATATTATTATATATGTATGCCTTAAATGTAACTCCCTCACAGGTCTTACTAGCCAAGAGCTGATTTTAAGAAAGGTACTGAATATACTCTCACTTTGTGTGTTTGGATCCAGCTGGTGCTCTCAGCACACTGAATGCACTGGGCTCCTGCCTTGTTCAGAGGCAGTTCCAGTTTGTTACCAAGAATGATGGCAGTGGGGATCATGTTTTCTCAGAGCAGAAAAATACAGGGCTTTACTGATATTTTCTGGGCATTAGCTGGACTGTCAGTTGCAGTCTGGCTCCCAGTGACTTCAGGTTGAGGATTTACACTTGCACACAGAGGCAGGACTGCAAGCACTTGTAGAGTCACCAGGTCAGTGAGGGTGATACTTGAGCTGCCTCTACATAAATGTGTATGTTGTGGTTTTAATTATCTGGCTATTCCTGCTGGGGGAGGCTGTGATTCCTTCCCTGCCAAGATACAACAAAGAAATTTTATGCCTTTTTCTGAGTGTGCCCATGGGATGGGACTGGTTTGGGCATTGCTGGTACATTGAAAGTCACTGTTGTGTTTTTGGGTCTTAAGCATTCTGCAGCCTTTTGAAGGGCTTGTTTTTATATCACAGATTTGGACTGGAGAGAAGGGTTTCAAATCCATGGTGAGAAAACTGTAAATAACGTTGAAAGTCTGATTCGTAGTACTGATTTTTGTGCTGAATGCAGGTTGGAACAATGTAAAAATGAAATAGTCCCTCTAAGAACGAATGGCTTGGACTGTGTGTGGCTCAGATTTATTTATACTGGGTTTGTCAATATCTTTTGCAATGTGTTTTCTGTTTTTACATAAATACAACTATATTTTTTTTTCCCCGTTGCTGTGTCCTACCTCACACACAAGTGCGCAGTCCAGAAGGTGGTGTTCTTGATATGAACTATGTAAAGCTGGAAAAGGAAATGTATTTTCCTTTTAGTGACAACACACAATGTGTCTATGACGTTTTCACTTGTTCCCAGTTGACTGCTACTGGTCTGAAGTGAGTCTGAGGAGGTTTGATGATGGAGCGAGGAGCTGTGTTCACATACCGTGCTAAAATTTATTCCCAAGTAGAGCAATACTTTATTTTAGGATGGCACAGCAGACTCACTTGATTACTGGTGAATGTTTATATCTGATTCGAAAGTCTTTTCTTAGTTTTAAGTAAAGGGCAGCAATTAAGACACCTTGTAGCACATTTGTTTATGAATCATTGCGCTTTATCATCACTAAATACACTGACATCAGTATTGTGGGAATTGCAGCTACTTGTAAGTGGGTTTGTTGAAAATTTGTTGTGCAAATACTGAGGCATTTTGTGGAAAGCTGTTTGATATTTCTGGCTAGCCTGAATCATTTTGTATTTTGAAAGTGATTGGATTTAACCTTAAATACTCCAACAGTTATCTGTAGAACTTGCTGTCATAACTGTCCATAGGTGTTTACCACAGTGTTAACCAAAGATTCTGTTTATTTTTAATATTTTCCTTCCTTCAGCTACATTCTCCCTCCCTTTTTCGAAGCCCATGAGGTACTATTCCTAGTACTGTTGCTGTGGTTCATAGAATGCTATTTTATAAAACATTTCCCTTTGTCTTTACACCAGTAATTAGTAGAATGTCAGAGTCCATTAAGTTCTTAGCTTATTGATTTAAGTGAATGAGGTCTACTTTGTGTTTTAAGGTGGGACTTTAGTTTCAGTTTAGTTTTTTCACAGTACTTTGTACACTGGCAGTGTTTCTCCATCAGCCATCAGAAAACACTTAAGATGTATTACATGAAGGTCCAAATCCCTGCTAACCACTCCCCTGGAAGTTCTGCAAGCTTTCTGGGGTAAGTCCAAGCAGAAGAAAAGTGAGCTCTGCCACGTGTCTTCTACCAAGAATCTGCTTCTCTGCTAGATAAACACTGGAATTGTCTTGCCTTTGAAATGGAGAAGTAAAGCAGTAATAGCCCTCACAATGAGAAAACCCCAAACTCTTACTGGAACAGTTCCATTAAATCTTGGTTGGCACTGTACTGGGATCTGCTCAGAAACCCCTACTGGATCATGTTTAAAAAAATCAACTCCCAGTCAGTATTTAGGCATTGCATTTCTTCTGTCATGTGCTGTAGTTGATGATGGTTTGGCTTGTAAACCACCTGAGAATATGGCTTTGAAGCCCCTGAACATGAAACCACAATCTTCCACTTGGGACTTGAGTTATGAGGCCGAGTGAAGCCACAAAAGGTGGAATTGTACCAGGATAAGACAGGGCCCAGCTCTTGTATCTCAGGGATTGCAGGTGACTATATACCTTTAAAAGGTAGGTGCAAGTAGTCATAGGTGATACTCACCTGGTAATGGAAGATCAGTGGACATTCATCCACCTGCAGTTTGGTGACAGCTGTCACCTCAGCCAACTCTGGAACTGGGGGCTGGTTTAGTGACACCCTGCAGTTGGGATTGAAGAGCCAGTGTGTTTGACTGGTTGTAATAAATTTGCATCATTTTGCAGATATTTTGCACAGGAAATGAGGGAAATCTTCTATTAGTTTACTAAATTATAGTAAGGAGTTGAAGTATGTGTTCAAAAGCAGGTAACACACAAGGCTCTGTTTCCACATGCCTTGGGAATGTCTCTCAGATCTTGAGCTATATTTATGTATTAATTCAATTTCTTGCTCTTTGAATTTTACATGACCCTAATGTACTTACATGTTAATTGAAAATGTATTGCCAAGTTATATTAAGTTACAATGGGGGCAGTTAAATTACAAGTTGAGTTCCTCTCGTTAAGGTGATCAGAACATCTCTTCTGACACCCCTCACCCCCATATCTTCTACCAGATTAATTATATTACAAAGAAGGGGTTTCTGTTTTCTGCAGAACGGTGCTCCATTAAAAAAGCTACTGACTCTGTTGTCAAACAGCAGAGGAGAAAAAAGCCAGAAGTGGCTGCTGCTGTTGATTGATGTGCTTGTATTTGGAATATGCTGCGTAGGAACGTAATACTTCTGATGGAAAAAATATTGTTACAAGGTGGTTCAGTATGGCCTTGCTTACATTTTCAAGAACTTTTATCCAGATAGCTGAAAAAATAAAAGTTCATAGGAAAGAATAAAAAAATTCCAGGTCAAATGATGTATTCTCTCAACCGTGGGCCACTTCTAGAAAACATTTAATTTGGCATCACTTGACTTTTGCATCTCACAGTCAGACTTTGCTTGATCTGCTTGTCATCAGTAATGGATCACTGCAATTTGCATTTTTTTTTCACTTTAAATTTCTTTTTTCTTGCCTTAGCTACTATATCAATACAACCACAAATGAGTTATTACCTTGCATTACCCTTAAGATCTCAGAAGGTGTGCATACATCTTTTCTGATGTTATCAACTTGTCAAATGTGCTAAGGCTGCCTGCTAGGATCACTGTTCTTATTAAAGACCATAATATGATATTGTATGGATAAACAGGCACAGTTTTGAAAGGGAAACTATTAACTGATATTCAACATCCAGTACTTCAGTTAAATGATGTATTTGCTGATTGCCAGCTTTTACATATTGACACACATTTTTATTTAACTTTACCCGGAAATGTCAGGAGGAGAGTTTAGGGAAAACAGAAAAGAGATGTTAATTAATATTGCTCACTGTGGGATGCAAGCATTGTTTCAGTTTCAAATTAGAGCAGTGCTCACTCAGGCATTCACTGCTAATATGTTATAATTAAGGACTTGTAGAGCAAGGCAAAGTTAATGGACAGCACCTCTAATAACGATGCTGTGCTTCACTCCTGAGCTGTGTTACAGCCCAGGGAATCACTGTGGCCCCACAGTTCATCCATCATTTGCCTTTGCTTCAGGCTGCTCTGTGTGTGTGTGTGTGTGCTAATATAAGTGTGTGTGATTAAAAGTCACCAAAGGCCAGAAATTAGGAAAGGTTTAGAAATTTTCTGTGTATGTTTTGATTATTAAATAATCAAAAGGGGGTTTTAAAATTCCAGATATGTGCTTGTGTTTGTTATTTTGATGTGATAAGAAATTTAGCCCATTTATAAAGCTTTCGTCATGTCCACAGGACTAAATATTTTCTCTGCAGAAGCCTTTATCTCTTAAAGAATCCTGCACATTGTAGTTCTGTAGGTGGGCAGGTGGAAGGAGTACTCGTTGTACAAGCTAAAGATATGAGAAGAAACAGTTTTGCCACTTTTGCCATTCCCCTTGATCTATCCTAAATAAAAATAAACCTGTTAATTCACAGGTATTTATGTAAAACTGAAACCATTGGCTACTTTACAGGAACAATAAAAACTTACTGTAGAGAATTCAGGTAAGGGACATTTCATGAAAGTCAGAGATATATATTTATAAACATGATAATTATAACAACGAGAGGGATCCACTTTGACTGGTTTGTTTACGGAAGATTTATTTAAATCTTTGATCTCTTGAGTTTTGTTCAAATTTCTCAAGTTATAGCGAACCAACTGGAAGAATTTCTTCTGATAAGCAGGTCTGTTCATGTTCTGCTTGTGTGGTGGATCTGAGGATGGCATTGCTGCTACAAAGGTGGGAAAGTTAAGCCTTGTAATTGAGTTTGAGTTATCAAGTGAGCATCTGAAATTGCTGCTTCCAGATGGCTACTAACTGCTCCTCCATCTACTTGTGAAAAGAGATTGTCAGACCCTGTTTTGGTGATGATTCATCCCTGACTGATAGTTTTACATAATTATGTGATTTTCTGCCTAATGTGAACCTGATATTTTTGTGTTGTGGAATAAAAAAGTCTTTCACACACACAAAAAAAAATATTATAAGCTTGCAGTTTAATTTTCATCCAAGGATTTTGAGATATTTTACTATTTAAAATACCTTAGGACTCATAATAAAAGAAATAACTCTTTTAAGGAAAAAAAAAGAAAAAGCAGGGCCTTAGGTAAGATGTCTAAGGCTGGTAAGAGTTTGAGGCAACCATACGGACTGAAATTTGAAATTTCTTTGATTCCTGATATGTAGTATTGCAGCAATTCACAGAAAATATAACAAAAACCCAAAAATGAAACCCCACAGAAAATAAATGGGCAAAGTAAACTTGCTATGAAGTGAATTTATAGAACTTTCATTTCCAATGATCAGTTTTATGTATATAAAAAAAGATCGTTAACGTTGACTCATGTAGGCAATCTTTGCAATTCCTAAATTTTTCATCAGGAAGTGTTAATCAAGATGACTCTTCTGTATCTTGTACAGCTGATTATTTCTACCTAAGTACAGGTATAGCATCCCACATTTCTCCTTACTGAATTTTTTGTCCTGTTATTTAACGAGGTTATTTTAATTCCAATCTTGTTCTCTAGAAGCTTGAAAGAAGCTGCAGGCTGTGTGTTGTGTGCAGACAAACATTGCATTTGATCAGCATTCACTAGGTTCTATCATCTAAATGATTAATGAAATTACTAAATAAATATTACTAGACCCAGGACAGGCCCTCTTCACAGTCCTACTTGATACATCCCTCTCTGCCATCCTGTTTTGACATTTATCCATTTCTAGGTCTAAATATGTTTTTCAAAATAATTTAACCCATTTTGAAGGGGATTCATTTAGACTTGCTAATGAAAGTGTCATGTGAGATGGTACCAAAAGCCCTGCTAAGGTGAAAATAAGACATCTACTGACCATTCCCTTCGCACAAGGGCTCTTATCCTGTCATGGGAAAAATCAACTTGATTCAGCAGTCTGTTATTTAAAAATGCATGTTGACAATGCTAATGTAATTTTTGCTGTTTTCTAGCTGCTTTTTATTTGCTGCAATGTTTTTCTGGAATTTCAGTTTAAAACAAGTAGTCCATATTTCGTAAAACTTACAACTTTCTCTCATTCTAAAGAGAAGGATTTTGATTTACTTTTCTCAGCCTTCTTGAGCCACAGTTCTTTCCCACGAGTCCTCTTAAGTACTAAGTGCTCTAAATTTCCTTTAATGTGCTTTCTAACAATTAATTTCATCAGGCCTGTGATTTGAAAATGTAGAATTTGGTTAGATGCTCACTTACCTCATTTTAGCTTCCATTTTCTTCTTTTTTCCTAGTGTGTAGTCGATTAATTGCCTGATCACACTTCTCCTTCTAATGAAAAATGAAACTAAAGTAGTTTGAATGTTTTCTCATGGTCATCTATTGGTAATTCTCCTGAGTAACATTCAGTTCTTGTTTTCATTGTACTTATTTTTGTGGGAAAAAAAACCCCAGAGAAATCCATGCATTGTCTAATAATTCCAACCCAATCCATTTATTTTCCATACAGTATAACTATGATGGCTCTTATCTGTGAACCAACGGAAGGATTTTATTACCTTATCTTTATTCCATCTTTTTCCCTGCAGAAATTTGTACAAATAGTTTCAAAGTCTACGGGGGTAATTTTTGTCTTGGCATGGTTTGGGTTGGAAGGGACCTTTAAAACTGCTCCAGCCCAACCCCCTGGAATGAGCAGGGACCTCTTCCATTAGACCAGGTTACTCAGAACCCTGTCCAACCTGACCTTGAATGTTTCCAGGGATGGGGCATCCACCACCTCTCTGGGCAACCTTTGCCCATGTTTCACCACCCTCACTGTAAAAGATTTGTTTCTTATACCTCAGTCTAATTCTACCCTCTTTTAGTTTAAAACCACTACCTCTGGTTGCTTTTCACTACTGTTATGTATGAGGGACCCCAAGGTGATCTACCCATCATAGAAAGAAAAACTGGGAAGAATTGAACAATCCATTTTATGACTATTTTCACACTATATCTGTGTCTTTTTAGCATGTCCTTTTTACCTGTTCCTTTATGTTATATGCTACCCTTTCATCTTTCTGACTTTTGTCCCATTGTGTTCTTGCTATTGTTCTTGCTATATTTACTTGACTTCCAAAGTGATTTATTTTGAAGAGCTTGTGATTTATCTACTCTAGCCACAGTGAAATTAGTCTTTCCAGAATCCAGCCCTTACTGGAATTCTCGTAGGAAGAATTCATGACCTTTGCTATTTTGCCATCTCTTCCACCCGTAGCTCCTTTGACAGGTCTTGAAAAGCCCTTATTTTCTGTCAGAACAAGCTACCAAGGATGTTTCTCTATTGCTTTCACATGCTTTTATATAAATAAACAGCTCCAACTTCCCTGCTGCATTCTGCTTCCAGTGAGCATTTGACACTTCTCTTCGTTTGTACTTAATGTTCTTGTATTTTATTTTATTTTTTTGGTGTAATTGATGATAAAGCAGTAGAGACCTATAAAATGCTGTTTAGTAGAGCACGTGAACATACAAATATCTGCCTAGAGAAAGGTGTATGTATACAAAGTACAAAGAAACTGCCATGAGAATGTTGATTTAGCTTCGTTTTGCACTGAGAATTGGCAAAGGTTAGTGCCTGCTTCCTAGCACTAATGGTGTTACTTGAAGACTGTGTATTTTCTTGATGTCTAGTCAAGTTTTGTCATTTGTAATGAATTTAAAGGGTTGAACACTAAGCCAACGTCTTTTAACACCATGTTTTGTGGTAGAAGAGGTTGTGTGCTGACACTTTGCCTTCCTCTGAGCATCTTGCTTTGCATTTTCCATACGATTTCTATACAGGTGAGTAATGTATAAACTTATTTGACAGTAAAAACTGAGATTCTTGTCTTGAAATATTAACAGAACTTTGGGGTTTGAGAGCACCAACGTATTTTGGCATGTCTGGTAAAAATTATAAATTTCAAACAACTTGCTAATCTGGACTCACATAACAAATAGCATTCTTTTATTAAAAACAGTAACTAGTCTCAATTACATTATACAAATTTTACATTTATGTCCAGAATCACCCTATACTACTGCATAATTCCTGCCCCAGCCAGGTATAGTAGCACCACTCTGCTTCTGCCATTTTGCCATCTGTTATTGTTTTTTGTGGCAAGAATCACAGAACTTCAGTTGTTGACTAGTGCAGATGACAACTGGAAAAAAAAAATTCAAAGCCATTTGTATTTAAAAATCATTAATACAGGGAAATTGGACAACTATGGATCTCTTGCAGCTATCATGAAACTTCTAAGAACTGATGGATTGGATATCAGACAAAAATGATACTGTTGTAAAGATGACTAGTTGACATTTTTTAAAATCAAAGCTTCCAGAGATGTGTGGTCGGTATTAGAAATGGTCAAATATGTCTAAACATAACATTCTTTAGGAAAGAGTTGTTTTGCCAGAAGTTTCAGGACCTTCCATGTGTAAAAGTTTAACTTTTGCTTTTTTTGTGGCCCAAAGTCCCTGCCCCAGCAGGGCTGGCAGCAGTGGGAGAGTCGGTTGTGTGCTCACAGGCTTTTTGGAAACATTGGAGGAATTAGCACTTATTATTATGGTGGAAAGCTCAGCCTCGAGTAATTTGCTCTTTTAAGCTGATTTTTAACAGAAGATCTTTTGGCTTCGTGTCAAAACACAGCTCGGTGCTTTTTTTTCCCAAGCATCCTTCGTGGGGCAAAAAGAGAGGGATTAAGAGAAGTTCAGGAGTTTCCCGAAAGCTGTAAAGGGCTTTCTTCAGTTTGAGTTCTTCCTGCAGTGCAGTCCCCACCTTTCTCTACAATAAACCTATTTATCTGTAGCTCTCTTAAGGCTTTTGGTCAAAGTAGAATGACTCCCTTTCTCTTCAGTACTGCAGTTGTGTAGTTCACTAATGAGAAATCCCACCTACTATCTAAGTTTCTCCCTAAACATCCAGCAAATGTCACTGAGGATGCTGTAGCTGCTAACCATTATTACTGCATTTCATGGTTTTTTTCTCCTCTGGGTAAAAGGAAACACCTTAAGGATTCTGTTTTCTTTCCAGTCTTCTACTGACACACAGAAGAGGAAATTGAAAAAAAAAAAAAGTAATTTAAATAAGGAGGGCAGGGACTTGATTCTGATTTCCATTGCTTCTGCTTACCTATGGTATTTCTATTCATACAATCCCTGTGCATTAGCATTTGGATTTATGTATATATCCTCAGCATCAACTGCCAATTGCCCTTTTTGTATAAATAAATGCATTTTTGATGCAGCAAAGCCTCTTTTGGCTCCCTCACTTTATTTTCTTGCTGTTTTGAAGTTGAACATATTTCTGAGGTACCAGATGGCCAGGTATTAAATGCATAAAGTGCATTATTTCCTCCTTCCCTCCCTGCAGCAGTCTGTTTCTGTCTAGCTATGCAAATAGGAGTGGTTGAGATTAAAAGCAGAAGTTGGAGCTGATATAAACCCCATTAAAATCAGGTGGCATTGAATATGCCTGAAAAGTAAGCAACTTTTAGCATTCTTAAGCTGCTTAAAATAGTGTTAAATAACATTTCTGGCTGAAGAGACCATTTATTCATTGTGTGTTTCATGCTGACTGCTGGGAGAGGGCAGCTTGGAGGTAGAACTCTTCTTTAGCTGGCAATAACATCTGTTACAAACAAGCTGGAGTGGTTCAAAGTTAATGTGATAGAAATAATTCTCAACTGTTAATGAGTTGGGGTGAATTTTAGCATGAGAGTGAAGAATATGTAGGGAGTTCAAATAGATAACCTTGGTGTTGAGAACCTGGCCTGGTAAAGCCACAGTAAGAAGCTGTTTTTCCCTTATGGAGGTTTAAAACCTTGGGAAAAGCAGATAAAATACAAACTCCTCACTGCTCTTTTTAAATAAGTCGTTATTAAATGGGTTTGTCTGAATGGCAGGTGAGTATAGGAAACTTATGGCTTTCTGGTGTTTTGTAACTTCTCAAACAAAAAGTAGTCAAGTTTTTGCAGACACGTTTTAACTAAGCCTGCCTCAGTAGGCAAAGCGGCTTTGCCAGGTAGTCCATATCTTTTACTTCATTGGTTTAAAGTTGCACATTTCATTTTAGCCCTTAAGATTTTTGCAAGTAAGACAATGTGCTGTAGAAAGAAAAATGGGTTTAATAACTTAGAGACTTTTAAGATATCTTGATATTTTATAAGAAAATATGAGGTATGCTTTTTTATGGCTTCATATATCCAAATGTCTGCGGTAAATTTCACAGCTTTATGGATATTATTGGTTTCCAAAGTATTTTCGAAAATCTCTGGAAAAAGCTCCTGTAAAATACGAGGCTTGCTTTATACAGAGGTTGTGGTATACAGGACTCTGAAATTACTTGTGGCCTTGCCTGTCATTCATTAGTGAGTGCAGCAGCAGCAGCATTAATCAAAAGGTACTCATTGGAGAACTTTCATCTCTAGCATACTGCTCCCATAACTCTTCCTGGACTTTTCCTGGTGTCAGCAAGATCTGATATTTTTAGAGCAGATGTGTAATTTCTGTAAATATTTGTAATTCACTTTACAAGGCATATATATCACACAGGAGATGCTGTGATATTCAGGCTCTAACATGTACAACATTTTATGGTTCAGGGGTCTTGACCTCAATTTATTTTCAAAATAAGTTTTTGAATAGCAGCACAGAAGCTTTATAATACAAAGTGCTTAAGTCTCTCATACTAAGTTGGGTGGGTGATCCGACATAAAAATAGCAAACAATACATTTTAGTCCATGAGAATGACACTGTGGAAATACTGGAGCACAACACCTTGAATCAGATTGATGCATAAAGCCTATGGATTTCAGCAGAGTCAAAATATCACCTGCTGTCTCTCTCACCCTGCCATGCCTGGCTGTGACACCTCAAGAATCATTGTCTTTTGAATCCTGGTTCTGATGGTTTATTGCTTCTCATCCCTTGTGCCTGTTCCAGCACCTCATCTCTGCACACCAAAGCATGTGACAGAGTTTCATTCCTATTTTCTGACAAAAGTAGGTCAAGAGTAGGTATGTCCCTGTTGTCATCCAGGGTTTGCACTGATGGAAGGAAATCTCTTAGCACCTCTCTGATACCTTCTTGCTCTCACTTTCACTTCTTGCTCTCTGTTTCTTTGCAAAAGAAGAAGACGTGTTTCTAATGTAGAGCTGTGTTAATAGGAATATTAAAGCATGTTTGTTTGGGAGTTTATTCAGGAAAATAGGTGCATTTGGTACTCTACAATAAATCCTTGTAAGGAGAGCCATGTGATAAGAACAGCAGGAAATATGAATGGAAAACCATCTGGTCCGTGCCACTACCCCTGAGGATACGTCTGTGCAGACTGGAGTGGCTGTTGTGGAAACTGTGTTTGTAACATTCGTGCTGGGTTGTTCCTCCCTGTGTCCTGCCTGTTCCTGGACTGGGAGCCTGGGGCCCTGGTGTGAATCAGGGCTGTGTTCTGGTACAGCTGAGAGCTCACACTGCCTGTGCTGAAATGGGAACAAACACAGGATTACTGCAGTCGAACCAGACCTGCTGAAAAGGGGTATTGGGTTCTAAAATTGGCTTGCACTCTCTTGTACAACCTCAGTCCTTCTGCCACAAGAGGGAGACAGAAAGTGCACTCAAAGCAAAGGATTCCTCCTTAGTATTTGGTATGAGGAGACCCTAATTAGCAAGGAACTTTGCCACTCTGGAGGGAACAAAACTCACAGAAAGAGTAAATATCAAAAAATGTGGGAACATTTGGTATGACAGAATGTTTTCTTGTAAAGGAGAGAGAAAGAGACTGTGTAAATGTGACTATAGATTTTGAAGGAAGACAAAATGTTTCTCAGCTAGATTCTGGCTGTGTTTATGTTTGCACATAATGTAGTGCCATTGGAGCAGACCTTCCAAGCAAAACACTTGATTTGCAAACTTGACATCCAGGCTTGCAGAGATCTCAGGAGGTGCTTTCCCTGGCAAGACCTCTGGTCTGATCCTGGGACTTGAAACCCACTACTGCTTACTTCCATGAAAAAGGTGAATGTGTGCATTCCTCCATGGAAACCAAAGTGTGTTCAGTGAGGGTGAAGCAGAGATTTGCTGCAAAAGCATATGACTTGTGAAATAAAGCAGTATTGTAAATATACCTTCTTCCTTCCATTTTCCTAATCTTCATGCCAAAGATTTTGCTTGACATGTGACATTGCATATGGAAACCCCATCCAAACTTAGATTTTGTCTGAAATGTGTTTCCTACTATGAAATATAAGGATTGTCATAGAGAAAAAGGCAGTAAAGGTGGTGACATCTTCCTATGCTGACACCATCCTCTGTTACTGAAATGCCTATCAAACTCTGAAATTTATAAATTATTATATGACCTTTTTTAAAAAAAGGAGGGCAGAAGAGATGAAGTCTAGTTTGTTTTTTTTAATCATACTGGCATAGGGAACAATGTGCTGGCAATATCCTTTAAACCAGAGCAAGCCTATCTGTGCATCTCTCTGAAGAGATGCTTTCAAATCCAAGTTATTATTGATGGTCTCTGCTACATTCCTTTGTTCCTGGGGTGGTTTTGTTGCTGTTGTTGCTGTTGTTGCTGATATATTTTTCAACAGTGTTCTTCCTTCTCAGGGTTATTGATTGTTTCCTGCAATCAGAGCTGTGCTGCTTTCCACAACGCTGTCTTCAGCTTCTGGTTCTGCCTGTTTTCTTTGTGCAGTTTGCACATCAGCCTGATTTCACTTCAGCCTTTATCTTCTGTTGTGAACAGCCTGTGCAGCCACTGCAGTAGCAGGGACCTGAGGTTCTGGTAGATCATCCAGAGCTTTTCTACTTTTCTTCCCAACCTGTTTAAGGGTGCTCTTTCTCATTAGGAATAAAAGCAAAACTAGACAAACGAAGGTGAACCTTTCAATGCAATAAAATTGTAAATGGTCTGAGAAAAATGAGATTGAAGGAAAATATTTACTTCTTGCTCCATCCATTGCTACACAGACTAATGCAAAGTTGTTTTGCTACCCAGTGGAGAGATAACAATGGAAGTTTACTGTGAAGAGAAAAAATGGCTTGTGCTTCCTCCTTCAGTACTATGTTTGTAAAATAGATTAGCTCTGCATAGTTGACACAAGCAGCAGAGGAGGAGCAACAGTGCTGGAACTATACAAAAACCAAAGCCAGGAACTGTTTAAGTGAGATGATTAAGGATTGCCTCACTTTATTTCCAAGTGCCTTGCAGTGAAATTTGTTTGATGCAGTTTTAGAACAACACTCTTGGAGAAATCATAAAGAGGATCTGATGCTCCAGAAAAAAAATAAAGGTTAATGCAGAGCTAATTCAAAAAAAGGAGGAACCATTCACAACTTACTCTAAATTTCTGGGGAAAACCTGAAGTATTTACACGTCATCTGCCCACTTATAATCCTCTACCTGGTTAAAAAAAAGAAGAAGAAAAAAATTGGTGAGTAGCAAACACATAGGATGGATTTGTCAAAAAAAATTCTGAAAGGATTTCATCCTTTGACTGGGTAAGCATACACAGTAAACATGTTTAAATCATGAGTTTAAGGAGGTTTTTGAGACTTAGATTGTCACAAGCAAGTTGTACAGACACTGTCCATATGAAAGTCCCTAAACTGGTGTGTGCATCATTAACGGTGCAAAAACAACTCCAGGATGGGAGCTGGTACTGGTGGAGACCCCATGGGCAGCAGGTTTTGCCTGAACTAAATCCCTTCACCCCACGACTCCAGTAAATGCTTCCATGGGGCAGTCTCTGACCAGCACTGTCTGCTGGTTGGAGCCACTCCAAACTCACTGTTTGGAGATTTGCAATGTTCTGATACCCCTAAGAGTGTGCTTGTGAAATCTGCTGGTGATGCACAGGCCAGGAGGGGTCTGTCAGCATGTGAAAGGACACTTGAAATCCATAATAACTTAGAAGATATTTGGAGGAATAGCCTGAAATAAACCCAGTGCAATCCACGGAAGTGTCACGTACTGCACTTACCTGTAGCAGAGCACATGTGGAAGGGGCAAGACTCACTAAGAAGCAGAAAATGTTCTGGGGTGTAAAGTGCACTGGAAACTCTGCTTGAGTCGGTCCCATCATCATGTTGCACAAATATTAAGCACCCTACTGGTATGTTTAAGAGGGAGTGTTATGGTGAATGTTCGGGAGGGAATCCTATTTCAATCAGCACTTTAGAGAAACCTAATCTGGAGAAATACTGTTTTGGTGCTGGAAGGGATCTGTTTGGAGCAATGCAGGAATGATGTCAAGAAAGACTGAAGAAAGACAGTGTCCTGAAAGTGAAAAGCCTCAGAGGGAATTAAAAAGGTGTCCCTATGGTGAGAACAAAATCTCATTGTTTAAACTGCATCATGAGGTATCAAGAGAAAGCACGAGGATAAATGTCCAAAGCTTGCAAACAATGAGTAGAGAAATAGATTCCTAGTGAGATGGAGCCTATAGGAATAGATTAGGAATTTTTGCTTCTGCCTGGAGGTGGATGATGTCGGTTCTCACGAGGTCTGAAATACATCCTATTTTTCCTGAGATGCCAGCTTGCCTGGGTGGAGACCTTGGAGAATTGAGAGCCAGAGGAACTGCGCGGAAGAGACAAAAAATGGAAGCAAAATATGTTCAGCTTCCCAGGACTTTAATCTTTGAGTAGAGAAAGACACAGGTGCAACCAAATGATAGGCAGTCACTGCAGTGTGCCAGGATACAAGTGTGTGCTGTGCTCTGCCATCTGTTCCATTAGTTACGACTCTCATTGCAGAATCCTTCGGGCCCTGCTCCTGCAGAGGGTTTGCCTGCCTACACACCCGTCTTGTGTCCCAGCCTCGAGCTTTAAATTGTCTTTAAACTTTATGAGACGTGAAAGTTTTCTGTCGCTTTGGTCTTTTATGTTGCAATTTGTTTGAGGTATCATATGGCTTGTGGGGGAAGTATTTGGATGGTGTAGAAATCTTCCAGATAAAGTGGTTCTTTTAGGGCTTCTGTTGTTGTTGCAGCATCTTCCTTGTCTGTTCTAGCCTGATGCCGCAAGTACAGTAAATCTAATTCTCTAGTCACTGACATCTTTATTCTCTGTTATCACCACAGGTCTTATCCAGCTGATGTTCCAGCTCTGAATGTGGGATTAATTTTGCCTAGCTTTAGCAACTCAGAGGCTTGGGTATTTAGCCTAAACAATTCTAGGTTTCTCCTTCAGGCAGTGTATGGCAATAGATGCCTTTGGAGAAGGATTTAGTGGTTAATGTTGAAGGAAAGGACTTTGTGCCTGGAAAGAAAGGAGAGTAAAAGCTTTGATTACAAAAGGATGGGAAAGTGTCTGTTTTTTGTCAACTAGCCATTAGGATCACTAATTTTATGCTGTATTGGTTTGTTAGTTTTGGAATATGTTTTGCTTAAAAAGATGAAAAACAACTGAGAAGCTTATAAAGTATAATTTTGTTTTGACTTAGTCTTACATGTATTTTAAAGATATGACTTATTAAGACATAATTAAATCGTTGGTTTTGCTGTGATGTGAATGCAAATGGAGCTGCATTGAATAGTTACTTGTACTTTGTTGTGGGATCATGCACTCAACCTGTGATTGAGCACTGTGTAAAAAAGCTGGGTGGAGGCTAAAAAATGTCAAAACCCCCTCCTTTTAGCTTCTCTTTCCCCCAGGTTTCCTCATAACACCTGTAGTTTAATCTTCTCTGTTAGGTGAAGGTCTGAAAGAGCTTTTGTAGGTAGAAGTTTTGGAAGATGAAGCCCATCTATGGAGTTTGCATGCAAATATTTTAAATGTTATTTAAGGAGGAAAGTAAACTGTGATAGTTTATAACATACTTAGCATAGTCTCGGGTAATCAGCAGTGACAAAGAAGTTTATTGGGGATTAGTATGATCCAGCTTTGTAGCTGGAATCTGGCTTTTATCTGCTTCCCTGCAAATCATGTTGTAGTCATACATGTACAAAAATGGGCTGTTTATGGGAAGAAGTGTTTATTTTGTTAAATTTTTGCATGGTAAATATGTGAGTGATCCTTGGATGAACGTACATATAAGTGTTAGTAAGGTTTATCTGTAAATTTTGGTTGTGGAATAGTAAGCTGCACTTTTACCTTTGGAAGTAAAGTCTTGAGAAGTCATAGATAGAAATGTGTAAAATCTTTCCCATAAACTGCTTTTAATATGCTTTTCTCTTAATGAATATATCTTAGCTTCACATTTACTTTTTGGCTTTTATTAATGATTTCTGTGATTAATGCATATAAATGGGATGGTAAAGCTTGGACTCCTGCAGTCACTGTGAAAGGGTCCAAAACTGCTGGAAGTGATTTGGGATGACTTCCTATTCCCTTTTGGAGGCTGCCATCTTGTGTTCTGAAATCAAAACTTCCATTACTGTGATCTCTCTCTCTAGCCACTGTAGTTATGAAAATGGGTTTTAAAATGTGAACACAGTGAGGATAAATGCTGCAGTATTTACCATAGTGTGTAGACTGTAGATATACTCATACACAGTAATTTGTTTTCCTTAAAGCAATGTGATCCTGATAATCTATGAAGGATGTTTACACTGAAACCCATTGCTGGTCGTTGAGAAGACAACTGATGTGAAGAGCTTTGCAGCTGACTGTTGGATTTAATACTGAAAGATCACTTTCTTGCAGATTTACATGAGATCACTAGCAGTATTTTTCTTGCAAAGTTCTTACTTGGAGGTAATCTAAGTGTGCAGTATCTGATATTAAAGAATGGGGTTTTGGAGTGCCTCTTCCATCTTACTCCATGAGGTTGTCTTCAAAAATTTGGAAATGAAAAGTAAAAATTGAAATGCAGATTCAAATTTCACCAAGGTTGCTCTGTGTTATTGTTTTAGAGATGTGCATCTATTTTTAGGCATTTTGTTTTCTGTGATATTTTCTTTTGTGAAAAGTTGAATGAGAAAATGAAACGGTTATCTCATATTTAATAGTGGATTTTGAAATTAGGACTTTTTTGTGCTTTGAGGGACCCATAATGAGGCCCCCAAGGCAAGAATACAACAGATTTGTATTTACTGCCTTTCAGTGGTAAAGGTGCTGAGCTTCATCTTTAATTTATAGCATGAAGTGAGAAACATAATCAGAGAAAATGCTCAGAAAGTTTTCAGTGTCTCATATACACAAAAAGCTGGAGCTGTATTTTTGAAAGTTGATGTGAACAGGAAGGTTTGGTGGTTGGTTTTTTTTCAGGTATTGGGATTGATTTGCTTTGTGCTGCTCTACAATAGTCGTGCATTTTCCTGGTCTCTTTACGGAGTGAGTTCAGCAGAACTTTGCTGAAATACCTACCTCCTGTCTTTCTGAAAGGACACTCAAAGTGGTATTTGGAAATCCACTTCAAAGTGATATTTTCCCCACCTGTCGAGATGTGAGGACTCTGATTATTCTTGATTCACGTATGAGGGACAAAGAAAGTACATGTGACACGCTCAGTGAAGAGGAGTTGCAGTTGTTCTTGATTCATCCATGCTCACAATAATGCTGTAATTTTAACAGAGCTGCTCCAGTGTATGATGTACTCATGTGATGCTTTGCCTTTCATGTTTATTTTTAGCACAAATTTACATTGGGCTGAACGTGAAAACCTATTTAATGTTATGGTCTGTATTCACAGTCATTAGATAAATTAAGTCCCCTTGAGGCAATCAATGGCAGGTAACAGAAAAGCAAGGAGTTTAAGGTTGTGAAACTATTAGCAAGTATGTGAGAATGCTCAAATGCAAATTTAAGCCCATCACTGAACTATGAATAAAACACGGTTAAAAAGCAGTTAGCAAAGATACTGTTTTTAGAGCCCATATATATAGACTCTACCCTTGCTTTTAGGACAATCTGTGCAATTTCTAAGGTTCACTGAAAGAAAGAAGGAAAAAACGGTTCACACAGTGCCCATTTGTGTACATCCCTGAGCCAGCAAATTAAAAAAGAATTTTTTGAGAAAGTCAAGTGAAATGCACTGTCTTTTATTAACAAAACAAGTAAACAGGGAAATGAACATCCCATGTGATTTGTGTTCCAGAAATGGCTGTACCATCAAAGGTCTGCATGTTTCTGTGTAGCTGCAGATCCCAAAGGAGCAGCTGAAATCCAAGATGTGTTTGTTTAACCAAACACAGCAGCTTTCAAGCCTGGTTAGATAACATAACTAGGGCTTGCAATGCTGGAAAACTCAGTAGCTTGTCAGTGGTGCTGCCTAAAATGAAGACACAATTGTGGACAGAAATGCAGAACAGATCAAAACTGGCCAATATTACCCTATGTGTCAAAGGTGTAAGTCTGTCATCATCAAAAATACTAGCAAACCCAAAAAGTCCCCAGGCTTGGTGTTCCTAGTCCTAGTAAATGGAAGGAAATTGCAGTCATGTATCACTCTTAAAGACAACGCTAAAGGAGAAGCTGCCACGAGGTGTCATCTTCAGATGTCAGGGGAGGGGATGGATGACACTGGAATTAATTTCAGACAGCTGTTAGGCTGCTTCAAATTGGTTAAGCTGGTGCCTTATTAAAGCAGAGAGCAAAGTCCAGTGCTTTCCAAGGAAGAAACAAGAGGAAACAAGTAGAGTCTGGAAAAATCTGCTCTAGAGGCTATTGGCTTTCATTAATCCCATTTATATAAATCCAGAAATGGATTTTCTGCTGGGGAAAAGATTCTTAGTACCAACCAAACATATCTAACAAGTCTATTGCAAAATGACTGCCAGTACATTATGCTACAAATACTTCAGAAGGAACTGGAGCAGGGGCATGGTTAATATTTTTCTCAAGTTCAGTGGTAGAAACAGCACTTTGATTTCTTTGGGTTAGCTAAAATGCAAGAAATTGTTCATTTGACTGAACTTGCTGAATCCTTGTCCAAAACCTAGGAAGAAGCTATTCTTTGTTCTTATCAGTATTCTGAAACTAATATAAGTTCTTTCTTTCAGTGAGTAGAAGTTTTTTTCTCAGTCAAAGCAGAGATTTTGTCTGCAATAGCAGTTACTTCTTTGTCTATTTTTCTTTCAGCAGGAAAGAGATATAGCAATTTAAATGTGAAAAGTCTTCAATTTTGTAGGTAGAGAACAAGGGGGAAAGATAGAAATTAAATTAAATTCTTGATGCAGCAAGGAAGAGGTGAGTCTCAGCTGTTGTTTCAACAAACTTTATCTGGTCTAAAAAAAAAAAAAATCTTCATAATTTCAGTGAGGATCAAAAGCACTGAGATGGAATCTTGTAATATTCCTTTCCAAGGGAGCAAAATGCTGTCTAAAATCTTCCATAGTGCCTGTGATGAAGATTTTCTCTTCTTGGCTTGCCTCACCAAAAAGAGATAAGGATGATCCAGTAATCTTTGCTTAAAGAAATAAAGTTGTGGTTACTTTTTCTGAACTTTATTTCCCAGAAATTTGTTTTCCCTGGTAAAGCATCAGGTTGCTGTGGATGGAGACACAACCTGCAGCATCCTGGGGTCTCCCTGTCACACTGCTGTGAGTAAGGAGCAGGGGAAACTGCTCTTTAAACACTCCAGCTCATTCTGAGGCTGTTGCTAGTCCTGTGCCCACAGGAAAAACATACACACTGTGGGACCAAAGAAGACAAATGCCCCATGAAAGCCAATTCTTCTTTTAGGGCACATGTCCCCTTAGTTCAGGCACTTATCAGGTGACTGTCTCCAAGTTACTCTGCATCTCTTGAATACCTGTTAGTGGTAGCAAACAGCTTGGGAAAAAAAAAAAAAAAGGAAAACCAAGATACCTCCTGAGATGACTTTCTGCCTGAGGGCAAGAAGCACTCTTTGATGTGAGTGTGCTGTTGGTTCCTTCTCCACAGCATCCTGCTTTTCCTTTGTGTTGTGTACAGACAACACATTCCTGGAACAGGAGGCCTGAAGACTTATCTGACAGAGTCTTCCATCTGCAGGATTGTGTGCTTGGAGGCACATCACAGTGTAATTTTGCTGCAAGACTGGCACAGGGAGGTGTCCAACGTGACGCCAACTGGCTGATAATGTTTAAAAATTCAGCTGATTCTTCTTTTCTAACAGGGTATAAACTGCAACCAGCTTTGTTTTGTAGCTCTGAAGTGATTACGAGGAGAAGTGACCAGTACTAAAACTACTCACAATTTTTACAGCGTTTAAGGCTTTTCACGATGTTGTGTAAAGCTTCTGCCAGTGAGACCCTGCAGGGAGTTGGTGCTTGTTCTGCAAGTGCAGCAGCACTGGGGCAGCAGAGGATTCAGCCGGTTGCAGGGTTTCAGCAGCATCTTGGGAATTCGCAAAGGCAGTGAATTATCAGGTGTTCTTTCTGCCATCCCGTGGCAGTCCTGGTACACTGCAAAGGGCCCTCTTGGCAAGGTTTGCTCAAACATGGACTATGGTGTGAAGCTGGGGATGTAAATGAATCACATCCTGGTCCTTTTGAATGGAGCTGTTATTCCTGATGTGCATCCATACAACACATGTAGTTAGAGTTGTGATATGAACCATATTCAGATTCCCCACCCTTGCATACACTGCAGCTAGCTGCAATTGTTACATTTGTGAGGAAATGATGATGTTTATTGTTCTTCCTACAAGAAAAATGCAAAGTGAATTTCTGAATACAGCTCTTTGGATAATTCTGTATTCTTGGCATATTTCTGAAATAGAAAAGGAATTATATCAATTATTAATATTAAAATTAAAAAAAATGCAACTGGTTACTACTTAATATGCTTTAAAATAATTTCTCTTCAGCTTTTAATTTAAAAGGAATAATTTTAATCGAATTTTTGTATAGAAATTCTCTTTGGTTTTATATTCCCAGATAAGCCAGCATTCTTTTTATTACAGTGTTTTAATCTTTGTGCTCTGGAATGGCTAATTTCTTTAAGTTGTCTTCATGACAGTTAGATAAAAATTTGAATTTTTAATGACAATGTGCCTCAAATGAGACCTCAGAACTTAAATTTCTTAGTACCTCTGTGGAATAAGCCCAAAACATGCTTAATGAAAAATGGGATGCAGGTGATTTTGTTCCTCAATTACTGTTTTCTTAAATGAATTTCTATGAGTTGAAATAGTGTGAGGGAGTCTGGAGCAGAGAGAAAGTGTTTGTGTAGGGCACTACTATTATAAATTGCAGGAGATTAATGAACTATCTGAATGCATAAAATCCCCTAATCTCCATACTTAAAAACTAATTTTAACTTATTTAAAAGCTGAAAATTATACCTGTTTTTATGGGTAATGGTGTTTTATTCTGTGTCTGTGGATGTGCTGTGGTGCTGTCCTGGGAGAAGTGTTCATCTCTCTGGGGGGCAGGGAGAGGTTTTGTGTGCTAAATATTAAAACAGATTTGTGACATAAACTTGGAGAGGTCATTCCATGGTGCAGAGACTCTGCAACATGGATGGCACATGGATAGCACATGGATGCCAGGCCAGGAGTGCTACAGGTTGGTCTGATTTTACCTGGCACGGATGGGTCTTCATCCCGGTGCACTTGGCACAGCAGATTCATTTTGTCCCAGGTGTGGTGTCCCGAAAGCTTCGGGTTTTCCAAGTCTTTTTAGGTTAAATTTTCCGTTCAGAAATGATGTATCTCGAAAGATTTTTTTCCAGCCCATAAGAAATGTTAATCTTTCCAACCTCCTCAGCCACCTTACTATTTCACAGTGAAACTATAGAGATAGAGCAATTTTGAATCAAGGTAAATTCCAGGTATATAATATGAGCAGTATAATGCAAACAAAGCAAACCAACACTATGGCTGAATTGACTCCTTCAGTCTGTATTCTTTGTATTTAGATGTTTGTATTTTCACCTATCTATATTTGTCTTAACTGACAAAGGGCATCTGACCCTTTATTTTCTGACATTCACTACAAAACTAAGTAATTTAGGAACATTCCAGTCTTTGAGGCCTATTTACCTATATAGTTTATATTGTAGCATATTCACCCTGTTTGTTTGAAATAAATCACAAGTAACTTTCTACTTTGGTGGATACAAACCTTATTTCTTATTTGCAGCAAGGCTGTTCTGGAAGAGTGAATTGTTTCCCTGGTTTACAAATCCTATCTATGCCCATGACCTGTTCATGGTTTAAATATGTACAGCTGTGCCTTGGGCTTTATGTAACGGTGTGTATTGTACAGCAGAGGGAGTATTTTGTCAGGAATCGAGAAGGAGATTTGTCACTGTGTCACTGAGCTCTTGGCACATCACCAGCCCTAGTCAAGCTATAGGATATATTTCTGTCAGGAACAATCAGGCACTGGCATGTGAAACAGTGTGTAAGTGAAGAGGTTGGATGGGAGAAGCTTTAAGTTACTAAACCCTTCCATTTTTTCAGTTGGTCCAGAATAGAGATCAACATTTCTGAAAATGAAGTGGAAAATGGGTACGCATGTTAAAGATGAAACATTCAGTTGTTAACAGTATTTACCTTTCAATACACCAGGATTTTAAAATGTTCTTTGTGAATTAATTATTTTTTGAACAAGTCTTCTCCTCTTTCTGTTCCCTAAATCAGTATTTTCTAATGTCTAAAGTTTTATGCTCGTTCTGATTTTTTTGCCTCTGTGAGTGTAAATTTGTAAGAGTTCAATCCCTTAATGGCATTTACCACTCCTGCTGGAGTTGAAATGCTGTATTTTGGGCATTAGTAGAGGGCCCAGGCTGTGCACTGGGAGCTGTGAGCAATGTTCTGCAGGTTCTTCCATTCATGGTTTAAAGTAAAAAAAAAATAAAAATAAAAATAAAAATTATTTACAATGAACAGATGGAGCAGCAGGAAGGAGTGGGACAAAATTAATCCCGATATTCTTATGACTTATTTTATTACTGTATTGGCCAAGATTTCAAATTTCAGAGTAGTAACTTTTATAAAAGGCAGGTATTAAGTAAAACCCAAATGAGCTCTTTGCTTATGCTATTACAGAAGAAGTGTTCATTTACAGCCCGATAACCACAAAGGTAAATTGACTTTAAATTGATGATGCCTTTCAGCCTTGTCCCTGTGCTCCCTTCATCACAACTGATCGTTTAATTCTATTGGAATTCTGGGGACCAACCTGGGATCACAGCTCTGTTTCTTTTCTTTTTCTTTCTTTTTTTTTTAATTTTCTTTTTTTCATTTTCATTTGAAGATATTATTTGTACTTTCAAGTCTTTATGCTGGACTCACATTTCTATTATTTCACATTTCCTATTAGATTTTCTTTGGAAAACTAGATTTATTGTTACCTGGCATCACAACAAGCAACAGGAACTGAACAAAACCGCTGTTTTACCAGAAGGCTCTTGGCAATTCAGTCTTATTACAGAAGTGTGTGTCAGCAACGTAGGGCTCAAATCCAGGAGGAGTTTATTAAGGCTTTATTCTTGTACCTGAGCCTGCTTCTCAGAGATGTGTCAGAACAAGATGCATTCAGTTCTGTGGTGATGCAACAGATCTCACCTTGCCTTTTTATTCAAAGATTTATTTTTTTGTCATAAGAAGATAGCTGAATTAAGGTGCCAAGAAAGCTTCTGCACTGCATAAATACAAAGCTACTTGGTCACCTTATGCACAAAAATTTTGCTGATTCCTCTATGTACATCTTATGTAAAAGCATGGGATTTTCTTTTATGCTGTGTGTCAGAGCAGTTCCTTCCTCCCTATCCGATGCAGATCATTCTATTGCCTGATGAATCCATCTGAGGCACAAGTCTCATCTGCAACTGCACCCAGGCTTGGGACCGAGTGTGCTTCCAGGACAGCTGGCTCTGGTCCCAGATCTCTCATCATTTTTCCCTGGCTCTGTAGTGTTTCTTGTTGGCTCAGATTTGCTATCAGCTTTAGCACCTGAAACACCAAAGGCAAATTGTAAGCCTTGAAACTCGTGGTGAGACATCCCGAGATTTCTCAGGTTATTGTGCCCAATGCTCCATAACGGCACAGGAACTCTGATTTGCACTTTCACAGTTTTGAGACCTGCCTTGCCAGCAGAGTAAGAAACATTTTGTTTTGCACTGATTTTTACTCAAAGAAAAACCACAAGATTCTGAACCTTCACTCTAGCCTTTACTTACAATTTTTTGTTTGTTTCGTGGGGCCTCCCTGAGGGTTGCATGTGCAAAGTGAGATGATTGTTACCACTCTAGACTCCAGACCTGGCATATTTGTTTCCCTCAGAACAACTTTGTACTACAACTGTTGGTCTAGTGGTGGAATTTCCCACTTAAGTGAAGATCTCGGTGCACAGACATGTTAATCCTTCATTTTGATGTCCTTGATAGATGAGTTGAGACAGTGCAGTGCATCATGCTGCTGTCTCAGAAGGATACATCAACTTCTCATGATTTTGTTTATAATTTTGAATACAGTGTGGGGTATAGATCCCTGAGCTACTACTGAATAACCCAGCTCCAGAACCAAGAAGCAGCAGAACAGTATCAGTATGGTGCTGTACTGGGAATAATTAGCCTTGCTTGAGAGGCAGGCCTAATTAGCCCATGCACAATGTTGCTCTAACAAGGTTATATTCTCTCTGAGCCCTCAGTTAATATCCTTGCACAGTGCTATATAAATGGGCTAGTTTGGCTGAGTTTGACTCTGACGTGGTGTTGCATGGCACTGGGTAAATATGCATTGGAAGGGGTAAATCAGGGTCTAGAAAGAACTTTTTCCTTTTTCCTTTTCTTTTTTTTAAAATTTTTTAATTTTTTTTAAAATTTATTTTATTTGTTTATCATTTGCAAGAGCATTTATGTATATCTTCAGGATACTGTTCTGTCATCCTAGCTCAGTAGGAGCATCTCAGTGAAATCAGTGGAGCTGTTGGTTATAACTCAGAAAAGAGCTGTGTCATTCAAGGCCTTAGAGTTTTAGACTTATGGAAATGTTACTTCTCATAGAAACATATATAAAAATGACTGGCTTATAATCATACAAGTTAACAGATCTCTATATAACATACCTCAGTGGCAGCAACAGAATTCTTTTTAATTCTGTCAAAATGTTGGACAGATGTGGTTCAGCCAATTAAGAAACTTCCATTAATTTTTCTTATACCAAGTTGAAAAGCACTGGTGATGACCTGGTCTGAGTGCAGCCTGTCTTTCATCATTGTTTTCAGTTTTTAGTCCTGTACAGTCTTCCTGTTCTCCATAACTTTCTGTCACAGGCTTGTAGAAAAATATGTCTGTTCAAGTGCCTATTGATTGTGGGATTAATTCGTGCTTCTTTTTCAAAGGGCTGATTGTCAAGGATGATTTAGCTTCAACTTTGATTTTGTATTTTTTTCCCACTGTTGCTGGTATGTTTGTTTGCAATATTTAAAAGTAGTCCCAAAGCACGTGAAATCAAGTGCCCTGAGAGATGTGATGACCCAAGGAATCCCCAGATATTTACTTTGTGAATTTCTAAAGCTTTACTCAGACAAAGGGAAACATTTGGTGTTGGAACACTGCTCTGCCCCTAAGGCAGGGCACCAGCCTGGGCACCATCCAGGCTGAAGGTGCTCAGCTTCCCACCAAGCTGTCCAGCAACTCCCACGTGGATAATGGCCTCTGAGAGTAACTCCAGCAAAATTATTTTAGAAGGGGGGGACAAAGGTAAAACTTTTCCATACTTTTGCCAAACTCCGAATCCAATTCATGGACAGTATCATAAAACTTGTCATTTCCACTGAAGTGCTGATTTCACTGGACCAGTCCAATCATCTTCTTTCATCAGTGTGGAAGTGACGCTGCTACTGGTGCCAGCCCTAGGAGAAATGAGGGATTTTTGGGACAACTATAAAAAATATCTCCTTTCACATATGCACAGAGCAGTTACATCTCTACAGGAGCTGCTCTTGGGGTGCACTTGGATATTATGTGAGAAGGGCAGCCAGGGCCACTAAGAAAAGATTGTGACAATGTCTTAATGTGGCAGTGTCTGAGATGTTGTATTAGTTTTGCATCCGGGCCATTTATGAAGATGTTGAGGAGCACTGGCCCAAAATGGAGCCCTGCAGAACCTCTCTAGTGACGGGGAAGAATTTTATAAACTAAATTTTTAGGCAGTAAAATGGACATTCACCATGACTGCATATTCCATGGCTGAGATACAAATACTGAGGGGACTTTAACTGTTTTTAAAGAATATAATAATATAGTCGTACTCCAGGATACAGTACTAATGCTGAATGCTGTGATGTCTCTGGTGATTTATGAAAATGTTTATCTATTGGCAAACTATTAGTAAGAAAAATTGTTTCCATGTTCTCCACTGTATTTCTTGCTTTACTGTTGATGGAATTTCATAAAATACCAGTATAAAAATATTATAGTCCATAATGTCTATATATAAGAGTAAGGCATAAAATACCTAACCACATAGCATAGCAGCAAATGTTGGGTTTCTCCTACTACATTTATTGTGTATTTTGTTGTTGCCCTTCCAGTACAAGTATAAATTCTTACTGGTTTCACTGGGATCACTGAAGGGAAGAAACATAGACTCTGAAGCACAAAAATATTACTCCTGTTCAATATTTCTCTCTATTCTTATTCAAGTGGTTTGCTTTTTCCCCTACATCCAAAGTTGTTTTATATGTCTTTTATCTCAAATACTTAAACCCTTCTGAGATTTTCTTTCATTCTTTTCTTGGTCTATTTGATTATGTTTTATGTCTGTTTTCAAGGATAATTTTCATCTAAAAAAAAAAAGCCACGGTGTCTTAGTACGAAACATGATTTATTTATTTTATAGTTGATAACATCATTTGTGAATTCAGTCACACACCAAGTGCACCTAGCTAGAATATTAATTTCCTACAAACAGGAGACCAAATAGTGAGATGTACTGTATATCTTGATCATGAGGTTAAGTGAATTCATCTCCTGTGGAATGGAATATACCTGCACAATTGTAATTTTGTTTCTTCCTGTTGATTACCATATTTAGATATAGAAGGAATGTTTTTATAGGAAGAAAGCTGAAGAGAGAGATTTCAGGTTTGGGGGAAAGAGTGAAATTGCACAGTAATTTTCTTATGTGAGAACTAAGCATGTTAAATATTTCAGTATTCACTTTTAAAGCAAATTAGATCAAACAAATCACTCTACTTTTGATCTGTTTTCAAAGGCTTCAGACATTTTTGTCGTAGCGTTTTGGTTGTTTCGGGTGTTGTTGATGCCTTGACTTTTAACAGAAACAAAACAACCCTGCAAATATTTCTATTTCCAAGCAGAACACAGAACTGAAGGCTATGGCTGTACTGACACCTGTCCTATGGAACAAACACATTTGCTTTTTAAATAAAAGCGACCTAATTGATCCAAGCTATCACTGCAACAACACTGCAAGGTTAATGTGGACCTGCATTCACTGAGCGCCCCAGAACGTGCGTTGTCTGGGAATGAAAACCTGTATATTGAGTTTGAAGCTTTTAAAATTTAACATTTAATGTTGCTGACGTGATGCAGACCAGTGTTCACAGGGCAGGTAAATGGATTAGACTGCAGTGCACAATATGTAGCGAGTCTGCACATAATTGTGTCCCCACTGTATCTCCCAGCACCTCAACAGGAATTTTATATTGCAGATAGTTTTGGTAACCTGCCAGGTGATGACAGGTTTGGCACTGGGTTTCCACAGGAACTCTGTGAGGCAGTAACTGGGAATGACGTGGGTGTGTATTACTGAACTGGGAGAAGAAATTTTCCCAGCAGAGCACCATGCAAAGAACTGTCTTTACTAAAGGATCTACTGAGCTGTAGAAATCTGAGGTAGGTAAGTTCCAGATAAAAATATAATAATAACAAATTATTGCTAATAATGGTGTATGACCTGGTTATGCCTATCTGTGATTCTGTCACCAAGGAGCAGGAACAGGCTCCTCGTACAAATAATTGGAGGTCACTTTGCTCGCAGCAGTTCTCAATCCACTGCAGAGAACTGGAAATTTGCAGTCATTCTCCAAAACTTGTAGGCTATGCAGGGTGTTATTCTCCTACAGGTCCACTCCATCACATCATGGCTTATCCTTAGTTTATCCCCATCCCAGAGAGGGAATGAAGGTGTGCTGTCACCACGTGCTCTGTTTGCAGCCCTAGAGCAGCCTTCTCTCAGAGGGGTGTTTATGTTAATATCGTGTTCTGCCAAAGATCACAATTCTTGGTGACAAGGTAAAATTCAGCTCCGAGAAACACAGTAACCAGAGACTGTTTCTGGAACATTTGAAGATGGGAGTTGTTAGCTGAACTGGTGGGGAAAACTTCTGAATTTTAGGGAAGCAGATGAAATAAGATTTCCAGTAGCCAACTGAGTTCTATAGCTGGTGCCAGTAGTCTTTGGATAACACGTGGAAGCCTTTGCGTGTTGGCCAGCTGGGACAGAATTGCAGTGGATACGAGCTGAGTGTAAATGTGCATTGTGGATACTCTGACCAAGCTGAGACTAAACTGCTTGTAGCTCTGAGGTGAGCCCTACAAGAAAGCTCTATGTAGGAAATCACACAGGAATTTAGCAGTTGGAATGAATTATTAGGGTTTGATCTCCCCTGCTGTAGCCTTTGTCTTTCCTCATTTCACTTGTGCTTTTTGCTTTTAGAGCAGATTCAAAGAAAATGTGTTAAACTCATGGCAACATCAGTATCCCAGACAACTGAAGGGAAGCAGTTTCCCAAAACGTGCATCTTGCTAAATATTCTAAATGTCTTCTATTCTGGACATAGTAACAAAACTTCAGAAAGCTAGAAAAAAGCATATCAGCCATATCTTTCGAGTCTTTCCCATTGGTTACCCTTTGGTTTTTGAACTGAGTTAATGCTTTTTCCAGTGCATGTCTCTTCATTTCACATGGGAATACATTTATTACATAGATATAAAAATAGATAATTTTATAAACTATATAGCCAGAAGGGTGGTCTCATGGTGGGCTGAAGGAACATCTTGTAAGTCAGCTCAAGTTTGTGACCTGTTGCATTTCTTAGTGTCTTAAAAAATTTAAGAAGTTCCACAGTCTGGTGTTCTCCATTTTTCAACCAGAGAATTAATTGAACTGACAAGGTATGAGGAAAGCATTATGAATCTTTTTCTAATGAACCCACATGTCTGAAACTTAGATCAAAGTTTTAAGACAAGTTTGGTTTGACTTTATCTTGGCAACGAATTCACCAGGATTCTGCTGCAGCCACTCCCTTTAAAGTGGATGTTTTGCATAAAGCTTCTTATATATGTGTAGATCACCAGGATATCTGTGCCAGGTCAGACCTTGCTCTCTGTACAGCACGTAAAAATGCAAAGCATTAGAGCAAATTAGAGCAAACCTTTGGCAGAATGGTTAGCTTGTAAAATTCCAAGAAGAATCAATTTCCTTCTTTCTGCTAATGGTTTTTAATGTACACTCGTAACAAATATGCAACCTTGGGGATTTTCTTTCTTTCTTTTATTTTATCCCTCGCAAGGTTCTAACACTTTTAACTCTAAAGCTTAGACATGTTTGGAAATAAAGCCTCGCAGGCAGACATGACCAGTGGCTTGTTGTTTTTGTTTTGTTTTGTTTGTTTTGTTTGTTTTGTTTTGTTTGTTTTTTAATTATTATTCTTTTCTGTGACTAGCAGGTGTCACAAATTGCTGGCCACACTTGAGTCAGTTGTTGTCAGTTTGACTAAAACTGTGCAGTTTTATGAAAATGTTTGCAGTTACTGAATGAAGCCAGCTTATTTTCTTACCATAAAGATTTTTAAGCAAATAGAGAAAGAGAGCTAGTGAGCTGTTGGATGCTTTTTATATATAAAATATGGCACTTTTGTGCCAAAGTCTTTTTAATGCCAACAGTCAAAAAATTCTATTTATGATTCCAAAAACATACTGTTTCACTGCTGATGCCTTCAAATCTGCTGGAAACTATATCCCCACTTGAATTTAAGTTGTGAAATGGTGAATTTAATTTCTGAGGGAAAGAAAGTAAACACTTTGGATATTAAAATTGTGTCCTCAAAGTAGTGTTATGACATTATGTGAAATGAATAAAATTATGCTGAGTGTAGTATTTTAACTGGGATAGAGGAGAATGAAAGGAATATGCAGTAACAGTATTTAGGTGTATGATAAATTCTTGGTGAATTCTAAATAGTAGAAGTCCATGGCTATACAACTGCATTTGGTCTCAAAAAACTAATATTTTTCCTTAACATTTTATTAAGTGTCTATACAGGGATGAGTTACAACATCCAGATTTTCACCCTGAATCTTAATACAGATTCTGAGTTTTGGAGATGTATCCTGCTCAGTTGTGCTCACATTTCTTCCCTCTGTGGAAATGCTGTGCAAGTGAAAGGTTGCATAGGGTTGGTTCCCAGTGTTGTCTGCTCTGAGAGACTGGAGAAATGCCAGATGTGTTATCCCAGCTGCTCTGTTAAACCATCACCTACTTAGAAGCCTCCAAAAAGCAACTTAAGGAATAGCCAGAGGTCATCAGGAAGATTAATACTGGTGAATATTCGTATCTAGGATTGTAGAAGATACAGGTTATTTCAAGTGTGTGTGTGGGAATCAAATGTGAGTAATATGACACCAGTTTACTATCAGTAAAGTCAACAGCAGGAGTGGGCAAGAAAGGCCAAGGTCAAAATATAAAACTTATAATCAGATCTTTCATCACTTTAATTTCATTTGTTACTTAGAAAAGTTTTCAGATGACTGATGCTATTTTTTCCATCTTTTTTTGTGATTTCCTGAGTTGGCCTTTTTCCAGGTTGTTAGGCTGGTATGATGGGAAGTGCTGCTTCCAGTTGGAAATACTTAATTTCTTTTGTGCATAATAATCTTACAGTGTCTGTGTATACCATTACTTACTTTTTGTCCTGTTAGTTTTCCTATTCCTGTTTCTCACCCTCTCTGCTCATTGGGGAAAACAGGGATTACAAAACCCTGAGCATTTGTTTATTTTCTACCTTATGAAATTCTTTCATCACTGGAAATTAACAGTTGTCCAGCACTGACTATTGGAAAGAGAAGTGATTAATTCACTGACAATGTAGTAAATCTTTCCTAAGTGAGATGAAGAATATACAGGAAAAAATTAGTTTCAGTTAAGTTACAATACTGACACTTTTCCTCTAGCTACCACCATGCCTTTCATTAAGAAGGGTTTAAATTTAGAAGAATTATTTTTATCATCAGAGGTCTCCCAATTACCAGAGCTTTATTCTGATAATTAAGGTCAAACTCATTAGTAAAAAAAAAAAAAGAAAAAAAAAAAGTGAATACTCTACTGCTCTCCTTCTCAACCTCCAAAATGTAGGATTTCCAAAATTATTCCATTTCAAACACACATACAGTGTTATGAAACTCATCACATGTCCTCCGTGCTTTTTTTCCTGCTGATACAGTTTGGGGTGGGCAAAACAATCTTTTATTGAGCTTAAAAACCAGTCTCTATCGAAGTGATTTCTGTTTGCTGGGACTGCTGAGTGCCAAGAACAAAACCCAGCAGCGTTTCAGGACTGAGGGTTGTGAGACTCGCTCGGGTCCCATCGAATGTGGACCCTTTGGTGGGGCAGTTTGGTTTGAGGGCTGGTGCTGTAACTTCTTCTTGTCAAGGTCCAAAACTCTCAGGAGAGGAAATTGCAATAAACAATGTAAAGTCAAACAGATGCCCTGGGTGCTTTGCTGTAATGAATATCGAGAAGAAACATAGTTAAACAGTTCCCAAATCCACTTTATGCACTGCTGACCTGCTTTCTTCCTCGGAGATGTTTACTTACCAGGCATTCACCATGGTCTGAATCCATTTCCCTGCCAACATGAATAAAGCTGCAAAGTCTGTTTAAATTAAATAGGTAACAACAGCGATATTTCTTTGTTTCTAAACCACAGAGAGTTTTAGAAATTGAATTTTTATATTGCTGCTTTCCAAACCAGTTTAGTAGACCTATAATCTTAAATTTAAATTTAATTTTGTTTTTCTTGGAAGTATTTGTATATTGTTGATGAAACCAAGGCATTTGCCCTTTTGAAAGATGATCAGGTGTGTGAATCTGGTTACTCAACACAAATGTTAGCAGATGTGTATTTTGATACCAGTTGGGATGCAAGAAAATATCTTTCAGAGAGACAATTTTTCTGTTAATATTAGAGTTCTGGTTTTCACATGAAGACATTTAACATATTCCCATAGGTCATATTTGTCCTCCATGTCTATTCATATAAATATAAATCGCTTCTTACCCTTTAGGATGATGTCACAAGTGATATTTATTATCTAACATTTGGAATTGACTTATTTTGGGCATAAGTGGGAGTGAGAATTGCAGTTCTCTGTCCTGTGGCTTCATACCTGGAAGAGGCTGAGAATCAGCGGGCCAAATCCCCAGAAGTACTCATTTATGGGACCAGACCTGTGCTTATGCAAGTCCACATTTAAACAGCTATTGGAATGTAAGCATCTGAGGGTGCCTCTTTGTGATCAATAAATAGTGGTTATTCCGTATTTCATAGCAATATTTATTTTTATTTTCATCGGTCTGTGTGTGCTGCACACCATACCCAAACCCTGTGCTAAATGCATAATTACTATTTTACTGTTACGTGTTTCAATGTCAATCACTACAGCACTATTTACATTTTCAACATGATTAATTGGTTTCCTCAATGAGGAAAAGTGATATTTCATCAATTGGGAAATGCAGACCAGGGAGGATAAGGCTGGAACTGTCAACACTGAGCATGTACAAACAATTATTTTTTGATCCCTAAGGATTATGGGCACATTACATGAGAGTGAGTTTCCACAAAAACAGGTCTTGGAGTTGAGAATTCATAAGATCACAGAATAGGATGGAAGAGATCTTAAAGATAATTTGGTTCCAACCCCCCTGCCATGGCCAGGGGCATCTTCCAAAAGACCAGGTTGCTCAAGGCCCCATCCAGCCTGACCTTGAACACTTCCAGGGATGGGGCACCCACAGCTTCTCTGGGCAACGTGTTCCTGTGCCTCACCACCAGTGAAGAATTTCTTTCTAATGTCAAATCTAAACCTACTCACTTTCAGCTTAAGGCCATTGCCCCTTGTCCTGTCACTAAATGCCCTTGTAAAATGTCCCTCTACAGCTTTCCTGGGAACCCCCCTTACATACTAGAAGGAGTTACAAGGTCTCCCAAGAGCCTTCTCTTCTCCAGGCTGAACACCCCCAGCTCAACCTGTCTTCAAAGAAGTACTCCTGTCCCCTGATCATCTTTTTGGCCTCCTCTGGACTCACTCCAACAGGTCCATGGTCTTCTAGTGCTGGGATCCCAGAGCTGGACACAGTACTGCACTTGGGGGCTCATGAAACCAGAGTAGGGGTGGGGAATCCCCTCCCTTGACCTGCTGCCCATGTTGCTTTTGTTGCAACCCAGGACAAAATTGGCTTTCTGGACTCTGAGCCCAGGCCACATTGACCTTCTCATCCACCACTACCCCCAGGTCCTTCTCCTCAGGGCTACTCTCATATTAATTCTTACTAATTTTTTTTGGTGGCTAATGGGTCTAACCATAAACATTGATGCAGTCTGGCTGAACTCAACCATTAAACTTTGCCTCATTTATCACATCTCCTGTCCTATGCCCAGAGTAAATGGTTTTATTATGTATGATTTCCTGTTGGTAACACTTATGGGGTTGTCAGCACAGCTCCTTCCCTTAGTAACATGGGCTGGATAACTGCAAGAGGAATGTAAGAGTAAACAGTGTGGGTGAATGGAATGCCCAAAACTGGTTTGGAGGATGTTTGCCCAAAAACTGGTAGTGCTAAAGCAGAAATTAAAAAAAGAACAAAGTTTACTTAACAGGAATTTTTGTTGGTTTAAAAGGTAACTAGGGAGTTACCTAGAGACTTCTGGGAGCTTCAAAACAAAGAGAAGAGGTAGCTTGAAGAGAAGTTAAAAAGAAGTATGAAACCTTGCTTCAACAGGGAGAGAGAAATGGGAACAGAGCAGCCTCGAAATGGTGTTTACCAGTGCTGGAGGCTGCCCCAGCACCACAGCCTGTGTCCAGGATGGTGCATCCTCCCTGCTGGAGGCTGTGTGTATCCACCACTGCTGGGACACACCTTGGGCATTCGTGCCTGGCTCCTGGCAATGTTTTTTTTTTCACCACCTGAAAATTATGCACCTGAGGAAAACACGACATGCTTGTGCAGAGCTGGAGCCCCCACATCTCCCAGAGCAGGTGCTTGTGAATGGGAACCTGTACCCCAGGAGAGGGAGATCCTCGTACAGTGACTGTGAGTAGCTTTTGTGTGTGCAGGGAACTGTGTGAAGGTGGCCATGGGCATTTGAAATTTTTGGGGCCTAGCAACCAGAAGGCTGTTTAGAAAATTGTGAGCACTTGCCATCGTTTTGTAAGTGACTGGTATTGTGGGTTATCTGTTCTTTTGTTGGTATTGATCCTGAATGTATAGCTCACTGATTGCCAGTTAATTATGTACCATTAATAAATCAATAAACCGCTTCAATTCTGATTTCATTTAAAACGTGTGACTTGGCCAATTTTTTCCTGTGGCAGCACCATATGTAAAATTCACATAAAGGAAGAGAATAGCTCTAGATATATCTAGTGTATGTCTGCTTTATTTAGCACATCAGTTTAGGTCATGTTTTTAGCACGATGGTTCAGGTTAGCATTTTGACAGCAACATGGGCTTTGTTCCTCAACTGATGCTATTGTTATGTTCTGTGTGGCTGGCTCCAGTAACTCCTTCAGTGTGGCTGTTTTCATAAACCCAATATAAAATGGCCATAATGTCTCTTTTTGCCTAGAAGTTTTGATAATCTTTCATAGTATTTTAGCATTTGTTGTCTTGTGCTTCAGCCAAATTTCCATTAAAACTTCAAGTGCCTCTTTGAATTGGAAAGCACATCTGGGAATGTGCTATTCTACTCACTCTGTGTTGATAGCCATAATCACTTTCTGCCACATCTCAGTCTGAGCCATAGCTCTGGCAAAAACTCTGTGCTTTGTCTGAAAGTGGCTAATTAAAAAAAATAAAATAATCTTATTGGTATTTATAGTACCTGGTGATAGACTTTTATCAGATAAATTATTGTACTCCACAGAATAATTCACAGTATTTGTCTTTGTCTAGTTTGCATGGCATATGTTAATAAAATTAAAAAATATTTTGTCAGTCAAGGCTATGTATAAAGGCCGAAGAATGAGGAAGGCATTCAAAAAAGCATTCACTCTCTGAGTATATACGCTATTTTCGAATGCCCAGGCTTAGAATTACGGAATTAATGGCTATTTTGAACTTCTGCTGCTGTTAGTGGAATTGTGCTTTGTGTTTCAGCCCTGAAACACTAATTCGGGCTGTGAACTTTGTTTCTGTGGTTGAGGTGGTGTTCAGAGATCCCTCTGAGACAGCGTTGCATAGAGAACTGCTTCATTAAAACTGTCACTTCTGGCTCTAAATGAGTGCCTTGAAAATGAATTCCACTCTACAATAAGAAAATGCTTTCAGGGATGTAGTTCATAAGGGCTGTTTCTGCAGGTGAGCGAAGCTAAAGGCACTGACGTGTGTGTGTGTTGCTGTCTCTAGCTAATGACTTGTAAAGGGTGAGAATATGGGAATTCTAACATTCATTGCTAGTGATAAATGATACCCATTAAATAATTTCAGTGAACTCTTTCAACTTTGTAAAACATCTCTCGGAAAATACCAGAATAATATTTGGTTGGTAAAAGGTTCGTGTTACTCATCTGCAGGCTGTGATTTCAAGCTAAACTAGTAAACTAGAGGGGCAAAATTTAGAGGAAGCAGACTTCAATGCTTGTTAGAAGTATATGTAGGAAAAAAAAAAAAAATATATGCAGGCCTTGGTATGGTTGTTAAGGCTGTTTTATAGGAAAAAAAATCATTTAGAGTTGAAATATCACTCAAGAGTAAGCTGGAATTGTACCGATGTAGATGCTGTCATTTTGCTCAATGTTTGCATTTTAGCTCATGGAAGCTACCTGCCTAGGAAACTTGCAGGTTATTTTGAAAATTGAGAACAGTACATGCAGGTGAAATTCTTGTCAGCGGGGTGCTTTTGCTACTGCAGACCTTCAGACTTCATTTAGTAGCAGTCTGCCCAGTAAATCACCTTCCCTCTGGACAATGTAACATGGACATGCACTGAGGAAAAGTCTGCCGTGTTAAATCTCATGACCTCAATATACGCTATTGCTTGTGCATGAGCAGATCAATTTATAATCAGGAGTGCTCAGAAGTCCTTTCTGTTGCTGGGTGTTTTGTGACCACTGTAGTGACTACTCTGTTCTTACACCCCACAACAGGAATTCAGCACGACCTTTTATACTGACTGGCAAAACGATCCAGAGCTTCACAGGTTATGGAAGCAGAACTGCCCTTCAGTGGTGCTGGGAATAGGCTCAGGCTCGAGGCAGGCTGGTGGATAGAGGCCTTTCTTCAGCTCAGTAGAAAGCTGGAAGTTTTTTGGTCAGGCCTGCCCAATGATTTCTGAGACACTTCACAGAGCTGCAGCCTGTGCATGCTGCTGTGTGGACTTGGAAGACTTTTTCTGGGGACTGTGCAGAGAAGTCTGCATGTTGATAGATATTGTATTCATCCTGGCAGGGGCCATTCACACTTAGCTGTTTGTATAAACTATGAGCATTTTCTATGATGCAAATAAATGGTTGTTATGGCTCAGTGCAGATGGCATCAGTACCTGGCTTTGGGCTTATGAAATGCATATATGTATTTCCATAGATAACATTTCTCACAGTTTAACAAACTATTAGAAGGGGCATTATGGAAGATTTGTATGCTGTGTACATATTTCTGAGACCTGAATTCTGCCCCTGGGGAATTGACGCTGCTGCTGCTCAAAGGAGAAGCTATCAAGGGAAAAAATATTGAAAATCCAAACATGAGCAAATAAGAGATGTTTTATTTCCCCTTCTCCCTTCTCCATTTGCAAAAGATTGGATAATAACCGATATTGCAACTGTAATGGCATAAGCTACCGAGAAGAAAAAGGGATCTGAGAAAACGCAAATAATATTAGTGCTTTGCTTTGTATTATATCTTCATCCTAACCTGCCGGAATTACAGTTGTATCTGTGGCTCCGACAATGGCAGAGTTCTTTCTTTTCCCCTAGACTAATGTTATTTTTCTTTCAGTTTTCTTTATAGGCTATAAAAAGCATATCTGCAAATTTTTTGTAATGTACTTGTGGAGCAATTGGAAATATATTTTTATAGTGCATGTAATTGCTGTTATTTTGGATTTCCTTACCCTATAACTTGAGTATATTCTAGATCCCACATATGAATATTTCTTATATTTAGAGATCCATTCTCACCATGTTCCTAGAAGACAGACAAAGAACACGCAAGAGAAGGATATCAGAGCAATGCTGCCAATGTGTGTATTTTCCTGAGGTGCAGCTATTGCTGCGAGAGGTGCACAGTAAATGGATTTTGTGGCAGGGCCTTGGCGTTTCCTGCCGTACGTAGCAATATTCCTTATTGTCAGCCCTCAGTTATGCTTTGCTGCTCGTGGCTTGGAATTAGTCAGCGCCTCACTGAAAGCCCTAACTCAGCCATGGCAAGTGGGAATCTCTGTGATGTTTTGTTGGTGTCAAAGGGCCTTTGCAGAAATGCAGAAGTTTATCAGCACAGTCTCATTTGAGGATTTAGTGCACAAGAAGAAAAGTTAGATGTCTGACACGGAAAGGAAATACCCAAGGAAAGGCAGTATGTTTGGGGCAATTTCAAGCACTCTTCTTACTGGTTTAGTTACTGAAAACTTCTTTTTTTTTTTTTTTTTTTTTCTGGCAGCCTTGTCATCTCCCACGCTAAATAACCCTCCAGTACTCTGCTCCTATTGCACCCTGTAGATTGAAACCCAGTGAGAATAAATAAATGGCAAGTCAGATGGTATCTGCTTTAATCCAGGGCACTAGAAATAGAGACATGACTTTTAATGCAGGCACAGGCACAGCCCCTGGCTGTAAATGCTATATCAACTCCCGCTGCTTTTTTTCCTCCTCCTGCCCCTCTTTCCCATGAATAAAGTCATGATGGAAATTGTGCCACAGCTACATCTTCACTTGGGTGATTTGTCCTCTTTTGGCTGCTACTGAGTAATTCTGGGATGCAGACAGAAAGATCACTGCAAATGGATGTTGTTAACCTGTGTGTAACACCACAAACTCAGAAAAACGTGTGTTGCAAAATTCACTACCTTTGTGGGCCTTAGAGTTATTAGAAATGTGACGATAAATATTTAGTTGCCATACATTTTACAGTCAAAGACTCAGAGTCATTAAAATCTTCAAAAATATCTCAAATTTATGTTTAAAAACATACTATGTATGTCAACACCTCCTTTGGATGGTGGATATCTGCCGTGTCCAGCTTAGCAGACCCACCAAGAAGCTGATTTAAAAGCTTTTGATTTTTACATATAGCTAACAGTTGCTGATGCTGAACTGATATTTCCAGAACTGCTGTCATTTGAGCCTTAGCCCTGCATTGTGGTAAAGATGCATAGCATTTCCAGCCATGCTATTCTGTACATATGCAATGCATAAGGTGTGTTTGTATAGACAATATCACATCCCATTAATGCATACCTGAGATATTGCATGTGAACTTTACTGTGGCAGATGTGTTGGAAAGGTTAAGCCTGCTTACAAGGCTTACAGAGAAATATTTTGGTTCTGAATATATCCCAGTGTTATGGGGAGAGCATACAGGGATCCAATGAGTGTGTGGAGCATGGCAGTATCTTTGCTAAAGTATAAAATGGTTTCTTGAGATTTCTGGAATAGAAATAACCAGGCAGTATTTCTGAATGCCAAACAACTACACAGGAAACATCCAGAAGGCCAGACACTAGAAAATCCCTTTTATCCAAGAAAGCAACCTTCACTTCTTATAAATCTTAGCTCACTGATGTAACTGCTAGTGGAAGCAGAGATGGAGCTGGACCACTGTTGAAAAACAGATTTAAAGGCCTCTAACTAGAAAAAAATAAAATTGTTATCCTCCAGAGGGCTGAGGGAGGTTTTTTCTTTTTTCTTTTGCCCCTTGCCTTTTTGTTTGTAGATATGGAAATTGGGAATAGATGGTAGTTGAGGTGAGTGTGTGTGTTGCTGGGCAAGACTGTACTTGTGATTTGGCCTTGAGTCATGGCTGGTGTTCCAAGAACCTTTCCTTTCCAAGGACAATGGCATCAATATTCTCCACAGTGCTGTCGTTCCACTTTTGCTGTCCCTGTGGCAGCAATGCTGTGCACATAATGAATTTAGGGTCAAATTGCAAACTCCTTATTAAACTAGACTACACTGGTTGCATTGCATTGTGAGTAGTTAGATGGAGAATAAAGTTTTTATGAGCTTCTGCATTAACATTTTCCTTTCTTGGTATGAGGTCCCAGTCCTCACCCTGGTTGTCAGTTTTCAGGTCCTGGTTCTTTGCTGCATTTTGGGATCTAAATCTGAGGAGCTCACAGAGAAGTGCATAAAGTATATTCATAAATCTCATGAAAATAGGTTTTTAACTTAATTAGCAGATGGCTTTTCAATTCCTCTGGTGCGCCTGGTTTAGCAACTTTGCATTCGTGTGAGTGATCCCATTGACTTCAGTGGGAGTCTGTATGAAAGGCTGTGCGCTCTGGAGCCTTTTGCCAGCAGCTGGCAGGACTTAGAAGGGTATTTCCTTCAGTCTTTTCTGCAGATATGAGAATAAAAAGATATCTTTATCCAAGAGGCAACGCGCTAGAAACCTTCCTAAGCTCAGTGTCAGCCTATTGTCTGCTGTTAAGAATGGGGCTACTGACATTAGAGCAGCACAAAAAAGCAGCATAACACTTGTGGGCTCTACCAGCAGTAGACCTGTGAATTAGGGCAGGATGTTGACTCTGATATCTTTTTTTTTTTCTTCTCTTTAGAAGCCACAGGCCCCCTTTAGAAGTGCTGCCTATATGCTATTTATCAGTCAGAACATATGTTAATAGCATTAATTAGTTTTTGATTCTTGGAAAAGTAAGGAGAGGGGCTCAGCATAATGCCTCCCTTTTGCACTTCTGGAAGGGCTGACTTTGCCCCATTTGGGAGAAGAGTTGACAGTGTCCTTTGGGAGAGGGTCCTGAAGGGAAAAGGAGTCCAGGAAAGCTGAACCTTTTTCAAGTAGGAAATCCTAAAGTTTCAGGAGTGGGCCATCCCAATGGGCTGGTGGGAAAGAGTACTGGCCTGTCTAAACAGAGACTTTTGGCTGGAACTCAGAGTAAAAAGGAGAGTTACGACCTTTGGAAGAAGGGGCAGATCTCAGGAGGACTACAGGAATGTCATGAGGTTATGCAGAGAGAAAGTTAAAAGGGTAAAAGCCAAACTAGAACCTAACCAGGCAGCTGCCATAAAAGACAATAAAAATGTTTGTATAAATACATTAGCAGGAGAAGGAGGCTGAGGAGACTCTCCATCTTCTGTTAGATGCAGAAACATAATGACAAAGGATGAGGAAAAGGCTGAGGTACTTAATGTCTCCTTTCCCTCAGCCTTTTATAGTAAGACCAGTTGTTTTCAAGGTACTCAGCTCCCTGAGCTGGAAGACAGGCACATGGAGCAGAATGAAGCCCAGTAAACTAAGAGGAAATGGTCAGTTATCTGCTACACCACTTAGACATGCACGAGTCTCTGGGCCCAGACAGGATCCACCCAAGGGTACTGAGGGAGCTGGTGGAAGTGCTGACTGAGCCACGTCCCATTATTTAGCAGTCCTGGGTAACTGGGGAGGTCTCAGTTGACTGGAGGTCAGCAAATGTGTTGCCTATCTGCAGTAAGGGCTGGAAGGAGGATCTGGAGAACTACAGGCCTGTCAGCCTGATCTGGGTTCCAGGGAAGGTCATAGAGCAGATCATCTTGAATGCCATCGTGCAGCAAGAACAGGGCAACCAGACCCAGCCAACATGGGTTTGGGAAACGCAGATCCTGCCTAACCAACCTATCTCACCCAGCTGGTGGCTTCCCCAGGGGTCAGCACTGGGGCCAGTTGTGTATTAAATATCTTTATCAGTGATCTGGACAAAGGGGTCAAGTGCACCCTCAGTCAGTTTGCAGATGACTCCAAGTTGGGCAGGAGTTTTCATCTGCTGGAGAGCGGGAAGGTTCTGCAGATGGATCTGGACAGGCTCATCAATGTACTGAAGACAATTGTATGAGGTGAAATGCCAGGTCCTGCACTTGGGTCACAAAAGCCCCATGCAGTGCTACAGGCTGGGAGCAGAGTGGCTGGAAAGTTGCCTGGGGGTGCTGGGTGACAGCAAGAAGAACGAGAGCAGCGTGTGCCCAGGTGGGCAAGAAGCCCAGTGGCTTCCTGGCTTGTATCAGAAAGTGTGGCCAGCAAGAAGTGTGCTATCCCATTGCGTTATCCCACTGTGATATCCCACTGGTGAGGCTGCACCTTGGGTTGACAGTGCGGGGTTAATGGATGGACTCAATGATTTTAGAGGTCTTTTCCAACCTAAAATATTCCATGAGGCTACCATACTTTTTGGTCTGCTGAGAGATTAACAGGCTTGGTCTTTTATGAAAGTGCTACAGTGTGAGATAAATTGGAAATAAAAAAACCCAGACAGAATGGAAGGACTTCTTTAGAGTTACAATCCTTGTATTCCAGGGCATGCCGGAGTGTCCATCTTGTTCTTTGTGGGCTCCAGACGGAGAAGTGTCTGCCCAAACTTACAGAATCACTCCTCTCTTTCAACATCACAGGCACAATGCTGTCTGTGTCAGAGCTGGAGGCAAACTTAAATAGCTGTAGATATATAAAGGAACAAAGTGAAGGAATCTTTTGAAGCCCAGGAACCACTTTGAATAATTTAGGGACCTTCCTTATCATCCTGCTGTTTACCTTGGCGGTTTAGATGTACAGATTCAGTGGCTTTGTCAGAAAGAAGTCAGACGTTGGGTGAATGGAACAGCTCAAGTTTGGATTTTTCTGTAGTCCATAATGCACAACCTCTTTCTCCCCCTGTTGGAAATAACAGGGGTTTTCTGAAGATTTTAGGTATTTATGGATTATGAAGAGCACTTAACATAAAGGTTATTTTTTTCCAGTTTCTTTTTTTTTTTTTTTTAATTCAAATGGTGTTGAGCTCTCAGCAAGCAAGTTTATGACAACAGATTTGCATTTTGCAGTTTCATGCAAATGTCTCGTTTCTTGCAAAATGCCTTTACTTTGTATTTTGTACTTAAAGTTGAAAATCTGTCTTTTACTGAACAAAGTGAGAATGCTTTTGGAGAAGAGGTGCACAAAGGCTTGAAATATTCATGAAAGTCTAAAAATGACTGCTGACTTTTGTTTACTATAGATTGCATTGGCTTTCACAGAGATGAGAATTGGCTTTTAAAAGAGAAACCCAAATCCCTCCAAACGCTTCATTTTGGGAAGGAGGGGGAGAACCGACACTGTCTGATGATTTGTTTTCATGAGATGTCTGCATTAGCTCTCAAATTACAGAGCTGATTTGATGGAAAATTGCAAGAGGCTGCTCATTTGTGACTGACCCTGCCATCTAACAAGAAGATAGACCTTAGGCATAATTGGGTTGATGCTGATTTGATCGCACACAAAAAAAAGCTTAAAATAAGTCTTAGATCTGCAGAAGCAAGGCAATGCTCCATCTTTAAATTGCCCCTTTTGTTGGTTGTCACAGGATTTTGCTGCACTGGATGACTGCTTATTGGAAATCATAGTGCCTCCTTCAGTGGTTTGAGGATAAAGGGATTTTTATCGTTGCTTTGTGCTTCTATATTTTGTGTGTATGTTTGGAGAAAGAAGTATTTGCCCAACATACCTAAAGAAATACCACACACCTTACACTGTGTAACTTGAGTGGAAGCAATAAATCTAATGAGATTAGACTCCATGAAAACTTCTCATCCACACATTTCAAGCATCCTTGTATTAGGAACAGGTGAAATATTAAATTTGGCTAATAAAAGGAACGTGAGTTTTGAGTATTTATGGGGAATCAATACTATGGATTTGTTTAGTTTCACTGGAAATCCAAGAATGTGTGAGGCCATGAACAGGGAGCTTGGGAAGGAGACAGAGTGCTTATTTCCCTGTGTATCCATACACACCATGGAAGACGGATCCGGACACTCCATGCTGCCGCACGCGCGCAAAGGCAGCCAGCATAAGGTGGGGCGTCCGGAAGACTTGTGGTGGCAGGGCTGGTTTTATAAAGCAGAGAATGAGGACTGGGAAATCTGTGAGATGTGTTAATTCAGCACCTCTCCAAGCTGGTCTCCACTGCTCCTGCAGAGCACGGCCAGCCAATTAAACTGCCTGCACTCAGCCGCACGGTCGTGCTCCGACGCTCATGCGGGTGCAGAGGATTGTAATTTGCAACTGCCTGCACAGGTGAAAATTTTATCCAAACATCCTGCTGCTTAAGGACAGAGATTTCTTGCTTCCAGAAGGGTTGAGAAGCTCACTACTTTGTGCTAATAAGGGGCTTGCAGAAACATTTTGCGTGAGGCCGAGTGTATTTTGCTCAGAGATGTGATTAGACACGTATACAAAGCAAACTTTCCTCCAAACGCAAGCTGATATTTTAAGCAGCTGTTGTTCTGGGGCCTTATACATTACAATGGAAAAGATTTTTAAGGCTCATCCTCGCAGCATCGGTGAGTGATGCTGCAAATAAGTTTCAGCTCTATTTTAGCATAGTTGCAGCAAGCATTGCTGTGTTTGTGACAGACTCCTCCCTTTGATAAGGCAGGAAATTTGCATGGCTGAGTTAAGCCCTCTGAAAATAAGGGCTTACAATGAATAAAACACCAATGTACTGTACCCCTTTAATTACTGCAGTTCTAAGACAGCATAGTTATAACATGTAATTAAATTTCATTGTATAAATGGAACATGGGCTGTGGTAGGCACATCTTTCATCTTTTGATGTATAATGACATTCAAAATATTCTCTAGTACTCAGTTGATAAACAACTTGAAGAGTCAGGGTCTACAGAGTAGCTTGTTTGATTTTAAATTTGTAAGATTGGCACGTGGTCTCTTTTGACGATACCGCATTCTGATGTGATCCATTTATCTAATGTCATTAACAGTACATGCTGAATGTACAATTAAGCTTGAAACTGTCAATGTCAGTGGCTGTTAAAAAAGGGTTGATAAAAATGAGAAGAGGAACCGCTGTTTTGTAATAAGCATCTGTGTTGCTTTTAAGTCAAGAAAAAAAAAATCAATGAATTTCAATATATTGCTGTCTTCATTGCCAATGTAATTCAATAAATATGTTAATTCACTTTTCTGAACACTGAAGAGAGTTGAGAGCTTTTTTTGTCATTTATTTTTGTCAGTTCTCTTTTATTTTTTTTTTATTTTAGTTAGACTTCCAGCTTAAGTCTAGTAATAAAAATGCTATTACATTGAAGTACAGAGGAAATATTCCTATATCTCAGATTTTTAACTAACCATGCTGACTTTTCTTTATTTGTTTGTTATCTTTGAACTTGCAAGCCAGCAAGAGAATGGATGTATACTTTTATCTTTAACAATTCTCTTCCTGCTAGAATAAAATGGGAGCACTTTGAGGTTCAACAAATAATGCAATTGTCCATCCTCATGCTAATTTCAGTGCAGAAATTTCTTCCTAACCACATTGCTGGTCTTTACCATGAAAAATGATAAATCGACTTCATATATTTTAATCCTATTTAGGAATTTGCATGTTCTGTACTTGCATGAATCAAATCTGAAGCGTTTCTTTAAGAACTCTTCAACATAATACCATTATCTGGTAGAGAATTATATAAACTGATATGAGGAATACCTGTATTTATATCTCTCTACAACTGTTCCCTTGTTTTTTAATAGTTACATCTGTTTCCTAAAGAAATTATTAATATATGGTTAAGTGCCACCATATAGGAAAGGCTCAGAAATCAGGTTAACTATTGTAACAACCTTTGCTACTGGACAGGACATGCCAACCTGTGAGTGTACAGAGCTGTGAGCTCCTGTGTATCTTGCCATCAGCTCAGTTGCTGTATTTTGGAAAAGACTGAGAGGCTGTTGCTGAGTGAGTAAGAACGAGCCTGTGTTTGAAGTACAGAATCTCCTCAGGGCATCTACGTATTAGACTTTTCTTATAGCATGTGACATCTGTTGAAAGACACTGTTGTCAATGTATCAGACCTCTTCTGATCTCTTCTGATCCTTCTCTCTTAGTGCTTTCCTGATTAACCCTCTAAATAAGAGCCAAGAAAAGTAATATTATCAGAATATGTATATATAAACACTTTTATATATATTTTCTTTTGTCTAGTTAGTGGCTGTGGCTTCTTGGACCACGTATCACTAACATACCCATCTGGAAGTAGTTATTCAAACCAAGGACTTGTAAAAGGACAGGAGGTATACAAAGCTGCAGTTCACAGAGTTGCCCCTCATCAGTTATTATTCCAGGTAATATGATAGCAACACATTTGCCAGTTAAGGTTTTCAAAGGAGACAATTCTGTTGTTCTGTTAATGTTTTTTGGTTTTTTGTTTTTTTGTAATACTGATGTTAACCAAGATGAATAAACACTAGCAAACCCAGAAATTAACTAAAGGAAACCCCATTTAGGGTAACTTGATGCTGTATCATCTCCATTCCACCTTCCAGAACTGTGGTTCTGGCAGCCAGTGTTGTAAACACAGCAACAGAGGGTGTAGAAGAGTTAGTAGTGCTTATGTTTAAGGCAGGCAAAGGCAAGCTGGTAAATCTGATCTGAGAAAAAGGGGAAGACAACGGTATAAATTTAACCAAGATGAATCATACCAGTGACCTGAAAAGCTTTGCTTTGTTTTGTCCTCTTTTATTTTTGAAGGAGAACTAACTTTCTAGACAGGAAATGGAGGCAATGGCATCAACTGGACGTCAGTAAATCATTGGTTGGTCTGTATAAGAAACTTTTATTTAACTTTCAGAGTACAGAGACTATTGAAGGAATTGTAAAGTGAATACAATGTCTTAATAGACTGTGTCAATGGGTAGCTTTAATGAGAGAAGTACTTGGACTGAGCTTTGTAAAAGAATTTCTGAAGAATTGGATTTGTAAAAGATCTTACTAAATATTCTTACTATTGGCTATAGGACAAATATTACGATAGTAATGACAGAAAACTGAGCTCCTTTCCTGATAAAAGGAGAAAAGGAATATTACAATGAAAAGAATGTACAGCTCCGAGAATAATACAGAGTGAAAGTTCGTACAATCAAGGACTAAGAACTTGACTATTGTTAGAACATTCTCAGTTGGAAATGGCAGAGGAGAAGAAGTGCTTGCATGTATTTTTTGTCCTTACCATGGTATTACCATAAAAGGCCATGAACAATTTTAGTGTGCATCTATCCAGGACATGGAGGATGAGAGAAACAAGTGGCAACATACACACTGTTAGCAAAACATCTCTGGGAATATCTACATGGACATTTTCTTTTACATGTATTGAAGAAAGTTTAATTGAAACTGGAGGTTGGGACAAAAAAGCTGATAATAAGGTTAGAGAATGAAGTCTTTTGGCAGTGAGGAAACTAGAGGAGAACATCTTATTTAGCCTTGCATCTCTCCTTGAGAGATGAGACCTGTTATGCAGATGATACCTGATGATGCAGCTGATATCTGTCAGTTTGTTGTTGGTCAAAGACCAGGGAGAGAAAAGGGCTGTTTAGGCTAAATGCCAGCATTAACATGAGAGCAGATAGGAACTAATGACTCCTGAATAGGTTCAGAAACAAACTTAGAGGATCCTTACAAGACTTTGGGCTCTGGTCCCACCTTCGAGACAGGAACTTTGAACGAAACAGTGAGAAAGTGAAGTTTGATATATTTATATCAGAGAAATTGTGTTAATATGCAACACATATTAGAGGAAATTCCTTTCATTCTTCTCGTCCTATACTTGGCTTTAAACTCATTTGCTATGCTGCCTGTTACACAAAATTGCACCTCTGTTAATGGTGTCAGGTACTTGTGACGTACTTAGGTGTTTCAAGGAAAAAAATCTGGAAAGAATCGACATGAACTGCTGTTTGTGCTGTCTTATTAAAAATATGTGGCTATGGGGGCTACAGAAATGGGACCCGTTATCTGGTCCTGCAGCTGAGCAGCACAGAGTGGTCCATCTCCAGCCAACAGCCAACCAGATGTGCACTGACTCCTGTAAAGGTTGTAGCTCATGAATTATCCATGTGGTAGGAGTGGAAGAATATCAGCTGGGGCAAAACAGTGGCAAAGACATTCCTGATGTGTTACCTGTGCAGGCCAAGTGCCAGTGCCCAGGAAAGTTCTGCACCATGGTGTAGTTTACCAACAAAGGGAGCTTTAGGGCTCCCTCTTACACAGGGACTGTGGCTTGGTGAGGACATGAAATATAAATTGTATTACTTTATGTCACCTCTGGTGTAAAGCAGTAATCAAGTATTAATCTACTGTAGAATGAAACCAGAAAAATAATTATTTTTAAAAAGCTTGGTAAGCTGTTACTAAATAGTATTGTCTTAGAAATCATAGATTTCTGAAAGGTTTTCACTGTGATCTTGTAAGGGTTTGCTAATCTGAAAAATAAGGGTTTTTTTGAGATTTGATAAAATATGTAGCAAATTTAGAATCCTTGCATTTAGACATGTAATTCAAGAATTTTTTTCTCATATTGAATACAGACTCAGAATGTATTAGGTTTATTGGCTATAAATAATACAAGTTTTACATTTCTTTTTCTGTTTTACCACTTACCTTAGGATTTATCTTTGTATTCATTTTCAAATAAGCACCTTTGCCCCTCTCTCTTACACCCACCATGTTTGGCAGGAGCTGTTTGTAACCATCCATAAGCCAGCTTAAAGCTGCCCTTCAGATTCCTTCTGGAAATTCTCCTCCATGAAGCATACAAAGGATGCCCAGGGAACTGGGCTGTGTTTAGTATTTCTTGCTGTTCTGCCTGGTTTTGCCAAGCCCTTACTTCCTGTATCCATCTCTGGATGCCGTAAATACTCCTTGGGGGAGAGTTTTTTAGATTGTTATTTTATTTTATATGTGTATGTAATATGTGAGATATATATATATATATGCACATATCAAATACAGTTGTGCAAATATATTGACTTTTTTGTTGTTGTTGTTGCATGTTTGTATTTTAAACACATTCCCTGAACAGTTAGTGAGGATGCTGGGCCCTACAATGATATAAAAAAAATTAAAACTACAGCTGTAAAATAATTAAAACTACATGCTGTAAGACTTGTGGATCTTATAGCACATGCTCCTATCCTTAGGTTTTTGGTGCTATTTGATACATGCCTGCTACCTTCAAAACAGTACTGTCTGCAATTTTTTTTGACTTTGCATGTAATATTATCCACCTGTAACTTCTGTTTTGAGTTATTCCAGTTTTGACTTTAACCACCCTATTATGACGTTTGCCCATTCCCTGAAATGGATGCACTGATGGCCATTATTCAATAAGTCTCATGTTAAGCAAAACTATTAAGCTCATATTTTTAGCTCTTATTTTTTTTTTCTATAACAGATTATAATTTTTTCCCATTATTTGGAAGCAACATGATTATTTGAAGGGAAGCCCTCATGTTCTGGTATTTTACCTTCACTTACAGTATCAAATGCCCAGACCGGTGTATCCTGTTAAATCAAGAATAAACACTTGATACATTAGCACATCCAACTGATTCAACTGTAGCACATATTTCTCTCTGAAGTGATTCAAAAATTAACTGTTAGAAATTGAGTATGATAGAAATCACAGAAAAGCAGTTCTAGTTTTCTAAGAATAAGACTTGAAAATGTATTTCAATACCCTTAAATAACTATATTTAAGAACATCCCGCTTAATGCTTGGAAATTAACGGTCGTTTTATTCATTTGGAATAGAAATGCCTTCAACCTTTTAGGGAAAGCAAGAGCAAATTACAGCCAAATTTTCATTTCACAAGTCATCTTCATCCAGGATAAGCCAGGGCCCCAAGGTCAATTCTTCAATTTGGTATCCTATTTCCATAATGTTATTCTGCAGTGTACTTTCATTATTACTGGAGCACTGCTCGCTTTCCTATTAGTTTTATAAATGGCTATGTTAATGCCTTTTTGCAGACAAAACCACCTTTTGTTAATATCCCAGTGGATTTCCTAAGGATTAAAATATAGTTTTGAGCAGCCATTGGTTCTATTTATATTTTTTCATTGATGATTAGCCCTTGTCACCTACCCAAAAGTGGCATTGTTCAAACAGAGATCGAAGCAGTTTTTAAGAAGATGTGTTGAGTGATTGGCTTGACTGACAGAAAAGAAATAATTAGAAGCAGAGAACTCTAAGAATCTGTGTAATATTTAGTAATAGCTAAAGCAATGCAAAAGTAGAGGGAAGAAAAAAGGATGTGGGGGACTGGAAATGTATTCTGGCCAGGGAGTAGCCTTTTGTTAAGACATGGAGTTCTGCAGATAAAACTGTTTTCTTTGTCTTTCCTGTGCTGATAGTGCAGAGAAGGTACAAGTGCAGATCAGCTGGGGTACAGCTCTTACCCCTAAATCTTGACAGTTTTGTTTTGGATAATTAAATATTTACTTCTAAGGTTGTAATAAATGATTATATTATGTAATATCCAGGACAAAAATGGATGGAAAATGTCTGCAGTGTTCAGTAGTGTACATCCTTGCTAGGAGGATTTGTGTTTACTGCTCAGCCAAGTATTGAATAAAAAGTTCTCCTCAGACCTTAGAGACAGTGGAAAACACCACTTCTTGGGAGCCATATTGATGAAATTTGTTTTTTGGGTGTGTCTTTTGCTAGTAGGATAAGTGATGTATGTACATAAAGTAAGTTGAAAGAAGCTATTGATTACCTTGATTTTTCTTAGTCTACATATCTAGTAAACACTGTACAAGCATTTTAGTAGATATAGACACAATCCTGTCCATAGGAGCACAGCATTCTGTTTTGCTTTGAAGTTGAACATTACAATAGAGTATTTTATTTCCAACAAAGCTGATGCCTTCCAGACCTTTCATCAGCTTTGTTGGTCTCCTCTGGATGCATTCAAGGACCTTCCTTTTTAAATTGTGGGCTGCAGAACTGACCACAGCGTTCAAGGTGAGATTGCAACAACACTGAATACAGTGGGATAATCATCTGTTTTGAGGAGCTGGTTGTGCTGTGTTAGGTCCAAGTTAATACACTTATGAAGTGGATTTTTGTAACAGAAGATATGTCTGGAGGGAAGTTTGTCTTCCTGAGAGTAGCTAGCCAAACAACTATGTTTAATTTCTGAAACTGGACTGATAAATGTTTGATACCTGGCCCTGACCTGCTGCAGCTGGAACAAAACAAGTATGCTCAGTACCCTCAAGACAGAGCAGTCCTTTGGCTTTGTTCAGCACAGCTCCCACTTACGCTTTCATCAGGCATTTTAAAAAAAGAGAAACCTTTCTGAATGACTTTTCCTTTCATCCTGATGTATTTGTAGGTCTTGGAGACATATGGTCTAGTACTTTGTCATGGAGCTCAAGTCCCTCTGACATATTGTCTCTGATGAAGTCATATAAGTTGAAATTTTCAGACTTGAATGCTTAAATGTAAGTATATATGACAACTTAATAGCTCTCTGCTGAGTAGGGTTTGCTGTTGTGCAACTTGGGGTAAACAGACAATTCAAAATACAACAGACCACTTTAGTACATAAGAATAATTCAGGTTTTCAAGGTATTCTGTACTCTGATTGGGAGAAAAGTTCAGAGGTCCCTGAGGTGATGGACACTTGAACTAGCATCCCACACTGTACAGATGGAACCTGTTTATATCCTAAACATATTTGTACTGTCTCAGAAAGGCTTATTAACATATGTGAAGGAGAGCATTACTGTGGTTAAGTTGCTTCTAGACCTGCTCTGCATGCATTTAGTTAACTCAGTGCACCTGCTTTTTGGGTTCACCCCAAGTGTTCTGTTCCTATTTTGGTGCTGATGTGAGCAGCTGCTTTGGACATACTCTCTAAGTTCACCTGACCTCAGTTTAGGCACTCTGCTGAGTGTGAGTTAAGAACTGACAGTCTCTCCAGAGCCAGTGTAGAGAGGCACTTCTGCAGAGTGTAATTCATCCCACCTAAAATTGGAAATATCTTCCAAATGTACTCCTCTCTCTTTCTCTCTTGGAGAGGCTCCTTTTGGAGACTTTCCCTGTAGTGCTCTTCATTTCTTCTAAAAATCTCCATAGGTCTGGTGTCTTCCAGTGTATATGCACTGTCTATTAGTTAAGATACTTTATATTAAAAACTGTCAAAGAAATGAAAGCAATTTCGTATGGTTCCCAAATTAATGACAGTCTGCTTGCACATTGGTTGCTTTCCGTTGGCATCTGGGTCCTAGTACGGACTGCCATTCTTAATCATATTTTAATTTTCAAATAAATTGCTTTCATTATCCTTTCATTTACAATACCATGTGTGCATTACTGCTCATTAATGTTTGTCATCTACTTTGCTGAGACTGGGTTTTTAAATAGCCATGGTTGCAATGCAGTAATTAAAGATGATCCATGTTGGTTTTGTAGAAATTATTCTGAAGCCTTCTTACAAAAAAAAAAAAAAAAAAAGAAACATAAACCCTGAGTGCTGTTAAAATAAATTCCTGAAATGTATGGAAGCAGCTTAGCATAAGGCGTTGCCTTTGGATAAAAAGAGAGCACTTCAAATTCTTCTACTTGAATGAAGTCTAATGATGGATCTGTATGAAAACTGTATTTCTCTGTAATTACTGTTGGTTTTGAGTGTAATATTTTATACTCAGTATAAAGTGAGATGTTTCTCATATTGTTTTGCAAAATTTTTATTCCACTGTCTGCTTGTCACTATTAGTTTCTATTCAGCTAATTCTTTCCCCCTTTTTTCTACTCTAAATACCAAAAACATGAAGGGACCAAACCGACATGACAGGGATTTTAAAATTGCAGTTTGGGAACACAATCCCTGTGGGACAGAAGTCAAAACAGCAGCAGTAACCTCTGCCCTGATTTTGGCCTAGCCATCTTCCATAGGTTGTACATTGTAATATGGAAATGCTTCCTATATCTGCTCTTGCAGTTGGTGATTGCTTGCCTGGGACACAGCCTCTACGACTGATTTTATGCACACATGAAATTGTGGATCTCCACAATGTGCTTATCTGATATTTTTTATTCCTTTGCCCCTTAAGTGACTGTGCTCAGCTTTTAAGATCTGGCCCTTAGGGATCCCAGTGCGAATGTTCAAATGGAATGTCACTACTGATATGGCACAGGAGTAAGGGAACAATTATACATTATTCAAAGAAATTTAAATGGATTTTTGAGGTATGATAGTCTTTATGAACTGCCAGAGAATTAGTTGTTTTTCTGGTGCTCCTATTTTAAAAAGCAACTTCGGGGGATGGATACATCCTAGTGTGCCTGTGCTTCCCCCAGGACCTGGTGCACTCTTCTTGGTGGGACTTGGAACTTGAGTCTTGCAATCACCTGCAGTGCTTTTGTGTCTCACTGGGTGGTCATGGCTGAAGAGGCCCCTCTCTTATGTCAGGCTGCATTTGCTTCTGAGCCAAAATGGTCAAACACGTTCTGCTTCTTTCAGTCTGTGCCATCAGGTTCTTCCAGTGAACCTTGTCAGCTCTCCACGACCAAGATCTCAACAGTCTCTCCCTGACTCAGAGCAAAAGGCAAAAGTTTCAATAACCAAAATTACTGATGTCCCCAATGTTTTTTTTACAGTTTATGTATCTTCATGGAGGAGTAGAGGAGTGAAAATATTTGGAAATACACAAGAGTAGTGAAGGGGATATATTTGGAAATAAAATTATTTTGGTGGGTTTACACTCTAAGATAAATACATAACATGGAAAGAAATATATTTAATGAATGATAAATCAATATATTCAAAATAATAATAAATTTGTAAATTTTCTTTTTTGAGTGATAGAAGGAAATCCAATTCCTCTCTATTTCTCTCACTTTATTATTGTAGTCAAACAAATTGAAATAGGTGTAACACCTCTTCTTAGTGTTCAGTAGCCGAAAAGCCAAACTGCATGAAAAATTATAGTAGCACCTCAGCTAAGGTTAAATCCACTTTTAGAGTTTTTTGTTTTATTATGGTTAATCCAGGGATCTAAACCTCATGTTTTTATTCGTATCAAGGTATGTATTTCTTCAATTTAGTGATTTAGATTTTAGTTTAGCCAGATCACCTACAGCACTTGACTTTATTTATGGTATCTTTGGAGCAAATCTGTCATAGCAACACCCCTAACTTACCCGTCCAATCTCATATGCAGGATTTGGTAAATTGTGTCAGATTTAAAAACACTTTTTCCTAAAACTCAGTCCATTTAGTATGAAGAGAAACATTGGCTTTATTTGTTATTAGAAAGAATACTTTTTCATATTTGAAATTTTGCTGTTCTCATTAATGGTGAAAGCGTGGAAATATTTATTCACAGTAGCACCTGGGAGGCTTGCAATGAATGGAAATTTAGGCATGTCTTTAATAGTAGCTGAATGCATTAGAGCTTGTGCAGAAAGAGACCAGGTAACGTGACATCCTTCAGAAGTACTTGCAACCTCAAATGCTTATGAATATTTGACTTCAATCCATGCCTAAAACTTTGTGTGAAAAGCAGACAATTCCATGACTGTAAAATTTGTTCCAGGTTATTCCTTCCATTTTCTGGACAAGTGTAAATATGAGGGCTCAAAGCTGATGGAATATGTAGACTTGAGGGTGGTTAGTCATTATTTGGGATGGAACAACGGTAAACAAATTTAGTTTTTAGTTTTGGCAGTATATCATTAGGTGATTCACTCTGATGCAGTGAATGTGTCTAAGCATATTCTTTTACTTATTTACCACTTTTTCCTGTGGTGGATAATGATATGAGTTTGTATATGCTGATTACAACCAACTAATACAGTGATAGTTACAGTTCCTCACGATTCTGGATGGTAAATTTTGGTAACTGGATATTCAGGAAACGTTACTATACTAAAAATTCATAATCAGAAGGGATGCAACAAAGCTTTGCTATTCTTGTTCAGGTACATGAAGGGTATCAATATTCAGCCTGGAAATGAGAGTGTATGCAGAGATGAAGAGAGGAGAGAAAAGCAGTAATGCTGTTAAAGAAACTGTAACGTTGCTGGTGTTGAATAGATTGTCTTATTCTCGTCATGGCTATCAAGGTTCAAGGAACAACCCTGCTCCTGTGAGAAGACATCCCTCAAAGCATTGAAGCTGCTGCAATAGCTTTAGAATAGGCAGCCATCACTTGCTTTTCAGTAATGTAATAGGGATCCACACAACCCTTGTCTTTCTGTATAAGAGGTATCAGTAATGTCAGTGAATTGCTGAGGACCCGCCAACAATGTTAAAAAAGTAATCTTATTTATGTAGATATATTTTTCTGTTTGTTTTGTGATATTAAACTAAGCAGAGCAGAAAATGATAGATGATTTTTGGTGGGTTTTTTTTTTTGAGTAACAGTCACTGTCCAGATAAGGTGAGGGCTAAGAGATTTCTCTTCTTCATACCGCATAATATGCCATTTTCATTTTGTGCTGCTTATAACCCTGAGTGTCACAGCTTTCTATTCTAGTCTGAATAGTCAATGAAACATTATGAAGCCGATAAGAAAAGCTGGTCCCCGTTCCTTGGCAACGGCTGTTAAGCAGAGCTGAGTGCTGTTGATTGAGGAGATTAGCTGCCAGAGATAAACCTCCTCTTTTTGCTGCCCTGCTGCTTATCTTTCCACCCATAACAAGTTGCACCAAATATGACAGCAGTCAGTGGTTTAGGCAGAATATGAACTTTGTGGCAAATGAAATTTGTGCGAAAGACTTTGGGTTCTGACATTAAGATCTTGAATTTATTAAAATTTACGGGTTGTTTTCTGGACAGACGTTTCTTGACTCAGGGGTGAACGTTTTTATTTGAAAGAGTGATGCTCCAGATGTGAGAGAAATGGGATATCCTGTTGCTACATTGTCTATTCATAAACACTGAAAATAGTAGCAAATATTTTTAACAGTTGTCTCTGGCTCCCGTTCTCAGGGACATTGAAGAAATACATGAGATACGTGGTAAAATTACTGCAGCTACTAGGTATGCAGAAGTTGAATTAAAAGATAAAAATTGATGATTTTGGTTGATGCCTTTGAGAGAAAATGCTGTTGTAGGTTAAACAAATCTGGATGCATCTAAATCTGTTTCTATCTGGACACAGCTTAAAAATCTTTCAAGTTTCACTATATCCAAATTACATTTCATGACAGAAGTATTTTATTGACTGGAAAATCAGAGCTGAAATATGACTAGGGAGAGAAGCTGGTGACTTTTTTCTTCATCACGATTCACATTTCTGTTTCTTCTTGCATTTTCAAAATGTTGTCTTATCCCTTTGCTTTCATTAGGGAGTCTGCAGTTCTGTTCATGTTTTTGCCCTTGGCGAGGACTTTGGTGATGTCCACACCACCACCCCGGATCTGGTGGCTCGTTGCAAACCCTTCTGTTGGCCAGAACAGGAGTGGAGCCTGGGCTGGTTCTTGAAGAACTAGGGAATGGCAAAGCACTGGCAAAATAGGGAAACTCTGAGGTCGTGTTTAAGAAAAGATCTCTGTGTGCCGAGATCTGGTGAATAGTTCTCTATCTAGTGAGTGTCATGAGTTCAGCAGAACTATTTAAATATGTGTGGTTATTGTCAATAATGCAGCAGAAGCTTCAGAGCACTAGATTTTGGGTAGAGGCATTTTCCTTCACTTAGGATTGCAACCTTTTCTATTAAATCTATCAAAGCATACTAAAGAAGTGATGGTTTCTGCTGGGAGAGCATTCCACTGGAGTGTGGGAAGAGACAACAAACAGAGGTGGTATTTTCTGTGTTTTTTTCTTGTTCTGGTCAAGAATCTGGCACTTCATAAGCAGTATAGTATCACAGAGAAGTTTAGAAAGATACAGTATGATGCTCATTAGTAAAATATTATTTCAGTGGATTATTTTGCTGATCCTATAGTCCAGGCTTTCAAGGTTTTTTATTTTGATCTTTGGTAAATGATTATTTCCTCCTTTTGTAGAATGAATATTTTGTTCAAAATTATTCTTATTTATTCAGTCTTCTTTTAAGATGTATATGTGCTGAGTATACAACTTCTGTACTTAACCACTCCAATTGCAGGAGAATCTCAGGGTGTGAGCAGCTTAAGTCCAATCCCTAAACTCCAGTTAAAGAATGGCTTTTAATTGTATACAGTATTTTTAAAAGCCCATTGCAACTTATAAATATGCACAAATGTAAAGTATCAATTGTATGTATTCTGTGAGTAAAATAGGAAGCAATTTGGGTTGCACATTTTGCATATATTGAGGAGTCTCTCTACTCTTTGCAATAGAAAAAAAAAGTTCAGCTTTTCAGATCCATTCTTATCATAATTTGAGATATTGTAAATCTTAAAAGTTGTTATGAATTGTAAGACACAAAACTGAGGAGAATAAATGTTTCTGAAACTGCTCCTAGTCCTGTTCCCAATCTCTGTTCCCGTATCGTTTCATCTGTCTGCAGGCTTACTGAGAGAGACAAAAGATCATCTGCTGTGCTGAAGACTTTCACCGTAGGGCTTGTTCCAACCCATAAATAATCTCTCTTTCTTTTCTCAATGCCCTTTCCAAAATTTATCATTCATCTTCAGATTTGGACACCAGAACTCTCTATTCCCATACCGACCTTAACTGCATACTGAATGATGTCATCTCCCTATTCCAACTTATTGCTGCCATGCTCATACATCCCCAAACCTTTAAGTGCTTTTGCCCTTCACCTATTGCCATTAGCAAGGCTGTGGGCAGTGCTCAGGGTCTGTCACACAGCAGGGGGAAAGCTGTGTCTGGACCTCTAATTTCTTGTAATAGAAATAACTTTTCTGGCTGCAGCTTCTGATAGGTGCTCCTATGTATTGTGCTATTTTAAAGCACGGTTTGCTTGCAAACTGTCAGGTTTTTCATGCTCTCCAGACTGTTCAGCAGAAACTGTTGGCATCCTGATGTCAAAATTTGAGGTGAGGTTCTTGCCTATTCCAGTGTCCATGTGTAAGCTGCCAGAGGCAGCTTGAAATGCTGAGGCTTCTGTAGCATATTTCAGCCTTGAGCAAGGTGCAGAGATTTCTGAGGGGCTCTAAAGAGTTTTAATCAGGCCACTGGGTTCAGCATTCTGGAGTAATCCTAGTTTACAAGGATTTACCCTCTCCTCCTTAAAAGACTGCATCTAAGTTTTCTGCTGATGTTTTTCAGGTGCACATAACATAATTTTCTGTAATTTCTTTAATACTTTGTACCTAGGGAACAAGATGGAGATCTTTATTACTAGTATTCCATGCACATCTGAAGTCAGTTCCATTTAGGAATAAATTCAGCAACTCAGATTACAAAAGGAATCTGTTGTCTCAGTAAATATTGTCCTGCAAAGATCTAGAAAGCTTCATGTTTGGTGAAAGACAGAAATAAACCAAGTTTTCTCTATTAGATACTGCAGCTGGTGAATATGAATGGAATTGTCATTTGTCAGGTTTTCACAAGAACACAGTCTCCTGCAAACCCATAATAACTAACTCTTAAAATATAAGCTCTTGGCATTTAGCACAAGGTAAAACTTTCACTACTCTGTTTTTAATACAAAATGAAAATTAATGCAGAAATCCATTTTGCTGCACATGTTTCCTTGCTGAGTTATTTTTGCCTTGGGAATACAGATGCAAGAGCAGCTACAGTCTGATCACACAGCAAAGACATTGCCAGCACCAAAGTGGTTCTTGGCACCAGCCGAAAATGTAATGGGGATCCTTGAAGTGACTGAAGTACATCTCAGTGATACTTGGAAAATTAGTGTACATAAATAAGCATTAGTATATTTGCATCTCATTGATTCCATAAATAAATTCTTAGTCCCTCTAGTAACCTTTGTTCATAAATGCATATTGAGTAAAAAAAGGGAATTGTTCATGTTTCATCATTCCTTGTTGCTCCAGTTTCATTTTAATCAGTGCAAGCAGTGGGAGCTCCATTACTCTTCCAGAAGAGAGCTGAGCAGCTCCAGAACAGTTTCTCTCTGCTAGAAACTTGTTTTCATTCAGATTGTTCATTTTTGTCTTTTCATTCCATTTCTCCCAGTAATGTCATAAATAATCAATCAACCAGGTTGCCCAAACTTTTAGTCTTCCCCATAAAGAATTGGATAGTTTAATGCTTAAGGCTTTATATGACTGCTTTCTTTCCTTTATTTTTCTCTGAACTTCTCTCATTTATCCATATCTTTCTGGTAATGATGTAGTCAGAATCTGGTGCAGTGTTCTGTCTTTCCTCTAGGAAAATAATAGCTTTTTGTAAGTGGGGGGTGGTACAAGGCTCAGATTCCTCACTGGTAGAAAGCAACGTATGGCATAAACCTACATGCTAATCTTGCAGTCCAGTAGCTAAATATGTTAACGGAAAAGAGCTGTATTAAAGCCTACTAATACTTGACTAATACTTGAATTTAAAGTGTTTATCCTCTCATTGGAGGATTTATATGTTTAAATCTTTACTCTCCTTTCTCTTTACTACCAGTATTGACAAAAAGGGAGTTGGTGTTAAGAGGATTTTGATTGCAACATCTTTTTTCTTAGACACATCACAGCTAATATTGAATATGTAGTTTTGCTTAGAAAAGGATTCTCAATATTGCAATTAGAAGGTCTTGGGGTTTTTTTCTTCAAAGGTTTTCTGGATTGGTCTCTGTGTGATCAAAACTAGAGGCAGATGGTTTCTGTGGCTTACAGACTGCAGTGGTCATCTGGATGTAGAAGATGTTGATTCAGTCATTGTTTTCTCACCCTTTATTATCCTCATCATGGAGCCAAAACCATGCCTTTCGTGCCATGTAGTTTCCTAGGCTGTGGAAAGTTCAAGTTTGGTTCCCTGAGAAGTACCAAGTTACTGAAACACTATTCAACTTGAGCATTAGCTCTAGCAGCAAAATGTTAAGACTTGCTTTCTTTTCATCTCTACTTTTTCCTTTCCTAAAAGTCCCTCCTGCCCTCTCCTCCCAAGGCATGGCCATTATTTCGGTGGTTGCAAGGCCCAAGTATGACCTGTTAAGGCTGAGCTTCATTTCTATGCTCTGAATCACAAAAAATAGGCATTGAAATCTGGACCTCTCATTCTCTTAGCTGAATAACTTAGGGGCTTTTTTGGAATCAGGCAGCACTTCTTTTCATGGCAAGCCTGCTCTCCTCTTGCTTTGTTAAAGTGTAGCTCACTTTTCCACATTCCTTCCCTCCTTTTGCTGTACTGAGGATTTTTTAGTTACTTTCCCTACAATTTACATATTTCTGTTGTAACTTAAAAAAATCTCTCAAGTGAAAGTGTGCATAATGCTTTGGGACCGTACAAGCCACCACTTAAATTAGCAGGTTAGCACAGAAATAGTTCCTGAAATTATATTTCCCCTCTGTTGAAGGTTATTTTTTTTTTTTTGGATGATGGACTGAGTCCTCCAGAACTTGCTCTCAGAATTATTCCTTGAGACAAGGGGACTGTAAAGCCCAGAGGAACTATTCGTGCTCAGACGTGCCTCAGGGTGATTTGGAGCTTTGCAAATCCCATCCCTATCAGAGTATTTGCACAACAGCCAACTAATGCTGCTGTTAATGTTAACTTTTACCTTTTAATATGAGCACTTTCAGAATCACTCACATCCCATCCAATTCTTTCGATCAGCAGAAATAGTCAGTGGTTTTAGGTCTGGGGATTTTTTGAAAGTAGACCAGCTGTCCGCCTTTTTCCTTAAATATCTGTGTCCAGAGAGGTGAGAAAAGGCATGAAATCTTGTTAGAGTTCTTTTATAGGACTGTTAGGTGATCTGGCTTTCAGCAGAATTTACAAAGTTACCTTTGCCTTCCAGGCAGCAGTTTATTCAGTAGCTGAGGAAGAGTGGATTTACTGAACAGTAAGAGTTATCCACTGCATGACTTTTTTTTTTTTGGATTAAAAGACGTCACATTTAGAACATCTTACTTTGTTGTTCTCTGCTTTTTATGGCTTTTCTATTGAATCCACATAATAAATCTACAAAAAATATGCTATGTGTCTTACTTACAGTTGAGGATTTACTTTTACTGCATAACGCTTTGTACTTCACACCCTAGCAAAAGCAGAACACCACCACATACTCATGTTAAAGTCTATATGCACTTTGCTTGTCTTCACAATGCCTAACTTCCAAAAACAAATATCCCAGCCTTTTATTTTAAAATCATCTTTCTGCACTTTAAATAACTGCCTTAAAAGCTTCCACATGCCTATTAGCCATTAGGATAGGGAATGACAGAGCTGGAACTGCATAGCTCTGTATTCCAGGTGGAGTCAAATGGATATGAGAGCAATAAATTCAGGTGAGCAGCGTGTGCTCCAGGACTGATCCCTGTCCACTAGATGCCACTATTACTGCTCCAAAATGAAAATAACTAAGGGACCACTGAGGAAAACAACCGAGGACTACCGAGATAAGCAAACTAAAATGGTAAAAAGGCTTTAAAAGTTGAGCAGGAGGGATTGCCCCCTCAGAAGGCCACACTCCATGGAGCGCTGTGGGGCTGCAGGGCAGCTCCCCTGACTGCAAACAGCGGCTCCTCTGCCCAACCACAGTCAGTGAGACTTGTGAGGATTTGCTGTTTGGAAGTGTTGGAGTCAGGCTTTCAAAGCACTGTATGAGAAGTGATGCTGTAGAAGCCACTGTTGCTCTGTCTGTATGATATCCACCTTACTTCTAAAGAGAATTTAAAAGTAGAGGTATAAATTATGAACAAATCTTTTTTAGTAAATGGAACAGTAAGAATACGTTGTTTGCTGAAGAGTTCACTTGTAAATGTTGATTGTGGTGTGCTATATCTTCTGAAATAAGCCTCCTTGCAAACGACTTAATGTCTCCAAGGAACAGTAACATTTAATATTTTTTTTAATTTTTGAAAAAGGATTTTGAAAACAAATGAGAAATAGCAGGGAGAGAAGAGGAAAATACTGTAACAGTCTCCTTCATACTTCCTAAAACATTTAATGTCTGTGACCTTGAAGTCCAGTATCAATGGATTTTTGAGATGCAAATATTATGCTTCCCATTGGAAAAGGATTTAATCTCTCCAGTAGCCAACTCAGGCTCTAACCCTGGGTTATAAGCAGTGACCTTTTCATTAGTCCTGGACTACTCTTGTATCTTACAGCACCTTAAACCACTAGCTGGGGAAAGGAGTGTGAAGTGATGTCCATATTCAGTGAGAAGAAAGAATTCTTTTCTTATAGGAGGTTAAATAGCTGAAGAATGATGCCCATTGAAAACTCTGCAGAAACATTAGAGGAAGTTCTCTGGTTAACTGCAAGAGCGCAAATGGCACAGTCAAAGGTGGTAGAAGCTGCCATTTGACACACCACTGGCTCTGTGGACTTTCTGTTTTACATCACGACTCAGGAGCACAGCACGATGGCTGCAGGGTGGGGCAAAACTTGGTTTTATACATAGCTCTACTTTATAATGTTTTAACAATTGTCAGGAAGTCAGGGGAAGGAAGCTGAAGTGCTGGTTGGCCCCTGTGTGTGAGTACTGTCGCTGTCTGGAGAGCTGCCTCCTTTCTGGCTGCTGCACAAAGTTCTAAGAGCAGAAGAGCCAGGTGCTTCAAAGCATCTGCTTGAAGGCTCCTTTGCAAAGGTCACTTGTCAGCGCCATGTGAAAATTTCACTGCATGTAGATCTAAATAATTAATTACTACACAACACAATCTTTTAATTTACATATATCAAGCTTTCAGCAGCCTGCAGACAAACTCCAGTATCCTTACCAGTCTGCATAGCTTTGCTCGGTAGCAAAAGGTGATCAACAAGAATTCATTCTTTTTTTTGCTGGTATTATTCAAAACTGTGCCAAGTCTTGGATGCATCTTAGTTTCAGTCATCAGATTAGCCATACTTAATGGTTCCAGGATAGGATATGTTTCTCTTGCCAAGGACAGCTTATTATACATGGATTTGTTATTTTTTTGGTTGGTGGTTTTGGTTTTTTTTTTTTTTGGAGGAAATGCTACCTAAAAAGAATTTAATGAATCAGCTGCCCAAAAATAGTATTGCCTTCAAGGTGAAGCTTGTCACTCAGTGCAAGCTTCCAAGGGTTTTTTAGTACCTGTTAAGCACACAGTGCTTGTCTGCCTTTCCAAGTGAAAATGCTGGCCCAACCAACTCATCAAAACTGTTTCAAACTATAGTTTTTACATAATTCTGTACCTAGATGTCAGTCATTAGTGCAATGTGGTACTTCCTCAGGAGGTAATAGAGGTCATAAATATGCACTAATTAATGAGAAATGAGCATTAATAATGAATAATGATGGGCGTTTTCTGTTATCTTCTAAACCTTTCTCAACAATCACACTTCCAGAACTTGCATTATGACTTGCTCATGGTTTAATCTGTCAGTTGTAATTTTTTTCACTAGAATTTGATAAATACTCAGTGTAAATAGATATACTATGCTCCAGGGTGTTGTCTTTAATAAAAGAGGTTCGTCTGGCACTGTTTGAGGTCTTATTAGGAGCCTGAGTTTAGTAAATTTGTGTCTTCTAATCTTTGCATCTAACTTTGTAATATATAAATATTTGTCAAAATTCAAGATTTTAAATAAAAGCTTGTAAAAGTTTATGCTTGCATTCCTTCTCAAATATTAAACCTATCAGCAAAACAGCCAAACAGATAAAGAAGCCTCTCACTGCCTCCTTGGGTATATGGGTATATTATTCTTCTGTTTTAGTCTCTTCTTTGGAAACAAATGTAGAAGCTGTCTGAAAGTCAACATTAGCATGCCGTTAACGCAGATGTTTCCAGGTCTAAGTATAACTTATAAGACATTATTATGGAAATTTCAGACACTACTTTTTGCTAACAGCAAATGATAGCACTTTAACAGCAACCATATGTGTTTATTGATCGGTTGTCTCAACCTTCCCTCATTCTGGGCATGTGTGAGGAGCAGATGTCCTTTGCAGAGAACATTCCTTCTCAGAACACAATTTTAATGAAGGTTCAGGATAGAGCATGGCATTATTAAAACATCATTTGTGCTTTGAACTTCCTCTGCCCTGTTATACTTACTGTAAAGTCTGGGAGCTTTTCCGTTTTCAGCAGCCCCACATCACACTGTGCCCGAGGTGGGTACAGCTGGTCCAGAACAGATTCACCATGTATTGACTTGCTGTAAATATCACAGGGGGTTTGGGATAGTCCACAGCAGACTAAGATGGACAGTTCTTAAACACGAGCTGTAATTTAAGTAAAAATGAGATTCATGCTGGGCCAAAACCATTTCCAGCTTTGGGCCACATCATGCCAAAGAGATTTCTAGAAAGAAAAAGAGAGGCACCTTTTACAAATTTTTCTTGGTAAAATGGATCTCCCTTGCCTTTCCCCACTCCCCACTGCAATCTGTGTAATTTCAAGAAAGTTTGTTGAAAAGGTACCCTGACAATGGAATGCTCAACCTCAGTTTAACTTTTTAGGTCTTAAATCTTGCCTCAGAAACCTTATTAATGTAATAATAATTAAAAAAACCCAAAACCAAACCCCAACAAAACGACCCCAACCGAAAAACCAAACCAGACAAACAGAAAAAACCTAGGAAAATTCCTGCTTTTTTTAGAAAAAGCAGCTGAACTCTGAAATGTACTATTTGCACGACTCCAGTCCGACTGTAATCCCCAGTATAAAGATCCTCTGTATGTAAGAGCTGGCATTTGCCAAGCCCTCCTTGGGGGCATCACGTCCACTCCGCTCTCCTCAGGCTGCATTGAGCAGAGCAGAGCCCTGTTTGTGGCTGCAGCCTCTTCAAAGCTCATTATGCCCATATTTCAAGCACAAAAGCCAAAGTAACTCGCAGTTTCTCCCTAAGCAGTCCCAGTGTTTTTGGATAGATTGTATAATGTAGCTCAGACTCCTGTGCTAATTGTTAATTTTAGAATTTTAAATAGGTTTTGTTCTATTCAAAGGAAGTAGGCTAAAGGTTTCTGAAAACTCTGAGTTTAGGGAAAAGGGTTTGGTCTCTTTTAGAGTTTGTGAGTAAATCAGCTTTTGCATCCATGGAGATACCCTTAAATGATACTTAGTACAGAAAACTCTAATTTGTACTTAATGTGCATGGTTTTCTGGACTCTAAAATAAGATTATAATTATTTTTAAGCTACATTATCTCAAAAAATTTTGGAATATTAGTTGTTTATATAAACACAGCTTTTGTCCTAAACCAGTAATGGTGGTATTCCAAACTAGAGCTCTCTATGTCAAGCTGTGTTTCATTTTGGACAATCTTGTTCCTAGCTCTGAAATATTCTTCTATTCCTTTCTGAATCAGAACCTTATTTATTCCTGTTGTCCATCCATTTACAAGTGAGTGATATTTACATACTTTGCTTATTTCCAACTGCAACAAGTTTTTAAAGAGGTAGGGTTTTTTATCTGCCGTTAGGCTGCTTTTAACATTTTATGGCAGAAACCCAACCATATCTGTCTATGTGGTTTCCAAATTAAACCTGGTTTCCAATAGCAAAATTAGACTCAGATGTAGGTTTTTAATTTGGATTAACTTAATTTGGCAGTTATAAGTGACAGGAGGGTTGGAAAGGCAAAGAAAGAAAAAGTTGGCTAATTTCAATGAGGTATTTGTGTATAACAGTGAGGCCTAATAATGCCCTTTTTCTGCATCCTGCTTAGGTTTATTTTCTTTTATGCCATTATTTGTGTTTAGTGAACAGCTGGGCCAGTAGTTCCCATTTGTAGTCCTTTAGCTCTGTGAAGTAGCGCAGAAAGTGATGGACGCTTGCAAATTAATGCTTACCCTTATTTTCTGCTAATCTGATGTAGCTCTCCTTTTGGAGCGTAGATGTAATATCAGAGCAGAAGTAATTACTGTGTTAAAACTAGGATTGCAGTAGAATATTTTGCTAATTAAACTTGTTGCATTTAAATTGCTTCCTTTGGATCACTATATAGAGGAGAACTATTTTGAACAATAAATGAGACCACTTTCTTTCTCAGAAACCCAGAATTGCAGATGGTCAGATTGTATGTGAAGCACCTAGGCTCTGAATTAGGCTTTTGTATGAAAGAGAGAAAGGTAATTTGAATGTTTGAACTCCCTGTTCCTCCCACACATACACAGGAAGCTTGCCTCAAAATGAACAATTCTCTAAATAAAGACTAATAAGAAGCTAAATTAATTAGAAGGTGTGATTTGAAAAGACATTGATGAGAAGAGTCTGTCATTTCAGACAAATGGAATGGAGCTAAATAAATTAGGCCACATTAATATCTCATTGTTCTGTGAGCAGCTTTCTTTTATTGCATTCATTAGAGGGTACTTCTTGAAATGAGCCTTTACTAGCCATTATGGATTCAGTTCTCATTTACCAATGCCTAACACGCAGCTCCTGCATTAAAAATGTTTCAGCAAATCCTCATAGTTTCTGAAAATTAATATTTATATTTCTGCATGCTGCACTTTTCATCTGCAACATAGTAGGCACTGAACATTTTTTCCCACTGAATTGTCAGCAAAGGAGTCTTACATCTAAAGAGTTGGGAAGCAAAAGTCTGAAAATACTTTATAAAATAAACTGTATGCATAACTTGTACAATAGAATATTCCTCCAACTAATATTATTTCTAGTATTTATTTTGATAGAAAATATCCTGCCTCATGACTTCAGTAGTCCTTTGATAGCTTTTTAAAGTGTCTTTTAAAAGGTTCCTTGGGTATATAATTAGGATGCATTGGAAATGCGCATCTCATCACGCCGTTCTTCCTCTCAGAAAACAAAATGTGTATTTTTCCTTTTCTTTTTCTCTCTCCTGCAGATGGAATATTTGGGAGATGTCAGCGAGGGCCAGTAATAGACATCTATAAATATGACATTTCACCCCCTGTTCTGCAGCACCTGAGGATCATCCTGGAGAAGCTCTCACACAGAGGTACAGTAAGAACTCTGGAGTGGGGTTAGATGCACTGGGGGGTTACAATTCTTTGTGCTCCCTCTGAGGTGATGTCCCCAGAAGTTTTTGGACACAGTGTGTTTCAGGCCCTGTAGTGCAGACTTTATAAAAGTAAAAAGCCTTTGGACTCACTGAATCTGCCACAAGGAGCTGGGGAAGCAATTCCAGGAGAGGTGCTTCCTCCCTGTGCAGCACGTGTATGTGACTGACACTATAGTAGAAAATTTTAGCATCTATGAATGCTGCTATCATATAAAGAAATCAGCAGGAAAGAAAAGAAGTTTGCCATGTATACTTTTGCACCACAGCGTGTTTCAGGGTGCACGGGCAGAAGACACACAACTTCCAGTTAGATGGAAACAGGACTTAACTTTCTGATGAATTCAGATAAGTAGAACTGCTCTGATTTCATTGCAAGCTGGATCTAGTCTGGTCCTTTTAATTTTTGTTCAGCTTTCCAAAGTTAATCTCTGTGCTCTTTCCAAAGCCAGAAAGGATGTTCTAGCTTTTGAATGGCATAGCTTGAACTCACAAATCAAAACTTGGATGAAGTGAAAGCCAATAAGGTGAACAAACCTTTTAGATTCTAATACCTGAGATAAACCACTTGTACACAACCACAGGACCAAGAAATCTTTGTATTCTAAATTTTTCCAAGAATATTATTGGAATGGTTGATTTTGCACTTGTATCATCTGTGTGGATGTTTGTTCCTAAATGCTTTCCAGTCACAGTCTTGATTGCAAAGTAGTAATATTGTATTAACATGATGTTAGTTCAATGATGAGAAAAAATCTGGTTTCTCAGAAGTTTAGGACCATACTTAGAGACTGGATTTCTAGTTTGTAAGCCACTGATTTAGAAGATTTAAAAATTTTCCAGGGATTTATTTCCTGTCCAGTAGCCTGTCCAAATGAGACAAACTCAGCAAAATTCGATTGTAATAACTCCTGGCTGATTAACAGTCACATGGGAACAGTACTTGTGGTTCTTTCACTTGTCATTTTCTAAAGGCTAAGCAATGCAAGCAAATTTATGAAAATACTCTTTTGTCAGGGCAATACTGTGTGAGTGGAAAAACTAGTATCTGATCTCTGAATATAATGAGGAATGCAAGGGTGGGGGGCAGCACCAAGCCACCTAAATTGGTATCTAAGAGTGATCCTACGTGCATGGACAGGCAGCAGCCATTTACACCTCTTGAATATAGGTCGTGTGTTCTATGTAAAGCTTCCTCCATGAGGAGGTCAGAGACCTGCAGGAGACTGCTGTCCCTCTGAAGGGGCACATATAGCAGGTGATGGGACACCCCAGGTCATCTCAAAGGATGCTTACCTGTCTCTGTCTCCCTGCTCACCATAAGATTTGGACTAGTGCAATGGAATTGTTGCAACTTCCCCCTACCAAGTGCTTTGATAAATAAAGTGACCCTTTCTAGGATTTTTGTTATCTGCAACCCACCTCTCTGGATTTAACTGTGGCAGAAAACTGCAGTATGATTCTTTTAAAGAAGCTTGGACATTGAAATTTGGTCTTGTCACATAATTTTTCACAGCAAGAGAATGACAAGGAACACACAGATTGAAACTGTGGAGGAGAATAAAGGACTTTTGCTTTTATCCTTTTTTACTTGTGACATTTGGAGGTGCATACACAAATGTGTATATGCTTTGAACTGATACAAAACTCTTGCAAGCAGTTTTTGTGGCCTGTGGGTATCCCAGTGAAGGGAATCTTAAATATATCTGTGAAAGATAACAGAATGCTGGAATGCTCTTGCTCAAATGATTGATGTGATAAAATCACTCTTTTTTTTTTTTTTTTTTTTTATACTCTCAGTATCTTGGCAAATTTTGTTTAGTGGGGACAGAAATATGGAAGGAGTAGAATCAATACAGGCTATCAGATTAATGGATTACTGACATCAGGTTGCTCAGACAAGACTCTGCTGTTTGCTGGTGCTATCAGATGTAATATATCCAGCCCTCAGGTCATGTTTTCTGGCTGTGATGGTCACTTGCACAGTTAATGCTGTTCTCCTGCAAATTGTGAGCAAAATGGGATGACCATTTCTGCAGTGTAGATAAGCAAGACATTGTCAAGACCATGCAAATATTTCAGGCAACCACCAGAAAGGGCTTCACTTTTTCAGAGATCTTATTTCCTTTATCTATGTAATACCCCATTCTTCTTGTCATCTCCAAAAAACTGCTGTCTAGCTCAACGTGGTGATGCCCACCTTGCCTGGAATGGAAAGGACAGGGGACATCATCTGTTCTCTCCTTTTTGTAAACAGCAGGACAATTTTCTCTTGGAAGACTATATAGTAGGTCTTATGATTAGCAAAAATCTTAGTAATGTCTATACTGAACCCTTTCTGGTTTTATTAGATATGTATAGAATTAAGAACCAGATATACTGAGGGCTATTAATTTGAGAGATCTTCTAGGATTGTATTTATGTGTTTTTCTAATATGATTGTTTCTTCAGTTTTGTTTCTTTCCTGGTGTCTTCTTGCAGAATTACTAAGATCATCCTTTTTTTTCTTTTTCTTTTTTTTTTTTTTCCCTCTAGCAATAGTCTCTTTACATTTATTTCCATAGAATTTAAAAACAAAACCAATAGAAAACCTTGTAAAGTGTACATCCTTTTTCTTCCCTATTTGCTGATAGCTTGTTAAGTGATGCCTATGTTTGAATCATGGTCCAAATGGAAGAATGTTTGGTGAGATGTTATAAAACAAAGGACAATGTGGTGTGAATAGTAAATAGAATTTGTGACTCTGCCAACTTGAAATGTTTACTACAATAGGGAAGCACAGGACAGAGTGATGATGACACAGATGAGTGACACACCTGATGATAATCTGTTTAATAAAGGACTTTGACTAAAATTGAATTCAGGTTTCATAATGATATAGTTTTTATGTCTTTTTACACATAGAGTCCATCTTTGTCTATACTATCTACTAGTAGATTGATGATAGAAATGAATGTCTTGGAATATTAGATAGTTCTCTACAAAGAAAATGGTCTATTAGCATTCAAATACCCTTGCTTATGGCATTTTCACTCACACTGTCCTTGGGTCAGTCAAACCTTCAGGAAGAAGATTTTCTGAAGGTTCCATTTTTATAAATGTGACTGTCTGTATGGGAAAAACCCTTCTCACAGTTGCTGAAACACGAGGATGAATCACCTTCTGAAGCTGGTGGTGCCCTAATTTATAATTTATAATCATTTGTGAGGAATTGAAAGTTTTCTCATTGTTGGATAATCAGGACAGCCAGAAGGATGGGACTAAATAATTTGAAAAGGGAAATGTTGGAAGTGTCAGCACAGAGGAGTGAATGAGTAGTGCCTGAAAGGAAAGGGAAATACTTATCCCTGTGGTTGGGCTTTTGGTCTTCTGCGTTGCCTTGTCAAACTTGGAAGAGGATACTTCTTGGAGTATAGCAAGAATGATAAATCTGTGCATTTCCTGGTTTGAGCTAAAATACAGTAAATAATTTTTTCTTTTTCCTTTTTTTCTTTTTTTTTTTTTTTACTTAAATGCATTAAATTGATTATTTTTTTGTTGTTGTTCTCTTCTTGTCATGACAATATTATTGTAAAGGCAAAATGATCACATCACTGAGATTCTTAGCATGACTGTGGAAAGAGTTTCACATTGATTATTGACCTATAAACCATGAAAAACAGGATAGGAGGGCTAAGCATAGGACATTATAACTCAAGCATGAAGCATAAATAGTACTTGAATATCACCATAAGCAATAATAAGGGAGAACAGTAATATTTCTCAACTTGCTTACTCTAAGAGGCATTTACATTTGCTTCACAGAATAATTTCTGGCCAGTGGTTAGAAACAGCACCTTGAAAGCATGGTGCTAACTCTGTGAATGTGCAGCTGCCACAGCAATGAGCATCACCTGACAGAGGAGCTCAGAGATGGAGGCTGAAGGACACACTTCCTTAACGGCATCAGAACAAGGATATTTGCACAGGGTCACAACAAATACCCATCTGACACAGGATTGAGACTCTGGGAGTGGGCATTGCATGTTTGGAGAAAAAAATGTAGGGGAAGTCCAAGCACACAGAAACATTTTGCAGTGCTCATACCTTCTCGGCATTATGTGCTTGGTGCCACGCTGTTATGAGCTAGAAGTCATATTTTTGTGTTTGCTGTGGACACTGTTTCTAGCACAGTCTGACAGGACACTCTGTATTGGAAGTAAACCTTGTTAGACTAATAATCAGTACTTCAGCTTCTGTCTTGTGTTTCAGTTAAAACATAACTACACTGCAGCTATTGTCACTCTCCTGCAGGAACAGTGCAGTGTGACTATTTGAAAAACAAAGCAGTTGAATATTTTTCTAGGTTGTTTTTTTTTTTTTTTAATTTAATATGAGTTGGAATAGTTCTTAAATAATTCCCCAGTATGGTTGCTGCTACTTAATTTTTGCGGTAACACCTTCTGGTTCAAAACGTTACTTTCAGAGAAAGCAGTTTATTTCACTCTATTAAGAAAATCCTGCTTAAGGTATTCAAAAATCAACAGTGTTATTAAGAGAACCAAAGCCAGCAGGATACACTTTTAAATTCATGTAGCTCAAGTCAGTAAGAAATTCTGGAGAGGCTCATGGGCCTGTGGAAATTGGCAACAGATTTACAGACTATTTGGAAAAAAACAGCACTTTTTTCCTCTTGCTTGCTTTATTTGCAACTCAGGAAGTTCTTGACAGGGAGAAAAAATTATTTGTCCAAAATTAATTTTAAGCAGTTAAGTGTAAGGTGATTAATATAACTTTGCTAGAAATAATTTTATATTCTTATAGCAAATTTTTTTAAAAAGCTGAAGTGATTTACAATCAGTTAACTTGAAAATTGAAATGAATGTGACTTGTCACATACAGCTTGTGAATTACAAAAGGGTTGCTAAATATTTCTTTCACTCAGGACTATTTTTCAAGGAAAAGTATCATTTGTTACTGCAGGAAAGGTAAGACTTGAAAGTAAACCTTTGTAAGCTCAGTTTTCAAATAAAAGGAATAATACAGTTCTTGCACATATTTGTGAGGAGATTATCATATCATTATGGAGGCATAGAGAGAAAACTGCAACCCAGAGACGCAGGAGAAAGCAGGTTTGTCTTTAAATTCAAATATTGATATAAATGAAGGCAAACTCTTCTTTTGGCAGAGAGCAGTGTGTTTACATCTGATTTCCTGGGCATCAGCTTGCTCCAGACATCTGTCTGTGAAGCAAATTCTTCTCCTAGATGGCTGCTGAAGCCAGGAATTGAAGCATAAGCCCCATGACGAGCTACAGTGGAGGAACTCAGCTGGGACTGGACATATTTACCTTCTCCTGGTATCACTGTCACGCTGCCTTAACTTTTTGGCTCAGTGGACAAAAACCTGCTGAAAAGGTTGCAGAAAATGCCTGCCTTTGTTAAGTGCTAAAGCACCACTGACATTTTTTGGTCTTCAAAGACCTAAACAGAACTTCAGAAACCTAAGAATGAGTTTCAGAAAGAGGAAAAAGATTTATTTCTAAGGCAGCAGAAAAAATACACTTTGAAATCCTGTTTTGAACACCTGTGTGTTGCACAGCACAGAACTAAAAAATAAAGGTGGGGGTTTTTTTTCTATTTAGTTCCTTGTATGGCTGCTCTGCTTACCAGGCATAATCTGACATGGCATTGACTTGTTCTTTGCCATGTAGTATACTTGTGAGACATGTTCTTTTCAGGAAATTGGTATTTAGCAAGAATACATTGGAATCACAAAAAATCATTGTAAGAGTGAAACAGATTCCATGTATCAGGGGAAAGATATTAGAAAGTACATTAGAAAGAGGAAGTATTTTTTTAAATATATATATTTAATTTTATCTGCATCCCTAATACCGTTGTGTAAAGCTTTTTGATGTTGCAACATTTGAATAACGGGATTTTTTGAAATATATGTCATCCCAATAGCATCACATTCCTTTTGTTTAAAAAGAAGGATCAATCAGAGCTTTTACTTGTGTTTTTGATAAAACAGCACATTAACTAATATGTTTGATAGAAAGGAGAAAAGGTCTGTGTGTCTCCTCTGTGCCATGTTTCTGTCAACTAGCAGTAAAAATTGTTGACTGGGATCAGGATGCATCAAGTCCTTCGTGGTCCAGATAACTTTACAGCTTTTCTTCCAGGGGAAACATAGAAATTAGTGATAATATAGTGCAAATATCAAAGGCTGATGATCAATTCCTACATTGCTTTGTTTGTTTCGAAGATGTCTGTGGCACCTCGTGGATTTTAACCTCTGCATTAATGTTTTGCCTTTCCCATGAAGCTCTCTGTGCTCTCTGTTTTGTGGTTTGTTCTCTTTCTGGTCTTTGAAATTTGGGGACTGTCTATGTTTCTTCTTTCTGTGGAAGAAGCAGCTCTGAATTTCATTCTTTTTCTCTCAAGGTAATTTAAAAAAAAATTTAACACCTTCCATGGGACCACTGGGCCAGGCAAACACTGGGCTTGAAGTGACATAGGTGCATAATATGTTTTTAAAGCACACTTGAAAATGCAGCAATCAAATTGCAGTTCATTATCAGTTGTTCCCACACTCGAGATGCCAGCAAGTATCAATTCAAGCATGAGATTACTTCTTTAGCTGCTATATTCTCTAATAACGCTACTTTTGGAAACTGTGAGTAACAATATAGCATATCCAAACTAATTATGCCATTTTGTACCATTAATCTATAATTATAGCCCATCTGCATATTCAACATAAGACTGTTTTTTATCATTGCACTACCAGTGCTTCCTGATTTGTTTATAACTAGGGAATTTGTTTTCCTTTTAATTCTATGTTCATTGCATTTCCTCATCTACAGCTTTTATCTTGATCTATGTGGCCTCATGTTCTTTTAAGACATCAACTCTTAATGACACCCAGTGTTTGACATATTTTTTTGGGTTTTTAATAGGTACTCCAAATTCTGAAATGTTTAGGCTTTTTCAAAATCATGATTTTAATCTTACTCATACAAAACCGCAACAGGAAGATTGTGCCCCTCACACAATCACGGTATGATTGAAGCTTTACTTTGCTTTAGTGACAAGTGTGAATTCCCAAAAAAGTCCTTTTTTTCATTTGCTCTACAGGAAAAAATATTGGGTTTTTACTTTCCGCTTACGATGTTTTCATTCTCTGCCTCGTGGCTGTGGTAGAATGCTTCTGACAAATGTAACAGTTTCCTGAAAAGGCTGAGTGATGTTAGATATCTATTTTAATTCCACTTGTGCTTCCTTTCATGCTGGTTCCTAGCAAACACTCACTGCGTTTCACAAGCTTCTCCTTCTGTTTTGTGTTGCCTGTACATATGTGTGTGGTCACGGAGAGACAGAGCAGTTCATGATAACAAAATCATACTGCGACTTCAACACTTTCCACTGCTCAGTTTTTCTTTTACAGCTTCTCCCAATCTTAAAATTTAAAAAAAAAAAAAAAAAGACTTTCACCCCATTTTTAGTCTTTATTCTTGTTGCTGTCTGGTTTCTAATTAAGCCTTACAGAGACCTGCACTGCATTTTTATCTAAAGAATCTCCAAGCTTTAAGGAGGGCTTTGAATGTTCTTCCTGTTTGACTTGGCACGTCATACATACAGCTATTAAACTCATTTTTCTTTCTTTATCCAAATTTGAGGTTTGTGGGGTTTTTTTTGAATGCTGTATTCTCACGTTTCTTCAGAAGAATAACTGATTTTCTTTTCCTTATTTTTCATGTGAGCTACTCAACAACACAAAGCCTCTGACTCAGAAAGAAAGTGGAAGGCTCATGAGTCTGCAATATTTAGAATCTTACCTTTTTTTGTTCCTTTTTTGTTGTTGTTGCATTTGTGAAGAGCCAAAATTCCTGCCTGAGCATCTTCTAGTTGTTTGATCCATTCCTAGAAAGCTGTGCTGAGCCTTCAGCTATTCCTTCATGCCTTGCTTAGTAGAGAGAGTAAGGAAATGAAAATATTTTAGCACTCCAATTCAGCTTTTTCTAATAGTTTGATGAATTTCAGGTCTTTCCAGGTAAATTCTATGTTAATTTCTGATACTGATATAGTTAATGACATTCAATATAGTGTTAAACATTGAGCTTTCAATTTTTTGTAGTTATTAGGTTTCATGAGGCATCCAGCTCATAGTCACATTCAAAGATGTGGAAGGATTCAATACCAGCCAACACTGCAAAACTTTGTAAAGCCCCCTCCTAATTCAAAAAGCTACATGATCACAAGGTCAGTTATTTTGTTCACTCACATGCCTTCTGTCTTTGCAGCTCTCCATGAGGAAGGTCTGCTCTCTGTAAAATTCCAGGCTCCCCTTTTGATCGGGAGTGTAAACATATAAACAAAATGCATTTCCAACACAGAAAGATACCTTCTTTCATCTCCTACGTTTTCTGCCCCCCAAAAGTTTAGCTGGAGGCACAGCACTTCCTTGCCTCTGGGGGGGCTGCCTGCTGTTACCCCCTTGTCCTGGTCTCTGCGTGGAAGCAGCACACACCCAGTTTGTTCCCGTGAGGAGACCTGAGCCCAGAGCCCTCCTGAATCTTTGCTTCACTTCCCTCTGGGGTAGCTGCCCCACAGCATTGCCCCTGTCAGACTCCCAACCCCTCCATCTCCTCCAGGTTTCTTGCTGCTCCTACAAGCTTTCTTTCCATACGTCACGTTCATGGAGTGCCAGCAATTTCTCATCTAGGAGAAGGGCTGGTGCAATATGCCTGTGCTAAGTGACCCCTTGGGCCTCTTCTCCAACTGGAATCTCCTGTAGTTTTTCTTAAAAAAAAACCACAAAAAGACAAGTTTTAAAGGACCATATTTGATGCTCATCATCCATAAATTTCTAATCTGATAGACTGATTATATTTATCCTACTTTCAGAAATCTTCTGAATTTCCTAACAGTAATGAGCATCATCATGCACTAAAAGTGTTTGCTAAGGTCAGTTCTGTGTGACTTGGGCCACAGAAAAAGAAACTGATCAAAAAATTCATTAAGATAAAAATCATTCACCTTAACACTCCATAAAATATTTATGAATAGTGAATACTTCCACGGAAGTCAGAAATGAATTGCAAACAATTCTTAAATTCAAAAAGGGTTAAACTCTCCACCTAATGAAATCATAATAAATAAGTCAATCAGTCCCTACATAGAAAGGAAAATGCATTATCTTATGTTTTGGGTTATAGCTCTGACATTAACAACAGTCCTCATTGAAAACTGCAAGAGTGGGCATTAGCATGTGTTTGCATATATGTGGGAGAGACAATGATAAAATATTCTTCCTCAAAGTGAACTTTGTTTGGATGTTGCCTGCAGGCTTGACTGGAGGGCAGGGAATGCTCAGAAAGAAATACAATAAATTTAAGTTTAACATTAAAATGTTCATCAACACTGAAAACTTCTTACTACCCATCTTATTAACCTGTGAGGTAATTCCACCAGTCAATAAATAAAAATGGAATGTGGCCCTCAGTAGAAGCTGCTTAAACTGGGAGAATTTTCTTTAAGCTGAGAATAACCTTAGAAAGACTGGATACAAAATTCAATTCAGAAATGAGAAAAATACTCTTGAACCCATCTTGTCATAACTCAGCTTTTTCTCCCTTGTGGGCAGTGCAAAACCTGTCTGCTTTTAAATTTTAATTAAAACTTAGATTAGTTATGATCATCTAATCTTTCCTTTGCACTGCAGTGTCTGATCACTGCATATAAGTATCCAAAGTTTAATCTGCTTCTAGTCCTCCCAGATTTGACAGTCTAATTAAGTGCTCAACTTTAGCACTTAGTATATAAGAAATCCCACTTCACATTTCGATTAGATTTTAGATAAAATTGGTCACTTACCTGTTCTGCTGAAATATTTCTGTACGATTTTATTGTTTCATCTTGCTACTTCATTCAGCTCCTTTAGGAACCAACAGATTTGCTTCCTGCATTATGCAAAAAAATGTATGTGAAGGCTCAGCCTACCATTGACAGCAAAGCATTACTGGCATCGTACCGGGGTGTCTTAAAGACATTGCTTCAGTGTCAAAATTAGTATATAAAAATATGTGAACTCACAAACCTTGTTTCTAAGAGTAATGTCTCATTGTTTATAAAATCCACTGTATTTTTCTCCCCAGGGTATGGTGACTGAACAACATGTGCGTAGATCTCTGTTATTTCTTGCACATGACTTTGCCTTTCTCTCTGTTGGCCTGTTCTTCTCTGCTGTGACCCTTCACCTCATCCTGGGTTCCTTGTGACTAATTGTTTTCCACTGAACTTTGGGAAGGGATGACATTCATCTCTTATTCTTAGGTCAGCAGCTAATCAACACAGGAAACTCTAGGACAAGCGTACTGTCTCCTGTTAAGGAAGTGGATCGTTATCCTTGTGCCAGTTTGTTCAGTGTGTAGGCAGGTGATCCACGTTCTGGTAATGCCAGCACATGTAGATGGATGAAGATGTTATTTCAATTGCTCTTAGCAATTTTGTTGATAGCAGGCTTACATTTGCTCTGTTGGGGCCATCTTGACCCGATATAAATATTCAAGATGTTGCAAATTTGCAAAACTGTCAAAACTGTCTTCCTTTACCACTTCCCATCCCATCCCATTTCCCCTGCCTCATTCCCTCCCATTTTCCTGGCCACGTCCTATCCCGTTCTTAATGACACTGAGTTCCAAGATGATTCTTCAAGCACTTTTTGCCACCGTGGATTGATTCTGCAGCTGCTGAACCCAAACTGTGAGCTCTGATGGTGTGGGTGGCCCCAGCTCACACAGACAGGCCTCTGCAGCCTCTCTCTTCTGGGGATCTTTGTAAACAGTAGAGAATTCAGCCAACTGTAGGATGAAGGGAATGGACTGGGGAGTCAGTAGCTGATTACTTCTGCTCCTTCATATAGCCACGTGAATTTGGTCTCACCGAATGCAGTGTTTAAGTTCATGTTCCAGGCCCTGTGGGGAGATGTTTAGAGGAATTCATTTGTGTTTTAAGGATAAGTAGGTCCTGGTACAGCTTTGATAGTCTTATACAGGCTGAATGGAATGTGAGAAACGATTTCAAATTCCCAGTGCCAAGGTCACTGAAAAAAAAAATTCAACTTTGTTGCAGTTTGCCCTGGCCCGTACTCTTGCACCATTTTAATTTTTCTTTTTTTTTCTGAAATCCTCTGGGCACTCATCAGTTATCCATGTAGTAGCATAAACTAATCACTGCTCAAATTCTGACCTTTGCTGAATAGCAGGGGCTCAGGCAATTTCTAATCCTGCCGTGTTATTTTGGCATAAACTTCTTTGTGCAACTTATGCTAGAATAAATCCTAGTTTTATCTTGAACTTAACTTTGACAGATCATGGTACAGGTCACTCCCTGACAATTGATGGTATGAACTTATCTTCACTGGAAGGTAGTTCAGCTTTTAGCCTTGAGAACATTCCTGTGATCTTCAGTTAATGTTTTACTTCACCACTTTTCTTTAAACTAGGGACAAGATAAACCTGTTTACTTGTCTTTAATTTTCTAGTGAATATGCCATGTAGTATTATTTTTCATCTTCCTCAAAACAGTGGCTTTAAAACTACACAGTAGATAAACTTGGATCTTTTGGAAAATTTGTCCTTTTTTGAGGAAAAAAAGCTATTGTATCTTTATAAATTTCACAAATGCTGTGGTAGCAGATTTGCTGGAGTAGTCAAACTGCACTATTTTTCATCTTACAAAGAAAGTGGGTTGGGAAAGTCCTTATTTGATACTGTTTTAATTATTTCAAAATACAGCACCTATTTTTGTTTCTGCTTTAGCCATTCCTCGCTGAGGCTACTGAAAGCATCAATTTTTATAGTAAAACGTGCCATTTTAGGGGCTTTCACCTCCCTGCTGTTTTACTGAGCAAGTTGCAGCTGAGGGTGGGTGGGTGATGGTGAGGAAATGGCATTGATTTTCTAATGTTGTCATACAGGAGTATTTTGAGATGTTCCTCTTTATTTTAATTTTTCTTTTTCAAGGATTGAGAAAAAAATAGATCAAAAATACTCAGAATTTCAAGTCTAGGGTGGTGGAATCAAAGCATGCCTGAAAAAAAATGTATTTATTTTCTGGAGCATCTGTGCTAGGATATTGGAAGTGTGGGTGAACTACCTGCTCCAGGGTGGGTTTTACTTTGGTATGGCCACCTAGGGCTTGAGAGATTAAAGGGCAAGAATTAAGAGCCCTTGGTTCCCTTCATGGATGACTGAGCAATAGGCCAACAAGCTCTTCACTTAATATGGCACTTCTTGCAGAAGTGTAACAATGTTTTTTTCTAGAAAGCAACATATTATTAAGTCAATATGACTTTTGCTATTGTGCTTCCAATGAATGAGGGCATAGACTGCTTGCAGTAAGAACAAGGTATAATTGCAGTAGCTTTATTCATTTTTCACAGATATTATCTATTTTTAAAGATTTTTTTAAAACTAATTTTTCTTTTAAAATGTACACATGCACAAATAATTTCCCAAATGTATCTACATAAAGATCTGACTAGCTGACTCTGTGTCCTCTGACAATCTACCTAGGTAAGATGGTTTTACAGGTAATTCTAGGTATGAAAATCAGGTATGATTTCAGAAACCAAGTGAAACCTTTTATATGAGTCAGAGCTTTTATAACCTTTTACAGGAGTTTCCAAAACATCCATCACCTGCACAGATGCTACAGCTTTAGTGGTACAATGAAGAGCGAGCAGCAGGTGGAGCATGAGTATTGATTTTAGCACTGCAGGACTCGGAATCCCACAAAGTGGAATTTAAACAAAATGCAGGAGACCTGAGAGCAGTGTCACCAGTTCTGAGATGGGGAAAAAACATCCTGAGGCTATTCCCCCTGTTATAAATGACAGTGTGGACTTAACATTTTCTTCCTGATGGTGCTTACTGTATTACTCAATGCTCTGAATAACGAATCTTACTTTTATTCCAAGTGCTGTTTCAATTTATGGGGGATTCATCAGGTGTTTGTGCCTACTTTTGAAAGAAAGATTACTGATCTGGGCTTGAATCACAGATATATAGAGAATAATCAACAATCAGTCTCCTTACCTGCTTTGCTAGAGTGCTGATTAATGGATTTAAATTCAGTATTTCTAGATTTAGTTCTCATGTTAAGTACAGTCTGTTGTTGCACAAGTGATATTTACATTCTTTAAGATTTGTGAAATGCATGCTGCAGCTCCTGTAAATATGAGATTTAAGGAACTTCAGAACAAATTACAGTAGATCCTTCATTTTCAGGCTGCAGAATTGCTCAGCTTTCTTCTGTTGAGTTAGTTAGGCAATGAAAAGTCAATCATTGCAGACTGCATGTGTTTATAGGCTGCTGTAGGTTGGAACCTACATTTTATCAGTGGGTTTGATGCAGTCAGGCCATGCACAGTGAGTGAGCTGTGGGCATTCATTCATCAGGACTGGTCTCATCCAACCCCAGTTAAGGTTACCTGGCTCTTTGTGCCAGTAATTAGTTTTCAAATCAGAGCTTTAGTAATGTGAAGGTGACATTCTCAACCTCAGCAATGATTGTCATTAACCTTTGTATCCATTTGCGTTGTTTACAAGTTAAAAGTGGAGGGTCATGGAACCTTTGGGCCTTTTCTTCAGTTGTCCACCATTTCATTCAGCATTTCTAAGACTGAGCATTGTGAACTTGGCCTGCAACAGGGCTCTTCAGAGGGAGTCTTTGGACCACTCGAGAGACTCATTTCTGTTTGTCTGCCCTACTTCACATGGGGTTCAGAACAGAATCCGACTTGGTTTTTATGCATTGGCAAAGCTGGGAAGATGCAAACAGCACAGTCCCATCCTGTACCTGGCTTTTTTTGGTTCCAGATGAGCCTTGTCTGAAATAAGCTTTTGTTGACGTTACCCCGTGGCAACAAAACACCATTTTTAATTTTTACATTTGTTCTGCCCTTCCCTCTTAAGCCATTGTGTCTGCTAACATATTTCTGCAGAGTGAAATAAAAGATCCAGAAGCAATTGTCTGGTTTAGCCAGCTAACAAGTCTGGATAGGTGTAAAAACCCATTGCTCTGGGCTGGTAAATGATGAAGTGCAGCGTTAGCTCTCTCAAGTGATTCATCTGTCTGAACATCCTCTGACAGTGATGGGTAGCAGATATTTAGGGATAGAGGGAAGGAGTGCAAGATGCCAAGCAAGCATAGAATAGGCTTTTCCCTTGTATAACTTCTGACACTCAGAGGTTTTAGGGACTTCACAATTCTTGTATTTTGCTATGGAAAAACTACTTGTAACACAGAGAAGCAACTGAAAACTGGTGTTAAAGAAGCCATGATTTGATGAAGTAGGAGGAAAGCTGAGCAATAATTGCATCTTGTCAGCACAGGGTTTCCCTTAAAAGTCCTTTGTAGAGCAGCGATAGTCAATCTCTGAAATTCAGTCTCTGAATATTAAAAACATTTTTTTGAAATATTGTCTTTCCTCAAGAAAAATATCCTTATTGTTCATAGGGATTCTTGAGTCCTCTCAAGACGATGATACAGCACATTTCAGGGATGGGTGTCCTGTTTTTCATTAAAATAACTTCTACCACAGTTAATAGTTTCCTCTCTTGACCAGGGCTTCCAGAGCTCATTATGAACACCCTGTGGCATCCCTCAAAGGAGGCTGAGTTACTCTGAAGTAAAGTCACAGCTGGAAAAATTTCTGCATTTCCAAGGGCAAATATTGCACTGGTGCCAGAGCCCAGGGAGAGCACACTACTCTTTCACCCACTGCACCAGAGGAAACTTTCTCCTCACTTGCAATTACTGCAGTATGACGTAAATGAAACCTGGATCTAATATTTTTATCCTAATGCTTTTTTTTTATTTTTTTGCCTATCAGGAGTAGAGGTTTGTTTTCTTAATAAATGAACCTAACTGGTTTCTTGAAGTCAGGTTTTAAGTGATGATATGCACAGTAGGGATATGTTTCATAAGAGACTTGCTTTAGGTTTTCACAATGACAGGCCACTGGCCACTGTCCCCTGTCCCATCATCACTTTTTGGGCTATTACATGGATATTTCCACAGTGTCTTCTGTATTCTTAGTTTGGCTGTATCACCAGTGGTTCTAGTTATGAATTTTTCATACATCATATGTTTGTGCTTTTAATGGAAATAGAAAACACCAGAACCTTCTGGATTGGGCATGGAAACAGATGAACTAATTTCACTGAAATGATGACGATGTGGAAAAGTACAGGAAAGTTTAAGAGCAAAAATGAATCTGCCATGGATCCATTCCAAGTCCTGTTTTGGCAGCCCAAGATTAACTGTGATCCAGCTGTGGAAAGGACCCAATTATTTGCCCCTTAATCTTTTGCAAACTGAGTTCCGGGAAGCTACCTTCCATCTGCCTTGAAATCTGTGTCTTGGCTTATTTTTCACTAAGAAATGCTGCAGCCTCTAAGGATGGACAGCTTTGGGATTCAGAGTGACTATGCCATATGATACATCATTTGACTGTTAGAAAAGCTGTTTCTTTATGGAGAGTATACTTAGTAGATAACCTAATAGGTCCATTTACCCTTTAATTTCTTACATTGCTGTTAATTAGTATCAAATTCTGGCTGCATTGAAACACTGCTGTTGGCCCCATTTCCCATTGCTATCTCTGTGATCAAGATTCATTTTTCAATGTTCTACGGTGAATTTCCATTACTCTGGGAAAAAATAGTATTTTTTACTACACCAGAAAATTGGATTTTTTTTTTCCTATATTTTTTTCTTTCTTTATGGAAGCAGTGTCAGGGCTGATGTTTAGGGAGAATTTTTTGGAAGCCTAATAGTAGCAGAAAAGCAGTGCTGTGATCCTGCCAGAAAAAAGAGTGCCAGTGTGCCCTAGATACCTCCCCAGAAGTGTTTATCAAGATCTGGGCTAACTGTGTCTTCCTTACATATATTCTCTTTGTGATCATTTCTAAGGGGTGTTATTTTGGACAAGATCCCTTTTTAAGGCACTTTGGGGTTATCCACTAAGTCTTTAGAAAGCTGGCTACCTGTAGGAAGTATAAACAGGTACTCTTCTAGAAGTATTTTCATCCGATTTTTGCCCTATGAATTTTTGAGGAAGCTGAACCCCCTGATGAACAGGACTTGCTGCTGGCATGCTCTGCTTTAGCTCTGCTAAGAGAAATGATAGAGAAGGTGGCATCAATTCACTTGATGCTGCCCCCAGCAGAGCAGGCACATCTGGATGGAAGATGCTTCGCGCTCAGGAGTGTTAAGGGTCTCTCTCCCTTATTCTCAGAGTTGTCAAAAATGTTCCAGAGTCTCCTCAAAACACGTTGTCAGACAAATAACGCAGAACTGAATTAGTCTGACTATTTTCCTTCTGTGTTCCTGTTGAAGGAGCAGGTTCATCTAAATGAGGCAGCATAAACACGAAACAGAGTGTTTGGGCTTAATGTTACAATTTATGAAAAAAACGTTAACTGTCAAAGACTTAAAAGGTTCAGCATCTGCTGTATCATATACTGCCAACCTCTGTGGGGGAATCAGGGCAGCATATTGCAGAAAAGCAGCAATAAGACAAAGGCACCAGTGAAGTTAAAATCCTTCCTTTGTATCTGAGAAAGTTTGCACTTAAGGTGAACAAATCACTGAGCACATCTATTCCCATCCTCCACCAATTTTAAAAGTTTTATCCATTTAAAAGTTGTTGTTTTGTTGGGTTTTTTTTCTTGTTTTTATATTACAGTCAAATCTGAGCACCTTTTAATTTTCAGTATTTGTGGCCCCTATCTCTGGTAGATAAAGACTTAATGTTATCCTCATTTCACAGATGGGCCACAAAGGACTAAAGGGTCAGGTTCACAGAGATATGTAAATATTTAAATTTATTTCAGTAGCAAGTCTCCTGCCTGCATAAGATGCTTAAATATGTTTTTGGTCATGGACCTTAGTGATTAGCTGAGATTTTACAGGAAATCAGTAGTGACACAGAGATCTGAACCCTTTAGTGTTCTTTGAGTTCATCTCCTTTTGCTGTGTGCTTGCTGGGATTATGTGAAGTCTAAGCCTCCATTCTCACCAAGCTGGTTTTAGCATAATGGGACAGAGGTAGGGAAAGCTGCTTTGATAGCTGTTTGCCTTGGGCTTTATAAAACAGAATTGACTTTAAAAAGGCATTTACAAGTGACCTAGTGCTTGCTGGGAGACGGCCACTGCTGTTGGATCAAAAGCTAGAGGAGATACAGCTTCGGGACAGAAGTAAAATCTCTCTGAACTGCTCAAAGAATCAGTATCAGAAGAATTGGAGGGGAGGTGGGTGAGGGGAAAGCACAGAGTAAGTGAAAGTGATAATTTCTGAATATTTATAGCCTCTTTTGTGTTACCAGACAACTGAAAACAAAGGAGGTGGAGCCTGTGTTTGTAATTAAACTCTAATTCTCCAGGTCAGAGGGTAAGGTGACCTGTTTGCACTATCTGCTTTTCAGGACAACATATGGTGTGATTGATATTGACTCCAGAGAGTGGTCCTCACACAGCTGTAATGATGGGGATGTGAATGTGATATCAGTTCTCCAGGGAGAGCCATAAATTTAACATTGGGGGATAAAGTGAATACGGTATCAATAAAAAGATATTGCAGCTATTTTTGTCGCTTGTGCACTGACACTCACAGCCTTGGCAATAACAGGCAGGTCAAAACACCTCCCAAAATGTGATGAGGAACTTATTCTATTCTTTGGTTTCACCACCTGGGAACGCAGATCTGATTTTAAAATAAATAAATAAAAAGGTCTCTTGCTTCCACTTTGATGTAAGAGCTGTTGATATGGTAACAAAGGTTACTCAAATTAATTCTGGAGAGGAATGTAAATAGCAAAGTGTAGGATAATGGGATAATTATATTGATTGTTAGAGTAAGGGTATTTTCTTCACCTGAATTAAAAAAAAAATAAATTAGCCTTTTCTGCATTTAGTATGAAAAGGAAAGACTGTTTTAAAAACAATACAGAAAAAAACAGTGGAAAAAAGTATATAAAAAGCTGCCTGCCATCAAATATAAGATCTCTGAGTTCAATAAGGTAATACTTGATGCAGGCCTACTGATTTAAACTGAGGTTGGATTGCTCCTAAGAAGAGCATATTTCTTTTCATCATGAAGGACAAAAGGTATAATTACTTATTTGGTGTCTATATCTTTATAGTACTTAGATTTCTGTGGTGAACACAACTTCCGTCCTTTCCAAGTGATTTGTGAAAGGAAATCAGTAGATTATACCTGGGGTTTCTGGCTGATTTTTACTTCCATCAAAAGTCCAGGAGAAAACTGAGAACTGGGGATTTTAATGGTGAAAATTCAATACTGCAGCCTCATTACAGTCCTGTTATGGATTCCCTTCATCCGATATCTTGATATTACCACTTAGAGCAGTAAAATGGTTTCAATTTATTAAACTAAGTGTTTAGTTGGAGAAAATCAAAAGTGCATGCTAATGTCACTGTATTGACAACCCTTCATCCTCGCTGCAGAGCTGCCTGTATTTATGTTCTCATTCAGTGGGAGGTTCTCTAAATGTTGGAGGCTGAAGCCATAGTGAAGATGTTTCTGTCAGATCACTGCTGCTTAATTAGACAATATTGCTTTCGACAATTCTGCTCAATGGCTGTACTCTTTAAGTCCCAGGCTTTACCAGGGACCTATGTACACTGTGACTTGTGGAACACGGCCTTCAGCCTAAATATTTCTGAAAATTCACTTTGAAGATATTCAGAACGATTTTAAAACTCTCCTTTTCTGTTAGCAAACTGGCAGTATAGAGTGTTTTGGTTTGCCTAGTTTTGAGACATGTTTGCACATGTTTTTTAGAAATAAAATGTATATGTTGCTAATTAATTGGCTGAGGCTTGACTGACAGACCAAAATATTTTTAACTGCAAATCCTAAATCTAATTTAAATGTCATTTCATCTGTTCTAAAGAAGCTTGACTGATTAAAGGCATTTAATTTCGCTACCATGCAATGGGTATGATCTTAGTGCCACCCTTTTTTAACTGGCTTTTCAATGCCAGCAGTGGAAGTGAAGCCTGTACTCCTGAAGGGGGACAGGGTCACATAGTCTGTGTACAAAACTTCAGTGTCTTACCCACAAATAACAAAAGTTAAAGAATACAACAATTTAGTGCTTTAAAAATACACCTTGAAAACAGCTAAATAAGAGTTGTTATCAACATAAAGTGTGTCAACATCCATCAGAAGAACAAATGTGCTAGAGTGACAATGATAAGAATGCAACTCTCTCATCTCTGGGCTAACCAGCTTAGATTTACTGCAGGTGATCTGAATTTGTTTATTGTCATATGATTTGGGCAGTGTGAAGGAAGTTAAGATCTGTTTGAGTGAGGTTTGCTTTGGAGGGGAACGTGATTCTTGTAGTAGCTGAGATACTTGGAAAAAAAATGGACACGTTTCTGACAGGTCACCCTTTCTACTAAAGTATAAAGGGCAGGGGCTGAACAGGCATAGGAGCTGAACTGATGTGCCCCTGGGTGGAGGCAGACTGTCAAGGCATTTAAGGAATTGTGCTTTGCTGTTTCCCATGCACTGACTGTCTTGTGGGTGAGGTTTTAGCTTCTGAGGTTGACAACCTGCTCATATGAGTCTTTCAGATGGAGAAGGAATGGCTCTAAGTGTTGGGAAAAAAAGTTACTGTTTGTGAAATTCTGGACATGGAACAGAAGTACAAGCTGCAAATGGATCAGACAAATGTACTGGTTCACCTAAATTTGTGTACTCTGATTGTCCAGGGAGGTGGAAAAATTCCTGTTCCTTATAGGTTTATCTAAGCCTGCACTTTATTTCTAACAGTGTCAGGACAAGATACGAGAAGGAGACTTTGGAGGTTCTGTAGATTCTAGAGTTTGGATATTTTCCCCTTCCTGTGTTAATTAGTACTGAAACAACATTGCTAGGTAGCTCTCTGCTACATTGCAAGGGAAATCTCTTGCACCTCTTTGATAGAACTTTGAATACCTTTGTATTTATGCAAACAAATACTGTATGTTTGTCTCCTGCCAGGACCATTGAGAAGTCAGGTATCAGTGAATTCCTCTCGATTATTTATTTACCTGATGTGACTTTGCTGGTTTTTTTGGTTTTTTTTTAATGTAGCATTGTAAGGATGACCATTGCCTGCCCATTGCATTAGTTCATCTCAGTCATTCATTAAGTTTTGAATTTATAACCAATTTGACAGAAAGGTAAGGTTTGAAATACATTCAGTATCTTTGAGCTTTGTGGAAACCGGTGGCTGGGTCAAGAAAAGCTCCCAGGTGAATACCCCCACTCAACGTTTTTGTTGGTGTGTTTGGCTGGGTGATACACAGATATTTTGAAGCCAGCCACAGGATGTACAGAGGCATCTGAAAGACAAAGAACATTTTAAAATAACGAGAAGAGTAAATAAAGGTGAGACATATAGATACTGGTGTAGGACATAAGGAGTGACATAAGGAGAGTGGTGTGGTGACATAAGGAGAAGGGGACAGAATTGCAGGAGAAAGCTGCAGAGAACACTTGGAGGGAGTTGGTGCTTGTGTGGAGGTGGGACATAGACCTGAAGGAATACAGGCTCCAGATATAAAGGAATAAATGGGAGCCACGTCAATTGTTCTTCATAAGTATGCCTTCTATTCCTTTAACCATTCTCATTGTCTGCTGTTGAACCTGTTCCTTGTTTGGTTTTAGGTAAGCAGGGCAACACTGCTCAGAGTATTTTAGTGAGCATTTCAGACATCATATTTTAGGACTAGTTACAGCCTTCTCGTGCTCCTCCACATTATTTGTTGTCCATAGTTGTGCATAGTGAAGCTTCCCATTTATTTCCTCCACTAAAAGAAGATAATTAAATTTGTTCCCAGAAAAGTATAGCTGTAGATTATTTTGTCCAATGTATACAATTTTCCATTTTTCAGCAGTTAACTTGTTTTCTCAGATTCCCTCGTGTTATCAAGAACCTGATTTTTCTCAGTGTTGTCACATTTTCCTTAATCTGAGGATATATATTAGCCTGTGAAGATGGCCATACCACCTGTCACACCTCCTTTATGGGCCATTATTAAATAATCCAAAGATCCTAAAGGACCTTATATATAAGCAAGAGCACAGAAATAGAATCAATATTTATATAATTGTAAATGCAGGAGGAAAATGGAATTCTTACTGCTATTTTAAAGTTAAATATTAATGTTTTACATAACACAGGTGTTTATTGGTAGCAAGTGAAAAATGTATTGATGGAAATGTTTAAAATAAACATCAGGAAGGAAATGCTTGCATGTGACTAAACGTGATTAGAATGTGAACGGTCAATCATTTGGTCAATCATTTCTTGAGTTTACTCTCTGAAAATCAGTGTTGTCACTACCCACAGTCCAAGCAAAAAGTGTGTGGTGGTGGAAACTGAGTGCTGTGAGGGGTGGGGGACACCCATCCCTCTCCAGAGCTGCCCAATTCACTTGTTTACTGCTTTGCTAAAATTATCCTGCACATGGAAACCTCCTGGAAGTGGATACTTGTAGGAGCTGCCCCACCTGTACAGCTGCAGCAGGGATCCAGTGCAGCAGCAGGAGAGGAGTATTTAACCTCTATTCATATAGCTCTTCTCTTACTAAATGAAGATGTTCTTTGAGAAATAGAATACATTTGACACTATATTTACCATTCATGTCTACTATGAACAGAATTATTTTATAGACAGACACATTGTTCTCTCACATATTAATTTTTTTAAATGCATTTCACTTCTGCTGACAAGCTATTAAAATTCAACATTTAAATGTCACACTATGGCATGTAATTTGCTGTCATGAAAACAACTATGGATTTATTTTCTGGTAAGATTCTCGTTAAGTATTGAGCAATATGTCAAAACCAAAAAGTGTCGTGATTTCTTGAAGGAGGAAAAAGGAGAAATCCCCAAGTGGTATGGAATATTAAAAATTGCCTGTACTGATAGGAAGAGGATCAATGGCATTGTTGTGGTTTTGTGGTTTTTTTTCATTTTGGAACAGGAAATATAATTTTCTGGTGGGTTGGAGTTTTGATATAATTCTGAATAGGTCAGACCAATAAAAATGCAAGAGTTAATTATTGAAGCTGAGTTCAGTCAATTTTGAATGAGAGACCATCAGTGATAAACTGAAGATGATATACAAAGCAGTTGTCTTGCTGCTGTTCCTTTTTATCTTCTTTCTTCTTTCTGAGTCTATTTAACATTAAACCAATAATCCAGCACAGCTCTAAAGAGGAGTGTGCTGTTTCAGGCACAGATGCCACTGCAGAGTATAATGCCTTGATCCCCTCTGGATTTTAAAGATGATAGGCACCTTTTGCAAGAAGCAGCATATAAATTTCAGTGACTGACACAAACTTAATTTGGACAATTTTCTTTACTGAATTCCTCCCACACCCGTATAAAATCCATTATATTTATTTAATCGTTGTCCTTATCAGCTGTTCAGGTTTGTTTTATGCTATCAGACAGGCACTGTATTCCAGCCCTCATAGGGCAACATATTAATCTCAGCTGAAAAAAAAGCGTGCTATAATTTTTCAGTGCTTTCACACTAAAAGTTGTTGGTAACAGTAATAAAAATTATTTTATGCTTAATGCTGTTTGATTTAGTAATATTTTGAAGGTCCAGATAACAGCTTATTTTTCATTCCCACATTATCTATAGAAATTGCTTTATTCCTTTCATTTTCTTAACACTAAAATATATCTGAAGTGAAACCAAATAGCATATTTGTTATTTCAAAATATTTTTACTGAAAACTATTTTCCATTATGTGCAATAACATATTTAATAAAAAAGAATGTGATTTATTTCTTAGATAAATGTTATATTATCCTCCAGGCTTCTGTAAAACTTGCCCCCCCCCAAGTAATTTTTCTTTTCTCTTCCATTTTTCATTTTTACTGAAGCTATAACAATATGCATAGTTTCGATGTGACTACACACCAGTTTTTCACACGAAAAGTACTGTGAAAGATTTTTAGTAACATTTTCTTACTGTCAGGTTACCCTGTCTTTCAAACAGCCCTTTTAGAAATTCTGTTAAAACGTGTGTGTCTGGTGTCAAGAGCATCAGATACAGGCAGGGATGGGCAAGCGTTCAAAATGACCTGTCACTGCAAAAGGGAAGTGGTAAAGAACATTATGCTGCCTTGAAAGAAACCTATCTGTGCTGAAGTCTGTTAGAGTTCCTGTATGGAAAAAATTAGGGGGGAGAAAATGCATATCTATAATTTTTTTTTTTTAAATACAACTTTAAATTTTATTTTAAATATAGAGGAATTTTTAGAAATAAAATTAATATTATGGCCATGGCTGTTACAGAACACTCCCAACCTGGATTTCGCTTTTAAAAGTCCTTCCACACTCTTTTAGAGAAACTAGATATTTAACAGAGAACAAAAGCTGTGTTGTGTAAGGAAAGATGCCTGTGTGTTATAGGCACGTGAGCTCTTGGCTGAGATGGGGCCCAGGGATCCGGCACGGGGGACACTAAGCTTGTTACTGCAGACAGAGAGGTAACCACGTAGCTCTGCAAAGAAGTCATAATTGTTAGTGGAGCTAATGAACAAAGCTTCTTCCCGAGGCCTCATGGGCATCCCTGTTGCTTTTATAACAAAATCCTGCCGCAGTTCTAGCACAGGTCATGTTCTTTGAGGAGAAACAAGTCCAAGTCTGGAACTGGTTGAATGGAGACAGAGAGACACAAAAACAAAGGATTGCCATATTCTGCTTTGGACCAGGAAAGAGATTTAGGATAAACTGAAAATGAGAGCTGCAAAGCACCTGTTCCCCTTCTCAATTACACCTCAGTTTGAGTTTAACTGGCAGGCTCACTTGCACAGAAGGCTCTGCCCAGAGCAGAGTCCAGCAAGAGCCAGGTGAGAAGCAGTAGGGAGCTGCATGAGATCTCACCATGATTGCAATAGGCAATGGGGCTGTAAGGTTTATGGGATGAATTCTGCTGAATTCATGGGGTGGATGGATGGATGGATGGATGGATGGATGGATGGATGGATGGATGGATGGATGGATGGATGGATGGATGGATGGATGGATGGATTAACTCTGGGGTGAATTCTAACTTACTCCTAGTTATCCTGCTCCAAGTGCGTTAAGGTCCTTGCTTAAACCTGGCAGACTGCATGGAAAACTGACCTTCATGACGATCTCCATTTAGAGTCTGTCAGAAATCAAACCATACTATAGCAAGTACAAAAGCACAGTAAGAAATTTCCTAAGAGCATAAACAGCAATAAAAGCAGCAAAATAAAATAAATAGCTAGAATTAGAATATTCCAATTTACCTTCCCTTTTTCATGGTTCCTATTAAAGAAAGACTCACTGCAGTGTTTCACTCTATTTCTTTTCCCTTCTTCAGTTTATCTGGGTTTTGGAAAAGTTGAGATTTGTGCAAGAAAGAGAAAGTGTTGAGTTCTTGCCATAAATTTTTGTCAGATTTTTCAGGTATCAGCTTTGTGCTTACCATGCTCATTATAATTACTTAAGCTTTGCTTAATTTTAGTGATTTCATCATGCTCATCATTAGAAGTAGAGTGGGTTGTGTATTATTGCTTGAATGCATTTCTGAACAGGTCCTACAGACTTCCTGTTATAAACGGCCTTACAATGGGAAAGGCTTGTCAAGTTTGCTGTTTTTCTTCTCTTTTCACAAAGGAAGTATTTTGGGTTTATTGATAATTTAGCACAGAAATCTAACCTTTTACAATAAAATTTAGTCTGTATTCAATGAACCATTACAAGGCCAGTATCTTCAAATTCGCCATTGGATTGTCTTCTATTTATCTGACAAATTTTTTTGTTTAGAGTGATAATGTTTGATGTAACTGAACAAGTGTTAAGAGTAAATGGTCCAGTTTACAAAAACCTGCCTAACTAAATCTTTGCAGTTGGTTTGGTAGAGAAACCAGTGCATGAACAGGTCTGAGACTGAATGATGAACAGCTGAATTTGATGTTTTCCAAATTAGTGAATCAATGCTTTTGTGTTTTGGCTGAAGTACATAATCCTCCTCCCCTATCTCTGATGAGTAGATAGGTCAAGTTTAGATGCCCTATAAAACACCTCTTTTTGCTACTCTGAGCTATAAATGATTGGACTAGCATTGGGTGCTCCCCCATGGATTCCCTCTAAAAGGAAATGAGGGGTAAATTAGCCTTGTATCACACTCTGCACAAGCAGGAATTTTGCCTGGTAGATTTGGGAGGAATTAAACTGAGAGGAAAAGATAAAGATGATTTTTTAATTTTTTTTTAAAGAGTGATTGAAACCAAGTTTTGCCACTGGTAATTGTCTTCTGTCCATATCTCCAAGGACTGTAATGTTATTACAATCTAATTGATCCAAACCTTTGCACTGCCTGTAGTGGTTCGGAAGCGCTCACCAGGGAGATGCTCTGATTAGAGGCAGAGCCCTTTTACTTTTCACAGAATGTTCTTCATCCCGAAGCACCACCTTTTCCCTCCCATTTACATGGCATAGACTGATAGTTAGTGCTGTCTAAATACTGCAGATGAGCTTCTTGCTACACTAACAGTTTCTAGGTGTCATAGATTATGTTCCCAGGCCTAAAGGTGTTTACTGCATCCATCATCAATACCATTAAATGGTTGTTCATCTAATCTGCCTTAAGGGACACAAGTAAATTCTATCAAAGTAGTCTCAGATAAATGATTGTACAATATACATTATTTCTCCACAGTTATTTATAAATAAATTTTAAGGGAAAAAAAATATTGTGGGAAAACAGATTGGCTTCATAAAAAGTAAGAAATGAACATCTGTCATGGACAGAGTGATGCTCCTCACTTGTAAGAGAAGTAGCATTATGTTTGTTGGTATAAAACAGGGATTAACAAATTTTGATAGTAAATGCAACAGTGGTTTAGTAAGATTTGATGGCAAAGTACACTTGATTATTTACTGTATACAGGACAGGATCAGACTGTCAGAAGACCCTATCACTGAGCCATGAGGCTCAGAAAAGACCCCCTTGTGTTCTAAACTCCTTTCTGATGGGAGTTTAGGTGTGGCTGGATCAAGACTTGGTCAATGGTTTAAGCCTAAGAGCCAATGGTCTAAGTCTAAACCTAGGTCTAAATCTAAAAGTTTAAGTCATGTGTGCACAGTCAATCCTTTATATCACTTAGCTAAGACTTCAGAGTCTCAGTGCTCCTGTTCCCAACTCTGTTACCGAGTATCTGATGTGATAATCGTTCTTTCAGTCTCCATGAGTAGCCTTGAGAGGTGTCCCTACTCAAGGGCAAACCCTGGCATGCAGCCAGCTGCTGTGCAGAGCTCAGTGGGCCCTGGGCTGTCCACTGTTTGTGGAATAAGATGATTGACTTACAGTCACGTTTGCACACCGGCCGTATTTCAGCAGGCACGTGCTCAGCTGTAGAGCAGGATTTTTGGCCTTTAACTATTTTCTTGTTATCTACCTTCCCAGAGTCCAACTCAAGCCAGATGCATCCATCATGCCCACCAGTGGTGGCTATTGCTTAAGCAGAAAAGGAGAGGGAAGGGAAGGACCATATCACCACATCAGCACACGCTGTAAAACATCGCAGTCGTTCCAAAGCTGTTCAAGCAATCAGGCACTGCCAGAGTGGATGTCATATTCAAATTTTACATCTACACCCATGTGTGTCTAAACATATCCGTGAATGATAATGTCTCTAACTGCATGACAACGTATAAAATGTTACTATTTTCCAGTCTTTATTCAGAACTAGACATTTTTTTCCTCACCTAAGAATTTACAGATGATTGGGACTGAGAAGGCCTTGTTTCTGAAGGGCGCAGGGTAACCCCAGTCAGAGCAAAGAAAGCCAAATCCCAGCAGAAGCAGCTTGTCATTTTGCAGGAGGGAGCTTCAATGCCTTAAACTGAATTATAGAAATCTGTGTCAGGAAAAAAGGCTCTCTTCTCCCATGGGCATGGCAATAAAGTAAATGTATCTAAACAAGTTCTTTGAAACATTCCACAGATTTTTCCACGAGATCATACATTGTTAGATGAAAGAACTGCTCAATGCCAGGGTTTTTTTTCCAAAGAATTACTAGCAAGATCAAATCCAAATCCAAATTGCTTTCAGTACAAGATGCTGTGATGGATCATTTTTTTGGCTTATTTTCTATTTTCAGACCTTGTTTTTTTCATTTTTAGTACCATTCCAAAGAGTGAAGCATGCATGCAAAAAAAGAAAAGGTAGAATTTTGGTTTTCTCTTGAAATGTCAATTAGGGTACTGAAATTCTTTTTAAGAAAGGAGAAGGGAATAATCTTAGACCTCAAAACCTAAAAACTATTATTCCTAAAGGAATTGATATCATTTAAAATGGGGATAGGGTGAAAATCCATAACAGAAATTATTATCTGAGAGAAAAGAGTGTATATGGTTCTGTTTCCTGCTATTTTTTAAAATAATACAGATTTCTGAAGGCTATGGGAAGGAAGGGAAGAAATCCAGAGAAACATGGGAGTCTAATAGGGATTTAATCTTCATATTGGTCATTTTTTAAAATTGTCTTTGAAAGTATTTTCCCTGAAATGGATTATGCAACTGTTGCAATAAGTACCCTGTGCATTTGCAGTGTGATGCACTGGAAAGGAAATTACAATTCCATTAATATGTTTGTCTGTTTTCTTAAATTTTGAGTAATATGGCAAAATGTGCCACTTTTTTATCCTAACTTGGAATAAATGAATTAAGGAGTGTCATAATAGCAGTACTGAGCCAGAGTAAATTGCAGGACAATGGATTTAGAGTAGAACTAATCTAATTCTGGAAATTTTCATCTGTGAGAAATCTTGACATTTGAAAGATGTTGTCTTGGGGGATATGGATTGATGCTTGGAGGGAAACTTTGATCATTCCTAAATAAATTGTATATAAGTCATTATTTTAGAACTCCCAGAGGCTTGAGAAGCACCATCCACTTGAAGTCCTCAGTTTCAGCTCCTGTGGATTGAGGAATTGCCAGGATTGCCTGTCACTCTGCTGGCAGGATGGAACTCCCAGGGATTCTTGTACAGCTTTTCTTCCCAGGTGAAAGGGTAGGAGAACAGGTTGCTGTGAAATATTTTCCAGAAAGTTTTCTAAACAGAACCCCTACCTCTGAAAACTTCTAGGCTAAAACAACATTCAAATCATGCCTCCTTTGGAGTAGTCACCGTTATCTGCTCAAAGCTAACAGCAGCACAATAAAGCTATGGGCTTTGCTTTTCCAACTTTGTTTTTCTCAGTATGTGGAGTTGTCTCATTAGGCATCTTACAGACCTAAAGCAGAAATATTCTCCAACTGAGCTGAGGAAGCACCCCAGATATGTTATACCTCTCTGATAGAAAATCACTGCTTCAAATGAGATGGAAACAAGAGATTGTGGATTGTTGGAGTGCAGAGAGAAAGCATTTGGGTGAGGGAGCATTAAACTCTAAATTGCATTAATATTGGTTAAACTATTTTGTCTGGAAATTGAGCAAAACAGATAACATCCTGTATGGCTTGGGGATGTCATTAGAAAGAATGATCCTGCTCTAGTAATAGCCAGTGATCATCTGGTGATTGCCCCTGTGATTTTCTGGTAAATTTGATGCAGTGCAGTTAAATTTTCACTGACCTGAGTGTGGGTCATGTCCCTGTGGTTATTTGCATAATCGGAGTTACTCTTACATGGGCAGTATTTAACAACAGTTAAGCTGGTGCTGTGAACCACTGTGATTACTCTCCTCTGTTGATTAGCAGGAGGAATGTCTTCCTGTGATAATTTTCAAATATCTGCCTGAAGTTTAGCATTTTAGGTCCATCCCTAGAAGTTTTCTAGGTCAGGTTGGATATTCTAGTGGAAGGTGTCCCTGCCCATGATAGGGAGTTGGAACTGGATGGTCTTTAAAGTCCCTTGCAGGATAAACCATTCTATGATTTTCTGATCTTCTAGGAATACTTCTTCACCATTAAAAAGATTTTATAATCACCACTGAAGCAACAATGATTCCAGAGTTTTGTTACAGAATCTAAGATACTTAAAATGAAAAAATTGAAAAGTCAGCTGTTGTTTTACAGTGATTCTTATCAATCTTATAAATTTTCCCACTGAGATGGATAAGATAAGCGTTACCTTGCAAAAAAATAAGCAGCTTTCTAGATGATGAAGGAAGCAGTAGCTCCTTTTCTGTCAGTGCTTTAGCTGCTAATGTAAATAGTGTCAATTTTAGCATGAAGATGGGACCCCCTTATGTTGAAGGTGGCACAAATACACAACAAGAGATTGTTTCTCACCCACTGACTGAATCTAAGAAAACTACATAACAACTGATGGTAGACATCATAACAGTGATGTCCCAAAAGCCCATGGATACTCAGTGGTGCTATCAGACACACAGCGAGCAGCAGTGTCCATCCTGTTAGTCCCTGCTTGAGATCTCAGTCAGATGTTTCATTAAAAAAAATTGATGACAATCCTGGTTTTGTACTTTCTGCAAGGTTATGTTCCCAGCTAATAATAGGATGTTGTTTTGATTCCCCACAGGATAATTGTCATGGAGTTCAAGTTGTCAAAACATGTTATTAGGATTGTTGGAGGAATATAAAGCTTTGAATAATCATTAGATGGCACTGGCAATGCTACATAGGTGGCAACACCTATTTTAGTGCCAAAGGAGAGAGGTGGCTAAAAGTGAGAGGACACTTGAATAAGGGTGTTTGCTATACACCCCTTTCTAAGGATGCTGGGAATCATCTTAGCACAGGATGACCTCTGATCTTGTAACTCCTCTCAGCTGTTGCTGTGTGCTAATGGTGACTTCAGTGCAGTGAAGATGCAGTGATTGCTGAGAGAGACTGAATTACAGAGGGGACTACTGGGTTTGGGTCAATTTTAATAAAATCATAGGAGGATAAAGCTTCTTACCTGCAAGTGGAACTTGGAGAGAAACACTATTAAATTGTTCAGTGGAAAAAAATTAAGATTATGGTGGGTTGGATCACTGTGAGTTTACCATTTCTGTGACTAATGTGGGTTGCTTTGTACTGGCAGTGTGCAGCAGATGCTGCTGAACCTGAGGCTGGATAGTTTACCTTTTTGCAACCACTCTGGTATCAATGGATTCTTCAAGTATTGCCACATACTTGAGTTTCAGTCAAAAGCTGGCAATTATGACAGCTCCCCTTCTGATTATCAGCAGTTTTCTTCTGTTTGTTTCATTTTTGAATGAACTTCTTTGTAGCCATTGCACCAATCAATACTGCAGTGACTTTAAAAAAGGGAAGAGGAACTGAACATAATGCCGGTGAGCAGAAGGGTTGTTGTACACAGAAGGCGTGAAAACCAGGTCTTGCTCCATGATCCATGTGATAGGATCTTCCTCTGTGTTCCTCAGCTTTGATCTTACTACGAACTGGAGAGCTGGAGGTGAGGACTTAGTGGCAATCATGCTGAGCTGCCACACACTGCCCATCGCCACAGTGAGGGAAAAGAAAGACAAAAAGGCTTTGACCCCAAACTGTAAGACACATTTTCAGACCTAACACATTTTTCTCTTCTGTATTGTTGGGATCACTTCCTACTGAGGTAGATGCAGCCAGAGGAAAGAACAAATGTTTTCAAATATTTTGCTCTGCCTTTACTGTTTCTTCTATGCCTTGAGGTGACTGCTTAGAGGAAACTGCTGATAACCTGAGAAACTTTCATTGATCTCTTGCTGGGACACAGAAGTTTCAGTTCCCCTGTTCTCTCCGTTCAAGGCAGTCAGGAAAATAATGCAAAAATATAGGACTGTTCAAAGGCACGGAGTGGTGACAACTTCAGAAAAGTAACCAAAGTGAACAAGACTATAGACTACATTTCATAGTGATAAGTCCTTACAGTATGCCCAGTTTGCTGTGTGCATACTTGGCAGTACATAAGTTCTTCATAAAGGCCATGCAAATTACTCTTCAGGGTAAGCACTGTTTATCAAGAGAAAATCTGAGCTGCCTAGCACAGAAATGTCATCGAGAATCAGGGAGCTGGAGAAATAAAACAGGTTTTAACACCATGATTTGGAGCTGCATGGCTCTTTTGAACAGTCACAGCATGAGCAGAGAAGCCAGCAAGGTCTGAGGACAGCACTCACTCTTTTGCACATCTATGGGAAGGGACCTGCAAGCTGGGGTGAGGAGAAGACAGTAAAATTTCCTTTGACATGAGAATTGGGAGGGGCAGTTTGGGCTGAAGGTGTTGGAAAGAGGAAGGAACAGAAGGTTGTTTCTTGAGAAATGCTCATTTAACTGGAATTTAAATGAGAGTCTTATATAGAACCAACATCCCAACCAACTGAATTAAAGGCAATCTGTATGTTAAAGAAGTTGAGAATATAAACAGGGAGGAGGGAGAGATAAGATATTTCAAACACTTCAACAATTACCCTGAAACTAGATTAGAATGGAATCCAAAGAGAGATCTTTTATCCTCCGTGGAGCAGTATGAGTAATTCTTGTTTTCATTAGAAGTTTTCATTTTTTTAATGATGTTACATTTTTTCCTCCTAAAAGATAAGAGTTGATGAACAGCACACTGAGTTTTATTTCTGTCTTACCAAAGTTTGGTTGGGAAGTTTTGTGGGCTTGTCTCTTCTCTTCAGCCACATTTGGCTGGTTCAAAGGCCAAATGCTGTGTTCAGATTCAACAGCAGGGAGAAGGATAAAGTCCTTAAGGTAACTCTGTGCCCTTACGTTTGTGCCAGCTGAGTATATACATCTTCCCTTCTTTGTGGTGTAGCCTAGCCTACCTTCAGAGCTGGCTCTGTGTTCAGGAGATGACATTTCCTGAAGAGTCATAACACAGAAGAGAAATTACTGGAGTCTCTCAGGCAGTTTTGCATCAGGTTGACTGAACCTTCCACTCTGTGTTTTTATTATCTGGTTAACTCACCATTAATTTACTACCTAAGGTAGGAAACAAGAAGGAACCAAGCAGTTTTGATCTCCACCTTGCTTTCTTTCAGCCTTTTTGACCCAATAGGAACCATTTGGAGTTTGAGAACAGACTGGATAACCTTGCTTGCAGCATTAGCAAATATATCAGCAAGCTGGTGTGACATTATGTACATTACTGTCCCTTTAGAATTTAAGTTCAAGTGAAACAAATGTTGGAAAAAGACATATGGCTTATGGGGACAGGTTTACTCTCTAGTGAAAAGTAAAGTTATTAAATGAGCAGTGCCTGCCAATTGCAGGAAAGTTGGCAGGCATAGTTTGGCACTGTAATTTTTATTTATTATTTAAAAGGCCTCATGAAGAGCTTATGAATATGGCCTTAAAATCCCAGGCAGTTTATGAACATACAGGGTTAGTGCACAAATTATGTATTGTGGTATGAGCAGGAATGATATTACAAAAAATCCTCTCAGGAAAAAATGGTAGATACAGTAATAGAAGATCTCACCTTAATGGATTAGAAACCCCTTTCCTAAGGATGAATGTGACATACAATGTAAGAACTCCTTGTCTAAGCTTCTCTGAAGTCAAACAAGAGAAGATTCTGTAATATTTCATAGTATTTACTATACGAAGTTGGCTGATTAGCAGGAAAATAAAAACAAACAAGTAATGGAATTTTGAAACTTTTCTTAGGAATAATTGTCCTAAAAATCCATAATTATTAAAGTTAATTTTGCCACAATTTTAGGAATTTTAAGTTGGTAAAGAAATTCATCACATGTCTGAAGTAGAACCTAGCTGCTAGTGCAAAGGAATATATACAACAGCAGGTACTTCAATTAAGAATCTGTCTTACTGTTAATGAGTGGGATGTACATATTTATCCCAGGGAGCTCTTACTTACTAAGATGCAAACCACTTTCATACTAATACACTTAAGTAATAATTGATTTTTTTTTTGGACTCTCTGAATAATCAAATGGAAAAAATCAAACATTCTTACTAAAAATTTAACGATTCCAAAGAGATATAGTCTCTACAATATGAATGATATAATATGTTTAATATTTTTTAACATGATGATTTACTGAAACCACCATGGAAACCTCCTGGAAAGGAATTTTCAAGCAGGCAATAGCCAAAAGTAAAACCATGTGGAGGCAGCTTTGCATGAGATGGTTGCAATTGGTATCACCCACAGAAGCTCTCATGGGTTTGGATCTCCAAGAATAAAGTATACATTGAAAATTGCTGAACAATTGAAAGCCAGGCCTGGAGTCACCTACAGCTGGAACTGGACATCAGGCCCCAGGAGCTGAGGTGATCAAGGACAATGATCTGAATATCACTCTCACACTCTGAAAATGTTGCATTTTGTCTTCTTTTTTTTTTTTTTTCAATCTGTTGCAAATACTCAAGCCTATATTTTTTCCTTATATTCATTTGACCTTTTTTTACCTAAGATAAGCTATGTCCCAATGTTTTTGCACCTTGTGAAAAGTTTATTTTTTTATCATATTTTTATGCTAAAATCTTTCCGGGGGAAAAAGAAAAAAAAGAATTCTAGTGCTGAGCATCTGTGTAAAAACAACACGATCATATGGTTTGTAGTTTACTTTTAAACACATTGGAAAGGATTGCCTTTGTACAGGGGAAGCTACAGCTCTTTTGCAAATCCAGAGCCTTCACTTTCAGTGGAACGAAATGTATCAACACTGGAAGAAACGGAGTCCTATTTAAAGCTAAAAGCCTACTAGATGGGACAAAACCCCTGCATTTTTAAAGGGAGAAAGAGGGAGAGAAAGCCATTCATGAGAAGTATAAAATGTAATTTTGTTTTAAAGCTCACTAAAAGCTATATAGGTCATGAAGACAATCAGTCTTTTATTCTTTGAAATAATTCACATTACAGCCCTATGTATTACCACCCTTATCACAGAAAAGCCTTTAGATTTTTGTTGGCAGATAATTACAAATTGATTTCTGGACCCTCATTTTGACAATGGTTTTGAAAACCCTTTCTTTTTTTTTTTTTTTTTTTTTTTTTTTTTTTCTTTTTAAAAGCCTTTTATGATTTCTCCTGCATCATACTGGAGAAGAACTGTCATGATGAGCTGGCCAAGTGTACTAACCATTTATAAAAAGAGCCATAGAGGACAAGACCCAAAATATTCTGGAAATGAACTGTGAAATGCTGCAGGTAACTGCAGTATACTTAATTTATGTCTATCTTCATCTTTCATGCCGTTCAAACTTGAACTAATTTTACAAATAGATGGTAATTTAACAAATGGTTAACCTAAAATTTTACAACCTGCAGGTTGCTCCTTTCACTGCAAACCAAATCCAGTTTCCTTGTTTCTTTCAGCAGTTATAGCTGTCAAAAAGTCTTCAGAAACCAGAAAGCTTAACCCTTTATTGCTTGTATTTACCATTCTGGGGTCAAGGCTGTCTCTGAAGATGCCATTGAGTGATTACCAATGTCTTAGGCTGAAAGTTTAGTTTACAGTCTAAGACCTGGTCTAGCGGTAGCAGCCAAGTTTAGTGTGATAATCCCTGCCTTCAGGAGCCTGCAGTTTAAAACTCAGCATGTTACAGCTGAAAAACACATTGAGGTAAAGTTGATGAGTAGGAAGGGAGAAGATGAGTAACAAAAATAACCAGATATCTTGGCATAGATGTGCTGTGTGCACAATCTGCAGTCAGTCGGTGACAGCGAGCGCGGTAATCACTACTCACCACCTGCTTAGGCGTGCTATTTTTAAAGTATCACTGAATGACAGCAGTAGTGGGGTCTTTTTAATTGTTTATTATTCCAGGGATTTAAATAGCGTTATCTCAGCACTTGGGATACATCTAAAGGATTTACAGCACTAAGAATATCCTAGGCATGCAGGTACGTGAAGGAGCCTGTACGACATGCAGTAAACACTGACAAGGAGTAACCGGAGGCTAAACTGAAATTTTTTTGTTTTTACAGACTTTATTGATTTGGTTTTGAGTTGTTTTCCTTTCTAACTGAAGCTTATGTATTATTAAAATGTTTGCAGAACATCAAGCATGATACCATTTTTCTTTGGTTTATTTTTCTTTCAGGGGGAAAAAAGAATCTTTCAGATATGTGGGAATAGTGGCCATTAGCTTTAGCTAATAACCCACTTGCATGCCTTTAAAGTACAATTTTTTTTCCTACAGCTCCCAGAAGGACGTAATTTGTAAACAGTATTAAGAAAAGCATATGAAGTGCCCCTGTCTTCAATAATCTGTGACTCTCAAGGGAGGATGTGTTTTGATCATGCTTCTTGTTGAGCTTGAACCTGAATCTGAATACTACAAAATTTAATTTTCTTTTCCTGTAATTTACTTTTTCCTATGTATTTATAAGTCATTTACTCTATTAACCATTTCACTTTCCTTTTACATTTCAACATTTCTTTTCTCAATTGGATAAAAAAATTAAACTTTAAAAACAAAAATAGAAAACGAAAATTCTTTGAAATGACCAATCGAACATACAAAATTGTATGAAATAAAAATAATAACCCCCCTAACTTTTTGTGTAATTAAAATAATTCAGGAAAGTAGGATGTGAGAAGTTTGAGAGGTACTTATCATTTCTCAGGGGCAGATCCTTAGCTGAAATTAATTACCAGAGTTCCATTCATTTCAAAGAGCATTTAACAATTTGCACAGCTTGGAACCTGTCTCCTGATTCCCTCCCTTTTTTTTCAGAGTATCTGTCACTTTTGTCTGTGCTCTGTTCTTTCCTGTGCTGGAATGTGTGTGTTTCTGTGTATGTTTATATTTGTATGAATGATGCTTGCTATAAGCAACCTTTATTTTTTCTAGAGAAGGTAGTTTAGAATTCTTCTGGAGTATCACTAATTTGTCTCCATGAGATGCTGCTGTCCTGTTGCTGACTCAAACTGCTGCTATAGACACATCAGCAAAAGGCAGGAGTTTATGCCTGCATTTAAAGTATTTAAAATCAGAGGAAAAAATAAGAGAGAATGATTGAGAAATGAGGGACAACGAATTAGGAATATATTCTTTCTTTATCTTTCAAATGAGATCAGGAAAGAGATGCTGTAAGTGTCATGGCGTTTTTTGTGTGATTAAGAAATACCGTTTGAAATTAACAGGATTCATGTTTTCTGAATTCAGTGGTGTGTGTTTTGCTGTATCTGTAGATCAGGAATTGCATGTGCTGCCTAATCCTGCTCAAGCCTCTCTGTCCCTCAGTCAGAGGGAAGTGAACAGTCCAGCTTGGGCTGTGCACAGTCACATCCCTTTGGACCAGCTCCTGTGCAGTGGTAATGCAAATGCAAAGACTCATTTCTTCCCTATAAAGCCAATGCTCAGACAATATTGCAGAACAAACCTTTCCTTACACAAAGGTTATTTTCTCTCTGGAGCATTCTCCTTTTTACTGAAAGGCATTGTAGACTAGAAATTCTCTGAGAGTTCATGACACCCTGAGAGCCTTCTTTTCAGAGACAAGCTGTATAATAATAACGCGGTGACAGAAAAATCGAGGAGAGGTGGCTTTCTCTGATAGAGAATTTGCCTTTAATTCTACCCTGAAGAGATTGCAATGGAGCACCAACCTTTGTTCTTACTGTAGTGCTTCACTGCTACACCAACCATTTGTTAAATGGGAAGTAATTGAGGTTGAAAAAGGATTGAATGAATAAAGCTTTTGGCAGGGAAGGGGAGGAGGCAAAGTATGGGTTAAAGGTTATTCCTTGCAGAAATTTCATAAAATGAGAGGTAATGTGCCTTTTGAGCTAAAATTGTTTGTGCCTCTGGAGGGGGCTTGCAGAAGAGAGGGAAGAGAGCAGGTTGGGGGGAGGGAGACTGAACCTGTGGAAGCACAGTGAGAATAATAAACCAGCATCAAATATTAAGCTTTGTGGCATCTTACTGATTATATTACAAATTTCACCCAGAGATGTGCAGCCTTAGCTGCACTCGCCTCTCTAGGTGAGTGGAGAGCAAAGGAGGAGGAACTGAGGAGGAGTCAGGAGTAGTAACATGAATACTCCTAAGAAGCTTTCTTATCCAAGAAATATTTTAGCATTGCTGTAAGTTGCCTTTACTGCATCCAGAGGAATAAATGGGCTCCATGTTTTGGGGCTTTCCTGAGTTCTGCAGTTCTGGTGGTTTCAAAAATAATGAAGATTTTTTTTTTTTCTTTCCCTGTTGTGAACTCATATCTGTTTTTAGACTTCCTCTGTCACACTGACACAGCATTTTTTTCTGCCTGTCTTCTTCCCCTCCCCAAAGAAAAAAGAGTCTGTCATGAAAGTTAATCTCATGTTATTTTGGGCCTGGGGACCCTGGAGACAGGTAGAGAGGATTTGTATCCTTGACAGAGCTTATGTTGAATAAACTATCACAATTATGGGAGCATTAGTGTGCTTCCATCCAGTGTGTTTTCCATGCTGGATTGCAGTTATCTGGATTTTTTTTGTTAATTCTTGTCTTTGTGGTCCAAATGTGTATAAACTTAAACATTCTTTTTTGGTATGGAATTATTTTGTGTTCTTCTAATACACATTGAATTGTGGAAAATACAGGATTTTTGCTCTAAAGAAATTGATTTTAACAACTGGTTTTGATATACATGGTATTTTCACAAGAAGCCCATCGTTTGCTATGCCTTGGAAAGTTTGGCTTTGCATATTTTTTTAATGTATTTTAAATGTTTTGCTCTTTATTTGGACACTACCAAAATAATAATAATGTCACCTAAGTAGGATTGCTTTTACTGGAATTCCTTAGGGATAGGTGCTGGCTCAATTCTCATCCATAACTTTGTCAGTAAAAACTGGAGAGATACATAGACTAGCTGCCAATAAAAAAAAACTTCCAGGTGACTTATAGACTTTTGGAATAGTAATTGAGTCCTACCAAAGAATTTAGGATAATTACCATTGAAAAAAACCAACCAAATACAAAAATTAAGAAGAATACAGGCTGGAATTTGCAGTGAGGACAGTGAGGATACCTGTTCTGTTGAGGAAGGTGTCAGCATCATACCAGACAAGCAGCTCATTGGGACTTTCTGTGAGACCTGGGGCAAAGAAAGCTAATGTGGATCATGGATATGCAGATTAAAATAGTGATTTAGGAAGAGGGAAGTGATTTTGTCTATATATATTACATTAGTCAGGCAACTACTGGAATATCTTGTTCAGTTTTGTGTCCACATTTGTTTAAATTACGTTGACAAATTGCAAAAGGTAAATGAATGGGCAGGAAAAATAATTTTGAGAGAATGCCTTATAGTGAGAAACATAGAGGTCCATCTGTTCTGCTTTTCTCAAGGAAAGGCACATGATTTGTTTACAGCTCAGAAGGGCCTTAATGTGTTGAAAATATTGGTTACCTCTATAATCTAGTAGAGAAAGACAAGATTTGGCTGGAGTAGCCTGGAAGCTGAATCCAGATGAATTCAAATTGGAAAGTAGAAACAAATAAACAAACAACAAAAGAAGGAGCCGTAATCATGGAGTAATACAACATGAAAAATGAAAGTCAACATGCTATTTTTTTTTTTAATAAGGCAACCAAAGTACGGTATCATTATTGCCAAACTTGCTAAATAAATGTGCAAAGGATTATTCTACATTGTCAGAATATCATCACCAGTAAATTTTGAAAAGATCTGGACTCAAATTTTTAATTTCACAGTAACAAGTCATGATGTCAGAATAGCAGCCACTAACAGTGATAAATATGATACAGTAGGATAACAACCAGTGTGAACAGCACACTCCATCCTGTTGGAGCTGTGCTGGTCTCCTAAGCAGGATACGGCCTTTGAATGTAACCACATGGGAGGAGACACGTTTTCTTAACGTGCAGTGTTCAGGAGTCCCTGCCTCACATCACAGTCCACAAGTCTGAAGGTGAAGCCTGTTTTGTACCCACTTGAAAGTGCTCTGTGCAGGGTCTCAAGCAGCCAAAACCTCTCATTGCATCCTCCTGCTTCTAGGAGGGCTGAACTCACAGGAATCACTATTATCATTTGCAGTCCAAATAACTTTTAAAATTGGGGTTAGCAGGCAGATACAAAAAGTGTTAATTCTGTAAACAATGTGTTACAATTAGAAATCATCATTAATTAAACAATCACTTACAGAACAAGATATTTTCTTTGTGGCACGTCCAGGCATTCACTTTACTTACAGTTTTATTACTTGCAATTACAATTTATTACTTTCCATAAAAATTATATTTTTCAGGCATCCTAAGTTAAATGAACGATTCAATAATTTAAAACTGAGTATTTGTTATCTTTGAGGACTGTGAAAATGAATTGCACATTGTTGAATTTAAAATGCCAGTCTTGTGGATAAATCAGTCCCTGGGGGAGCCATGAGCAGCACTGTCACAAAGAGAGAAGGGAAGAGGTTGCAGGGTACAGATATTTACTTCTCTTTTATTTATGGCCTGATAGTCAAAGAGGCTGAGCATTTGAAGATTCAACTGAAGTGAATCGAGTTGAAGGTGCTTCCCAAAAATCTAATCTTCATATATGTGTTCACAGTTGACTGGAGGGAAAGAAAAGTTAAAGCAGAGAAATATAGGCAGGAAAAGACTCGAGCACGAGAGCAGTCTGAGTTGTAGGAAGTTAAACGTGGACTGCTCTTTCATGTCTTCAGAGATTCCCTTTTTTTCTGAGTGGAAAATTTCACACAGGTTTTGGAGAGAAGTGGTCTGCTGTCCTGGACAAAAATCAGTACAAGGGACACTTGGAGAGCTTGGATCTCACCCTGTTTGTGTGACTCTTCCTTCTCTACACAGAAGGTTTAGATGTTTTAGCATCCTTGGGGACGGCAGGCACTGTATGAATGTAGGGCACTGTGTTATTAGCAGCAGTATCACTTCAATTACTCGTTTGTAGGGAATGCCTTGCATTCTCAAACACTTTGCTGAAGGTTTTAGGAGGTGGGTTAAATGGGGTACATATGGCACATGGAGTATTTTTTTCTGAATTCAGAGGTAACCAGATTAGTTCCTGTGCAATTTCTGCAAATACATTTTGGTTTTGGTTTTTGGTTTGTTTTTTTTTTTTTCTCAAACCCTTGAACTAATCCAAAGCATTACAAATCAGATTCTTTGTTGATTTGCTTCGTGTAAAAACCAACAGTCATGTACCATATAGGTAAACATGAAGATGTTTTAGCATGATGATGCACAAGCTATCAATTTCTGGTGATTTAAACACGTGTGCATGCACACATATATTTTCAGTGCTGTTCTTCAGAATCACATATGAAGGATTTTTACATTGATTTTTAAGGACAAGGGAAAAGCTGAAGCTTTTGGCAAAAGCTGGGAATGTAGCAAATCTAATAACTGAGGGGCTTGAATATGGAAACCAGCCTTATGTCTCTACCTTTGTCTAGAAGAGGAAGAGAGATTTTTATCATGCGTGGATCTGTCATCTCCTTTGTTGAAAAGAGAATAAATATCCTGCCTAAATTATTTTTTAAAAAATTACTTCAGCTTTATCTGAAAAATATACATTATTCCCTTTTCAAATTAGTCATTTCTTCTACGCATGGCATCTCCTGCCATTCAGTACCTTAATTGAAAGTGTAATAATTGATGCCCCGTTTACAGATTTATTTCCTGTAGAAATAGTTTACACAGAGTCACAGATTCAGAAGATAAAAAAAGCATTCTGGTCATGGGCTTCTCTCCTCGACTCACCGTGATGATAAAAGTGATTTCCTGTTAAACAGGCAGCCCAGGACTGCAGTCACATGTGCATGAAGCTTCTGATTTACAGCGGTGCTTAGCACCCTGAACTCCAGTTTAATTCAGTGGAAGCTTTAGCACCAACAAATTAAAGTCAAGTATGTGTTTGAACATATTTGATATACTGTGTGACAGTTTCTGATTGCTTTCATTGTTGGCTAAATTCAAGCCTACATTTGTGGGTTTTTTCCCCTTAGTAAGTACTTTGTGGTGTTTCTCATGCCTATATAAACTATTAGGAAAAAACTCAACAGCAATTCCTCTTTCCACAAAGCTCCTGCTCTTCTTATTCCATAGATGTTTTAGCCTTTGCTTTAATGCAAACAATGTCACAGGGCACAGAACATTGTTGGCAGAGGTTCAGCAGTGTTTATCAACGATGCATCTGACTCAGACAAGTGGCACAGGATTGCTGTGTTGTGACCAAGCTCAGAAATTGCTTAGAGAGTTATGCCTGTTCACAACGGCGCAGATCTTGGAGGCACAGAAAATTCTTGAGACACCAATGTTCATGATAATTAGGTTAACCAGTGTATGTGAGGCAATCAAGTGACCATATGCATGAGTGAGCTGATATACAGAAGGTATCATATTATTAAGCACTGGAATATCCCTGTCCGAAAAAGAAAAATACCAGGACAATTAACAAGCGGAAGCTCCACACAAGAGGCGTCATTATTACCCAGTACTGTGTCATATTTTGTGTGCATTATACACAATAGTTATGATTAAAAAACCTTCTGAGGAATGCAAATCGAGCATTCAGAAGGTAAATAGATATAATCCTGGCATTTCCTGCACTGTTTCAATTCAGCATCTTTCTGCTTATGTGTTACAGTCCACTGTCTGATTATATGATCACATACTATTTTTTCCACATAATCCCTGCATCGTTTAGTGCAGGAGGAGACCTATTCTTTGGATCACCTGGGATCTGAAATAGCTCCATTTGCAAGCTGATAGTTTAAACTCCTAGCAACCTAGACATGCCTACATAAACAGCAAGCTTATCTAAGGTCTTCTGTCTCAGGAAATAAATTAACCCTTTCAATCCCAATAGCTAACCATGAAAAAAAAAGAAATCAAGTTGCACATAATTTTTATTTAACAGCTTTGCAGTCCTTTACTGTTTGGTTTATTTTTTTGCAGTTTGAAGTTTCTTTAATCTCTTAAATATTTATTGGCAGTAGGGTGTGATCAAGGAGTAAAATGTTGTCATAAACAAATTGCTGTCTATTTTGTTTCCTTTGAAAACTGTAGGGTTTTTTATTGTTATGAAAAAGAAATAACTCCATGTTGAACTTGGACTGCTGCATGGAATACAGGATCAAAACTGCCTTTCTAGGAATGTGTTAAATCAAAGCAGAGTATATTCTTGAATTGAGATTTTTAATAGGAAATTTAAGTGGTTTTGAAACCCTAGTTACTGTGAACGCTGGAGGGAAGGAATGTGTTACTGTATCTACTTCTGAGCTGTATTTTGAGAGTCTGCATGAGTCGTCAAAGGTGCCTGTGTGAGATGTGACCTTTTCAGTTCATATTTATTATGTCTTCCCAAATACACACTGTAGCTGTACAGTGCCTGTCAACATTACATTTCATGAAACTAGTTCTCTGAAGGGAAGAGTTCTCTTTTGATACTTAAATACTCCCCTTCTGAAGCTGCTCCTGAAAAAGGTAAAACCACCGTGAGGAAAATTGTAAGAAGGAGAGGAAGAAACATGTTTAAAGTTCCTTCCTCTCTTTCTATTTCAAAGTCCTTCCTCCTCTTATCTCATACTTCTCCTTGTGATCTGTTCTTTATATTTTACTGTGTTTTTCTAGGGCCTTTTTAAATAAATGAAATGCAAGTATCTCATCTCCAGTAAAAGACAATGCATTTTTATTGTGTTGTATATAGACCCTATAGGGCACTCCCCTCCTTCCCAGAACTGTCTTAGCTACAGCATCTGGTTGTTGCTCCCTGTACTGATCATGGAAGAAGGTGTTAGAACTTTTTCAGCCTTCCGAAAGCTGTCGGTGTCTCCTTCTAATTTGCAAAGCTCTGATTACAACCCTTAAGCTCTTACTGGGTCTGGGTGTCTACATAGAGGGATCATAGTGAACATAGGGGTGAACATAGAGGGATCAGAGCCACAGACAAGACATAATGAAATATATTTAAACCTACTGAAAACATGGAAAATATTGTGTTGTATAACCCTAGCTACCTCATCAGTATGCCATCCTCTTTAAACATCATGGGTGGAGACCATTGTGACCTACACTGGTTTGGTGAAGACTTGTCTCAAAGCTGAATTAAAACAGTTTTGTCCCTTCTGAAAATGCTATCTGCAACTAAAAAAATTTAACCATTAAGTGTAAATACAGGATGTGACATTCTCTGAAGTGAGTAGTTAGGATTGAATTGGTTTTGATTCCGGAGAAGAACATTTTGGAAACTCTTTTAACAAATGTTGGTCAGTAGTGTGAAAAGTTAGTTCATTTATCGGAATGCATGAAAGGGTCATATCAGAAATTATGATTTGTGTCATTGCATTTTCTGAAATCTTGTAGTTAGATCAGGCCATCAAAATCTTCAACAACTGTACAGTTGTCTTTATAGTAATATGCCCTTTCTAAATCCCCACTGTGAAAACAGTTGTCCTCAGTGGGCTGGATCTCATCTTGTCTCGAGCAGCCTCATCTATCTTACTGCTTTGCAATGCTGCAAACAGGCTGGAACAGCTCTGAGCACAACTGGACTCTGACCAAGGCCTCTGGGCAATCCCATAATGTTCCCAATAAATCAAAATAAACTGTCCAGCTGCTCTTTCATGTCCTCTCATTGTGCTGTATGTCTTGTTTGAAATGGCAGAAAGTCTTCTGTGGTTTGAATATTTTGGCAGGGAAACAGAAACAGCCTCCAGAGCCTTCAGGTAGAAAGCCTGGGTGATAGGAAAGCAGCTGGAAGGGGTAAAGCTTATGGATGTCTAGGGGAGCTACATGAATACTTGGGGAAGAAGGAACCATAGAGGAACACAGGTTCTTGATCTTGTGATTGCACAGTGCACCCTCTCCCGTACGGTGCCAGCAGAAAGGCCAGAGCTAACTTTTGTTTTAAGGAATCTGCTTTGCTCTCTACGAACATCACCAGCAAATAGCTAAGATTTACCACTTACATGACTTTGATCTTTTTATTCATCTTCTATTCATCCTTGGAAAAGTGATAACTGATCACCTGGAATATCCTTCATTGTCCTCGTAGGTGTACTTTAAATGGATGTTGGTGTAGATAAGTGCACAACAGCATCTGTGCATTTAATGCTCTGTGGGCCCCATCGTTCTTTGCTTTGCATGGGCTTCACAGTCCTATGGCTCTATGGGATGCAAACTAGATTACTCTTATTTTCTCATGTATGAATCAGCAGATAGTCCTATTCATTTTTTCTCATTGAGCAAGTGGAAAAAAAAACCACCAACAAACACAAACATAAGCTCAAATGCATATATTCCCAAACTACTTTTTCTGTATTCTGAATTTCTGCAAAAATTTCTGCAGGTCTAACAGCTCTATAATGTATAAATCATTATAAACAAGGCTTGAAAGGAACTGCACTGTTTATACTATAACTTCCCTGCCCTTTAGCAGTGATGAAAACTGAAAATACCAGTGCATCTTGAATTCAAAGGAGGAAAAATATAGATGAGAGATCATAAAGGGGTAACGTGGTTCAGCTAGACTCAGGGTTTGGAATATTAAGCAGATTTGACCCATGCTGAGAAGAGTCTGAAGAGCAAATTCTTCTCAGCACCATCTCTTATGTCAGGACCCTGATTAACAAAGACATTTAAATAATGTCACTGCACTTCATACAATTTGAGCCTATTTTCTCTTTTGTATAGCTTTTGAATGTAATTTTTTTTGTTGTTACTTGCCATATTTGACCTCTGTGTCCTAATAGTGGCAAGCAATGATACTTTGAATTATTATGCTGAATATAAATGTAAGCTTCAAAACTAACAAAGCTTTTGTTCCTTTCCTGATGAAAGCACAATTTTGCGGTTGCTTTAAATATTATAGCTCTAAGTCTGCTGTTGCTACTTCTACTGAGGATTTCTCAGTGAATTCATTAGAGGTGTCTGTTTTCATAGCCTGGCTTGTTCAAATAAGAAGCAGGGATTTGAGAGTTCAGGGTGTATCTTGCTGTGCTTAAGCTGCAGCAGCGTTACATATGCAGAACCTGGGTTTGTGTTACTTGTGAGGAATAATGCAAGCTGAACTCGGAATTCCATCATTAGAGCATTTAAGTCTCTAAGGCTAAAGCTAAGGCCAAGTTTTGATATTTTTTAATTCACCTGTGTGAATTAGTATTTTCCAGGGGGGTGGGGGGTGGGGGAGGGACCGCACACAGAATTTTGAAGGAGCAGTTCTGGAAAGATAAAGGTAAGGAAAAGCCACATGTGTTTTCCAGGCATGGGAAAATAATTTCAAGGGTCAGTGGCTTCGCAGTTGGAATTAACAACATGGTAACAGAAAGAGGAAGAGGAGAAGGTGACTGCAGTTCCATTTTTTTGTGTGTAATGCAGAGAACAGCGATGTGCAGAGAATGCTCCTAATGAAATAATATTTAAAAAAAAATTGGCTTTTTCTCATCATCACACAGATTTTTTAATTTATTTTTTAAACCCTCCTAATAAGATCTATTTCTAGAGGAAAAAGGGATAGAGAAGAAATGAATGGACTAAACCAGTCTATTTCAAACCGTGTCCAGAGATTTAAGGCACAACAAACTTCCGATGATGATAATTTCAGCTTTCAAGTGGTTTTCTACATTTCTGGTTTTGGAGGAATGGAAATGAAACTGCTGTTCATTTGATTGAAATACCTGAAAATGGCAGTGATTTTAGTGAGAAACTGTTCTTCCCTTACTGAGTATCTAACTCAGAGCTCGCCCAAAGCCTCTCTGCTACGTTTCAAGGTAGCCTGGACTGTAGGGAATGACTGCCAACTGCCCAGATGGAAACTCTAAATCAGGCAGCAGACAAATGTGGGATTGCCTCTGTGAAAAATAACATTTTTCAGTTGTTTTGCAGATTAGGAACCTGTCATACTTCATCGCTGTCACACAACCCTAAACATTTTTTAGGGAGATGCAGGGACAGAATGAAGAATATGAGATGACTAAACATATTCTTATGTAATAGGAAATTGTATCAGATTTAGATTTCATTGCAATCAATACCATGAACAGGTAGTGTTTCTTCCCTCAAGCTTTATTCCAACCCCTTGATTCATTGTGTTTAGGGAACGTTAAATATTTCCCCAAATTATTGCAAATCAAGGCTGTCAGCTGCAGTTGTGTGGAGTCAACACCACAGGCTGGGAGGGTACTTACACAGAATAATTTCTTCCTTCCAGCAGGTTCTCACTTCACTGTCACAGAGCCAAAAAGAGTTGGTGAAAGAGCAGCTTTCCAGCATCTTAACACCTGTCTTTCAGTAATTTTCAAACAGGGAGCTGGAATATTTCCTTTTATCAGTTGAGATATCTTCGGGGTTGGTGGATGAAATGAAAGATTTCGCATTATGCCTTTGAAAACTTTGTACAATGTGTGAAGATTTGCCAGTATTTAGTGGCTGCCACGTAATCCATCTCTCCTGTAAAGATCCAAAATATCCTGCTGTTGTTGCATTAAGATAACTATTTAACAAAGCACACAGGAATTAGAGAAAAAGAAGAGGTATGTGCTTAAGCATTTTTATAAGCTTTACAAATCACTGTTTGCAGACATCAAACACAAATCTAAATGATAAGAGCAGTGGTTTTATCTTTCATTTAGAATTAAACAATGTAGTAATGTAATAATCACATTTTCTAAAGTCTCATGGAACCCAAGAAACCTCTTCATACCAACTACAACATACCATCCCCAGGGATGCTACTAAATAGAGTAAAATTGCTGGCAGGTTATACATCCTACTTTATTTTTTTTCTGGTGAATGTGTTTTGTTGAACTTGGAAAGAAAAAGTAGCAAAATCATCTTTTTATCTTTCATTTTCCTGGATGTATGCTTGAGAAGTCATGCTTTGCTCATCATCACCATCTAGGCTGTGGGGTTTTTGTTTCATTTTGATCTACTCCCATTTCAAAGCCAGTTTTCCATTCTGAGGCAATTAGCAGCCTGGCAGCCATCAATAGATGGAGAGGAATTTTTTTTTTTTTTTTTTTACTATGATGATTCCTTCTACCAATAAGCAGAATGTCTTGATTTGAATCAATGCTTTTTCCACTTCACTTTGTATTTTATCAATTAATATTGCCCCAAGATTTCATCTATCATTGCAATGTCATTTCTATGACAAACTCTGCCGATTGTTTTCTGTTTAATTAACGTGTTCAGCACTGTTTGGGAGTGAGACAAGTGTAGGTTTTGCTAAGAAGAAAAAAGATGCGGGTTCTGGTTAGGGAGGGAGGTGCTGTGAAGAGAGTTGTGGGCCAAGTCAGAAGAACCACATGTCCAGTTTATCCCCAGCAGAAAAGATCATTATGAAAGGAAAGAGAAAGGGCTGCATGCCCTACTGTCCATGGCTGGAGGGTTTAAGGTGCTGTGGGGATTATAACTCCAAAGGAGAGAGGCTTTCCACTGCTGGATCTCCATGGATTCTCTTTATCTGGTCTCTTTCTTTGCCCTGTGCTGACAGCATTTTTCCTCAGGGAAATAAATTCCCATAACTCTCAGAAATCCACCGTGGGCAAAAAGATGATGTAGTTGCAGCTCTGCCACAGAAACGTGTCATTAACCTAAGCCAGCTGACATGCTCTTGAAGAATGCCATTTTCTGCATAATTCAGACCCCTGACTAGACTACCCCATCCTCTTTTAAACCATGACTGTTACAAAACCAGACGGAAAACGAGGATGCTGCAATGCTTTCCTTGGAAAAGCATTTGGGTTGTGCCATGTCAGGCATGACAACAAATCTGGACTTGCTGCTAACAGAGCAGCTCCACTTTTGGAAATGAGCATCCCACTGACACTGAGCAGACTGTTCCACAATTCACTGGTGGCATTCAAGAAGTTGGAGGAGATATAACTTTTTTTTTCTGGTTTGCTCAGCTTGTGTGTTTCATTTCTCTGGGAATTTGAAGATATTATTTTAAAAAATCAGAATTATCATTCGGAAAATGAAGGGTATATACTTAGGAAGCACAAATCCATGGTGCATAGTATTGTCTGATGCTATGCTGGAATAGTGTCTACATTTTGCTAGAATAAGTTATTGTAACTCTATATTTTGATTTTTATATTATTTTATACTTACATTTATTTCAAAAGGTGATCAAAAAACTGTGATACTAAAACATATCAAAATCAACTGATTGCTTTTGGGTAGCATATGGTTGGCCACTGCAAAATATTCCAGTGCAGAATGGAAGTAAGTTTATGGGCTTTATAGTAGTGTATTTGTCATAGCTTAATGAAAGTCTAAAAAAGCTTTCCTGTTGCTATTGAACTTTTATGTTTAAAGTAAATTCTCCTTTCTTTCCTTGGTGCTTCTGGTGCATTGCGTGTGTGTTTTTGTTGCGTGTTTTTCTGAACAGGTTTTTAGAATTTGGACTCAGATCCAAACACACGAATTCTTCAAGGGCAAAGGCAGCATCACTTGTCATTGATTCTGCCAAGCATTTAAGAAGAAGTGACATTTACCAGGGCTTGTTTTGAAGATTTATAAATGCAATATAGATTTGGCAAGAATAGCTGCTTCAATAAACGTTGTGCTGCAGCCTGTAAGCATGGGCTTTACCACCAGCAGATTCACTAGCACTATGTCATCCAAGTAAAAATAAATATTCAATAAACAATTTATTAGGGATGTGAGCTCACTTCTGCTTCATTCCACTTGGAAAGTCTTGACATCTGTTGTCTACATAGTGTTATTAAGGACACAATGAAATGAAGACAAATTAATTGTGGAATTGTCAAAACTATGTCAGGGAAACTTTCCCTGGCTAACAAAAATGATGCGAAGAATAACAGGAGAAGGGATATATCTAGGCTGCATACATGAGGGTGTTTGGTATAACAGCTAGGGATAACTAAATCCTAACACCTAACATGAAGTTATTCTTTCATGGGCCTGACTTTTGTTTTACGAAAAGTGCTTTGCATTCCTCAGGGGCATTTGAAGAGCTTACACTGAAAGTAAACAGGATTTACAACCCTCACGGTCCTCACTTGGACTGCCAGATTTGTGTGATATGGCATTAATATGAATGATAAGAGGAGTAACAAAAAAATCACTTACTGCTTCCTATTCCTGTTAGCAATGTGAGGCCATGTAGGGTGGGGAGAGTGGGAAAGGGTCCCCTTTAGCATTTTCTGTACAACAGTTACACAAGTCCCCATTCAGGAGGGTTTTCGTGCACCCATTCATCCAACCACATCTGAAAAGCCTCATGGCATCCAAGGCTGCACAAAATTTGGGGCAAAACCTGTTCTGGGCAACTGCCTAGCTAAACTTCACCAGTGCTGGTGGAGAGAAAGGTTTTTTGGGGTGTGTTTATTCGCACAGAATAACCATGCTCAGTCTTTAGGGAAATAAGTGGCCCTGCTTCTGTGTCAGGTACCACTGGGGGAATCCTGGGTGATGCTTGAGTGTGCAGGAGAGGTGCTGTAGGAACTGGGACATCTGGGCACTGCAGCACACCTTGCACTGATGGTGGTGCTCAGGCAGCTGAAAGCTGGTGTGTTGGGACAATCTTATTTAGCCCTGGCTGTAATGGGGATCATCCACCCCCCCCAATATTACGCACACACAAAGTATATAAACATCACAGTCAACCAAACAGATTTTTTCCTAAGTACAGAATGAGTGTGAAAAAGTTTTAATTGTCTTTTGTATGACATATCAATGTGGATAAGAATATCTTTGTTGTAATCTTGGAAATCCTGACCAATTTAAATGTACTTTAAATCAAAGAGGATGATCAAAAATTATCTTCCTGAGTAACACTGAATACATTTGGCATCTAAAAATGTCATAGATTCAAGGGCATACCTTGGTACAGCACAGAGCAAAATGGACCAAACCTGTCTCCCTGCTAAATATAATGTAAAGTACAAAATCTCAGTCTTATTTGGCTGTCAAGACAAATGTATTCAGTTTATATGTTTGAACCTTTGGCATTTAGCTGAGAAGTAATTGAGGGAAGGAAATATTTTCTTTTATGTTATATAATGTGTGTAAAGTAAAATCTATAAATATAGTTTATCTTTATATATAGACATAGAAATAAATGGTGAGTAGTAGCAAATTAGCAATAAATCATTGAATTTGCAATTCCCCGTGTTTCTGTTTTATTTTTCATAGTAAATAAAACAAGATAATACTAGATTCTAGTTTATTCCTTGCAACAAATAGTCCTAAAGTATAAAATAAACTGATCGTTTCTCTAGATAAAAAGAGAGTGTTTTTTCTATTTGAAAGACCTAGCACTGTGTGAGGTGCTGTGAACAGGGAGCAGCAGATGAATCCTGGATCTGCAGCATGTAAATGGGTGAAGCAGGACATTTTAAATAGTTTATTCCCTCACTGCTCTTTCCTTTCTAAGATTTGTGCCTTTTGGGGTCATGACAGCAAACATTTTGTAGGTAAGTTGCCTTCCTGAGCTATAGATTTGGGGAACTTGAACCACAAGCATTTTGAAGTGAGAAGAGGGCACTTCTTTGTGGTTTATATTCTGATATTAGAAACATACATCAGGAGTGTATGGAAGTCCTGGACACCTTAGCTCTTGTTTATATTTGCAGGGAGAGTCGCTTAAAGTTTCTTTACTAAGAAACAGAAACCTGGTAAACGATACAGAGATCTTACTTTAAATAACAATGTACTTATAAAACATATGTGATATTCTGGCATTTCAACTTTGTGTCTTCTGTTGTGAATTAGCTTAAACTGCTCTCAGAGCAATCAGATTGATTGCTGCAGGTTTCATCTATCATGATTGTTATAACATGGGGGTAGTACTGCTGTTAATTAAAGCTACATTACATTTTCCAGTATTATTTATATGCCTATTGGAGTAGTTTATAGATGAATAGAATAATCAATGTTCCTTTCTTATTACATTTATGCCTCCTTTAAAAAGAATTAATATGCAGGTTTGGGGTTTTTTTAACATGGGAGAAAAATGCATGTGACATTTAACCAGAATACCCTGAGGAAGTGGAAAATAAAGGACATGAATGTTCCACCACATCAAAAGTATGGTAATAGGTAGCAGTCGATTATCTAGAAATATATCATTATTTCTTAAAGCTGCCAGCCAGTGATCAGAAGACTTATCTTCTGTAACAATACTAAGTGTGAGAGAGACATAAGAGCTACACCACCAACGTTTTGAAATGCTTTAGCATCATTGCTTCTTCTCCTCAGTGTTTGCTCTGAAGGAGATTTGCTGCTTTGTACAGCATTCAGAACTGCTGATGGACAAATTCCTGGAATTAATGGTGTTTTTGAAAATATGTTCAGTTCTTTGATATTTGTTTCTAGTCCTTAAATAATAGAAATACACTGAAGTTAATTAAAAAAGCAGCTACCTGCCACTTGGTTCACACCACGTTGCAGCAGCTCCTGGTGGACTCCACTTTTCTCGCTGTTCCTCGTTTATGCCAGCCCAGTTCTACAGTATTCAAATACTTCATGAAATGCAGATAGAGGCGTGAACTTCAGAACTTGTGCTGCATTACAAGTTGAAGGGCAGATTCCAAAGGAGCCAAGTGTGCTCCTGGTGCCCCCTCATGGTGCTCACCCCTCTGTGGCTCAGCCTGCAGGTCCAGGTTACACCTCAAACCATGGTCTTTGCCCAAAGTTCTCTCTAGTTCATGGTGAGCACACTGGGTACAGCAGGTCTGTGTAGTTAGTGTTACACCCTGGTGGCATGAAATTAGTGGAGCTGTTTCAGAATATTCAGATTTTAGCTGAACATAGAACTCCCAAGGGTAAAATTGCTCCCAAAAGTGATAGGAATTTCATGTTCCCTCTGTATGTTTTATTTCAGTGTTCTATCATTGTTTCTTCTTTTGAGGCATTTTGTTAGTCAGAGTTTTCATTAAATGACATTTAAACCTAACTTCTCTTTATAGTTATGAGCGAAAAATGATGAAGCTTTTTGAGTGAAGTATTGTGTTATGAATGGACATCAACAGCAACTGTGCTAATAAAGACTCAGATTTTATGGGCTTTAAGTCCATATCTGATTATTCCAGCTCTTCCAGTGTAAATATTTTAATTCACTGTCAGTCTTGCTCAAAAAAATAATTTAGACATTAAAAAAAAAATATTTTTAGTTTCACTGTGGTACATTGTGGAAAAACTGAATCACAGCTTGTAGCATGGTGTATTTTAAGTGTTCAGAGAGATCAACCCCAGAAGACAGTAAAGAAGTTAGAAAGAAATCAGAGTGCATGGAGCTGACAAAGCATCAGTGGGAATCCATGAATCAGCACTATATGAAGTGTCCAAAAATGTTATTAAAGCTCACTAAGATATTAACTGGATGCAACAAGGGAGGGAAAATTAATACCATGTCGGAAATCAAAGCAGTCAGAGCTTCTCTCACTAAATCCTTTTCATTGTTGACTGAAGTAAGTAAAATAATATAATTTTTACCCAGTCACCAGCGAAAACATGGGCAGACACTGTACCTTGGCTTACAAATGGTACAATGATCTGTTAATTGTATTTGGATTATAAATCAGAGCCCTGAGATGCAAAGACTGAAAAGACTTAAATGAAAAAAATTATCTGTCATGCAATGGACAGTAATTGCATCCTCCATTGCAGTAGGTTGGAGGGTCAATACCCAAAAAGTTTATGTGCACAAGAGAATAAAAAAGAAGATAATTCAAACACTGCTCCAGCTGAAAACATTTTTCAGGGTTGCACAAATTCACTGTGTGAATTTCTGTAGGTGGGGTGAATTCAAAATGAAACCTGGGGAGCCCTAATCAGATTTTGGGGGAGCAGCATGACCTGCAGATTGTTCATCTTTGCTTCAGGCAAACTGGCTTGGCTAATGCACTTCCCTGGAAAACTCCCAGCTTTCAGCCCCCAAGATCCTTACAAGGTTCCTAAGGGAACCCTCACTTCTGCCACTGCTGGGCTTTTATTAATAATAATAGCAACAATAACAATTATTGTTATTGTTATTGCTGTAGAAAGAGACTCTGCAAATGCATGCAATATATGGCCTCTCCCAGGAGGAATTTACAGTACAAGAGAGATGGCTTAAAAGTGGAAAATGGGGGATATGATTCCCCCCAAACTGTGTAAGGAGTTTTTGCCAAGCCTTTAAAATAAACAAATTATCTTTTATCTGCTTCAGTTGGTCATGATGAAGGGGAGAGTGTGGGCCTTTGCTAGGGAAAGTGTTTCAGGTATGTTGGATTTGCCGATGAGGTACACGGGGAGTATCCTGGAGAAGCCTTTGCTCTGACTCGTTGTAACCCTCCATCCACTCTGCCAGTGAGTGCTCTGTGCTTCCTTCTGAAAGTCTTATGTTCCCAGCCAAATGTGGAGATGCCCTTGCAGCTGCAGCCCTTGCTGTCCAGCCTGGTGTGGCACCCCTGGGTATTGGCTTTGCGAGTGCAGTTCAAAACACTCCTCTGACAGCCGAAAATTGATTTTTCACAAACATCAATGAGAGTTCAGCAGTTACATAAAATAGGGGTGAGAAACACTGGGCAGAGCTGAAAGAACAGTTCTGCTCATAAGCATTTAAAAACACATGAAGAACTGCAGATTTGAGATGAATTCTGCTAGAATGAGTGTAACCTGTATATCCACTTAATTTTCTATACTCATTTAAGTGCTGGGACATTTTTGACCAATTCTGCCTTGTTACAGGTGATGTCTTAATTCCCAGACTGAAGACACTTCAAAAGTCCTTTCCCAGGAACTGTATTTTTCAGGACAAGAAGGCTGTCATCCTACTGTTAACATAAAATGAAATGAATAAAATGAAAAGAGAAGAAAAACATGCTGATTTTATACACATTGTTAATTACTATTGGACAAATCTCCATTCTTAGCATTGTACAGTCTAGTATTACAACTAGTTTCTGCATACTTAAAGAGATCCTGTGTTTGAGATGAAAGAAAGTGTACAGTGGTGGTAAGACATTTTGGAAAGGAATAATGTAGAAAAGGAAGGAGGAAGGAAGAGAAAAATGAAAGATATTTTGACAGAAAATGAAAAATCGTCACTTCTTATTCTAAAAGGGGATTGCAGAGGATTAACATAGTAAAGAGAGATGTTTTGCAGTGTAGAAGTAACATCAGACCTTTTGGGTTAAATTGGAATAGTTACATGCATCTTGACATGATTGTCAGCTACCACAGCTGGGTTCAAAGCTCGGTGAAACAAGCAAAGTAGTCTCATCTTTATTTTAGTATCACTATTTTGAATGCATGTGAATATTTTCTCCTGTTCATGAAAACTCCTTGGGCTGACAGCACTGAGGAAATGTCTGTGCATAGTCCAGGGTCAGAAGAAAGGGAGGCATAGAAGGTGCACCTTTACTCCCTATATTTTATAGTTGATTGGTTTTTTAATAAATATGTCACAGCCTGGACACCGCAGAAAGGCACTGAAGTTAAAGGTGTGATTGACCATGAGTTAAATTGAAGCTGAACATTAATATAAAGTTACAGCCCTGCAAAACAACCTCCCTTCCTTCCCAAAAACATTTCTGAGAAGGGAATGATCTGCTTTCAGGTTGAGAGTCAACAATTTGTGGAAAGGTTTATACAGCATGGTGAATAGTATGGGACTTATCTGAAGGATTCAGGAAGCCATTCATGTATCCATTCTGTTCTAATCTCTGGAAAGTAGTCTATTCTAGGTGGAAGTCAGGAGACATATTTTGCATTATCATATTATTCTTTTATTACTGTCAGCTCCAGTTGCACAGAAGTCTTATGCAACACTTAGAAACTTTCTCTTATAGAAATCAATTATTTGTAGCTCTCTATGAGAGCTGAAATAAAAGTAAGGAAACATTGCATACTGAGTCCTGTGAGAACACTTTATAATATCCTTGGCAAATGAAGCACTCATTTGGCTTTTTCAAATAATAGAAATTTCAAAAAAATGAAGAAAAAAGCCTTCCCTCCACCTTCTGGGATAGTTACTTAGAGTAAATTAAAATCAGGGCTGTAAGCAGATCATGCTGGTAATTTAATTCTGTGGAGATTACCACTTTTATGTATAATAAAACAACGTATGAAAATTTGAAGCCATAATCCTTAGGCAGCCCTTTCATCTGTTCATTCAAACGGAAGCTCTTTGCCTGTGAGTGAATTGCTGCTGAATGTAGCAACTGAAATTCCTCAGTGTTAGAAAGAGCCCAGCAGAAGCTCCAAAAGAGGGCAACAAGCTCACCAGTGCAAGTCCAGTACTCATCACTGGAAAAGGGAAGGAAAATACCAAAAGCTCCTGAGGACTTTCAGGAGAGAATGACCACAGTTCCTACTGAAATGTATTGGACAACACTGGTGATGACTGTTTATCATCCCCAATCATCTCTTCAAATATAGTCTGTACCAGGTCCTTGTCATCTAGGAGGCAAAGACAGTCTGACCAGAGCAAACAAATTCAATTAGAGTAAGTTTTCATGGAAGTGTAGTGAAAAGCATCTTGACAGACTTCCTTCCAGTTTTGTAGAAACCATCTTTAGTCATAATTTTCAGTACAAATGAATATTCTAAAACAAAGATACAGAGGAATTAAAAGGCTGTGGTCTAAGAACTGGGTTTAACTTCTCTATTACTATTTTTGCCATGAACTTTTGTCCTTGCAAGTTGCATTGCAAAATTGCTTTTGGACAAAGTTCTATTTTAAGAGGAAACACCAGGATTTTATCTTTTGGCTTCAATTTTAAGTAGAAAATACAGCAATAGCAATTGAACAACTTAATTCTGTTATACATACAGCTACCTCAGCAATAAAGCTGCAATTTTGACTTAGCTGGAGCTGACATTATTGGGTATGTCCTTGAGCTCTGAAAAAGGAGGTCTGGAATGAGAACATGTGTGGGTCTGTTGGAGAATGTGGAAAGGCAGCCTGCAGAAAGGCATGTCTATACATTGACCTGTCTGTTGTGAAAATAGGGAAGAAAGCCAATCATTCCCAATTCTGCAGACATTCTGACAGCTAAAGCAGGCATTAACAATTTGCAACACATGGCATGGGGGATGAAAGTCTCTGAGCTCTACAGCTGAGAGTTTCCTGGCTGAAATGAAGGAGCAATTGAAGGTATCTCAGAGAAAAACTTATTTTATAATCCACCATGTAGGGACAAAGTGGATAACACTACCAAAAAATTGTGTCAGAGCTCAGAAATAGTACCTGTTCTGGTTTCAAGTCTCAATAATTCTGAGATGTTTTGGCCTTTTTTATGGGGATTTTCCCGACAAAGAAGAACCAAGCTTTAGTGTATAGGTTTCTGCCAATGCAAAATAATCTCCTGTCGCTTTGAATGAACTTGGTCCATAAAAATAATTGTTGTTAATATATCGATGCAGACCTAATAATTTGAGATTTTGATTGGCACAAGAGCTGAAAGAGTCTCGTGGCATTACCCTGTCAGACACAGGTTCTCCTGGACTTGCCTGCAGAGCCTGGTTCAGCCTCAGCCACGCTGTTTGGGAAAAGAGTTGGGAATAGGAGCAGGAAGATTTGCACAGCCAGATCTTCAGGCAATGAGAACTGTTGTTTCCTTAAACGACTTAAATTGAACTCTTCTGAAAACTCCTTTGCAGTGTTAAAAAAGCTGTTGGTTTTCTTGCTTAGACATTCAGATGGAGGGAAGATTATTTGTATGAATAATTCTGAACTAAAATAAATTGAGACAGAAAAGTAGCAGATTAATGTTTTCAGCTGTCGCTGTTACAATTTGTATGCGTTAATGATGTGGTCAGGTATATTTGGAGAGACATCAAGTTCCTCTGAAATGGAAAACAGAGTCAAAAACATCCAAAAAATTGCCATTCCTTAGAAAAATCAAACAGCAGAGAGAAGGAAATGTGTATTTGAATTTTCATTATTTTTCAACAATTCTGTGTAATTGCTATAGCAGCAAAGCCAATTAAGCAGGTTAAGTGAAACTGTATGATAAATGTGAAAACAATTTTTACTTTAATTTTGGAGACACGAACTAATATTACCTTTATCAGTGTGAATCTGTGAAACTGTTTTCTTCACTATTTACTCTGCTTGCTTTTGATTTGATTTCAACCAACAAAATAATTCGTACACATGTACTCTCTGTTGACATAGTCATTGCTAAGTGTTGAACATAATGGGGACCTAAACAAGAATAATTTCATTATCTTTTTGTAGTTGTGGATAACAATAATAATAAACCATTCTGTGGGAAGAAAATATGTGGGGAGATACCTGATGGTAATAAGGAAAGACTGAGTCGTGCCTAGAGTGACTCCATTAGTTTTGATTTTGCAGGTTGGGTTTGCTAAATGTATTAATGTCTTGTCTTCACTGTCTTTATACTGGCATTCCCTTTTCACGTGCATTTAGCTTATGGAATTCCAACTGAAATAAAAAATTAATTAAACCTCGGACTGACGCCAGTGAAAAGCGTTGCCTTTTGTAGGGGAAATTTGTACCGATGGCTGTTTTTCTTGGGGTCCCACTACTATCTCTGATGTTCAAATGAGAGCAACTTTGTATCTTCTGCTGCTGTTGTCACAGTATTTGCGCCATTGCAGTGCCTACCAGGCTCCTTCTCTCTTTCCTCGACATTGTCCGTCTGTGGGAATTCAGGGCTGGGAGCCGCAGGTCTGGGGCAGACCTGCCACAGGGGGATGGTTAATCATGGGTCTGGGAGTCCCCCCATCCCGTTCCCCGTTACTGACATGGAAGTAATGTGAGTCCAAGAGCACTGCTGTGATCCTGCTCAGCCACTGGACAGAAATTGCAATAATTGGGTGGCGAGGCCGGAGCTGGCACAAGGTGTGACGGCAGAGACAAAGGGAACAGGAAATCACCACACGGCGTCATATGCTCCTTCTCAACCTTAACTCTGATTGCAGCTGTCAGCGCGGCATTATGGGGCTTCAATGTGCTGTTTTATTCAGCTCAGTGTGGGGGAGATATTTTTTTTGAAACTGAAACAATGCTGGAAAATGATTGGCACAAGGTTAGCTTTAGGCACGCTGAGATTGTTGCATAAGAAACAGCAGTGTTAACTTCCTGACAAGGGAATTTTTGATTTAGTTAAAATCCATATTTTTCATCCATGTCATGTTTTAACTCTGCAGTGAGTTAGAAGCGCTGGAGATACAGCTGAGAGAGCACATTCCCTTAACTCTACTTTCTTAAGCTCTGTAACAAGTATTCTGTTTTTCTTTCATCTATTTACTCTCCTTTAATGCCATACTTACATTTTTTAACAGCATTAAGAATGGTTTGAAATGCATTAGGGTAAAATGCTAAAACGGTGCTGCAGGAGAAAAAAATATATTAAAGATAAACCCCACACCATTCTCATGACCCGTGAGAACTGGGATCACAGTTGTTTCCTATGCTCTTTTACTGAAAACATTATTTTGTGGAGGCATAAAAGCCTGTATTGCTCAGGACTGAGAGAAATGAGTTTCCTGGCTGTATGTAGGTACCATGGTTGAACTCTTCTTGCTTTAATTTAAACCAAGCTCTTCAGAGTAATTAGGTTTATTCATTTTCAAAGTCTATGTCATTTATTGTGTATTTTTTAGCCTTTAATAGGGTTAGTATTGGCTTAGAGTTAGAAAGTGAACTAATGGTTTTGGACACCAAGTTAATAAATTAGTAGTTTTATGGCTATGCTAATGATTTTAGCATATATGTATTTTAGCTGAAGTTTTTTATGTTGCACATTCTTCTAAACTCAAAAGTTACCTTTTTTTCTCCTACGTGAATTTATAAAACAAACAGAAATGTGTAGTGATAAGCAACACAGAATTAAACTTGAATATATAAAATATATATAACTCTTTATACACATATATCTCAAATTTGTTTTAAAAATCATTTTAATAACATTATACCAAAATAATCATAGGTTCACGGTGACTCATTCTGTGTGTTCACATAAAAACATGTTCTGAGCAGCCTTAGATTTAGATTTTTGAAACTGTTTGAATCCGTCTTATTACATGGCACGTTTGAAAAGGTGAGATTTGCATTTGAAAGGGATGAATCAGAACTAAAGCCAGATTAGACAGAGGCAGAGACTCTTCCCCCTCCCAAGGGTCTGGAGTCATTTACTGTAGCCATTAACATCTCTCTTGGCTTCAGGTAAAGTGTTTCCTCAATAAACTTGAGTAACATTTTTATTTAAGAAAAGGAGAAAGAAACATCACCAATGAAGTGTCAGAGATCTCTTTTGTTCGTTGAAGCCTTCATGCATGTTTACAGTGTTTCCAGAATTTTTATTATTATTTTTTTCATTAATTTAAAATAAAATAAATAAATTTGGGATGCAGTCCACCTAAATCTTGCCCAAATGGGCAAGATTTCCTAAAACTTGTCTAAATCCCATACAACAGCACAGTTTGAATGCTTCCTAGGCCTGTCTAATCTTTCTGACACCCAACTTATTTATCTCTTCCTGAATGAAAATTGGTAAAATATAAAAGTAATCATTTTTACTTCTTCATGGTCAGAACTGTCTGCTTTGGCAGAATGGACAAATCTCCTGCTCAGACTTCCTTTTTAATTCTGGACTTTAGTAAACAGGCAATTAATTCCACCTCAATACTGTGGAAAAATCTGAAGAGCCCACTGGACAAAGCACCCATCCAAGGAGCAAGGTGGCCATGTTATGGCTTCTACTGAGGCCGGGGATGCTTTAGCTGTAACCTGAAAGACTGCCCATGCCAACAATCCTGATGTCTGCAGATGGGGAGGAAGTTTATAACGTGTGTGGGAATGGGGACTGAACCAGAAATCCTCCTTCCAAGTTCTAACAACTTCCAACAGATCCGACTGCTTCCATCTGGTGCTTGGGGGGATTGTTCTTTAGGTGGTTCTTACAGGCAGATATTATTGGGGTAACTTTATCTGCGACTTTTATCAATATTCACTTGAGAGATTTGTGGTGTTTTGCTGCGTGTGGCATAAAAGCAGAAATTCTCTTCAATTATGTGATATTTAGCTATTAGATAATTACAGATAATTGCATGGGCAAGTTCTATGAACTGAAGTGTTACTGTAACATCTAAAAATCTACAAATCGGGTAACAATTAGGTTTGGAGTTACATCATTATTTCAAGTATGATTATCATGAGATTGACAGTGCATGTACATAATCACTGGAATTTGACTTCACAGTTGCACTTCCTCCTGGTTGTAAAGTTCTTTTGTCACAAAATTTAAATGTAAAGATAACATAAATTGACATCCTTGTGTGTTGTAGTAAAATGGGAGTATTAGCTCCTTAATGTTCTGGGTGAAACAGGGAATGGACAGTGTGCTGTGAATGGGGAAGAAGTGAAGCAACCTTTCCAAAAGAACCCTTTTATATCTCTTAAAGCTGGTTTGCAACCAGCTAAAATTCTGCAGATAACAAAGGCTTTAAAAATTTTATCACATGATTTACTGTCTTCCTCCCATTGCAAGGAAGTTTCATTAGCAAGATTTCATTTACAAAATTTCACAGAGAAGAGAAGAATCTGTAGTTCACCCTTGGGTTCCACTTGACCAAAGCTTCTTTTTATTTTTAATATTGTTTATATATTTTTTACCAAACTTCCAAGTTATTAAAGAGTGTGTCTGCTTTTGTTTCTTTGTTTGTTTCGTTATATATCAGGTTTTACCTGGCGAGATGATTATACACAGCATGTTATTGGTCAGGAACTCTCAACCATTCACAAAATCCACAGCAGACGCTCTGACGTGTTTGCATCTGAAGGATCTGACACAGGAAGGTGAGTCTTCTGTGGTGTTTTTGCCTGGTAGGGTTTTGGAAGGGTTTCCAAATGATAAGGAACACATTGGAACAGAAGTGGAATTAAAAACCTCACCAAAACCACTATTTATATAAGGGAAAAATAGTCATACAGAACTGTACTGAATGGTTGGTGGACAGAATGAATTAAAAACCTGAACCTTGTTTTTCTGATTATCATCAAGTTCAGAAAATACACTTTCTATCATTAATTAAGGTGTCAATTCAAAACATCAGACCTTTCACTCAATTTATGCATTTTCTAGTGTCAGTTCAGCCATCTCTACTTATGACTGGCTGAAAAAGGCACAGGAGACACTTTATTCTGGACTAAGTATTGAGTGACATTCTGAGCAACTAATTATATTTTCAAAGTCATATTCTTCCAAAACACAGCTATAATTGATCTGATGTCCATAGATTCCCAGTGGTAGTTGTAAAATTTGTCCAGGAAAGAGAGATTCATGCAAGTTTCCATGACAGAAAATGGTGTTGGGATAGGGCTTGAAAGGTATTGAGGGATGACTTTGTAGTTATCAGTTGCAAGAGACACATCTGTAATGCTGTAAAATCATATGGTTGTAGAACCTGTAGTTATACCATCTTCATATACAGTTACACATATAAAAATACTCTTTTACCTGGTCTGTTCTGTCCTACAGGCTTTTAAGTGCAACCCAACCACACAAACCCCAGAAGGAAATTTTAGGAATATTAAAAATGACAAATTTTGCTTTCTCTTGCATGGTTTTAAGAACTGCAATCTCAAAAGTAGTGAAATTGAAAGAAAGTGCTTTTAGCCTTGATGGGCAAGATACTGAATGTTGGACTTCAGATCTTCATGTACTGCAGTATGTGGTTTACATGTACTGCAGAACCATTTCTTTTCTATATTGCTCTCTTATGGAAATAAAAATGCTGCATAATTGATATTGCCCAGTGGCTTCAACTGTATTTGCCTCACTTTGTTTTGATTTTTAACTCAGTATTTGACCCTGTATTTCACATGTTTGCTGATTCAGAAACATTCCTTAAAATCACAGCACCATACGTTTCAGAAGTGAAGTGGAAACTTAACTTTTAAAGAAGATAGTGATCTATAGATTATCATAAAGATCATAACAACACGTGTTTGAATCTGTAAACATTTTCACTGCTTAGAAATGGCACACAATGCCATTACTGAATGGATTGCTCTCTGTACATGGTATCAGAAATGATTTTCGATATCTTCTGGGGGATATTTTTTTTAGAATGAGTGAACCTAAAACTTTTATTCATGAAAGTAAGACAAAATAGGCCAGATTTCAATGAGATCAAGATTGTATTCAGCAGTGTTCCAGATTCATACTTATGTAAAATAAAAAGTATAAGCAGATATATATAAGAAACTATTTAGGTCTCAGATTGAAAACTTTTAGGAGTTCCTGTTGTGATCAGGTTTGAGACCTTTTGCATTTTTAACTAGAACTATATGTTAAAAAATAATCCATTTTGTGTATTGACAGTTCAGGAACATCAGAATTTCAAATGTGCTCACATATAGTGCTTTCTATTGTGGATAGATTTTCTGCACTTACCAAGCTGTGCTTCTGAAAGCATTATCTTATGTGCCAACAGTTTAAAGCATTAATTGATTTTTCTGGTTGTCCATTTGCAAAGAATTCTGTAGGTCAGAGAACAGTAGGAAATTTGGTCTCTTGTAGATTCTGATCAAGTGTGTTATATATGTTTGGTGTGCTCTGTGTGATTGCTAAAATCTTATGAGATAATAATTAAATAATTTAAAAAGCAACTTAGTGTAGGTACCTAATTATCAAAGAAACATTATGGCACGAAGACCTTTTATTAAGGGTAGCGTGTGTAATAAGACAATATGAAGTCATACTAATGAGTCATTAATCCCCACAGAGCTGGTGAGAGCAAGAAAATAGACTCAGACACTTGAAAGGTAAATTGACTTAGGCTAAATTAGTGCATATGAAATCTGATGAAACAGAAGACATGGATTTCATCTCAAAAAAAAAATGCTGAAACTGGGAGTTTGATTTCAAGATGAAAGTTCTTTCTTTGTTGGCTAACTGGAGTGTACGTGGTATTTCCTGGGTCCTTATTAAATTTCAAAAAACCCTCTCTTGAAAGAGTATTCAAGATAAAGGAAAAAAGTCCATTCTGCACTCAGGGAATAAATGTCAGTTGTGTTCATTGGTGCAATTAGGCAAAACCACAAGCGTTTCCAGCAAACTTCAATGTATCAAATGGGGTATAGCATTATTTCTATAATAAAACCATCATTAAGTCAGTAATAAGATTCTCTCAGCACTTAAAAGGGAGAAATTTATTCTAAAAAATGTGGTATCTATTAATGGTGAACATTCTAGAAATAGCTGAGGTACAGTAATTTAGACGTTTCCACCCAAAAGCTTCCAAAGTGCTGAGTTTTGTAGGAAATACATAGTTATTTCTGTGGATAAATAATTATATATAGTATTGTCTTTTTACTCTAAAGTTCGTTGTATGTGAAGTCATTTTTCAGAACAAATTAAAACTGAAAATACTTGCAAATAAGCGCACAACAAGAACTCAGCTGTCATTTCTCCTACTCACCAAGTGCTTTTATGTATTTGTCTTTCATCCATTTTCCAATATCATTCTGTCAAATTTAAAAGAAATATTTTAATTCACTTGCAATAATAGCTCACTTAATGCATTTTCATTTCTGCATTAACAAGGTGAACTATAAAATTTTTTTAAATCTTTCATATGTATTCATAGGATCTTATTAAAGTTGTCATCAAATGAAATGCAACGCTTTGTAGTCTTTTACATTTTAATTGTTTAAAAGTTTATAGCATAAAGTATGATATCTAATGGGAAATGTAAACAAGAGTGCAATTACTGTCTCCATAAGAAAAATGAGAAAACTTAGACCTCAGATTTTGCTTTTACCACCAGTGACAGTGATAATAGACTGTAAATAATGCTTGGAAAATCCAACCTAAATGCTGTGTTTTGTTTGTGCATTCAGTTCCCATTAGCTCCAGTGGAAATCCTTCGGGCAGAAGTCAGTCTGTTTTTTTCATTTTCCCTTTCTTTTCAAAGTTAGTCAAGAAAAGAGAAGATAGGTGTTGGAATTAATCAATGAATGAAAGATGAGTGTTGGAAAATGGGATCCCTTCTATGAAGAGAGGCTCTTTGGATTAGTTCATCTCTACTGAAGCAGAAAGCAATACTGCCCAGCTCTTCCTAGAACTGCAGAATAGTTTTAGTCTGGCTTTAAGTTGAAAAGGAGGTGGATAATGCTACCTGCATGTCCACCCTCCATCACAAGGCAGAATTTAGAGACCTGGAAAAAGAGAAAAATGCAAAGAGTGTAAGAAGGAAGAAAGACTTACAGTAAATTATATCAAGTTTGCTGCAGTGCTGTGCAGTAACCCTTTTTTTCCTCGAGTTTCTGTTCCTGCTGGGAACCTGCTTGTTTTACACTGGGGGAAGTAGAGGGTTTTCTGGTATTTCAGTGAGCAACCCTGTTAGCACTGTCGGTTGCAAAGCCACCACAGTAAATTAGATTATTAATTACATTTATTGGCATTAAATTAGTAGGGACACACATTTGATACAACTGTGAGTATGGAAAAAAGTCTGTTACTTTGTGCATAAAGTAATGTAATTAAACCCAAGATTTGGAAAATGATATAGTGGTGTTCTCTCAGCCTGTGCATCTACATAAACACCACAGTGTGGGCTGGTAAAATAAAATTTTATTTACAGTGACAGAGAGATGTTGAAAGTCAAATTCCTTCACTGAGCTGGAAAGCCTTTCCACCTGGAATTGTTCTTCACTGGAGAAGTGTGGGGGCATGTGAGTAGGAAATGGTGACACCAAAAAGGTGATTTCCCTCAAAACAATGCATCACTCACAGGGGAGGAAGTGAGCTGGGAACACTCTCTCTGCTTTCTTGCACAAGGAATGAAATAGTTACTGATGCTGACATTTAAATTATCATCATCACTGACATGTTGTTGAGATAGATGAGGACAGCTGGTAATAATTCAGATTCATGGCACACAGCACTCTGAATCCCATATAAACACCTCTGCACCACCATCATCTAATCACACTTTTAGCTTTCCTTTGCAAACGGCACCAAGATCTGTCTAAACCGCTCTGGAAACACCACTGTCCTGTGAATCCCAGGCACATGAGAAGATCAGAAGAAATACTTGTTCCATCTCATTATTCTCCTTTCAAGCCCTTTGCTGGAACTGACTTGCTCTGTTATTTCTGCACAGCCAATAGTCTCCTTGTGTTCTGTAAATTGGTGCAGGGCCAAATTGATGTTTAATCTCATCATCCAGCAATTTTTAAAAATCTTAGAACCATCTCATATTTCTTTGGGGTGCAATTTGTTCATGCATGTTTTCTTTTTACAAGCGTTTTCTTCTCAGTGTATCTTTGCCTTGATGTGGCATTTTATTTGATTTACTGTGGAATCAGTTAGCTTTTATTCATGCCATTAATTGTTAATAGCTCAAGATTTTTTGATTGCTTTTGCTGAAACCTTCTATACTTTTGTGGTTGATAAGCTTTTGAGTGACTTTTTTGTTAAGTATTGGACTAACTTTAGTGGTTTGCCATGGTTTTTAATTGGCCAGTTTGTACTTTGGACGGGCTGGTAACTTTCTGTTGCTTACTTTTGCTGTGCAGGACTTTTGGACAGAATGCAGATAATGAAAGAAATTATGATGGAGAAAATGATGTGAACTTGGCCAAGTCTCTTCAGCAATACCTTAAATATCTCGGTATTCTCTCCCAGTCGACAGCTACAAATTTGTATCCAAGGAAGACAAGTGACAAAGCTTCTGTCAAGGTAGTATTTTTAATGTGGTTCCTATATTCTGTGATTTTGGCTTCCTTCTTCTCTGAGTTCTTCTTATTTTTCAAATTTCCCCTCTGTCTCAAGACCAGATATTGTTTTTTACTGCATCCTCCAATTGATTATCATAACTGCACTAACCAGCTTCACTCGGAATGAGTCACCTGCAGCATTGTAAATGCTTCAGCTTTTCAAATCTGGAGCATTTTACCTTAATTAGGGATAGTTTGAATTTGGTGAAGAAGGAAGAGTGGGATAAAAGTGGTAACATCTTCACTGACTGATCTGAAACCCTCTTTGCAGCATCTGAACCACTCCTCTCCAAAAACCTGGCTCAATTACTATGTGTATTCTTACTGGTATTTATGCTTCTTAGAGTGCAATTATTGTATCCTTTAAGCAGATTTTGATAACAGGTCTATTAATTGTGCCTCAACATTTCCTACTTCTTGCTGATCATAAGGAAAACCTATTGTGACCAATTAAATTGTTCATCTGTATAAACATTAGAAATGCATAGATAACTAGGAAGATACATCACAGATATTAAATCTTGAGTACTCACTATGTTAAAAACCACAAAAATGCCTATTTGAGAACTATAACACTTTTTTCTTTGCTAGAAAATTGTGTCTTTCTCACCGTAAGATGGAGCTTGATAAATTAATAAAAATTATTAGATGAAGGGGTTGCATATGACAGGCCTTTATCACCCTGTATCTTTTGCTCAAAAAAATGTGCCCTCTATGATTCTAAAGAACTAGGCAGCTTTTATAGCAATCCTTTCTGAAAAATTATATGTGCTATTTGCATGCATAGAGTGTAAATGCAACAGCCTTAGCTATAAAATATAATGAAGCTTTGGGATAAAAAAAAAATCAGGTGAAGAAAATAAAGTGGCAAAGCCAAACTGCCGTTTTATTCCAGGGACTAACTCAGAGTCACCGAACTACTGCAGTGTATCTGCAACAGCAACTCCTGACAACAGCACCAGCTGCAGCAACCATTTAGTCATGGTTATTATTCTTGTCAGAAGCACAAGTTTCTCTGTTTCCAGTTTCACTGACTGACACATATAGCACTTATGATTTATGGTGTATGTCATTAGGTGCTCAGCTGGGGCAAGAGAAGCTTGCAGGCAGCAGCAAGGCAGCTTTGAGGAGGGAACAGGGACCACCTTCCCCCTACTTTGCCTCCACTCTCTCCTGACGGGCGCTGGCCGTAGCGAGGAGGTTCTGTTTTGAATCACTGGCTTTCAGAGACATGAAAACTTGCTCAGGAAGTATTTCAGTGGGTCTGGTGCTGTCATGCAAGTTCATAAATAATCCATATGGCTGAGACCTTCTGTGGGGAAGCCTGCTGTGATAACACCACCCACCAACCTTATCGAGTGTTGCCATGGAGATGGGTACTCTGAAGCCTGGGGGAGTGGGATAAAGAGGAGAAAATCTGGAAATGAGGCACGTATAGGAGCAAACTGTACACTTCTATTTACTAAGGAGCCTTTTAAAACAACAGACATTGAGTCAGGTGTGCTACCTGCAATTTAAATTTTAAAAAAGGGAAAGGAAAATTATCTTAAAAATTTGTAATCAAGCATGAATTTTAAATGGTCCCGGAGATGTTTCCCTATCCTCTGCAAATAAAATGCAACTGGTCTTCTTTAAAAGCAAGAGGGGTATGGTATTTTTATTTTAATTCATTGTTTCATTAATGGATTAACATTTAAACAAAAGAGAAACCAGGATTTTTGCTACCCAGGAAGAAGCAAAACCCCATAAAATTTAATAATTGAAAAGAGAAGGAAGGAAAGTAACTGCTTGAGCTGCCTTTGATATGGTTGTACCACTTGAAATTGAAAATGGCTACCATATGCACTTTAATTGCATGTTTCAACAAAGTATTGTTACCTTATTTTTATATTTAATATATAGATAAATTAAAACCCCACATTAAGTAATTGTAGTAAGATTTCATATTTTCAACTTTCTTGCCCTTTTCTGATTAAAAATAAGGACAAGACAGAGGTACTTCACCCTACTTAAACTTAGAATTGCAACTTTGGGGCCTTTGCCCTTCTTAAAAATAATTTTCTTTCAAGTATATATTTACGTCTGTCACTTCATTCCTGCTGTCAGAGAATGGGAGTTGTAACACTATTCTGGTTGCTTTGATACCTCACCTGCTATGAAGTACAGCTGAATCTTGCAGAAATTTAATGCTTCTAGCAGACTTCCTGAGTGGATTTTGATTTATTCCAAACCTGACATCAGAGGTGTCTGGCCAAGAGTAAAACAAAGGAATACGAAAGACAAAGAGGTTTTAAAACATTTCTTATGCTCTGAAAGTGCTATTTCTTATTTTAATATATTTAGTCAAACTGTTTTACAAACTTTCAGTCTTTTCTTGTCCTACAGTCTTCCACATGTATTATCAGAATAAAGTTACCAAGTAGATACCATACGAACAGTTATGCACAAAGTTGTAAAATAAGACATCACAAAACCTAGAGCAGGTAACTCTTTTCCTGTTTCCCTTGTTCAAACAACTGTCAGCTTGAGGTTTGATGCAACAGTGACAGAAATAACACCAGTAAACCTAAATCATGCTGTTGACCAAAATTCCTATGATGTCTACCGTTTATTGCAAGAGCTTCTTTGAGTGATTTTTGAAGCACTTGAAGTTTATCACTAACTTAAATTCTTTTCTCAGTATTTAGGCAGTATCTACTGCAGGCTGTAATCTAGCCAGCTGATAATGACTCTGCCAGGGGATAAATAGCAGCAAATCAGAAGCTTTGGTGGGTTTGTTTCCTGAGGATGACAGCTGTAAAGAACATTTCACTTTAGTTCATCTGAAAAGAGTTGTTCAGAAAATGGGCACTTGGTGGCATTTGTTACTTAAGCATTAGCTAGTGGGGTTTTGTGTTTGATTTTCTTGCTTTCCCCCCAGTACACACACACACACACACACACTTAGGTTGTATGAAAGTTTTATCACTCACAAAATGCTGTGGTATCAGTCTTTGTGATTCCTTTATACCAAACCTGGATACATTACAGAAAATAACATATAGCCAGACACATACTTGTAATGAGGAATCTTGATTTATCATAGCTACAAAGGCAAGAAATGCACATGCTTCAAATTATGTGTGATTCCCCTGCCCTTCTCCCCTCCAGTTTGAACAAACACCTCTCACATCAAGACACCCGAAACCAAAACCCTGAAAAAACCCCACTATACTGCTGACACTCCTACAGGAACTGACAAGCTGGGTTTTGTTGGGTTTGAAGGGACAGCAGGTGGCTGGTGTTGCTAAAGCTCATCGACTGTAAAGGGGAACTCACTGGCTTTGCTGCTGCTGCTGCTGCTGCTCTGTGGGAGCACTGTCATAGCAGGGCCATGGGGAGAGGCTCGAAGAAATTTTTAAATAAAGGAGATACTAGAAGAGAAAAATATCTCTATCCACAGTGATTGTTGCAACCAAGCAAAACAGAGAGGCAGTAAAACCAATCAGTATGGGAACAAATACCCCTGTCGTCTACTCATCACCAGCCATTAGCTAAGGCAGTGAGGAATGTTCTTACAATGTAGTATTTTTAGAAGTCTAAATATCTGCACTCGAATAGTTACAGGAGATTTCGATTATGCTGTTATCACCTGACCAAGAAAATGTTTTAGTCATCACAGAAAGAAAAGCTATGTGAAATGCGATCCAAATGTACTTGAAGGTCTCAAAATCAGAAGAAATTAAAAACACCTGGAACTGCTTGGTTTTCCATGAACAATCTATAATCTGTATATATTCTCTTTGCCTTCTGGTAGCCTGACTTGTGACTTTTTTAATGCCTTAGGTAGCTGGTTTGATAACACAGGGCTCATTTCAGACAGTGAAACAGCACAGAGCAATTGTGGCCACCACCCCACACGGCTGGGCACACCCTTCCTCACACGTTTGATCTCCCAGATCCACTTTGGAACTGGATACTCCTTTGGTTCCTCCAGAACACCTTCTGGACAGGCTGCAGGAATAAGGAAGTTGCTGCCACACTTGTTCTAGGGCTGCATTTCTTGTTGCAGGGAGTCTCTATTTTATGGTTTGAGTTTTAATGCTGGAAGAGTCATGGAACTGCTTTCACTCCTTCACCCTGACCTGGCCTCTGAGATCTTCAGCCATGGTGGGTCTTACCTGCTGCTAACACCTTCATCAGTCCTGTGTGCCATTCAGGCCTCAGTCTGTACCATGGGGAGAAAGGGAAAATTATCTCAGAGTCATTGGGGAGTTTCATGAAATTTCTGTTAGTTCTGTTTCTTTGGTTTTTAGTCACAATCGTTTTCAATGTAGACTTTTTATATAGGTATTTGATTGCAGAAATCTCCAACTCCTATAAATTTTAAGGCAGAGATTTTTCGGGAAACAACCAGAATCTTTACATCAAAGAAGTTGCTAATAAAATTAAAGGTCTTTGCAAAACCTTGAGGGGAAAAGAAACAGGTGAAGTGACTGGTTAGTGCCAGAGAGTTTTGGCTCAGCAGTGCAGTGGTACTGAGAGGGAGAAGGTGCTAGTAAAAACTCATATAAATTATACAAAATAAAATTTCATATCTTCGCTGGGCTGAAAATCAATTGTTTGAATCTTTGTAATTGATCTCCTGAAAGAACCAAGAAGTGTGATAATTATTTAAAAGGATTATTATTTATTTTAGAGAGTCTGAGTGCACGAGTGCTCTAAGATGTACTCTGAACTTATCTGCAAATAATAATTGCTGTGATTAACTAGTACGAAATTACTCAGTCATTGCTCATTTTAATCTGGAACTTTAATTCAAAAAAGCAGCACCCTTATTTATCTAACACTGATTAAAATACAGGACTGAATGAAGATCATCAGAAATTGCTCTGATGACTGACTGCTGAAAAGTCAGAAAGCTTCCTGCGATGTATACATTTAAACTCTACTTATATAAATGTAAAATTTAATATTTCATACATGAAGGATTATGTATAAGTAAGAAAAAATGTAATTTACCCTGTGCATGAACACTTTCATAAAAATATTTCAAGAATAATTGATAAAGAAATGTCTCCCTGAAGCTACAGAATCGCCCATCTATTGTCACACTTACACAATGATATTTAATCATTTCACAAGCACTGATATATTTATTTGCCTAAAACCATTACAAAGTAGGAAAGAACTAATACTTCTGTTTCACAGACAGATTAGACAGCCTTTCTAAGCTCATGCAGTAATTTTTTTGGCAAAGTGTAGACTAAAACCTAAATCTCAAATCCCAGAAATATATTTCATCTTTTGGATCATTCTTCTCTCCATGGCTCCTTTTAGCAAAATAGAAACACTAAAGTCCACCTATAAAAACCCAACAAACATTAAAAAAACCCAAACCCCAACCAAACCAACCCCAAAACTCAACAAACAAACAAATCCCCATAAGTTCTGGAGCAGAGTTCACTTGACTGTATGAAGATGGTGCAAGTCAGCCTAAATTCATTCCATGAACAGTAAAGAGAAAAAAAAGGAATTTTAAAGTTGTGATCCATCCACTCTTATTTAAATATATGAAATAAGACATTGTAATTTCCATCCTCTTGGCCATCCTGTGTGAATCTGATGTAGATTGCAATTTTTTCTGGAAGAACTGGTACTTTTAAAGCTCTAACAGAATCATGGCTACAAAGCCTAGTAAAATTGCAGTCATGTTGTTTGTGGCATAAATACACAGTCTGGTGATCTAATGTGACTTGTGATTTATTTTTTTTTTAATTAATAATTTGGCAAAAGAGCATTATCATGCTCTTCAAGCCTTAGACCTAACACTTACCTTTACCCAAAACCTATCAGCTTATGTAGGATGTAGTGACAGAATTTCCATATCTAACACAGAATCCCTCATTTCCCTTATTACACAGCTATCTTGTAAGGATTAATTATTTGTACAATTATTAGAAGATACAAGTGCCATAGAAATGTTATTATAAATGATGTGTGTCAAGTCTGGAGGCTTATTTATAAGGGCAGTTAATTAATTTCTAGTAATTCCCAGATGAAACATAGATTGATATTTTTAAAACCTCAAATACCAACTGGATAATAAGATTTAGTTCTTTTTCAGATCCTTCAGTTCAAAATCAACTCTTTTTTTTTCAAATGCCATGTTTGGAGTTTCTGTTTCTGTAATTTTCCCTGCAAGTTTGCAGTCATTTGCAAATATTTACACCCTGTACTTCAGCACACTGTGATCAGTAAATAGAAGATGATGGAGCTGATACAAATTTTAAAGTGGATTCCATATTTATTTTTCCATCATATTCATCAAATGAGAGGGTAGAGCTCACAGAAATTTAAACTTACTTTATCTACCTCTGTGTTAGTCCATTGGTGCAGGCATTTTAGGACAGTGGAACAACAACTTTTATTTTTAATGGGGGGAACAGGCCTCACGTTACCTCAAACCAGTTGTCCAGCAACTGGATGGTTGCTTTCAATGGGGTTGTAAAGCAGTATTGTAAACATTGATCCTTCAGATCTCTTCACTTGCATTTCTTAGGTATTCTCTAGATTTGTATGTTAGAGTTATATATAAATTGATCTGGTGTTAATGTGCTCAACTTTTGGCAGATGAAGATGTTCATGTTTCTATGTAAATCATCTTTAGATAATGGGTTAGCTCAATATACGAGCACATACCTAGAGAAAATGTGTTTAAACATCACTCACTGAAACCTTTAAGTAACAGACTTATTGGCATATGAGCAAACTGCTCTCAGGCAAGGGAGGATGATGCACCCTGGTAGATCTATCAGCACGGGCCACCTGCACAATTTCTACCATCCCCTGGGGGTTGACTGTCACTTTTTGGTTCCTACTGGTAATGTCAGGGAGCTTCTGAATGGAGTAGCCTGACAAGTAAAGAAAGGTGCCTCAAGTCTTGTGTCCCCAGGTCGAGGCAGTAGCCAAGTGGAGCAGATACTGCCAACAGGCACCACAGGACACGTGATCTGACTCTGCTTGTTGGCTCTCAGACCACCAGACACACACATGCACACAGAGCAGAGCCTCTCACCCAGAGGAATAGTTAGAAATTGAGTTTATTGAGGAGACAGGACAGACACAAATCATGGTCAGACAAGTAAATTTGCCAGCATGCTTACGTGCTACCAGTCCCTTCTATTCCTTTTAACAAACATCCCATATTATGTGCAGGACAATGTCAAGATGTTCTCCTTGGCATTCTATAATGAATCCCACACCACAGCAGGCAGTGATGATGAGCTAATGATGAATGCTGAAGAAAGACCATCTAGAACTCCTACACCAAAGGAAATTTTGTTTTGACCTATAGGATAGAGATGTGTCAGAAACAGAGAGAAAAAACAGCAGTTAGTTATGAAGACTAGTGAGTTACTCAGCAGTAAAAGAAATGTCAGCTAATGATAAATATTATCCAGGCTAGAGAGTCTGTTGGAGATGGTTGAAGGTAGTCATGCAGCTATGATCATTCCCAGGGAGATCAAGAATGGCTGGGAACATCTGAGACTTAAAAGTGAACTTATTAAATAGTAACTCGTACATGAAAGAAGCCAATGCATTTGTCCTCTCTTTTTTTTTTTTTTTCTTTTGTTTTGTTTAAGAGTGGCAGAATATGCTGCTTACAGTCAAATCTCTATCAGTTGAAATTACAGCAGTATAGATTATTAAATGCTATGCAGTCAGACCCTAGACAGTCCTCTTGCACTGCATTTTCACAACAAGAATTAGGAAGCAAAGTCATCGCTAGTTTTGACCAAAGCAGACTCTGAGGACTCCTTTTGCTTGATCAAGTTCTTGACACAGCAGACTACGGGATGTTAATCAAGAATCTTTGCCACCTTAACTTCTTTGATGTAGTTCTTAAGTGGTTTCAGAGCTGTTGTATTTTTCGGCAAGATAATAGAAGATAGTTACAGAAAATTATCAGTGAAACAGTAGGTCAGGTGAGATGACTCTAATGATGCCTGTTGCCTGAAGCCTTTGAGCCTGTTGAAAGGCCATGGCCTGATGCTATCCCATCGCTGCAGGAGGCACTGGTTTGGCCTCTTTACCAGTTACTGGGCTCTGAATTTATCTTCCACATTCTTGGATTTTATGCATGGGATAATATCATTATAGTAAGTGAAAAGTTCATCATCAGCTGGTAGAAAAGGCTTTTGCTCCATTTTTACTCAAAACATTCAACTCTTTAATTGGCTTTAGCTATTATTTTCAGACAAACCTTACACTGAATTTGGAGCAGGGCGTGTAGTATCATGTCTCCAGAAGACAGAAGTTTGTAAAGAGGGGTTCTCCCTTTCAGCCTGTTTGAACCTGGCTGGAAGCCTGCCAAGATATCCTGACAGGACAGCACTGTATGGAAACAGCAGCTGAAAGAATTAAGGCTTTGTTATCACAGGACTTGCTACTTCAGCTGTGATGCTCTAAGGACAGAGCTGCACTGCTCACTCAGCTCCATCCCAGGGACTTTCACACTGTAATCCCCTCCACCACGTTTGGCCCTCAGGTTTCATTGTTGGGTGGATTTCTCTCAATTTTCTCTCAATTTCTCTTTTAATTTACAGGTAAATTGAGAGGTACAAATTCACAGTCTACACTTTGACTTAGCAATCAGGCAGTGCCACTTGTGCTGCTGTTTATTTTAGGGGTTCACATGAGTACATGTATCTCCCATGTAGTGAGGGAGGTTAGTGTGGGTTGTGAAGTATCTAGACTGTGTCTGGTAGAAAAAGCTAAACTTCTTTCACTCCACACAGTGAGTTAAGGTATGAGATAAATTTCATTTCTGGTAGTCTTTGGAAAATATTATTTTATCCCACCATGGGTGAAGAAGGGCCTTCCACTGTTTGTTGTGGTTTGATTTTCTAATTTCAGAGACCATATAGGCACTGTCTCAAACAGGCTCAGTAAATTAAGAGTTGTAAGTGGAATGATGCTCCAACCAAATTTAGGTGGTAGCAAACATAAATTAACATCTGACAACGCATCAAACTGAGGGTGGAAGATTACTTCTTTATGCATTTCTAAGGGATTTTTTTGTTAGCTCTATATTCCTTCAAGTTTTAGCAAATGTATTTGCAAGAAAGGAAGTATTTTGTCATAAACTTAATTCCATTTTTTCTGCACTTGGGCAAAACACTCAAATCAATCTACCCTTTAGTGGATAAATTGAACAGCACTGGGTTGTATGTGTCTAATCCTACCCCCTTGTTTTAATTTTTTTTTAATAAAACATGTGGTCCATAGACTTCTGCATAGTGCATCTGCACAGTGTAATTTAATGTGCCCTTCTGTGAACTTTCATGCAGAAAATGTCAGTTAGTTACAAACCTAAACCATACAAGACGTTGCCCTAACAATTCCATCTTCAGAAAGGTTAGTGTGTGGGTTTTTTTGATAATGTGTGAATTATTGAGATAGCTTATTTGAAAGGTGGTGAAGGAGAGGAAAATCCTGTGCAGATGGAGAAATAAGATTTTTTTTTAAAAAAAAACTGGGGTTTTAGCAATTCAAAGTACTTTGAAAAGATGTTGTATCAGTGACATGAGATAATTGAACAGTATTTTACCTATTAAAAATAAAATTTTCTTGATAGTAATAGGGACTTGTATTCTAACCCTGCTAGTCTAAATCATCTCTGTTGTAACTGCTTCATTCTCTTTTAGTTTTTGCACATTTCCCTTAATGTTTCTTTGGGTTTTTGGTCTGCTATTACTGGCAGTACTTCATATAAATCCTGCTTAATCAATCCAGAAATTCATTTTCTTTAAAACATTTTCCAGCTCCCTGTTTCCCTTTGCTTCTCCATAATGTTAAAAGATTCTCCAAAGGCACCAACATGGGAATTTACAGATTCTTCTTTTCACTAACCACGGATTATGCCATTTAATTTTGGCATAGGTCAAACTAGCAATGTCCGTGTTCAGGAGGTTAGCTTGGAAAAAACCTTACAAACAAGATTTATCACAGTGCACTACAATTGTTATTAATAACTTGAGATGTAAATTGTCACTGGATTCTACACTACATATAACTGATATTTTTCTATATTTTTCTGTAAAAAAACAGGTGTTTTTTCCCAAGTCACTTAGACAAACCCATAGTTTAGGATTGTATTTATCTCTGCTGCAATTTTAGTTGGATTTCACCTTGCATGTGTCAGTTGGCACATATACTTCTGAGTGTTTTGTTGGAGATGGGGGCAGTGGGAATGAGGATTTTTTCTCCTCCAGGTGAAGGATTGCCATACAGCTGTGAGACACTCTTAATTAAGTCAGAGTAAGCTACATCAGATGGGCGGGTATCTGAGTACACTGTGAAGACAGCTGAGCTGTCAGTGCTTTACTTTAATCAGACTTTTAATATTTCATCCCTTACTGCCCAAGGTGTGACCTGTCAAGCTTCTGAGAGGCTGCCCCTTCCTGATAGAGGTGCAGTGCTGAGCCCAGGACTGGCACACACTTCTGTTCAATTTATGTACAATCACTTGGTGGGTTTGTGCTCTTCTCTTTCTTGATGTGCTTGTTGTCTGCAAGAACAGAAAATCACTGATCTGTTAATGTTAAAGGGTATTTAGAGTTGTTAAATAGCTCATCAAAAGCCAGCCCACATCCCCTGGCCCTAATCTTTCATGGAGGTTTGACAGTGTCTAGCAGTTTTTTCCCTTTTAAAACTTGATTTATTAGTAAAGTTTAAAAGACAAAAAACCCCAGCTGGATATAGAACAAGGATCCAAAATAGGGTGCATTTACCCAGACTGGATTGAGCTGACTTTGTGTCTTTCCGTGTCTAAATAGACAATGTCCTCTTCCCCCTGTCACGATTCTCCCTTTCCCAGCTCCCTGTTCTTCCCTCCCTTGTCCCCAGAATCGCAGCAAGGCAGGGAATGCAGGAGAGGGAAAGGCAGGCGGCAGCTTTTGTGAATTCTCAGTGAACTGCTCGTCGCGTCTGGGGGTGCTCCGTGCCATCCTCGGCAGCTCCTTCTCAGGAGTGAGTGTCATTAGAGAGTTAATCACCCCATGCAAAGACCCGTCGACACTGAGAGATAAATACATACGGCTGTAAGTTTTTCACGTCTAGGGTTTGTTATTAAGTATGTAAACAGCGTTCAAGTTGCATTTTGACAACTGGCTCCCCCTTGGTGTCGATCAGAGCGGTGCGTACCCTGCAGCTGGAGCGCTGAACCAGAGCTGCGCTGCTGCTGTTCGATACAGCTCCTGGGGGACACCGAAATGTTTCAAACACAAAGCTGTTTGATCTCCAGCTCTGTGTTCTCTGACACTGCCTCAGCGTAGCCCAATTTCTTGCCTTTCAGAAAGCACGGCTCTGTGTTAAAGACCACCTGCAGAAGCCCAAAGCTTGGTGGACCACAAGCCAAAGCAGCCAAAGTGCCTTTTGTCTCTTTAATAAAGTTGCATAAAGCATAAACCTACAAATCATTATATGGAAACACGTAATGAACCTCTTCAATCATTTCTTAAGCAGGGGAAAACCCTCTTGGAAGACAAGGGATATGAATATTTATTATAAAATCCACTGACTGTTATCAGAAGAAATAAAATTGGTCAGATGGAAAGCAAAACTATTGTCCAGGAATAAAGACCCAGATAAAATCTGAAAGTTTTATTTCATCTCTGGAGTATCTTATCAACCTTACTTACTTTGCTTTTACAAAGTACATTAAGAAGTACATAAATAATGATTTTTCTGTCTGAATCCTACTAATGGCTCTGTTCTGGGGTGTATAGTCTCTTCACCCTCTCTGTGTTTTGCAGCTCCTTCTGTCCTAAATTACACTATCAGTGCACAGGGACATCAGTGATTCACTATAATTTATAGCAGTGGGAGCTGAAATAGTCCCTGTCCTAAGTTTGCCACATTGTGATGTAGTTTGTGTGGCACCAGGAAAGCACAGCTGAGAAGCAGGACCCATTCTTCAACTCACATACAGTATGGGATGCAACTTCAGCCAAGTGTCCTAAGGGAATTATAAACAAAGAACCTAATTGGAATAATTCTGGCTATAAATAAACCTCTCAGTTCAAACTTGTATTTAGCAGGGACTGAAGGAAAATGATTTTTGAAATGATTTAGGAGGGTGGAACTGGTTTGTTAAAAAAACCAAAAAGTCATGCCTTCAGGTTGTGATCAAGGTAAAAATGTCTTTAGGATAAAATGACAGTAAATGTAATTTTCATCTGGTGTTTCCATGAAAATATGAAACTGAAAATAGAAAACCATAGTGCAAACCCACCTTTCCACTTTTTTTTTTCATCAGTACTTCTTCAATTTGTACTTCAAAACAGTACTTCAAAATTTTTAGCTTGATTTTTAGCTTGATTTTGTTTTTTAGCTTGATTAACACATTCTTTACATTCTTGTTCAATATGCTGTGTTGTTTTACCTGAAAATAATAAATTAATTAAAAACTAATGTCAAGGTTGTTTTTACATTTTTATACTGTCAGAGGACAGATTGATGAGACATTTAATTTAATGAAGAAAGAAAAAAAGATTTAATTTAAAATAGAACAAAGAATTTCATGTATGCCAAAGAATTGTTTTACTTTCTTGATATTCTTTTAAAAATGACATTTTCAATTTGACAAGCTAGTTTTTGGTAAGTAACATGAAAAACATAGTTATTCCCACCACTTTAGTAAAAACCAAAGGGAAAGTGGATTTAATAAATTTTCTTTGTCTGACTGAATGAAAATAGTGCATACATAGTTAACATCAAGTTCAAGCTATATTATTCTCTAATAACCTCCAATCTCTTTCTCAGGCTTTTTAATGATTTCGTAAACTGTTTTACAAAATTTGCACTGAAGTGATAGCGCTTCTTTGAAGCAAACTCCACAGTTTGAGCTTTGCAATCGGCATTCACTTTACAGGTTCTGGTTATTGTTTTCCTGGTTTGTGAAGCACTAAGGATTATTGCCCCAGATTCTGGCACAACAGTAGCCATTACAAAGCAATACTGACCCATTCCTTTTTCCCCTTTTCTGCTCTTCTCTAGAGCTACGTCTACAATGATCCTGTCAGGTACTACACGAGGCGAGACCCCAAAGAGCGAGTTCCTCCTTTGGCCCGTCCATCACAACCCCACCAACAGCTCACTGAGAACCTCCGAGGGAGGACCTTCAGCCAGACCCAGGCGGAGAAGTTCTCACCAGAGTCAGAAGTGGGGCTCGACCAAAAAACCCTGATGGCTGCACTGCACACCTACATCACCCAGAACCTGTCAGCACAAAGCAACGACAAAAGCTCTCACAGCAGGACTAAAGGGTCTCAGGTTTATGCTGATAGATTCTACTCCACGCAAGTCAGTCCTTTTGACGGAAGCATTGCCAAAGGAAAAGCAGAAGATTTTAAAATGAAGAAGCTGTTCCAGCCAAGGCCTGCTTCTGGAGTGCTGAGGCCAACCCCTGAGATGCTGAGTCATAAATCTGCTTCCCAGGACGATCCCAAGGACCCTCTGAGTTTAGTGGATGGTAAAGTTTATATTTACTTATTCTAGCTTGTCTGAAGTTTCCCTCATGCTCACTGAGCATTTTTGAGAGAAAGAAAACAAAATTAGACGTTTGATATGTCTCCTACTATTGGCACATTTATATCTACCATAACACAATAATGATGTTCACCATTCTAACTACTCCTTCCCTGCAAACATCTACCCACATTCCTCAACCCACCTTCCATATGCATGCAGAAATATATGGCACTCAGTAAGACAGAGCATTTATGTAACTTGTTATATTTTCAAAGCATTTTACAAACAACACGTAATTATGGGTATATCTTTGCTATCAAATCTGTTTTCATGCAGTCATCCCACACCCTGTAAAGGTAATTTGAAATGCCTGGTTTTGTTCCATATCTCTTTATTTAACTAGAAATTCAAGTATCATGGGTAAAATCTGAAGTTAAGCATAGAAATTAACAGTGAGATGAATTCTGGCACAGAACACAGAGAAGGGAGGAGTCTCTCAGTTCCATGGGTAGGTGGGCACAGAGTAATACAGGAGGGCAGGGTTGCATCTAGTTTTGTCTGCACATTCTGTAACAAACAACCCATTTGCTGGATTTTCATCTTTTCTCTTTCAAATGCTGTTTAAAAATGACTGGATCCTGGTTTCTCTTGTACATGATAGTTTGACAAATATTTAAAGGAAGATGGGGAGTAACACCCCACAGGATTCTGTGATAAGCTTTAAGCACTGCTTTGTAAGACAAATCTTGGGGATCACACAGACTTTATTCCAGTGGTTCAGAATGCTTGAAAAACGAAAGAATTGATCCTCAGCCATTACCAAGCACTTGCATCTGTTACACTGCAGTCACCACTATCCCAATGGATTTTGGTGATATGTGCTCCTTTACATCCCTCTTGTAGTTATCCTCCATAAAGTGTAATGTTCTTTGAATTTTTTGGTTGTTTGTTAAAAAAACAAAAACAAAACCAAAAAACAAACCCCCAAAACAGAACACACAAAACCACACAGAAATGTCAAAGCTGCAGCAGAGGAATGATAATACTTGCAATCTAAAGGATGCTTAGAAGTCAAAGCATTCTTGGTATGGTGCCCAGAGATAATAGGTTTCAAGGAACGAACTATAATGTAAAATCAAATCCAGGTGGCACTGTAAGTCTCTTGCACAGGTTAGACAATTTTGTTGCTAGACTCAAAACAAACTAGGCACATGCTGGTTTCATTATCCTCCAGCTGTTCCACTTCACCTTTCCTGGTAGGAGCCAACAGGGAAAAAAATGCTTAACACTTACAGGGAATAACATGTTTCACAATTCATTGCGTTGTACTACTTTGACTTCTCATACATAATATGCCCTGTAGGAACTTCTACCACGGCACTTGCTTTTAAGTGTTGCATAGACATAACATTATGAATTGTTTGAGTAGAAAATAATATGGTTTCCTTTGTATTTTTGAGCCACTTAATAGTCTCAGAAGGAAGTGGTGAGGACAGACCCCAGTGTATTCATTGCTTAAAATGCTGTCCGTTGGAATGAGAGTGGTTTGGGTTCCGATTTCCCAGGCTGACTGCATCATCTCCTTCTGCTTTTAACCTTTCTCCAACCTCTCTGGTGCTTCAGGGTTCTTGTAGACTTGCAGGTTGTTTCTCTCTTGCACTCTGTAGATCACAGAACTGTTAAAAAGCTGGAAAGCATGAGGTGCTCAGTTCTCTGCTGCATCTGATACAGGATTAGATAAAGGAACTGGACTGAGAGAACAATCCAGAAGGTACTGAGCAGATTAGTCCTGAGCATTGCTGCAAAACAGTGGCAGGTAAATCTGCTAACAAGGCACCCTGAGGGAGAAATAAAAGAGAAGGAAACATGGAGCTATTTTTCTATCAGATTTGGAAGCTGTTACCTCTAGGAGTAGTGTGATGTGCGTGGGTACTGCCTTTGTAGTCACTGTGCAATACTGGGATTGTTAATCTCTCTTTTACACCAGCTGTATTTAGAATTTGGCTTGGTTTTATGTGGTTTGTTTTAGTCTACTCATTGTTAGTGTGTTAAATATTATAGAATACGTCTCTCTGTTGCTTTGAAAAGGTCAAAAAATTAGTAATTCAGATGTTTTTTAAAAAATAGCAAACTTCCACGTTTATGGAAGAAAGATGTTTTTGTACATCGTCTGCCTTGCAAAGCTGGGATCACCATTCCATATGGCACTCAGCTGCTGAGCACAGCTAACATGTGGTCAGTGGGGTGATGGAGTTGAAGAAGAAAGCCCACCCTGTGGGACTTCTACCAAAACTACTGCTGCCGCACCATGTGGTGGTCAGGCTAGTTGGCTTTGGTACTTGTGCCAGTGGAGTAGGAGGCATGATTTACTTGCTGTACAATGAAAAGCTGTTTTCCCTTGATAAGGTGCTAATGTTACCTACTAGGGAATTATACCGGTGAAGCTCATATTAAAAATTACATCAGCTGGGATATGTATGCCTTTACCTTCATCACAGTTCCAAGGCAACTAAGAAAGGCAACTTGCATTCTTCACGAGCCCTGTGAAACATGGCTGAGCATTGCTGAGCCCCTTTAGAAGGGGTCAGCTGGAGAGTGTAAAGCTGTGCACGGGTACGAGCATGTTCAACCACATTTGATGCTTGAGTGCTGTGCCATTGCAGTATCCATCTGCTTTTTGGTCTTGGATTTTAATACATTCATCATATTACTCAAAGGTGTTTGTAAACAGATACACTGATATTTATTTGAGTATCAGCCTTATCCAGTAATTTGCAAATTATTGCAAACATGAACAAATGCCATAACAAGAAGTGGAAACATCTGTATTTAAAATGGACATGGATTAACATCATATCAGTAGCCTCATGAAGTTATCAAGACTCTTCATGTGGACCTGCATTTCACCAGGCTCTTACATTTTGTCCCTCCTAGTGTAACTAAAAACACGAAGTTCCTCATACTTACTGGCTTTGGTTATTGCCTTTGGTCCTAAATTACATGTTTAATATAATTATATGCCAAAACTAGAGTCTAATGCCAACGTTTTACTCATGTCAACACAAGCATTTAGGAGTTCATTTGATGAACTCTGCCCAGGTGGTAATGGCCAGGGCAGGAACACCAGCTTGAGAGGAAAAGGAGGCTCCACTATATCACACTGGGGGGTTTAGTGAACCAGGAGGACCTGCAGTGAGCCTTATCTCAGCATTATCTGTATTAGAGCCTGTGGATATTCTTTTTCTCATGTTATTCCCTGCCCTGTTCCCCCATTGCCATTTTGTTTGAGGTTGAAATTTTTTTTAATTAACTATGAAGCTGTAGAAGTGGACTGGAGAGATGAGACTTGGCTAAGATAACAGGTACAGAAAGAAGTTAGTTTGGAAAAAATGAAATGGAGAAGAAATGACAAAGCTACGTTGACTGCATGTTGTTGAGCAGCTCAGTAGTTGGTCTTGACAGCTGGCTGTGAATCAAATGAAATAAACAAAAATCTAGAAGTGTTACATTGATATAACTCTTTTAATTATATATGTCCTGAAATATAATTTTCTTTTAAGATTTGTCTTCAAATGATGTTTTATTTGTAAAGTTTTAGTTTTGATTCAGATCTGGCATATATTCTGTCTTTTCACTGCTGACTTTATTAGCTCTGCTTGGATAATTTAGGTTTTTCTGTCAGGTTATTGTCCAACAGTTCTATAAAACATAAGAACAGAAATGATACCTAAGCAGACACAAGGCTCCTGTGGTAATCTGGCAGTGCTGTGTTTTCCTACAGCTTAATTTTCAGCATTTCTGCTGTGTGTAAGTGGCCATCTGCCAGCTAGTTGTTGTGCTTCTTGAAAAAGTTTCTTGAACTCAGGTTAATCAAGTCTATTGAAAACTTTAGTTGCAGTTTGGATCAATTTGCTCTTCTAGATTACCTTCCTAAATGAAAGCACTTTTGGTCATTATGTTTTTACTATATTATTAAATTCATAGGGGAGATCGATACAATAAAATGTGGAAAGTATTCAGAGTTTTCTCTGAAGTGTTGCTAAGCTTCCATCAAACTTCCATATTAATTTTGCTGCCTCCAAATATCTTGACCAAGAGAGTTTGGCACAGACTGTGAGTTTAAGTCTTTGACTCTCATTGCTGAACACTTTCCTGTGCAAAGCACTCCATTATTTCAGTATGGTACCAAAATCTTTGGTGGCTGTCAGAGTTTGAAGTAACATCACAGATTTAATCTGTCTTTTTTTATTGTTGTTTGCATGTAAGTGTGCTTAAAACTATCATTTTTAAAATAAATTTCAAAAGTTCACAGCTTACAACCTCAGCTGAATTTCATAATTAAATCAGTAGAATTTTGTAATAACATCATGGTGGATTATTGGAAAGAAGTTTCCTTTTCACCTGGAACATAAAGTACATCAGAACCACCTTCCCCATGTGTCAACATGCTCTTCGACTCACAGTAAACCTATTATTTAAGCTGCTTAAGTTTTTTTTTTTTGCTTTATATGGACTCACTAGTTAAGGGAAAATGGCACTAGTTGGCTTATTGAATTGTGGGTCAGGTTGGAGGAAGTTTATCTTTGCCTTAAGATGGCACTGGGATGGTTAGCTGCAGGCTCTCACCTCTTCAGTTAAAACTGAGGGGTTCAAAAGTTGACAGATGTATCCAAGGTCTTGGCATCTTTTTCCCAATGATAAATAATCCTTGGTGCTTGTCTCCCTGCAAAATCAGAGATGTTCTACTGCCTCTTCCCTGGAGCAGAAGAGTCTCTTGACTACCCTTCTTTTTTACTGGTCTCTATCTACTTCTTTCTACTTTGCTATTAAAAAAAAAAAAAAGAAATTCTTCTTTTTAGATCTTCTTACATCAGTGTTTTTTCCTGTTTTCCTACTTTTTAATTCACAATTATGTAGGCCTGAAAGCTGACAGCACGGTCCCATAGTCTTCTCTACAGATGCTGATGAACATGTCCAACCACAGGGTTTAGCAGGGAGAATGTCACTATTGAGAAAAAAAGTTGAATGTTGCCTTCAAACTGCTTATATGTAAATTCATACATTCAACAGAGATTTAAAAGCAGTCCATATCTTCCTACACAATACTGCCAATGAGAAAGAGCTTTATTGCTGGCATGCATAGGTATGTGCATGCTAAAATCCTTACCAACATGAGTAAGCAGAACGGAGGCATGACTGAAAATGGTTTTGGCATGCTACAGTAAGCCATACTTTTAGTTTCTCACACTCCAAGGGATGTGTTTTAAGCTGAGTTTTGCAGAGTTATACAGACTGGGACTGAAGTAGAGGTGCAATATATACAGTCAGAAAACTGCATTCCCTGAAGAGCTGTTATGTTCCATCTTCTGACTCACCTTTAATATCCATTGTCCTTGAATTTCCTTGTCTTCAAAAGGTTTATCACATCAAGGTTGTTTTTTTTTTGTTTGGTTTTTTAGTTTTCTTCCTCAATGTGACTGGTGAAATATTCACAGCTGACAAACCAAAACAAATTTTATATATATATATATATGTATCTATCTATCTATCTATATCTATCTATCTATATATATATATCTCTGATAAAATACGTAAGTTCCAAGAGAAATCAATACAGTTTAGAAGGTTTATCCTTTTCATACCTATGTGTGTAAGGGACATATATCCATGTCCACTTCTAACTGAAGAGGAGCTTTTTGACAGAAGGACAAAATAGCTGACTCTCATTTTTTTTTCAAGAAATCTGTATAGCTCTTGCAAAAAACAAATCAACAAAGAAAACAGATCTCTAAGAAAAGTAGTGTTGTTTGTACTGTTTTGCAGATAAAAAATATTTAAGCTGCCTTAACACTTTTCTTCAGTATTTTGAGTCACTCTAGACTAGGAAACAATGCTCTTCTTGTAAGGAAAAGGTGATCGTTTTATGTCCTCTCTCTAGGATAACTTGCTGGGTTAGCTTCCTGACACAGATTCATCTTGTCATAAACTTTAACATCCATTTAATGCAGAATGAATGTGTATGCCTTCCTTTAGAAAACAGATGCTCTCCATGAAGGAAAAGCCATCTTTTAAGGAAAAGGAAAGACGCTTTCTGATATAAGCACATGTGCCTCGGGTGTGCAGCTAAATCGTGTGCTTATGTTGTTTTGTGATCCAGAGACACTTATTAAAGATGTACTGAAGGACCTGGAGAAACATCAGGTGAACGTGGAGAATCTCAGCTCAACAGAACTGGATGAGATCGCCGATACTATCGCCACTGCAATTCAAAGTGTTGACATTCAGGCAGAAACACAAGACGGTGCTGGAAAAACTAAAGAAGACAAAACAGAAGCACAAACAAAGAAAGGAGGTGCTCAAGGAAAGCCAGAGTTTCAGATGGGATTAATAGAAAACAGTGTTGATATACCAGGTATTAGTTATAAGAGTTAAGTATAACAAAAAAGCAGGTATCTCAATTTTCTTCTATTGTTTCTCATTAGTGCCAGACTTTTAAAAAAACACATTTTAAAGAAGTCGGGTGGGAAATTTCTGTATTTCCCCAAAAGGCTTCAGAATTTTAGTTTTTTTCTTTTCTCTTTACTATGGATTCCTTATTTACCAAAAAAAAAAATCTGTTTGTGAACCCTTGGCTTTCAAGCTTCTCAAACAAGATAACCCTACACACTCAATTATATTGAAATACAAATTTCTTTATGCTGTTTGGTCTAATTTCCTATTTTTGAGAAAGAGGTGTTTAAGCAAAATGATCATGAAAATTATTATATTACAAGATGTATTTCAAAATACATGGGAAAAAAATGTTTTACAGATTCTTTAATGTGCCACAATTTCTTGCAGAAGAAAATCTGAGACAAGTAGAAGTACAAAACCACTCATTCCCTTTCCTGCTTGGGGAATAAAAAGAGTTATTATGGTTATTTGCTTCTGTCTGAACACATATTTTCCTCATGATGCAGATTCAGGAGCTACAGTAATTGCCATTAATGAGTGGATACCACAGTGGGACTTGTTATCAGTCATCCATTCTCTATTTTAGGAATGTTAGAATATCTAGGACACCAGAAACGTATACTATAAGTCATAAACAGTGATTTTTAACTTCCTGTCTTTTTTCATGGTGTTATACTGAAATCCTTATTAGTTAGGAATATTCTGGTTACTTTAATTGCCAAATCTGTTTGGAGATTAGAAGGACCAAACTGAATCATGCTGAGAAAAAAAAAATAACACCCAGTTCATGAACCAAAAAGCATTATTTGAGTGAGGTTAAGGATGCGACTGAATATCATCACAGTAATTGAACAGTAATAATGGCCAGTCTTCGCGAGCGAAGATCCGGGGAAGGTCTTTACACCTTCCAGCCTGCGCATTGGATTTTTTAGGTGAGACACAGTGTGCGCGGAACTGAGCCCACCCTTTAATCCTAAGGTTCATCTGCCGGGGCCAAGCGAGCTTGGACGGTGGCAGTGAGGTCCTCAGGACGTAGGTGGGTTGCCTTTAAGGGCTAACGAGCCCCACCTGCCCGGGAGTGGCCCTGACCGGGAATCGAACCCGGGTCTCCGCGGTGATAGCGCGGCGCCTTTACCACTAGACCACCAGGGGCCCCAATTGAACAGTAATATGGTTTTGGTGAATGATATCTATTGAAATAAGTCATCTTCTTCCACCAAAACATGTATGAGGGATGTATATGTTTCCTTTTTTTTTTTTACTCTAAATATTCATTCGGCTAGACCCATTTCATAGGGTTTTTCCTTAGATATTGTTAAACTGATATGACAATTGGACACTTAATTAGCAAAATAACACTATTACTTAGGCTCTTGAAGTACTCTGTCTATTGATCTTGCATTAATTTGCTATCGAAGTGGGGTTAGAATAACAATAACAAATTATACAGTGCTCTTTACTGTGCCCTTTCAGCTTTGATGTCTTAATGTTTAAATTACATAAAAAGGCCACTGCTTCAAAGCAGCCTATGAGAGTCTTTGTTTTGTACATTGTGTTTGCCCTTCATAACTATATATTGGTGTTTTTCATATCCTACAGACAAGGGAGCTCATGAAACCCGTGCAAGAACTGATAAAGAGGTAGAGTACCAGTATTTTAACAAAACAAGTATTTCATCTCAGAATATTGGGTTTCTATGCAGTGAAGGTCAAAAACACAATTCTGAACTGTAAGACTTGTTCTGGGTTTTCTGTGGCTATGATTCAGTATCACAAATAGGCTAGTTGTTCATGCATTGAAATATCAAATTAATATTGATTTAAATCTTACCCAAAATTAGTTTTGCTGTTCAAAAAAACAAAATCCTTTTTTGCCTTTCTTTAATTAGTAAATAGAGATAATTCACAACAGATTCCCAAAGTTCAGACAAATTCAGGCTTTTCCTCAAGTTAATAAATTTTGAGTATTGAGGTGTTCTTGAAAGCATTCTTCACTGTCCTTTGGCTCTTAATGAATGTAAGCATCCTTGCTCAGATAATCTCACTGGTTTTCAGAAGTGAATGAGTAAATATATTCCCTCTGAAGGTATGTGTTGGGATGGGGATTGGCTGTGTTTCAAAATTCCTGCTCCTTTCAAGGGATCTGCCATTTAGTTTTATGTGTTACCATTAATTCATTGAATGTCAGAGGTATTTCAAAAGCTCTGGGCATTACATCTCTTGCCCTAGCTATTAACATCAAATTTAGCATTTAATCCAGATTACTTTTACAATATTCCTTATGAGCTTTGAATTGTATCCTATGGACCTCTGTCCAGTATTCAGCCATTTTCGAGGTATATTCACCTCCCTTTTTCTGGGTTTCATGGAGCAGAAAAATGTCAAAGGAATATTTTTTAAAACTCTGTGAAACTTCTCCTGCTATATACTCTGTCAAAAGCTAATACTCGGAGGCCATAAATGGGCAAATCCTCTTGTGTTCACAGTAAAAGCTCTTCCGCCCTTCTACCAAGCAGGGAAAATACACACATGAACAATGTGGCAGGAGCTTTGACCACCCAGAAAAAGCTCTTCGAGGAATGAAGTGCTGTATTTACAACAGACTTGCAGAGGGTCCCATGTATAAATTTCTTAGTGGGAGTTTGAATAGAGGGAGTGATAGAACAGAATATATTGTGGCACAGAGCACAAAGTGCCCATTAACCATGCTTGGCTGCAATAAAGTTATGGAATAAAACTAGCTGAGGAATTGTTCCAGGCACGATTTGACTTCTGCTCCTTTGCTTATTGTTTTGATTTATTAGAGAGGGTTTTTTTTCCTGTGATCATATGTTTAGCTTATTGGATCACTCGCATATAGTTTGTCACCACTTCTAGAGATGAGTAAATGAAATATAATTGGTTATATAATATCTGTTCCCTTTCCTGTGTTATAACTGGTGAGACCCAAGAAGTATTCATGTTTTCAGGCCCAACACATAGACTTGTTGGTGGATATTTATATTCTTTCTCCTTTTCATTAACTTAGCTGATAATAAAGTTTTATTTTCCGCAAAGACACATGAAAACTGCTGGAAAAATATGGTGGCATAGTTTTAATGCTCTTTTATTATTACTGAATAAACATTATGTTCTTAACATAGTCTGGTACCTTATAGAAATTAAGAAAATGACCATGCAACAGTTTTATGAGTAGACTCTGCCATATCAATTAGAATTTGAAAGATTTAATCCAGTTTTGGTTCAGTATATCATTCCTGTGCTTAATTTTAAAAATAACATTATTCTTTTGATATAGGAGAACACTGCAAAACTAATTAAATTCTTGAATGAGAATGCTTTACCTGAAAATACGCCCAAAGACCTTGGCCCTGAAGAATCTACTAAGATAGAAACCAAGAAATCTGAAGAAACTGACTCTTCAGAAGAAATAAATGCTGGTGTGGAAAATGTAAAAAGTGAGACTTTCTCAAGGGAGCTGACAAATGCAGAGAACAGTGAATCTGACTCCAAAGACCCGAGCAAGACCAGCTACTGGATTAAGAATTCTTTAATGCAGGATGGAAACTCCTATGAAAAGCCTCAGAAAAACATGGGACAAGGCTTACAACTGGAAGTGAAGTCTTCTGAGGAGAAAGAATACGGCTACATTGTGACAGTGAAAGAGTAAGTATAGCAGCCAATTTGAACGGCACTGTTAACTGCAGAAAAGATGAAGTCATTGCACCTAATGAAATATGAATGTGCAAGAGGAAAATGCCACAGGCCTGATTTTTAATACATCTGAAACTGTTTGGAACCTGTTCAATACTTTGATGAAAATACAAGAAAACAGTTCCGTTTTCTTGCCTTTCCTCCCTTGCGGATGATTGTAGGTCTTTTGCTTAGACCTCTCTCTATCTTCTCATGTTCCAGTGACCTTCCAATATGTCAGTAAGTGTGCTTATGGTTAGGATGCAGGCTTTAAATATTTGACTTGAAAGTAGTCTAAATATCAATGCCTGAGTCATTCTTTCAAAGAATGACACACACACAATAATAAAGCACAATATTTTCTCTGTGGTTTCATTTTGATCTGAAAATAACACATATAGGATTCTGAACATCACATATGCAGCTAGTTTAGAAAGAAAGACCTAATGATTTCAGGTCATGTCAGTAATGAATTTGACATTTAATACTATACTTTCAAAAGACAACTTTAGCCCCCTAGTGATACACAGTTCATTATAGGAACATTTGGGATTTTAGAATGTTGTAGGCACTTTTTTTCCCCTATAAGAGCAATGCTATATTTGGTTAGTGATCATGACTCATCTTCTGTGAGAAATTAAGAATTTCTAGGATGAGCTTACAAATCCCTGCCTAGCATCACAGAGAAACTGAGACAGGAACTTCTTCACCATGGATTGATTCTTTTGACTGCCTCAAACTTCTTAATGGGATTGAAGGCAATAGGATTGTGGAGGATTTGTGATTTTACTATACTGTGTTGCTTTGAAATGCATGTGACTGCATATCAGAAACAGACTAGAAATTGATGGAATACCCCAGTTTAACTTCATCTCTTGGATCCTGCCTATGAATGTTATGTGAAGCAGTAGAAGCCAGTTTTTCCCCAGCTCAGCCTTACTTCCCCCAGCTCTTTTAACTCACATCAATCTGGAAGGCTCCTTTATACCCAAGAGTACCTTAATGACACCATCTCCTTTGACCATCCAGACTTTATTTGACTCATAAATTCTGTAAAGCTTAGAGCTTTCAGAGCTCTCTGTAATGGGAAATGTTCTGAATTTCAGTGTTAACAACCTGGAGATTCTTCACTGTGTCATCTTATCTGGTTTTCTTCCTCCTAGTTTCCCCCTGATGGGTTTTCCCTGAAATATGTCTGTTATTATTCAATGAAACTTGCTGAAGAAGATCATTTGTCCAAATGTTCTTGGTTCTAGAGGACTCCATATAAGCAAATATAATTTAGCATAGTTTTATTCAGCCTCTTTACCATTTTCAGTGGGAGAAATACAAAAAGTACTTTTTTATATACTAGATTACTATAATTTTAGTAACTTTTGGACAAGATGCTTTTAGATAGCTAAAGTGAAAGAAGTCCATCCTTGACTGGATATTGGGGGGAGACACAGTTATAGGATGAGGAAAAGGCTGAGGTACTTAATGCCTTCTTTGCCTCAGCTTTTAGTATTAGGACCAGTTGTTCTTCAGGTACCCAACCCCTGGAAGGCAGGAATGGGGAGCAGAATGGAGCCTCCATAATCCAGGAAGAAACAATCTGATAGACCGCTTAGACACACATAATCCTCCATGGCTGGATGGGATTCACCCAAGGGTTCCAAGGGAGCTGGAGGAAGTGCTCACCGAGACACTTTCCATCATTTACCAGCAGTCTTGGCTAACTGGGGAGGTCCCAGTTGATTGGAAGTCAGCAAACGTAAATCCCATGTACAAGAAGGGTTGGAAGGAAATCTGGGGAACTGCAGGCTGGCTCCAGGGAAGGTCATCTTTAGTGTCATAATGCAGCATGTAAAGACAGGGCCCAGCCATTGTGGGTTTGTGAAAGTCAGGTCCTGCCTTGATCTCCTTCTGACAGTGTGGGTGGAGTTACATCCAGCTGGTGGCCAGTCACAGGTGCGTTCCCCAGGGCTCAGTACTGAGTATTTAATATCTTTATTGATGATCTGAATGAGGAGATCAAGTGCACCCTCTGTCAATTTTCAGGTGACACCAATTTGGGAGAGAGTGTTGATCTGCTGGAGGGCAGGAAGGCTCTGCAGAGGGATCAAGAAGTGAAATGGCCTCAGTTTGTCCCAGGGGATGTTTAAATTGCATATTAGGAAAAAATTCTCCACTGAAAGGTTTGACAAACTTTGGAACAGGCTGCCCACCATCCCTGAAAATATGTAAAGGATGTGTATATATGTCACTTAGGGACATGGTTTAGTGGTGGACTTGGCAGTGAGGGGTTCATGGTTGGACTCAATCATGTTACAAGTCTTTCCCAACCTAGAGGTGATTCTGCTTGGTGGTGTAGTTGACATTTCAGAAGCAGTCCATTCACTATTAGCTTCTGAGGCTTTGCAAGTACGATCCAGAGGAGATACTAAGACTGCTTCTGTGAACTCCATGAACCGCTAAGATGCCAGCATTTAATTGTGCCACAAACCAGAGATAAACATTTCCATCTAATAGCTGAAGAAAAGATTTGTGATACTTTAAAGACTTGTCAAAATGGCAGTCTGATTGTCAATGGCAAGAACAATAGGTCACTCCTGCTGTGTTTGTCAAGTGACCTTTCGGATGGTTGGAGCAGTGCAATCCATACCAATCCATAATATCCATCACTGCTAAGGTTTGGAATGAATTGACAGTTTCAGTGTAGAAAATTGTCCAGCAAATCCTCCACTGTGCTACTTCAGCACTTTATTATGCTGAGAAACAAATCAAATTGGTGATTTACTTTCTTTACTTTTTTCTCCTTCAGAAAATTGCAATTCTACTACTGTAGGATTTGCATAAGAAAGATTTTTTCTTTCTCAGTCTAACTGCTTTGAACTGTTTTACTAATTTTAACTCTGAAATTCTAAAGTAATCTTATTTATTTTAAAAAAAAGTTATCTAGAGCTTGTTATTTTCATTTGTATTCTACTATCAGCATAACCTCTCTGTTAAAGTGGAGATGCATCACTGTGAACTCTCAAATAAGAGAAGAGCTCTTCCTCTTTTCTGATATTCTAGTTCTTCAAGTTTGGAAAACTTTCTTTTTTGTGTTCAAAAAAATGCCAGTGCTCCCATTTGTTTGGCAGTTTGTGCTCTAAAATTAGGGCCTATATCCCACAATCAAAACATTTACACAGTGTTTAGTCTCCTGAGTGTCTCATGAGGAAAGCCAAAGCTTGATTTTCCAGAACATGCAGTTCTTACCACCTCCAGTAAAACTAAATGTAAGCTGCTGCATGCTCAGCAGTTGAAATAGCCAAGCTGGCATGCAGTTTCTCAAATATGAGATTGAGTAGCTAGACTTAAATACACTAAGAAAAATCCTAATTTGAAAGTTCTTCTCTTTTTACTACTTATTACAGTCTTTCAAGCTTCAAAATCAAGTCATGCTTGTCTGATACCATGCTTGGACATCTAATGCAGAGGGCCCTGTCCTGTTTTGTGATTTATCAGAATGCATGTGCTTGTAGTTTTTCATATGAATACTAGATCACAGACTAGATCACAGAGAGCTCATGGCAGCTCTCTTAGCTTGTGAGCCAACTTCTGGCATTGTTGTATGAGGCATTTCTTGGATATTTCATGTTCTGTCATATGTTGACTCTCAATTCCAGACTGTCTATGTATAATTATATAGGCTGTAAATCCATTCACAGCTTGTTAACTGAATTGGATCCTGCATGCATGTCTGTGAGTTTTGTTTGACGTACCTGGTGTTCTGCTCGGGTGCTGTGAAAGAGCCGAAAATGGATCTCATGTTTATAGTATGAAATGGCTATGGAACATGATTAGTCTGACCCATTTAGCTGTGCTGAAGGGTTAGGTTAATTCCAAATGCTTGATATTGCTTCTTCACCTTTACAAATGTGATAAATGATACTCCTTTGCATATAATGATTACTTTCCTCAGAATGGCGTTCAGGTTAGGACCTTGAAGCTGGGTTGTACAGAACACTTGGTTTATTCCCCAAGTTTTCTGTTTGTCTAGGCAGGTCATTGAAGAATTGTATTTTTATGATATCTCCATTATTTGTTTCGCCTACCAGGTGGAAACATTTTGATTGCATTTAAAAATTTAATTTAAAATAAATAGGAAAAAGGAAAGATCTACAGCAATGAAACAGGTCTGATATGTTTTATTGTTCTTATTTGCTGGAAGGTCTTGATATTTCTTAGAAGCTGAGCTTTTGTATTCCATGAGGCTTTTCATCAGTTTTTAGAAAATAATAACAGAATGTTCTTGTCCTTTAATACATAAATACAAAAAGATTTGACCTTTTCTGTATATCTCACTGTCCTTTTTGAAGTTGTTATTCTACCTGCAAGTGTACTTTGTCAAGGGAAAGAAATTTGTGCATATTCTTCAATTAACTTCTGCAACTAGCTTTAAAAACTAAAAGAAATTATTAACATACTTAAAAGAGAAAATCTGTTGATACAGAAGTCTGTTAAAATCACCAAGGGACAACATTGCTGAGATTAAAAAAGAAGTTAAATGTAAAATTTTTATCTCACATTTTGTCCCTTTCCTTAGAAGACTCTTCCCTTGTATAAATAGGTTCTATAAATGTCCATTATTGATTTTAAAGCCCAAGGTTTTGCTTCTGACAACACAACTTGACCCCCTATCTGAATAATACACATGGAAAATCCTTGCCTATGAAATTATCTAGTAGACACAATTTGGTCACGGTGTCTCAGCACTAGAACTAATAGATACATAGTTCTAGAATCTTTTTTTGCTAACTCTTCACACATAATTATTCATGATCCCTAGAGTTTTCTAGACATAAAATCTTTTTTCCATCTGTATTTCTCCTGTTTTCTTGTGGTACTTAAAAAGTGACAGAGATCATGTCCCCCACATTACTCCTTCACTGCCTTAATTTTGATATTATATATAGGAAAATGCCTCTTATTCATCCACAAGAAAATAACAGAAAAGTGGTAGCTAATGTGGCTTCGCCACAGAGAGCAATAAACACTGGCTTTTGTTTGGATGGTTGTGTTGTTTGTTTTTTTTTTTAATGCAAGATTTCAGCTTTGTCTATTTTGGATTTATTGTCTGTTATATGTGGAAAGATAATATGATAATCTGTTCTACTTCAGCTACCACTAGCTTTTGTGCTTTCAAAATCTGTTGAAATATATTATGATAGAACATGATTCTCCTCTGCTGATGTAGATCACTTTACAAGAGCAGAGTCCTTCCAAGTGTCCATCTTTCCCTCCTCAACAGTTTTCACTTTTCCAGGTGTTTTCCTCTTATGTCTATTGGGACCAGCTCTGCATTTTCACATCTAGAGGAACATAGAGAGAAAATTTTCAAACTGATATAGCCAATGACCAGCTCATGTGTTGCACTGATGACAGTAATGACAAGGAATCACTCTGGTCCCTTGAGCTGATGAAAGGCAGTGGGCAATTGTGGGAGTGGGCCTGGAGTCCCCAGTAGCACCACGAGGACTCCCTCACATTTTTCTCTCTCCACTTAGCTGAACAGAAATGGCCTGGTTTTCCAGACCAGACGCTCCCAGAAACTCCCATTTCTGTCTTTCCAAGCCTCCTGTGCCACTTTAGCATCCATTGTTCGGGTCCCACCTGCCAGGTCTTTGGGAGAGCAGATGGTGCAGGTACTCCACAACCTCTCTGTGAGCAGGTTCAGGTTCCTGTGCTGGCTCCAGGCTCTAGAAGTGTACATTACATATCCCCAGACTGGGGATGGGGCTGGAGCCTGTTCTTTGTTTTCATAAACAGTGGTAGTTGTTCTAACCCTGAGATGCTGCAATATCTCACAATGCCATATGGTCAATACTTCTTGTGTATCACAGCATTTTTTGGTTAATTACCATCCAGGTCATTATGAAACGGTGATGAATTTTAAACTTTTGAAATTAATGAGAAGTAGAAAGCCAAAGATCAGGATTCCTGGGAATGCAGCATACTGAATCATAATGCAGTCTATTATCTGATAGTACCTTTTCATCAATGCTGTTCTACCCAGTCCTGGGAAGCTCAGACATAAAACTGCCATCATTTAATTTTCATGCCTGATTTTTTTTTATTATGTCTTGGTTCAGATAATATGTACAAATGCTTGACCCCTAAAAATTAGAAAGGAGTCAATTCATAAATAGAAAATAAGTGAGGACTAATTCAGAACACACAGAATAAACTGAAACAAAGAAAACATTTTACTTTTTTTCTTTTGAGTAGAAATTCTGCTTTTCCATTGGCCCTTGTTTGATTTCCTTGTTGGCCCCCTTCAGACACTGCAAGGTTGCTATGTCTCTACAAAACATTCTCTTCTCCAGGCTGAGCACTCACAACATCCTCAGCCTGTCTTCACAGGGGAGGTGCTCTAGTCCCCTTAACAACTAATATTTGTGTTTCTTTAACTTCTTTCTTTTAATGCTATGATGTCAGATATTCTCTGTCACTCTTAGCTTAAACCATTTACATTATAAATTGGTCTAGGCTTTGCGCTGCCTTGGAGGAAGATGGATAATTTTAAGAAAGGGAAAGAATGAAAAGTCAGAAGTGCATCAAAATCTGTATCACCATTTGTCCTCAATCTCATTTATTAATTACTTTTATGAAGAAGTAATTTGATATGAAAGAACAGTTTAGCATTTTCAAGGCCTTTTTTTTTTTTTGCATCAGAGATTCAGGGTGCACGACAAGTGAACTCCATGGCTGTTTCCAGCAATCAGCTTAAAATGCATTAGGGAGTACTTTGGTGGGGTCCATTTCAGCCTCAGAAGGGAGGGCACCACAATTATGGCACGGATTATTGCCATTATTTCTGTGCTTCTGCTAGCGACAAGCCATCTGTATGAATTTGTTACTATTAACACAGCTGGAGGTAGTGCATGTTTGAAGTAATGCAAGTACAGGCTGGCACAGTGTCACACTTCCACTGTAACTCCAGAGAGTTGATCCTTCTCAACTTCTCTCCCACTCCCGTGTTTCCATGATGCCGTTATCTCCTCTGACCTTCATGGCCTGACCACTGCCATTGATTTTTAGCGAGTGTCATTTGTGTTACAAATTGGTCTGGACTTGAATCTGTCTGTATTAAGAGGTTTAAATTCACACTTACTGGTGGTGGGAAAAGAGGGGGGAAAATTACAGAAAGTGGGAATTTGCTGAGCTGTCAAAACAGAAGTAAGCTTAAAAAGGTTTTATGGCTAATAAAGCCTTTGAGGAAACAAGCATAGAAAAACGAAAGTGCAGCCCAATGCAATAAAATTGCTGTGTCCTTAAAATGATTACAATAACAGTGCTGTGAAGTCTGGCAGCTCTCAAACAATCCAGTGAATAGCTCTGTGCTTAGAAGTTATTTGGTTGCTCTCATGAATTCTGAGTAAATGTGAACCATTTAGAAAATTAATAATTTTATAACTTAATGTAAGACACAGACCATGTTAAAACCAAACTAAGTCCATGAAATTCTTTAAGTCTTTAGTGGGGATGTGTGCTTCAGGATGTATGAAATGACACTGGAGCACGGACAATAGAACTCAAACTCAGACAGACAAGGCAGGCTGCTGTAACACCTTGGACTTGAAGCATCAGTGCCCAGGACTTTCATTATAGATTATCAGATGACTTACTCTCAGGGGCACTTCCAGACAAGAGAAATAAATACAATTTCAGTGTCTAAATGTTTTTTTAGGCTTGGTAGGCTCAGAAAGAATTTAACGGCAACACTATAAATTACTTTGATTCAAAATATTCCCAGTAGTCCTTGCTATGGCACTTACCTCCTCTCTGACCTGGAGCAAAGCCCTCTAATGTCTCAGTTTCTTCTCTGTTGTATGGATAATATGCATCTTTCTTGTGATGAATGAGACTTCCTTTGTGTCTAGAAAAAGAGAAGTAGGAATTGGAAAGGCTGGATTCAGTAGCTTTGTACTGATAATTGCCAATCTGATGAGAATGGCAGGGTCATGTCACTGTATTGCCATGTGTTCTCTGACACGCTGTGTCCTACCTAAGGTGGCAGGAGCTCCATTCATGGGGCAGGTGTGGGTGGCAACATACTCCATTTATTCCCTCCTCAGGCAAATGGAACATCTTTCCTTTGGATTTTGGGGCGTGGGGCTCAGATGTTGGCAGCAGCAGCTAAATGAGCTGGTTTTGGTAAATGACCTTTCAGGTCAGAGTGGTGTTGGTGTGCTAAGAAGTGCCATGAAGGCAATTCCCAGGAGACAGGAGTCAGTGGAAAGGTGGGAGTGAATATGTCTTGTGGAACTTTGGTAAAGCTACATCTGTTTATTGCAATCGCATCAGCGGCTCTCCCATAGCTCAGTTTCTGATGAAATTTGCACACAAAAAGCTTCACATCTATCTATTTCATACTTCAGTAGCTGAGTTTCCCTGTTATGTTGCTTGTTAAAATATTTACTAATCTTAGCAAAAAAAAAAAAAAAAAAAAGAGGGGGAAAAAGATAAATCTGAAAGAATTAAAATGTGTCCTTAAAATAAAACCTTTCCTAGTATTGTTTACAGCTTCTCTGAGATGGAGAAGTGCTGTGTTTACTGACTCTGAGACCACATTAATAATCAGCTACTATTTTAAACCACACATTTTGAATCTTAGCTGTTTATATCTGAGGACCATTGAGCCTGGACCTCCAGGAGGCAGTGCCAGGAGCCCCTTTTCCATCTTGGCAGCACCACACATGGAACACCCTCAGACCCGAAGCACCTTCTGTTGAGATACATCAGACTCTCCCGGGAGAAAAGCTGCTGTTGCAGCAAAACTGCAAGTTGTACCTACCCTTCAAATCAACAGGAGATAAATGGGATGCTCTTCATAGTGACTTTAAGGAGAGTGAGTCACAGAGCAAGGGCCAGGGTGTCACTGAGGATTAAGAACTGGTTATGAGATAGGAGAGAAAGATTCGTCATGAACTGCTGCTTCTCAGCGTGTAGAGAGATTAGTGATACCTCCTCGGCAAATTGTCTCTGTTAGGAAGAACTATGGAGGATTTAGAAAAATTCCAAATGGATTTAAATACATTGAGGGATTAAGGAGCACAATGGTAGATGAAATTCAGCTGGAATAAGTGTGACAGAATAATAGACATTAACAAAAATAGTACTGGGAGGGGGGGGGAAGAACAAAAGGTATTCTTAAAACTTCTCATAGTCTGTGCTTTGAGGCTGTGGAAAATTTGAAGAAAAAATTTGCTGTATTTATATATGTGAATCCTGCCCTTGGTACGGTGGCACATATTTTCAGACTTGAAAATTTAAAAGAAGGCATGCAAATCCTGAAGGAAGTGGCCCATTTCAACTGTGCATTTCTAAAACACAGACTAGTCCAATACATATCACTGAGGCCAAGAGTTCAGCAGGAGATTTTTAAAAAGGAGAGGTTTTTGTAAGTATTGAGCATATACATTATCACATTAACTAATTGCTTGTAGAATTGTATCATAATCTTACTTGTTTTCAGAAGGAATACTCTTGCTGCAGGGTATAAGGCAAGAGGAACTCACTTCTGATCTCTGCCTGTTCTTGGCCTGGGCTGCAGTACACACGGTGCACAGGGAAAGGGCAAGGCTAAAATCATTTTTCAACAGCAGACTTATGTATTTCATGAGGTTCATGTAAGGATAAAATGGCCCATTCCTGACCTCTGGAGTCAGACAGTGGATCAGTTGGACTCTGATCTTTTCATGTATAATATTCTCATTTATTTGGTCAGGTGTCCCTAGTATTTCTGGGATAGAATATGGGTGGCTTGTTACTTTATGACTGGACTTTAGGCAATTGCCTGAACACTGGAAATTTTATAGCAACACTCACACCTTTAAGTTTTTGCTCAGGGAATTGAGGAAATACTATTTTTTTGAATACTGTTACTAAACAACTATTTTAACATCTTAACATCTTTCTTTCTTGATCATTAGCCGTTTGAACACAACAGTGCCCAAGACAAAAAAAAAAAAAAAAAAAAGGAAAATCAAAGAAGTAATGGGTTTTGTTTGTCAAGGCAGTTTTTCCCAGGGTAGACTGCTCCTTAGGTCGTCCTTGCAGAGGCATCTCAGCTGACCACTTCTCTCACTCTCCTTCAGAACTTTTCTAGGGTTTTCTTGGACTTTATTTCTTAGCGCTTATCTTTGGACTAACCTGTATTTATTGCCAGTTTTAAAAAATCAGGCAGTAGTATATCCAAGGTGGTTTAAAATAACCTCCAGTCTTGTGCTGGTGGCTGCTGCTGGGAACTGACTCAGGGTCTGGAGTTAGTATGTACTGCTGGGAATGTGCTTCCTTCAGCACTGCTCTTCTCACTCCTTCCTTATCCCAGCAGCAGGAACTGGAAATGGCTTTCCTAATCTTTACCCTTTTCTCTTGACTGCTTTTAGCAGCAAAGCAGTCATAGCTGGTATGCACTAGCCCCTTGCCTATGCAGAGGCAGTGCCCAAGTCCTGGCATTTTGGCTCCTCTGCTTCTCCTTGCCAAGCAGTGCACTGAGAATGGAGATGCGGTGGGAAAGAAATCAAGCCTGACACTGACCCATGAAGGTGGGTGGTTAAAAATGCTGAAGCTACAGTCAGCTGTTACAACAGCCCCCCTCTACGGGATTTAAGATTTTGCATTTATTAGAGCAAGTAATAAGCAAACAGACAGTTCCTAGCAACTCTGCAAGTCGTTCTAAAGAAGCTCCTTCAGGCACCTCAGAGTCTTGTTGCTCAGCCTGACCCCTGTGACAAACACACCTGCTCTTTTCCAGGCATGGAGAGAGGATGACAGCTTGTGCTGGAGCTGGCCAGGCTTCTCCTCCCAGCTTCCCATCAGCCAGGAACTTTCCTGCACCCAGTCAATGTCCAGACTGCTGCCAAATGCTTTTAGCAGCCAGAGAAAGCTAGTCCTCAACATTATTAATCCTAAAGGCAGACTCTTTATCTGACTCTCTAAAGCATTCCATATGGTTTTCCAGACCCATGTTTTTGAACTTTCTTTTTTTTCTTAGGTTTAGCTTTTTATCTTCGCTACTAAGGGCCCTGTGTTGCATATTAAGAAAGTGATAGTTACAGACTGTTGCCCTGTCAATAAGAGGGTGCCGATTTGATGTCAGTCAAAACAGAGACATTATTGAGAAATGTCCGGGTGGAACATTCTTAAATAATTATTTTAAACTATGGAATGCATCTTTCTTGAAATTCAGTATTTGAACAGACTAGAGGGGAAAAAATTACTCTCAGATCAGTACTAAAAAAAAATAAATCTTTGACATGAAAGAAGTTCCTATTTGTGACCGCTTAAGTGAATGACTGTAAAAAATTCATAAACATTCAAAATAAATACAGAGGTAGGCAGGACCAACCTGATCAAACCTGATCTGAAAAATAGAGTAAAGTACCACCACCAGAAGTCACTGAGCTTTGGTGAACCCACTCAGGCAATTGTCAGACTAGGTCTTCTGGTAGATTTCTTTTTTTTTTGCTAACCTGTGAGTCAGTGAGTTAAAGAACCAAATGAGAAAGGATCTTACCATTCTAACCCAACACTTTAACTTGTGTATAACTCTCACTGTTCAATAAAAGTTGATTACAGAAATTAAATTCTTCAATAGATTTGGTCCATTCATCTTGTGTTTTCAAGAGCTTTGGGTGTGTGTCTTGTTATCCATGTGTTTAGTACTTTTTCCCTTTAAGGCACCTTTCTAGCTTTAAAGCTGAAATGTGGTTGTTTCAGAATTTAGAGTGAAAGCCAGACTGCCTCATTTAGGTACCAAACTTACAGCTGCTGGATGCTGCACATATTCCCCAAGGACCTCACCCACTGCATTTCACATCATTGAGCTCCTTGAGAGACAGGTGAAGATATTCCCACACAGGGAGGTTAGGCGCCTTCTTTCTTCCACTGATTAGAAGGGACATTTGAAGACCCCAGAAAACAGCCCAGACTCATTGAGACATGCCAAACAAGTAGGATATTCTGGGATCCAGTGTGTCTAGTGCTCCTCTGCTGACAAGCACTGTGTCTAGTGTCTTCTGCCTGTCTTCTACTTATTACTGTGGGGATTCGAAAGTGAAGCAGGAGATGGAAGAGATCTTACTGAGGTTGGTCTGAGCAGTTTTAACTTCCACATCCTGGACAACTGCTCTGTGCACCAGACTTGAGAGACAGCACTGTCCATCACCCACTGGTTCATCTTCAGGCCTAAAAGCAAGAGAGAAGAATAGATAATGTGCAAGACAGAACCTGACCCTTAACATGGAGCCCTCAGAAGTAAGAAAAGCTGCTGGTCCAAACAGCTTTTGAGCATGTGTGTATTTTACATTAGTATATATTGAAATTGTTTTAAAGTAAACATTAGTCTAAATAAAATGTCTCCTCCCCAAAAGTCCTTTGTTCAAACTCTACTTCGTCCTCTGACTTAGAAGTGTATTTAATACTATTTAAGCTGAACTCAGGTGTAGCCAAATTTTTGAACATTCTCAAGGGTAAATAAGTGGAGTGGACATGTCACTGTCTTGAGTCTGGGTAGCAAAAGAGAGTCTAGGTGGGAGTGGCATTTACCTCCCCAGAAAAGACACTTACTGATACTGCTGGGAGGACTGTAGTTAAGCACTCAGGCAACTTTCAGGCTGCAGAGAAATATCTTGCAATTTTTCGTGTCGTGCTCAGCACTCTTGAAAATGGACAAGCTAGCCTTCATTGCCTGCCTTCTGATTTAAGCAAATTTTAGGTGGCTTGAACCCTACCTTACTTAAGATTTTACTGGGCATTAGACTGACATTTAGGTTTAAAGAGTGCAATTCCCAATGTCAGGCCTATTTCTGTACTGTAGATTATTCCTCATTTTTGCAGAAAATGATTCAATTGAACTAATCTGACAGGGCTGACTGGATGTCCATTATAGTGCTGCATTACAATTGCTAAACAGAGTATTGGAAGGGCACTAGGTACAGCCTGGTAAAGACAATACATAATTTGCATGACGGCACTAAGGGAGCGTTTCAGAGTTCAGTAAGTGGGTTTCCAAAGGCACTTGGCAATTGGAAGGAGGAAAAGCAAACGAGAGAGCAACTGCTTGTGAGACTGACATAACCTCAGAATAACATTGAACTACATGTTGCTCTCCTCAGGCTGAGAGCAGGCTTGGCAAACGCCAGCAATCAAGCCATCTGTATAACTGCATCAGATTTTTTGCTACCAAAATGGATCAATTTATGGGATTGTTTTGACAGGCATGTTGGGAAATACAGAACATATAGTTTTCATCATTGTTTACTTCTGTTTTTCCTCTTGTTCCCTTTGACATTGCCCACTGGCTTACATTAGAGTTTGAGCTCCATTTAGCTCCGCATGCAGAGCTGGCCATGCTGCCAGTGTCTCTCCCTGCAGAACTCCTCCTGTGCCTTCATTTACATGTTTTCTTCTTGTTCTTTAACCAGAAGGGGAAACTTTGAGCTTTGAATGCATAAATCATTAGGTCCAGGTCAAAAATAGTCCATTATTCAAAGTGGTTGTCCTCACTCATCAGATTTGTAGTTTGTCTCGGGAATTTCTTGGAGACATGGAATCCATTTGTAACATTGTACAGGTAATTGTAGCATGAAGCTTAACTGGTCTTGAGGTCAGCATCCAATATTCAGCACTAGTCCTCCTGAAGTGTCTAAGTGGCCATTCATGAAGCATGTCTGGTCCATAAGACTCTGGCATCCCACAATAGGATCCTACGTGCTCACAGTAGGCATTTAGCAAGACAACTAACTCACCAGTGAGGCAGAAGTTAACTTCACCTTGATCAGGGTGCTCTGAAGATGCAAAATTTGCTCAAAAATCAGTCAGATCCCCTGTGCTGAGGAAGTTTGGAACAAAATTTTTGGTAGGGGAATGAGCAGAGTTTTTATTATAACCAAAAGTTAATCTTCATGTTGTGTAGTATTCATTACTACAACATGTGCTCCATATTTGATAGGGAGTAATATATACTGCCAGTAGTGCTGCTCTTTCTATTCTTAGAACCAGAAGGGATGCAAGTCAAATAACAACATCTTTTATATAACAATACCAGGCCCCTGACAAGGAAAGTTGGTATAATTGCCTTCATTTTATGCATAGTGGAATTGAGGGTCAGGAAGATGTCTTGACCAGGGTAACTTGATAGACCTCTTCCAGATGAAGACATATTCTATTCCTCATTCATAATTTATTCAGCTACAGATATTCTCTCACTTGTGTATAAAACCACTGAAAAAGGTGGGATTACATAGAAAGATTAAAAAAAAAAAAAAAAAAAAAAAAAAAAAAAGGCTAGCAAAGTCTGTGCATTTCGTAGCATGAATAAAATCCCTTAATGGGATTGTTCTAAGTTGTGCCAACTTTCTGGGACCAAATTTTAGAAATGACTCCTCATCACTACATTTTTCTTGTAAATTGAAAGGTGTAATCTTTAATAGTCAATAGTAGAGGAAGATTATCATTCAGTGTTTATTATTTAAATTACCTCTGTAAGTGGATTGTTCCTTAAAATATTTCTGTTTTCATCTTCCTCACTGGGAGGTTTTTAAACATTGGAAGATACAGAATCTTATTTTCACCAGACAATCTAATTTTCCTGTATTCAATGTCCAGTACACTTTGTGGAAACGCTCTGACAATTACATAAAGTTGGCTCCCAAATCCACTCCTGAACATTTAAATGGATTACACTAATTTTCAGAAGTGCTCAGCAGCTCACATTAAAGTTAAGAGATATTTATTCCTGTACTTTCATTTCAGATTCATCTCTAAATCAAATAGCTTTATAGCCCAGATCCTGCCTGTTTGTTTGTTTGTTTTGATGTGCTGGACAAAACTCCTGATAGAATTATAGGGAGATGATTGGCTCAGGATCCTTTTAGGTCAGCCAACCAGATCTAAATTGGATGATCTATTTTTCACATGGTTGAAATGGATATGGAAATTTTCATGGTTATGGCATGATGTTAAATCATGACATCATAGTCTTGCACTGAGCTGGGGACTCATTTCATCTGGAGGGATAATGTAGTACCACCATATAACATTGGCTATTTTTAGCAGAGGTATGAGCTGTATTCTCCAGGAGGTATAACTAGCTTAGTGAAATAGCCATGCCCTGAAAAGTGAGATTAAACAAAAGCAGGAGGGAAATACTTTGCAGATGATACTCTGCCAGACTTTAAAACTGTATATACATCTACATAAACCCCAAAGGAAATATTTATATTTCCTTCCCCATTTATTTCTTTGTTGTCATTAGTGTGTCAAAGTATATTTTACCAATAATGTGAGCTAGAGATTGGCATCTGAGAGAGACAAAGTTCTGCTACTGGTTCTGTAGGGTCTGACTCTGTCAGCTAAAAAATAACAATGAGGTTAGCTCTCACAGATAGAGGTGGCATTAGAAGATAAAACAAGGGAAGAAAGTTAGGTACACATGAATTTTATATACTTTCTGATTCTCTTTTCATCCTCCAAGCTGTAGAGAACTGGAGATGGAAACCTAAAAAGGCTCTCAGAAGAATTATTTTAAACTGTGAGATGTTTCGCATTTTGGTTTGGCCGCTTTTATTGTATTTAACACAGTTAACTTGAAAGAACATGCAAAACAGAAATCTGCAGCAAGTGAAATGAGACCAAAGGCAGGAAACCCAAAGTAAGCATTATCTCAAGATCAAAACATCTCAAAACATCTATATTTTCTGCAAAAAGGTGCTATGCCATCCAACAGTTGACTCTTCCTCTGGCCAAAATCTAGATCAAAGGTGATCAAAAATCTTTAAGCCGAACAAGAAAATAGTGGTGAAATCAAATGATAGAATCATAGAATATCCTGAGTAGGATGGGACCCACAAGGATCATAGAGGTCCAGCTCCTGGCCCTGCACAGGACAACCCCAAAAATCATATCATGTACCTGAGAGCATTGTCCAAGTGCTTCCTGACCTCTGTCAGGCTTGGTGCTGTGACCACTTCTCTGGGGAGCCTTTTCCAGGGCCCATCAAGCATGACTGTTAAATACACTGCAGAAACCATTAGTTTTCCTTGACATAAAAAGGATTAGCCAGCCTCAAGAGAACTGAGGAAACATAAATGGCATCCATGAGAAGTCCTTTCGCTGCTTTTGGGTTTTCCAGCTCATGCTCTGTATTTCTGAGGCCCATGTAAACTGTGATTTCTCTTTTAAGGATTCACCATTACTGGTGTACTGAAATGCCTTATTACAGGCTCCTGAAAGAAAACACATATGAGTTGCACCTGTCTTGGACCTTGAACCTGAGGGCCCACAGCCCAGAGACTCCCTCTGTGCTGTGCTGCTCGGAGTGCCAGCAAGGCCCATGAACAAAAGAGGTTTCCCTCCCTCTGGTACTGAAGTGACCGTCTCAACAGTTCAGACAAAGCAGAGTAAACCTTACCTATAAATTTTCTCCAAGTCTTTGGCCTTGATAAAATAGTTCAGTTTTCAGGGTTCTCTGCAGAGTCTTCTTTCTACTGTTACAATTTCTTTATGGAGTATCTCAGTGTTTGTTCCTTATCTGACCAATTATTTTTTTGTCTTTGGTTTATTGTAACACTTTCTGTTGAATTAGTTCCACAGTTGTTGCATCCTCACAATCAGCAGAGGAAACATTCCTAAGAAAAACCCCACTCCCTAATACAGAAACTGAATCAAGCAGGCTGAAAACTAAACATAGTATGTGAAAGACCACAAATATTGTCTGTGTGCTTGCACTGGGGATGTGAGGAAAGGCCACGGGCAGGAGGATAGATGATGTTTGTGAGATTGTCTTCTGCCTTCTCTTTATATAAGCCTGAAATCAGCTGGGTGATATTGGTTTAAGGTGATGTTGTAAGGTAGGTTAGTTTGCTTAACACTGTGCTGGTGAAAACCGTGTTACTCTCCCCATGTAAATGAAGTTAAAGGCAATCACTGTACAAACCATGCAACACTGAGAGAAATGCAACTCTAAACAAAAGCCAAGCATAAATTTAGTGTGGAAAATCATGGTCTGGCATTTTTAGAGAAAGGTTTTCAATATTCTACTGTCCTACAACACAACTCTAATAAGACAGTAATAAACAGTACTAGAATGTAACAGTGTTGAGAATTTGGGAAAATCACATCAGAAAATATAGTGATTGCAATCATTCTTAATGAGAGTCTTCAAAGATGACAGTGTGACCAATAATAGTACTGGTGCCAAAGAGTATTGGTCCTGCAGCTGTCCTGTGCCATTATGAATAACAATTTCTGCAGCTGAGTTTTTGAACCTCTGTGTTTTAGTTTCATATTATATGAGGGTTATTAAGATTACTCCTAGATGCACAGGCTTGCAAAAGAATGGTCTTCCAGCACCCTTCCATTTTCCCTCCAGCATTGTTTCTGGTTTGTAGCACTCAAATGCTCTGATTACATGCCCAGTTTACTGCTACTGCAGTGGCTTGTTGCAGCATATCTTGGTTTTGAAACTGGGGAGTGTTTTTTTCAGGGAAGGAGGAGTAAGCAGGGAATAGAAGGTTGAGTTTTTACAAATGAGGCTCCCTTGGTAAAAAACCCACACCAATGTACAAAGCAGTCCTTGCCTGCATCAGACTTGCTGTTCCAGTAAAAGCCCACTTGCTGACACCAATCATTCCCGTAAAATTTAAGCCAACATCTTTGGGAGAAAAGATTTAATTAACACATAAACCCCAGAGTCACTATGACAATCTGCTTTCATAGTGATGGGAATAATCACATTTTTACCCACTGTCAGTCCTTGAAATATGAGGGTTTTATGAATAATCTATAGTACATTTTTTTCCTTGCAGAATCAATCAGATTCTTTTGTTACTTTCACACAAGAACATTTCTGTCTTAGACATCTAGAAAAACTCTAAATTTATCTGGTGCCTTGAGGGGCTACCTCTGCTTGTGTGACAGGAGGTCTCTTGAGCCTTTTGGGTTAGAAGCACGAAGGGAGGCTGAGCAATTCCATCCTAACCAAGATCCGCATGAGACATCCCATTATTTAAATAGTGGTGCCCTTAGGGCAGTGTATGCAGAATCCAGTGAAAAAAAAAAAAAAAAACAACACAAAAAAAACCCAATCCAAAAACCAACCAAAAAAGCCAGTGCTCATTGCAGGCAATAAATAAAATGGTGGCAATTATTACTGTGATGTAAAATTAGATTCAAAAACTTTAACTGTGAGGCAGAAATAATTACCTTTGTAAAAAGCTTTGAAAAACAAACATTGTCACCTTAGTCCAGTTAAAAAGATTGTATCTAATACTACATACTTTCTTTTGACACCTTCTTCTCCTACTTGTTATATATCCTTGAAGGAAAAAATACAGAACCTTTCTTCCCCTGGGTTAGTCTCATCAAAGTTGCTTCTGCATTACCATGTCATGAGTTAGATTAGCTTGCAAGGTTTAATTTTGTGATCTTTGAGGCTTTAACATTGTTGAGAATAAATCTGTGATTATTAATCTCTTAGCCAGAGAATGTTGTATATGTTGTTTTTACTGGACATTGTTATATAATTTCTGTATCCTTTTACTTGCTTAATACTTCTTTAAATGGTTCCACAATACTGAACTACATCCAAGCAAGGTATGATTCGTATATTAGGGATGGAATGTTCTTAATGCATCTTTAGAGTTGTAACAAGTCTAATAACCTGAAATTTTTGCAAATATAAATTTTGCATCTAGGTAAGTGCTTTTTAAAATTATAGCAGTCTTCTTGTGTTAGGCTTGATTGCAACCTGTTTTCTAAATTAAAAAATGTAAATGTGGCATTGACAAAGGCTAAAAAGATTTAAAGGGGGTTCTGTCAGCAGTGTATGCACACACCAAGCTAAATCCTATGTATCTAATCAGTGTCCTCTGGACTGTGTGTCTTGCTCCATTGTTTACTTTCAAATCCATAATAATTTTGTATCCTTTCACTGGGCAAAGATTCATTTTAAAAACTAATGAATTTAAAAATACGCTTTTCCCTTGTCCATTTGATACCGAGCCTGCAATTTGACTTTCATTGTTTGTTTCCCTCCTTGTCTCGTCAATCCTTTTCTTTCTTTCTGTCCTTTTACTTTATTACATTTTTTATTGAGGACTGAGATGAACTGGTTGCTGCATCATGGGCCCATTACACTTCCTAACAATTCCATTTACACCTTATTGTTTGTCTTATTGCTGGAAAATTCAGGTGATTCATCATGCCTGAAGAAGCACCTGATCCCAATTCCCTGGATATCACGATCACTATGTGACAGGAATACAGTTAGTGGTGGCTTTCAGGCTCAAAGAGGCCAAGGTGATAACTCTTTTGGGACCTTTAGCCTCTCAAGTATTGATGAGTTCCATTTTCGTAATGCTCTGTTTTCTTGCTCCCTTTCAACAGCCCCCTGAGTGTGGAAAAGGGCTTGGAGTTAATAAAGGAAGTGGCAGATCTCCTGAAGCTGCAGATGAGTGTCTTCGATGATGTCAAGTACGTACATGGAATTTGCTCCTTTTTATTTTATTGAATATCTCATTATTTTTGAATAGTTTGTCTTGCAAGGAAATATCTACTCCTTAATGCCAAAATTAATGAGAATGTGCAAGAGGCAAAAGAGAGTATTGTGATGATCTTTGTAGCATTCCCTACACACAGGAACAAATTATTTTGAAAAAAATTATAAAGACTGAAACTTTTCTGTGCTTCCATAGTGAAAAATAATCTGTTCAAAGGGCTGTAAAAATATTACCAACCTTATGTAACAGCTTCTAGGTAAGGGAAGTCTTGTGAAGGGTCACTATACCCAGCATTGCCGAGGGGAAAAGTTACATCACAGATGGAGAAAGGATTTGAGCCCCTAGCTTTGAGTCTGGCACATGGCACCCTAGGTCGTGCTGCTTGGTCAGCTACTTATTTAAAAAGTCACAGGGAGTTCAACTGTGTTGAGCTACTGTTTTTCCTCCTATGATTCATACTGAGGAATGCTCTGCATGTTAATGTCATGAACTAGAAGGTTATGGTTTTGCTTTGCCCAGTAAAGAGCTTTAGAGTGGGGATTTGCTGAAAGCATTTTGGTAGGAACATTTACTTCACAAAACTTCAGTCTTTCTTTATAAAACAGAAAATAAAAGTAGTTTGATACAAAAGGAATGGAAAAGAAGGGTGAGCTGTGGGAGGGTTTCAACAGCTTCCTGGAAAGAACCACATCTTGGGTTCACACAAAATGACTGATGTCTGGGTAGCCTGTGTTTCACAGGATCTGGGGCTTCTTGCTTTGGCCCATGAGTTGAGTTGCTGAAGTGCAGAGCTTTTCTCAGTCTCACCTGTGCTGCCATCAGCTTTTGTTTAACTTTCAGTTGCAGAATGTAATTCATTGTTTAATGCTCTGATTTAGTCATAGTCTGGTGATGTTTCATCCTTAGTGGAAGTGTTTATTCTTAATTGGAAATAAAATTCAACACCTTTTATTACTGTATATGTATGGAAAAATAGACTCCTGGGGAAAAAAATCTTTTTAGAAACCTGAAAAATACCAGACACACTGACTTTAGTTACTGAGAAGGAAAATATTCCCATATTTGTTTGCTTTGTTTCAATGAATGTTTTTTGGTTATATTTCATGAAATACATTTTTATGAAAACTGTGTTTTTAAATTACAAACCCCGATGATATTCTATTATCTTCCTTGTAAAGAGAATTTGCATCCTTGACTTTGAACACTAGCAGATAAACTACTGCACATTTAAAGTAGTAATCCCATGGAACAATTTCTCTGCTGGAATCAGCGGGTTCTGCATCATTAAGTTCATTCATTTACAGTACAAGAGCACTTTCACCTACCTTTCTAATTGTAGTATAAAGCTTTTTGGTTATTTTTTATCATTTGATAAATCACAACAACATTGCAACTGGCAGGCTGAAGATTCATTCTCTAATGAAAAATATCCCTCCAGAGATATAGCTAGCTATGATCAACCTTTTCTTTATTTTAATGTGCAAAATTAGGGAAGCTGGTTATTTTGCATCTATTAATATGCAGTGATATGACTGTACTCAAAGTACTTGTATGGTTAGTGTCTTAAAAGTATGCTATGAGTTACAGTAACTCCAAACAGAACGGAGGATTCTGTCTATCCACACAACGTTTTTATCCGTCTTTGCCTTTTTAAATGATCTATAAATCTGTGAAAGGTTATCCCAAATCTCAGATTAGTGAAAATTCATCCATAACAAATTTTCTTTGTCCAAGAGAATGAGATGCTTTGACTCAGATTAAACACTTGAAATACTAAAGAAATGTGGAGCTGCCCAGTAGATATAGAAGTAGTAGAATCTTTACAAAAAGGCTTTGCCAAGAAAAGAGTTAACACTTCTTGGATGTGTTGTTTTCTTATCACTGCACTACTATCAGTGGAAAACAGTGTGAGTTTGAGGACTTTGGTTAGCTTCTGAGTGGCCTCATGGACAAGAGTTTCTGGAAAAACTTGATGCCGTGTCATATCCACAACTGACATATCAAAGTGGGAGAATGAGGTCTCTCAGAAAATATGCTTTCTCCTTGGTCTTTGGAATCATGGGTGATGTACATTATTTTATTTCACTGGCAACTAAAATATTCTTTTTCTTAGAGATTCATTTTTTTAAAAAATGGGGAATTTATGTAGAAAAAACTACCAGTAAGCCTGAAGATGGAGGATTTATAAAAGGAATGGGAAAGGAGTGGGAATTTGTTGTACTAGCCTACTTTGAACTCTGACCTGAGTATTTGCGTGGTCTAAAATTCTCAGTTCTCTCTTTTCCCTCCAAGAATTCCAAATGGTTAGAAAATAACAGTGTAGACTTGGATTTTTTAAGATCATTGCAGAGATTTCAGAGATGTTAATGAGGATAATGGAGTTAATTTGAGAGTGTAGACAAAGTCATCACACCAAATCAGAATAGTGTAAGAACTAAGGAGAGAGGCCAAGTGGTGAGTTCTTTTAAAGCTCTTTAAATTCTCAGTTAAGAGTTTCTTGCAGTTTTCTCTGAAAAAAAAATACCTGAAAGGGTCTTTTTCACTAATAAATTACAATCTTTAGTTTTGTCTGCAAATCTCTTTCACTCTTCCCTGTATTTTTAGTTTCTCCCTGTGCTTTGGAGTTGGGTAAGTGAAACAATTGCTTTTGCCATGGATTCCTACCAATTCCCCCTGTTAGCTCTTGATTAGTTGATGCATGGTAGTAATCAGCTTATCTTATCTTCTGTCTTTCACAATCCTGCCAACTTCAACTGATAGCCTTCAATTCACAGTATAGCCTCAGGCTTGACTTCCAGAGCACTCAGTCCACTTCTTCAGCTGATTTGTTGTCAAGTTCGAATTGACATAAACTTTGCTCACCCTGGGAAGATGAGTGGGAATAGATTTAGGGAATTCGTAATTAGAAATATTTCAACGTTAAAAAAAAAAAGATCCAACATGTTAGTTGTCACTTTTGGACACAGCCTGAATCTTTATGGAAGCAATAGTTATGCTTAATATGTTTTGTTAATGGTTATGTAGCTGTCAAATAAATTCCATTATTTCTTATTACATCATTAGAGACCATTAAAAGGATATTAGCATGCTGATGTAATTATGCAAGCAGACGTAAAATGACTATAGTTATGATTTTATAATCTAATTATGGGTGTCCAATGCCCCTGGTGATTGATTGTTGGACTGGTATCATGGATTGAGTCAGAGGGGTAGCAATGTGAGGAGAGTTTGTACTTATTTTAAAAAAATGTGACTTTGCAATCTGCAACATTGACCTTCTTCATGTAATTGCAATTCTTCACATGTTGTAGAATAAATTTACAAACATGAGACTTTATAAAAAAAAATCCAAATACAATAAAAATACCAAAATTTGCAAGCTCACCTTTGAAGGTAGTAGAAAGGACACTTAGAATTAACAGTCAAAGTCACTGATTAGAACATAGATGACTTATTTGGTTTCTGATGAGAATACAAATTATTTCCAGACTTTTATTTAATATTCTTATACTTGGGGTATTTACTGAGAACATTGCTGAGAGGAATTTTCAGCTCTGGCTTAGCTGAAGACCTTTGTATGGAAAAAAACCAGATTATTCTGATTTCATCTTATTTCAGAACTTATATCCTACCATTCTCAGCCTCCAGTGAAGAGTTAGATTTTCACTGAATATTACATTCTCTCTAGACTGATAAGATTTTCCAAATTGCCATTGAAGATCTTTCCCTCTAGGTGTCTCTTTTTTCCCCATTTTGTTCTGCTTTAACTTCCTCCACCCATTCATCTTAGTGGCAGCTTTGTCATTTTTGCCTTCTAATATACCTCACCTCAGTACTCAAAGAACTGTCCTTTCAGGAGATGTGATAACTTGACCAACATTTCCATTTCCATATATAATTTTTCAGTGGAAAACCTGTAGCAGAACACTTTATATTCATTCCATAAAATTACATTAATCTCTATTTGCTGTTGTTGTTTTGCAGTGTAACAACTGACTATATATAAGCATATAATCTAGATATATAACGTTGGGAATGAACAGGATACTTAGGCTACATTTCAAATGCTAATATAAATAGATTTTTCAAGTTGAAAAAGCTGATTCTGGTTATCTCATATAATGTCCTTGATTGCAAAGCCATAACATTTAACCAGTCTTCCCCTATCATGAACGGTTTGTTGCATCTTTATTGTACATCCAAAGCTAAGTTAGAAGACCGAGTCACTCATCTTTCAGAGTCTAAAGCTTCAACGCCCAAGATTCAGGTTGGTTGTTCAGCTTTCACCTGACAGTGCTCCCTACCCACACTGAGACTACAGATAATTCGGTGTTTTACTTGAATAGCCAATTATATAAAAAATGAAAATTCTGAAAGTATGTAGGGAAATTGGATGAAGACTTCAGCTGAAAAATACCTTTCAAACTTTACAGCAGACACAGTAGTGTGGTTTGATGTTTTGAAAAGAATATACTATAAATTCAAAGTAATGACTAGTTTCAAAATGTAACTGTCTTATAAGGAAAATGTGTTTATTTTGGTGATAAGAATAAACAAAAATTTGACTTTGGTCTGAACTCAACCATTTTTTTCTTAAATTTCTAGTTTGTTCAGATGACTAATATTTTGAACAACTCTACTTATGATAGAGTCTTGAAATATTTAGTCATATCTATATATTTTTCTACAGCTATCTGTATACTATCTACAACAGAAAAAAAATTGCTTGGTTAATGAGTAGTTCTTCAATGTTTCGTTTTATTGTCATTGTTTAATGTGTGAGTTCAGGTTTTATTTATTGCATTTTATTCAAATTCTGCTTTAAGGACAGAAATCCCATTTCCTTCTGTTTTAGTTTATTTATTTTTTTCCTATGGTGCTCTTCAGTACACTATCAAAATGCTTGACAAACATGAATCAATATATTTAACTCATGAGATATCGGTTTTATTAGAACCACAGAGAGCTGAAGTTATGCATGAAAAGATTAGTGTCAGAGCATTTGCCAATACAAAGTGTCCAGTGTGATGTCTCTTCTGAAAAGAACTTCACCGACTGAGAAGAGATCCCATTAACTTCAATTACCATCCTGAGCATTCAGCAGTCCCAGAAGTCAGCTCTCAGTTTAGACAGTGCTATTTGGCCTCTAAAATAAATAAATAAATACCTCAAATGATCTGGCTTCAAATGAACTGAATCTGAGTCTGAATATGAAGTGGATGGTACCAGCAGAACTCAAAGTAACAGTAGGACCTTTACATCTTCATAGCTCCATACCTTATTTGCAGCATACTTTCTAAAGTCTGATAAAATTGAAATTAAGCCCCCTAAAAATATTGTTCTTCTCTGCTGCTTGACCACTACTCAACCTTGGATATTAGGATCCTACTGAAAAAACCCTTTGAAAAGAAAGACTGCATTTCTACATATGAAGTTAAGATTGATTTTTCCTGTTATGCTGTAGTATGTCCTTAGTGTCAACTATGTTTTTGAAGTAAACAGTGATTCTAACAAAAGCTTGAATTTGGAATACTTATCATGAGGGCAGTTGCAAGCACATCCTTGCCATGCTTCAAATCTCTGATTCCAAGCAGTGGGGTTAGAGAGACTTTGCACCCCCTTTTCAAAGACAAGGCCTTACACAAACAGATATTATCTATCATTACCATTACCCTTATTCTTAGGAAGAGCTGAAACGGCTGGGCTGGAACAAATACAATTTGAAAAGCCAGCCAACCATCCCAGTGAAAGAACTTGAACTGAGGAAGATATCTGAAAATCGAACCAAGTGGTGGAAGTTTGAAGAAGCTTTAAATACTTCCAAATCGGAAGTGTTGGGCAGGCAGGCTGATGAGTGGAGCTCCCAGCCTCACCTATTATGAACATGTGCATTGGCTATAGTGTGTCCTAATCATGCCATATAGGTTTTGGTCATTGTTTGTCATGTTATTTTTATAACACTTGAAAAATCTAATCAACCAGTTAATCACACTCAGTCATCCAGAACCTAAACACTGGAACAATACTTGGTATTTTCACTTCACTGTGCTGATGTATTATGACATCTGGTGTATGTATGCTCTAAATGTGAACATCTCAGGAAATTATTGAGAAGCAGAACAGTGTGAGGGAGGATTATTTAACCACTGAGCAGTAGTGGGACAGTATCTTATTAGGTTTGTATCTGCAAACTTCCCTCTACTGTGAGTAGTAGAGGGAATGACTACTTTCTCCTTGATTTGGTGTGATTAATCTTTTCTTGTGTTGCATGTTGAACACCTGTGGATTAATATGCTTGCAAAGTTTTTTTTCTAGATTGACAGATTCTGGATCCTGCCATCGATCTCATTTAGATTTACTGAGAGGAATGTTCTTGTATTGTGCATATGGAAAAACAATAGTTCATCCTGCTCTCCTTAAGATGCTGCAGTATAAACTAGCAATGGATTGATTTTTATTTCCATTCCATTTGTTTTCTGGAAATTAAGCAAGATTTCAATTTGAACCTGTGCTATTCTTAGTCTTAGTAAAAAGATACACCTTTCAAAAAAATTGAGCAGTATTTGTCATCTGCTTTTTGATTTTAACTAGCAAACCAACAGCCTATGGCTATTTGACATAATCTTGTTTAAAATGTTATAAAAGCATAACTCAGAAATAATGGAACCCCTTTTACTCAAACTTGACTTCTTGCACAGATTTAATGACTCTGGGAAACAAATTATCTGAAAAATGTACTGCTGTAACTCATTGCATGCAGGCATTTATAGGAAATTGCATTGTGTTTTCTGCTATATGTTGTCTCATTTGACAACCAGTTTATAATATAAAGATACATCAGTTTTTAAAGAAATGATTATAAGAAAACAAAATAAAGTGAAAGTTTCAACTCTGCATTTCCTTACCTAAAAATGTGTGAATTCACAACCTTAGCATTACATTAGTCTTGTGGCTTTTCCCCCTAAGGTACAATATATTTTGTGTGCTTTTCTTTAATGAATGTGCATATAACCAAGATCATTTTGCCTTCTTCCCTGTAACTTGCCTGCTAAAAAAATATAAAAATCATTAAAATAACAAGAAGGATTTTGGCCTGCAGCATTTTATGAATTCTAGGTGACAAAAGAGAAAGACCATAGAAATCGAAGGAGATTCTTACAAATAATATGTATGATGTTTGGCTTTTCATGACAACATTTCATCTCATTAAAACAGAAGGTTTGCACTTGTGCAAGCAAAAGCAGAATGAATGTGGTGTTATAGATACATTTCCATGAACTCATAGCTCCCTACTCATGAGAAGGTTTTTACAGATAAAAGTGACCTTCTGAAGTTTACCTTTTTTTCATATTTCTCTACTGCTCATCCTCCTGTGTGACTGAGAATGCTGTCATATTCCTTTTTTAATAAAATAAAGTTCATAACATCACAGGGTAGGCAGGATATATTTCTTTCTCTCAAGGAACTCACTGAATATATGCCATTACATTTAATTTATACAACATTTCACATATTATTAACAGGTAATCATTTCCATTCTACAGATGGGTAAATTGAAACTCAAGGCAGTTTGCTTCATTTTCCCTAATATGGTACAGAATTTGGTGACAGATATGAGAATAGAAATAGAGAACTGTAATTCTCACTCTTGAACTAAAGCTTGGTTCACGAATAGCATTACTAATATTAGAAATGAAAAAAGATCATAATGTAGGGATTTGTTTAAAAGAATAATCCCTTAGAAGAAATATAAAAAAAGTATCTTACGTCTTTGCCTTTCTTGATCCTCCTGCCCTTGGCTACCTGATTCTCCTACATGTACAAACACACATTTTTTTTCTCTTTCTTTGTGACCTGGATGGTTGGATCGAATGAATATTGCAGAGCCGCTGACCCAGCTGAAAAAGATAAATAATTCTTTTGCATTTTTTTTTTACACCCTAGTCAGTAAATATTGCATATCTGTGTCAATGAGTTGCACCATGACGTTCCTGTGGAAAGGTTTGTATTCCTTAAGAGCCATAAAGACAGTCAGAGCAAATACACATCTGTATATGTATGAGTCTGAAAAAGCCCAATAAATTCCAGTTGCGGTGCTTCCCTAATAAAGCAATTATTTCTACCTCACAGCTGGCAGGGGAACCTCAAGAACAAATCTTTGAGTTGGTCCCCTCAGAGCTAAAGGAGAAGCCAACAGGTTATTAAGAGGGCAAGCAGGAGACCTCTGGTTGTAGCACTCAGAGTTTTGTAGCCCTTTGAACTGAGACTGTAGCAAAATTTGGGGTTTTTTCTTTGGTTGTGCAGCCAAATCCTCATCAATGAAATTTGTCCCTTACATTGATCCTATCAAAACTGTGAGCTGTAGTGAAGCTGTACCTCTGCAACAATCCTAACATCTGAGCCATGCTCTTCATTAAGGAGTAAAAGCTACTTGAGCAAACTGAACCTAAGGTGACTGTCATCCTAGTAGGAAAATTTTACACGTGATTCCAGCTGACTCCACAGTAGACCTGAAGTCAGCAAAATGCACTGAAATTTACTGGGTGAAAATTAAAAAATGTCTGCTGTTTGTAGGTATAACAGTAAAAAGAAAGAGAGTAGAAATATAAATAGAATACAATTTTTATTTTTTCAAATGACATAAATTTTATGCTTTAGCTTAATCCTCGGGGAGTGAAAGAAAAATCACTGTACATTTAAGCAGCTTTTTGAGACCATTTTCCCACTCTCTCAGGGTCCAAACATTTTTTTTTTACCTTAAGAAATTATAGCACTTGTATGGTTTGTTCTTTTAAATACTGTAATTAAGAACCTTATTTGCATGGCAGGCAAAGCTGGCAACTTTCATGTACTCAGCGTGGTGAAAATGTCAAGTTTCATGGCTTGTGACAGATTAATAGAAAAATTATTTTAAAACTCTGCAAATTATTCATAGATATTGAGTAATCATCAAAAGTTGCATTTTGTGAAGAATAAAAATAGGACAAACTGAGTGTAGCATCAATCTCTAAATTGAGCGTTGTCTCTTTTTAAAATCATTTAAATTGTAGGCTTAGCAAAATAATCTTCACCTCAGATGAAGCAAGTTGTAAAATCTCTGAAATACTCTTTCATCATCTTTTGCAGTGTAAATTAGGAGCAGTGTACTTAGTGCAATTTTGATGCATATAGATAAAATGATTATTATAAAATTAATGATTTAGGTAAAATAATTTAAATTCCACCTTTTAGAATTGGTATCAGAGACCCACTAGACGTGGACTGCTGTTATTGGAGAGCATCCCTTTCTGGACCAGCCATCCTTTTTCTGTGACTTCACTCTTGAAATTACTCTAACGACAGCAGTGTGTCAGCCAGAAGGCATTTCGCTATTTGAACACCTTGTCGTGCCCTCTTTGCTCCCCCTGAAATGGTGCTCTGTGCAGTCACTCCACGGCACTTGTCGTTCCAGGGGGAGAGAAGAGGGCACGCCAAGATGTCCAGGTACTCACCTGATTTCAAAGGCTGTAGCTTGCAGAAGTAAACTTGAGCTGCAATCAACAAACCCAAACCTAAGTTTTGGTTCTATGTAGTAACGTTTGCAGGACGAGATTGCTCTGAAACTGCCAATCTTTCTAATCTGTGTGGTGTATCTGTTACACCTCCCAGCCTGGTGAAAAGAACCCTAATATATGCAAGATGGGAGATCAACTACTAACTGCAGTTAATGCCCTTCCCCTTAGCAGAGATTTTGCTTTTCCATCTTTAGCTCCTGGTCATGGTCAGACAGACACCAGGTGTGATGGTAGCACAGCTTTCTCTCTCCATGCCATGTGTTTAGTGCAGGACCACATTTCTTTAGACACTGTTGCAAACAAACAGTTCATGCTTACTTTATATAGGACATAAATATGAATACATAAAATGTTATTGGCTGTATTGCATGCTGTGTGTTCTGGAACACCATGTGTCATCCTACAGTTTAAGGAGCATGTTAAGAGCTTCCAGAGAAAAGCTCAAAAAACTCAATTTGCTAAAAGAGAAAAAGATTTTTTTAATTGATCGCTGGCTGTGCGTACATACCTGTCAATAGGAATGTGAGAATACATACAGCTGTACATTGACATTTGTGCAGGTCAGGTGCAAAGTGAACCAAATCTTTCAACAGGAAAGATATTAAAGAGTGAGAGATGTGTGCCTTTTTACTATTAAGTTTGAGTGATGATCAATAATTCTCTACTCAACGGTTCAGGGATGTTATTTTGTAGCAGGTCGGCACAACACATCCTTTGCAGCTTTCCTGAGTCTTAGAGGCTTAGTCAGGCACCTGTTTATGTAATATAAATAAAATATGATGCAATGCTTCACTAAAGCAGTCAACAGTTCTGGTCCCAAATGTTGGGGCAGCCTGAATCAAGTGGTCAATTGATTTACAGCTCATCTGAGTATCAAAAGGAGGATAAAATAGCCAGTGTACACTGGCTATTTCAATCCATTCATGTACTACATGTCAATGTCCAGCAGAAGTTTTCTGCCTTTGCTTTTCTCTGTAAATCATGTTGTATAAACATACTGTAGTATAAAAATGCTACTTTTAATTATGCTGCTTTTCTCCATTAATTTGATTTGACATAAGTATGTTTATGTACTTCTATATATAATATATAACACATTTATAGCATGAACACTTTAGAATTTCTAAAATTGAGAAGGTGAAAAGAAGGCTTCATTGCAATATAAACAATGGACATAAGCTTCAAATTCCTAAACACAGAAAGAACAGAAATGTGTACATATTGCAAGTCATTAGTTCAAGCCCACCAAACGTTTCCTGAGACAATTACCTTCACTGCTATAAAATTTGCTTTGCACAGTCCTCTGGAGCGTTACTAATTGCTTTTCTTAACCTCCAGAGATTAAAGGATTTTGAAATGAACATATAGACAAGTGGTGACTTTAATTTCAAATCTAAGCTTTATTAAGGCAAGCTCTGTTTTATGAAATAGGGTCATTAAGAGAATGTTTCATGTTGGAAATATCCAATCCTAATCTCCTCATCTTCCTCCAGTCTTGAGAAATTGAACTCTGCCTGTATCTCTTAAAAACACAGTGCCACCTCAACTCATTTCCATCTGGCATCAGCCCTATGTCTCATCTTCAAGAGTACACAGAACCATGTTGGCACTTGTTTCTCAAATCCTTTTCCACTAGGGGGTATGATAGACTGTGACTGTATCTCACAGTAAACCTTCGGTGTGATATTGTAATACTGAAGTACACACACAGGAGGGAGAGGAATAGGCATGCAAAGCTTGGTACATAATTTATGGAGATTCAAATCCTGTCATTCATAAATATAATTATAACCTACGGCTTGAAAGTGATATGGACCTTGCCATATTGATCATGCTCCAGCTCTGTTTATCCAGATCGTTCATTTGTTGACAGGCAAAAATAAGAAGAATGTTGTTAGTCGTAAAACAATTAATGAAAGGAAATACTTCTATTTTACACAAAGAATATTCTTTGTTTCTGTGTGTGTTGCACCCTCCCACCTTCAGATGGGAAATATAAACCCAAGGGGAGGGGATATTATTAAATCAGCAATCAACCTTCAAGTCATTTTGGTATAAACACTGTAATTATTTCATCTCTAGTAAACAGAATAAAAGACAACAGCACATAAGGGTGACAATTTGCAATATGCTTTGAATGTCTTTGTTAAAAAAAAAAACACACACCTATTATAACTGAAGGCAACATTACTGAAATTAAAAAAAAAAAATAGCAGAAGTTGTGACAGCCAACAGAGGAGGTAATTAGTCAGTAAATTCTGAGTAATAAATTTAGCAGGTCATTGCAACAGATATTACATTTTGTGTGGGGAGAAGTCACTGTTTATTAGCTGTGAAACCAGGACTGCTTACCTTTATTCAAAAATCATCCTAACAAAGTATAAGAAAAAAGTCCTTAGTGTGATTACGACTGTAATCACACCAGGTGCCTTCTAAAACTCCCAGTCTTCTCTTACTTAGGTGGGTATAAGTTCATTTATGTCAGGCGACTCGACTACAAATTTGCATAGGTGTAATCGTAGTAGCATACAGCTTGGGGAGGGATAGATGAAAAAATATTGTTTTAATCACGTTTATATAACATTTTTAATCTCAGTCGCAGCAGTTGTGTGTCTCAGATGTAGGTTAGGTTAGCCTGGACATTGTGGTTACGTGTCCGAGTGCTCTCCCCTCCCCGACTGGCTGAGTCCTGATGTAAGCAGCCAGGAGGGATTCCTCTGCCCCCCCATCAGCACCTCCCTCATCTGAGGGAATGGTTTGTTTGCAATTCATCAGGTCATAAACAAACGTGTGCACGTCAGTGAGGCTCTGTACTTAGAGCCATGTAAAGACAATTGCCATTAATATTAGCCAGGCTTCAGAGGGTTTGACAGCCTCCCAGAAAAGCAGTCTCATTTACCCGGCTTAAAATTCCTGGTCAGGAACTGTCAGGGGTGCATTTTATACATCTTGGAACCTTTTTTCAGGCTGGTTGACCTCTTGTTAAAAAGTCTTTAAAAAATATTTTGCAGTCAAATAATTACTGGTTTTGTTGAAATGTTCTCATCCAATACATAATGAACAGTGAGGAATTCCCCAAAGGGCATCTTTTGTTATTGAAATGTTTATTTATTGAGTGCTTTTGCCAGAAGCCCCCCATGAGAAAAATCTCATTTTATGAGCTCCTGAAACAGTCAGTTCCCAAAACATCAAGCAGAAATGCAATTTTGACCAAGTAATCTCAAGGTCTTTTGTTTGCTTTTAAATAAACAGAATGCCAAGGTGCAAAAAGTTGTGACAAGAGCTACTTTATTTTTTGTATTTTGTGAATATGCCTAGAGAAACCATGCTGATGTGGTGCTCAGGTGATTTCTCACGTACGAAAATTCAACTGCTACAGTAGAGGAAAACAATATCCCACAGAGCAAAATATGAGTGGGTGTTTTAAATAATTCTGAGATTAATTCCTTCCCAGAAAAGGATAGCATTAGCACAAAAGCATCCCACTTGCATAAGAAATTTTTTCCCCACCCTGTTTTTTATTTCCCTGGGTGTTGAGGAGAAATGACAGTGTTCGTGGCAGCACATATGTGGGTATAACTTGGATCCTCTCGTGTTCCTGGAATATCCAGGTGGAGTCACTAGAGAATAGTGCCATGGCTGCTGACAGGCTCCTCGGAAATCCCTGTCTCTCACTGCCCAGGCTGGGTCTCTGAAATGACCCAGTTTTAATCAATATGACTTTAACGATGCCAAGAAATGCAGGACTGCGGGGAGTGGGGCAGGGGAGAACTATGGGGAGGAAGTGGGAAGTGGCAAAGAAATAGAAGCACAAAATTCAGGTAAGGGAAGTAGGGCAGGAAACTTTTTCTGTCATTGCTGATAGAGCCAAAGTGTAACTACACTGTGCTTGAAATTTTGTGTTGGTTCCAGGTTCTCACCTATAATGGACTACGCAGTGAAGATTTGAGGAGAATATCTAAAGTTTCCCCCTCCCCCATCATTGTTATGCAACAATTCTATACTGGGGTGTTTTCTACTTAAATTTAAAGCAGATTGCTAATTGTACTGCAAATATCTGAGCACCCAGAGAGAAATCAGCATTTCTCTTAGGTTGGCAACGCAGAAAGGACAGCAGTGCCTGGTATCCTGAAATTCCTAGGTGTCTTTTATGGTTGATTATCCCAGCATTAGTGACAGGATCAGGGAATAGCCTTGATTTTTGTAAAGTAGTTATCTCAAATAAAAAGTACTTTGCAATTGTTGAGAATTATGATCTACAATATTAATATGATGTTGAGAAATGTTTTATAATTACCTAACGTTATTAAAAGTGTTTCTTGGCCATTAGTGACTGGGCATCTGGAGTGTCCTTTAGCAATAAAATGTCTATTTTCTTTTTCTTCCTTTCTCAAAGAGTATTTGGAGCAAAATGATTGATTAGTGGCAGTTCCTGTTAACTCCAGAATAAAATGTGCACAATGCCTGCTTTGCTACTAAAAGATTAAAAGAATATTTCTTATTCTTACTCTGATTCCCTTTGTGACCTCAAAGCAAAGTCTTATGGTTAATAATAGAGGGGTTTTGTGCCTGAAATGGAAAAAATTTAGAGGTATTTCTGTCTAGGATATATGTGATGCAATTAAGCACACTTCATTAAGTGCTCTCCATTTTATGAATGCAGAAGATGAACATGTTACTAAAAAAATAATTTAATACTTCATTTCAAGCCCTGCAACAAAAATATATTTCAATTTATTTCTTTTATGCAGCAATTTTTCAAATTTCATTCTCTCATAAGCCACAGCTATAGAAGGTCAAAATATGTTAATGTACAGGTCCAGCCAATGTACTTCACCTTATAAGTAGGGCTTTTCTTCATAGTATAAATGTAATTCTTTTCACTGATAATATGAATAATAAAAGCTTAGAAACTTGCATAATGCATAATACATACTATGTAAGTAAACTTTTATGAAATAGGGCCTTTTTTTGTTTTTTCTTGAGCACCTACACTCTTCTCCTCTTTCAATTCTTATATTAATATTTCTATAATCTCTTGTTACTCAGAAATTTTTTTCAGAAGTATATTTACTATATGTTTATGCATATATTTTATGTTTTCATACCTAAATATTTTAATGCAGTTTTAAGGATATCAGAATTGAAATGTCTTCATTCATTAGATGTGCATGTGATTTGTATATTTATTGGGGTGGATGGAGAATGAATGCAACATTACTTATATGAATTTATTTTTCTTTACAAGTGCACAATGAAACCCTGAGTACTTTACTCTGCCTGTCTACCTCTGGCTAACCAGTACCTTCCTCTGTAAAGGTCTTACAGATTTTAGTGCTATAAAGGACCAGCAGGTTACACCCAGAAGGGTCCCTGCAGAGTCCAATCACTTCCCCTCATAAGTTATTCAAAGAGCTGATTACCTTTGTTGTTAAATCATAGAATCATAGAATCAGCTGGGTTGGAAAGGACCTCTAAGATCATCAAGTCCAACCCTTGATCCACCTCCACCACCACCACCAGTTACCAGACCATGGCACCAAGTGCCATATCCAGTCTCTTCTGAAATACCTCCAGGGACAGTGAATCCACCACCTCCCTGGGCAGCCCATTCCAATGCCTGATTACCCTCTCTGTAAAGAATTTCTTCCTAACATCCAACCTAAACGTCCCCTGGCAGAGCTTAAGACCATGCCCTCTTGTCTTACTGAGAGCTCCCTGGGAGAAGAGACTGACCCCCACCTGGCTACAACCTCCTCTCAGGGAATTGTAGAGAGTGATGAGGTCTCCCCTGAGCCTTCTCTTCTCCAGGCTAAACAACCCCAGCTCCCTTTGTGGTATCTTTCTGATCAAAACCAGCTCTTGGATCAGATATGTTCAAAATCTTTTCCCCTCATGTGTTCTTGCAGACTATAATCAAGATAAATATTCCATGTTTCTATATTGTCCCTCTGACTTGCAGTTATAACAACAGGACTAAGTTTGTGTTGATCTTAAGCAAATGAAACGTGAAACTACCTGTAACCTTCTTTGGATGATGAAATTCCAGTGATGGTCTATGCTGTACTGGGGTGAATAACGATTTCAGTTCCTCCATTTTGCCACTTTCTTAATAAGAATACTATTTACAGAGTGTTCTGAAGTTTAGTTAATGTTGTTGAAATTCTTTCAGACAGGCACAACATACACACAAGAAACCACAAGAGGTACAAAAATGTATGCAAATGTAGCTAATGAAGCAAAAGGAAGAGGGCTAAATGGTGTCTTAATAGGTTCTCTTTAAAAACCTATTTTGATAAGGAATATCATGCCATGTCTCTTGATTATGAATCTTACTTTTTTTAATAATCTCTTTCAGCGTGCTGGGACCAGCTGTGACCTTCAGAGTGCACCCAAACCTCCAAAACATTTCAACTGCAGATGTTGCCAAAGAAGCAGGTAAGTCCTTGTCCTCCATTCCCAAATTGTGACCACCCACACGTTTGTTTAGCAGTCAGTGGCACTGCAAACAGCACAGGCACGTCCTGTTCTCCCAGAAGACTGGCATTTAAAGAGAGAGACAGTTCAGAGGTGAGTGGCACATGGAAAATTGAAGCTTAACATCTCTGAGTCAATTAAAACTGTTTGAGACTTCCTTGTTTGTCAAGAAGATGAGTTAGAGACTTGTAGTCAAGTTCCAGAATGGCGAAAAACTCATCAGTGTTCTCATGAGCCCATAAAAACAGATTAGTCATCTAGTCTAGCATATAATACCTTCACCTTTCTGATACTTTTGTTTCAGGGAAAAAATGTTATTACATTTTAGCCTTAATTTCTGGATTAAAAAAAAGGTAGAAATATGTCTTTGTTGGTGTGCTGTTTAAACAATTTTAATGGCAAGTTAATCTTGGGAGTAAAGGTTGTATTTCTAGAATTAAGCTGCTTCCTGTTGACTCCTTGTCGGCTTGGCTGTTATGGAGTTTTGAGTGCAAGAAATAATTTCTGCAAAGTAACTGAATTTATAACTGATTTGCTTCCAAATCACTCGGTAGGTTTTAAAAATCAGAAGTAACCAAGTTGCAATATTGCTTAAAAATAGAAACAGAAAAAGTTCATTTAAATAAGTACCAGGAGCCACAAACTGTCCATTAACCTCTACTTTTGCTTCACTGTGGATGAATGAAGTTATAGAAGGAACTGGGGTAGTTCCCATGTCAGAATATTGCTTTTCAGGAAGGGTCTTCTTAACTGGTGATTAGGGAATAGCAAATGGGATATAATTTATCTTAAAAGGGTTTAACATGTTAGAAAGATCTAGATGTGTACTGTCAAAAAATAGGAAATTAAAATAAGGTAAGTATTGAATTGTGTGACTCCTGAATGTGTAATATCTTCCTGGGAAAAATTAATATGGCTTTTCTTTAACAATGCCCTCCCTGTCTTGTAAATTTGTTGAATCTCTCTGAAGGGATCAACAAATACGATGCTGTTGGTAGAGCCTGCCTAGATTGCCGATGGCTTTTGACAAGGTTTTCCCATAAGTTTCTAAGGAAACTGATAGTTTCTTAGAATGTGGAATATGAAACACAAAATGGTGAATCAGTAATTGGCTAAGAGGCAGGAAACAGAGATTAGAAATAAAGCATTAGTTTTCTAAAAGGCTAGATATAGCGAAAAAAGTGGAAGGGTCTCTGCTGGGACTGTGGCATTCAACATGCTTATAAGTGAGTTGGAAAAGAGAGTGAGCAGGATGATGAGAAATCCTGCTAACAGTGCTGAATTATTCACAGTTTTAAAGGTGAAAGCTGATCTTAGAAATGTATAAAACCCTTACCAGACTGAGTGCATGGATTCAAAATGGCAGATGAATTTAATTGTAAATTACTGTTAAAAAAATTTTATATGGAGAAAAAACAGCTTTACGTGCAAAATTGTATGTGTAAACAGTAATATAGTTAGGGTAGTAATAGGTAATTTGATGAAAATGACAGTTCAGTCTCCATTATCAGTTGAAAAAGGAAAGTGTTTTTAAGAATTATTTGGAAAGGAATAGGAAACACAACAATACTGTTTGTTCTTGCATAAATCTGCCCTTTGCCTGTATTTAAATACAACATGTAGTTCTGCTTCTCATACCTCAGAGAGATTGGAAATTCTGGTTGAAATGGAAAGATTCAGAGAAAGGCAGAAGCCGTGATTGTACGTATGGAATATCTTCCATGTAACAAGTGGTGCAGTAAGGCAGGAATCTTTATTTGGGGGGGGAAAAAAAAAAAAAAAGAGAGATGAGTAAGGTATGGGAAAGGTCTGTCAACTCCAGAATGGCACAGTGAATGTGTACAAGACGTGCAACTGCTCTTGCAATGCATGAGAGGTAAAACTGGCAAGAAGGCAGGTTCAAAATAAATCAGAATGCAGTTTATATCTTTGCCATCCACTTTATATCTTTGTGAATAATGAAGCTTACATGTGTTCAAAAATTTACATGCAAGCAAGGTAATGGAAAAGATGTCCACTGAAATTCAGCAAGTCTGTGGAAACCTAGTCAAGTCCAGGAGGTTCCGGATGCACCTTAATCTCTTCCTAACGAGCCACTCTGAAATGTATGGATGTTGTGACTTATTTATTTCAGCAAAAGAAGTAACATTTTTTCTAACCACTGGGATCAAAGTAGTCGTTTTGAACTTTCTTAACTTAAATACTGCTGACAAAGTTAGGAAGGTTCTGCGGACAGAAAAATACCACCCTAGAGAAAGGGAGACAAAGGTGGGGAAGGATCAGGAATGCAAATCCTCTGAGGAGAGGCTGAGGGAGCTGAGGTTGTTCAGGGGAGACTTTATCACTCTCTACAACTGCCTGAAAGGAATGTGTGGCAATGTGTGAGTGGCAACCTCTTCTTCTGGGCAACCACTGACAGGACAAGGGGAAATGGCCTTAGGTTGTGCCAAGGGAGGTTCATGTTGGATATTAGGAAAAATGTCACTGCAAGGCCAATTAAGCATTGGATCAGGTTGCTTAGGGAAGTGGTGGAGTCACCAACCTTGGAAGTGTTCAAAAACGAATAGACGTGGCATTTTGGGATATTGTTTAGTGGGCATGGTGATATTTGGTTGAAGGTTGGACTTAATGATCTTGGAGGTCTTTTCCAATGAATATGGTTCTATGATTCTATGAATTTCTACAGATTCAACAATAAATAATATTTTATATTTTAATTTTATATACTCTATATATTCATATCCCAGGCATTTTCTAACTTCTATTTACTTAGTAGGTTAGAATTTTCAGGTTTTGATGGCTGCAGGAAGAGGTTTGTAGGAATCTGACATCAACTCCTCTTGGTATGTCAACATGGCCATAGTATTGATATAACTAAACTTTGTATCACATTTTACAAAAAAAGTTTAAGCAAACTTCTTACTTTGAGATCTATTTGTGCAGATTTTATGTATGTGCAAGTCTCACTGATAGCCACAGGAACAGCTTCTGAGCAGCAGTTTGATCTTATTGTTCATGTAGCATATGTTTTTGTAACCAAAATGGATAAACTTTTCTATTTTCCTTACACTATTTAGGTTTAAATATAGGGAACTATATATAAAGTTTTACATCCTCCTCTGTGGAATTTGACAAATGTGCAGGTTAGAGAAGACATGGGACTCTTTAGCAACTATGCAAATGGATGAATTACTTAGAATATCTGTTAAACAATAGAGATATGGAAGTATGATAACAAAAATAGTTTCCTATGTTTTCTTGAAGTTTGAGGTTCATTTTTGTTAGTGTACCCAAGGCCTAGCTTGAGGCAAAATAAACTCTCTAAAATCCTTTAGCCATATCCTTGCTGATAAAACTTTTTTTCCAGTAATCCACAGTTCCAATTCTGTGTAAATGTTTTGATTACTTTTTCTTTTTTCCAGTTTCTAGGGCTACATAATTATATGGGGAAGCTGACAACAGAGTAATTTCAAATTGTGAATAGCTTGCTTTCTCACATTAACAATACCTTTATTTGCTGTTTGACAACAGAGCAGGACAGCCAACATTTTGCCAGCTTCACACACTTTGACGTTCAAAAAATAGAACACATCTTGCATCAAGTAGCTGTCCTCTGGCCTATTTCTCTTTAATAAGTCAGGTTCAATGGTGCAGTGTAATTTCATCTCAGTGTTTTGAAGAAACAAACTTTCTCAAGACACAGATGACCTGCTCTAGAAGTAATTACACTTGGCACATGAAATCATTTAGACAAACAAATGTTTCAGTTTAAGAGTCAAGAGAAATATAGCAGAGAACAATTATCAGTAAGACAACTCTATATAAAATTGTAATATATTTGGTGTAGAAATAAGCAATGAAGTTGCTTTATAGGTACTCCAGAATCCCACCATTTATGCAAATATATGTCTGGTAACAGTGATAATTGGAAAAGCAGAAACTTCTAAAGTTTCCAAGCAAAGAGCTTTGGCATCGGATTCCTGTAATGATCACATAATATATCACACACATGAAGATGTTAGGGAATTAACAGGTCTTGTGTGCAGGTTTTTGTGTCTAAGACATCTTATGATATACACCAGTACGGAAAGTCAGAAATTTTGATTTAAGATTTTTTATCCATATGGATATATATGTGTGTGTGTGTGTCCTATGTACATATCTATCTATCTATCTATCTATATGAACATTAAGAAAAGTTTTCAATTTTTTTTATATTCCCCTAACTTTTAACCAAGCTGTTGGTTTGGTTTGGTTTTGAGGTTTGTTTTTTGTTTCTTGGGTCTTTTTTTTATTATTATTTTTCTGTTGCCTGCTGGTAAAACGCCCATTTTCACACCATGCATAGTCTTATAGGGACTATTACCCTGATTTAGAGAGAAGAGTGTTGAATCATGGAACCTTCTTCTGTAAAAGTAATTTCTCTGTCCACTGTTTAATTCTGAAAAAAACCCACATTACTAAATTAGTTCTACTGAAACACACAAATGCAAAAATACCATATTGTTATTCAAATTTTACTGTGTATCAAAATAATTTGAATAAAGATACTGCCTCAGTTATTGGAATGGATTAAAAAAAAACACATATAGAACTCTCCAGCAGTTTTAAATTACTGCAAATGATTAAATTTGTGAATTTACAGATTTTGAGATTTAACATCTACAAGTTTTGGTTATGTCCCAGCTGAGGTGAAATATCCATGGCAGCAAGTACGTAACAGAACTTTTTGTCATTGACGCCGAATATTTTTGCTAAAATTGGCAGCTCTAAATAGACAACACATCATCCTTAGCTTTCAGCATTAACCAGTCCTTTTGGGATGAAAAGAGCACTCCAAAACCCTTAGAGATAACTTACCCTGTGTAGTGATTTAAGCTGATGGTGTCTTATTGGTTTGGAGTGGTCCAAGATGCCATAGTCTTGATCTTAATTAGGATGACTAAATGGTCTATCCAGTCATGACCCTCGATTCAGCTGGTGTAGAAGGTATTTATGTCTAATTCTGCCTCCAATATATTTCTTTTGCTTGGCAGGTCTGAGCTGTATTTATATGAGTCAAAACTTACTCTTCTAAATATCTAGGAGTAAGTACATAAATAAGGGGTTTAATTGCAAGGGCTCTTAGTTCCCATCACACTCTACAAACTTTTAATGACCTTGGATAGTTAGCTTGAATCAGAATTTTCTGATGGCCATGACATTTAACTTCAAAGCCATGTCAGACAGTGAAACAATCCATCTGCTTTAAAAAAAAACATCCCAGGTCCTTCTTAAACTTGAAAATACTGATGAGGAACCTGCCTTACAGAGTCACTGCAGAAATCTCTTAATTGTTCCCATTTCTTGAGCACATTAGGCAAAATCCCATTTTTGACACACATCCAAGCTGGGTCCTGTTAAAAAGGGCTGAGGCTCTGACATGAGCATATTTTGATTTTCTTCTAATTTCTGTGCTAAAAATATGCATTATAAATATATTTCAAAGGACTCAACCATGAAGGTACAAATGATAGATTAAAGCCATAATGCATTTTGTAGCTGTTTGCAGAAATTATTTTATGAGCCTTAGTATAATTCAAATATGCTTTTCAACTTTTAATGAATAAGATTTAAGTCTAAAATAGTGCAAATTATTTATATGACTGTTCTCCTTTATTGATTCTAGTCATGTAATGCAGGCCTCATTGGTCAGAGGGGGTTATCTTTCCAGTAAGCTGCATAATAGAAGTATAATAAAAACATTTATGGAATACCTCTGTAAATTTTGCACACCTCTTAATTTCATGGTCTAAAATTTGACAAAACAAGGCACAAAGAGAAGATTATTTACTCGACATCAGAGAGTCAACAGATGAGAATCTGGTTCGCTACTTAAATTCACTGTTAATTTCTAGGAACGCTGCAGAGCTGTACCCTGACCATAACAGCATTCTTGACAAAAACATTATAACTCAGTATTATTGTCCTTTATGTGCAAGAAAAGTTTTCTAGGAGGTTCTCAGGAGAACAAGAGAGAGAGAATTGTTCTTCAGATTTATCTTCATATAACATAATTTTGGATCTCCCTATAATAAAGCTACACATAATATCTGTAAAGAATGTATAAATGTGGAGAAAGGAGACTGATAGAAGGGACCACAGTACAATGAGGAATGAATCATCAACTGCAAGAGTAAGACTATACAAAGTTTTATTTGGTTATACATGTATTGAGTTAAAAGCATAGACAGAAAGAACTGATATTTTCAGTGTCTGAAAAACGTCATGGTTTCACAGAGGAATTTGAGCAAAACCTGGGAAATATCATTTAATGCAGTAAATTCAGAATGCTCTGATTTTCCCTCTCTGATTCAGCTTGTGATTAAACACTGTCTGGCTTTTGATCCTTTTTAGACCAGTGTTGGTTAATTGCTAAAAGTTCTTTGCATTATATATTTCAGTCAAATAAATGTAACCTTGGAATTTGTTATTCTTTGTACTGCTTGTCTTGCTGACATAATGAAATTTGACAATGCTTGTTTGTGTTGATTTGGTAATAGCAACACCCACCTTCTTTTTCATGTTGACCAGCATTGCAGGAGATATGAATTCTGTATCAGGAAACATCAATTTCTGGATAAAAAGTTTTCTTCTCTAAAAAGCTTTTTCTAAATCATTATAATGAGCCTTTGTTGCCTTGTTGACTTTTGACACAGCTTTGCAAGTCTTGTGAGAAGTCTCAGCAAGATGAACTCTCTTGCTTCAGTCACGCAACAAGTCCATGTTGGCAAATTGTCTTGGTTTCCTTTTTTTTTGGTCCCACAACTGCAAGCAATGCTGGTTGTTTTGAAAGTATTCATTGACCAGTCATTGTCAGATCATAATTCATCTGTGATGAAGTGAACAAGATTAAAGTCTTCAGCTTCATTCTTTCCCTCTACCTCAATTTTTGTAGACCATGCAATTAGATGTTTGCTTTCTGAGATGTAACAAAGAATGTGTCTATGAATAATCCGAAGTTCATCTTGAGGAGAACTGACAGCTTCTGTGTCAGAAACTTTGAGCAGTGTAGCCAGGAGGCTGTGAGGCTCATCTGATTTCACTTGCCATTGCCCTGGTTTAAGTAGGATTACAATTCTTTGGTCTATAATATGAAACATAAAGGTTTGACGGCTCTTTTTTTGTTGCTACCTCTCCTAAGTCTTTTGGTGCCAATTCTGATTTCTTCTGCTCAAGCCTCCTTAGTTCACATTGTCCTTTTTCACCTCTTGACCCCTCTGTAGTGGATCAATTTCCTTTCACCTATTGTATCATCAAATCTGAATTATTTTTCTCAAATACTTCTGTTGCTGAATAAAAGATGTCATTATATTTTTGAAGATTATTCAGAACCTGAACTATCTCTGCAGTACCAAATGTCTGATACAATGACTAATGAGTTTTCAAGATGGCATTTCTTTCCCACCTTGTTCTTCTGTTGAAAAGTAGAACAAGTGACGGTTACTACCTTTCAGTAAATGTGCCTTCATCTAAAGGATATCAAGAATCTTTGGTTATGACTCTTCTCCAATGACTTCCTTCAAATTATCATTCATTGCTATGATTATTAAGGATGGATTTTTTTAACATACACCCTCTCCTCTAAAACTAACTGTGAGGTATCTAATTTTAGAAAGAAATATTGTTTGTTTAAAACCATATTCCATTTTAACAAAAAACTTCAGAACTTCCTTTCATTTCAATTTATGAAGTGATGTGACCTGTTCCAGAATATACCTCTATATTCAGCTGCTTAACTACTGGGAATTGTAAAGATAGTTAATAATATTATAGAATTGGGGACGAAAACAAGAGCTAAGTAGTATTATGTAGTTTATGTTCTTTAATTTATGTCATTGTATTCTGATGCTTCTTACTAGCACCCATTCATAAAAAACATCAGACTGGTATTAAACAAAAATAAAGAGAAACACACCATTGGTGTAGTATAGATATTAGAATATTTTGAAATACAATAATTGATGCCTGATGCAAACAGTTATGCCAAAGGTTCAATGGAAATACCAGAATTGAAGCTTAGATTGAAACTCATGTATTTCTGTTAAGTGTTTTTTCTGAAATCTATAAGCAGGACTATGGAGATTGATAAAAATAAATTCTCTATTAAAGTAATTTAAGTCATGGTTTTAGATCTTAATAGATATTTTAAAGTTGATTTTTTTGAAGAGCACTCTGGTAATATAACTAAATGGATTTTAATAGAGTAGAATTCATCTAAACCAATTGCAGCTTCTAAAGGTTAGATATTATTCAAAATTAGTTGTCTAGATTTCCTCTACTTCAAAGAAAAAAGATAGATTGTATGTATGAACTGGCACTTATCATAGATGGCTAAAGGTTTGGGAGAGAAATCATCATAAATATCCACAGAATCACATAGACATTGCTGATGTCTGTATCAGACTATAGCACTGCCATACACTGTGCTTTACACTGTGTGTAAATCCAGGGAGATGAGTTGGAGTCAGGAGTGTAGAATTTGGTACATTGGAAAGCTTTCAGGATTTTCCAGTAGCTGCTGCTTGGTAATATGTTCAAAAATGTTTTTAGGGTTGGACTCAATGATCCTTAAGGGGCCCTTCTAACTCAGCATGTTCTGTGATTCTGTGATTCCATTATTCTATTGACAGATCTTTTAAAATCTTTTGGTGCAAATCCTGATTTCTTCTATTTAAGTGTCCTTCATTCACATTTTCCTTTGCTAACATATTCAAAGCCCTTTCAAATTATTAATTAATTTAATATTGAGTAAAAATGCAAATATTTCGATTTTGGTAATTACCGTGTGTAATACTATTAAACAACCAAATTCCTGCTGTGAGATTGTTCTCATCTACAGCTGGTAATGCAGGATGAAGTTGCCATGTAGTTGAAGTGCAAAGTGGTTTTCTTTCAAGTCAAAGAAATCTCCCAATACGTTTTTGACTATGGAAGTAAAAACTCTTTTTCCATAATAAATTTGCTATGTATTTCCTTACACAGATGTTTCAAACTGACCTGTACTTTTTATGTGCAAGATGGTTTTCAGCTGGTGTAAATCAGCAAATATCTCCACTGAAGTCCATGGCACTGAGAATGTGTGACTGAAACAAATCACTATTATTTTTTGCATAGCAGCAGTGCGTGTGTGGATCCCACTGTGGACGTGGTATCAAAAAGTCCCTGTTCTAAAATATTTGAGAACTAATTTTCTTTCTAGTTTAAAGCAAAGTAAGTGGAAATCCCCAAACTCAAGACAACTGCCTAATGTCGTATTTCACTATATTATTAAGCAAAATTGCTTCTGTTTAGCACTTTTATGATAAACAACACATCTTCCAGGAAAATTGAAAAATATATATGCAATATGGCATATACAACAATGCTACTTACAATTCCAGACATCTTTAAATGTTATATTCCTTTAATAAATTTTTATACATTTTTGTGCAGTACTTTCAAGAGACTGTCTCTGTTTACAGCAGATCCTAAGCATATAAAAACAAATTATTTAGGAATGTTGTAGTTAGAAGAAATCTGGTAAGGCAAGTGCATAAATGGCAGCTTTTATGTAAGTAATAGGTTGGCTGGTCTAATATTTTTTGGTGATTATGCAACTTTCTCGGTAAGCATAAACAAAGAAATTAAAGAAACCCTAATTGAGGTCAGATAGCATTGTAACCTGACCTTTACATAGAAAGAACAGTCAGTACATTTTTTTCCACCTATTAGACAGATTGATTGCAATTTTTCAAAATGTGGAACAAGAAGATTAACCTAATGATTTTAGTGTGCATGCAAATAAACTCTAGGCACCGTGTGAAACAGGGATAATGTGGAACAGATAATATTTTATTTCAGTTGGTACAAACAGGAAAATATTATTTATCTGATGTAACTAAATATCCTATTTTTAGCATATGAAATTGGATGATTAGCAATCTTGTGATTTTAGCTGATAGCTTTCATATCAGCCAAATAATAAATATTGTGAGCTAGAGCCTGCTACTTCAGGGCTCTATGAAAAACAGGTGTTATTTAAAGCAAAAGAAAAAAGGAAAAAAAAAAACAAACACAAAATCAATACACTCGGAGTCAACTTAGAATCAGGCTGTCATCCCTTTTAGCTGGAGAAAAGTAATAACATGAAAAGGCCTTTCTCCAGAAGCGTGGTGTTTTGGTAACAGTGTGTAAGCACAGCTGACCTGAACGCGGCAGCAATTTGTTCTCTTGGTAGAACACGATTTACAGGTTGACATCTTGGGAGAGAGGCACAAATGTGACCTGGGATGAAAGGCCAGCTGGAGGTTTTCCGGCTGAAAAAGGCTTAGTTAGGAGGTCCAGGGGATTGGTGCATCATCCGTCTTGAAAACAGCCACTTGCATGACCTTCCAGTGCTGATAGCTCATGGAGGAATGTATCTGAGAGGGAAAGTAATGAGCTCTTTACAGTGGGACAAGGAATTATTTGAGAGCTCTGGGAGAGTTTTTGAAGATAAGAGAAGTTTGTTGGCAGTGCTCACAAGGGCACCCTTGTCAGCAGTATTCAGACCTGTATGTTAACATCGCCTTCATTCTGAGCAGTCTTTCTCCTAAGGATTGAAGGCCACTTCAGCAGCTGCTGCTGCTACCTGATACCCTGCAATTGTTAGGGAATGTTGTGACTACATCGCAAGATATTTGAGTTTCAGGAATTGTTTGTTTTCTCAACTATCTATGGTCAAAGAAGGGTTTTTTTCCCCTGAGTTTTCCTGAACTCCACATATCCATTCTAACATGTAATATAAGATAGAGTCAGACTTAGAGATGTTTCATCTAGTTCTTATTTGAAGATGATGTTTTGCATTGTTTGATAAAAATTGTTTGCAGGATTTAGAGATTAATGACCACTGTAATAATCTGAAAATACTTAATCTTTCTAGCATTATCTAGTCTTCAGGAAAATATGTTAACTCCCTTTGTTATGTTTAAAAATTATTTTCTATAAATGTGAACCTTCAGATTAACAGAAGATGTGTGGCTGAAGTCAAAAGACATTCTAGATTTAATCTAGCCATAGAATTTCAAGTAGTGCCTGTAAATTCTCTGTGCCTCTCTTTTCTTAATTGTAAATCTGAAATATGAACTGGAAAAGACTTTTTATGAAAAAAAATTAAGCTCTAACATAACAATTTTTAAGTTAATTCAGTGAATAGACAGTACAGTCATCTATAGGATAATTATGATCATTTGTTCCTGCTTCTGCTGCTTTTTAATAGTTTTTTTTCTTGGTTTTATCAGTGCAACAAAATCAGGGTGACAGCAATCATAAAATCGTTTTAGTTGAAAGATCCATCTAGCAGGTTATTTAGCCTGTACCCCAAAATTGTGATGGGATTGGCTGGCAGGAGATCATATATAGCTAATATTTGATAGTCTGTTAAAAAAAAAAAAAAAAAAAGGAAAGAAAAAAAGAAAGAAAAAAAGAAAGAAAGAAAGAAAGAAAAAGACAGATGAAAAGAAAAATGTATATGCCAAAATCCAGAGGGAGCCTCTTGGCAAAGTTTTATAGACATTTTAGATCAGTAACAAGAAAAGGTAGGTAGCTACACCCCATTACTCCTTCCTAAACAGCCAGGTAATTACTTTTGGCATTTTGACAAGTGTTTACTGGAGTGAAGGTCAAAGCTGTCAGCAGAGAAGATCTATGCTAATCTGCTCAGCTGGAGAAGACTCAGGTAGCTAATGTTTTGTAATTAGAAGTTGTGGAAACCAGTTTTCACTGTAGTTTTGTTCTAAACACAAGTGAACTAATAATACAGAGAAATTTCATTTATCATAGTTTACAAAATTACCTAAATGGGTGCTTAGGAGTGAACATCCAATGTGAAATTGGAGAAATATGGGAAAACTGATACTGAGGTACAAATTAAATATATATGTATATCTATATATATGTGTATATGTGTTAAATATATACATATATGTAATGTATATATAATACACACAGTATATGTGTGTATTGTGTAAGTATTTGGCTGTACATATACACAGGGATAGATAATGCTAATACTTTTCACTTTCGTTGAAAACATATTAATCATGAAAAGAAAGTAAATGAAAAAAATTACAAAATATACTAACTGTATTTGATAAGGCTTCAAAATTTTACTGGAAATTTCACATCAAAAACTCAATGCATGCAAAATACTCCCATTTTTCTTGTGGGAGTTATCAGTATCACTTCATCCAGCACTACTCTATGGATGGATTTCTATAATGGATTTTAAACTGCTAAAGTACTTTAACAAGAAAACAAGAAACAAAAGCCCCCAAACAAATAAGTGTATTAAAACAATTATAAAAACAATGACAGTCTTTATAAAATGTGTCATTTCTTTTATAATGCTGACTGCTTTTTCGTGGTGTTGTATTCATGTTTTTATCAGGCTAAACTAAAAATTATTCTTCTCCCTTATCGTGCTGTTGATTGTGCTACAGAAAATGTGTGCTGGTGTATATATATATAGAAGACAGAAAGAGATAAACAGGGAATTTTTCAAAGGAGCTCAAGGTGTGAGCTCTGTGCTCCGAAGCCCCAGATAGCACCTCAAGTCTGCAGTGATTTCACACATAATTAAGTGTTCATTCCCTCTGACTTTTTTTTCTTGAACTGAAATACCTAATATGGTGACCATGAAATTCTTACTGTGCATGCAGAAAGAATGCAGATCTTCAAATAGGAATGGTTTGGGGCTGACTGGTAGGTACTGTGGTGGCCCAATCCTAGAGCTAAACCTAATAAGATAAAGTTTCAGTGTTTCAGGGGTTGCAGTTGGAGCTGGACTAGGACCTCGTAGTGGTAGTGGTTAAAAAGTCTAAAAAGCAGTAGGTTTATCTGAAACATAGACTTTAATTGAGAAAAAAGATGGTTTTCTTCTGGACTTCATGATTGAGCTTTTTATAGGAGATGTTTAAGACTTTTTCAATTGTTATACCTTTGCAGGGAACCCAGAACACAACAGATTTTGGAAAAAGACCAAAAGACCAGAAAGTGCTTGCTTTTTTTTCCTTCACATCCACGTTTCTCTGAATGGATTTTTTGTATTATATTGTGTTTTCTGACATTTCTTTCCTTGGCATTCTTCCTCTTCTAGGGAATCACCATGTATTCATTCTCTTCATTCATTTAACAACTCGAGGGTATATTCTCCACCCATGGGCAGCAATATAGCTGTGAAACTCACATTAACATTAATGGGAAATGTGCAGCTAAAATCAGCCACACTGGGTGTAGTTACTACCCTTGGCTGTAAAATGGATTTGCACGTTCAAACAGGAATTATTTCCACTTAAGAACTGGGAAGTCAGGCAGGGTTTTACATTATTTTATATTAAATTAAGAGTATTTTAACATTAATTTTTTAATGTGTTTCAAATTGAGAAATCCACCTGCTGTAGAAACTGTTATTTCATGTAGCAACGTATTGTTTTCAAAGTTAGGTGGCATTTAAGCATTCTCTTGGCAGCTCCCAGTACTCTGCTTTCTATTAGCTTTAGAAAAATATGCTAATGATTATTATTTTTTGGTAAGTTGTTATCTTTTTAACTTAACAGTGAAGAATCAGCTGCCCCTCTCAGGTTTTCTGATTTAAACGGATGGATACAAATGTTTGCCACGGTTTTCTCAGTCCTCCTGCAATTCTGCTTTTCTGTTCTGGTCCCTTTTCCTCTCATATTCTATCCATGGTTTTTTTTTTCCTATTGGCAGCAGAGTTCTCATAGAATAACTAAATATCTGAGATCAGCAGTGACAAAAAAGAACTGAAAGCTCAGAGACGTGGGAAGCCTAGAATATCAGGTACAGGTAACTGTTTCCAGAAGTGACATTATGGACAAGAAGCCTGATTCTCTTCTCTGGTTATTAAAGTGGTGATGAGGCAGAGTTTTCATATTTATCACTCTTTTTTTCCTATGTTTTGCATCTGTTTCTCTGATACTCTTTACCAGTGTGAATAAGTACCTGCATCTCTCACATAATATTTGTTTCTTGCTGTGTTGCTTGTAGATAAAGAGCATCAGAGAGTTTAAGAACTCTAATTTGGTATCTTCTGTTAAACTGTTAAACTGATATTCATGATATACTGATATCTGTTACACTGCAAGCAATCATAAATGTTGGCATATATTTATGTGTCGAGGCGTACGTACCAAAATGGATTATAACTTGCCCTCAAGAGTTTTAAACAAACTCAGTGGAATATTGCCATACAGTTAAATAAATCTTGGCTATAGACAGAAGGCAATAAGTATCTAAGACTTCTCATTCCAAAAGATGCTGCATCTCAGATTTCTTCACTGAGAAAAAGTGTAAATGGAAGCTCTCAAGACAGAGTGGTTAATAATGCAGCAGGCAGTCCACAGCATGTTTCTATTCTCACGTGTGTACTTTCAAGTTCTGGTACCCCCTAGGAATAAGTTCAATTTGGCTTTCAGTGTGTAATGCCATCTAGTAATGGCTGTTGGCTTTTCACAGGATGTGCTGGTACTGCTGGTGAGCATCCTTCGTGCTTCCTCTTCTGTATAAACACAAGCAATTCACACACGTCCATTAAACCACTGTCAGTGGTTGGTATCAGAAGAGGTAAAACTGAGTTTGGGATAGATCCCTGCAAGAATGTGAAAGCTATTGCTGGTCAAGTCCTACCCTCCTCCAGGCAATTATGTGGGAGAGATTGTCTGTGTTGATACTTGCACATGCTAAAGTTAGGTAGTACATTTATACCTTTTGTATTTAAAGATACTCTGCATTCTTTTGACACCTTTATCACATTAAAGAGGTAATTCCCAGAAATCAATGTATTAAAAAAAAGTGAAACCATTTGTATTTGATTTCCATACTCTCCCTTTTGAGAGCTGCTGGAGATACAATACATGGCTAAAGGAACCAGATAAGGCCATTCATACAGAAACCAACCCTTTTTTACAGATTTTAAGTGTACTGTGGCTTTCTCTCTATAGTGCTTGAATTAATTTTTTCATGTCTGAAACTTCAGTCATAAGAAAACACAAGGAATTCTATTACATTTCCATTTTTCACCATTTTGTTCAGAATCTGTTGCACGTGATAGAAATGCACCTTCAATGCATCTTCTATTCACGGACATCTTAAAAGAGGTCTTGACCACATTCCTGAACTCACAGATGGGTTCTGCCCTTGTGCCACAGGAGGTAGGAGTCACACGTCTCTGGCAGTGTGACAGAGAGCCTGAGCTGCTAAAGTGACTTTTTCAGAATCGCTTTTTAGAGGTTGCTGTTTATCATGCTAAATCAAAAATGTCCATTAATTATGGCGAAATAGTTATTCTTAATTCTGAAAGATGTCCAAATTCTGAACGTATTTTCGTACAGAACCTCTAACAGTAAAACGGCAGCACACAGAGGTTGATCACGTGTGCTCAAAGTACCTTGCATGGTTTATTTTCAAACACGTTTAAACTTTTAAAAAAGCTATCTATCTGTGGAGCCAACAATTCTCTTTTTTCTAGGAAAATTTCTGGAAAGATCGTGAGAACAAAAATTCCTTCAATATTTTAGATTTCTGATGGATCCTGAGTGAGGATTACCAAATTTAGACATGACATTTATTTTGATTGTTAGCTACATTATTCCAACAGGATTTTTTACGAAGAAATGAAAGAGTTCCTCTACACTTTATATGCCATAAACCAGTCAAACTTTTCATAAGTGTGCTTGGCTAGTTTGTCTTTTATCCTAACCCTGGCATATTTCTTTTGAAATCATTACAAGTAAAAACATTACATTCTAATTTCCTTTTTTATTAATATTATTATTTTAGTTTATGAATGTTCTTTGCTGCCTTCCAAAATCTGCTCAATTTTTAATTTTTTAGGACATAATTTCACACATTATAATAGAATATATTTCTTTTTATCTGTAATTAAATCCATAACTTGTTATTCTCAGAAGGTTATTATGAATTGTGGCTTGACTGTTACAAAAAATAATGACTTAAAGAGGCTCCTAATATCAATTTAGTGTAAGGATTTAATTTATTATTCATTAATTTTGTATTATTGTAATAGCAGTAATCATTATGAAGTCACTGGATAGGTATGAGAATGTCAGGCACACTATATTTCCATAGGAATTCAGTTCATTAGTCATCTTTAGCAAAACATAAAATACTATTCATGGATTATTGCTGTCACTTCTTTCTCTTTATAATTCTATGCCAGTTATTTTACATGAATATCTTCATATGTATAAGCTGTATTGCAATTTAAAAGTTTCAATACATGCATAAACTCCCTTCTCTGTCCTTATGGCCACCTAAATTTTGCTGTTTTGAATTATAATAGCTTCACTCAACTTATAACAGTAATTTCACATTTTATTTTAAAGAAAACACTTTCAAATATTGTCAGTTTACACTGGCAGAGTGTGTTGATTTTTTCATTCATCCAGTTCTGCTTTTTTAAAAAAAAGCTTTCAGTTTAGCAATGCAGAATTCTAATTTTTATTTCAAGCCAATTCTTAGGTTCATCAGAACATATGTAATTTCCTATTTTAAAAAGAGAATTAATATTTTATCTTCATTACTATTACAGATTTTAAACTGTTCAGAATAGAGTTGCAATTTATTTTTTTTTCCATAAATACCTCAGGTGCTGTCCCATAGTTCTTAGACAGCATTCTTTAACTGGTAAATGATTCTGCTCATGTTAAAAATGAGTTGACTGAATGCCTTAGAAAAAAACCAAGTTGTGTTTAGCATCGTGCCAGCTAATTACAGTGGCTGCCTTGCAGCTCAGTGTTGAATTGGAGTTGTCCTTCTGAGCACGGACCCAATCAGTCATGGTCAGTATTGTGTCAGCTAACTCAATTCTTTGTAATCAAATTTAAATGTAGGAGTGGATTTCATCTGCTCTAACTCAGATGTCTGTCTCTTTAGGTACTTTAAGTATGAGCTGGTCAACCTTGGCTCCCGTTACAATCAGTGGAATGTAATAGGTGCTTCCAGAGGGTAATACATCTCATCCCAGGAGAGGTGTCTGTCTCATCTGTATCTCCTATATCTCATCTATCTCATACATGTCTATCACACTTATGATTGGTGTCTAAGATAGGTCAAGTATATATCATCCCTGTGAGGATCCTGTTATTCCCCATTAACTGCAACAGGAGTCCTGCTTAAATTTCAGACTAAACAAGAATGAAAGCAAATCCCTTAAATCTCTTTCAAGCACCTTCAGACCACATTTCAGAATTAATATGGGCATAGAAATCTGTTCTGAGGGAGGGGCAGCATTTTTGGAGCAAGGTATTTCTGCCTTCCCTTGTGCAAAGAACATGGGTTGTACCTCACTGAAACCAGCATGGTCTAGTAGCAGGTTGGGCACTGCCTGAGCAATACTTTGGCTGCCAGAAGCTCTTTCAGAGAAGTGGTAGTTTCTCATGGCCATCAGTCCGCTCTGCCCACCCCATACTGATAGCTTAGGTGCTTGGGTCATCTCAAAGGGCATGTGCTGCTGTGTTTAGTCAACAGAATACGTAAGTGGGGGAAAGGGGGAAAGCATAATATTCTGTTGTCTGTGGCTTTTTAAAGTCATTTTGTAATGGCTTATTCTACCTCAGTGCACATCTAGCTTCTGCTAAGAGCAAAATCCAGTCACTTGAAAAAAATTAAGTGGTACACTTAATAACCCTCTTCCTTTCAAATTCTAAGCAAAACCCAAACAAAATCTGAGCTATCCTTACAGAAATTATTTTTGCAGTTTCAGTGCTTCTGTAACAGCCATTGGCTTTGACTCCTCTCCAAATAGACTGCCATTTTTTGGCACATGGCAGAATGTGATTGAAATAAACTCACCACTTTGCACATCAATGCATGGGAACAGCAGGTCTTTTGAAGATGTTTTCTAGTAGGTTCCAATTGATATTTCAGTCAGTTTCTTTCTAGCTTGATTCTAATATAAACTGTCATTTATTTGTACCTTTCTCCCCCAACCTGTTTACCTTCCACCTCTGCAGAAGTGCTTTCCATTATTGTGGCCTGAAGCATCTCTGAGTGTTCTTCTAGAAGCAACTGGTGTTATCAAATTATCTAATATAAATAAATAACTGTTTCCTACCCAAACTGTACATGTATAAGCAAATCTGTCTAAATTTCTGACAAGAACAGGAAAACACAACAGTGAAACTTGACATCCAAAATGCATACATTGTAAAACTCCCAACTTGCTCCTGATTGTTGGCAAATGTTCTTGTGATTTTCAAATATAATAATCCTTATTTTGTCCTTTCCCGACAGTATTTATAGCAATAAAGGCAAGGAGATCCTTTCAGGGATTAACTAGACTGTAACTTGAGTCTCTGTTCATAATCACACTGTAGCCTTCCCATCATATTTATTTGTCCTTTTAGGGAGGCTTTGGTTTGTCTCATCCCTTTTCTGGATATTGAAGAAAATTTGGGCACAAGGAAAACTGTTCTTACTTCATTACAAACCTGCTGGAGGAATGTGTTTAGGTCAACCTCTGTTAGGGAGACCTTCTGGATCCACAGCTGGCACTTGGTTAAAAAACACCAAAACACAGCAACATTAAATTTAGAGGGAGGGGGAAAGAGATGTTCTACTTGGAAGACAATAATTATTTCTCACACATAATTCTATCAGCTGTTAAACTTAGACCATTAGCCTCATCAAGTATGCAATGTGTTTTCCTTTTTATTTGTGCCACTTCCTCAGTGAGTATCTACAATGTTATTAAACATTTTTTTCATTATTTTAAGAATAATTTTAATTTTAGTTGTGTTGTGAATAAAAATTTTAAGTAATCCCATTTTGAACATATCTTAGTTAGCAGCTTTAAATGCCATTGCCTTTAAAAAAATAAGGAAAAAGCCATATGCTACTAAATCACAGATGTGATTTTTGTCACTTTTACTCAACGTGATTTTCAATTTTTCAGTATTTTCTTATAATTTTTTTCAGCTTTAATAGAAACAATATTAGGTGCATTGTTGGTTGCAATGTGACTGAATCATTTCCCTATTATAGGCAAATGGAGTCTGAAAGTCCCCAGCTGAAAAATTTATACATTCTATGAAAAGTACACAGTATGACTTTTGTGGCACTGATAGTTAAAAGAAACAAATTACACAGATTTATTAATAAGTGAAAGATGTTTTTCTCTAGTTTTTTTTTTTTTTAATTTCTATTTTACATACAGTAAGCTCAATCTCGATTGTGGATATTTTTGACATATTTTTTTTAGCCACATGATATGCAATTGCACGCTACTGTGAAAAAACACAACAAACCTCTAGACAATTGTCTATATATGGGTATTCTTTTAGTCTGTGTAGATTTAAGTATATTTACTGATATATTCCACCATTTTTACAATACCTGATACCAACTTTCCCTCAAACACACCTTGAATGGGACAAGTGCCTTTATTTTCTCAGAATCTTTCACGTAATCATATGTGCTGTAGTTTATAGTGCATGGGAATGGTCTCTGAAGCACTGCTTGACTAAACATTAGATGAAGGAAGTCTTTAAATGTAACAAATTTTTGGTTTTTTATTCTGAATAACTACTTGTACTCAGAGCAACTGCCAACCAAAACACTAATGATGTAAGAATGTTCTCCTGTTTTTAGGCTTGCCTTTTCATTCCACGGGCTTGATCCTGAAGTATCTTATGGGATGTTTCATGCACTACTTGGCTTAGAAAGATACATGCTGAGATGTGGGTGGAAATATATACATAAATAAATATGTAAATATTTAAAATAAATACGTGAAGATATATTTATTACATAGTTATATTCTGTAAGTAAGTATTAATAAACATGTAAGTATACACATCAATGCCTATATCTGACCTACATGTGTAAGCATTTACTGCAGTGAGGGTGGGATTCATTTGCCTGAGGGAGACACCTGGGGCTGCTGGAGGAGCTCTGGCTACCTGAAACACTTGCCTGGGACTTCACTTACGGTGGGTCCACATGTTTCTGGAGGCCAGGTGGGATAACCAAAGCAGTTGACTCTTCAGTATCTAAGTCTTGTTCCAGTTTCTCATGAATCTGCAGTTGGTAGAGCCGAGAGAGCTGTTCAGCTGGGCAAGAGTGGGTGGGTTCAGCCTTTATTAACTACCTTGGGAGCTTATGTGAGCAACAGATATGTAGGCAAGCATTTAGGCTTAGGTGTTGTAATTGAGAGCTGAATTCCACCCATAGTTTCTGCTGAATTTGATGCCCTGGCACTTTAATGCTTCTCATTTCCAAGCACCAAAAAAAGCTGGCAACGTTTATTAAGTATAGGTCCTCCTTGACTTTTCTGCAGAAACTGTGTGAGACACATTTCAGATTGCAAGTTAGTCTTTACAGACTATCGTTTCATTAGGGAATGAAAATAATTATCTTCATTGTCTATAGCTTTCTATTAATAATTCAAACATCAGTAGTTGCTTGATAATAAATGGTGATAAGATTTCATAAAGGAATATCCTTAAATTTTAGGAATTGAAAAGAAGTAAGAAATTTCCTACAGGTGATTTTTTTTCTTGTGATTTTCCAGTAACAATTTTTTTGTACATTTATTAATCATCTGTACCTGGTTTCCAGCAAAGATTAAATAAATGGATAGGCAGTTGATTTGAATTCACTAAAATAACAGTTTTCTGCTTGCTGTGGTATTTGAACATTTTACATCACTTATCACTGATAGTTTTTTAATGTCACCCCTTTGAAAGCAGTTAAAGCTATAACCATAAATTCCTCTTTGCAATTACTTTAATACTTTCACAATTCTAATTGCTATTAATATAGACTGAAGATTTTGATGGAGATTGAAACTTGTTAAAAACATTTCTTCACGTTTGGGATAAAAATGAAACAGAATTTAATTCTGTCAGTATAATATCTGGCAAAGATGCATTCTAAATTGCTGATTTTAGAATACTGGAAAATGCAGAAATCTGTTCTAAATCTTGTATATATTGGGTGAAGTAACAGAAACAGTATATGGAATCAATAACAACCACAGACACATATCAATTACTTTAGACTATACGAGACCTGTACTTTTGTAATTTCATTGTCCCCATATTTTTATTATTTCAATATTTCAACATCCTAGATTTATGCTGAAGTGCCCCTCAATCACATTTCTTATTTCAGACTCTTAAGTGATTTATGTAGTTCGTCTTTCTATGCTACAATACACGGGAAGAAGGCACTGCAATGGTAATAAGCACATGCAGTTGGATAGGTTACCTCACCCTTAGGAGACACACATTGCTCTGCAGAAAAGATCTCCATGCTATGTGTAATTTCTCCCTTTGCTCTTCTGGTTTGTGTGAAATCAGAAGGAGATTATATGGATCAAATTAACCACATTTTATTTACATGTGAGACATCATTAAAGTCATGGTTGAGGTGTCCTTTTTTCTCTGCTGTGCTCAATGGTAGCCTAATCTCATTTCCCATGAAGTAATTGAAAACACTAGACTTCACCTTGAATTGTTTGGTGAATATATCTAGTCATATACACTTATACACACATATACTTTTGCTCTACAACTACTGGGTATTTCTTTTGGCCCATTTATTCCATCTGGCCTGCACTACAAACTACAGTGGAAATCTATATAATCAGTCTTCCCGATTCATTCCTATAAATGAAATCTCTGTCTCCTCTCAGAAATGCACTTGGGCAGGATGAAGATATGGATCCAACATTTTCCTCTGTCTTAGCGAGTCTGAACCCACACCTTTAATCACAATGCTAGTAAAGTACTGGGTGCAGATTCTCAGCCTTTCCTCCAGAAACTGTTAGGCTTTGCATGGAATAATGGAATGTTCCACCACCTGGAGCATGCAAGAGCAAAGGGAACACTGCACTGTCGCCTCGTATGTGGGCACTACTCAGCAGTTTGGTGACTCATCTCAAAGTCCTTCCTTTGTTTTATATTTAATGTGAATTAAATATAAAATTAATTAAAAATTAATTGAAAAAAGAATTAAAACTAAATTTTTGTCTTTACTGGTTAAGAGGAGCAGCTACAACATCTACCAGTGAGCCCGGTCCTTTTTAATTGACCACAATAATTTTTCCACTTTGGAGGGGTTAATTTGATGTATCTGACAACAGTGTAATTTCTCCTACTGCTTCATAATGTTTGCTAGCATGAATGAGTCTTTAGAGGTCTTGGTTCCATGCTTCAGAGAGGGTGCACTTACTTGTTTGTTTTTCAGTTGCAAGGAAGGTCAAAAAGTAATGAATAAATGTCAAGAAAGATCACTTATGAGAAGTGGATGCTCTGCATAATAAACATTAGCACATGTTTAACAAAAAATTTCCTCCAGTAGAAGTCATTCCCATATTAATTTAATCCTGCTGTCTAAGATAATACAATCTCTTTGAAACAGTCTTGATTCTTAGTGCACAGGGACCTTTTCTGGATCAGAGGCCAAATTTCCATTACCTGATGAGCTAATCTGACGTGACAGCCTCATATGCAGATGGGGAATCTCTTGTCAATAGTTTTCTTCAGAGACAAAGAGAAACAAATGTCTATATTCATTCTCTCACTTCATGCATGAGTAACATTACCTTTCTGTCTCCCTTTCACTCTATTCAGGTAGTCATTGAGAATTTAAATATAAGCTTTTGTGTTTCTGAGTTAGCTTATGCATGCAAAGCTGTTTACAGAAGACTGGCATCCTTGTCTGTTTGTTTAAGTACAGTATGTATTTTGACATGTAAATTTACGTGAGGCATATTTAATCAGTCACAATGATATGCTAATTGGATTCCTGTATGAACTGCATAAAAACAGCATTTGGAAAAAAAAAAATTATGAGGGGAACTTACTACCAGCTGAGACACTTCCTAATCAGTATTATGCATCATCAAAATGCACAAGAATAAAAGTGATAGATTTCCAGGACTTTTGTAACAAATAATAAAAAAAGAATCAACTAAAGAAAAAACCTGTCTTCTTCTGAGCGGCCTGAAAGTTAGAAAACAGCAACTGAAATCCATAAATTTGAATGCCAAAAATCTCTCAAATGCCTCTGCAGGTTTTGGATGTTGTTCACTGACATAATTTGTGTTCTGATATGGTTATAGGTTGATCTTGTCTCCAAAAGAGCAGTGACATTTAGACTTCAGCTCTGTCTGCCCTAAGGATTTGCTCAAGCATTTTGAATATAGTATTTTTAAATATATATTTTTATAAGCAACTTTGACTTTTCAGGTGCCAGTGATTCACTTTCAAGCAAAAACAAGCCATGATGGTGTAAACCAGCTACTATTCACATGTATAAACCTACAATACTCTCCCATTTCTCTTCTGTTTATTTGCCACTGGTGCCTGAATTTCCTTGGTAATTAAAGTTTTAAAGCTGATAATATTTATCATTTTTTAAAAAATGTACTCTGGGATAATGAGGTTACCACACTTAGGTACCTTGGCTGGTTCACTACTCATTTCAGGCCTTTACTGAACCACAACCCTCTTAGTTTCTAATATTTTACTTAAATGTGACTGCACAAGAAACAGACAATTACAAACATAAGTAAGGCCATAGGATCTACAAATTAAAGGATTCACCTTGGAAGGAAGAGGAAGCCTTTCCCCTGAATTTAGTCCAGGAAGAGAGTGGAGAAGCAGTGAAAATTATGCAAACATATAAATGGTGAGCTGGAAGCCACCTATTGCTAGCCAGTGGGGGGAAATGGACAAATAGCTTATCTCAGTTTTCTTGCATTAACAGAGCTTGTCTACCTGGATAGAGATGGAAATTAGGAAACAGAGCTCTTCCTGAAGATAAATAGACAGAAGGAAGAAAAACATAATGATTCTTCCCCAAGAAGTGGGGAATTCAAGAATCCACGCGTATCATACCTCAGGGAGACTGGAAACCACAGTTTTCCCGGCCTTGAAGTTGCCTCTAATGAGGCCCAGACTATGAGGCATTTACAGGTGAAAAAAGGGGAAGGGGAAACATCTTTCCTGCCCTTGCTGTAGAAACCTGCCAGTCAGGGAGCTGAGCAGCACCTGCTCCAGAAGTGACCAGCCTGACGCAGCCAGACACTGGGCTGGTGGTTGGGATTCTCAGAGTGGAATAGGAAAGAATTCAGAAATTTGAATATTATATGCACTATTTTTGCCACCTTTCAGTAATGATGGAGCATAACAGTACATAAGTACTCCTGGAGAAAGGAATATCTTCTCTTTACTCTTGGGTATCTCAAGTACCAAACATTTGAACGTACTTGTGGTTCCTCCCATATCCTGTCTTACATTCACATTGCAGGTAATTTATTTATGTGTATGTTGGATCAGGTTTTAAAATATATACAGTTCAGGTGAATGCATATGCAGCCTTTGTATTCACGACCCAGTTATAATTAAAGGGACATTAGAAAGAACTTTTCCTTCTATAAGACTAAGATGGAAGGAGAAGGAAAGTTGGTACATCTGTGCTTTTGCCATCTGGTGAACTCCAGGGCTTTCTGGTAACACTGATATATTGTGCTGATCATATAGAATTTTAATTTTCTGGTTGTTGCCTGAATTTACATTTTACCAATACATGTGTTAGGAAAGTAAAAGCCTGTTTGAAATATAAAATAGGGAAGCAACCAATTTAATTGGTTAAGATGAAGTATTTTGAAAGTTACCTAGTTAAGCTGATGTGGATTTCCCTGTAGACACTATTATTTTGTTTACAGAATCTCACTTGTTTGTTTTTGGGGTTTTTTTGGCTGAGGACAGAGGATCTGAGAGGACAATGAGTGTTTGATAGTCTCCTCACAGTCTTCCACACAATAAACTCAATCAGTTTGTCACACACCCCTTTAATTTAAGCAGTGCCATTTGTGTGACCTTAGTGAAGTCCCTTATATCTTCTTCTAAGTGGTAAAAATAACAGAAGGCCTAACACAGAGAGAAAGCTTTCTGAGCTTTAACAAAGTTTGTAAAGAGCTGTGCAATCCTCAGAGGAGAGGAGTTCTGTGTAATGTGTGGGGTGATGAGAAACACCTCTGGTTGCACAGCTTCTCAGTGTCCCCAGCAATTGGGTTTTATTTCCTATTCCTTACTGTCTGTGAGCAGTGTTAGTAAAGAGTTCCATTTCTTTACTCACAGTAGTCTGTATGACGCTCCTGAACTCTGTCTATCAGCCTTCTTAGGTGTCAGCAAAGTATGCATTTCCTCTGCATGCCACAAAGCGAGGGGAAGGTTTGCTGCACAATTTAGTTGTTTTGAGGATTCTGGATCTCCTTCACCATAGGTGAAGCCAGAACACGTGTACATTTTTTTTCCTTAAAAAGTAAGGATGCTTGTGTTACAGAAAATTGCACATCATGTGTGCATGTGTAATGTATGGAAAAAAATATTTTATCATTTGAATCTTACCAAGATTTCCACAGTGTAGTAATAGCACAAAATTGCTCAGGCTTCTTTGTATTCAACACCCCTTCTTCAGCTTCTGCTTATTTGTTGCCTGACTGCAATCTTATTAAAATCTCTGTGAGTCATGCCATAGTTTTCTGAACTGTAAATAGTATTTTAAGTGTTTCCATTGGTGGATTGTGCCTGGATAAATGGCACTGATCATTGGCATGATCGGAGGGCTGGAGCACCCCTCCTATGAAAAGAGGCTGAGAGAGCTGGAGTTGTTCACCGTGGAGAAGAGAAGGCCTTGGGGAGACCCCGTTCTGGCCTTCCAGTATCTTAAGGAGACCAATAAAAATGAGGGAGAGGGACTTTTTATACAGGCAGATAGTGACAGGACAAGAGGCAATGGTTTTAAACTGAAAGAGAGCAGGTTTAGATTAGATATCAGGAAGAAATTCTTGACGATGCACTGGAACAAGTTGCCCAGAGAAGTTGTGGATACCCCATTCCTGGAAGTGTTCAGGCCAAGCTGAATGGGGTAATTTTTAAAGTCCCTTCCAACCCAGGACATTCTGTGATTCTAGGAGATGTTTGGTGATCCTATTAATTCTGTAAATCAATTATTATTTGATCCATAAATGTTTCTCTGTAGAGTCTGCAGTGTCCTTTTACCAAAGGTGATGACTGCTAACAGCTACACCCCCATGCTAGGTCAGAGAGCAGAGTGCTTTGAATTGCAGGGTACCCCAAAAATGTATCACCAGTTCTCTTCCCTATGCCTAGAGGAGGTCTGTAGTTGGCTTTTGTTCAGACTCCTTGCAATTTGCCCAAATGAGAGGCTGGCCTTAGCAGGAACACTTTGAGTCACCTAGTCTGGGCTGTCTCCCAAGCGTAATGGGGATAGATGGATTCCCAAGACTCATCCCCAATTTAAGTAAAAGCCAGAGTGCCTGTCTATTGACCTAAGAAACACATTGTGAATTTGGAAGGAAAGCTATATCAGTATAGGTACCTGGAACAGTGTTTAGCCTGGAGAAAAGGAGTCTCAGGGGAGCTCTCCACAGCCAGCTGAAATGAGGCTGAGCCAGGACATGGATCGGTCTTTCCTGCAAGTAACAAGCAACACACAAGCGGAAATGACCTCAGGTTGTGCTATGGAAGGCTTAGATGGAATATTCAGAAATATTTCTTCATGGAAAGAGTAGTCAAGCATCAGAACAGGCTGCCTGGGGAAGTGGCAGAGTTACCATCCCTGGAGCTGTTTGAAAGCTGTGTACATGTGTCACAGAGGGACATAGTTTGGTGGTGGGCCTGGTAGTGCTGTATTAATGGTTGGACTCTGATCTTAGAGGTGTTTTACAACCTAAACAATTCTATCATTCTAAGATTCTAGTATACAAATTGCTGAATTTTGAGGAGTTTTAGTTTCAAGTTTTTACATGTTAAAGAAAGATGACAATCAGATCAGATTAGCACATTATGGAAAGCTATGTCAGTGAGTTATGATTGAAACTACAGTTCTAAGTAGGAAAATGAATACAGGAGAACAGAATAAAAATAAAAAAATACATAAGTAAGAAAATATGAAATATAGAAGGGGAATATGATAAAACTTACAATGGATAAAGAGGCATGCTGAATGAGATTACAAATACTGTGTCCTGTCTGGATTAATTGCCACATCTATGTTTTTTGACTCCATTAATGACTGTTTGATGGAAGCAGGGAGCCTGTGAGTATTTCAGCTTGGTCCTGAGCACTGGTGAAAGACTTGATTGATAATGTTTCTCTCAATGAACTTCTCTGTAACAGAAACCATGTTTTACTCAGACTGAGCATGTCAGCAAATGCAAAAATTCCACTATTCTTGTGCTTAATTTCAAAAACAGAAGGCACATTAAGTGGGAAGATGCATAGTTAAAAATATACTAAAGGGGCTGTGAAAAATGTTAGATATATTCAATGGAGATTATTTAAAGATATCATATTAGGAACCACAGCCAAATTCACTCAGTTTAGTAAATATACTTCAGGAAGACCAAAATCCAGACAGTATGATAAGACAGGATGAAAACGGAAGGTACTTGAAGATATCTCAAAAAATCTCAGATATGTTCAAGAGAAAAATAAAAAGGATGGTAATGACAAGGGAAGAATAAAAATGTAGTAAAGTAGGCAAAAAAGATCAGACAAGCAACCTGCAAAATTCTTAGAAACCAGTGACTAAATAATTTGCAAACCCAAGCCTGTCCCGGAGTCCGTAGGATCAAAGGCTTTGAAAAACAGCTTTGAGAAAATGACACCATAAGTGAAAAAAATAAGTTGATTTGATAAAGCTATGCTCACTATTCAAGTATTTAGCAAGGTTTCTAGGAATGAATCCTTTATGGGAAACTCATCAGACAATGTCTGAGATTGAATCTATGGAACAAAATTAGACAAAATTAAGAATAATATGTCATCATGGCCAGATTATACTTTTTCAAAATCATCCAAACCCTCCAGAATAAAGTATCTGAGTGAGTGAGTGTCATGGGAAAGCCTCATCCTAATAGACTGAAAGATGGTAAATATAATGCTAGTTTGTAGAAAAGGTCACAGAAAAGATTGACAGAAATGACAAATCACTAAACCCGATATCTCTACTTGATAAATTAGTGTAAATTATTCTAAGTACTAAATGAGTGGACACATAGGCGTGTATGGCATAATAGAAGTGGCTCAACTTTTGAAAAAGAAAGTCCTTGCCTCCCAACTTCAGGCCTTTGAATTCAGTAACAAGTGTGTGTTGGAGGGAGATACCATTGATATGGCTCCCATGGAATTCCAAAAGGCTTTCAGCAATATCTCTCAACAAAGCAGCTGAGTTGCTCTGGGATAATAGGGAGGTCTTCACATGGATAAATAGTCAGTAAAAAAAGAGGCGGATGAGGGTAAGAATAAATGTTCCATTTTCACAATGCAGAGGTGTCGCCAGCTGAATTCCACAGAGGTTTGTGCTCTTCAACAGATTCATAAATGATCTGTAAAAAGGACAGAATAACTTGCTGAGGAATTTGAGATATTCAAGATATTCAAGACAAGGGCTGACTGTGTAACATTGAAGAAGGACATATGAGTGACTGGGCAATAAATTAGCAAATGAAATTCAATTTCTATAAACGTTATGTGATACTTATGGGGTAAAAAACCCTCAGTCCTAACGTTGCATATACAGTGATGGACAGTGAGTTAACTGGAAGTACTCAGGAATGACATTTCTGGTTATAATATATAGTTCTATGAAAATGCCAGTTCAGTGCTCAACAGCAGCAATGAAAGCAAATTAGAGGTTAGGGGAGCAAAGAGAGGAAAAAAGTGAAAACTTCATTATGTCATTGTTACAAAATCATGCTGTGCCTGAGTTCCTAAATGCATGAAGCTCTGCTCCCCTCACCTCCAAAAAGTATATTATTATGGGCAAGATATAGAGAGGAGTGACAGGAAAGATCAAAGGTATGGAACATCTGGTGTGCAGGGAAAGATTAAATAGAATAAGAGTCTGTTTAAAGTGATATGACTGATGGAAAGATATGGTAGAGGTCTGTAAAATCATGATTGGCATGAGGTCATTGTGGAGGATTTGAATATTTCTTCTGTCTTTAGGTTAGGAACTAAGAACTATCAATTTTGTTATGTTTTACACAGTAAACAGTCTTTCTAACATTGCATATGAAATATCCTCACTGCTGATTGGAACCAAGCTAACAACAAGCAGGAAGAAGGCTTTGCAAACAATGCACTATAAAGCAGACAAAGACCTTGTCAAACTTTGTTTTGAATACTGCAGTTCATATGGATTGAAAAAAACCTGATGCACAAATTAGTGTAAGAATAAAAACCATTAATTGGTAGAACAGAAAACACCACCTCTGGCTCAGGAATGGCCTGACTTATTTTGCATCACTGTTCTGGAAAATATTTCTACCAGGCCCCATTTCTGCCTAGGCTTCCCTCAGTATTTAGGCTCAGTCACTGTTGGAAACAGGGTTTTAAGCAAATTATTTATGCCATCAGTTGTGTTACCAGGTGGCACACTAACTGTATTCTGCCTGCTTTTGGCTTTTTACCACTGTATTATTGCATTAGGGGCTCTGCATTTAAGGGATGTTTGCATTTGCAGCTTGATATCATAATGGCAATTTAGACTAATTAGGACATTCTTAAGTGCTCCTAACAGAATAATGCTGTCTTGGATGCTATTGGTCCAGATTTATTTCTACTTGAATTTATCTGAAATCAATGAAGTAACAATGGTAACAAAGTCTGCTTTAGGACAGTTTTTTTCTTCCATTGGTTTCAAAGACTGCAATGTTCAAGAGATGTGAATGTCAAAGCTACTTCAAACGGAGTAGCCACGAGGCAGTTACATATTTCCAAACCATCTGACAAGCACATGCTGCAGAGAAAGAGTAGGTGCAGAGAACACATCAGAGGATAAACACCAGCGAGAAATGGAGGGGAAGGGATTTTGGAGCCTTTCAGTTTATGCTGGCAGATGGGGCAGAACATTTGTCTTAGGAGACTTAATACAAAAATAGACATTAAAATTATGCTGCTTTTCCTACTTAAGACAAATCATATGCTACCTTTTTTTTTTTCCCAGGAAAAGTATCATATGTCAAAGAAAAAGTAGAATAAATTAGTATTTGGATATAAGGGTATGTGTGTTTCCTGGGTGTGAAAATTTCATTAACTCTTCTTTAAAAGGATGATAAGGCTTCCTGAGTGCAACAGCCCCAGCCTCCATAAATCAAAACTTCTTTTGTGTCACATGAAGTGTTTGGTTTAATTCAACTATTAACTAAGGTATTTACAGAGGAGAGGGATGACAACTGAAAGCAACTGGATACTAGTCAAAAGGAGTAACAAAGAACCCCAAGGTGTAGCTTGGGTTCTGTGACTCCACAACTGTGAATATTAATTGCTACAATTTTATTCAAATATAATAATTAGATTTATAACTTTTGGAGTTACAGATTATAGTTTTGCTAAGAATAACACTTGATACAGTCTGTTGTAAAATTGTCAGAATTCTTGTTTGATGCATACAGCTACCTACAAATGAGAGTATGGGTGAAAAAGCATTTTTTCTAATATCTTTCCTAATTCAAAAATATAGAAAGACCACTGGAGGTCCTCTTACTGGAAACAGGAGGGTTGTCC